>NC_090844.1:30715000-31965000 GCF_028021215.1 Eschrichtius robustus | reverse complement strand
ATATTTAAAGTAAAGCATACTTTAAATTTCTGTCACCCTTTAGGTTTATAAAATTTTCACCTATATTCTTTCACCTAAGGTGCATAATGACTGTGAAAAGGGGCTGATTATTTCCATATTTAGGTGAGCAATTTGAGGTTCAGAGAAATCATACCATGTATCAAGTGAAGTGATAATAATATTAAAATTAAATTTATTAAGGGCCAGGCAGTATGACACTGGGCTGGTTGATTTTTTGCATGATTGATTGAACTAAGAAATATTACTTTAAATTCTCAAACCAGCTATATAAGATGGCTATGACTACTATCTCCATTTAAGTAATGATACTTGTAGAACAGTTACTGTGTGCCAGGCAACGTTCTAAGTATTTTGTGTGTATTAAATAATTTAGTTTTCAGAACAACTCTATGGAGAATGTAAACTAAGGCTAGTAGGAAACATTTGGGATTCAAACTCTGGTCCTCTGGCTCCAGACTTCACACTTATAGCCACTGTTCTGAATTGCCTTTCCTTATACAGCAAACCCTCAGAGAGGTTAGGTAACTTTCAGGCAGTCATGCTAGTGAGTAGTCATCTTGTGCTTTAAGTTTAGGTCTGCCTGCCTCTAAAGCCTCTCTGTTTTTCTCTATACCATTCTACCCCTTCTTACATATGTTAAGAAGTAGGACTTTTATTCAGGTTTCTTAATTCCTTTTCCTGTGTATTTTTTTTTTCATTCTAAAACACTGTGTATGTGTAATACAACACTTAAGAGGCTTGCTGCATATAGAGAATGTGAGTTATGGGATTGAACCCCTGCAAAACAGCTCTCATTTTGAGCACATCTTTTATCGAATGGATGATGTCCACAAAGAGCCTGTGAAATGTGGGGTTTCCAACAAGGATATAGAGGAAGAAACCACAAAGGATGAAGAGGAAGAGCCTCCTAGCGTCACTCAGCTGCTTCGAGTAAGGACATAATGTATTTCTTCATGGCTAAGACTCAAGTTTAAAAAAAATGATGTGTTTGTGCCTTAAACCAATACCTGTTATTACTGTGTTTTTGCCAACTGTGTGCCAGACACTGTGATGGGTACTAAGGGGATAAAAAGACGAGCAATACGCAGTTCCCTCCAGCAAGATGAGTACAATCAGGCTTCTGTGTTTTGGAAACTAGGGCTTAAGTCTTAAACAGTAACTGTATTTCTTTTTGTCATTGCTACTTTGAGAGAGCAGTGGGCTTTTAAAAAAATATTTATTTATTTATTTACTTTTGGCTGCATTGGGTCTTCATTGCTGCGCGTGGGCTTTCTCTAGTTGTGGCGAGCGGGGGCTACTCTTCGTTGCGGTGCGCGGGCTTCTCGTTGCGGCGGCTTCTCTTGTTGCGGAGCATGGGCTCTAGGTGCGTGGGCTTCAGTAGTTGTGGCTCGAGGGCTCTAGAGCGCAGGCTCAGTAGTTGTGGCTCGCGGGCTCTAGAGCGCAGGCTCAGTAGTTGTGGCTCGCGGGCTCTAGAGCGCAGGCTCAGTAGTTGTGGCGCACGGGCTTAGTTGCTCCATGGCATGTGGGATCTTCCCGGACCAGGGCTTGAACCCCTGTCTCCTGAATTGGCAGGCAGATTCTTAACCACTGCGCCACCAGGGAAGTCCAGCCGTGAGCTTTTTGATGTGGATATGCTTTACACAGACTGGCGTGGTAATTCTGGAGCTCTAAAGTGAGAAAGAGAGAGGGAAAGAGAGAGATTGAGTTTTAGGACTTTAATGATCTCAGATTTTTTCCAGGGACACTCGTGGTATCCCTGGTTTGAGACTTCTTTAGGATTCCTTGGCTTACTCTTGACAGGAGTCTCTTAACCTGAACTGTTTCTAGGACCAGAGGAACCTCAGTTGCAGAGAAGGCGGCTTTCTACATAATGAGATGATGTCGCTGTGTTAGAAGAGGCTTGTGCCTCTTCTTCTGGTGTATTTTAATTAACTCATACTAGTTTATGGCATTATTTTCATTGCCTCTCGTGCCATTCATTCTTTTGACTTTTGTACTGTTCTTTTTAATCATTGGAAAACATTAAATTTTAACTCATTCTGTACTTTATCTAAATTTCTGTAAGATCACAAAACTAATTTTTTTTTAAAGTGGCAACCTTGTATGTCAGTGTCAATTGTATCTCAATGAAACTGGAAGGAAAAAAAATAAATAAAGGACAACAACAACAAAAGAAAATGACAACCTTGTCCTTCCTTCTGCTCTGGGTTATTGGCAGATATTCTGTCTTCTACTCCCAACAAAGTGATGGAGTTTCCTATTAAAATGTGTGTGTGTGTGTGTGTGTGTGTGTGTGTGTGTGTGTGTGTGTAGTTTAGATATTAGAAGATCAGTTATTCTGCTTTGGAAACTTGAATAACTCATATTATCTTTAACTAGATAGAATTTATCTCAGATCAGTACAGATGGCAGATATCACTTTTTTAAAAAAACGTGGTTTTTTGGCTTTATTGATCTAGGATGTGTTAAAATCATTTTATGAAGTTCTTAACAGACATGAAATAAGTGACTAGAGGTTAGGGTAAGATCATTATGTATGAAAAACGTGTAGTCTTATACCTTTTTTTTTTCTTTTGCCTTTATAATGTTTGTGTGTTTGACAGAGAAGAAGAGCTCTCCTGCCACAGACCCGCTATGTGGAGCTGTTCATTGTCGTAGACAAGGAAAGGGTAGGATTGGTGACAGTTTTTCTTCTTTTTCATGAAAAGCAGATGAGAAGTGAGCATCCCATGAAGGAAATATTAAATATAACGTATTTGTATTGATTTTTGTTAAATGTAATTTTAAAACTAAAATGACTTTTTTTCTTGATATTCATACATGATATTCCTAATACCTCCAGAACTGAATGTAGCAAATGAGATTACCTCTACCTTTATTTTTTACTGGTGATTTTCTTCCCCCTGTTCTTTTGGGTGGTTTGCATATGCCACATTTCTTAAGTGAAACTGTTCTGCCTCTCAGTTAAGCTCTTGAGACTTTTTCAGAGACATTTAAAGGACTGTGGTGATAAACCCAGTTAATCAGGTATTGCTTTGTTGCCTAATAAAATTGCTTTTCTTTCTAGAATTTCAGCTAACCTATTTAAGAGATAGAAAACTATCTATCTAAGAGAAAGATATCTCTAAGAGATATCTATCTATCTGTCTATTCTATTTAAGAGTTAGAAAATTTCCAGTTTCTGGCATGCTTTAGAAGGCAGCAGAGAATGGGTCACCTTAGCATTTACTATTTATTCTATTGTACAGGATAACACCAGGGCATTTTCCTTATTCATACTTAAGAACTGTGCTTTACTCAACTAAAAAAAAGTTATGTATCTATTTCAGCATTTACAGCATTATCAAGTTTAGATACAGCTGCTATATAATTTAACCTATAGATTATTTGAAATGTTTTGTCTGACTTGTACTGCCAACTTTGTTGTTTGTGCGAATAAGCTGTTTGCAGAAACTTAACACGATTGACAAGTCCTTTCTTGTAACCTGCAGAGACAGTTTTGAGGATTTTTATGGTGTTTTTAAAAAAAAATCCCTTATTGTATGTAGACTGGAAAAAAAACAAGCCGTATTTTTAAGAGATAGAAATATATTCAGATTTGTTCATTATAGGTTCATTATCCTCAAGTGTAGAAGGAAGAAGCATAAAGGAATATGAACAGGCATGAACTTTGTCCCAGATAATGTGTAAAATGTTCCTGTAGAATGTTGTGGACAAGTGACAAAAATAGAGATTTGAAAAGTTTTTCTTTATTACTCTCTCCACATAGGTAGAAGATGGTTCAAAATAAAAATGGTTCCATTTTAATCAAACCTTGTCAAATGTATTAAAAAAATTTTGTTTCTTGTTTAGGAGAATCATGATAAAATGTCTAATTAATAAAATCTGATATATTCTGGTATTAATGCCCTTATCATAGAGCAAAACCACATATTCTTTTAAAAATGTTCTTTTAATTAGTTATTAAATTGGTTATATTAAAATAATATTAAAATAGACATTTGGATTTAGCTAGATCTCAAAGAAGTGAATCAGTCATAATCAACTGTTTGGCTTAATATGGTTAAACTTTTATATGTCTCTATATTTCTATCTACATATAATGTTTTCACTAGTGAACGTTGGTTAATCTCTGATAATTAATTTAGCCCAGAGTTTAGAAATTGATTATTGGTAATGTCATTAGCCTAAGAGGTGAAAGGATCAGGAAGTCTTTCAGATTGTCTTTCATTCCTTTATCTATGCATTTTGATTGTTTTAAACTCTACCTTTGTGAAATGCTTGAAAATATTTTTGCATTAAAATGAATTAAAGACTGTTAAGTACAAAACTCATTTTAAAGTTGTACTGCTTTGGAGAAAATTAAGATTTCAGTGCTTTTTCATTATTATTCATTTCACCCATGTACCTGCTTTGCTTTTATTCCTATTTATCACTAAAATGTATCCTTTAGACTTATTAGTTTGAAATGCAGGAGAATGTCTAAGTGCCTCAGTTTTTGGTTCAGAGGAAATATTTGGATTCTTATCTTCATTGTAAGAGATTATAGAAATTTTATTCTTAAATTGCTTTGGTGATAATGATTTCCCTTCTTTGCTTTTCAGTATGACATGATGGGAAGAAACCAGACTGCGGTGCGAGAAGAGATGATTCTTTTAGCAAACTACTTGGATAGCGTGAGTTGTATTTTCTATCAACTGGGATTATTCTGTCCTCTCCTCTCACAGTCTCTGAATAGAATTTTACAATTGTCTCATTTTGAGCTCTGATTATTCTAGAGCCTAAGTAAGTAACTCAGTCTTTCAGGGGTCTGCTCTCTAATTTGTTTTGTAACTTTTTTATGTTTAAAAGTAAAGTATAATTGTAGAGAGAGAGACTCTGAGACAAGCAAGAGATTTCGAATTAGCATCTACTTTATCTTTAGAGTAGTGTCAACGAAAAATTCATCAGCTGATCTAAGAAAGAAATGGAAAATTTTATTGAGCCAAATTTGAGGATTATAACCCAGGAAGAGCATCTCAGAAAGCTCTGAGAACTGTTCCCCTCGTTAGAAGTCAAGGTACAGTTACATAAGTTTTTTGAGACAGAGAGCTGTACATTCAATGAGGTATTATTGACAGTTTACACAATGCAGACTTAATTATCATCGTGGCCCCTAACAGGTCAAGAAGGAATGTTATCTTTTTTTAAAAAAATTAATCAATTTATTTATTTATGGCTGCGTTGGGTCTTCGTTGCTGTGCACGGGATTTCTCTAGTTGCGGCGAGTAGGGGCTACTCTTTGATGCGGTGCTCAGGCTTCTTATTGTGGTGGCTTCTCGGCACGGAGCACGGGCTCTAGGCATGCGGGCCCCAGTAGTTGTGGCTCGCGGGCTCCAGAGTGCAGGCTCAGTAGTTGTGGTGCACGGGCTCAGTTGCTCCGCGGCACGTGGGATCCTCCCGGACCAGGGCTCAAACCCGTGTCTCCTGCATTGGCAGGCAGATTCTTAACCACTGCGCCACCAGGGAAGCCCAGGAATGTTATCTTTTAAGGAGTTGTCTTATTGATGCTAGGAGCATGCTGCTCTTTATGGTTGAGCAGGTATTTCTGCCAATGGGGGAGGTTTGGTCGATGCCTAATGCAGATACACAATGCATAGTGCGGGGAGAGAGGAGGCCAAAGGGC
The DNA here is from genome assembly GCF_028021215.1 of Eschrichtius robustus. Lineage (NCBI taxonomy): Eukaryota > Metazoa > Chordata > Mammalia > Artiodactyla > Eschrichtiidae > Eschrichtius > Eschrichtius robustus. The sequence goes on along the minus strand of NC_090844.1, from coordinate 31,959,314 downwards.
AGAGAAAAATGTATTTGTTTAAATTTTTCTCATCTTGCCATAAAATATGACTTTTATTTCATAGCAGATAGGCTAAGGTACTTTGGTATTTATAAAAAGATCTTTGAATTTTTACAGAGAGAATCTTATTTTAAATAAGGCTGCCTCCTCTGAAACTATAATATGACACTGTGTGTGTGTGTGTGTGTGTGTGTGTGTGTGTGTCTATGTGTGTGTGAGAGAGAGAGGGGGGGGGGGGGGAAGGAGGGATTTGGTTTGAGATTTTAGAGTTTATTCATCCAGTGGGAGATATTGGAGAATTAGCTACATGTCCTTATAAGATAATTTCATCTCTAAGTTGTTCCCCTAATACGCATACCAAGCATAATAATGATGATGATGATAATGATAGCATTCTATTGGATATTTATAACATTCTAGAAACTGAGTCAATTGCCTTATATTTATTAACTCATTTATTCCTCACAGTATCTCTGTGAAATAGATATGAGTTCCATAATCCTTTATCTGAAACCTTTGGGGTGCATGTCATTAGAATTTTAGATAAGAGTTTAGATAGGTAATATAGTTCACTTCACATACATTTATAACATATAGTTCACTATGTATTACATTACACCTCCAACAGGGTCCTGGGGTAGCACCTTGTAATCAACCTCATTGATATTTCTGTAGTGAAATATATGAATATTTACATTAAGTGAGCTAAATATGGACTATAAATAGGCTTGCATTAGTTTAGGGAAAGTTTTGGAATCAAAATACCCAAAACTTTAAATATCCAGACTTTGTCAGATTTTGGAATGGAAGATAAAAAGGATTTTGAAACTTTACTTTTGTTTTATGGATGAGGAAACTGAGACCCTTGAGAAGTTAGAGTCTCATTATATTGAAGGGAATTTTTTTTGGAGGGGAGGAGTCCTGTTTTAAATTTAAGCAGTTGTGTTACTTAAAAGATATTCTCAAATTCTTTATTTTATTGTATTATTTTTTATTGAAGCATAGTTGATGTACAATATTATATATGTTACAGGTGTACAGTATGCTGATTCACAATTTTTAAAGGTTATACTCCATTTATAGTTATTATAAAATATTGGCTACTATTCCTTGTGTTGTACAATATATCCTTGTAACTTATTTTATATATAATAGTTTCTACCTCTTAATCCCCTATCCCTGTATTGCCCCCTCCCCACTGGTAACCACTAGTTTGTTCTCTATATCTGTGAGTCTGTTTCTTTTTTGTTATATTCACTAGTTTGTTGTATGTTTTTAGATTCCACATATAAGTGATACCGTACTGTATTTGTCTTTCTCTTTCTGACTTATTTCACTTAGCATAATACTGTCCAAGTCCATGCATGCTGCTGCAAATATTTCATTCTTTTTTATGGTTGAATAATATTCCATTGTATGTATGTGTATATATATACCTCACCTTCTTTACCCATTCATCTGTTGATGGACACTCAGATTGCTTCCATATCCTGGCTATTGTAAATAATGCTGCTGTGAACATTGGGGTTAACATATCTTTTCGAATTAGTGTTTTTGTTTTTTTCGGATATATAACCAGGAATTATTCTCATATTCTTTAATAAATTTTATATATTTTTATTTGTTTTCTTTCCAGATGTACATCATGTTAAATATTCGAATTGTGCTAGTTGGGCTGGAGATTTGGACAAATGGAAATCTGATCAACATAATCGGAGGTGCGGGTGATGTGTTGGGGAACTTTGTACAGTGGCGGGAAAAGTTTCTTATAACACGTCGGAGACATGACAGTGCACAGCTAGTTCTGTAAGTGATTTTTTTTTAAAGATACTATTAATGGCATGGTCAGAATAATAATTTTTGCTTTTTTGCTTTTATTAGAATCATATTCTCTTAAGGTTTTTGAGCATTCATTTAAATGAGGGAAATTTTTGCTACTATAGGACAAGTGACAGTATGATAATAAGACCTCTCTTTTGTGTTGGAGCCTCTGTAAACTTTCTCCCATGTCCTTCTTCCTCTTTCTTGGGTTACTTCCTCATTTTGGTATGGCATGTTTTCTAGTTTCTTCTTGTGTAAGGATATATTGAAAGAAAAAATTTTGACCTCTTGCATGTTGGAAAATGTGTTTCACGGTCTCGAAACAGAATTTAAAAATTATCTCCTGTACACCAGAAAGTAACAAAACATTGTAAATCAACTGTACTTCAATTAATAAAAAAATAATCTCAATTTGAACTCTGATTATCCTAGGGCTTAAGTAACTCAGTTTTTCAGAGGTGTGCTTTCTAGTTTGTTTTGTAAATTTCAGGTTATTTTGCTGAGTATAGAATTCTAGGCATGAAATTTTTTCCTTCAGAATTTTGAAGGCATGGCCATTGTCTTTTGACTTCCAGAATTACTATTGAGAAGCTTTAATTCATTCTGATTCCTGATCTTTTGTATGTGGCCTTTTTTTTTTTTTTTTTTCTTTCTTCTTTCGAAACTTGTAGGATCTTCTCTTGGTTCCCAGGCTTCTAAATTTTCCTGATGCTATGCTTTGGTGTAGGTCTTTTATCACTCATCATGTTGTGTTCTTAGTGGGTAACTTCAATCTTGAAACTGCAGTTCTAGGAATTTTTCTCAAATTATTTTGTAGATGATTTCATCCTCTTTATTTTTATTCTTCATTCCTTCTGGGATTCCTTTTACTCAGCTATTGAGTTTCTTGTGCTTGTCCTCTAATTTTATTATCTTTTGTCTCCTTCTCTTTGTCTTTTTGTTCTGCTTTCTGGATATTTCTTTAAATTTACCTTCTAAGGTTTTTATTGAGTTTTTCATTTCAGCTATCTTATTTTTAATGTTTAATATTTAGCTCTTTTTTGTCCCCCTGAAAATTTTTATATGGTCAAATTCTTTTTTTTTTTTCCCAACAAAAGGTTCCACATATTTACTACTGAGCCAAAGCATTAGTGCAGAAACACTGACACAAAGAGAAAAATCACTTTCCTAATAAAACCCATCCAGCTGTTTGGGTAGTAGTGATGTTCTCAGAGTGATATGGTAAGATGCAAGTGTCCTTGACCCAGCAAAAATGTGTGCCACCTCATATGCGAGGCTCCTTACAGACCTAGCTTGGTTCTTCTCCAGTGTCTTCTCTTGGAGTTGTACCTGATTTTATTACCAGTTTTCATTTGAATCCACTGGGGAATGGAACGATTCCCTGCTTTTGTTTCTTGGCCAGGAATCACTTGATCCTGAAAGTCTTGTGAGAAAACATGGCGAGGAGCAAATTTAACCGTACATAGGATGGCGGAGAAGAGAAGAGAAGAGAGCTGGTCAAATTCTTATTTCATGGATATAATAATTTTTTTAAACTCTCTTTGAGATATTTCTGATATATTTTTTAAAATTTTCTTCTTTCTACATAGTATTTTCATGGAACCATAATAAAACTTAAGCTTATGTAATCACTTAATACAAATATATTCCAAAAGTTAATACAAAACCCTCACTTAAAAATACTAAAAAAATTCTTTCTTCTTAAAAATCTTCTGGTTGGTGGGCTGACATTTTGCCAAAAAATGTTTCATGTAATAATTTTTGCCTCCCTTAATGTTGATGGTACCTAAAACTCAAAAGTTTTTCTGAGGAGAAATTTCCCTTGATTTTATTTATTTATTTACTTATTTATTTAGTCATACCAGTTAATTTAAAGCAAGGCACTGAGAATGCCTAAATGGATTTTTATGGCCCCATAACCACAAAAGCTTGATCCTGACATTTTTATTAATTTTTAGTAAAATTGCACCTGGGAGTGTCCTCATACCCTGGCGGTGAGCACGCCTTCTCGTTCACAAAAGGGACAGGCACCAGGCACACTCCCTGTGCTTTGCCCACCCACACCTACCAAGCTGTCTCCTCTGTTTGTTCTCCATCTGCCATGTTAGAGGCGTTTCCCAGATGTCTGATAATCCCTGGTTGTTTGTGGTTAGGAATGGGGTACTAAAATGCCTTTTGGAAGCATTGAGGACATAATTGGGGCTTGGGGACTGTGGGGTTCACTACAGGGTGATCTGGCTAAAAATGTTTTCTTGGCAATCCCCTTATGTCAGTATCTCTAGGCGTCTTGTCCCGGCTGTTCAGATGCCCGAGAGAAGGGTTTATTCATTCATTTAAAAGATATTTATTAGATGTATTCCTAGGCTCTGGGGTATAGCAGTGAACAAAACAGACAAAAATTCTTGCTCTCATGGAGTTCATATTGTGGTGGAGGAGATTTATCTCATAAGTGAGGTAAATAAGTGTATATAATATGCTAAATAATGATAAGTAGTAAGGAGGAAAAATAAAGCAGGGAGGGTAGAGATAGAAGTATTGGGGGGAGTGAGGTTGAAATTTTAGGTAACTTGGTGAGGGAAGGCCTCAATGAGAAGATGACCTTTGTGTAAAGACCTGAAGCAGGTGAGGGAGTGAGTTAGGGCTGTATATTGGGGAGGAGAGTTCCAGGCAGAGGGACCAGGTCCTTAGACACAGGTGTGTCCACGACGATTGAGCAGACACACGGAGACCATCGTGACTCTTCTGTTCCCTGTGCTCCCTGCCTGCAGCCTCCTGTGTGAATATGTCATTTTGTTACCTGATCTCAATAGAGTTTTTGAATAAATAAATATACTGCATTTTAGGAAGGTTTTTCATGTAGAAGGTACAAAACAACTTGGTTTGATATCAAAAATGTATCTTCATTTGTCTGAAAAATGAATTTGTAATATTAATCTCCACTCTGATAATAAAAAAGAGATGTCTTTAATTGAATTGTCATTTTTAAAATGTTATTTACCTTTGCCATTTTTCTCCCAGTTTTCGTAGGGTCTACCAATCAGTTTAAGATTACCCAAAGAAATAGGAGCAATGTGTACCTTTTCCTCCCGAAGTAAATTTTATAACTTTTACCTGTTCTCTTCATCTAGGAAGAAAGGTTTTGGTGGGACCGCGGGAATGGCGTTTGTGGGAACAGTGTGTTCAAGGAGCCACGCGGGCGGGATTAACGTGGTACGTTTTGTTCTTGATGTTCATCTTTGGAATCTGCATTAGGAAATGTCCAGCATTCAGTGACTCTATACTTCCTCTCCTAGTCCTTACAGCAATATTTTGGCTATTATGAGGGACATGGTAGAAGTGGCAGATGTGTTCTTTCCCTGGAGACTGGATTAAGTTTTCTAATATTTATTGTGTGTTTATTAGCACCTCACTTTTTATGGATGAGGAGACAGAGGCTCCATTTGAGAAAATTAAGTCAGAACAATGAACTTGTATTCCCATCAACCACCATGAATAATCTGTTGATGCTAAAGGAATTGATCTGTTGCTTAAAGAGTCTATCTCTATCATCAGTATGTTAAGTCACACCAGTTTCCTACTAGACTGCAATGTCTACACACTGATGTTGGATGCTTGCTTTATCACGTAGGCTATCAATATTGTAGTGATGAATTTCCTTTTGTGAAAAAGTAATCTGAGAAACAAAGAGCATATCCTTTTTGTTCAGAAACCTAATGAATACCTTCCTGTGTTTGGGCAGTTTGGGCAAATCACGGTGGAGACATTTGCATCCATTGTTGCTCATGAGTTGGGTCATAACCTTGGAATGAATCATGATGATGGGAGAGATTGTTATTGTGGAGCAAAGAGCTGCATCATGAATTCAGGAGCATCGTGAGTAACTGAATTCTTTCTTTTTATTCTTTTTCCTTTTTCTTTTTTAAAACTACTTATTGAACATTTGTTTAATGCTAAAAATAAACAATGAATTGTTTGGATTGGAGTAATGTGTATCTTTTTGAATTAGAGTTTTCCCCAGGTGAATGCCCAGGAATGGGATTGCAGGATCATATGGTAGCCATATTTTTAGTTTTTTAAGGAACCTTCACACTGTTTCCCATAGTGACTGCATCAATTTACGTTCCCACCAACAGTATAGGAGGATTCCTTTTTCTCCACACCCTCTCCAGCATTTATTATTTGTAGACTTTTTAGTGATTGCCATTCTGACTGGTGTGAGGTGATAACTCATTGAGTTTTGATTTGCATTTCTCTAATAATAGTGATATTAAGCATCTTTTTATGTGCCTGTTGGTGATCTGTATGTCTTCTTTGGAGAAATGTCTATTTAAATCTTCTGCCCATTTTTTTGATTGGGATGTTTGTTTTTTTGATGTTAAGCAGTATGAGCTGTTTGTATATTTTGGAAATTAATCCCTTGTTGGTTGCATTGTTTGCAAATATTTTCTCCCAGTCCGTAGGTTGTCTTTTCATTTTGTTTATGGTTTCCTTTGCTGTGCAAAAACTTTTAAGTTTAATTAGGTCCCATTTGTTTATTTTTTGTTTTTATTTCTGTTACTCATTTTTTGGAGAGGGATCCAAAAAATATTGCTGCAATTTATGTCAACAAGTGTTCTGCCTATGTTTTCCTCTAAGAGTTTTATAGTATCTGGTCTTATATTCAGGTCTTTAATCCATTATGACTTTATTTCTGTATATGGTGTTAGAGAATGTTCTAATTTCATTCTTTTACATGTAGCTGTCCAGTTTTCCCAGCACCACTAATTGAAGAGGCTGTCTTTTCTCCATTGTATATTCTTGCCTCCTTTGTCATAGATTAATTGACCATAAGTGCGTGGGCTTATTTCTGTGGCTTTCTATCCTGTTCCATTGATCTATATTTCTGTTTTTGTGTCAGTACCATACTGTTTTGATGACTGTAGCTTTGTAATATAGTCTGAAGTTAGGAAGTGTGATTCCTTCAGCTCCATTCTTCTTTCTCAAGATTGTTTTGGCTATTCAGAGTCTTTGTGTTTCCATACAAGTTTTAAAATTTTTTGTCCTAGTTCTGTGAAATATGCCATTGGTAATTTGATAGGGATTGCATTGAATCTGTAGATTGCCTTGAATAGTATGGTCATTTTAACAATGTTGATTCTTCCAATCCAAGAACATGGTATATCCTTCTATCTGTTTGTGTCAACTTCAGTTTCTTTCATCAGTGTCTTACAGTTTTTGGAGTACAGGTCTTTTGCCTCCTTAAGTTGGTTTATTCCTAGGTATTTTATTCTTTGATGTGATGGTAAATGGGATTGTTTCCTTAATTTCACTTTCTGATATTTTGTTGTTAGTGTATAGAAATGCAGTAGGTTTCTGTGCATTAATTTTATATCCTGCAACTTTACCGAATTCATTGATGAGCTCTAGTAGTTTTCCGGTAGGGTCTTTAGGATTTTCTGTGTATAGCATCATGTCATCTTCAAACAGTGACAGTTTTACTTCTTTGCTTTCAATTTGAATTCCTTTTATTTCTTTTTCTTCTCTGACTGCTGTGGCTAGGACTTCCAAAGCTATGTTGAATAAAAGTTGCGAGAGTGGGCATACTTGTCTTATTCCTGATCTTAGAGGAAATGCTTTCAGCTTTTCACCATTGAGAATGATGTTAGCTGTGGATTTGTCCTATATGACCTTTATTATGTTGAGGTATGTTCCCTCTCTGCCTACTTTCTGAAGAGTTTTTGTCCTAAACAGATATTGAATTTTATCAAAAGCTTTTTCTGCATCTATAGAGATGATCATATGGTTTTTATTCTTCAATTTGTTAATGTGGTGTATGGCCCATTTTTAAAATTGCGTTATTTGTATTTTTGTGGGCGAGCTGGATTTGACATGAACACAAGTCATGTCTTTCCTCAACGTGTGTTGGAAGCTATCACCTTAGCAGGGGTTGGGACTGGAGATGGGGGGGCTGGAGCTGGAGCTGGGTTTGTGATGGGACTTCCCCTCTGCTTAGTGGCCAACACTGCCATATCGGGCATGGGGTTTGGTCCCCAGTTGCTGGAGCACAAGCGCTGAGGATCGGGTCTGAGCCCGCTCTGTTCCCTTTAAGTGTGTGCTGTCCCCTTTCCCAGCACCAGCACCCTCTCCCTGGGTGGGGGGGAGCAGTGCTGGGACAAGAGGGGCTGGTGTGGGCACTCAGCATGGGTCTGGGCACAAGCTGCAGCAGTCCAACAGCAGGCAGAGATCTGCAAACAAAGACAGTTTTGTTTCTTTCTTCCCAATTTGTATGTCTTTCATTTCCTTTTTTATGGCATTAGCTTGAGTGGTCAGTTTTGTCTGATATTAATTTAGCTGTCCCAGATTTGTTTTTTGTTTTTGTTTTTTTTTTTGGTAATGTTGACAGTATATGTTTTCTATTCCTTTACTTTGAACTTTTCTTTATTCTTGTGTTTTAGATATATGCTTCTAAACAACCTATATTTAGGTTTTATTTTTTTAATCCAGCCTGGCAATATTTGTCTCTTAATTGAATCATTTAATCTACTTATGTTTAATATGATCACTAATACACTGTATTTATGCAAATGTAGGTGACACTGATTATAAGATACCATTATTAACATACCACTTAGAATGAAAAAATGGTGCCTATCAAGTTAATACAAATTTTAAGATGAATCTCAATTTCAGGGTATTTTAAATGTGTAAAGAATGTGTTTTAGAAAAACACATCAAATCTGCTGTATTACAACTGTGGATTTTAGCTCCGTGCTAAAATTTTCAAGCTTCTCATTTTTCTCTCTGACCATAGCAAGCAGAGATTTTCTCTTTTGGGGTTATTGTTTGATAATTCTAGTATCTGGAGACTTTATGGAACTATATCTGTTTTTTTTTTTCCCTTATAGTGTCTTTTAATTTCTTTATAGTTGTTCTCACAGTATCTTGTGTCTTCATGTTATGTTTTGATAAAGTATTGGACATTGTATTTGAACAATTTTTGGTAAGAAATAATTTGAGAAGTAGGATTATGTTATCCTTGGCGTATTAAATCTTCTTTTTGAGGACAGATTTCCCACCTTCTACTTCATATGCTATTTCATGAACATTAGTTGACTGTTGTAAGTTAGGCTTTTTTTTTAGATGCAAGTGATATAGATGCTAGAGTTTTTCCAGATAATCAGTTGGATCCAGTTCTGTTTAAAAAGTGGATAATCTAACTTTGTAACATAATTTTTATCATTATTTAAGATATTTGAGGGACCTGGGAGTATTCCCCTCACACACAGCTCTTGAATTCCTGGACATGTGAGGGGTGCTCTTCCTGGGAGGTACCTTTCTAGAGAAATGGCTTTCTTAATTCTGCCCCTCAATGCCACGTACATCAGAAAGCCTCCATAATCGGAGGCTTTTAAAAGAGTGCTCTTTTTTTAAAAAAAAAAAATCTAATTAAGTGTCATCACTTAGAGTTCTTTCTTAGGACTTCCTATTCCTAGGCTGTGGGGATTAGGATGGTAGTGGTGGAAATGTGTTCTGCTTATTTCCAGATTAGTCATAGAGAGAATGTTTTAAATGATAGTTGGTTTTTTTTGGTCATATCCTGGTAGACCATTTCCATCACTGTTAGTCCCATCTATGTCCTTTTGAATCAGTTTTATAAAACTCACCTAGATGTGACAAAAGAGATTCGGAGATGCTTTAGATTCATATCTTAGTACCCAGAAGTGATAGAGAGTAGGGGTACTTTAGTTGCTATTATTCAAGCCAAGGATCAGGAGAAAGGTCATCCTTCTTATTACTGTAGGTGACATCCAAGGATGACTAGGGAGAGAATATCTTCATTTTATTATCCACAGTGTTAGTGAAGGCCAACTTGGGGATGTTTGTTATTATCCCACATACTAAACAGCATAAGAAGTGGTTATGATTTTGTTATCCTTTTCAGTACTATAGTCAACTTCATTGTGGGTGAAACAGATTTTTTTTTTTTTTTTGTAGATTGCTTTAGGATCACACATATAAAACATTGTTTCTATGAGAAAATGTGTTCCAAGGACTGTATAACAAGCTTATTTCAAAAATAATCTGTTCAGAAGCGGTGAACTTTGTAGATTAAAATTAGGAGCGCAAGTGTAGGAAATATACACATATGTCTGTACAACTCCTGTGACTATCAGCTGATTAATATATTCTTACAGAAAACATTATTGAATGTGTACTTTGTGGTAGGCACTGTACTAGCCATATAAAGAACAATAATAGGAAATAAAAAAACGATCGTTTAAATTGAAGTCTCCTTGTTTATCAGATAATTATCACATGCTCTAGTTTGACATTTCTACTTGAGGTCCTTAGACTCAAACTCTTGTTGTCTTTCCTAAAACCTGCTCTGCCCCCATCTTCCCGTGATAGTTAATGATAGCGCCTTCCTTCTAGTAGCTCAGGACAAAAATCTCAGTCACCCTTGACTTCTCTTTTCTCACATTCTTTGCCTTAATGTCTATTTCTCTAAACCACATAAATAATCCAAACGCTTCTTACTGCTTTCACCACTGCCACGTTTGTCCGTCATCATCTGCTGAGTGGACTTCTTCCTGCTTAACATAGCAAACATGGTGATCTTATTAAAACATAAATCAGATCACATCATTCCTGCTTCACGCTTTCCATTGTGTCATTCCCCCCTCCTTATTTCACTCATCGTAAAAAGTCAGATTCTTGCAGTGGCCTCTTCCCACCTTGCTGTCTGTATCCCGCGCTGTCTCACTCCACTCCAGCCGTGCTGGCTTCCTTATCTGTTCCTTGAACAGGCAGTCTTCTCCCTTCGGGCTTTTGCACTTACTGTTTGTTCTCCCGGCAATGATCTTCCCCTAGAAATCCAATTTTGATTCAGTTGTCTCAGTATTTGAAGTGCCTGTCCTGACAGCTCTTTGAAAAACTGTAGTCGCTCCTCCCCCTGCAAAGGTCATCTTCTTCACCTCCTCATCTTTTTCCCCAACGTCACTTGTCTTCTAATGTACTGTTGAATTTATTTCTTCATTATGTTTATAGTCTGTTTCACTCAGTAGAATGTTGCCTTCACAGGGGCGGGGATTTTTGTCTGCCTTGTTTACTGTTTTCTCCCTTGCACGAAGAAGAGTGCCTTGTACATGATAGATGTTCCACAAAGATTTGTTGAAGGAACAGTGTTGTACAAAAGGACTCCTCCTTACAATATTCCTAAGCAGAGAGTAGCAAGAAAAAGAAGAATGTGGAAAACGAGTGTTTTGGTCATTGTCGGAAATCTTGTGCTAGGTCTTTACTTTCTGTGTGACTGCTTTCCAGTCCGAAGAGCCAGGAGCCAGGAGCCAGGACTGTCTACTTCCTGGGAGACTCTGGGCCGGTTAGCAAAGAAGAGTTTACCCAGGGAACAAAGTCTCCCAGAAAGGATCTGTTTCTTAGATTCCCTGGATGTACAGAAGACACGGAATCAATAGGAATGCTTTCTCAATCACTGTAACGTAACACGGTTCTCATTCCCACTGCTACTTTTGGTACCCTTGCTCAAACTGATAAAAAAGAGATTCTTTCAGGGCACCAAATGCCCCCAATAAAATTTTAATGTGACTTGGATTTCTCAAAGGTTCTTGTTTTATAGTTGAGTGTGTCTCCCACTAGTCTTCAAAAGTGAACATAGCCAGTGGGACTATCTAAAAATATCGTTATTGAGTAAAACAATAACTAAAAACAACCCAGCAACACAAAGAAACACATCAAAATTGTGTTCGTATAAATATCACATAGACGGTTCAGGTTGGACCGTTTCTAGAAGCCCATCTAGCCTTCAGAGTATTAACTACAGTTCTTAGAAATTACCATCAGAGGCATTTAAACCTCAAACTGTAGCTGACATTCTGCCCTGTGCATGCTGCTTCTCGGTAGCTATAGTGCGTGCGTCATCGCTGGATTCACATTATTGTCACATAGCTCCTAGTAAGCGTTAGTGAGGGGAGCGCAGGAATGTCGTTCAGCAGAGTGAAAAGAGGTTGGGGAAACAGAGCTCGCTTCACATATTTGAAGAACCTTTACTATGGAAGACAAATAAAACTTAATTCTAGAGAGGACTAGATAATTTTTGAGGTCTCTTCTGATGCTGAGATTTATGATTCTGTGAATATTTTCTGTATCTTTTGCCATTTTGTTTTTTATTTTTTGCCATTTTATTTTTTACTTTTTTCACCATGTCTCGCGGCTTGCAGGATATTTGTTCCCCGACCGGAGACTGAACCTGGACCCTTGGTAGGGAAAGCGCAGAGTCTTAACCACTGGACAGCCAGGGAACTTCCTCTGTCACTTTAAATGTTCACTTCTTGATGGTTGAAGACATGACTTAAGATTTTCAAAGTGAGTAATTGCTATGACTTAAGATCTTTTTCTTCATGTTTATTACAGAGGTTCCAGAAACTTCAGCACTTGCAGTGCAGAAGACTTTGAGAAGTTAACTTTAAATAAAGGTGGAAACTGCCTTCTTAATATTCCAAAGCCTGACGAAGCTTACAGCGCTCCTTTCTGTGGTAATAAATTGGTGGACCCTGGGGAAGAGTGTGACTGTGGTACTCCAAAGGTCAGTTTAATGTGTGATGTTTGCTTTGCGAAGTTACCTTGGGATTTGCAAAAAAATAAAATAGCTCACTTTGGGCAACTCTAGCATAGGAGCTAAAGTAAAATTTAGTGGCAAAATGAGGATTGGTATTTTGCTTGTGGGGATATGTTCCTGGGGTTGATCATCCCCTCGTTCCTAGAACATGACCAATGGTGTCATCTGTTTTGGTGTCCAGGAAAGCGCCATGTTTGTTCTTCTGTTTTTTTGCTACCTTCTACCATTTCTGTTATGGTTACTGAGTCATTTATTTATTTTAAAGAACGAATCAGTTTTTCTCTTGGCTCTTTACTTATAAGCTTTTACTATTCTGGCACTGCCATTGCAGAAACATTTATTCAGTTGACCTCATTTTAATAGTAAATTGAAGCTGGCCCATTGTCCAAGTTCTTCGTTAACAAAGTTCTTGCTACTCAAATTAACATCCTCCCTTTAGTAAGCTTCAGTTCACCTACCGCTCTCTGGCTTTCTCACACCTGTTACCCACACTTACTGCCATAAGTCTGTGCCCATCTTTATTATTATTCTTCTATATCTCAGCCATTCTCCTCTCAAAATGGCCTACTTAAGACTTCCTAGACAAGGCTTAGGAGGAAAAAAAATTTTAATTAAATTTCAAAAATTAAAAAAAATTAAATTTAAATTTTAAAGAAATTGGTTCAATTGTATGTAAACTTTACTATATTCTCAATCTTTTCCACAAGTGCTGCTTCTTCTCCCTTACCTGACCACACATCCCTGGCTTTTGCCAGAAGGCTTTACATTCTAGAAAGACAGTATGTTTTTTTGTTTTTGTTTTTGTTTTTGTTTTCTGGGGGGAGGGGCGCGCCGCTTGGCTTGTGAGATCTTAGTTTCCCAACCAAGGGTCGAACCTGGGCCCTCGGCAGTGAGAGCACAGAGTCCTACCCACTGGACCACCAGGGAATTCCCAGGCAGTATGTATTTTATGATGAAATTGTCATGGGCCTTCATTGCACTATTGCTGCATGTCAGCAGCCTCTGCTAAATGTTTTCCATGGTATGATCCTCACAATAACTCTAGGAGATTGATATTTCTTTATATTCTCATTTTCAAATGAGGAAAATAAAGCCTAATGAGGTTATGTTTAATCTCTAAATTAATGTTATACTGTTAGGATGACCAAGCTCTTCTTTCCAGGCATTCTCCTAAAATATTATATATGTTTTGATTTCTCCTGACTGTTTACTTCATTATCGAACTAATTGAAATAGTCTATATTTGCTTCTCAAGCTTTTTTTTTTTTAAAGTATTTGTTTATTTATTTATGGCTGTGTTGGGTCTTCGTTTCTGTTTGAGGGCTTTCTCTAGTTGTGGCAAGCAGGGGCCACTCTTCATCACGGTGCGCGCGCCGGGCCTCTCACTATCGCGGCCTCTCTTGTTGCGGAGCACGGGCTCCAGACGCGCAGGCTCAGTAGTTGTGGCTCACAGGCCCAGCTGCTCCGCGGCACGTGGGATCTTCCCAGACCAGGACTCGAACCCGTGTCCCCTGCATTGGCAGGCAGACTCTCAACCACTGCGCCACCAGGGAAGCCCCGCTTCTCGAGCTTTTGCACTACAAATTACTCTTGAAAAAAGTACCACTTCCCCCTCAAATATCACAGGTGTTGTTCTTGGTATAAAAGTTTCAAATAGCAAGCACAAGCAAAATTCCCCTTTATTTCTCCCATACATTTTTTCACTTCCTTCTGCAGTGGTAATCATTCTTATAAGTTTAGTGTGTTTCTTTATAGATTTTATTCTATGCATTTATATACCTATATACAGTATGTACATTTGTACCATAGTTGGGTTTGTTTTAGGATTTTATTTTTTTACATAAATGAAATCCGACTTAATACATTGCATGCAGAGTTTTTTTTCTATTAATATATCCTGGAGATTTTTTCCGTGTCATTATGTTATTTACACATAATCCTTTAATCTGCTGATTAGTATTTCAGTATAAGGATATACTGTGATTTATTTCACCATACTCTCATTAAAGGACATTTACTCACTGTAGTGTATTTTTCTGTTGCAAACAGTACATCCTTGTATATGCTCCATGTATGTGTGTGTGTGTGCATACCTACATATACAAGTATTTCTCTAAGATAATTACCTAAAGGTAGAATTATTGAATTGCAAAGTATGTGTGTTTTTAATTTTATTAGAGACTACCAAATTTCCTACAAAAAGGCTGTGTCAGTTTGCACTTTTACCAACAGTATGTCATGGCATTTGGTGTCCCCCATAGTTTTGTAACTGAGCAAGGTACAAGTTTTACTCCTGTTTCAAGATTATCACCATATAGCCCCTCTATAATTTTTTCTAGCATTTTTGTAATTACAGTTTTTTGTATTAGCTCTATAATTGGTGGGGGGGGGTCATGTGGAGTGAGCTAGAGAATTAACTTTTACCCATTAATTGTCAGTTGTTGCAAAACCATTTAAAATGGTACTTTCACCATAAATAAAATTCCTGTATACATAGTCTATTTCCAGATTCTCTTTTCTTTTATGAAGCCATCTGTCTGTCTTGCACAGTAGCTGTGAAAAAAAATTAACAGCTGTATTGAAGTATAATTGAATACAATGTCAAAAAAAACCACCCCAAATTCAGACTTAGATAAGAAAAGGCTTTATCCAGAAGAAAGACTATTGTAGTAGGGAGAACACGCTGATCTCAGACATCTGGAAGCGTCTCAAAATCAAACAAAAAGGTTTTTCTTTTATAGGTTAAATGTGGGAGCAAACAGAGATAAGCAGAATCTTTTATGGGGAAGCTGGATAAGCAGGGGAGAATAGCCAGTGAGGTCTGATAGGAAGTTGTCTTTTGGTCAGCTGATTGCCAGGAGAAGCTGGGAAGGGGTGGGGATACTTGTACCCTTTTTTTTTTGTGGAGACAAGCAGAGTTCAAGGGCCTACAGGAAAGAGAGAAGGCTCACTAAAGTTTGGTCAAGACAAAGCAAAGGGTAAGAAACAGGCAATTATAAACACTTGTCAACAATGAACTGCACCCGTTTAATGCATACAAGTTAGGTTTTGATACCTGTTTGCATATGTGAAACATATGTTTTTGTGCTTTTGGTGTTACATCTAAGAAATCTTTGCCTAGTCCAAGATTGCAAATGTTTTCTCCTAGAAGCTTTATCATTTTAGGTTTTTTAAAAAAATAAATGTATTTATATTTTATTTATTTACTTTTGGTTGCATTAGGTCTTTGTTGCTGCACACAGGCTTTCTCTAGTTGTGGCGAGGGGGGGCTGCTCTTTGTTGCGGTGCGCAGTCTTCTCATTGCGGTGTCTTCTCTTGTTGCGGAGCACAGGCTTCAGGCACGCAGGCTTCACTAGTTGTGGCACGTGGGCTCAGTAGTTGTGGCTCACCGGCTCTAGAGCACAGGCTCAGTAGTTGTGGCGCACGGGCTTAGTTGCTCCACGGCATGTAGGATCTTCCCGGACCAGGGATGGAACCCGTGTCCCCTGCATTGGCAGGTGGATTCTTAACCACTGTGCCACCAGGGAAGTCCATCGTTTTAGGTTTTACATTTAGGTTTATGATCCATTTTGACTTAATTTTTTGTACGGTGCAAGGTATAGATCATTTTTCAAAGTTTCAGATTTTTATTATGAAATAATTATAAACTAACAGACTGTTGCAAAAACAGTCCAAAGAGTCCTATGTATTTTTCGCCCAGTTTCCCCCAAAGGGTGACAAATTATATAGTGATAGTGCAGTATAAAAACCAGGACACTGACGTTGGTATGTTAACTAGATTACAGACTTTATTCAGCTTTCACCATTTTAACCTGCATTCGTGTGTGTGTGTGAACTTTTATGCAGTTTTATCCCATATATAGATTTATGTAACCACCACCTCAATTAAAATACAGAACTGTTGCATCACCACAAAAGAACACCCTCCTGCTACCTTGTCGTAATCACACCCACCCTGACTCCAGCCCTTATCCCTGCCCCTGGCTTCCATCTGTGGTTTTGCCAGTTCAATAATGTTTGCCATTTCAATAATAAATAGAGGGACTTCCCTGGTGGTCCAGTGGTTAGGACTTTGCCTTCCAATGAAGGGGGTGTGGGTTCAATCCCTGGTCAGGGAGTTAAGATTCCACATGCCTCGGGCCAAAAAACCAAAGCATAAAACAGAAGCAGTGTTGTAACAAATTCAATAAAGACTTAAAAGAAATAATAATAAATGGAGGGACTTCCCTGGTGGTCCAGTGGTAAAGAATCTGCCTTACAATGCAGGAGACGCAGGTTCGATCCCTGGTCGGGGAACTAAGATCCCACATGCCTTGGGGCAACTAAGTCCACGCGCCACAAACAATGAGCTCATGCGCCTCAACTAGAGAGCCCGTGTGCTGCAAACTACAGAGCCCACGTGGCTGGAGCCACGACTAGAGAAGAGAAAACCCGCACGCCACAACTAGAGAGAAGCTCAAGAGCTGCAATGAAGAGCTTGCACGCCGCAAGAAAAGATCCCACATGCCTCAATGAAGATCCCACGTGCCGCAACTAAGACCCGACACAGCCAAAAATAAATAAATAAATCTTTAAAAATAATAATAATAAATGGAATCATACAACATATAACCTTTTGAGACTGACTTTTTTTCACTAAGCGTAATGCCTTTGAGGTCAGTCTAGGTTGTTGCATGTGTTAATATTTTTTTATTTTTTATTAGTGAGTAACTGTCCATTGTATGGATATTACTTCAGAGATTTGGAATAATGTTTAGGTTGGTATTTCCACCAGCCCAAAGGGCCTATCTGAAGTTTGTTTAACCATTCACCCATTAAAGGATATCTAGGTTGTTTTGCTGTTATGCATTTTGCTATTATGAATAAAACTGCCATGAATTATAGTCCACTCTTTATCATCAGAGAATTAAAGAAAAATATGGTCTTCATGAGTAAACATATGAAGAATCTCAGCAGAGAAATGTATAATAAAGAACCAAATGGAAATTATAGAACTAAAAAGTCTAATAAATGAAAGATTCCCTGGGTAGAATTAATAGCAGACTAAGATGGCAGAAAAAGAGTCAATGAACATGAAGTAGAACAAAAGAAATAATCCAATCTAAAGAAAAAAGAAGAAAGATTAAAGAAAAATGAACAGAGCATCAGGGACATGTAGGCAATATCAAAGAGCCTAATGTAATTATAAATGAAATCCCAAGAGGAGAGTGAGAACGAGATGGGAAAAGTATTCAAAGAAATAATGGCTGAAAATTTCCCATATTTAACAGAAAATGTTAAGTTACAATTCTAAAACACTAAGTAAAGCCAAATCAGAATCATTACTAAGAATGATTATAGGCACATTGTAATCAAAGTGCTGAGATAAGCAGAAAATAATGCAAGAAGTCAGAAGAAAATGGGGAACAAATGTATAAATGGCAGGTGATTTTGGGAGCAGAAGACAATAGAACAGCAGATTTATAGTTCTGAAAGGAAGAAACCGTCAGCCTAGAATTCTGCAACATAGGAAAATAAATATTCTTCAAAAATTAAAGCTTATTTCCCCTGCCCCCTTCTCTCCTCCTCCTCCTTTCTCCTATCTTCTTCTTTCCCCCTCTCCTTTCTCCTTCCCTTCTCAAACAATTGATACCTGAAGACATTAGTTGGAATATAGGAGAGTAGATGTCACTGGGTGGAAGGTTTGGGGCAGGGGTAGGGAGCCACGGTGGGCCAAAGTGGGGTGAGAGAAGCCAAGCAAGATAAAAAGAATGTCCACATGGGCGGAAATCCACCCAACAGAGAAGTCAGACCCTGAGCATGAAGAGAAGTGCATTTATGGATGCTTAATTTCCTGTGATCATTAAACACACTGTTGTAAACTGAATGTTTGTGTCCCCCAAATTCATATGTTGAAGCCCTAACCCCCAAGTATGTCTGTATTTGGAGAAGGGACCTCTAGGAAAGTAATTAAGGTTAAATGAGGTCATAAGGGTGGGCCTTGATCTGATAGGATTAGAGTCCTCATAAAAAAGAGACACTGGAGAGTTTGCTTGCTTTCTCTCTGAACACACGCACTGAAGAAAGGCCATGTGAGCACACAGCAAGAAGGCAGCTGTCTGCAAGCCAAGGAAGAGAGTCTGCGCCAGAAACTGAATTGGCTGGAACTTTGATCTTGGGCCTCTAGCCTTCAGAGCTGACGTAATAAATTTCTTTTGTTTAAGTCATTAGTCTATGGTATCTTGTTCTGGCAATCCCAGCAGACTAAGACACATACTTTCTGTGATTTCAGTCCTTTGAAATATGTTGAGACCTAGATAATAGCTAAAGAGTCACTGGTAAATCCAGAAGGATAGTAAGGGACTGTTTCCAGAGAGTAACTGTTACAGCCAGGTTAGAAGGAAGCATAGGTCTAAGATAAGAATTTTAGTAATGAATATTGATGACAATAATTTATTTCTTTATTGACAGTCATTTTCTCTTCACAGGAATGTGAATTGGACCCTTGTTGTGAAGGAAGTACTTGTAAACTTAAATCATCTGCTGAATGTGCATATGGCGACTGTTGTCAAGACTGTTGGGTAGGGAATTCCTCCCTATTTGGAAAAACTAGAAAAAGGAAAAATATGCATATATCAAAATTGGTTTTCTCTGATCTGTAAGAGAGTACTATTTTTATTACATGATTACATGAAAAGTTTTATGACACTTGTTTGCAGTTTTGTATCATGTTCTTTTATGACAAGTGGTCTAAAGAGATTTTTTTTCTTAAGTAAAAACATTTTATTTTTCTGATTTAAGAGTGGTCTATGTTTTTCATTAAAAATTCAACAATAGAAAGTAGACACTGAAAGACCCTCTATAATTTTACCCTCTTCAGGTAGCCATTGTTTGATAATTTGTTATTAGTCACTTTTTCCTATGTAAATGTGAGTATGAGTGTGTGTGTAGGTGTGTGTTTGTGTGAAAGTGGGTAAACATGGGTGTACATATTTTTACTATGCACTGTTTTCAGTAAGATACCATGGATTTTCTTCCATTCATGTAGTTCTACAAGGTTATGTAGTTAGTATTCCTTTGTATGGCTGTACCATAATTTCTTTATCTGGTCTACTAATGATGGACATTTAGATAGCTTCCAATATTTGCTTGTAAGTGGAATTGTTGGGACAGAGTATGCATATGAAAATTTTTGACACACATTTTATATACCTTCTACAAATGTGCCAGTCTGTAATTGCCAGTATAATCAATACACTGATTACTGTACAGTGTACAGTATTGATTACATCATGTAAGCACTATTTTTGTTTCCTCATACTAACATTGGTTGCTAGCCAGTGTTACGATCCAGGTTAGTTTGATAGGTGTAAAGTGCTTTTATATCTTAGTTTAGTTTGCATTTCTTTTGGTTATCAATGAGGCTATGCTTTTTCATTTTCCATGTTTCATGACTTTTATGAATAGCCTATTATGGGCCTTTGTTCATTTTTCTATTGGGTTATTTAATCTTTTGTTTTTGTTAGAACTTTTTATAGATATAAATACTGTGGTTTCCAATTTGATTAATTTGTGGGAATTTTCCTGATATTCCTGTTCAATTTCAATCCTATTACCCTAGTTCCTTCCAGGAGGTACTTTGTGCCGAGGAAAAACCAATGAATGTGATGTTCCAGAATATTGCAACGGTTCTTCTCAGTTCTGTCAGCCAGATGTTTTTATTCAGAATGGATATCCTTGCCAGAATAACAAAGCCTATTGTTACAATGGCATGTGCCAATATTATGATGCTCAGTGTCAAGTCATCTTTGGCTCAAGTAAGATATTTTATTTATATTGATTGCTTTGATTTTATTTTTTTGTTTTAGTTTTTGTTAAAACCTCTTTCCTTCTCTGTAGGCAATCATGGTCATGAATTTGATGTGTCCAAGTTCAGTTGGTGATTTTTGTTTTTATAATACTTTCTCACCTCTCTATCCTGTGTATATTAACATTATATTTATACATATATATGCACAGTATTGTAGTCTAGATTTAATAAATTCATGTAAATAGTATGGGGACATACATATGGGTCTTCTGTTTTAATTGTTCACTCAAAACGTTTTTGCAGTCCATCTGTATTGCTATATTTATTTATTTATTTTTTTTGAGAATGATGTTTGCTGTGGGTTTGTCATATATGGCCTTTATTATGTTGAGGTAGGTTCCCTCTATGCCCACTTTCTGGAGAGTTTTTATCAGAAATGGGTGTTGAATTTTGTCAAAAGCTTTTTCTGCATCTATTGAGATGATCATATGGTTTTTATTCTTCAATTTGTTAATATGGTGTATCACATTGATTGATTTGCGTATATTGAAGAATCCTTGCATCCCTGGGATAAATCCCACTTGATTGTGGTGTATGATCCTTTTAATGTGTTGTTGGATTCTGTTTGCTAGTATTTTGTTGAGGATTTTTGCATCTATATTCATCAGTGATATTGGTCTGTAATTTTCTTTTTTTGTAGTGTCTTTGTCTGGTTTTGGTATCAGGGTGATGGTGGCCTCATAGAATGAGTTTGGGAGTGTTCCTTCCTCTGCAATTTTTTGGAAGAGTTTGAGAAGGATGGGTGTTAGCTCTTCTCTAAATGTTTGATAGAATTCACCTGTGAAGCCATCTGGTCCTGGACTTTTGTTTGTTGGAAGATTTTTAATCACAGTTTCAATTTCATTACTTGTGATTGGTCTGTTCATATTTTCTGTTTCTTCCTGGTTTAGTCTTGGAAGGTTATACCTTTCTAAAAATGTGTCCATTTCTTCCAGGTTGTCCATTTTATTGGCATAAAGTTGCTTGTAGTAGTCTCTTAGGATGCTTTGTATTTCTGCGGTGTCTGTTGTAACTTCTCCTTTTTCATTTCTGATTTTATTGATTTGAGTCCTCTCCCTCTTTTTCTTGATGAGTCTGGCTAATGGCTTATCAATTTTGTTTATCTTCTCAAAGAACCAACTTTTAGTTTTATTGATCTTTGCTATTGTTTTCTTTGTTTCTATTTCATTTATTTCTGCTCTGATCTTTATGATTTCTTTCCTTCTGCTAACTTTGGGTTTTGTTTGTTCTTCTTTCTCTAGTTTCTTTAGGTGTAAGGTTAGATTGTTTACTTGAGATTTTTCTTGTTTCTTGAGGTAGGCTTGTATAGCTATAAACTTCCCTCTTAGAACTGCTTTTGCTGCATCCCATAGGTTTTGGGTCGTCGTGTTTTCATTGTCATTTGTCTCTAGGTATTTTTTTATTTCCTCTTTGATTTCTTCAGTGATCTCTTGGTTATTTAGTAACGTATTGTTTAGCCTCCATGTGTTTGTCTTTTTTACGTTTTTTTCCCTGTAATTCATTTCTAATCTCATAGCGTTGTGGTCAGAAAAGATGCTTGATATGATTTCAATTTTCTTAAATTTACTGAGGCTTGACTTGTGACCCAAGATGTGATCTATCCTGGAGAATGTTCCGTGCGCACTTGAGAAGAACGTGTAATCTGCTGTTTTTGGATGGAATGTCCTATATATATCAATTAAATCTATCTGGTCTATTGTGTCATTTAAAGCTTCTGTTTCCTTATTTATTTTCATTTTGGATGATCTGTCCATTGGTGTAAGTGAGGTGTTAAAGTCCCCCACTATGATTGTGTTACTGTCGATTTCCTCTTTTAAAGCTGTTAGCAGTTGCCTTATGTATTGAGGTGCTCCTATGTTGGGTGCATATATATTTATAATTGTTATATCTTCTTCTTGGATTGATCCCTGGATCGTTATGTAGTGTCCTTCCTTGTCTCTTGTAACATTCTTTATTTTAAAGTCTATTTTATCTGATATGAGTATAGCTACTCCAGCTTTCTTTTGATTTCCATTTGCATGGAATATCTTTTTCCATCCCCTCACTTTCAGTCTGTATGTGTCCCTAGGTCTAAAGTGGGTCTCCTGTAGACAGCATATATATGGGTCTTGTTTTTGTATCCATTCAGCCAGTCTATGTCTTTTGGTTGGGGCATTTAATCCATTCACGTTTAAGGTAATTATCGATATGTATGTTCCTATGACCATTTTCTTAATTGTTTTGGGTTTGTTTTTGTAGGTCCTTTTCTTCTCTTGTGTTTCCCACTTAGAGAAGTTCCTTTAGCATTTGTTGTAGAGCTGGTTTGGTGGTGCTGAATTCTCTTAGCTTTTGCTTGTCTGTAAAACTTTTGATTTCTCCATCAAATCTAAATGAGATCCTTGCCGGGTAGAGTAATCTTGGTTGTAGGTTCTTCCCTTTCATCACTTTAAGTATATCATGCCACTCCCTTCTGGCTTGCAGAGTTTCTGCTGAGAAATCAGCTGTTAACCTTATGGGAGTTCCCTTGTATGTTATTTGTCGTTTTTCCCTTGCTGCTTTCAATAATTTTTCTTTGTCTTTAATTTTTGCCACTTTGATTACTATGTGTCTCGGCGTGTTTCTCCTTGGGTTTATCCTGTATGGGACTCTCTGCGCTTCCTTGACTTGGGTGGCTATTTCCTTTTCCATGTTAGGGAAGTTTTCGACTATAATCTCTTCAAATATTTTCTCTGGTCCTTTCTCTCTCTCTTCTCCTTCTGGGACCCCTATCATGCGAATGTTGTTGCGTTTAATGTTGTCCCAGAGGTCTCTTAGGCTGTCTTCATTTCTTTTCATTCTTTTTTCTTTATTCTGTTCCGCAGCAGTGAATTCCACCATTCTGTCTTCCAGGTCACTTATCCGTTCTTCTGCCTCAGTTATTCTGCTATTGATTCCTTCTAGTGTAGTTTTCATTTCAGTTATTGTATTGGTCATCTCTGTTTGTTTGTTCTTTAATTCTTCTAGGTCTTTGTTAATCACTTCTTGCATCTTCTCAATCTTTGCCTCCATTCTTTTTCCGAGGTCCTGGATCATCTTCACTATCATTATTCTGAATTCTTTTTCTGGAAGGTTGCCTATCTCCACTTCATTTAGTTGTTTTTCTGGGGTTTTTTCTTGTTCCTTCATCTGGTACATAGCCCTCTGCCTTTTCATCTTGTCTATCTTTCTGTAACTGTGGTTTTTGGTCCACAGGCTGCAGGATTGTAGTTTTTCTTGCTTCTGCTGTCTGCCCTCTGGTGGTTGAGGCTATCTAAGAGGCTTGATGGGAGGCTCTGGTCTGTATTGCTATATTTAGATCATAGAGCATTAAAGTATTCTGTTATATAAATGGAATCCATTCTTTTCCTAGTAGTATTTAATATATTTTTTATTGTGTCTCTTTTTAAATATTTCATTTTTATCAAAGTTATACATACAGTAAAGAGCCAAATCATTCACAAGATTTTATGAAAAAGTAAAGTGTGCCTCCACATAATAGCCCCATCCCTTAAGGCAACCATTTTTACCTTTTCTTGCTGATTTCTAGTCGATTACTTTGTTACTTGCTCCAGGTCTTTAGATAATTTCTTGGTAATGCTACTTTTTGATTTTTCCATTCTAGGTATTAACTGTTAATTTTTCACTGCGGAGGATGAGAATTTAATTTCTTACCTTCTCTTCTCTCAACACTTGTCAGCTCTCATCCTACTCATGCTCATTTTTCATTCTCCATCCTCTTAATATGGATTAATTATAATTTTAGGTAGAGCAGTGTTGACTGTTGTGATGTTGTAATTTATAACAAACCAAAAAAAATTGGTCTTTGTCCAGTTCCTGGCATGAGCTCCTAAAACCCTTGGAATTTCCCAAGTAATGAGAGCTGTAAAAGTGTCTTTTGTTATGTCAATGAAGTGACTTTTGGAAAGCCCCTCAGTGACTTAAGGATGGGGCTGGTTGCCAGGGAACTAACCCTGTGATTAGTTGGAACTTTCAGTTCCCTCACCTCTGGGACTGGAGATTGCTGTACTCACAAGTGGCCAGTGATTTAATCAATCATGCCTATGTAATGAAGCCTCCATGAAAACCCAAAACGACAGGGTTTCGAGAGCTTCTGGCTTGGTGAACAAGTGGAGATGCAGGGAGAGTGTCACACTTGGCAGGGCCTGGAACCTCCAAGCCCCTTTCTCTATACCTTGCCCTATGCATCTCTTCCATCTGGCTGTTCCTGAGTTATATTCTTTGATAATACACCAGTAATCTAGTGAGTAAAATGTTTCTCTGAGTTCTGTGAGCTGCTCTAGCAAATTAATCAAACCCAAGGAGGGGGTCATGGGAACCTTGATCAGATAGGGTCGGAGGAGAGAAGACTAAGCATGAAATGGGACTTCATTTATGTTAGGTCATGGGATACAGTGGTAGAGATCTGTGAACTTCTGATATATTTTGCAGGAATGGACAGGTTACTGCAGACCAAAAAAGTACTTACAGATAGGCATTTTAGAGAAGCAAATGCTGTTATTTAGCAAGTATATTATCTTTGTAGAGGCCTGCAAAAAAGTCTAGGATGACCGAAGGAACCACATTACTGGGGGGGGCCTTGTTATTAATTTAGTCACTTTTTCCTAATATAAATGTGAGTGTGAGCATGTGCTTTGCTAGAGTTATTGCCATGTGATGTTTATCCTGTGCAAGTATTCTGCATCCATTTTCAGATTACTTGATCCTCCACCTCTTTTTTCTTCCAACTCCTTTCACTGCATATCCATTTTCTTGTAAACTGAACAACGTAGTATCAGGTGTGTAAGACAGACACATGAATTTCCATTATTAGATAGAATGTACTGCCAAAATGGCTTCAAAATATTTCCAAATAAAACATTTTTAGGAATATATAATTAAGTGGAAAAATCAAACATTAAGTGGTACATATATAAAATATAAGAAAACAAGAATGGATTGATACTTTATTAGCTGTCATGGCTATTTTTCAATGTAATTAATACCTAAAGTAAGCGTCCATATATGGTAAGTTAAAAAAAATAATACCTGGAAGTGTTTTCACCAGCCCTCACAGGCTGATCTAACCAGGGGTGCAGTAGACCTGTGTTTGAGAGCAATGAGAATTAATATGCTGAAAGTGCTACCATACTGTGCATGGTTTTTAATTTCATCATGGTTAATAATTTCATCTTGTTTAATGACACTTCTTTGAGGACTTGAGTGCTCGAGTCCAGGCTAACTTTTAAGTACCATCTAAGCTTTATTTTCACATTTTGTTGTTAATTATAAAATGTGGAACAAAATGTTTTATCTGTAGGTCCTGAAACCTTTTCAGAGGTGTTGAGGCAGTTTATCCAGGCGTGTGGACTGTCGTAGGGAATACTTGTATTTCTGAATCAAATTGCCATAACTTAAAAAAATTTTTTTTTTAATTTTGATTTTATTGGAGTACAGTTGATTTACAATGTTGTGTTAGTTTCAGGTGTAGAAAAAAATTTTTTTTGATGTTACAGAAGCCAAGGCTGCTCCAAGGGATTGTTTCATTGATGTGAATTCCAAAGGTGACAGATTTGGCAATTGTGGTTTCTCTGGCAATGAATACAAGAAGTGTGCCACTGGGTAAGTGGAGGCGAGAGTATAAAAGAATATGAAAGACTGTAAGATCAGTCATCTTTAGTATCTTTTACAGCTCCTTGTGACTGCCGACTGTCTCCCCCTTAAACATCTAACTTTTCAAACTTAGAATTTTGTAACACATGACTTCAGAGAGATTCTGAATAGGAAGGGTAAAATTATTCATACCTTTTGACATTATCTGTCTAAAATATAATGATTTTTAGAATGTTACTTTTGTTTATCCTGTTCTACAATAAGAAGCCCAAATAAACACTCTTCTCCCTCTTCCTTTCATTAAAAGATTATGCTGCTAAATCCATACGTAAAGGTATCTGCAGAATTAATTCTGGACTTCATCATTTTCTTCTGGCTCCATATAATTTGAAAGTGACAAATAAAAAGCCTCTTTTGTTTCTATAACATTTGCACATTGTAAAAAAATTAGTATTATTACAAAAATGTAAACAAAAGTCATCCATAATCTCTGTCTGTATGTATTCACTAATTTCAGTGTATGTCTTCCCTTTTTTTGTTGTTTCTGTGCACTATACATACACACACTAACATTTTGCATAATTGGAATTATTCTATAATACTGTACTTCTCTTCTACTCACTTCACCTTCTACTCTGCCAATTAGGCTAAGCAACTGAGGTAAAACAGTGCTTACTAAGAAGAAATAACAACCGTGACCTCCGTGTTCCGAAATCCAACAGACATCTTTAGGTCTTCATGCTTCTGGACCTTTCAGTAGCATTCAGCTATGTTGACCATTTTCTCCTTGAAGACACCCCTTTCCTTGGCTTTTGTGTAGAATGTTCTTCTAGTATTTTTTTCTGTTTCCGGATGCTCCTTTAATGTATTTATTTGTAGGCTCATCTTTCTCTACTGAGCCATTAAATGTGAAATACTTCAGCTCTACTGGTCTACATGTCGTCCTCTGCCACAGGGCCTTGGCACGTGCTGTTCCTTCTGCCTGGCATGCTCTCCTCTCTGCCATTTTAAGTATAACTTCTCTAAGAAAGACTTCCTCAACTTCCTTAACAGGGTCAGATGTCCCTCTTATAGATGTTCTTAATGCTGTGTGCTTTTATTTTTTTAATGTTAGCCAAATTATGTTGTTCTAATTCTTTACAAATTAGTTATCCACATAAAGTATATTTCACAGAATATTTAGAATATACCTTTCTTGATATATAAAACAGAGTAGGTTGAAGGAAGTTAGAAAAACAAGAAAGTATTTCAAAAGAGGGTATGAACATAACTGTTTTGACTACCTTGTACAGTCTCAGAACTAGTTGTAGATATAAGTTCTCTTGCATTTATATAGCACTCTTTTTCTGGGGAAGTCAAACTATTATTCTTAATAAATTTTTAGTATATTTAAATTGCATGGGAAGGTTATGTCCAAACCATTGCCTTAGCAAGAATAATCACTTAAAAATGATACTGCCTTAGAAAAGATATTCGGTCGGCCAAAAAGTTCGTTCGGTTTTAAGTAAAAATAAAAGACATTTTAAATTTTCACGAAGAACTTTATTGATCAACATATTCACTGACCGAATTAACTTTTTGGCCAGTCCAATAGATAGTGTAATAGGTAATTTTCCAGATAAAGGGAAGGTCAGATACAAAACCAGTTATAGGCATAGCATTTTCAAGATTCTTTTATGGTGTTTAGAAAAGACCAAGGAGGGCTCTGTCCTGCACTTGGAGGAATTGGACCCATCTTGGCTAACATAATTAGGCTAAATCAAAATGAGAAAAGTAGCAATTTGAAAGTTGAAGGAAGGATGAACTGGTTAAAAAATTGTATGTTTCTCTTTCATTGAATTTGATATGTTGTATTTTCCTTATTGTTCAGTTCATGATATTTTCTGAGTTACAGTGTGATTTCTCCTTTGACTCGTGTTATTAAAAGTGTATTGCTAATTTCCAAATATTTGGGAATATTCTGGTTATCTGTTTTTGATTTCTAGTTTAATTGCATTGAGAACATACTCTCTATGATTTCAGTTCTTTTCAATTTATTGAGATGTGAATTAGTGTCCAGCATATGGTCTATTTTGGTGAATGTTCCATGTTCAATTAAGAAGAAAAGTGTATCTTGCAGTTGTTGGATATATTATTCTATAAATGTCAAGTTAATTAATGGTCTTGTTCAAATCTTGTATATTTTGGGTGTGTGTGTGTGTTTATCTGTTTACCCTTCAGTTTCTGAGAGAGGTGTGTTAAAATCCCCAGCTGTGATTATGACGTTGTCTATTTCTTTTAGTCCTATAAATTTTTGCTGTATGTGTTTTGAAATGTGTTCTTCAGTGCTTATGTTATTAGGTGCATACACATTTAGGATTGTTATGTCTTCTGGAAGAACTGATCCTTTCATTACTACCAAATTTAATACTTCAGAATTTTTTTTTGTAGTATTTGTCTCCTAAAACATCTCATTTGTTTAAGTGACCATCTGGTTACCACCCTTGTCACTACACTGTAAAGTCCATTCTGTGTTTAACATAGTGCCTGGCACATTGTCATAGTAAGTGCCTATTAACTGTTTGTTGAATGAATGAAGGAACAGATGATTTATCTAATGGGTGGAATTAGTGTAACTAATTGAATGAGCTGAGCTAAACCTTGGGATAAGTGGATTGATGCAAACCTGTAAGGGGCTTGCTACATATGCCTTATCCTTGTCTTTAGCCTGGTCCCGTTTCCATATTTTTATGAATATCTTAATGAAATTATAGCAACTACATTTATAAAACTTAAATTACTGGGTAGCTGATTTGAAAAGCATTTTATAATAGTAATATAAGGATAATGTAATATAGTCATTAGGAATACACATTTGAAGTTAGACTCTGGGTTTGAATACTGCTTTAACCACTTAAGATCTCTGAAACTTTGGACAAGTTACTTCGCTTACATACTTCATTTTTCTCTTCTGTAAAATGGGAATAATAATGGTACCTATTTCTAAGTGTTGTTTTAAAGACTGAATGAGTTGGTGGATGTTAATACTAAGAAGAGTACCCGGTTCATTGTAGGACTTATCATCATCATCACCCTCTTTATAATCATCCCCATCACAGAAAATACATAAAATCTAGAAAAGTCTCAAGAAACTGGTCACATATGGTCCTGTCATCCAGAGATACTGTTAAATTTTTATTGTTATTTCCTTCTCATGTGTATTCATAAGCATATAAATATATATCATACACATGTATACATACGCATATGTGTACTCAGAGACCCACATCTGTGTGTATAAACAAAATTGCATAGTATGATTTATACTGTTTTATAAGTTGATATATTTACTTTCCACTCTATTAAGGGCATTTATAGGATATACCCAGCTTCTTTTAACCATTTCCTTATGTTAGAAATGTAAGTTGTTTCCAGTAATTTGTTTTTTTAAACAAGGCTGTGATAAATACAGTTTAAGTATTTATGTCTCTGATTGTTTCTTTAGTAGATTTTTCTCAAAAGAAAATGGAAGATAGTTTTAAAGGCTCTTCATAGATGCTTCTAAATCGGCCTTCAAAACGTTTGACTGATTTATACTTCCACTACCCCCTCATCAACGTCAGAGTATTGTCTTAAGAAATACTTTTCCAATTTGTTACATCAAATAGATATTTCATTCTTGCTTTGAATGAATTTGTAAATACTTATTTAATTTCTTGTTGTTGTTTTTCAAAAATGTTTAAAGGGATATAGAGAAAATGTGGTTTCCACTCTTACTCTCTTTTTCCCTCTTCCCACCCTGCTCTTCAAGTGTGTCTTTGAGCTTCTTGTCTGCCTTTCCAGAGTTCATTATGCACATATACACTCCTGGTTCCCACCCGACTCCCACCCCCTGCTGTGCACATTGTCTTGTTCCATTTCACCAAAAGAGCTGTCCTCTCTTTCAGAACATAGATGGTGTCGTCTTTTTAAACTATTTATTTATTTACATTTTTTATATTTTTATACAATTTTTAAGGGTTCCTTTCCATTTACATTTATTACAAAATATTGGCTATATTCCCCATGTTGTATTGTACAAATACATCCTTGAGCCATTCTTAACACTCAATAGTTTGTTAAACTTTTTAAATGAAAAGTTTTAAATACACAGAGAAGTAGAAAGAATAGTATGATGAACACCCATATATCCTAGATTAAAACATTGTTAATATTTTATCATATTTACCTTGTCTAGATTTCGCTGAACCATTTTTAAGTAAATTATCAGCATTATGATGCGTCACTCCTAAATTCTTGAATATTCATCTCCAACATATAAGCCCGTTCTCAATACTGTTATCATACCTAACAAAATTAAGAGTTTCCTAATGTCATGTAATCCCTGGTCAATATTTACATTTCTCCAATTGTCCATGTCCTCAAATTGTCTTTCATAGCTGTTTTTTTTTTTCCACATCAGGACTCAACCAAGGTTCACACATTGTATTTAGTTGTCATGTCACTTAAGGCACTTTTTAAAAAAAAATTAATTAATTTTATTTTTGGCTGCGTTGGGTCTTCGTTGCTGTGAGCGGGCTTTCTCTAGTTGCGGTGAGCCGGGGCTACTCTTCGTTGCGGTGCGCGGGCTTCTCATTGAGGTGGCTTCTCTTGTTGCGGAGCACGGGCTCTAGGCACATGGGCTCAGTAGTTGTGGCTCGCGGGCTCTAGAGCGCAGGCTGAGTAGTTGTGATGCACCAACTTAGTTGCTCAGCAGCATGTGGGATCTTCCCGGACCAGGGCTCGAACCTGTGTTCCCTGCATTGGCAGGCAGATTCTTAACCACTGTGCCACCAGGGAAGCCCCACTTAAGTCACTTTTAATCTAAAATATTCTTCTTCAGTTTATTTATTTTTTTCTTTTCAATGACAGTGACCTGAGGAAATGACTGGGCCAGTGGTCTTTTAGGGTGGCCCATGTTCTGGATTAGTTTGGTAGTTTTTTCTCAACATTGCTTAACTTGTGTCTTTATTCCCTGAATTTTCTATACATCAGAAGTTAAATCTAAAGTCTTAATTAGATTCAGGTTAAACATTTTGAATACTTCATAAGTATTTGAATACTTTGTAAGTGGTAGATGATGTCAAGGAGGCACGTAATTCTGGATTGTCTTATTATTACTGTTACTAAGTGGCAGTGACCAGATCTTGCTCTTGTAAAGTTAGGTCTTTGCCACTGCAACTATCAAGTAGTATGTGGAGTGATGATTTTGTATCGCATAAATATCCAGTTCCCCACCAGTGTTTCACCTCATGGTTTAAGTGTGCATTGATGATCCTCGCCTGAAGCAGTTATTCTATTGGTGCTTGCAATATAATTTTTATTACTATAACAATGAGCATCTCTTAGCTTTGTTGGCTGTTTGCATTTCTTATTTTGTGAATTGCCTATTTGCATCTTTGCTAATTTTTTTCTGTTGAAGTGACTATCCTTTTAATGATTTGTGACAGTTTTCTTTTAATATGTTAAGAGTATTTTCCTTTTACTTCTTAATATGTCACTAAGACTGTACATGAGACATTAAGTATATCATAGCAGCATGAATTTTGGTAGGTTCCAGTAGATGCTAACTGAGATCTGCTTTCTTCTATGCTTTGTTTTAGAGGTTTTCATAGCTAATTTCAACTAATTACGTGAGATAGGCATCATTATTTAGCTCTTGTTTTTCAGATGAAGAAACTGAACTTAAGAAAGTTTAAGCACTTTACTCAGGTTACCTCGTGAATAAATGGTGACATAAGAATAAATGTAAAGATGGGACAAAATAACTAACTCTTAAGTGAAGGATGGAAGGAAGAGGACGCTTAATAGCAGCATGTGCAAAAAGTAAATAGGGGTGTTAGCTGAGGATAAATTCAAGGACATCAATAATGTAATGTAGTTACCATAAGAGCTACTGTCATCCTGGGCTTCATAGAAGTACCGTATCTAGAATAAAGGAAATGACAGTTCACCTTGTTCTTTGCTTGTCAGGCTGTAGCTGAAATTTCATGTTTTACTCCGAGCACTGTGCTTCAGGAGGGAGGGAGACAAACTAGAACATATTTAGAGGAGAGCTTCCTTGTTACATGAGAAATGATTGTAGACTATTGTCCTGTGAAGTAAGTAATTAGGACCTACGTGATAATTGTCCTAAAAAGCTGCCATGTGGAGGAAAGAAAAGACATTATCTGTGTGGTCTCCTGTCGAAGATCTGGGACCAATGAGGAAAAGTTATAGGGAGAAAGATTTTAACTCAAGAAGTAAAAGATATGATAGCTGGTATGAGAATATTTAGGAGGTGATGAATTAGAGGAATTGGAAAACAATATCCTATAATGACTTGGCAGTGATAGCATAAGGGAGATTTAAGAATAGGGTAGGTGCTTGGATCAAAAGACAATCAATTAGGACTTCCCTCATGGCACAGTGGTTAAGAATCTGCCTGCTAATGCAGGGGACACGGGTTCGAGCCCTGGTCCGGGAAGATCCCACATGCCGTGGAGCAACTAAGCCCGTGCGCCACAACTGCTGAGCCCGCATGCCACAACTACTGAAGCCCGTGCTCCTAGAGCCCGTGCTCCGCAGCAAGAGAAGCCACCGCAGTGAGTGGTACCCTACTAATTTGCATCTTTGCATTCACTTACCTGTTCTCTGCCATATTTAAAGAGAGCTACTTTGATCTCTGTTGCTTTCACACACGTTTTCTGTTGAGATTCCCTTTAGCTAAACAGCAATATACTCCCTGCCTATATACTAAAAATATATAATTTTTCTTTTGTATCTACACTGGATGCATTGTAGTTTGCGTTATTTCTCTATCTTTCCAGGAATGCTTTGTGTGGAAAGCTTCAATGTGAGAATGTACAAGAAATGCCTGTATTTGGAATTGTGCCTGCTATTATTCAGACTCCTGGGAGAGGCACCAAATGTTGGGGTGTGGATTTCCAGCTTGGGTCAGATGTTCCCGATCCTGGCATGGTGAATGAAGGCACCAGATGTGGCGTTGGAAAGGTAATCATAATGTTTTCTAAAACAAAGTAAAATTTTAAAAATTAAAAAAATCATTATATAAAACTAGTGGTTCTTTTCTGGGTATAAAAGAAATCTCTGTTTATTGTAGAGATTTGGGAAAATAGAAAGCTGCCAAGAATAAAAATAAGAACAGCTATACCTCCTGATGATTTATAGCCATATAATGCTTTCGTTTTTAAAAAAAAATTTTTATTGCAGTATAGTTGATTTACAATGCTGTGTTAGTTTCATGTAATGCTTTTTTAAACTTTAGAAATGATCACTTTTCATCATGGTCACTGGATCTGCTTAGATTAGAGTATTCATTATCTGCATCTCATTGGATAATTTCCACAATTTCATTAAAGAAACTTCTGCATCCATTAAACAGCTATAATTCTATTATCCCGATTTCTTCATTGGGGTCATATATTAGAACCTGTGTTTTCTATGTTGTAATATACTGGGCATATCCCCCCCTCCCCATCAACGTGCTATAATTTATTAGCCAGGCTGCTATTACTGGGATTTCCAGGATTTTGTGTGAGTGTGTGTGTGTGTGTGTGTATGCATGTATGTGTGCATGCATCCGTGTCTTTGTACTAGAAATGTCATAACGCTTGTCCTGCCCATGCATCCTGCTACCCTGGCCACAGCTGTTTGGATCCAGTGTGAGCCAAGAGTTAGCCGCTGACTTACTACCAGCGGTCCCGGATGACAGGAGCTAGGCCTAATTCCTTTTTTGGGGGGGAATATATAAGTAAAGAAAGGTAGTTAAGAGTAGCGCTGCAACTACGAATTCTTTGAGAGATAGCATGATGTAGGAGGAGGGCTAGAAGGGTTATGGCGAGCTTAAGCTATATACAAGAGACGGAGAGGGCAGGATTGTTGAACAAGTTGAAGAAACCAACTCATGGGAGAATAGAGGAGGAGAGAGCGAACACAATCAATTGATTATGGGACAAATGAAGAAGACAGAGGGACCCACAAGTTACCTCAGTTTCTACCAAGTTTTCAGTTCCAATTCTGTTGCCCCTCACTTCTTACCAAAAAGACCCTGGTATTCTTGTGCCTGCCCTTGCCACGCCGTAAACTCAACTGCTGCAGGTACTATAAACAATGCTGAGGTAAATGGCTTTCTAAAAAATTTCACAAAATCCTAATTATTTTCTGAGGTTAAATTACTATAAGGGGGTGTGTACTTTTAAGGTTTTAGATATAGTTTTGCCAAATTTCTCTTTAGAAAAGTATTTATTAGTTTATCTTCTAAGCAGTTTTCAAAAATAAATGTTTTAACTCTCTATATCCTAGTCAGGATTAGGTGCTATTGTTTTTAAACTTTCATTTGGTAATTTTCTTTTTACTCTTTCTCGATTATTAGTGATGTTGAATTTTTTTGTCTCCATATATTTATTCCTTCTTTTGTGATTTGCTTGTCGATGTTATTTGTTCATTTAAAAATTGACGTGTTTTTCTTATTGATTTTAAAGAACTTTAACATATGTCATATAAGATGTCATGTAATACATGTAATATGTTTGCCCAGTTATTACTTGCCTCTTCCTTTTGTTTTTAGTATTTTTTTGCCATGTTTACATTTTTATGTAAACAAATCTATTATTCCTTTCCTTTATGGTTTCCAACTTTACTTACATGTTTTACAAGACTTTCTTAGTATAGTATCAGAGCATTATTTTCTAGTAGATTTTTAATTTTTTTTAATACTTAACTCTTTAATCCAGGGGAATATGGAGTGTATAGTATGAGGTTGGCATTCTTTTTTTCCTTTTTCATTTTATTCATTCAGAGATGATGACTATATGCTGATTTCTAATGTTACTTTTTTTCAGAATGGTTTGTTATTTGCCTTCACCTCAATTATAATCTCTCTTTTAATTTGAAATCTTATTTAAATTACTTATTAAATTTTTACATACACTTGGGCTTGATTTCTGCTTTTTCTCTTAATGTCCACTGATTGGTCTGACTACTCATGTGTCAGTATTACCTTCTTTTAGTTTTTGTCAGTTTTATATTTTTATTATCTGGTCATACAAATGCCCCCTCATTCTTTTTTCCTAATTTTCTTGGCTATTAATATTCATTTATTATTCCAGATGAACTTGAGATCATTTTGTCAAGGGGCAAAAAAAAAGTTTTTAAATAAAAGCTCTTTGGAATTTTAGTTGGGATCAAATCAAATTTATGAATTTGTAATGGGAAAAAGTGACATCTTTACATTATTCAGTCTTCCCATAGAAGAACATGGTATGTCTCTCGATTTTTTGGGGGGTCTTATTTTAAAGATTTAGTTATAAAGGTCCTTTTTATTTTTTGTTAGTTTTATTCCTAGGTATTTTATATTTTTATTGTTATTATGAATAGCCTCTTATTATGTTTTCTAAGTTGTTATGTTACATTTTCTAATTGGTGTTTATTGATAAGAGAGACTGGTTTGTTTATATTTTTACTGGCTATTATTGATATTCAGAAAAATATATTCACTTGTATATATTTATTTTGTTACCAGCCATATACTTAGTGTCACATATTTTTATTGTTGATTGTATTAAAATTTTCTAGGTAAACAATCATCTGTAAATGATAGAAAGTTGATTTCCTTTCTGATACTTACAATTTGGATTTATTTTCTTGTGTAATTGCAATGATAGAGCTTTCAGGATAATTTTAAAAACAAATGATAATAGTGTACTTCTTTGTCTTCTCCCTAACTTGACTGGGAATGCATCTAGCCTTCCAAGGTTATATATGATTTTGGCTATTGGCTTGGGGTAGGTAGTATTTTTCATTTAATGGAGAATTGTTTTAGTTGTGATTAGTAAGAATAAAAGGACAAATAGATTAAAAATTTTATAAGTAGTTTTTTCAACAGCTATTTAAATAATCACTACATATTTTCCTTTGACTTATTAATGTGCTGGGTTATATTGATAAATTCCTCGACATTAAATTGTCTTTATAAATTGTCTTTACATTCCAGGAGCAAATACTGGTAATGTAGATTTATTCCTGGATTCTGTGTGCTGGTGAATATACTACTTTTATATTTCTGAAGCTGTATACTTATGCTTTTTTAATTTATGAAATTTTACTCTGTGGATTATAGTCAGTACTCTTAAATCTCACAAAAACTCAGCTAAGACTGAATTAAAGCATAGCAGGAAATTTACTGATTCAAACCACAGAATCAAATAAAGAGCTCTGGAACCCAGAATCTGAGATAATGTCCCTGTGGTTCTTTTCCTATATCTTTCATTTCTGCTTCTCCCTTGTTGGTCCCCTCTCCGCCCACCCCCGCCAAGCCCAGCTTTATTGAGATACAATCAATATATAACATTGTGTAAGTTTAAGGTATACAATGTGATGATTTGATACACATATATATTGTGAAATAATTACCACGATAAGGTTAGTTAACACATCTATCACCTCACATAAATAGAACTTTTTTTGTGGTGAGAACGTTTAAAACTTATTCTCTTATTACCAACTTTCAAGTATATAATACAGTATTGTTCACTATAATCACCATGCTGAATATTAGATCCTCAGGACTTGTTCATCTTATAACTGGAAGTTTGTACCCTTTGACCAGTGTCTCCCCATTTCTCCCCTTCCCTGGCCCCTGGCAACCACCCTTCCACTCTCTGTTTCTGAGTTCAGCTTTTTAAAAGATTCCACATATCAGTGAGATCATATGGTATTTTTCTTTCTCTATCAGACTTATTTCTCTTAGTCTGAATGCCCTGAAGGTCCATCCATGTTGTTGCAAATGGCAGGATTGGTTGTTCAGGAATGTGTTGTTTAATTTCCATATTTTTGTGAATTTTCCAGTTTTCTTTCTGTTACTGATTTCTAATTATACCACTGTGGTCAAGATAGAGACCAGATGGGATTTTGATCTTCTTAAGTCTTGCTCTGTGGCCCAGCATATGATTTATCCTGTGGAATGGATACATACAGAATATGTATGTACAGAATACATACCAAATATGTATTCTGCTGCTGTTGCATGGATTGTTCTGTCTATGTCTTTTGGTCCGTTTTGGTCTATAGTGTTCTTCAGGTCTGTTTCCTTATTACATTTCTGTCTGGATCATCCATCCAATATTGAAACTGAAGTCCCCTATACTATTATTGTATTGTTGTCTATTTCTCCCTTTAGTTCTGTTCTTATTTGCATTAAATATTAGATGCTCCAATGTAGGGTGTATATATACTTACAATTGTTATACCCTCTTGATGAATTGACCCCTTTATCACTATGTAGTGACCTTCTTTGTCTCTTGTGATTGATTTTGACTGAAAGTCTATTATATGTGATATAAGTGTAGCTACTTCTGCTCTCTTTTGGTTACCATTTGCATAGAATATCTTTTTCCATCTCTTTACTTTCAACCTATGTATGTCCTTAAAGCTAAAGTGAGTCTCTTGTTGGCAACATATTGTTAGATCTTGGTTTTTTAATCCATTCAGCCACTTTGTGTCTTTTGATATGGGAATTTAGTTCATTTATGTTTAAAGTATTTAATTATTGATAGGTAAAGACCTACTGACTGTCAGTTTGTTAAGTGTTTGTTGACTGTTTTTTAGTTCTTTTGCCACTCTCTGTCTTCTTTTGTGATTTTTTTTTTGTAGTACATGTTTTAATTCCTTTCTCTTTATCTTTTGTGTTTAAGTTTTTTCCCTTTGTGGTTACCATGAGGCTTACATAGAATATTTTATAGCTATAACAGTCTATTTTAAGCTGATAACAACTTACCTTCAATTGTATACACAGCTCTACACTTTCACTTCTCCTTTCCTTGTATTTTATGCTATTGATGTCATACTTTACATCTTTTTATATTGTGCATCCATTAACAAATTATTGTACGTATAGTTATTTTTCATCATTTTTTCTTCCATTTTTATTGAGATATAATTGATGTACAGCACTGTATACGTTTAGGGTGTACAGCATAATAGTTTGACTTACATACATCATGAAATGATTATCACAGTAAGTTTAGTGAATATCCATCATCTCATATAGATACAAAATTAAAGAAATATTTTCTTCTTATGATGAGAACTCTTAGGGTTTCCTCTTATAACAACTTTCATTTGTAACACGCAGCAGTGTTCATTACATTAATCGTGTTGTACATTCATCCCTAGTACTTACTTATCTTATAACTGGAAGTTTGTACCTTTTGACCCCCTTCATCCAGTTCTCTCTCTCCCGAACCCCACCTCTGGTAACCACAAATCTGATCTCTTTTTCTATGAGTTTGTCTGTTTGTGATTTGAAGTATAGTTGACCTACAAAACTATGTTAGTTCCTAGCGCACAACATGGTGATGCGATATTTTCAATTGTTACGAAATTATCAGCATGATAACTCTGGTTACCAACTGTCACCATACAAAGATATTATGTTATTATTGACTATATTCCCCATGCTGTACATTTCATTTCCATGCCCCATTTGGTGTTTGTGTCTCTTAATTTCCCTCACTTATTTCACTCATTCTGCCACCTTCTTCCCCTCTGGCAACCACCTATTTGTTTTCTTTATCAGTGACTCTTTCTACTTTGTTATGTTTGTTCATTTGTTTTGGTTTTTAGATTCCACATATAAGTAAAATCATATGGTATTTGTCTTTCTCTGTCTGAGTTATTTCACTTAGCATAATACCCTCTGGGTCCATCCACGTTGTTGCAACATTCTTATGGCTGAGTAATATTTCATTGTGTGCATGTGTATGTGTGCGTGTGTGTGCATATGAACATAGGGGTGCATATATCTTTTTAAATTAGTGTTTTTGTTTTATTTGTAAAACTACCCAGAAGTTTCACTTCTGGGTCATATAATAGTTCTATTTTTAATTTTTTGAGGGACCTCCATATTGTTTGCCATAGCAGCTGCACCAATTTATATTCTCACCAACAGTGCACAGGAGTTCCTTTTTCTCCACATCCTTGGCAACACTTGTCATTTATTGTCTTTTTGATAATAGCTATTCTAACAGGTGTGAGGTAATATCTCATTGTGGTTTTGATTTGCCCATTTCCCTGATGATTAGTGATGCCTGTTGGCTATCTGTATGTCTTCTTTGGAAAAATGTCTATTCAGATTCTCTTCTCATTTTTAAATCAGGTGGTTTGTTTTTTGGATGTTGAGTTATATGAGTTTTGTGTGTATGTGTGTGTATTTTGGATAATTTACCCCTTATCAGATATTTCATTTGCAAATATCTCTTAGTGTCCTTTCATTTCAACTTGAAGAAGTCTCTTTATCATTTCTTGTAAGGCAGGTCTAGTGGTGATGAAATCCCCTAGCTTTGTTTGTCTGGGAATGTCTTTAACTTTCCATTTCAGAAGGACAGGTTAGTACTCGTGGTTGGCAATTTTCTTCACTCAGTACATTGAATATATCATCTCACTCTCTCTTGGCTTGCAAGGTTTCTTTAGAAAAATCCACTGATAGCCATACTGGGCTGCTGGTGGATTTCCCTAATATGTGATGAGTCATTTTTCTCTTGCTACTTTTAAAATTCTCTCCTTGTCTTTAACTTTTAACATTTTGATTATTGATTATAATGTGTCTCAGAGCAATCTTCTTTGGGTTAATCTTGCTTGGGGTCCTGTGAGCTTCCTGTACCTGAATGTCCATATTCTCCCCAGGTTTCAGAAGTTTTCTGCTATTAATTCTTTTTTTGAAAATTTTTGGCTGCATTTGGTCTTCGTTGCTGTGTGCAGGCTTTCTCTAGTTGCAGCGAGTGGAGGCTACTCTTTGTTACAGTGCGTGGGCTTCTCATTGCGGTGGCTTGCTGTGGAGCACGGGCTCTAGGCACACGGGCTTCAGTAGTTGTGGTGAGTGGGCTCAGTAGTTGTGGCTCGCGGGCTCTAGAGTGCAAGCTCAGTAGTTGTGACACACGGGCTTAGTTGCTTCGCAGCATGTGGGATCTGCCCGGACCAGGGATTGAACCTGCATCCCCTGCTTTGGCAGGTGGATTCTTAATCCCTGCACCACCAGGAAGTCCCTGCTATTAATTCTTTAAATTTTCTTTCTGCCCCTTTCTTCCTTCTCTTTCTGGGACTCCCATGATGCAAATGTTTCCTTGATGGTGTCCCATAATTCACATTGGCTTTCTTCACTCTTTTTTATTCTTTTTTTCTTTTTGTTTCTCTAATGGGCTAATTTCAAGTGATCTGTCTTTGAGTTCACTGATTCTTTCTCCTGGGTGATTAAGTTGGTTGTTGAAGCTCTCTGCTGAATTTTTCATTTCTGTCATTGTATTCTTCTGTAGGGTTTCTTTTTGCTTACTTTTAATGGTTTCTATTTCTTTATTAAACTTCTCATTATGTTCATTCATCATTTTCCTGATTTTGCTGGATTGGCTACCTGTGTTCTCTCACATTTCATTCAGTTCCTTAATGATGATTATTTTGAGTTCTTTGTCAGGCAAACTATAGATCTTCATTCTTTGGGGTCATTTATTAGAACTTTATTAGTTTCTTTTCGTGTTGTCATATTTGCTTGATTCTTCCATGTAGCCTTGCATTGGTGTCTGTGCATTTGAAGGAGCACCAGTCTTTACAGACTGGTTTCAGCTGGTAAGCACCTCCTGTCTGTTCTGTGTGCTGATGGGATTACCTCTGGGATCTCAGTCTGCCTGGTTTGGAGCTGGTTACAAAGCTGTTTCTGGATGTGCAGCAGGGCCTGCAGTTGGTGAACTTTTTATCACGGACTTGGTAGGGCATGGGTGCTGACTGGTCCCTGGGTGGATTGAACTGCCTCCAGTACCTTTCTCAGGAGGTGGCCCCAGGACAGGGGTCTGCCTCAGGGTCCACAGTTGGGTCCTTAAACAGCAGGCCTATTACCAGTTGCATAGACGGGTGGGGCTCCCATCAGGTACCTAAGAGGGCTGCTGTCTGTTCATTAATTGGGTCCCTGGATGGGCAGCACTAGCCCTGGACTGTGACTGAGATTGGCTGGAATGAAATCCCAGAGCCGTTTCAGATTCCACAGCCAAAACTGAAGTCTGTAGGCCTAGTTCTTGAGGCATGGATGTGCATGTCCCCAGCCAGGTCCTTGGACGTGCTGGGCTGCTTCCTGACTGTGGCTTGAGGGACTGGAGCTGAGTGTAGCACCAGTTCAGGATCTCATGAGGCACAGGCATGAGTATCTCCTTTCTAGTGTCTCTTCATATAAGGGCACTAATCCCATTGGACCAGGGCTTCACCATCATGACCTCAACAAACCTTAATTACACATCTTCAGATACCATCACATGTGGATTAGGGCCTCAACATATGAATTTTGAGGGGAACACAATCATTGAGTCTGTAACAGACAGCCACTAGAATGGACTTTAGTTAATTGAAGTTGGATAATATTCATTCCTGCCTCATGCCCACGTAGCTTTTGCTGTTGAGTCGTACATTGCACTTGGTGGGCTAAAGTCTGGTTTACCTCAACATTGGTGCATTTCAGTTGTTTTGGGTTGTTTATTCTTGGTTTGGGCATAAGGAAGAAATATTGGTCAGGGTTCTCCAAAGAAACAGAACCAAAAGGGTGTGTGTGTGTGTGTGTGTGTGTATGTGTTTATATATATAAGGCTTTTTATGAGGAATTAGCTTACACAATTATGGAAGATAAGAAATCCCAAGATCTGCAGTGGGCAAGTTGGAGACCCAGAAGAGCTGATGGTGTAGTTCCAGTTCAAAGGCTAGCGGGTTTGAGTCCCAGAAAGAGTTATGATTCAGTTTGAGTCCAGAGGCAGGAAAAAAACCAATGTCCCACCTAGAGGGCAGGCAGGTAGGAGAAATTCTCGCTTATTTGGAGAAGGGTCAGCCTTTTCATTTTATTCAGGCCATTAACTGGTTGGGTGAGACCAACATACAGACAATCTGCTCTACTCATTTGATCAACTTATGTGTTAAGCATATCCAAAAACATCCCACAGAAACATCTAGAATAATGTTAGATCAAATATCTAGGCACTCTGTGGCCCAGTCAAGTTGATACATGAAATTAACCATCACAGGTCCACACCTTGTCAGCTTGGTGTCCATATGCATCTCCTTAAACCATACATAATCTCCAAGACAATAACAATCTTCAAAACAATCTTGAAGACAATAGCATGATCATAATTCTACCTAACATGGTAGAACTAACTGTGTACAACCATTGTATCCTGCTTACAACCGAAAATGCACTAAATCCTACTTCGAAAAGGAGATAAAATCTTTGGCCATTGTTTACTTTTCTTAATATCCTGTAACTTAAATCCTGTGATGTAAAATTAACAATACTTAAAGTCAATACATTGTGAGTTACCTAAGGGACTAAGAGAGAGAAGAAAAAGATATTTGATACACATATACACCCAAGCATATTCATAACAAAATAAGGAGGAAATACTCATGATAATTACAGTTTTTGTTTCTGTAATACAGTTATAGCTGGCATTTTTAACTACCTTCTTCCCTACTATTTCTGTATTCTCTTTGCCTTCAGCAAGGACCTCAGCTGATTATGGTTCTTTACTTGGCAGGATGCCCTAAACCTTCATTCCTGAAGGCTCTGGGCTAGTAGTAGTCCTGCCAGGATTGGGTTGTTGTAGTTTTCTATTGGTCTTTATCACAGGGTATGATAATACTAAGAAACACCCTAAGGGATCTCCTGTATTCCAGACATACTCTTCCTTATTACCATTGTGGAGTAGCAGTCCAATTTCCCCTTGGGAGTCAGGATCAGTCACCCCAGCCTACAGTAACTCCCTTCTTTGTTCATTCAGAGGCATGAACTTAACTGGAAGTCTTAACTTCCAGTTCAGTGGCGTCACTGTTGTGTCTCCTGATGGAAGCTTTCCTCCCTCTAGAGCTAAGACTTCTAGGCCAACAGAGCATAAGGTCCTGGGAGCAGTAAGCAAACATTTTGCTAGTGGGTCACAAAGAGAAATAGTAAGTG
The DNA here is from genome assembly GCF_028021215.1 of Eschrichtius robustus. Taxonomy (NCBI): domain Eukaryota; kingdom Metazoa; phylum Chordata; class Mammalia; order Artiodactyla; family Eschrichtiidae; genus Eschrichtius; species Eschrichtius robustus. Next base: position 31,916,429 of record NC_090844.1, on the reverse strand, counting down.
GTGCCACTGCACTTCCACCCCTTCATTCCTGGACCCATGGATCCTGGCGCCCTCTGTCTCATATAGGTGGACACATAAAAGTAATCATCACAGTCAGTTATTACAAGTTATGAAGTTCAGAGTGAAAATATGAATTGGAAAAAAAATCTGTAAAAGATGGTGGATTGTAATATTCATTTATCCTGTTCGTCTTGCCAGTATCTCTCAAAATATAAAGGAATAAATTAGGGAATAGATTCCAGTGTGTGAAGTATATGAGATTTCATCAATAGATAAAAACTTCAACACGTTTTGAAACTGAAAGAGGAGAGAAAGTATTGATAGTTTGACTGAGTAGTGGGACCTACAACTTACAGTGCAGACTGATAGGGTGTGAACAAAGAGCCTGTATCTTAGTCTGGCAGAATCCTAAACAGATTGGTGATTTGGAAACAGTGGTTATAGCTGAGAGAGGTTGGTGGGGGGGAGGCATGGTATTGAAAATGGACTTAAATTTATTCTACCAATGGAGAGGCTAGCTCTTCTGTCTGTCTGCTTCTCCTATCTTGTCAACAAAGCATCAGCAACCAGTTGCCTGTTCCCCTAGGAACAGGTTGGAGATGAGAAGATAAGATTTTTGATATTATTTGGTCATCCTCCTAGGAGATGTCTGTCTCCCTGTCCTAACCCTAGTATACTGTTGTCTCCCTGTCCTAACCCTAGTATACTGTTGTCTCCCTGTCCTAACCCTAGTATACTGTTCTCCTTCATGCATATATAACTGAACTACAGATGCATTGTTACATGAACTTGGACAATTCTGTGAGGAAGCTGAACAAAAAGACTGAAACAGAAAAATGAGAGAGAAGATAAAAGCCTGCAAGGATCAACTAAAGATTTTGAAATCCAACTAATTTAAATCTCTAATTTAGAGAAAGAGAACAGAGAAGCGAACTTGTGTCGGAGTACTTGTGAAAAATAGCTTCCAGAGACAAACTCCCGGCCCCCCCAAAACAAACAAAGGTCACATATAAAAGGATAAGATTGAGAATTGAAATCTGGAAACCAAGGGAGCAACACATTCATGTTTCCGAAAGATTCTCAACCTAGAATTCTATACACAGCCAAAGTAGCAATCAAGTGAGAGGGCACAATAAAAACATTTTAGACAACGTATCTTTTCAAATTTTCTTTTCAGAAAATTTATCTTTATTTATCCTGTCTTAGGAAATCATCTAACACAATGTTCTAACAAATGAGGAAGTAAACCAAAAAGAGAATTATAGTCTAGGACACAGAAGAACGTCAAAGAGAAATTCTAAAATAGCAGCTATGCATCAGGCCAGGAGAGTAATCAATTTAGATTGGAGCAAGTGGACCCTGCGGGAGGTTTCTAGAGAAAGAGGGAACTTGAAAGAGGAAAGGACGTGAGAACTTTTTTTTTTTCTTTTTCTTTTTTTTGGTGAAGAGATTGAATACTGATATGACAAAGGCCAATTGTATAAGAAGAAAGACAAGTATTAGCTGTAGTAAAAACAAAAGCTATATAAGAAGGAAAATACACTCTTAGTAACTCGCTTTGAAATCGACAGTGTTTTGTCCTAATTGTTGGCAAGGGATATTTATTCCCTTCTTCATTGTTTCCTTGCGGAGGAACTTCCATTAGAATAACACTCCCAGGCTTTTAAGTGACATCAGCAACATGGCTGAATAAGAGGTCCCTCATTTTTGTCCCCCCGCCCCAGCAATAACAATTTGGCATCCATCCACGGACAGAAGTGCCTTTGGGGGAACTGTGGGATCCAGTACCAAATGTTAGGGAACCTGGAAGGAGTCTTGCCCCCCATGTATCAGGGTAATAGGCAGACGGACCTCAGTTCTTGACGTGGACCCTGCCATGGCCTGTGCCTGGCTTCAGCCCTTCTGGGCTACAGTCTGGAAGCCTCTGGAAGATACTGTCTTAGTCACCCACGATGAGAGAGCCTTTGTGGTAATCCCAGTTTCCAGAGAAGAAGTTCCAGCACAATGTTGGAGCAAAAAAATATGAGATTGGATGTATTGGAGAGGGTAAGGGGAATGGTTTGATTTTACCCTCAGCACCCCTCACCCAAGATGGCACAGCTTAGGGCTCTGAGAGATATTTTCAGCTTGTGATCTCTCCTGTGAGGGGGAAATGAGAGCAGGTGAGTGAGCACCTGGCTTCCCCAGCTGTACGGGGACCGTTCTGTTCCCTCCTGTTCAGAATACTGGCTTGTGAGCTGCATGACTGGGAGGTGAGAAGAGGCTGGGAGAGTGGCACATAGGACTCTCCGAGGATATTAAAGGAATGCAGATCCTACTGTGAGGTGGACACCATCAAGAAGCCCACCCATGAGCGGCTGGGGATGCTTTGCCTGCAGATCCCCCCAAGTGGCCAACAGGAGCCTCCAGCTCGCTGCATGCCTTACCCAGACACCCTTCACCCTGTGGCCAGCACCCTACGTGCCCTCCCAACAGTGGTGCAAGAGTGCGCTTTTGCAGACAGCTAGTGAGCACGTGCAGAGAGAGCCAGCTAGAATCTGCTGGCCAGAGAGGGAACGCAGATTTGAGCTTCAGCTTTGGAGAGGGTTGTCAGCACTTGTTGGCTTGGTGTGTTGCAGGACTGAGAGAAGAGAATAGGCTTAAGAATTCTTCCCTAAGAGGGAGCAAGAAGTATGGAGCGGGCATATCCTAGAGAATCTGAGAAAGCCTCAGAATCCCTAGCAGGACTGAAAGAAGGTATTTCTCTCATAAAGGTAGTTAGTAAAGACTGGAGGAGTTGATTGCTACTTCAGATGTGAAGATAGTAATGCAGAGCTTCCAGGAACATGAAAAGTCAAGGAAACATGACACCACCAAAGTATCACAATAATCTTCCAGTAACTGATCCCAAAGACATGATGATCTGTAATGTACCAATAAAGAATTCAAATAGCTGTTTGAAGGATGCTCAATGAACACAGAAAACACAATTTAATGAGATCAGGAAAACAATACACGAACAAAATGTTAAGTTTAACAAAGAGATAGAAATCATAAGAAAAGAACCAAACAAATTCTGGAGCTGAAGAATATAATGGACGAAATGAAAAAAAATATAATAGAGAGCATCAATCTTAGAATGGATGAAGCAGAAGAAAGAATCTGTGAGCTGGAAGATAGGAACTTTGAAATGATCCATTCAGAGGAAAAGAATAACAAAAGAATGAAAAAGCGTGAAGGAAGCTGATGTGATCTATGGCATAACATCAAAAGAAGCAATTTGTGAATTATTGAGTTCCAGAGGAAACTAGGGAGAAGGGGGCAGAAAGCTCATTTAACGAAATGATGGCTGAGAACTTCCCAGAGCTGAGGAGAGAATTGGATATCCAGGTTCACGAAGCAAATGGGTCATCAAACAAGCTCAACTGAGAGATCTTCTTCAAGACACATTATAATAAATCTGTCAAAAATTAAAGAAAAAGAATTAAAATGAAAGAAAAAGAATTAAAGAAAACGCAACAAGAAAACAGAAACTTGCAACTTACAAAGGAAACTGCACAAGGCTATCAATGGATTTCTCAGCAGAAATCTTACAGGCCATATTCATATTCATATTCATTTATTCTGCTAAGTCCATATTCATATCTTTCTGTTTTTCTGTTGGGTTATCTTTGTTATTGTTTTTACAGGCTCCTCATATATAAAGAATATTAACTGATAGTCAGTTATGTCTGTTGTAAATATTTTTTTACAGTTTGTCATTTTTTTGCCATAAAAAATTAAAATATCATGGAATCATTTCAATTTTGTCTCTTAAAAAGAATGTCTGTATATTTCCATGAATTAGTTTCATAATTAGTCATGATATTGGAAGACAGGTTTTGTCTTGTCAACAAAGTATCCTTTTATTCTTATTTTGGAAAGAATTTTAAAAATTAACATGAGTGCCAAATTTTATCAAATGCTTTTTTGATATTTATTTTAATAATGACAATTTATGTAAGGTATTATAGTAATAGATTTCCTATCATTGATCCTTTCTTGTAGTAGTGGGATCATCTCTGACTTGAAAAAATCCATTTGTGAATGTTTTACTTTGGATTTTCACATCTATATATGTATGGAAGGATAGATTATAGTTTTATCTTTGTTTTTGGCCTTTGTGTCATCTTTGATCATTAGTTCTATCCAAATTAGTTAATTTCACTTATTTTTCTAAGTTTTCAAATATGTGATATGGGAATTAACTATTTCTTAAAAGTTTGAAAGAATTCACCAATGAAATAATCTACACCCAGGTCTGTTTTTTTTCTGGCTAGTTTATTAATGTGTTCAAGTTTTCTTTACTCATTACTTCTTTTTTTTTTCAGATCTGTAGAAATTTCCAGTGTGTAAATGCTTCTGTTCTGAATTATGACTGTGATATTCAGAAAAAGTGTCATGGACATGGGGTAGGTAATAGCCTCTTTTGGTTTGTTCATGAAAGTAATGCTGAATAATGAGAATTCTTAGGGAGTATTCTCTGTAAGACTTCTTAGATTTTTAGATATTGGGGAATTTAGATACCTGATAAATTGTTCATTCTTAAAAAGAGTGTCTATGGATTTGCATGAATTTAGTCTTTTCTCTTGGTTTCTATTCTTGAGTTCATCATGTAGAGCAACATTCACAATTAACAAAAGTGGTATTTTGTTTTGAAGGTATGTAACAGCAATAAGAATTGTCACTGTGACAGCGGCTGGGCTCCCCCCTATTGTGAGGCTACAGGGTACGGAGGAAGTGTGGATAGTGGACCTGCATACAATGGCAAGTAATGTGGAGGGAAGTTAGTGTGGTCTTTCAGTGGCCCGTGTCAAAAGTGGGGCATCCTTGTACCTTGCCCTCGCTTCCACATCTGTTAATCCATTTGTGTCTTTATATTTAAAGTTGGTTTCTTGTAGGCGGCCTATAGCTGGGTCTTGGTTTTATTTTTAATCCACTCTGCCCATCTCTGCCTTTTGATTGAGTTGTTCTGGCCAATTATATTTAATTTGATTATTGATATGTTTGGGTTTAAATCTACCATATTGATATTTTTCTATCACAGTCTCCCTTTGTGTGATATTGTGCCATTTCAGGATCCTTCCATTTCTCTCCTCTCAGCTTTTGTGCTGTTGTCATCATACCACATATGTTATAAACCTATAATACATTGTGATTATTTTTGCTTTAAACAGTTGATTATTTTAAAAAGAAATTAAGATAATAGAAAAGGTCTTTACCCACATAGTTACCATTTCTGGTGCTCTTCATTTTTTTGTGTAAAGTCAGATTTCCATCTGGCATCATTCAATTTCTGCTTGAAGGTCTTCTTTTCACATTTCTGCTGGTGACAAATACTTTCAGCTTTGTATATCTGAAAAAAGTCCCTATTTTGCCTTCCTTCTGGAATGATGACTGGGTAAAGAATTCTAAGGTAACAGTTTTTTCCCCCCTTTTACTTCTTCACAGATGTTCCTACGTTGTCTTCTGACTTGCACTGTTTTTCCTGAGAAATCTGCCATCATCTTTTATTTTTTCATTTTCTGTTTATAGTGTGTCTCTTTTTTACCCTCTGGTTGCTTGTAAGATTATCTCTTTATCTCTCATTTTTAGTATTTGATTATAATGTGCCTTGGTGTGCTTGGAATTTCTTAAACTTTTTGGATTTGTGCTTTTATAGTTTTCTTCAAATTTGGGAAAAATTTTGGTTATTATTTCTTCAAATATTTTTTTCTTCCTTTTTCCTTCTTTTTCCTCTCCCTCAGGGACTCCAATTACATGTATATTTGGCTACTTGGAGTTCTTTCACATCTCAGTGATTTGCCTTGATTTTTAAAAATTCTTTATTCTTTGTGTTTAACTTTGAATAGTTTCTATTGTTATTCTTCAAGTTCAGTCTTCTTCTGTGATGTCTGATCTGCGGTTAATTCCATCCAGTGTATTCTTTATCTTAGACATTGAAGTTTTTATCTCTGTAAGTTCTATTTCTCCCTCCCTTTTCCTTTCTTTTTCTTTCTTTCTCTCTCTCTCTTTCTTTCTTTCCCTCTCTCTTTTTCTTTGCCTGCTTTCCTTCCTTCCTTCCTCCCTCCCTCCATCCCTCCTTCCCTCCCTCCCTCCCTCCCTTCCTCCTTCCCTTCTTCCCTCCCTCCCTCCCTCCCTTCTTCCCTCCCTCCCTCCCTCCCTTCTTCCCTCCCTCCCTCCCTCCTACTATTTCTCCATTCCTCCCTCCCTCCCTTCCTTCCTCCCTTCCTCCCTCCCTCCCTTCCTTCCTTCTTTCCTTCCTCATGTCTCTACACAGCATGTTCAATCTTTACTTATCTTCTTGAACATGTAGAATACATTTATAATAACTTCTAATGTCCTTGTCTACTAATTCGATCATCTGTATCATTTCTTAATTTTGATTGATTGATTTTCTCCTCATTTTGGGTCATATTTTTCTGCTTCTTTGCATGCCTTCTAATTTTTTTACTAAATGCCAGAAATTGTGAATTTTGCCTGTTGTATATTAGGTATTTTTGGATTTCTATTGCTGAACTTTGGGCTTAAGCTTAAGTGGGCTTAAGTTACATGGTTGTAGTACAGTTCTTTTGAATCTTTTTTTTAAGCTCTGTTGGGGGGACCTGAGCAGCATTTAGCCTAGGGCTGACTTTGCCCCATTACTGAGGCAAACCCCTTCTGTTTATTCTACTCAATGCCATTAACTATGGAGTTTTCCACTGGAAATGGCAGGAACAGGCATTCTTTCCAGTCCTGTGTGAGTTCTCGCGTTTGTTCCCACTAATCCTTTCGGGTGATTCTTTCTCTGGCTTCAGATGGTTTCCTTACATGCATACACTGATCAGTACTCAGCTGAGTATTTGAGGGGAACCCTTTGCAGATCTTTCAAGTTCTGTCTGTGCAGCTGCCTCCCTTCTGGTACTTTGCCTGTGAACTCTAGTTGTCTTGGCTTCTTCCTCAGACAACTAGCGTGCATTCCTCAACTCGAGGAGACCCCTGGGTTTTGCTTGGATTCCCACACCCCTCATCACAGTCTGTTAACTTTCTCTAGGCAGCAAACTGGGATTGTTGTAAAGCTCACCTTATTTGCTTTCTGTCTCTCAGGGGTCATTGTTCTTTATTGCCTTATGTCCAATGCCATGAAAACCATTGCTTCATGTATTTTGCCTGGTTTTCTGGTTGTTATAGCTGACAGGATAAATCTGGTCCCTGTTACTCCATCTTGTCTAGAAGCAGAAGTCAGAACTGTGGATATTAATGGCTGTGTATCATTCCATTGATGGATGTGCCATAACTTGACTTAGCTGTTGTCTAATTATTTGACATTTAGGTTGTTTCTAAGTTTTTGATACACACTGATAACATTGTAGTGTACATCTTAATACTCATGCATTTTTCCCAATTGAAGTATAAATTGCCAGTTATGGTATTATTCGATTGAAGGGTATAATACTTTTTATGATTCTTTTTTTTAAATTAATTTATTTTATTTTATTTTTTAATTTTTTAAAATTTTTGGCTGCATTGGGTCTTCATTGCTGCCTGCGGGCTTTCTCTAGCTGTGGTGAGTGGGGGCTACTCTTCGTTGCGGTGCGCGGGCTTCTCATTGCGGTGGCTTCTCTCATTGTGGAGCACAGGCTCAAGGTGCATGGGCTTCAGTAGTTGTGGCACACGGGCTCAGTAGCTGTGGCTCACAGGCTCTAGAGTGCAGGCTCAGTAGTTGTGGTGCATGGGCTTAGTTGCTCTGTGGCATGTGGGATCTTCCTGGACCAGGGCTCAAACCTGTGTTCCCTGCATTGGCAGGTGGATTCTTAACCACTGCGCCATGAGGGAAGCCCCTTTTTATGATTCTTGATAAAAATTCCAAATGAACTTGTGTAATGCCACTGACAGTATGAAGGTACCAATTTTAACATAACCTGGCCAGTGTTGGATGCTTTAATTTAAATTTTGTCTACTTATTAGTAAGTATAAACTGATATATCAAGCTTGCTTTAATTTTTCATTTTTAATTGGGTTGAGCGTTTCATGTAGTTTCATATAACTTTTGAAACAGAAAGTTTTGGTACTTTTACAAATTTAAAACTATGAGGATAATTTCACAGTTTACCACTCGTGTTCATATTTACTATATTCTTTCACTAAAGAACATGACACAGACAAAATTAATGTTAATGAATGAATTTTTAAAGTTATAGTAAGACTTTAAATCCATAAGCCATAAAAAGTAAGATTGATAAATTCAGCTACCTCAGAACAGTAAACTTATGCATGGAGAAAAGCATTGTACCATAAGACAAATGACAAAATGGGGAAAATATTTCCAACTCACATACAGATAAAACTATTCTCCCTAATATGTAAAGGCTTTTAGAAACTGAGAAGAAAAAAAACCAATAGACCAACAGAAAAACAGTCAAAGGACTGAGAAGGAAAAGAAATACAATGTTTCCTTAAACATGAAAAGTTGCTCAAATCATAGTATAAAAAGAGAAGTGCAAATTAAAATCATAAAAGATAGAGTTTTTCACCTTCCAGGTTAGCAAACATGCAGAAGTTTGACTGTATAGGTGAGGCTATGAGAAATTCTTATATATTGCTGGCTGGCCTTCTAACTTTTAAAAAAAATTTATTTTATTGAAGTATAGTTGATTTACAATGTTGTGTTAATTTCTGCTGTACAGCAAAGTGATTCTGTTATATGTGTATATACATTCTTTTCCATGTTCTTTTCCATTATGGTTGATCACAGGATATTGACTATAGTTCCCTGTGCTATATAGTAGGACCTTGTTGTTTATCCGTTCTATATATAATAGTTTGCATCTGCTAATCCCAAACTCCCAATCCATCCCTCTCCCTCCCCCCATTCCTCCTGGCAACTACAAGTCTGTTCTCTATGTCTGTGAGTCTGTTTCTGTTTCATAGATAAGTTCATTTGTGTCATATTTTAGATTCTGCATACAAGTGATACCATATGGTATTTGTCTTTCTCTGTCTGACTTACTTCACTTAGTAGGGTAATCTCTAGGTCCATCCATGTTGCTGTAAATGGCATTATTTCATTCTTTTTTATGGCTGAGTAGTATTCTATTATATATATATATGTACCACATCTTCTTTATCCATTCATCTGTCGATGGACATTTAGGTTGTTTCCATGTCTTGGCTATTGCTGTTATGAATATAGGGGTGCATGTACCTTTTTGAATTATAGTCTGAATATATGGCATGCTAACTGGTAACCACCACTGTGGTAGAAAGGTTGATAGTGCCTTAAAAAAAATGATGAATGCATTCACCTTCCGATACAGGAATTCTACTTGTGGGAAATTATTCTACAGATATACCTGCACCGAAATGATATGACATATGTACAAGGCTATTCATTATAACATTTTTTTTTGTAACAGCAAAGATTGGAAAAATAAAAATATTAGTAGGGTACTTACTGACTGAATAAACTACAGGACATCCTTGTAATGGAGTTCCGTATAGCTGTATAGAAAATGAAGTGGTGCTCTATATATAGTTTGGGAAGATATGTAGTATAGCTAAGTGATAAAAGTAATGTGTGGAATAGCATTTATGCCATGCTATCTTTTGTGTAAGAAAGGGTTAACAATAAAACATATTTTGTTCTTGCTTATATTTACATGAAGAAATACTGTAAGATTATATAAGAAATTAACAAAAGTGGTTATCTTCAGGGAGGCAAAAATGAAGTGGGTAAGCATGAGGAGTGAACAAGACTTCTCAATGTATTTCAGTTTATATCAGTGTGACTTTTGAACAATGTGAAAATTAATGTAAAATGTATCATCACCTAATATGTTCTAGTTAATATGAGTTAACTTATAATTTAATGATTATTAATGTAAAATCCTTCTCTGTAGAAAAGAATACTGCCTTGAGGGACGGACTTCTGGTGTTCTTCTTCGTCATTGTTCCTCTTACTGTATTGGCTGCTTTTGTCTTCATTAAGAGAGACCAGCTACAGAAAAGCTACTGCAGAAGGAAGAGATCACAAACATATGAGTACTTAGATTATTTTTCTTTTAAATTCATATTAAAAAATTTAAAGTATAATAATTATTAATGATGATAGTCATATCATAGAGGCTGGTTTAAAAATAGGGTTCTAAAAAAAAAAAAAAATAGGGTTCTAAGTTATCTCTCCATTCTTTTGACATGATTAGCAGGAGTTAAAGGGCAGTGGTGACTTAGCCACCTCTTATAATGGTGAGGGGAAAGGATTATGGTGACCAGCCTGTATGCTACTGAAAATGGCTGCTAGGCTTCATTTTACTTGACTTTGATTTCTGATAGTGGAGTAATTGGACTACAACTTCTGATTTGGGCTTCATTAAAAAATTTTCTTCCATGTCTATTTCAAGTATCAGTTCTCATAGGAGAAGTGTTCTTCAGGTCTGTTTTGAAAACAGATTTTGTGAATCATCAGCTTTTAAGAAATAAGCTTTGATGGAAGAAAGGGTTGTCATAATTCAGACAGCTGATATTTCTAGTCTATGTGTTGGACACTTATACAACTGTCTCTCAACGATCACTTCTAATATGTTGGCATTGGAATGTAGCATATATTAGCATGGGCCTTGTAGTCAGATCTAAGTTCAAGTTCCAGTTTGTCATTTGCTAGAATTATGAACTGGAATAATAAAAAAAGTCTCTGAGCCTTGGTTTACTTCCTTTAAAATGGGAATAAGGATATTACCTATCTCTTCGGGTTGATGTGAGGATTAAATGAGGAAATACTAACAAATAAAACCCATAGCACAATGTAATTACTTAATACTAATCTTTATTATGATAATGATTCCAAAATGTTCAAATCTCGCCTCGATTGCTCACCTTTACTTCATTGCCCTATTTCTCACTTACCTCACTTACTGCATAATGTTTTCCTAGAGTATCCTGATGTTAGCTTTATTTTTCTTAACGTATTCTAAAACAGATTTATATTTCTTTTTTTTAAAAAATATAATTTGTTGAGGTGTAGCGCCCTCGCCCACCCTTTTCTTTGGCCACACTGCACTTGGCCAAGCACTTGGCTTAGCGGGATCTTAGTTCCCTGAACAGGGGTTGAACCCAGGCCACAGCAGTAGAAGTGCCAAGTCCTAACCACTGGACTGCCAGGGACTTCCCCAGATTTATGTTTCTATCCTTTTTCTTAACTTCAGACTGACCAATCCCTATAGATAATTCCCCAGTCTGCATCTCTGAAATTTTAGTTCCATAGCAATAGCTATCTCCTATACACTTCTACCTAGCTGACTTACTATCATTTTGGCATGTCTAAATCTTAGCTTTCCAGCCAGCTTGTTTGCTCCTCTTGGACTTCCTAATATTCAGAGTGACTACTTCAAACCTAAGAATATGCTTTTACTCCTCTCTCATTTCAGGAAGACTTGAGGAGAGAAGTTGGAGAACACTGGCCCAATTGACCAAATTACATAATTTCTTAGAATTTCAGTTTATTTAATTGTAAAATGAGGTTAATAAAACTTTCTAGTACTCTAAGGATTAAAACAGGGTGAAAGCTATTAAGAATGCCATAAAAATTTTAGTTGTCTTCATGATCATCATCACCACCACCAACAACATTGTTCTGTACTTGGGAAAATGCAAGGTCTATGTAATATATCATGTAGAAATGTTTTAATCTTAATTTAGCTCAAAAGTAATTGTATCTTTCAGGTCAGATGGCAAAAATCAAGCAAAAGTTTCTAGACAGCCAGTGAGTGTTCCTGGACATGCTTCTTCAGTGGCTCCTCCCAGAGAAGTTGTAAGTTTAAATGAAAAATTCTTTTTCTTTACTATATTATGATATCAAATTTTTAAAGATTAAAAAAATTGTTACATCATATAGGAATAAACATAGATAATTTCCAAAGAATTTAGGAGCTCTGAGTCCGAACCACTGGACTAACAGAGAACCTCAGACCCCAGGGAATATTCATTGGAGTGAGGTCTCACAGAGTTCCTCATCTCAGCACTAAGACCCAGCTCTACCCAATAGCCTACAGACTCCAGTGTGGGGAGCCTCAGGCCAAACAACCAATAAAACACGAACACAATCCCACTCATAAAAAAAAAAAACAGACAGCAAAAAATACGTCATAGATGAAGGAGCAAGGTAAAAACCTACAAGACCAAATAAATAAGAGGAAATAGGTAATCTACCTGAAAAAGAATTCAGATTAATGATAGTAAAGATGATCCAGAATCTCAGAAATAGGATGGAAGCATGGATTGAGAAAATACAAGAAATGTTTAACAAGGACCTAGAAGAAGTACAGAACAAACATAGATGAACAGCACAATATCTGAAATGAAAAATACACTAGAAGGAATCAGTAACAGAATAACTGAGGCAGAAGAACGAATAAGTGAGCTGGAAGACAAAATGGTGGAAATACTGCCCTGGAGCAGATATAAAAAGAATGAAAAGAATTGAAGACAATCTCAGAGACCTCTGGGACAACACTAAATGCACCAACATTCGAATTATAGGGGCCCCAGAAGAAGAGAAAAAGAAAGGGTCTGAGAAAATATTTGAAGAGATTATAGTGGAAAACTTCCCTGACATGGGAAAGGAAATAGTCACCCAAGTCCAGGAAGCACAGAGAGTCCCATACAGGATAAACCCTAGGAAAAATACACCAAGACACATATTAATCAAACTAACAAAAATTAAATTCAAAGAAAAGACATTAAAAGCAGCAGGGAAAAACAAAAAATAACATACAAAGGAATCCCCATAAGGTTATCAGCTGATTTTTCAGTGGAAACTCTGCAGGCCAGAAAGGAGTGGCAGGATATACTTAAAGCGATGAAAGAGAAAAAGCTACAACCAAGACTACTCTACCCAGCAAGGATCTCATTCAGATTCAGTGGAGAAGTCAAAAGCTTTTCAGACAAGCAAAAGCTAAGAGAATTCAGCACCATGAAACCAACTTTACAACAAATGCTAAAGAAACTTCTCTAAGCGGGAAACACAAGAGAAGAAAAAGACCCATGGGAAAAAAACCCCCAAAACAATTAAGAAAATGGCAATAGGGACATACATATCAATAATAACCTTGAATGTAAATGGATTAAATGCCCCAACCAAAAGACACAGACTGGCTGAATGGATACAAAAACAAGACCCGTATATATGCTGTCTACAAGAAACCCACTTCAGACCTAGGGACACATACAGACTGAAAGTGAGGGGATGGAAAAGATATTCCATGCAAATGGAAATCAAAAGAAAGCTGGAGTACCAATACTCATATCAGATAAAATAGACTTTAAAATAAAGACTGTTACAAGAGATAAGGAGGGGCACTACATAATGATCAAGGGATCAATCCAAGAATAAGACACAACAATTATAAATGTTTATGCACCCAAAATAGGAGCACCTCAATACATAAGGCAAATGCTAACAACCATGAAAGGAGAAATCGATAATAATACAATCATAGTAGGGGACTTTAACACCCCACTTACACCAAGAGACAGATCATCCAAACAGAAAATAAATAAGGAAACACAAGCTTTAAATGACACAATAGACCAGATAGATTTAATTGATATTTTTAGGACATTCCACCCAAAAGTGGCAGAATACACTTTCTTCTCAAGTGCACATGGAACATTCTACAGGATAGATCACATCTTGGGTCACAAAGAAGCCTCAGAAAATTTAAGAAAATTGAAATCGTATCAAGCATCTTTTCTGACCACAACACTATGAGATTGGAAATCAATTACAGGAAAAAAACTGTAAAAAACGCAAATACATGGAGGCTAAACAGTACGTTACTAAAGAACCAAGAGATCACTGAAGAAATCAAAGAAGAAATTAAAAAATACATAAAAACAAATGACAATGAAAACATGACGACCCAAAATCTATGGGACGCAGCAAAAGCAGTTGTAAGAGGGAAGTTTATAGCAATTCAATCTCACCTCAAGAAACAAGAAAAATCTCAAATAAATGATACACTTTTAAAACAACTAGGGAAAGAAGAACAAAGAAAACCCAAAGTCAGTAGAAGGAAAGAAATCATAAAGATCAGAGCAGAAATAAATGAAATAGAAACGAAGAAAATAATAGCATAGATCAATAAAACTAAAAGCTGGTTCTTTGAGAAGATAAACAAAACTGATAAACCCTTAGGCAGACTCATCAAGAAAAAAAGGGAGAGGACGCAAATCAATAAAATTAGAAATGAAGAAGGAGAAATCACAACTGACACTGCAGAAAGACAAAGGATTATAAGAGACTACTACAAACAACTATATGCCAATAAAATGGACAACCACGAAGAAAAGGACAAACTCTTGGAAAGGTACAATTTTCCAAGACTGAACCAGGAAGAATTAGAAAATATAAACAGACCTATCACAAGTAATGAAATTGAAACCATAATTAACAATCTTCCAACAAAAAAAGTCCAGGACCAGATGGCTTCACAGGCGAATTCTATCAAACATTTAGAGAAGAGCTAACACCGATCCTTCTCAAAGTCTTCCAAAAAATTGCAGAGGGAGAAACACTCCCAAATTCATTCTACAAAGCCACCATCACCCTGATACCAAAACCAGAAAGAGATATCACAAAAAGAGAACATTATAGACCAGTATCACTGATGAACATAGATGCAAAAGTCCTGAACAAAATGCTAGCAAACGGAATCCAACAGCACATTAAAAGGATCATACACCATGATCAAGTGGGATTTATCTTGGAATGCAAGGATTCTTCAATATACACAAAACAATCAATGTGATACACCATATTAACAAATTAAAGAATAAAAACCATATGATCACCTCAAGAGATGCAGGAAACGTTTTTGACAAAATTCAACACCCATTTATGATAAAAACTCTCCAGAAAATGGGCATAGAGGGAACCTGCCTCAGCATAATAAAGGCCATATATGACAAACCCACAGCAAACATCATACTCAATGGTGAAAAACTGAAAGCATTTCCACTAGAATCAGGAACAAGATAAGGATGACCACTTTCGCCACTCTTATTCAACATAGTATTGGAAGTCCTAGCCACGGCAATCAGAGAAGAAAAAGAAAGAAAAGGAATACAAATTGGAGAAGAAGAAGTAAAACTGTCACTATTTGCTGATGACATGATACTATACATAGAATATCCTAAAGATGCCACTAGAAAACTACTACAACTAATCAATGAATTTGGTAAGGTTGCAGGATACAAAGTTAATGCACAGAAATCTCTGGCATTCCTATAAACCAACAATGAAAAATCAGAAAGGGAAATTAAAGAAACACTCCCATTTACCATTGCAACAAAAAGAATAAAATACCTAGGAATAAACCTGCCTGAGGAGGCAAACGACTTGTACTCAGAAAACTGTAAAACACTGATGAAAGAAATCAAAGATGACATAAACAGATGGAGAAATATACCGTGTTCTTGAATTGGAAGAATCAATATTGTGAAAATGACTATACTACCCAAAGCAATCTACAGAGTCAATGCAATCCCTATCAAACTACCAATGGCATTCTTCACAGAATTAGAACAAAAAAGCTTACAATTCATATGGAAACACAAAAGACCCCGAATAGCCAAAGCAATCTTGAGAAAGAAAAACGGAGCTGGAAGAATCAGGCTCCCTGACTTCAGACTATACTACAAAGCTACAGTAATCAAGACAGTATGGTACAGGCACAAAAACAGAAATATAGATCAATGCTACAGGATAGAATGCCCAGAGAAAAACCCACACACATATGGGCACCTAATTTATGACAAAGGAGGCAAGAACATACAATGGAGGAAAGACAACCTCTTCAATAAGTGGTGCTGGGAAAACTGGACAGCTACATGTCAAAGAATGAAATTAGAACACTACCTAACACCATACACAAAAATAAAACTCCAAATGGATTAAAGACTTAAATGTAAGACCAGACACTATAAAACTTTTAGAGGAAAAATAGGAAAAACACTCTTTGACATAAACCACAGCAAGATCTTTTTTGACCCACCTCCTAGAGTAACAGAAATAAAAACAGAAATAAACAAATGGGACTTAAAAGCTTTTGCACAGCAAAGGAAGCCATAAACAAGGCAAAAAGACAACCCTCAGAATGGGAGAAAATATTTGCAAATGAAACAACAGACAAAGGATTAATCTCTAAAATATACAAACAGCTCATGGAGCCCAATATCAAAAAACCAAACAATCCAGTTAAAAAATGGGCAGAAGACCTAATTAGACAGTTCACCAAGGAAGACATACAGATGGCCAAGAGGCAGATGAAAAGATGCTCAACATCATCATTTGCATTAGAGAAATGCAAATCAAAACTACAATAAGATATCACCTCATGCCGGTCAGAATGGCCATTATCAAAAAAGCTAGAAACAATAAATGCTGGAAAGGGTGTGGTGAAAAGGGAACCCTCCTACACTGTTAGTGGGAATGTAAATTGATACAACCACTATGGAAAACAGTATGGAGGTTCCTTAGAAAACTAAAAATAGAACTACCATATGACCCAGCAATCTTACTACTGGGCATATACCCTGAGAAAACCATAATTCAGAAAGAGTCATGTACCAAAATGTTCATCGCAGCTCTATTTACAATAGCCAGGACATGGAAGCAACCTAAGTGTCCGTCATCGGATGAATGGATAAAGAAGATGTGGAATATTACTCAGCCATAAAAAGAAATGAAATTGAGTTATTTGTAGTGAGGTGGATGGAGTTAGAGTCTGTCATACAGAGTGAAGTAAGTCAGAAAGAGAAAAACAAATACAGTATGCTAACACATATATATGGAATCTAAGGAAAAAACAAAAACAAAAAAAAGGTCATGAAGAACCTAGTGGCAAGATGGGAATAGAGACACACACCTACTAGAGAATGGACTTGAGGATATGGGGAGGGGGAAGGGTAAGCTGTGACAAAGTGAGAGAGTGACATGGACATATATACACTACCAAACATAAAATAGATAGCTAGTGGGAAGCAACCACATAGCACAGGGAGATCAACTAGGTGCTTTGTGACCACCTAGAGGGGTGGGATAGGGAAGGTGGGAGGGAGGGAGATGCAAGAGGGAAGAGATATGGGAACATATGTATATGTATAACTGATTCACTTTGTTATAAAGCAGAAACTAACACCATTGTAAAGCAATTATACTCCGATAAAGATGTCGAAAAAAAAGAGTCATGTACCACAATGTTCATTGCAGCACTGTTTACAATAGCTAGGACATGGAACCAGCCTAAATGTCCATCGACAGATGAATGGATAAAGAAGATGTGGCACATGATATACAATGGAATATTACTCAGCCATAAAAAGAAACGAAATTGAGTTATTTGTAGTGAGGTGGATGGACCTAGAGTCCGTCACAGAGCGATCTAAGTCAGAAAGAGAAAACAAATACCGTATGCTAACGCATATATATGGAATCTAAAAAAAAATAGGTACTGATGAACCTAGTTGCAGGGCAGGAATAAAGAGGTAGACATAGAGAATGGACTTGATGACATGGTATGGGAGGGCGAAGCTGGGGCGAAGTGAGAGTAACATCGACACATATACACTACTGAATGTAAAATAGTTGGCTGGTGGGAAGCAGCAGCATAGCACAGGGAGATCAGCTCGGTGCTTTGCGATGACATAGAGGGGTGGGATAGGGAGGGTGGGAAGGAGACGCAAGAGGGAGGGGATACGGGGATATAGGTATGCATATGGCTGATTCGCTTTGTTGCGCAACAGAAACTAACACGGTTTTGTGAAGCAATTATACTCCAATAAAGATCTATTAAAAAATATATACAATCTTAAAAGAATTAAATATTCTACACTCAGTAACAAAGACATGTTGAATAAGCAAAGTATTTTAAAATGTCAACATTACTAGTCATCTATTCATTGATTTTTAAATAGATTGATTACTTTTATATAGAAAATAAACTTTATAGAAAATATAATTATGAGTGCACTGTGGTAATAACTTTTTTTTTTTCCTTTTTAGCCTATATATGCAAACAGATTTCCAGTACCAACGTATGCAGCCAAGCAGCCTCAGCAGTTCCCATCAAGGTCTGAAGTAAATTTGCTTAGATTACTTGACCAGAATAAAACCCAGGGTTAATGTCTAAATAGTTCCCTTGTATTTTTAATTTAATTTAGGACAAGGTATTTGTTGCTAACAGTTTAGATAGAACACAATTTGCAGAAAAACTTTTAAGAGCTTTTATATAAGTTTTATCATATTAATGCAGTGTCGGAATGAAATTTTAAAGAAGCCCAAACAAGACAGTCAACAGCTGCCGTAGCCTTTGGTGTCTGTAAGATTCAGAAGCAACGACCTTTAAAATAACCAGCAACAGGAAATCAGATAGGCTGAACCAGCCTTCCTATTAGGAACAGCTAGAGAAAAGCTAGACAATATAAGAAAATATGTATTTGAAGGCATCAGAAAACTACCAAGGAAATGAGAGATTATGGGACTATGGTCCAGGAGAGGAAGGCAGTCCAGAGATAATCTCAGCTTTTGGGACCATTTTTCATCCTAGATTGTAAATATCTACCTATTCTGAACGTGAGAGGATACGAAGCTGAGGAGAGCTTTCAACAAACTCATAGGGATGAGGGGACAAAGACTGGAGCCCTGTCAAGGAGGTGGTACCCTGGCAAATATCCCAGTCTTTGTGTTGGGACCCTGGGGTAAGGGTGAATCAGACCCTCAACTTATTTCCTACAGTTTTATTATTATTTTTTTTAATGTTTGGCCCCCAGTTTAAAAAGCTAAACATATAAGAAAAGAAAATGTGACTAAAACCAAGAAAAGCAGACTCAGAGGGTATCCAGTTAATATCAGGGATGGACTTTAAAGTAACTATGACGATTACGTCACGGAATTAATAGTCAAGATTGAGAATTTCAGCACAGAACTAGATGTGCTGAACTTAAAAACCTAAAAAAAGAATTAAATGGAAATTCTAGAACTGAAAAACACAAGAAAAATAAAAGACTCAGTGGATGGGCATAACATCAGCAAGAAAGGAGAAAATTTATTATAACATTTTGCATCACATAAAATACATCTCACCCCTCCTTCCCCGCTAAAGTCCTTCAAATTACAATTGAATTGCACACTGAGTAGTATCCTCAAGTATAATCTTTATTATGCAGTGAGAGTGTACTGAAATTCAACTGAGCATCAGGGGCAGAATATATAAATTGTGAGACACATATTCACCAGGTGAAGTTCTAATATGTTATTGAAATAGAGGTATACTAGAATTGGATGAAGAAGTTAAGGAAGGGTATCCACAGGTTAAAGCATGAGAACTGAGAAGGACAGGTATAGAAGTCATAGCAGGTTTAATTCTTGGGGTGGAAATTGTATTTGAGAGAGCTGGAATTTCAGCTTTATATATGTATGTAAGGTTTATACTTAGTTGTGATTTGCTCCCCTTAAATCCTAACAGGACAAGAGGTGCTTAATTCACATAGTATCTTCACTTGTCTTTTACAGTTTGTCTTTTCTATTTCATGTACCGTACTTTTTAAAAACATATACACCAGAACCTTTGTACATTGTTGATTATACACTAGCATGACTTTAAGGTAGTTACTCCATTTTCGACTCCGATTGGAGACTTTTAACTATTACATACCGGATTCATAATGATCTCAGAATATAATGTACCCTTAAGAATTGTCAGTGATGTCAAGAATGGTGTTACGTTGGGCTTGTAATGAAGGTAGCATTATTTCATACGGTTGAAACATACGATTAACTGTCTTTTTTCCCCCTCACAGGCCACCTCCACCACAACCGAAAGTAACATCTCAGGGAAATTTAATTCCTGCTCGTCCTGCCCCTCCACCTCCTTTATATAGTTCCCTCACTTGATTTTTTTTTTTTTTTAACCTTTCATTTTGCAGACATCTTCAGGGAACTGAGCTAATACGTTTTTTTTCTGATATTTTCTTGAAAAGCCTTTCTTCCTGCTGCAGTTATGAATGAAAACAAAATACCACAAAACAAACTTTATTAATACAGAAAAACAGAACTTGAGTAGTGGGAAATGAGAAATAGAAGAAATGCAGTAAAGCCAGGGAATTTAGAATAACATTTTCATTTCCATTACTGAATCCATTTTATTCAGTCATCTGTGAGGTTAATGCACCTGACATGGATTATGTTATTTGAACACGTTATTGTAATGATTCTCAAATTAACTGTATTGGTTTAAGTTTTGTCATTATGTGCTTAAATGTAATTCTGAATTTTGACCTTAGTTATCATTAATGTAGTTTCTGATTGAACATGTAATAATCTAATACCTGTGAAAACTAATTAGCTGTCAATTAATATCTAATATTTTTAATCTTGCACAGACTAATAATCATCACACGCTAGAATTTTGTGTATCTCATTCACTACATGAATAAAGGAATACTCTGTCTTCAGAAGAATGCACAAAATACAGAATTAAGATATCATAAGACAAATTTAAAAGTGCAAAAACACACTAAAAGTGTGTATGTGTATACTTACACACAGTTATTATCTTCCATTTTAATGAACATTCTATGGATATATGATTCTATGGATTCTATGGATAATAGATTCTGTGGATCTATCTATGGATAATGAATATTAGAAAAGTTAATTTCATAATAGAATTTCTATTATGAATCATGTTAAAGCATAGCATCCTTTTACAATAGCATTATTTTAAATTAATTATAAACTTTAAGGTACGAAGTATTTAATAGAACTAATCAGATACGCTGTTGATTCTTGGCTGTAATAAAAAGCAGGAACAATTATAATATCTTCAATCAATTGAGCTATCATAAAACCACTTGAGAATTTCATAAGCACTTTAATTTTAAGTCCAAAATCTGAAACTTCAAAGATTGCTATTAATATAATTTAGAATGTTTACATTTACTAAGGTGTGCTTGATAATGTCTCTGTTGACACTAATATTTTTAAAGAAATTAGGCTGGAGAAAGGAAGGAAGAAAAAGTTTTCTTAGATAAGTGCAAAAAAGTTAGTGGTATCTGTGAGTTATTTTCCCAGCTATGATAAAAAATGAATTTTTACTGTGGAAGAAATGGTATGAATGATAAAAATTTAAGCACCTAAATTTTTTTCATAATTTTTCATAATAAAGTTTATTAATAAGTTTATTAACTGAATTTCTTTAATTTTTAAAAAATTTTTGGTTTGTGTATACATACATATACAAACATAAGATTTACAATAAATAAAATACTTGAAATTCTGATTTGTGTTGCCCAGTAATTTCTTAAATACTCAGCTACTTATAACCTTATTAATTAAAACATTATACTAGTTTTAGGTAAAACTACTAGTCAAACGTTTACAGATACTATCTCACTAATTTTCCAGACTTCTGCCAAATTGTGAACAGTGGCTTTTTGTTAAAAAGAAAAACAGATTGGTTTTGAAGAAGACACATATCTGTCTTCTGAAGATGGTACATTATTTTAACAATCAGGTACATGTTAAAAATTGTAAACAGTCCCAAATAAAGATTCTTCATTTCAATTTAAATCTCTGAATGAATTAATATATGACCAAAAATGTTTGTGTTTGTCACTGAGATAGTCCCACAGTTTTTGCACAGTTTTGCAATTGTCATTCATATCACTGAAATTTCACAGTTGGTAATAACTAGGCAACTTAAAACTTTTTTCAGAATTAGATAATTCCTTGGATCTTTGCATATTTAGAAAGTTTTTCTAAAAGACTATTGATCAGTCTGAACTTCTTTTGCTTTTATATATATTTTTACATATTTTATATTCTTTTCACTTAGGTTTGTCTTTGATTTATCTTGGATTGTTATTAAAAATTGTAAAATTTCTTGGTCATAGATGCCACTTAAAAATTTGAAAATATTAAAGGTATTCTTTGCCATCTGCTAAAGATGTTTTAATAATCAAGGATAAATTGTATGTAACTTTGGTGTCGCTGTATGACTGTGTTCACAAGCTTATTACCTTGTTCGAGGTATTGCATTTCCCCTTTCTATCAGGCAGCTGCCTGGGTCTCTAACCATATAGTAAAACATGATCTAGGTTTTCTAAGCACAGATCAGATTTTATTAAATTCTATAAATGTTTACTGAAACTCTGCCATCTTGCAGGTAACACAGTAGGTCATTAGGTCCTGTGATATATAAGTTCTGGATGAGACATGCCTCCCATTATAGAGAGAGCCATATACACAAGTAAGAATGACATAAAGTCTGCTTTTTAAAAGATTTAAACAGGAAAGGTTCTGGAGAAGGAAATAACAAAGAAATGAAATAACTGGAAATTCATTCAAAGTACTTACCACTAATTAACAAGTCTAAGCATTTACTGTAACGGTTCTAATGCTGTGAAGCAAGATGAAACCAGCTTTTGGCTCAACTACCCCCTAAAAGAAGTGTTAGTCTAGCATTTTTTGTTCCTGTTGAGATGCAAGCTATGTGTATACAGTTGACCCTTGAACCACGTGGGTTTGAACTGCGCAGATCCACTTGCAAGCTTTTTTTTTTTCCAATAAAAATACAGTGGCACTCCATATCTGAAGGTTCACATCCGTGGATTCAACCAGCCGCAAGTGGCAAATAGTTCAGTATCCATGGTTGGTTGAATCTGCAGGTACGGAAATCGGAGTACCAACATCGGGACTTGAGCATCTGGGGATTTTGGTATCCACAGTGGGTCCTGGAATCAATCTCCCCGTGGATACCGAGAGGCCAGTTGTATTTTTGTTGCCGTGTTTATGCTCATGATATTCTTTTGCAGGCTTAGATTACCCTGTTGAAATCCTATGCATCCATAAAATCACATCTCATCTGTGAGTTTAGATGTGGTGATTCCCCAAATGAACTTTCTGTGTCACCACGGGACCTTTTAGTTTGTGTATCTGCCGTTCTGTTAATTGGTGTGAGAGATTAACTCATTCTTGGGGATTTGAAAAGAATTAAAGGATATTGCATATACGTAGAGACTGGGGGGGTGAGTCTCGGAGGGAGGAGGCATTGCAGTCCAAGGTAATAAGGCAATTTTCATTCAGGAAAGACCGGAAGTCATAAGTAGTCCTAGCGCTGGAGATAGAAGAAAAGAGGCAGCAGCCTGGGCTCCGAATTTAGAAAATTTTGAATACTATGTTGAGGAATTCGGCTAGAATTTTCTACTGGAACATATGTACTGTAATTATGGGCAAGAATCTTGTCCATTTCATTCATTACATGAATGAATGTTTATTGTACTGAGAAGTTACTGAACAAGAGCCGGCCATCACATGAATTTTAGCCAACGGTTTGGGGAGAACCTTTTTGATTGGAGGCAAAAGTAGACACAGCCTGGTTACAAGGTATATTTGGGTAGTGGGTATGGAAAAAACCATAGCAGGTACTTTCCGAAGATACCAAAATCTACTCACTTTTCCCTTTCTTGGAATCGTTTTAAAATCTATCTGGATTTTTGTTGTTGTTGTTGTTTTAATTAAAAAACCTCAGCTTTAGGAAATATGAATGTATAATTCGTGTGTGTGTGTGCGTATGCGCATAGTTTTAAATTCAGCAAGTAGTGTCTGATACAAAACAGCGCACAATAAATATATTAGTTCTTTTAGGTCCATCCACACGAAGCGAAAGGTTTGTGGGGGACGATGACCGCGACGGAGAGGGCTGGGGTGGTCGGGGACCTCCAGACGAACTGCCCATCGGGTAGAGCGGGCTGCTGGGAAAAGAACGCCCTGCAGACCCGGACGCACGACTATAAAGGGGGGCGTGCCCTGCAGGCGATTGGTGGACGGGGCGCTGAGTACCGGGCGCTCCGGCAGGTGCCGCAGCCTCGCGAGAACGCCGCTCACGGACGGCGAACGGCAGTAGAGCTCAAGTCTCCGCTCGAAGTCAGGAGTCACACAATGTTCCGCCTAATGATGTTGCTAGCGGGGCTCCGTGGCTTGCTAACGTCAAGACCCGGTAAGGCCGAGGATGCCCTGTTTGTTACTCCGGTATGGGGAGGAGGAAGATTTTTCTTTTCCTTCTTCCCACGCGTACCTGCTTGGGTCAAACTGCGCCCCGACTCGATTGAAAACTCGGCGCCCTTCCCTGCTTTTAGGTTTCTTTTGCCAGTCAGGAAACCGGGCCGTTTTTAGGCGCTCCGTAGGGATACAGAACTGACTCATGAGAGAGGAAGATACTTTTAATAAGCTCAAGGACTAAATCTCTGACGCTCTGACTCTCTGAATCTGGGTTTGGGGCAGCCTTTTTTTGTAGGTCTGTTAGGCACTCACAGAACTACCTCACAATTTCTTGCGCTCAGAAGCACCCCAGAAACGTCATGAACTCTACTCAGACTCCAGAAAACTGCGTCTCCTCAGATATCATCTGTTCCAGTATAATTTGTCCTGCATTCAATAACTTGTCCTGCAATACCAAAAAAATATTCGATTGCTGACATTGTGACAATACGGGGAACAGTTACAGAGAATCCTCAAAAAATTTAAATATATTAGGGGGGGATTTAGATGCAAGTAAAATTTTAAGATATGTTCTTATTTTCCTTCCCTTTTTATACACTGTTCTGAATCTTGCCGTTCTGTGTCAGTACATGGAATATCTTGTCTTCTCCTCCCCCATCTGCATAGTGTTCTGTGGCTTGGAGGTACCACAATTTATCAGCCAGTTCTCTTATTAAAGGACTATTGGATTGTTTCCAGTCATTTTGCTGTTACATGCTACACTGCTGAACTCGGACTGCGCCCCCCGTTCCCCCAACAAAATACCCTAGACCCGGTGGCTTAAACCACAGAGATTTATTTTCTCACAGTTCTGGAGGCAGGAAGCCTGAAATCAGGGTGCTCTCATAGTGGGGATCTGGTGAGGTCTCTCTTCCTGGCTAGTAGACCCTTCCCTTCTTGCTGTGTACTCACGTGGCCTCTTTGTGAGCAGAGAGAAGGAGCAAACTCACTTGTCTCTTCTTACAAAGGCGCGAAACCCATCATGAGAGATCCATCTTCACGATCTCATCTAACCCTGATTACCTCCCAAAGATCCCATTTCTAAATACCATCACATTGGGGGTTAGGGCTTCAATAGGAAAATTTGGGGGGGGGACACACCCTCACCATAACACCTGCAACATTTAAATACAGTGTTTCTGAAACTTTTTGGAATGTTTCTTTTAGCAAAGAAATGAACAAAAATGTAACAATTATTGAAGTTCTCAGAGAGCTTTTGTTTATGTTTTGCTTATATTCGTCAGTATTTGTCATACTAGAAATTAATGTAGAAATTTAAGAATTTTTATTAATTCGTTAAAAAAATAACAGTAATGTTACTGATCTCTGGTTTGGCTGCTCGTGGCTCGAAAGCCAGTACTCGAGAGACAGGTATTGGTAGGAAAGGAAAGGTTGCTTCATTCAGGAGGCTGGCAACCTGGGGAGAAGGTAGACTCGTGTCCAAAAACCAGCTTGGTTGTTGATCAGGGGGCAAGAGCTTTGAAAGGGGAGTTTGAGGGTTGTATAGGCAGAGGGAGGGGGCTACGACGTGAAGAACAGCACAGTCAGCTCTGACACTCATCTTGAAATTGGTCATGTGGTGGTCTGATCAGTGTCATCTTGATTGTTTTAAGTTCAGTTAATCTTCAGTTCCAGGGTTGGTTCCCATTTCCTTGAGGCCAGTTCTTGGAATTGTGCAAGATGGAGCGGCTTATGCCTTGGCTGCAGTCTGGTCATTATGTAGTTAACTTCTCCCACCTGGTGAGGGTTTCAGTGTCTGCAAAACAGCTCAAAGGACATGGCTCAGAATATTATCTGTAGGTCTTGAAGAGGAACTAAAGGTCCTGGACTTTGTTTAATGGCTAAACTATTATTATTTTGTCTTGTTTGACTGCTTTCCTTTGGTTCTGCTTTTTTTTTTTTCACTTCTCTGATTGAATTTATTCTTTGACTAAAGTTTTTCTACAGACAGGAGGCAGGCAGAGGACATTGGGTGGGGGAGGTCTGTCCTGGGAAAGCCCCATAGGGTCCCGCTCAGTTACAGTAATAGACCTATTATATGTTAACGTAAGTAACATATTTAAAAAATAAAAACTATATTTTCCAAAACAAAGAATTTAGAGTGGTATTGTTTTACATTTTTGTGACTCTCTTTAAGGTTTGGTTTAGTAGATGACAGCTAGAGTCTCATATCTACTTCTACATTCAGTCTGTTGCTAAATGTTTTGTTTGAAGTATATGAAAAAAATCCAGCTTGTGTAGTTGGAAAAGGGAGTAGTTTATGAGCCTTTTCAGGTAATTACCAGTATTCCTCTTTGGAAACTACACCAAATACAGACTTGATAAATGGTAAAGTTTAGTTGCAATGTGGAATCTAAAACATATCAATGAATTTTTCTTAATATGTTATGTTAAAATCCATTGGTCTGTTTTGAACTTTAATGGATATTTTACCCATCTGTTTTTTTTTTAAATGCATTACCTTTGTTTGTTTGTTTTTTTAACATCTTTACTGGAGTATAATTGCTTTACAAAGGTGTATTAGTTTCTGCTTTATAACATAGTGAATCAGCTATACATATACGTGTATCCCCATAGCTCCTCCCTCTTGCATCTCCCTCCCACCCTCCCTATCCCACTCCTCTAGGTGGTCACAAAGCACCGAGCTGATCTCCCTGTGCTCTGCAGCTGCTCCCCACTAGCTATCTATTTCACATTTGGTAGTGTATATATGTCCATGACACTCTCTTACTTCGTCCCAGCTTACCCTTCCCCCTCCCCGTGTCCTCAAGTCCATTTTCTACGTCTACGTCTTTATTCCTGTCCTGCTCCTAGGTTCTTCAGAACCAGTATTTTTTTTTTTTTTTTTTTTTTTACATTCCATATATACGTGTTAGCATATGGTATTTGTTTTTCTCTTTCTGACTTATTTCACTCTGTATGACAGACTCTAGGTCCATCCACCTCACTACAAATAATTCAATTTTGTTTCTTTTTATGGCTGAGTAATATTCCATTGTATATATGTGCCACATCTTCTTTATACCTTTGTTTTAAAATTATTTTAAATTGTGGTAAAATATACAAAACATAAAATTTACCATCTTCAACTATTTTAAAAATGAATAAACTTTATTTTTTAGAGTGTTTCAGGTTCGTAGCAAAACTGAGAGAAAGGTACAGAGATTTCTCACATACCCCTGTCCCCACACATGTACAATCTCTGCTATAGACGTCCTGCTCCACAGTGGTATATTTGTTAGAATTGATGATCCCACACTGGTACATCATTATCACCCCAAATCTATAGTTTACCTTAGGGTTCACTCTTGGTGTTTTACATTCTATGGAATTTGACAAATGTATAATGACATGTATCCCCCAGAGTAGTTTCGCAGCCCTAAAAATCCTCTGCGCTTCATCTGTTCATCTCTCCCTTTCCCCTAAGTCGTGGCAACCACTGATCTTTTTACCGTCTCCATAGTTTTGCCTTTTCCAGAATGTCATATATTTGGAATCTTACAGTATGTTGCCTTTTTCAGATTGGCTTCTTTCACTTAGTAATATGCATTTATGGTTCTTCCATGTCTTTCCAGGGCTGAATAGCTTATTTCTTTTTAACAGTGAGTGATATTCCATTGTCTGTATATACCAGTTTATTTATCCATTTACTTACTAAAAGACATCTTGGTTGCTTTCAAGTTTTGACAGGTATGAACAAAGCTACCATAAATATCTGTGGGCAAGTTTTTGTGTGGACATAAGTTTTCAACTCCTTTGGGTAAATACCAAGGAGTGCTATTGCTGGATCATATGGTAAGGATGTGTTTAGTTTTTAAAATTAGTGTCTTTTTGTTTCAGTATGAAGAACTCGCTTTAACATTTCTTGTGAGGCCATTCTAGTGGTGATGGACTCTGACTTTTGTTTACGAAATTCTTTATCTCTCCTTCAATTCTGAAGGACAGCTTTGCTGGGTATGGTATCCTTAGGTGGAATTTTCTTTCTTTCAGTACTTTGAATATATTATCCCACTCCATTCAAGGTTTCTGCTGAAAAATCCACTGATAGTCTTATGGGAGTTCCCTTGTAGATAACAAATTGTCTTTCTCTTGCTGCTTTTTAAGAGTTTCTCTTTGTCTTTAATTTTTGGCAGTTTAATTATAATGTGTCTCAGTGTAGTTCTCTTTAATTTTTTTTTTTTTTTTTTTGGTTTTCTTTGGGCTTCCTAGATTAGGATGTCTATTTTTCCTTTCTTTTTTCGCCAGGTGAGAGAAGTTTTTAGCCATTATTTCTTTAAATAAGCTTTCTGCCCTCCACCCCCACTCCTTCTCCTTCTGGGACTTCTATAATGTGGATACTGGTCTGCTTGATGGTGTCCCATAAATCCTTTAATCTGTCTTCACTCTTTTTCATTCTTTTTTTTAATTTTAATTTTTTGCTCCTCTGATTGGGTGAATTCTATTGCTCTGTCTTCAGGTTTGCTGATCCTTTCTTTCACTTGATCTAGTCTGCTGTTGAACCCCTCTACTGAAAATTTCAGTTTAGTTATTGTATTCAGCTCTGTGATTTCTATTTTGTACTCATTCTAACCTTTTTTAAGTGTACAGTTCAGTGGCATTAAGTACATTCACTTTGTTTTGCCATCACCATCATCCATCTCCAGAACATTTTTTTTTTATCTTCCCAGACTGAAACTCAGTACCCATTTAACGCTAATTCCTCATTCTTCCCTTCCCCCAGCTCCTGGCAACCACCATTCTACTCTCTGTCTCCATGGATTTGACTACTCTAGTTTCCTTGTGTAAGTGGAGTTATGCAGTATTTTTCTTTGTGACTGACTTCTTTCACTTAGCATAATTGCCCTCAATATTTATTCATGTTGTAACATGTGTCAGAATTTTCTCCTTTTATTCTGACACATGAATAGCATTCCATTGTGTGAAATACATATGGAAAAATACACATTTCATTTTGTTTATCCATTCATCTGTTGATGGATACTTAGGTTGCTTCTACCTTTTGGATATTATGAATAATGCTGCCATGAACATGTATGTACCTGTACTTGTTTGAGTCCTTGCTTTTAATTCTTTTGGGTATATGTCCAGAAGTGGAGTTGCTGGATCATACGGTGTTTCTATTTTTAACTTTTTAAGGAACTGTTACATTGTTTTCCATACTGGCTGTGCAATTTTACATTTCTACCAACAGTGCACAAGCGTTCCAGTTTCTCCACATTCTTCCTAATACATGTTATTTTACTTTTGTATTTTAATGATTATAGTCTTCCTAATGGTTATGACAGGTTATCTCATCGTGGCTTTGATTTGTATTCCCCTGATGGTTAGTGATGTTGAGCATCTTTTCATATGCTTATTGGCCATTTGTATATCTTTTTTGGAGAAATGAGTATTCAAGTCCTTTGCCATTTTAAAGATTAGGTTGTTCATTTTGTTGAGTTACAAGAGTTCCTTTTATATTCTGGACACTAGACCTTCAGACAAATGATTTGCAAATTTTTTTTTCATGCTGTAGGTTGTCTTCACTTTCTCGGGAGTGTCCTTTGACTCACAAAAGTTTTAAATTATGATGGAATCTAATTTTGTTGCTCATGGTTTTAGTGTCATATCTAAGAATCCATTGGCAAATCTAAGGTCATGTATATTTACTCCTATCTTTTCTTCTAAGTATTTTATTGTTTTAGCTCTTATGTTTATGTCATTGATCCATTTTGAGTTAATTTTCGTACATAATGTGAGGTAGGGTTCCAACTTTATTTATTTGCATTCATTCTGGTTTCTTTTTATTAACTATATCCTGCCCCTGTTTATTCCTAATAATGCTTTTTTCCTCCTTTGAGTCTATTCGTGCTAATGTTAACATAGGTATGTCAGCTTCCCTTTGGTTAATATTTGCTGTGAACATATTTTTTCCCATCCTTTTATGTGGCAAAGTCCCCAGTGCTCACTAAGTATCAATCTTCTTGCCTACATTTCTGAGCCTTTTTCCATTTAGTTTGGGTCAATTTAAATACTATTGCTCATGGGGTTGAAAAGCAGTGATTTGCATCACTTTAGATCAAGGCAATTAAGAGCTGGTATTTCTCTTCCGTATTTCTTTTCTGATGCCAGATTTACCTTAGAAGCTATGAGCTGAGTTTATGGTGTTACCACTTGGAGGGAGCTTGGATCTCTGAGTTACTATTTGAATGAGAGCCCGTGGTGACTCCCATCATATTTTGCATGAAAAACAAATAAACTTTTATTGTGTTAAGCCACCAAGATTTCAAGGTTTATTTATTGCCATTCCATAGCCTGGTCAGCCTAAGTTGACTAATATAGAAATTGGAGCTTTGAAGTGGTGTGCTGCCATGATAAACTTAAAATATATGCCTTTGGCTTTGCTGCTGGTTATTGATGGGTATCAGGTGACAAGAAATGGAAACCACCTGGAAAAAATGGAAATCAATGATAAGAAGTGACAAAACATTTGGTAAAAACTGTGGGACAGACTACATTCTGTAGAAGTTAGATAACAGATTGTTAGCAGTGGAGGTTGGTTTCATTACCCAAGTTTGTCAGAGTGTTAAGAGAAAGCGATAATCTCAAGAAACAGTTGACCAGTTTGCAAATCGAATTAATAGGGAATAAATCCAGAAACTTGGGGCCTTTCAGGACTTTAAAGGGTGACCAATTCCAGATTCCAAATAGTAAGAAATGGGATTTAAAAAGGTTTGAGCAACAAAACCTCAGTAAAAACTCTCAGTTAGAGAAAATTGCAGTCAAGGGTGTGGCCTTACATTATATTTTTCTAGGCTGACTTATGGTTGCCATCACTTAGTTGAGAGAGAGAGAGAGATGAGAGAGGAGGGAAGGAGAAATAGGAGTTAGGCAAAGAAATTACAGGATGAGAGAAAATATTTGTAAATGATTTGTCTGAAAAGGGTCTAGTATCCAGAAAATAAAGGGCAAAGAAATAAAGCAGATTTGAAAATTATGACTTTAAAAAGTTTTATATGTGTTTTAATTGCATGACAAAGTTACTGAAGACAACTAGATGAGAAACTTCTACGTTTTTGATGGTAGTGTACTGCCAAACTTCAAACTCAGATTATACAAGCTTTTGACTATTTGAGAATTAAAACAACTCTTGAGCCCTTTACTTCCAGGAAGTAAACTGGAAAAGCCATGCTGCTTTCAAGGAGAGTATATTTGTATTTAATGCTTTTATGATATTTTATGCTTTCTATTTACTATGCTTTTTATTTGATATCATTAGAAATCTTATTTCCTGTCTTACATGTTTTTCTAATTTTAATGTAACATGTATAATTGACTTACAGAGTCTACAATTAAGTAGTGTGTCTTCTTCTAAAAAAGACAATGACCTTAGAAAGTTGTCAGACACTGCCTTTATCATCTTACATGTTATTGTTATTTAGTATTTACTGCCACTTTTATGTATTGTTTCCCAAATGAGTCATCATCTTTATTGTTACTTGTTTACTCAGTCAGTGCTTGCTTAGATTTATCCACAAGTTTATAGCTTTATTTGCTTACCTTCTTTCTAGCACCCTACTCTTTCCTTCTTAGTATCTTTTTCATCAAGAGTTTGAGTGGTAAATCGTCTGTTTACTTGAAAATGTCTTTATGTCTCCCTCACTGTTGAATGACAGTTTAGTTTGATAGCCAATTTCAGACTGACAGTTATTTTTCCAATAGCACTTTGAGAATGTTACTCCATTGCTATTTGGCCTCCATGTTATTAAAATTTTTTTTTTAATTATGAGGATTTCAAATAAATGCAAAAATAGAAGAGTAAAGAACTCAGGTTCAACAATTATAAACTCGTGGTTAATTCTGTTTCTTTTTTACGTTCCCTACCACTTCCTCTATTCTCATATTATTTGGAGCAAATTATAGACATTATATCATTTCGTGTCTAAGCATTTCAATATATATTGCTAA
Source organism: Eschrichtius robustus (assembly GCF_028021215.1). Classification (NCBI taxonomy): domain Eukaryota; kingdom Metazoa; phylum Chordata; class Mammalia; order Artiodactyla; family Eschrichtiidae; genus Eschrichtius; species Eschrichtius robustus. Next base: position 31,884,391 of record NC_090844.1, on the reverse strand, counting down.
ATGGCCAAAAAATATAACCACAGTATCATGATCATGGCTTAGAAATTAACGATTTCTTCTATCACCCAATATTCAGTCTGTGTTCAAATTTTCAATTGTTTCATGAGTGTAATGAGTTTCCTTACAGTTTGTAATCACCTAGAAAATAATGTCCACGCGTTGTTTGAATCAGCATACAAAAGATCTACTCATTGAATTGGCTCCTTCCCTACTCGATTTTATTTAGTCTATGGTTTTTAGTACCATGTTGATGCTGATAACTCCAAATTTATATTTCTTCTCTTGCACTCTCTTAGGCAGCCTGTGAGATGGCTACCAATGTTTCCCACATCCTGGTAATCACGCCCTTGTGTAATCCCCTCCTCTTAAATGTGAGCTGTGTTTTATGGTTTGTTTCTAGTGAATAAAATGTGGTCAGGATGATGGGATGTCTCTGGTGAGATTAGGATACAGAAAGACTGTGTCTTTTGTCCTCGGTGCCCACTTTCAGTCTCTCTTTTTTGAGCCCTTGTTCTGAGGGAAGCAAGTTGTCATATTGTGAGTAGCCTTATGGAGAGGCCTGTGTGGCATGGAACTGAGCTTTCTCATTAACAGCCTGGAAAGACCCAATGCCTGCCAACAGCTAAGTGCATGAGCTTTGAAGTGGATCCTGTGCTAGTCAAGCCTTGAAATGGTTGCAGCCCTGGCCTACACTTTGACTGCAGCTTTGTGAGAGACACTGAGCCAGAGGCATTCAGTTAAGCTGTGCCCAGATACCTGACCTAAGGACACTAGTGATTAATAAATGTTCACTATTTTAAGCTGCTAAATTTTGGGATAATTTGTTATGCAGCAATAGATAACTAACACAACATCCTTCAGCCTATTCTCAACATAAAGTTTTCTTGTTAAAATCTAAGTCAGCTCATGTCCGCCCTCTGCTGAAAATCTTGCAATGGTTTCTTATCTCACCAAGAATAAAAATTAAAGTGCTAACTCTGACCTGTAATGCCCTACAGGATCTCAGCAGCTTGCCTCCTCTCTGGCCTCAGCCCTTACTCTCTTCCTCACTGCTCATGCTACTCCAACAGCAGTAGCTCCCTTGCTGCTTTTCAAACATTTCAGGCAGTTCCTCCCAAAGACCTTTACACGTGATACTTTTTCTTCCTGGGATGGTCTGCCAAAGATATTCATTTGTTCCCCTCCTCACCTTCTTCAGTTCTTTGTCCAGATGCCATCTTCTCAGTGAGCCCTATTTAAAACTGAACTTCACCTTCATCAGCCTCTGTTCTAGCACATGATTCCATGGGCTGGTGGGGCTGTTGTTCTGGTTTGAACTGGCTTAGGTAATCTGTGGCTCATCTGTGCTCTTTCCTGGATCTGTCATCAGCTCCTGAGTTGGTTGGCAGCTGGATGATCCAGATGGTCTCACGCACTGGTCTGTCTGTTGGACTGTGTTCAGCTAGGGTGCCTTGGCTCCCTTTCACATAGTCTCTCACCCTCTCAGGCTTGTTTACATGTGCTTTCAGGGTTCCAGGGCAGTGAGAGGGCAAGCCACAGTGCGCAAGCACTTTTCAGGTTTGCTTCTGTTGCATTTGCTATTGTCTAGTTGACCCAAGTAAGTTACATGGCTAAGTCTAGAGTTAGTTCCTAAGAAGTATACCAATGGGAAAGAATACTTTCTATTGTATCTATCACATCTGATTTCTGTTTTAGAATTTTTCTAGAATCTCTCAACAATGATCACACTTCCATCGTTAGCTTATCTTCCAGAAAATTGTTTGAGACCTCTTAGCTGATGATAGCATCTTTCCTTTGTCTATTTTTAGAGGGTTTTCACTGAGAGAAGAGATAAACATGTAGTGAGTCAGCCACCTTCAATCATAAATCATATTATGGATGTTAATCCTTTGGCTTTTATACTTTGTATTTTCTTCCAATCTTTCCTACATCTTTAAAGATTTTAAAAAGATTTCTATGTATGCAAATATGTTTATCTTTTCCTTTAAGACTTCTGGGCTTTGAATCTTAATCGATTTTGAATATATATGTATTTATGTACATATTATATAGAGAAACATATAAATAAATTTTATTTATTCTTTTTATATATATATATACACACACATATGTATGAATCCAACTTAATTACTTTTCAAATGGATATTCAGTCTTCCTGCCACTATCCATTGACTATATTTCCCCCAGTGATTTGAAAGCCTACCTTTTCATATATCCTATTTCATTAAATTTTTTTGATGATGCCTATTTCAGTTGATTTAATTATAGTAGTTTAGAGTTTTCCTATTGATTCTCTAAGTACTTTTAAGTAGATAGTTATATCATTTGCAAATAATGACATATTGTTTTTTCCTTTCTAACATTTATGCCCTTCTTGTTACCATTTTATCATATTAACTAGGGCATTCAGAACATTTTTGAAAATGGCAGTGATAATAGACTTTGTTACCTAGTTTTATTTGAATTTCTCTGTAGTATTCCATAATTTACAATTTTTAATGTTTGCTTTTTGATACTTTTTCTAGTTAAGGCAATTTCCTTCTATTTCTAGCTTACGTCCCTCTAATTATCTTTGTCAGAAAATTTTGGTCAATTTCTTTTTTTTTTTTTTTTTTTGAGCATGTGAACTTTAGAATCATCTTACGTTGTTTCAGAATACTCCTGTAGACTTTTCCATTGGATTTCATAAAATTTATAAATTAGTTTAAAGAAAATCGCTATCTTTATATTCCGAGAACTGGATATAGCTTTCAATTTATTTGACTTTTTTTATGAACCATTTTAGAATTTAAAGTTTTTTTAAAATTTAAATTATATATATTCCTTTAGGAATTTATTTACATGGGTATTTTACACTTTTTGTTGTTATTGTAAATGGTTATTTTCTAACTATTTTATTTGTGTATAGGGAAATGATTGGTTTATATATTAATTTTGTTTCTAGTCACATTACTAAATCCTCTTTTTAAAATAATAGTTATGATGATTCTTTTGGGTTTTCCAGATATATAATATCACATACAAAAGAATGTTAGGATCACAAAACCTTAGAAAGTACCGAAGAGTCAGGTTTAGATGCTACATAGATGCTACAATGTGGCTAGGGTCACAAGCAGGGAAGAATATCTAGTGATACCGTGGGAACTATACCGGAAGAGTATTCTATTGAAAATACCACTATGGTGTTTGGGCTAGGCAGCAGAATGTCTGTCCCAGCAGTCCAAAAGGACCAGATAATTCTATTACTACAAATGTCAGACGGACCAGATATTCACACATGGCTGCCATCTGACAATGCTCACTTCTGCAACTAAGTCTTTTTTGGGTGAATGAATAGCAGGAACTAGTAACATGCCAGCACCTTAATTGCAGTGGAGTCTGGTATAGAGTTGTTAGGTTTCCAATGTCTAATAGCACAGGGAAACAAGGTAGAAATAGTTTGAATGATTGAACCTCTCTACAGTATCCCACAGTCCACCTCTAGATGGGCTACTTAACATCCATATTCACCCTTCTTAAGGTTGGTAACATTCTTAAACTTTCAAGAAACAACATAATAACTTGCTTCTGCCTCATTTAATGTAATCAGTTCTTATACAGGAAAACTAGACATGTAAGTGTACCATGTGAAATTCTAGTTATGGGGAGAATTTACTTCGCTCTATTCTCTTTTAGGGCCAACTATCTATGAGTTTTTAAGATTATACCTGTGGACTTACTTTTGTGTACTATTGGCATATCATACATCTACTTCCCCTCCTTCAGTTAGCTGGTCATAGGATACCATAAATGTAGGTTTTAAGAAATGATGGAAATGTGATAAGAGTAGGCCTACTGGAGTATTAATCACCTGGTTATGCAACTTAAAGCTTTTAGGACCTGTTCAAACCCAACCATATATATATATAAAACACTTCCATTTGATTAGTACTCCTGCAAATGCCTGATGATGTCAGTCTGTGAAGAGTGGTTCAGGTTGCAAGATCATATAGTCTGAAGATCACATGGTCTGAATTTTAGCCTCTATCAGAGCCCAGTAGTGAGCTACAGGCTTTCATAAAAGAAATATACTTACATACAATATTAGATTCCTGTGGCTGCCATAACAAAGTACCACAAACTGGGTGGCTTAAAACAACAGAATTTTTTTCCCCTTCTGGTTCTGGAGGCCAGAAGTCCAAAATCAGGGTATTGGCAGTGTTGATTACTTTTGGAGGCTCTGAGGGAGAATCTGTTCCATGCTTCTCTCCTAGCTTCTGATGGCTGCCAGCAATCCTGTGCGTTCCTTGGCTTGGAGACATGTTACTCCAGTCTCTGCCTCTATCTTTATATTGCTGTCTCCTCTGTGTGTCTTTTCCCCTGCTCTTACTTATAGGATATTAGTCATCGGATTTAGGGTCCACTCTAATCTGGAATAGTCTCATCTTGAGATCCTTAACTTAATTACACCTTGCAAAGACCCTTTTTTCTTTGCAGGGTTATAAGGTTATAGCCACAGGTTCTGAGTGGACGTATCTTTTGGGGCACCATCATTCAATCCACAGCATATACCAATGAGGGCATGTCTTTGCTTACAAACCTCAGGAGCCTCTGCTGTGATTCTCCTAGAGGGGCTTAACACAGGCTCTGTCACAGACCCTAAGTGTAATATAGTTTCTCCTGGTCATAAAGGAAAAACAGTAGAGCTCCTTGCACAGTAGACTCAGGTAGCTGAGGAGTCTAGTACTCTGGCATCTTACAAATCTGGCAGCCTATGGTTTGTTCAGTAAAAATGGTCAAAGCAACATAGCTACATATGATATATATTGCCTCCAAAATCCAAAATGGTCTACCAAGTGTTCTGCCTCTTACCATTTCTTATGGAGGATATTTTCAAGTGTGGTTTAGACCACTAGACCATTATAGGTGGATTTGTGTGTGTGTGTGTGTGTGTGTGTGTGTGTGTGCGTGTGTGTTAAGACTCTGGCACACCTGCTTCTTCAAGGCATCTAATGTACCTGCTACTTCAGGTCTTTCTCTTAGATGATATGTTAGTTTCCTATTGTTGCTGTAACAAGTTATCACAAACTTAATAGCTTAAACAACACAAATTTATTATCTTACAGTTCTGTAAAATGGGTCTCACTGGGTAAAATCAAGGTGTTAGCGGTGCCCTGTTCCTTCTGGAAGCTGCAGGAGACAATCTGTTTCCTTGTCTTTTCCAGATTCTAATGGCTGTTTGCATTTTTTTGGCTCATGGCCCCTTTCCTCCATCTTCAAACTCAGTGGTATTGGGCTGAGTTCTTTCCACATGGCCATCTCTCTGGTTCTCTTTTCTGGCTCTTTCTTCTACTGTTCAGAACCCTTGTGATTAAATTAAGACCACAGTTAACCCAGGATAACTTTCATATTTTAAGGTCAGTTGATTAGCAACCTTAATTCTGTTTTGCCATGTAACCTAACTGGTTCTGGGGATTAGGACATGGACATCTTTGGGGGCATTATTCCATCTACCACAGACAGTGAGATTTTTAGGGTCCAGGTAGAAGAAGAACCAGATGATAAAGATCTGAGGCATCTGAGGCAATATGATTGGTGAAGGTATACTGTCATCACTACTAAGCAAAAATGGAAACTTGCTCCTGGAATATCCTGCTTATTGGGATAGAGAAAACAGTACATTTTTCTATCCGTGGCTACATACAGGTGCCAATGCCTGTGTTGATTTGGTTCAGTAAAGAGACCATATTTGGAACAATATTTGTTATTGCAATCATTACCTGATTACACTTAAGACAACTCATTGTCATTCTCTATTGCTTATCTATCATTTGCACAGATCAAACAAGTAAAATAACAGAAATCATTGCCCTTGTATATACTTTCTTGGTATAGAAGGATTTTTGGTTTAATGTTTTGGTGATGGTGCAGGCGATATTCAGAGGTTTCCATTTGGCCCTCCCTACCATAACAATCCTCATTCTATGGGTCAGGGAGACAGATGGGCATTCCACAAGTTACTGATTATATCTATTTTGACACACTGTTCCATAATTGGGCAGATTATGATAGGATGAACTTGTAGACCCATGAGTGTGTTCATGGATGTGAACCTAATAATTTCCATTCATCACCTGACTTCTCCTCCTAATCATATATCTTTTCCCGAAGTGGACCACAGTCTTATTTTAGGTACTCAGAAATCATCATTAGGGGACTTCTTCAGTGGTCCAGTGGTAAAGAATCCACCTTCCAATGCAGCGGACGTGGGTTCGATCCCTGGTTGGGGAACTAAGATCCCACATGCCGTGGGGCAACTGAGCCCATGAGCCACAACTACTGAGCCCGCACGCCTCAACTAGAGAGCCCACGTGCCATAAACTACAGAGCCCGTGTGCTCTGGAGCCCGAGTGCCACAACTAGAGATAGAAAATCCACATGCCACAACTAGAGAGAAGCCCGCACGCTGCAACTAAGAGCCCGAGCGTCACAATGAAAGATCCTGCATGCCGCAATGAAGATCCCACATGCTGCAACCAGACGCAGCCAAAAAAAAAAAAAAATCATTATTAGTTTAAAGCCAGTGTTTAATATTCCACCAAAGGTCCGAGTAATTGGGTTTTGATTTTGTGTATCCAATCTGAGAATTTTTCTTTTGTTTTTTTTTGATAACAGAAAAATAGCTTATTAATGTATACAGCATGCATCATGGGAGAAACTTAAACCAAAAGTAACTCAAAATGGCAGCTTTGAGTTCCAGCTTATCTTCAACAAAAAACATTAAATTTGTAGAGAAGTGACAGACATAGGAAGGCAGTTTTAGGCTTCCAAGGGCAGCAAACTGGGAAGGTAAATATATGGGTGAAAACTAATGAGGTAAAGTTTTTTCGTAGATTCCTCTGGTCCCGCCTCTGGGCTGATAAGAGTCTGTCTCCAGTATGAGAGTTTTTCTTTAGGTTGGTCACTTCATCCTACTCACATTTACTGATATGACTGAGATATTTAATCTTAGTGCTTCTTATTTATATCATACTTTTCTGATTTCATGCTTTTCTTTTTTGGTAAATGTTTTCAACATAAAAATATGAGACTTTTTCATTTATTTTCTGGATGCCTTGTGTTTGTATGCTTTTTTTTTTCTTAATATGGAATATTTATAATCTGTTTTACATAATAGATTTAATTTTTTATTTAGGTAGTAACTAGTGATTCCTCACTGTGAGTGTAAGGAAATTTATTTCTTACTGCTTCTTTCCACCTCGTGCTCTCCTCTTTATTATATGACTATAGCTTTAAAAAATCTTAGTTCTTTTATACCATTAAACAATATGTTTCTACTTTTACCACTTGATTTTCAGCTTTTTAACATTTTTTGGAACCACACGGCAATAAATTTAAGGAGAACAGTATTCACATATGGTATTTCTTTTCTTCTGCTACCCTTCCTGACATTATTGAATATGTTGTTATGTCTTTATCATCATAGTTTATAACACTTGCATCCCATTAAATAGTGATGATTCCCACCATTGTTTTGGCCTTTATACTATATTTAAGTTTGTTTTAATGCTCACAGCTAGGCCTTTTACCTCAACTCTATTGATGCCTTTATTGGGAGAAGTTTGCCTGCCTTTTGTTACAGGCACTTGTGAACTATTTTCCTTGATTTTTTGCTTGTAAATAGCTGTCCCTTGCCTGTATATTTGAATGACAGTTTTGCTGGCTATAAAATTCTTGGGTCCACACTTTCTTTTCCTGAATATTTTTTTAAAGACATAGTTCTTCAGTTTTTTAACATTGAATAATGTTTTTAAAGAGTCTCAAGCCAACCTGCTTTTCTCTTCTTATGCCCAATATGATTTTCTCTTTTCCTTTTTGCTCATATGCCCATAGGATTCTTTCTTTATCTTAGACATCCAGTAACTTTAGTAGAATATGTCTCAGTTTTAATTAATTGTTATCAGTTATTCCTGAAATGCAGTGTACTTTCTAGTCTATTGTTTCCAATCTTTTGTTTCAGGAAAGTCTTCCTGAAGTACATATTTGATTATTTTTTAATTCATTTGTTCGCTTTTCTTCAGGAACAGCAAGTTTTGTATAAGTTGAATACCTCTCCGTGCCCCCTTTTAGTCTTTCATAGCTATCTTATCTGTTTTTAAACAAAGTGTTCTCAAGATTTTTATAGGAGTACACAATGATGACTCATATTTGCATAAGCAAGTCTCATAAAAGAACCTGAACAAGTGTTTAGTTAAGTTTAAAACACAGTTATTAACTGTTTTTCTCCTTTCTTCAGGTTTTCAAAATTCATTTCTACAAATTATATTTCCAGAGAAAATCCAAGCAAATACAAGTGATAATTCAAAAGTAGAAAATGTAAGAGATTTTCCATAATGTTGTTATATGAAATTTCTTATTTTTATTACATAGCAGTGAAATACATCAACTCCATTATAGTATGAATATAACTAACCAATATTACTACTGATAAGGAATTTAAAGTTTTGATGGTAAAAGCAAACATATAAATCAGAATGTTCTAATTTGTCTAACGTTTGTCATTTCCTCATGGTAAAACCATTTTTTAAAGTTCAAAGAGAGAATATAATGTAAAAGAATTAGGGTCTTATCTGAATGGTATCTAGATGATTCAAATGAAGAGAATAATTTTCTCCAAAATGGTTAAGGAGAATCTGTTTTAACTAAAACCTGCTTCCTTAATCTCTACCCTTGTACCTTCCAGTTCTCAGAGAGTATAAACCCTTTCTTCTATTATTTTTGTTAGAAAGGGCAATATTTCATCTTATTCATTGATTTATTTAACAGATATTTCTCTGGACTTGTGTGCATAACTACATGCTAAGAGCCTTAGGAGATAAAAAAAGAAATACAAAAAAGCAAGCCTTGCTTATAAGTGGCTAATCTTTTGATAACACTTTATTTTTACCAGTTTTAATGAAGTATAACTTATACACCACAGAATTCACCCATTGTAAGTGTACAACTCAATGATCATTAGTACATGAATAGAATTATGTAAACGTTACCACAATCCAGTTTTAGAACATTTTGATTGCCTTAAGTTCCTTCCTGCCTATGTGCAGTTTTTCTCTGCTTCCATCCCCAGCCCTTGGCAACTGCTGATCTGTTTTGTGTTTCTATAATTTTGCGTTTTCTAGAAATTTCATAAAAATGAAATATGTGCTATGTAGGACTTTGCATTGAGCTTCTTTCACTTAAGATTATCCATTTTGAAACATTTATCAATATTTCATAAATTTTTTATTTCTTAATAGATGTGGATAACACATTTTGTTTATCCATTTACCAGTTAAATTCAAGATTGTTTTCAGATATTGACTATTTTGAGTCATTCTACTATGAATATTTATGTATAGACATATAGTTTTCTTTCTCTTGGGTAGATTCTTAGAAGTGAAATTACTGTGTCGTATGGTAGGTTTATGCTTATCATAGTAATAAACTGCCAAACTATTTTCCATAGTGACTTATTAGTTTACATTTCCCATCAGCAATATATGATGATTCAGTTTTTCCACATACTTGTCAACACCTGATGTTGTCTGTTTTGATTAAATTTATTCTAATGGGTGTGTACTGATATCTCACTGTAGCTTATATTTGCATTTCTCTAATGAAAAATGCTGTAGAGCATCTTTCATGACCTACTAGCTATCTAAATACCTTTTTGGTGAAATGTGTATTAAATTATTTGCCCATTTTAATTTTTTAACCTATTATTATTTTTAACATATTTATTGGGCTATAATTAGTATATAATATTATATTAGTTTCAGGTGTACTATGCAGTGATTCAGTATTTTTTTACCAGTATTTTCAGATTACCACAATAAGTCCAGTTACCATCTGTCACCCTACAAAGTTGGTATACAATTATAATTATTTTTTAAAATTTATTCATCCTGGTATATATGTATGTATTTATTTACTGAAGTATAGTTGTTTTACAATATTGTATTAGTTTCAGATGTACAGCATAGTGATTCAGTATTTTTACAGATTGTCCTCCATTATAGGTTATTACAAGATAATGGCTGTAATTTCCTATGCTATACAGTGTATCCTGTTGCTTATCTATTTTATACATAGGAGTTTGTATCTGTTAATCCCATATCCATAATTTGTCCCTACCTGTTTCCCTCTCCCCTAGGTAACCACAAGTTTGTTTTCTATATCTGTGAGTCTATTTCTGTTTTGCATATACATTCATTTGTATTTTTTAGATTCCACATATAAGTGATATCATAAGTATTTGTCTCTCTCTGACTTATTTCATAAGCATAATATTCTCTAGGTTCATCCTTATGGCTGCAAATGGCAGAATTTCATTCTTTTTTATGGCTGAGTTATATGCCATTATATATATATATATATATATATATACTACATCTTCTTAATCCAGTCATCTGTTGATGGGCACTTGGGTTGCTTCCAAGTCTTGGCTATTGTAAATGGTGCTGCTATGAACATTGGGGTGCATGTATCCTTTCAAATTAGTGTTTTGTTTTTCCCAGATCTATACCTGAAGTGGAACTGCTGGATCATACAGTAGTTCTATCTTTAGTTTTTTGAGGAACCTCCAACTGTGTTCCAGAGCGTCTGCACCAATTTACATTCCCACCAACAGTATACAAGTATTCCTTTTTCTCCACATCCTTGCCAACATTTGTTATTTGTAGACTTTTTGATGATAGCCATTCTGACAAGAGTGAGGTGATATCTCATTTTTGTTTGTTACAGTATTATTGATTATATTCCCTATGTGTACCTTACATCTCCTGATTGATTGATTGACTGATTTTTAAATTGCAGTATAGTTGATTTATCATATATTAGTTTCAGGTGTACAACATAGTGATTCAATATTTTTATAGATTATACTCCATTTAAAGTTATTACGAAATAATGGCCACATATCCCTGTGTTGTACAATATAACCTTGTTGCTTACTTATTTTATGCATAGTAATTTGTACTTTTTAATTCCATACCCTTATCCTGCCCCTCCCCACTTCCTTCTCCCCATTGGTAACCACTAATTTGTTCTCTATATCTGTGAGTCTGTTCCTATTTGTATACATGGTGCAATCACCATGGAATACAGTTGGAGATTCCTCAGAAAAACTGAAAATAGAACTACCATATAATTAAGCAATTCCACTTCTATATACATATCCAAAAAAAACCCTGAAAACACTAATTCGAAAAGTTACATGCACCCCAATATTCTTAGCAGCATTATTTACAATAGCCCAGATATGGAAGCAACCTAAGTGTCCATCAACAGATGAAGGGATAAAGATATATACACACACACATACATATACATACAATGGAATATTATTCAACCATAAAAAAGAATGAAGTTCTGACATTTGCAACAAAGCAGATGGACTTAGAGGGTATTATGCTTAGAGAAATAAGTCAGTAAGTAAAGACAAATTCTCTGTGTTATCACTTATATGTGGAATATAAAAAATAAAACGAATGTCTGTAACATTGAGTGTATAACAATGATATCTCATTGTGGTTTTGAGTTGCATTTTTCTGATGATTAGTGATGTTGAACATTTTTTCATGTGCCTATTGGCCATCTGTAGGCCATTTTTGGAAAATGTCTGTTCAGGTCTTCTGCCTGTTTTTTGATTGGGTTGTTTGGGTTTTTTTGCTATTGAGTTGTATGAGCTGTTTATATATGTTGGATATTAATCCCTTATCATGTGTATCATTTGCAAATATTTTCTCCCATTTACTAGTTATATTTTCATTTTGTTGATGGTTTCCATTGCTGTGCAAAAGCTTTTAAGTTTAATTAGGGTCCATTTGTTTATTTTTGCTTTTGTTTCTTTTGCCTTAGGAGACAGATTTGAAAAATATTGCTATAATTTATGTCAAAGAGTGTTCTGCCTATGTTCTCTTCTAAAAGTTTTATGGTTTCCGGTCTTACATTGAGGTCTTTAATCCATTTTGAGTTTACTTTTCTATATGGTGTAAGGAAATATACTAATTTCATTCTTTTACATGTAGCTGTCCAGTTTTCCCAACACCACTAATTGAAGAGACTGTCTTTTCTCCATTGTTTCTTGCCCCCTTTGTTGTAATTAACTGTAAGTTCATGGGTTTATTTCTGGGCTGCTCTCACGCATTGATCTATGTGTCTGTTTTTGTGCCAGTACCATGCTGTTTTGATTAATGTAGCTTTGCAGTACAGCTTGAAGTCAGGGAGCATGATACTTCCCGCTCTGTTCGTCTTTCTCAAGATTGCTTTGGCTATTCGGTGTCTTTTGTGGTTCCATATAAATTTTAGGATTATTTGTTCTAGTTCTGTGAAAAATGTCATGGGTATTTTGATAGGGATTGCATTAAATCTCTGGATTACTTTGAGTAGTATGGACATTTTAACAATATTAATTCTTCTAATCCAAGAACACAGGATAACTTTCCATTTCTTTGTATCGTCTTCGGTTTCCTTCAACAATCTTTTATAATTTTCAGAGTATTTTCACCCCCTTGGTTACGTTTATTCTTAGGTATTTTATTCTTTGTGATACAATTTTAAACACAATTGTTTTCTTGCTTTCTCTTTATGATAGTTTATTATTAGTGTGTAGAAAAGCAACAGATTTCTGTATGTTAATTTTGTGTCCTGCAACTTTACTGAATTCATTTATTAGTTCTAATAGTTTTTTGGTGGAGACTTAAAGGTTTTCTTTATATAGTATCATATCATCTGCAAATAGTGACAGTTTTACTTCTTCCCTTCCAATCTGGATGCCTTTTATTTCTTTGTCTTGTCTGACTGTTGTGGCTAGGACTTCCAATACTATGTTGAATAGGAGTGGTGAGAGTGGGCATTCTTGTCTGGTTCCTGATTTTAGAGGAAAGGCTTTTTGCTTTTCACCATTGAGTAGATGTAAGATGTGGGTTTGTCATAAATGGCCTTTATTATGTTGAGATATGTTCTCTCTATGTCAACTTTGCTGAGAGTTTTTATCATGAATAGATGTTGAATTTTGTCAGATGAATTTTATGCATTAATTGAGGTGAATATGTGATTTTTATGCTTCCTTTTGTTAATGTGGTGTATCAGATTGATTGATTTTCAAATATTGAACCATCCTTGCATTCCTGGACTAAATCTTACTTGATCATGGTGTTTGATCCTTTCTGTATATTGTGTTTGGTTTGTTTGTATTTTGTTGAGGATTTTTGCATCTATATTCATCAGCGGTATTGGGGTGTAATTTTCTTTTTTGTAGTGTCTTTGGTTTTGGTATCAGGGTGATGATGCTCTTGTAGAATTAATTTGTGAGTGTTCCATCCTTTTCATTTTTTTGGAATAGTTTGAGAAGGATAGGTAGTAACTCTTCTCTGTATGTTTGGTAGAATTCCCCTGTGAAGCCCTCTGGTCCTGGAGTTTTGCTTGCTGAAAGTTTTTTAAAATTACAAATCCAATTTCACCAATAGTGATCTGTCTGTTCACATTGTCTATTTCTTCCTGACTCAGTATCGGAAGCTTGTATGTTTCTAGAGATTTGCCCATTTCTTCTAGGTTGTTGAGTTTGTTGGCATATAACTGTAGTATTCTCTCTCTCTTATGATTTTTTGTATCTCTTGTGATATTGGTTGTTTTTTCACCTCTTTCATGCCTGATTTTGTTTATTTGGGTCTCCTCTTGTTTTCTTGATGAGCCTGGCTAAAAGTTCATCAATTTTTTATCTTTACAAACACCAGCTCTTGGTTCCTTGATCCTTTCTTTTTTTTTTAAATCTCTATTTATTCCTTCTATGATCTTTATTATTTCATTCCTTCTGCTAACTTTGGTCTTTATTTGTCCTTCTTTTTCTAATTCCTTTAGATGGTAGGTTAGGTTGTTTGTTTGATGTTTTTCATACTTTTTGAGGTCAGCCTGTATTTCTATAAACTTCCTTTTAGAACTGCTTTTGCCACATCCCATAGACTTTGGAAAGTTGTGTTTTTGCTTTCACTTGTATTGAGGTATTTTCTGATTTCTCTTTGACTTTTTCATTGACTCATTGGTTTTTTAGTAGCATATTTAGTCTCCATGCGTTTGTGCTTTTCTCATTTTTCTTCCTGTAATTGATTTCTAATTTCATAACGTTGTGGTCAGAAAAAATGCTTGATATAATTTTTATCCTTAAATTGTTGAAATTTGTTTTATGGCCTAGTGTGTGAGCTGTCCTGGAGAACATTCCATCTGTGCTTGAAAAGAATGTGTATTCTGGTGATTTTGGATAGACTGTCCTGTAGATATCTATTAAGTCCAGCTGGTTATTATGCCATTTAAGGCCACTGTTCCCTTATTTTTTCTGTCTGGATGATCTGTTCATTGATGTAAGTGAGGTGTTAAAGTCCCCTACTATTATTATATTGTTGTTAATTTCTCCCTTTATGTCTGTTAATGTTTGCTTTGTATATTTATATAAATATAAAATAATAAAATATATAAAATTTATATAAAAACATGCACCCAATACAGGTATTAGGTGCATATATGTTAATCAGTGTAATATCCTTTTCTTGTATTGATCCCTTTATCATTATATAATGCCCTTCTTTGTCTTTTGTTTTAGACTTTGTTTTAAAGTCTATTTTGTCTGATACGAGAATTGCTACCCCCCACTTTCTTGTTGTCACTATGTGCATGAAATATCTATTTCCATCCCTTCACTTTCAAAAGTGTGTGTGTGTCTTTAGCTCTGAAGCAATTCTCTTGTAAGCAGCATATAGATGGGTCTTGTTTTTTTAATATAGTTAGCCACCTTATGTCTTTTGATTGGACCATTTAATCCATTGACATTTAAAGTAATTATTGATAGATATGTACTTATGGCCCTTTTGTTACTTGTTTTCTGGTTGTTTTTGTAGTTGTTCTCTGTCTTTCTTCTTTTCTTTGTTTCTTCCCTTGTGGTTTGATGATTTTCTTTAGTGTTATGTTTGTGTTCCTTTTGCTGTAGTTTTTGTGTATCTATTGTAGGTTTTTGATTTGTTGTGACCATGGGGTTCATATATGTTGACCTATAACCCTACTTTTCTTAAACAGGTAGTCCTTTAAGTTCAAACACATTCTTAAAGAGCTACATTTTTTTACTCCCCTCCCCCACATTTTTTATTATTGTTGTCATATTTTACATCTTCATGTTTATCCAATACTGATTATTGTAGTTATGTTTGATTTTACAGTTTTTTGTCTTTCAATCTTCATGCTAGTTTGTTTAAGTTGTTGATCCTCAGCCTTTACTAGTGGGATTTTTCCTTTCCTGTAGATTCTTACTTCTTATTACAGCCTTTCTTTTTCACTTAGAGAAGACCCTTTAACATTTCTCTTACGGTATGTTTAATATTGATGAGCTCTTTTAATTTTTGCTTGTCTAAGAAGTTCTTTATCTCTCCTCCAATTCTAAATGATAATTTTGCTCTGTAGAGTATCCTAGTTTGCAGGTTTTCCTTTTCAGGACTTTGAATATATCATGTCACTCCCTTTTGGCCCACAAGGTTTCCACAGAATAATCAGCTGATAGCCTTATGGGAGTTCCCTTGTGTATGATTCTACCTTTCTCTCTCTCTTTTTTTTATTAGTTATGTATTTTATACATATTAGTGTATATATATCAATCCCAGTCTCCCAATTATCTTTCTCTTGCTGCCTTTCAAATTCTCCTTTTATCTTAACCTTTTGCCATTTTAATTATCATATATGTCTTGATGTAGTCTCTTTGGGTTCATCTTGTTTGGGGTTCTCTGTGCTTCCTGCACCCGAATTTCTGTTTCTTTTTCAGGTTTGGGAACTTTTCAGCTATAATTTTCAACCCCCAGTCCCTGGCCAGAATCCCTTTATAATTTCAGTTTGGGTTGTTTGTTCCCTGGCTCTTGAGATACTACTGCAAGAGTTAGTAACCTTCTCTGGAGAATTGCCTTTCAGTTATTGAGCTGCCTGGGAGTTACTCGACCCCATCCCCCAGGGTAACCCTTCAGCCAATGCCTAATTGTTACATGGATCTAAAAGCCCAGCTCCATTGTCTCAGGTGGGAAAGACTCTGAGGCACAATTTTTTTTTTTAATTGGAGTATAATTGCTTTACAATGGTGTGTTAGTTTACACTTTATAACAGAGTGAATCAGTTATACATATACATATATTCCCATATCTCTTCCCTCTTGCATGAGGCACAATTTTTACTCTAGAGTTCCCCCAAAGTATCAGGCTAAGGCTAGAATTTACCTGAAATCATATCTTCTTTAGCTTTATCTTCCTCCCTATTTTGCTTCTCTTACTTCCTTGCAGGTTCCTCCAGAGAGTGCTCCCTAAATAAAGCACTGACAAAAGTATCCTCATTTCAGACCCTGCTTCTAGGAAACCTGACACTAATTGACTAGTCCGTAGTTTTTATTAAACAGAAAGATAAATTCTCAATGTAGGTCACTGTAGATTCAGATACATCTACTTCTTCTGAGGCCCCCAATGCTTAAAGGTCTACAGGGTTTCCAGACCTTTACTAAAATATGTTTTGTGAAGATGAGTGATATTTTTTTTCCTGGAATCCTATGATTTTTTATTGAAAATTAATTTCTATTTGAGTATAGTTGATTTAAAATGTGTTATTTTCTGCTGTACAGCAAAGTGAATCAGTTATACATATATCCTCTCTTTTTTAGATTCTTTTCCCATATAGGTCATTACAGAGTATTGAGTAACGTTCCCTGTGCTATACAGTAGGTTCTTATTAGTTATCTATTTTATATATAGTAGTTTGTATATGTCAATCCCAAGCTCCCAATTTATCCCCCTCTTCCTCCTTGGTAACCATAAGTTTGTCTTCTATATTTGTGACTCTCTGTTTTGTAAATAAGTTCATTTGTACCATTTTTTTAGATTCCACATATAAGCAATATCATATGATATTTGTCTTTCTCTGTCTGATTTACTTCACTCAGAATGACAATCTCTAGGTCCATCCATGTCATTGCAAATGGCATTATTTCGTTCTTTTTTATGGCTGAGTAATATTCCATTGTATATATGTACCACATCTTTATCCATTCATCCATTGATGGATATTTAGGTTGCTTCCATGTCCTGGCTATTGTAAATAGGGCTGCAGTGAACATTGGGGTGCATGTATCTTTTTGAATTATGGTTTTCTCTGGATATATGCCCAGGACTGGGATTGCTGGGTCATATGGTAGCTCTATTTTTAGTTTTTTAAGGAACCTCCATACTGTTCTCCATAGTGGCTGTACCAATTTACATTCCCACCAACAGTGTAGGAGGATTCCCTTTTCTCCATACCCTCTCCGGCATTTATTGTTTGTAGATTTTTTGATGGTGGCCATTCTGACTGGTGTGAGGTGATACCTCATTGTAGTTTTGATTTGCATTTCTCTAATAATTAGTGTTGTTGAGCATCTTTTCATGTGCCTCTTTGCCATCTGTATATATTCTTTGGAGAAAGGTCTATTTAGATCTTCCACCCATTTTTTTTGATTGGGTCGTTTGTTGTTTTGATATAAAGCTGCATGAGCTGTTCGTATATTTTGGCAATTAATCCCTTGTCAGTTGCTTTGTTTGCAAATATTTTCTCCCATTCTGTGGGCTGTCTTTTTGTTTCATTTATGGTTTCCTTTGCTGTGCAAAAGCTCTTAAGTTTAATTAGGTCCCATTTAGTTTTTTTTTTGTTTTTATTTTCATTACTCTAGGAGGTGGATCAAAAAGATATTGCTGCAATTTATGTCAAAGAATGTTCTGCCTCTGTTTTCCTCTAAGAGTTTTATAGTGTCCGGTCTTACATTTAGGTCTTTAATCCATTTTGATTTTATTTTTGTGTATGGTGTTAGAGAATGTCCTAATTTCATTCTTTTACATGTAGCTGTCCAGTTTTCCCAGCACCACTTATTGAAGAGACTGTCTTTTCTCCATCGTCCACTTTGTCATAGATTAGGTGACTCCAGGTGCATGGGTTTATCTCTGGACTTTCTATCCTGTTCCATTGAAGATGAGTGATTTTGGAACCATATGAGTGAGTGAACAGGAAAAGTGTTTTCTGAAAGTGTTGAAATTATTGTAACACTTTACAAATAAAAGTTCCAGAAGGGATTGAATTTCTTAATCATTGAAAGCCTGTTATTAAAAATTAAAACACATATTTGCTGGTATTATTCAATAAATTCTCTTATGGCCTCCATTGATCAACCCCTCTACATTCTTTAAAGATCTAGCTAATTTTCTGTACATAGTCTGCAGAGAGAATGCGTGTCATGCTACCTCTCACGGTATAGTTAGAGGGAGTATATCTGGTATACTAACATCTTAATAATTATTATGTTTTCATTTTGAGAAAAATATTCATCCAAGAACTACTTTGGGGGACTTGTGCATCAGGTCCACTTTAGAAAGAGATAAAAATTCTCCAGCATCTCTGTTCAGTTATTACATTCAGATCTCTAAGGGGAATTTTTTTTCACTCATGTAAATTTTACAGCTAGGACATGTTGCTGCTTCAGTATCAGTATCCTATGTTTGGTATTTCTGCCTTATATCTGACATATACCTGTTTTGCTTCTTTCTTCAATTTATTTCTGGTCTTACTTAAAAAAAAAAACTTTAAAAATTTTGGAATGATTTTAGATTTATGAAGAATTTGCAAAGATGCCACCTTGAATTCCCATATATGTTCACTCAGTTTCCCCTAAAGTTAACATCTTATATAACCATGTTGATACATTTATCAAAAATAAGAAATTAACATTGATACCTTACTATTAACAAATTATAGGATTTATTTGCATTTCACCAGTTTTTCCACTAATGTTCTTTTCCTGTTCCAGGATCTAATTCAGGATACTACATTGCTGTTAGTTTTTATGTCTCCCCAGTCTCCTTTGCTCTGTTTTTCTGTTTCATGACCTTGTCATTTTTAAAGAATATTGGTCAGATATTTTGTAGAACGTCCCTCAATTTGGATTTCTCTGATGTTTTATCAAGATTATTCTGAGGTTATGAGTTTTAGGGAAGATTACCGTAGAGGTAAAGTGCCCTTCTCATCACATCATAGCAGCAGGTACATGGTATCCACTTGACTTAATAATGCCAGTGATGTTAACCTTCCTGTTTCATTTTTGATCATTTACTAGACCTTTTAACAACTTGCCTTATTATTTTTTGATTTGTATTGTCTCCTGGTTGCTTCTTATTTTCACAGATCCGTAAAGGCTTCTCTTTTTTTGTGTTGTGGTATTTGTGTCTTCTTGGTTTTTATATGCTTTAACTAAGTTTTCTTTTTAATGATGTTCTAACTCTGGCTTTTCACATGTTCTCTTTTGCAAGATAAAATCTCATCACTTAGGTTCACTGACCAACTGATATTGCAACTCATTGCCATCCATGTTTTAACTTGAGAATAATTGGGATGGAGGAAAAAAACTATGCCAAATTTTGTTCAAGGGTCTTCTGTTTAAAAATATGGGAAGCAGGCCATACATTTCAGGAAAATGGTTAAAATAAATAATTTTTTGTGCCTAATGGATTAAGTTAAGCTTCACTGATGTAGAGTACCTTATTATCCCAATGATGCTGCCTGAGTAGGCATTACAGCATGGCACATCGCCTCTTCTTTTAGAAGAGTTTAAAATTCAGTCACATATAGATTTCTAGTGCTATACAACTCCTCAGATTGGACTTGTTTTTGTGTATATAGTAAGAATGGATAATATAATAAATAAATATTATAATTTTTGATGTATTATTGCAGATTTTAAATCACACATAGTCTGAGACATTTTAAGCATTATATGGAGGGATTAGTCAATGTAAAATTGTTGATTCCCTTCTTCTATTACATTTATCTTCACTCTCAGTTGTTCTGGATTCTCTAGGAACAGGTATCCTATATTATTCCAATAGATGAAAAACCGTATACCGTGCACCTTAAGCAAAGGTAATTTTTTATTCTTTACTTTTAGATTTAATTTGATTTATATGAATTTATTTACTTACAATAAAAATAGAGTATTAAAAATAATGTACTTGTTATTAAAAATTTTAGTTGTCTCAGATG
This sequence comes from Eschrichtius robustus, assembly GCF_028021215.1. Taxonomy (NCBI): domain Eukaryota; kingdom Metazoa; phylum Chordata; class Mammalia; order Artiodactyla; family Eschrichtiidae; genus Eschrichtius; species Eschrichtius robustus. The sequence continues at coordinate 31,864,297 of NC_090844.1, read as the reverse complement.
AACAGATGCTCTCCTGTGAATTAATATTTTGGTGTTAATGCCTCATAGTCTTTTGTGAATAGGGGGGTTAGGAACAGGAAAAATAGGGACTTGTCTCCTGAAGATTAATCTATATGATCTTAAGTTGGCAGAACCAGCAGGACCTATATAATCAGGGCAGGATGTGATAAGAAAGAAGTAAGTCTGTAACTGTATCAGTTAGGGTTTGATCAGGGAGGCAGGCTCACCACCAGGAAAATGAAATAAGGGATTTAATATAGAAATTAGATCATACAGTGTTCTGGAAACTGGTGAATAATTTATGGAAAATAGTACCAGCTACATACCATGTCTAAGAGAATTGTGAACATATTTTAAATAACTTTCTGTAGGGTTTAATTCTCTCTTGGAAACCCAGTTGAGAAAGGCTGGCTTGGAAGCAGTTTGTAACTTTCAAGAAGTAGATTTCAGTTAAATTTTGGGTGTAGAACTAGACTACATGGTATTAAGGAGAGGTGAATTGTGAGAAACTGAAAGTATTAAGTGAAAATGACTTTTTCAGAAATGTTCGGCAGAGAAAAAAAGAAAGAAGAATATGAATGCTTTTTAAGGAAGAAAAAACAAAGTATTTTGGCTGAGAGGAAGTTTCTTAAAGAGAGAAGTATAAACAAGTGATTGATTGTGTTGTTAGATGCCAAAGAATGGCATTGAGTAAAAGAAGTGTTAACCTACTCCTTTAGACAGAAGGGAAGAATAGTAAATGACAACTCAAAGAACTTTCCAAGTGCATAAGAGGGAAAGAGAGAACTCATATTGTATTTGAGTATCTTATTGAAACTATAAGCAATAGTAAGAAATAGAGGGACTGGAGCTTGGGAGACGGATAGAGCATGTACATACTCTGTTTTTGGAAATTACCTGTATAATAATTAGGACACCATGACTATAGGAAGTCATAGGAAGCTATTGCAAGAAAGTTATATGGGAAATAATGGGAAGTATAATTATGACCATGTAGGATTTCTTTTTTTTTTTTTTAAGACATAACTGAGGTGGCAGAAAAAAAGATTAGATAACAGATTGGACATAGTGGTAGCACAGATTTGGTGGGGCAGTGAAAGAGAAGAGCACGTCTGCCTCAGGGGATATCCAGGAGAAATGTCCAGTGGCAGTTTGATTGATTGATTGAAGTATAGTTGTCTTACAATATCATATTATTTTCAGGTGTACAATATAGTGATTCTATATTTTTATACATTACAAACCATATAATTACATTATATTGACTGTATTCCCTGTGTTGTACATTGCATCCCTATGACTTACTTATTTTATAACTGGTAGTTCATACCTCTTAATCCCCTTCACTTATATATTAAAGGCCATTTATGACAAACCCACAGCTAACATCATACTCAATGATGAAAAGCTGAAAGCTTTTCCTCTAAGACCAGGAATAAGACAAGGATGCCCCCTCTCACCACTTTCATTCAACACAGTATTGGAAGTCCTAACCATAGCAATTAAAAAGAAATAATATGCATCCACATTGGAAGAGGAGAACTAAAATGGTCACGATTTACAGATGGCAGGATAACATAGAAAACCCTACAGACTCCACCAAAAAGCTATTAGAACTAATAAATGAATTCAGTAAAGCTTCAGGATACAAAATTAATATACAGAAATCTGTTGCATTTCTATACACTAATAATGAAATATCAGAAAAAGAAATCAAGAAAACAATCCCATTTACAATTGCATCAAAAAGAAAAAAATACCTGGGAACAAATTTAACGAAGGGAGGTGAAAGACCTGTACTCTGAAAGCTGTAAGACATTGATAAAGAAATTGAAGAGAACACAAATAAATATAAAGATATACCATGCTTATGCGTTGGAAGAATTAATATTGTTAAAATGTCCATACCACTAACCAAGGCAATCTACAGATTCAGTCCAATCCCTATCAAAATACTCATGCATTTTTCACAGAAGTAGAACAAATAATCCTAAAATTTGTATGGAACCACAGAAGACCCCAAATAGCCAGTTATATTTAGTTTAGGTCATGCGAGAGAGGTGTGGGTTTCAGAGCCATCTTTTTTCTATGGGTATAAATGAGGCACCAGAAATGAACAAGATACAGAGGTGGGGGTGAATATTAATGATGAGAAGGAAAAACAACCAGAATTGAAGGCCATGGAAGCATTTAAGTGAAGAAGTAAGGATCCAGATGAAGGGACTTATAAAAGTAGACAAAAAGGTATGAGGGAAACCAGAGGTAAATTGTATGATTGAAGTTGAAGTGTAGATGTTTTAAAGAAGGGAAGTGTGGTCAACAGTGTGTTAGAGTAGTTTTACTTGACTCAAACTGCTTTTTGGATTTAACAACAAGCGGGTCATTAGTAATCTCTACGGCATCTGTTTTAATGGAGGATTCCCAGCAGAAGCTAGACTGGGTGCTCTAGTTACATCACATTGGATTGAGGAGTGAGCACCAGGTGAGAAAGCATAAGTAAAATAGCATAGTAAGGACAGGGAATGATACCAGAGAAGGTTGAACTTAGACTTGTAGTTTCAACACCTATGTTCTGGTTAGTATGACTTTTAAAGAATACTCTTCCACTTCATTATAGTAATATATATTTATGATAGTAAAATTGAGAAAGAATGAAAGAATAGGGAATTCCCTGGTGACACAGTGGTTAAGAAACCACTTGCCAGTGCAGGGGACATGGGTTCGAGCCCTGGTCTGGGAAGATCCCACATGCTGTGGAGCAACTAAGCCCATGCACCACAACTACTGAGCCTGCACGCCACAACTACTGAGCCCGCATGCCACAACTACTGAAGCCCACACACTTAGAGCCCGTGCTCCGCAACAAGAGAAGCCACGGCAATGAGAAGTTCACATGCCGCAATGAAGAGTAGCCCCTGCTCACCGCAACTAGAGGAAGCCCACGCGCAGCAACGAAGACCCAACGGAGCCAAAAATAAATAAATAAATGAATAAAAATTTAAAAAGAACAAATGAAAGAATAGAAAACTCTCCTAATCCTACACCCATTTCATATCTTTGTAAATTTTAAAATGCTTTTCTCTCGTCTTGTAGTCTCTTCTTATTTTTTAAAGGAGTATAAGATAGGAAACTTATTTTGGGTAAATGCTTATTGCTTTGAATAAAGATTACATACAGGTCAAAGGAAGATACTACCTTTGTCAGGGATTGGCAAACTTTTTCTTTAAAGGCCCAGATAGTAAATATTTTAGGCTCTGAGGATGATAATATCTTTGTCAAAATGACTCAACTCTGCTGTTGTAGCGTGAAAGCTGCCATAAACCATATATAAGTGAATGAGTATGGCTGTGTTCAAATAAAATTTTATTTACAAACGCAGAAGGTAGGTCAGATTTGGGTTGAGGGATTTAAGTTTGCTGACTGCTGCTTTACATGTTTCAAAAAGAATAACTTAAAATTCTCTCATTCTTTTTTTATATTCAGATTTTTTTTAGCAGATCATTTCATGGTTTATTTGTATAATCAAGGATCTGTGAATTCTCATTCTTCAAATATTCAGGTAAGATTTAAATTTTGTATTTCAAAAATTTTTAAAACCCTTTTTACATTGAATACTTTGCTAATACAGAAGACTCTATTCACAGGGGATGTATTTAAGTGATCCACTTATGCCTCATTTCACCCATTATTAGGCTTTCTTGAAGTCTTGGTAAATTAAAGACAAACTAGATTGACTTACCTTCTACTCTGCCTAGAACATAGGCACAATTTAATTAATTAATTAGTTTATATTTTGTTGAATAAATGAATATACATTAAATAATAATAAAAACAGGTACAAATATTATTGAATCTGAAATCATAGATTGAAATCCTTTCCTTTTATTTTAGTCCCTGTCTCATCCATCAATGAATCATATTGACTCCACCTTTCAAATTATGTACTAAGAATCCACCCTCTTCCTCTGTCTCTATCTGCTGATACCACTGTAAACAAGTAAACATCATATCTAGTTTGGATTATTGCTATAACTTCCGGAATAATCTCCCTGCTTCCACACCTTGCTCACCTCCTCAGTTAGTTCCCAAAATGGCAACCAGATCAATCCTATTAAAACCTGGTCGGATCATGTCACTTCTCCCTACAGTAGCCTCCATGGAATGATTTATCGTTCACAAAGTGAAAACCAAAGTCATTTTAGTATCCTACAGGCTTTACACAGTCTGGTTCTCTTTACTTCTATGACCTCATTTCCAGTTATTCTCTACCTTGCTTATTCTGTTCCAGTTGCGTTGGCTTCCTTGCTATTCTTCAAACATACCAGACATGTTCTCCTTTCAAGAAATTTTCACTTTCTATTTCTTCTGATCCAGATGTTTGCTCTTTCCCAAGATACAATGTTTTTCTCCCTCATTTCCTTCAGGTCTTTGCTCAAAACCATCCTATTAGTCCTTGACTAACCCCTATTTTAAATGGCACTCTTAACCTTATTACTCTCTTACCTTACCTCTTTTGTTTTTCTCCATAGTGGTTATCAATATATGATGTACCATATATTTTATCTATTTATTATCTGTTTTTTTCAGTGCAATATAATCTTCATTTCGCTAGAGGTTTTGGTCTGTTTTATTCAATGATGCATCCCTAGTGCCTAGAAAAATGCCTGGCACATAGCATATAATAAAAACTTGTTGAATTATTGAAATATGTTACTTCACTTCTATAGGAAAGGACCGTTATTTTCCTTTTATTGCTCCTTCTTTCTCCCCATAGTTCTAACATAAAGGCATGTGTTAATAAGAAAACATACATTGATTTATACCAAAATTTATAGCACTATCTTGGAAGTTATATAATTTTCCTTTTTTGTCTGTGATAATGTTTTCTATGTCTTTATGTTAATTGTACTGTGGTCAGAGACTGAACTTGGTGTGATTTCAGTCCTTTACAATTTGTTTTTGTGTTTCCTGGCCCAGAATATGGTTTCATTTTGGTAAATGTTACATGTTCTTTAAAAAGAAAGTGTATTCAATGGAATATTACTCAGCTATAAAAAAAGAATGAAATAATGCCATTTGCAGCAACATAGATGGACCTAGAGATTATCATGTTAAGTGAAGTAAGACAGAGAAAGACTAACATCACATGGTATCACTTATATGTGGAATCTAAAATAATTATATAAATGAACTTATTTATAAAATGGAAATAGACTCACAGACATAGTAAACAAACTTATGGTTACCAGAAAGGATAGCGGCGGGTGGAGGGGGAGATAAATTAGGAGTTAGGGATTAACATATACACGTGACTATGTATAAAATAGATAATCGACAGTGACCTACTGTACAGCACAGTATATTCAGTGTCTTGTGATAACCTATAATGGAAAAGAATCTGAAAAAGGATACACATATAGGTGTTTGTATGTATGTATAACTGAATCACTTTGATGTACACCTGAAGCTAACACAACATTGTAAATTAACTACACTTCAATAAAAAAATGGTTAAAAAAAAGAACTCTGTGCAAAAAAAAAATATTATATATAGTTTTTAAGTAGGGTTTTTACCTATGTTAGGTTAACATTCTGTTCAAATCTTCTATAGATTCTGAATGCTAGATTTATCAGTTACTGACAGAAATGTATATGCTTAAAAATCTTTTAGTATGATTATGCATTTATTTTTATTATTATTTCAGTTTTGGCTTTTTATAGTTTGATGCTATGTTATTAAATGAATACAAACTTGGAATATTTATATCTTCCTGGTGAATTGAAACGCATGTATCATTATGAAATGTCCCTCTTTGTCTCTAGTAATGCTTCTTGCCTTAAAGTCTACATTTTCTGTATTAGTATCGCTTCAGAATCATCCTTTTGGTTTGTCTTGGTGTGGTATATCTTTTTCTAGCTCTTCAATCTTTTTGTCCCCTTAAATTTTAGATGTTTCTTTTTAGCAGAATATCAGAATTTAAAGGAAATCCATACTCACAATCTTTGTCTCTTAATTGATGACCTAAATTTATATATTGGAAAATAATTTTACCTAAAATATGGGATAAAACTTTGGAAGCAGAGTGTAAAATAATAATCCCATGTATTGATCTGAAAAGAGTAGTTAATATAGTAAAAGTGGCAAATATGGGGAGACTTTTTTTCTGAATGTCACTTTATTCATACTGATATAAACTGTATATAGCCTGTGAAAAATATTCAGAAAGTTCTATTAAGTATAAAAAGTTAAGAAATCATTAGAAAGTTTTGTCAACTCCTAGGTAACCACTTTATATTTTCCCCCCTAGACTCAATGCTACTACCAAGGATATATTGAAGGATATCTGAATTCTGTTGTCACACTTAGCACCTGCTCTGGACTGAGGTTATGTATTTTTTTGTCGTTGATATGCAAACACCATGGTTGTGATATTTGTCTGCAGAGAATTTGTTAGTTTATACTAAGTGTGGAAATGCTAGAGGATTCCCATGTGGAGATTATTCAATGAATAATAATAATAATAATAATAATAATAATAATAATAATAATAATAATAATAATAATCTCTTCCTCTGAATATGTTTCTTCTCTGATTTCTCTTTACTTTCCCCACTGACCAGAGACATGTCTTAACTTCCTCGAAGGTTTAGATTTTCTGGTGTCCTTGCTCTGTATCTTGTTTCTTCTTTAGTACAGAAATGACAATTGACTGTGTTTGACTATAGCAAGTTGGAAGAGCTGTTTCGGGTTGCTTATTTTTTCAGCAAATGGAGTATTTTTGATACCTACCATGTACCAGCTACTGGCCTAGTGTTTGGAGATGTAAAAATAAATAAACAAAGCATGTTCTTTCACAAAGGGAAATCATCTTCAGAGAGAGGAAGCACTTCTATATAAACAAATAAGTATTATTATAGTACTCATTTTTCTAGGAATATCACTATCTTAATCTCTCTAAGAACTGTAGGGTTTCCTTTCTAGTGCTTGGAGAGTTTTCCATTCTGTCAGGATATTCTTCACCTTCATTTTATAGTGTAGGATCCTTGTTTCCACAACTGAATTTTACTCAGTGCTTTTTACATGGAATTCTGAAATTTGGTTTTTAGAGAGTAGTCACTTGAACTGTTACCTGTATTCAAGGAAGAATACTTATAAAAGTTGTTTACTCTTTAAAATTTAGCTTTTAATTTCTTATCCAAACTAGGTACATAAACAAAATTCATAAATGCCTTCTTCTAATTACTGCTGAATTTTATTTTTATGAATAAAATTACTGATTATGCATCCTTTTTTTATGCAAGCAATGTAATCATTGCAGTGCAAAACAGAAAGAAATTTATACAGATTTCTATTTACTATTGCTTTCATTAAATTACTGACTTGGGGGACAGGGGAATGACTTGATCACAGTAATACTGTATACTTTCATACCTAGCAACTGATTACATAATTTGTGCTGCGTTTATAACTATAAAGAAAATTAAATGGAAAGTTAGTTTTTTGGATTGGGGAAGACCTTTTTTTATCTCTTCAGAGTCATCTCCAAAACATAAAGAGTTTGGGTCAAAATACTGAGCTCAAAAACATTCTGTATCTTTCTTCTCCCACTCCTCCTCCCCCTCCTTCTCCTCCTTCTCCCCCTCTTTCCTTCCTCCTCCTCCTCCTCCTTTTTTTAGGAATTCTGTCGGAGTTTTATAATATAGAATTTATTAAAAACACTTGAATTTTTATCCTTAATTTTACAGAGGAATATTGCAGTTTGAAAATGTTTCTTATGGAATTGAGCCTATGGAATCTGCAGTTGAGTTTAAGCATCTTCTTTATAAATTAGGAAATGAAAACAATGAATTTGCAGTTCTTACTGAAAATAACCAAGACACAGAACAAAACCCAATGGACTATAATATTTTTATAAGTGAAAAAGTGAGTTATGTATGCTTTATTACTCTTTCAAGGCACTTATTGCTTTTATTTATTTATTTATTTAATTTCTTTTTTTAACATCTTTATTGGAGTATAATTGCTTTACAATGGTGTGTTAGTTTCCGCTTTAAAACAAAGTGGATCAGCTATACATATACATATATCCCCATATATATCTCCTCCCTCTTGCATCTCCTTCACACACTCCATATCCCACCCCTCTAGTTGGTTACAAAGCACCAAGCTGATCTCCCTGTGCTATGCGGCTGCTTCCCACTAGCTATCTATTTTACATTTGGCAGTGTATATATGTCCATGCCACTCTCTCACTTTGTCCCAGCTTACCCTTTCCCCTCCCCATGTCCTCAAGTCCATTCTCTATGTCTGCGTCTTTATTCCTGTCCTGCTCTTAGGTTCTTCAGAACCTTTTTTTTTTTTAGATTCCATATATATGTGTTAGCATACGGTATTTGTTTTTCTCTTTCTGACTTACTTCACTCTGTATGACAGACTCTAAGTCCATCCACCTCACTACAAATAACTCAAATTCATTTCTTTTTACGGCTGAGTAATATTCCATTGTATATATGTGCCACATCTTCTTTAACCAGTCATCTGCTGATGGACAGTTAGGTTGCCTCCATGTCCTGGCTATTGTAAATAGAGCTGCAATGAACATTGTCGTACATGACTCTTTTTGAATGATAGTTTTCTCAGGGTATATGCCCAGTAGTGTGATTGCTGGGTTGTATGGTAGTTCTATTTTTAGTTTTTTAAGGAACCTCCATACTGTTCTCCATAGTGGCTGTATCAATTTACATTCCCACCAACAGTGCAAGAGGGTTCCCTTTTCTCCACACCCTCTCCAGCATTTATTGTTTGTAGATTTTTTGATGATGGCCATTCTGACTGGTGTGAGGTGATATACCTCATTGTAGTTTTGATTTGCGTTTCTCTAATGATTAGTGATGTTGAGCATCCTTTCATGCGTTTTTTGGCAATCTGTATATCTTCTTTGGAGAAATGTCTATTTAGGTCTTCTGCCCATTTTTGATTGGGTTGTTTGTTTTTTTGATATTGAGCTGCATGAGCAGCTGGTAAATTTTGGAGATTAATCCTTTGTCAGTTGCTTCATTTGCAAATATTTTCTCCCATTCTGAGGGTTGTCTTTTCATCTTGTTTATGGTTTCCTTTGCTGTGCAAAAGCTTTTAAGCTTCATTAGGTCCCATTTGTTTATTTTTGTTTTTATTTCCATTCCTCTAGGAGGTGGGTCAAAAATGATCTTGCTGTGATTTATGTCATAGAGTTTTCTGCCTATGTTTTCCTCTAAGAGTTTTATAGTGTCTGGCCTTGCATTTAGGTCTTTAATCCATTTTGAGTTTATTTTTGTGTATGGTGTTAGGGTGTGTTCTAATTTCATTCTTTTCCATGAGGCTGTCCATTTTTCCCAGCACCACTTACTGAAGGGGCTGTCTTTTCTCCATTATATATTCTTGCCTCCTTTATCAAAAATAAGGTGACCATATGTGCGTGAGTTTATCTCTGGGCTTTCTATCCTGTTTCATTGATCTGTATTTCTGTTTTTGTGCCAGTACCATACTGTCTTGATTACTATAGCTTTGTAGTATAGTCTAAAGTCAGGGAGCATGATTCCTCCAGGTCCATTTTTCTTTCTCAAGATTGCTTTGGCTATTCGGGGTCTTTTGTGTTTCCATACAAATTGTGAAATTTTTAGTTCTAGTTCTATGAAAAATGCCATTGGTGGTTTGATAGGGATTGCACTGAATCTGTAGATTGCTTTGGGTAGTATAGTCATTTTCACAGTGTTGATTCTTCCAATCCAAGAACATGGTATATCTCTCCATCTGTTTGTATCATCTTTAATTTCTTTCATCAGTGTCTTGTAGTTTTCTGCATACAGGTCTTTTGTCTCCTAAGGTAGGTTTATTCCTAGGTATTTTATTCTTTTTGTTGCAAAGCTAAATGGCAATGTTTTCTTAATTTCTCTTTCAGATTTTTCATCACCAGTGTATAGGAATTCAAGAGAATTCTGTGCATTAATTTTGTATCCTGCTACATTACCAAATTCATTGATCAGCTCTAGTAGTTTTCTAGTAGCATCTTTAGGATTCTCTATGTATAGTATCATGTCATCTGCAAACAGTGACAGCTTTACGTCTTCTTTTTCAATTTGGATTCCTTTTATTTCGTTTTCTTCTCTGATTGCTGTGGCTAAAACTTCCAAAACTGTGTTGAATAAGAGTGGTGAGAGTGGGCAACCTTGTCTTGTTCCTGATCTTAGAGGAAATGGTTTCAGTTTTTCACCATTGAGAATGATGTTGGCTCTGGGTTTGTCATATATGGCCTTTATTATGTTGAGGTAAGTTCCCTGTATGCCTACTTTCTGGAGGGTTTTTATCATAAATGGGTGTTGAATTTTGTCAAAAGCTTTTTCTGCATCTATTGAGATGATCATATGGTTTTTCTCCTTCAGTTTGTTAATATGATGTATCACGTTGATTGATTTGCGTATATTGAAGAATCCTTGCATTCCTGGGATAAACCCCGCTTGATCATGGTGTAGGATCCTTTTAATGTTCTGTTGGATCCTGTTTGCTGGTGGTTTGTTGAGGATTTTTGCATCTATGTTCATCAGTGATATTGGCCTGTAGTTTTCTTTCTTTGTGACATCTTTGTCTGGTTTTGGTATCAGGGTGATGGTGGCCTCATAGAATGAGTTTGGGAGTGTTCCTTCCTCTGCAATCTTTTGGAAGAGTTTGAGAAGGATAGGTGTTAGCTCTTCTCTAAATGTTTGATAGAATTCGCCTGTGAAGCCATCTGGTCCTGGGCTTTTGTTTGTTGGAAGATTTTTAATCACAGTGTCAATTTCAGTGCTTGTGATTGGTCTGTTTATATTTTCTATTTCTTCCTGGTTCAGTCTCGGAATGTTGTGCTTTTAAAATATTTGTCCATTTCTTCCAGGTTGTCCATTTTATTGGCATATAGTTGCTTGTAGTAATCTCTCATGATCTTTTGTATTTCTGCAGTGTTAGTTGTTACTTCTCCTTTTTCATTTCTAGTTCTATTGATTTGAGTCTTCTCCCTTTTTTTCTTGATGAGTCTGGCTAATGGTTTATCAATTTTGTTTATCTTCTCAAAGAACCAGCTTTTAGTTTTATTGATCTTTGCTATTGTTTCCTTCATTTCTTTTTCATTTATTTCTGATCTGATCTTTATGATTTCTTTCCTTCTGCTAACTTTGGGGGTTTTTTTGTTCTTCTTTCTCTAATTGCTTTAGGTGTAAGGTTAAGTTGTTTATTTGAGATGTTTCTTGTTTCTTGGGGTAGGCTTGTATTGCTATAAACATCTATCTTAGAACTGCTTTTGCTGCGTTCCATAGGTTTTGGGTCGTTGTGTTTTCATTGTCCTTTGGTTCTAGGTATTTTTTGATTTCCTCTTTGATTTCTTCAGTGATCTCTTGGTTATTTAGTAGTGTATTGTTTAGCTTCCATCTGTTTGTATTTTTTACAGATTTTTCCCTGTAATTGATATCTCGTCTTATAGCGTTGTGGTTGGAAAAGATAGTTGATACGATTTCAATTTTCTTAAATTTCCCAAGGCTTGATTCGTCACCCAAGATATGATCTATCCTGGAAAATGTTCCATGAGCACTTGAGAAGAAAGTGTATTCTGTTGTTTTTGGATAGAATGTCCTATAAATATCAATTAAGTCCATCTTGTTTAATGTATCATTTAAAGCTTGTGTTTCCTTATTTATTTTCATTTTGGATGATCAGTCCATTGGTGAAAGTGGGGTGTTGAAGTCCCCTACGATGCTTGTGTTACTGTCAATTTCCCCTTTTATGGCTGTTAGCGTTTGCCTTATGTATTGAGGTGCTCCTGTGCTTGGTGCATAAATATTTACAATTGTTATATCTTCTTCTTGGATTGATCCCTTGATCATTATATAGTGTCTTTCTTTGTCTCTTGTAATAGTCTTTATTTTAAAGTCTATTTTGTCTGGTATGAGAATTGCTACTCCAGCTTTCTTTTGATTTCCATTTGCATGGAATATCTTTTTCCATCCCCTCACTTTCTGTCTGTATGTGTCCCTAGGTCTGAAGTGGGTCTCTTGTAGACAGCATATGTACGGGTCTTGTTTTTGTATCCATTCAGCCAGTCTTTGTCTTTTGGTTGGAGCATTTAATCCATTTACATTTAAGGTAGTTATCGATATGTATGTTTCTATTACCATTTTCTTAATTGCTTTGGGTTTGTTATTGCAGGTCTTTTCCTTCTCTTGTGTTTCCTGCCTAGAGAAGTTCCTTTAGCATTTGTTGTAAAGCTGGTTTGGTGGTGCTGAACTCTCTTAGCTTTTGCTTGTCTGTAAAGTTTTTAATTTGTCCGTCAAATCTGAGTGAGATCCTTGCTGAGTAGAGTAATCTTGGTTGTAGGTTTTTCCCTTTCATCACTTTGAATATGTCCTGCCACTCCGTTCTGGCTTGCAGCGTTTCTGCTGAAAGATCAGCTGTTAACCTTATGGGTCTTCCCTTGTATGTTATTTGTTGTTTTTCCCTTGCTGCTTTTAATATTTTTTCTTTGTATTTAATTTTTGGTAGTTTGATTAATATGTGTCTTGGCGTGTTTCTCCTTGGATTTATCCTGTATGGGACTCTCTGCACTTCTTGGACTTGATTGACTATTTCCTTTCCTATGTTAGGGAAGTTTTCTACTATAATCTCTTCAAATATTTTCTCAGACCCTTTCTTTTTCTCTTTTTCTTCTGGGACCCCTACAATTTGAATGTTGTTGTGTTTAATGTTGTCCCAGAGGTCTCTGAGACTGTCCTCAATTCTTTTCATTCTTTTTTCTTTATTCTGCTCTGCGGTAATTATTTCCACTAATTTATCTCCCAGGTCACTTATCCATTCTTCTGCCTCAGTTACTCTGCTATTGATTCCTTCTAGAGGATTTTTAATTTCATTTATTGTGTTGTTCATCATTGTTTGTTTGCTCTTTAGTTCTTCCATGTCCTTGTTAAACGTTTCTTGTATTTTCTGCATTCTATTTCCAAGATTTTGGATCATCTTTCCTATCATTACTCTGAATTCTTTTTCAGGTATACTGCCTATTTCCTCTTCATTTGTTTGGTGTTGTGGGTTTTTACCTTGCTCCTTCATCTGCTGTGTGTTTCTCTGCCTTCTCATTTTGCTTAACTTACTGTGTTTGGGGTCTCCTTTTCTCAGGCTGCAGGTTCGTAGTTCCTGTTGTTTTTGGTGTCTGCCCCCAGTGCTTAAGGTTGGTTCAGTGGGTTGTGTATGCTTCCTGGTAGAGGGGACTAGTGCCTGTATTCTGATGGATGAGGCTGGATCTTGTCTTTCTGATGGGCAGGTCTGTGTCCCGTGGTGTGTTTTGGGGTGTCTGTGACCTTATTATGATTTTAGGCAGCCTCTCTGCTAATGGATGGGGTTGTGTTCCTGTCTTGCTAGTTGTTTAGCATAGGGGGTCCAGCACTGTAGCTTGCTGGTCATTGAGTGGAGCTGGGTCTTAGCGTTGAGATGGAGATCTCTGGGGGAGCTTTCGCCGTTTGATATTACGTGGAGCCAGAAGGTCTCTGGTGGACCAGTGTCCTAAACTCGGCTCTCCCACCTCAGAGGCTCAGGCCTGACACCTGGCCAGAGCACCAAGACCCTGTCAGTCACATGGCTCAGAAGAAAAGGGAGAAAAAAAGAAAGAAAGAAAGAAAAAAATAATAAAATAAAGTTTTAAAAATAAAAAATAGAAAATAATTATTAAAAATAAAAAAATTAAAAAGTAATAAAAAAAGAAAAAAAGAGAAAAAAAAGAAAGAAAGAAGAGAGCAAGCAAACCAAAAAACAAATCCACCAAGGATAACAAGCACTAAAAACTATACTTAAAAAAACAAAAGAAAAGAAAAAAACCGACAGACAGAACCCTAGGACAAATGGTAAAAGCAAAGCTATACAGACAAAATCACACAAAGAAGCATACACATACACACTCACAAAAGGAGAGAAAGGAAAAAATATATATATCGTTGCTCCCAAAGTCCACTGCCTCAATTTTGGGGTGATTTGTTTTCTATTTAGGTATTCCACAGTTGCAGGGTACATCAGGTTGATTGTGGAGCTTTAATCTGCTGCTTCTGAGGCTGCTGGGAGAGATTTCCCTTTCTCTTCTTTGTTCGCACAGCTCCTGGGGTTCAGCTTTGGATTTGGCCCTGCCTCTGTGTGTAGGTTACCTGAGGGTGTCTGTTCTTTGCTCAGATAGGACGGGGTTAAAGTAGCAGCTGATTAGGGAGCTCTGGCTCACTCAGGCGGTGGGGGGGAGGGAGGGAGGGGTACAGAATGCAGGGTGAGCCTGCGGCAGCAGAGGCCAACGTGACGTTGCACCAGCCTGAGGTGTGCTGTGTGTTCTCCCAGGGAAGTTGTCCCTGGATCACGGGACCCTGGCAGTGGTGTGCTGCACAGGCTCCCAGGAGGGGAGGTGTGGATAGTGACCTGTGCTTGCACACAGGATTTTTGGTGGCTGCCATAGCAGCCTTAGCCTTTCATGCCCGTCTCTGGTGTCTGTGCTGCTCGCCGCGGCTCATGCCCATCTCTGGAACTTGTTTAGACGTTGCTCTGAATCCTCTCTCCTCGCGCACCCCAAAACAATTGTGTCTTGCCTCTTGGACAGGTCCAGACTTTTTCTCGGACTCCCTCCCATCTAGCTGTGGCGCACTAGCCCCCTTCAGGCTGTGTTCATGCAGCCAACCCCAGTCCTCTCCCTGGGATCTGAACTCTGAAGCTGGAGCCTCAGATCTCAGCCCCCACCCACCCCAGCAGGTGAGAAGAGAAGCCTCTTGGGCTGGTGAGTGCTGGTCGGCACCGATCCTCTGTGCGTGAATCTCTCTGCTTTGCCCTCTGCACCCCTGTTGCTGCGCTCTCCTCCGTGGCTCCGAAGCTTCCCCCCTGCCACCTCTCGTCTCCACAGTGAAGGGGCTTCCTAGTGTGTGGAAACTTTTCCTCCTTCACAGCTCCCTCCCAGTGGTGCAGATCCTGTCCCTATTCTTTTGTCTCTGTTTCTTCTTTTTTCCTTTGCCCTACCCAGGTACGTGGGGAGTTTCTTGCCTTTTGAGAAGTCTGAGGTTTTCTGCCAGCATTCAGGAGGTGTTCTGTAGGAGTTGTACCACATGTAGCTGTATTTCTCCACGTCTTACTCTTCCGCCATCTTGAAGGTCTCCTAATTAACTTTTGACATTTAAATTATAATGTGTTTTGGTGTGGGTCTCTTTGCGTTCTTATTTGAAAGATTCTGGGCTTCCTGGGGCTGAATGTCTGTTTCCTTACACATGTTAGGGAAGTTTTCAGCCATTGTGTTTTCAAACAGAATTTCTGCCCCATTCTCTTCTCCTTCTGGGACTTCTGTAAATGCAAATGTTTGTTAGTTTGTTGTTGTTCCATAACCCCTTATGCTATCTTTCCTATTTTAAATTCTTTTTTTTCTTTTTGTTTCCCTGATTGCGTGAGTTCCACCACATTGTCTTTGAGTTGACTGATTTTTTTTTCTTCTGCTTCATCTACTCCAACATTGAACCTCTCTAGTGTATTTTTCCGTTGTTATTATATTGTTCAGTTTTCTGACTTCTCTTTGGTACTTTCTTATATTTTCTCTCTCTGTGTTGACCTTCTCCTCACTGTGTCCATTCACTCTTCTCCCCAGTTCAGTGAGCATCTTTATGACCATTACTTTAAACTCTTCATCAGGTAAATTACATGTCTCCATTTCATTAAGTTTTTTTAATGAGGTTTTATCGTTTTCTTCCAGTTGGAACATATTCCTCTGTTTCTTCATTTTGCTTGACTTTCTGGGTTGCTTTTTATATGGTAGATGGAACAGCCACCTCTCCTAGTCTTGGAGTGTCCTTGTGTAGGAGGTGAAACCCTCCCCCCAGCTCTTTGTCATCTCTCAAAGATGACAAAGCTTTGTGCTTATCCAAGTAGCATATTATATTTTTAATAGCTCCCAGTAGTTGAGAATGTGGCAAGACCTGCCAGTGTCCTGAAGGGGAGGTTCTTACCACTTAGATTCTGGCTGTTTGGAAACCACATCCTCAGGCAGCAGCTTTTAAAAGTAGGCAAATATATATAGTCCTGTGGGATTGCAAGTGTATGCCCTGCTCTCCAGGGTATCCAGCAGTGTCCCCTCCATAACAGTCACAAAAACTGGGGCTCCAGATGAGTGTATAAGCTATCTTCTGGGAGCTGTTGGAGAGCTGAAACAAGGCAGAGGGAGTGTACCAAGATGGTGTCCATCGACTACATTCCTTGAGGGAAGCTCTGTAGTTCACTGGATGTGTGCTAAACCTGAAGCCTTCCACTGAGGTTGAAGCACCAGAACAAGCAAAGTGACCTCCCTCACAGAAAGACTGCGGAATACCTCAGTCTGTTTTCTCCACAGTGCTGTGCAACTGGCAGCTTGCCAAGAACCATCTCTTCAATTGCTACAGTCCTGTGGGTCTCAGAAATGCAAGCCCCCTAGCCACCAGAGCTAGGCAATCAAGGAGCATTCCCTAGGTGGTAGCTGCAAAAACTGGGGCACTAGTTTTAAAAACTAGGGCATCAATTGCATGTAAAATTCCCTTGCAGGAAATACTGGATCTCTGGAGGGTAGCAGAGGGAGTTCTTGAAGATAGCACTCACCCTCTGAGGTGTCTGGAAAGCATGACACTTAGCCCATAGATGTGTGTTTAATTAGAAGTCTGCCTCTCAGGCTGCAGCCATGATGATTAACTAATAGGCCTCTGTAACAGAAAGACTGAGGTCTTGGATCTTTTGCCTCTTGCTGTGTTGGGGCCTGGTAGTTGTTTAAGAATTCTTTCTCTGTTAGCTACAGTTCTATGGGACCCACAAGTATAAGCCCCACTGGCTGCCAGAGCCAGGTGATGTAGAGGTATTCCTGGGTAGCAGCCACAAAAATTGGGGTGCCTAACAGGGGTATGAGCTCCTTTATGATTATTACAGTCCCATGGGATTAGGAATGCAAGCTCCTCTGGCTTCCAGAGTCAGGAAGTCAAGTAATGTCCCCAGGGAGTCAGCTGCAAAGATCGGTGCACCGGATGCTTGTAAAAGCTCTCTTCTGGGAGATACAGTGCTCTGGAGCGTGGAAAAGGGAAAGCACGAAGATGGTACCTGCAAGTCTTCATTACTGGATGTGTGTGCTAATTAGATGCCTGCCTCTCAGGCTGACACCTTCATATAAGCAAGGGAATTTCCTTTACTTTAAGTCTGGGCATGGCTAGCTCCCTCTGAGCTGGGCCCTACAGAAGGTAAGTCCAAGTGCATGGGCCCTTTTTGACCTGGTTCCCAGACTGACACAATCTTGTGAGTCTGGGGACTCAAGCCCCATTGGTTTTCAAAGTTCAGTGTTTTGGAGCTTGTTTCTCAGGTGCAGGTCCTAAAAGTTGTGGTGCCCAATGTGAGGTTCAAACCCTTCACTCCTCAGACAGAAGCTCCATGTTTAGAATTTTCTCCAGGTTGTGGGTCATAGCACTGACGGTGGCATTTACGGTAAGAGTGTGTCTTAGTACATCCTACCCGATTCACCGTGCTTTTCCTCTCATTTGCCTGATGTATAGTTACCACTCAACCAGACTTCAGGTTTTTTAAAAGAGGAAATTGTTCTGTTTGTAGCTGTAGACTCAGTAGGTCTTTGGGAGGAGTTGATTTCAGGATCTTCATATTTTGCCATCTTGAACTGGAACTCACGTTAAATTTTTCCAAGGAAACATGAAATAATAACTCTCACCAGAAAGGTAAATATATAGCAAAGGGAGTGGATTAATCAGTTACAAAGGTACTATGAAGGTTAAAAGACGAAAGTAGTAAAAATAGTAATAACTATGATTACAATAATTAGTTAAGGGATACACAAGATAAAAAGAGATAAAATATGACATAAAAAACATAAAATGTGGCAGGGAGTAAAAATGTTGAGCATTTTCAACAAACTTAAGTTGTTATCAACTTACAATAGACTTATATATATAAGTTGTTATTTGTAAGCTTCATGGCTTACAAATAGCAAAAACCTATAGTAAATACACAAACAATAAAAAGAAAGTAATACAAGTATATTACTAAAGAAAGTCATCAAACCACAAAGGAAGAGAGCAAGAGAAGAAGAAACAAATAGCCAGTAAACAATTAATAAAATGGCAATAATAATTAGTTTTAAATTTTATTTGAGTTCTCTCATTTCTCTACCTATCAGTAATTACTTTAAATGTAAATTGACTGAGTTCTCCAATCAAAAGACATAGAGTGGCTACATGGATTAAAAAAACAAGACCCATCTATATGCTACCTACAAGAGACTTTTGATGTAAGGACACACAGAGACTGAGAATGAAGTGATGGAAAAATATTTCCATGCTAATGGAAACCAAAAGAAAGCTGGAGTAGCTATAATTATATCAGACAAAATAGTCCATTCACTCTTAAAAAAAAAGATTGTAATAAGAGACAAGGATGGGTGTTACATAATGATATAGGGGTCAATTTAACAAGAAGATATAACATTTGTAAGTATTTATGTACCCAACATAGGATAACCTAAATATATAAAGCAAACATTAACTGGCCTAAAGGGAGAAATAGACAGCAATGTAATAATAGTAGGGAATTTTAATATCCCACTTACATCAATGGATAGATCATCCAGACAGAAAATCAATAAGGAAACATCGGCCTTAAGTGACACATTGGAATGATGGACTTAACAGATATGTACAGAATACTCCATGTAAAAGCAACAGAATACACATTCTTCTGAAGTTCACATGGAACATTTTCCAGGAGAGATCATGTTAGGCCACAAAACAATCTTAATAAATTTAAGAGGATTGATGACATATGAAGCATCTTTATTGACCACAATGGTATGAAACTGGAAATTATTTACATGAAGAAATCTGGATAATTCACAAATATGTGGAGTTTAAACAGTATGATACTGAACAACAAATGGGCCAAAGAAAAATCAAAGGAGAAATTTTTAAAAATACCTTGAGACAACAGAAAATGGAAATAGCATATACCAAAAATTTGTGGGATGCAGCAAAAGCAGTTCTACGAGGGAAGTTCTTAGCAATAAATGGCCTACCTCAAGAAACAAGAAAAGTCACTAATAACCTAACTTTATACCTCAAGGAACTAGAAAAAGAACAAATGAAACCCAGGATTAGTAGAAGGGAGGACATAACAAATGTAGGGCAGAAATAAATGAAACAGATTCCAAAAGGACAGTAGAGAAGATCAGTGAAGCTGAGAGCTGGTTCTTTGAAAAGATAAAATTGACAAACCTTTAGCTAGACTCACCAAGAGAAAAAGAGAAATCATAAAGTAAAAAATGAAAGAGATGTTACAACTGATCCCACAGAAATACAGACTACTAGGAAGAATTATATGTCAACAAATTAGGCAACCTGGGGAGGGAAAAATTGGGAGTTTGGGATTAACATATATACACAACAATATATAAAATAGATAACCAACAAGAACCTACTATATAGCACAGGGAACTATACTCAATATTTTGTAATAACCTATAAGGGAAAAGAATCTGAAAAAGAATACATATATATTATATGTTATATATATTAAATATATATATGATATATATATATATGAATCACTTTGCTGTACACCTAAAAGTAACACAGCATTGTCAATCAACTATACTTCAATTTTAAAAAATTAGGCAACCCAGAAGAAATGGATAGATTTCTAGAAACACCTAACCTACCAAGACTGAATTATGGTGAAATAGATAATCTGAATAGACCAATTACTGGTAAGGGAATTTAATCAGTAGTCAAAAATATGCTAACAAACAAAAGTCCAAGACCAGACTTACACAATTCACTGGTGAATTGTACCAAACATTTAAAGAATCATTAATACCAATCCTCAAACTCCTTTTCCGAAGAACAGATGAAGGGGGAACACTTCCAAATTCATTTTACAAGACCAGCATACCCTGATACCAAACCCCAGACAAGGATACCCCCCCCCCAAAAAAAAAAAAGAAAAGAAAATTACTGGCCAATATCCCTGATGAACATAGATGTAAAGATCTTTAAAAAGATAATAGCAAACCAAATTCAACATTAAAACATTAAAAGAAAAAAAAACATTGAAAGAATCATACACCATGCTGAAGTGGGGTTTATTGAAAGGATGAAAAATGGTTCAGCATCAGCAAATCAATTAATGTGATATGCCACGTTAACAAAATGAAGGATAAAAGTCATGGTCATCTAAACAGATGCAGAAAAAGCGTTTGAAAAAATTCAGCATCCATGTATAATAAAAACTCTCAACAAAGTGGCTATAGAGGGAACATACTTCAACGTAATAAAGACCATATATGACATGCCCACAGCCAACCTTATTATACTCAACGGTGAAAAGCTGAAAGCATTTCCTCTAAGATCAGGAACATGTCAAGGATGCCCACTTTCGCCACTTTTATTCAACATAGAATTGGAAGTTCTCACCACAGTAATTGGGTAAGAAAATGAAATGACATGCATTCAAATTGGAAAGGAAGAAGTAAAACTCACTATATGCAGATGACATGATATTATATATAGAACACCCTAACTACTCCATAAAAAACTGTTAGAACTAATAAACAAATTCAGTAAATTTTCAGGATACAAAACTAATGTATGGAAATCTGTTGTGTTTATATACACCAATAAGAAACTGTCAGAAATAGAAATAAACAATGTGATTTATAATGCATCAAAAAGGATATAATACCAAGGAATAAATTTAACCAAGGAGGTAAAAGAACTATATATTGAAAATTACAAGATATTGATGAAAGAAATTGAAGAAGACCCAAATAAATGGAAAGATATTCCATGCTCATGGATTGGGAGAATCAGGATTGTTAAAATTTCTGTACTACCCTAAGCAATCTACATATTCATTGCAATCCCCATCAAAATTCCCATGCTAGTTTTCAAATAAATAGGAAGATAATCCTTAAATTTGTATGGAAACACAAACATCAAATAGCCAGAACAATCTTGAGAAAGAAAACAAAGCTGGAGGCTTCAGACTCTCTGATTTCAAACTACATTACAAAGCTTTATTAATTAAAATAGTATTATATTGACATGAAAAGAGACACATAGATCAGTGGAACAGAATAGAGAACACAGAAATAAACCTAAACATACATGGTCAATTAATTTATGACAGAGGAACCAAGAATATACCATGGGGAAAGGACAGACTTTTCAATAAATGGTATTAGGAAAACTGGACAGCAACATGCAGAAGAATAAATGGATCACTATTTTACACCATACACAAAATTTAACTCAAAATGGATTAAAGACTTGAATGTAAGACCTGAAATCATAAATCTTCCTAGTAGAAAACAAATACACTAACTTGAAACATATATGCACCTCTGTGTTCATTGAAGCATTATTTGCAATAGCAAAAATATGGAAACAATCTAAGTATCTATTGATGGATGAATGGATAAGTAAATTGTCATATGTATATATAATGGTATATTATTCAGCCTTAAAAAGAAGAAAATCCTGCCATTTGTGGCAGTATGGATGAACCTTGAGGATGTTGTTAGTAAAATAAGCCAGACACAGAAAGACAAATACTGCAACATCTCACTACTGGAATCTACAGTAGTCAAACTCATAGACACAGAAAGTAC
This sequence comes from Eschrichtius robustus, assembly GCF_028021215.1. Classification (NCBI taxonomy): domain Eukaryota; kingdom Metazoa; phylum Chordata; class Mammalia; order Artiodactyla; family Eschrichtiidae; genus Eschrichtius; species Eschrichtius robustus. The sequence continues at coordinate 31,842,614 of NC_090844.1, read as the reverse complement.
AGTGGTGTTTGCCAGGGGCTGCAGACAAAGAGAAATGGGGAAATGTTGGTCAAAGCATATAAAGTTTGAGCTATGCAAGATAAATAAGTTCCGGAGATTTAATAAACATCAGTGTAACTGTAGTTAGCAATATTGTAAACTTTAAATTTTCTAAGAGGGTTGATTTTATGTGTTCTCACTACACACACACACACACACGCACACACACACACACAAGAAAAAAGAAAATGGTAACTATGTGAGAGTGGATATGTTAATTAGCTTGATTGTGGCAGTTATTTCACATTGTATATATATATCAAAACATCAAGTCTTATAGCTTAAGTATATATATATATATATATATATTTCAACTATGACTCAATAAAGGTGGAAAAATATTTTAAAAGTTCAGAATAAATAATTTGTGAAAGTTTTTAAGTTTTTAAATGCTGCTATTCTTTTTTTCTAGCCAGAATCAGCTGTTTCAGATTTAATTCCTCTTTATGTAGAAATGCATGTCGTGGTGGACAAAGTTTTGGTATGTATTTTGCTTCTTCTTTGCTTTTGAATATTTGATATGAATGTATGATTATCCCTAACTAGAAAGGAACTTAAAGATTCCAGTCTTCTTACTTCCATGTCGCTCCCAGAGAACAGTGGAGACATCTTCTATTTGAAGAATCAAATATTCAAAATTACATTAGTTCTATCAGAAATGTTTTATTTGAAATCTTTACATAACCTGCATAACAAAATGATTTTTTTTTTTTTTTTGCTGGTACTTCACATCTTTAGGGCCCCTCTCAATCCACAAAAAATTTTAATGGTGATTTTTTTAAGTGAAATTCTTTAAGCTTTAATTCTTGTTTTAGGGTACTTGAAGAGCAGCATGTAGTCTAGAGAATCTTTTGCCCTATAAGATATTTATTGGCACAGCAATGATGATAGTATAACTATTTATGAGAACTGCTTACATTAAAATGTCGAGATTTTTTTTTAGTGGTTTTTAATGGTGCAACTGTTTGAGTCTGTTGACTCAAGTCTGATTGAGTCTAGTCTAAAGGCACCTCTAGATTCCTTATTCCCATAAACAATTTTAGGATCTCTGAACTTCAGACCCTTGAGGTGATAACTCAGCTTGTACTCAATCGGGTGTGGTTTTGTTTCTCCTGTATTTCAAAGATTTCAGAAAACAGGGATAAAATATACTTTCCAGGTTTTGTTTTGAAGATAAGTATTTGATTGTCACATTTATGGAATACTACAGAGAATGTGAATTTCCATTTCTATTCATAGGATTGTAGAGCTTGTCAGGAAGCCAGAGTTGAGGGTCAGAGACAGGAGAGATTTGGAGAAGGATATTAAAATACTTGACTTATTAGAGTATTAGGGAAAAGGGCAAAGGGAACATTTAAGAGAAAGTTGAGATATTTCTAGTAAAGATGACTAAATTTCCAGGGAATATTTTGGTTTATGAAAATTATTTTGTTTCAGGATTATGTTGCAAATTTTGAGAGTTGTTTTAAAAGCTTCTTGTCTAAATTGCCAGGTTTGTCAGCCATATAATGCTCATTAAACATCTCTTTTTTATGTTCTTACAAATATTTATGTTTATGTATTCTTTAATAAAACAAACATTGAGCCAGTATGACATCTGTCTTACTAGATATTGGGCATATAAAGAAGAATAGTGATGTCTTCAATCACTTCACGAATTTTAAATCCACAGTTGTAGCCTAGTGAATTCAGTGCCAGATTGAGGGAAGTTTATGGTACTATAAAAACACAGTGCATTAATGGAGAAAGACATGGAGACACACAGCTGTAACCTGAGGTATTGTAAGAGCATGTAAGTAGGTGTTTTAAAATGTAGGTTTTATTATTATTCAGGTATGCTGATGCCAGCAGATCAGGAGATGATTACTATTGGGAGGTTAGTTTGTTATTCGCAGTTCCCAGGAGGAAAGGGCATACCACATCATGCCACATGGAGAAGCACCAGAGTAGGTCAGGAGACAGAGGGAGCAATAGGAAAACATGGCAGGAGCCTTTATTGTGATTTCTGTGGGAAGGAATAGCGAAACAAGGTAAACAGGTTTAGCATTGGCTAACTTGAAAAATTGCAGTGGTTTCTGGAGAATAGAGGTTGTTTCACATTTTTTGCTACCTTGCCCTTGGATGATTAGGACAGAGGAATTGGAGTGTGAGAACCTGGTAAAGGAGATGGTTGGAGGCTGTGTTCTGGTTTGGTTGGTTTGGGCAATGGGGGGAGGATGGGGCCAGGGAAGACTCAGTGTGAAACCTTTCTTTGCAAGGGTGCATAAATATGAGAGATTGTTCTTTTCAGGTAATTGCAAGAAGTTTAGTATGATTAATACACAGGGTTGAAGAAGGGAAAGGGAAAGAGATGAATTGAAGAATTGACATGATATTTGGATTTTATCCTAACGGTAATAGAGAGTCAATGAAAGATTTTAAGCAGGGTAATGATGTGTTCATATTTACATTTAGAATCATTTCTGCAATAGCGTAGGGACAGGAATGGTGGTGTAAAAATTGGAGTAAGATAAAGCGTTTAAGAGACTATTCCAGTAATCAAGGTGAAGTTTTACAAATTAATAGTGTTAGGAATAGCCAGGAAAGGACAATTTTAAAAGTTACTAATGAGGGTGAATTAGAAGAACTTGTAAATTGATTTGATTTATTCATTCATTTAATAAATATATTAAGCATCACCTAGATGCCAGTTACTGTTCTGTTTATTGAGGATGGAGCAGTGAACAAAACAGAAAAAAAGTTTTGCTGTCACAGAACATATAGTATAATAAATGTGGGAGGTCATAAGTGATAAGAGCATTCACTAAAGAAGTGGAAATCTAAGTGGGAGCATATTTTTGAGGGAGGATAATGAGCGTAGTTTTGGATATGTTGAACTTGAGGGTCCTGTGTAATATCCAAGGGATAATGTACCTTAGAGAGTTTTTTCATAGATAAGGAATTTAACATTGACACATTCTTCAGAGCTTATTCAGATTTCAGCAGTTATATACACACTCATTTGTGTGTGTGGTTTTATGTGTTAGTATCACATATGTAGCCGTTCATAACTACCACCACCATGACCAATACACTGAACAGTACCATCACAAGACTCTCTGTGTTATCCCTTTGGAGTCACACACATCTCTCCCCACTTCCTTACTTCTTGACCTCTGGTAACCACTCATCTATTCTCCATCTGTGATTTCAGGAATATTGCATAAATGTTAACATATAGTATGTATCCTTTTGAGATTTGTTTATACTTAGCATAATTTTCATGAGGTTTACCCAGGCTGTTCCATATATCAACAGTTCAGTTACTTTTTATTACTGAATCATACTCCGTGTTATAAATGTACCACAGTTTGTTTAACCTGTTAACCATTGAAGGACGTAGGAGTTGTTTCCACTCATGTATGGGTTTTTGTGAGCGTCAGTTTTTACTTCTTTGGGATAAATGCCCAGGAGTGCAATTTCTAGGTCCATTATTTGTTTTGAAAGAAGTTGCCAAACTATCTTTCAGAGTGGCTATACAATTTTACATAGTAGCATGTGTGAGTGATCCAATTTATATTCCTATTTTAATTGTTACTGTCTTATTTTGAAGTGTTGTAACCCCAAAGCAGCCTCAACCTGAGAGAGCAGATCTCAAACATATTACATAACAAATGATATTTAAGTTTTAAATTAATTCTGTTTTTCAGTATGATAACCTGGGCTCTGATAGCATGATGGTAACAAATAAAGTCATCGAAATTATTGGCCTTGTAAATTCAGTAAGTATTTTCCTTTTCATACTAGTTAGGAAAATTCGTACTAGTTTTGAAATTATAATTTGCATTAACTTGACATGGCAATTTCTTTTTTTAAAAAATTTATTTATTTTATTTATTTATTTTTGGCTGCGTTGGGTCTTTTTTTGCTGTGCGTGGGCTTTCTCTAGTTGTGGTGAGCGGGGGCTACTCTTCGTTGCGGTGCACGGGCTTCGCATTGCGGTGGCTTCTCTTGTTGCGGAGCACGGGCTCTAGGCGCACAGGCTTCAGTAGTTGTGGCACATGGACTGAGTTGCTCCACGGCTGACGTGGCATTTCTGAATAAAGTTATCCATATACATTGAGGGTGGATTTGTTAAAACATTCAATTAATTTCTTGGTTATTATAAAATAACATAAAAATTAATTTTTTCATGTATTTATCTCTTCTGTTTTTAGATGTTTACCCCATTTAAAATTGCTATTGTGCTGTCATCTTTGGAATTGTGGTCAGATAAAAATAAGATCTCTACTGTTGGTGAGGCAGATGAATTATTGCATAGATTTTTAGAATGGAAAAAGTCTTATCTTACCCTAAGGCCTCATGATATTGCATATCTATTCATGTAAGTATAATGTTTCAGTCTTCTTAGAAATCAAAGATTTGTGATATTGATGTAACTTAAATTAGGGAATTGTTGTTCATTTTTGACTATTCATACTTTGATTATCATGCACTCATTCAGACCTCATGCTCTCTTTCTGGTTGTCAGACAGTAAAAGAAGATTGCTAAAATTTACTTCTGTGCTTATCAACACTTACTATTGAGGAGATTGATATTTCAGGAGGTTAAACCAACTAAGGACTCTTGATTGGTGTGTCTAGGTTTTGAACCCACAGTTTGGAACTCCAGAGCCCATAATCTTAATCACTACATAAAGAGATGGGATTTATCTTGTGAAGTTTATATCTTTGTTATGAGTTTTGATCAAAGCCTTGGTAAAGTAGGTTAAAATATTTTATCCTACTGAATTTTCTGCATTATTTTTAAATGTTAGTTTTCTAACAATCAATTATAACTGTATACTTACAATTTTATTCATATAAAATTTACCAGCAATTATGATCAGCATGTCTTTCAATAAATCTGCATATACATACTTTTAAGTTGGCATGATAATGTCAGTATTTCCTTTTGCGTGTGTAAGATTAATCTTTTCCCCACATCTCTGCCAATAATGCGCTGTGTTTCTTTTCATTTTTTGCCAGTCTGATGAATATAAATTGATGTTAACGTTTTTTAATTTGCTTTCTCCAAAGACTAGTAGATTTGAGCATCTTTTCATATGTTTGTTGATCATTTGGATCTGTCCTTCTGGAATTGCCTTTTCATGTTATTTGGCAACTTTGTTGTAATTTGTAAGAGCTTATTGGATGTTTGGATATTAATCCTTTGTTTATGTATATAAAAAATACGTTTTTCCATGTCTGTAATTTTACTATAGATATTAAATTTTTTTTTGCTCCATAAAATCTTTTATGTTTATAGGGCCAAATTTGTTAATCTTTTCTTTTTTAACTTCTGGATTTCCTGTTTTTTTCATTTGTTTGTTTTTGTTTTTTGGATTTCCTATTTGATGACGATCTCTCCTAGCCCTAATTTTAGTCTGCAGATTTTTTTGAAAGAATAAATATTATTACTTTTTATAAATAAATTTGTGATACATCCTAGTCTAATTTTTACATAACACAAAAGAGAAGTAAAATTTAATTTTCTTCCACTTAGATAGCCAGTTTTGCCATGAATTTACCACTTTTGGCAAACATTTGTTAAGTCTCACAAACAACCTCTTGAAATGTTTAAAGAGGTAAATCTATATATCAATTTGTTATTTGTAGACTTTTTTTTTTTTCACAATGTAAATGTGTGTATTTTCATTTCTTTTAATTGGCTCACTTTTTTTTTTTTTAAACATCTTTATTGAAGTATAATTGCCTTACAATGGTGTGTTAGCTTCTGCTTTATAACAAAGTGAATCAGTTATACATATACAATATGTTCCCATATCTCTTCCCTCTTGCATCTCCCTCCCTCCCACCCTCCCCATCCCACCCCTCTAGGTGGTCGCAAAGCACCGAGCTGATCTCCCTGTGCTATGCGGCTGCTTCCCGCTAGCTATCTGTTTTACATTTGGTAGTGTATATATGTCCATGACACTCTCTCACCCTGTCACATCTCACCCCACCCCCTCCCCATATCCTCAAGTCCATTCTCTAGTAGGTCTGTGTCTTTATTCCCGTCTTGCCACTAGGTTCTTCATGGCCTTTTTTTTTTTTTCCTTAGATTCCGTATATATGTGTTAGCATACTGTATTTGTTTTTCTCTTTCTGACTTACTTCACTCTGTATGACAGACTCTAACTCCATCCACCTCATTACAAATACCTCCATTTCATTTCTTTTTATGGCTGAGTAATATTCCATTGTATATATGTGCCACATCTTCTTTATCCATTCATCTGTCGATGGACATTAAGGTTGCTTCCATGTCCCGGCTATTGTAAATAGAGCTGCAATGAACATTTTCGTACATGACTCTTTTTGAACTATGGTTTTCTCAGGGTATATGCCCAGTAGTGGGATTGCTGGGTTGTATGGTAGTTCTATTTGTAGTTTTTTAAGGAACCTCCATACTGTTCTCCATAGTGACTGTATCAATTTACATTCCCACCAACAGTGCAAGAGTGTTCCCTTTCCTCCACACCCTCTCCAGCATTTATTGTTTCTAGATTTTTTGATGATGGCCATTCTGACCAGTGTGAGATGATATCTCATTGTAGTTTTGATTTGCATTTCTCTAATGATTAATGATGTTGAGCATTTTTTCATGTGTCTGTTGGCAATCTGTATATCTTCTTTGGAGAAATGTCTATTTAGGTCTTCTGCCCATTTTTGGATTGGGTTGTTGGTTTTTTTGTTATTGGGCTGCATGAGCTGCTTGTAAATCTTGGAGGTTAATCCTTTGTCAGTTGCTTCATTTGCAAATATTTTCTCCCATTCTGATGGCTGTCTTTTGGTCTTGTTTATGGTTTCCTTTGCTGTGCAAAAACTTCTAAGTTTCATTAGGTCCCATTTGTTTATTTGTGTTCTTATTTCCATTTCTCTAGGAGCTGGGTCAAAAAGGATCTTGCTGCGATGTATGTCATAGAGTGTTCTGCCTATGTTTTCCTCTAAGAGTTTGATAGTGTCTGGCCTTACACTTGGGTCTTTAATCCATTTTGAGTTTATTTTTGTGCATGGTGTCAGGGAGTATTCTAATTTCATACTTTTACATGTACCTGTCCAATTTTCCCAGCACCACTTATTGAAGAGGCTGTCTTTTCTCCATTGTATATGCTTGCCTCCTTTATCAAAGATAAGGTGACCATATGTGTGTGGGTTTATCTCTGGGCTTTCTATCCTGTTCCATTGATCTATATTTCTGTTTTTGTGCCAGTACCAAACTGTCTTGATTACTGTAGCTTTGTAATATAGTCTGAAGTCAGGGAGCCTGATTCCCCCAGCTCCATTTTTCGTTCTCAAGATTGCTTTGGCTATTCGGGGTCTTTTGTGTTTCCATACAAATTGTGAAATTTTTTGTTCTAGTTCTGTGAAAAATGCCAGTGGTAGTTTGATAGGGATTGCATTGAATCTGTAGATTGCTTTGGGTAGTAGAGTCATTTTCACAATGTTGATTCTTCCAATCCAGGAACATGGTATATCTCTCCATCTATTTGTATCATCTTTAATTTCTTTCATCAGTGTCTTATAATTTTCTGCATACAGGTCTTTTGTCTCCTTAGGTAGGTTTATTCCTAGATATTTTATTCTTTTTGTTGCAATGGTAAACGGGAGTGTTTTCTTAATTTCGCTTTCAGATTTTTCGTCATTAGTGTATAGAAATGCAAGAGATTTCTGTGCATTAATTTTGTATCCTGCTACTTTACCAAATTCATTGATTAGCTCTAGGAGTTTTCTGGTAGCATCTTTAGGATTCTCTATGTATAGTATCATGTCATCTGCAAACAGTGACAGCTTTACTTCTTCTTTTCCGATTTGGATTCCTTTTATTTCTTTGTCTTCTCTGATTGCTGTGGCTAACACTTCCTAAACTATGTTGAATAATAGTGATGAGAGTGGGCAACCTTGTCTTGTTCCTGATCTTAGTGGAAATGGTTTCAGTTTTTCACCATTGAGGACAATGTTAGCTGTGGGTTTGTCATATACGGCCTTTATTATGTTGAGGAAAGTTCCCTCTATGCCTACTTTCTGCAGGGCTTTTATCATAAATGGGTGTTGAATTTTGTCAAAAGCTTTCTCTGCATCTATTGAGATGATCATATGGTTTTTCTCCTTCAATTTGTTAATATGTTGTATCACATTGATTGATTTGCGTATGTTGAAGAATCCTTGCATTCCTGGGATAAACCCCACTTGATCATGGTGTATGATCCTTTTAATGTGCTGTTGGATTCTGTTTGCTGGTATTTTGTTGAGGATTTTTGCATCTATGTTCATCAGTGATATTGGCCTGTAGTTTTCTTTCTTTGTGACATCTTTGTCTGGTTTTGGTATCAGGGTGATGGTGGCCTCGTAGAATGAGTTTGGGAGTGTTCCTCCCTCTGCAATATTTTGGAAGAGTTTGAGAAGGATAGGTGTTAGCTCTTCTCTAAATGTTTGATAGAATTCCCCTGTGAAGCCATCTGGTCCTGGGCTTTTGTTTGTTGGAAGGTTTTTAATCACAGTTTCAATTTCAGTGCTTGTGATTGGTCTGTTCATATTTTCTATGTCTTCCTGGTTCAGTCTCGGCAGTTTGTGCATTTCTAAGAATCTGTCCATTTCTTCCAGGTTGTCCATTTTATTGGCATAGAGTTGCTTGTAGTAATCTCTCATGATCTTTTGTATTTCTGCAGTGTCAGTGGTTACTTCTCCTTTTTCATTTCTAATTCTATTGATCTGAGTCTTCTCCCTTTTTCTCTTGATGAGTCTGGCTAATGGTTTATCAATTTTGTTTATCTTCTCGAAGAACCAGATTTTAGTTTCATTGATTTTTGCTATTGTTTCCTTCATTTCTTTTTCATTTATTTCTGACCTGATCTTTATGATTTCTTTCCTTCTGCTAGCTTTGGGGTTTTTTTGTTCTTCTTTCTCTAATTGCTTTAGGTGCAAGGTTAGGTTGTTTATTGGAGATGTTTCCTGTTTCTTGAGGTAGGCTTGTATTGCTATAAACTTCCCTCTTAGCACTGCTTTTGCTGCGTCCCATAGGTTTTGGGTCGTCATATCTCCATTGTCATTTGTTTCTAGGTATTTTTTGATTTCCGCTTTGATTTCTTCAGTGATCACTTCGTTATTAAGTAGTGTATTGTGTAGCCTCTATGTGTTTGTATTTTGTACACATCTTTTCCTGTAATTGATATCTAGTCTCATAGCGTTGTGGTTGAAAAGATACTTGATACGATTTCAAGTTTCTTAAATTTACCAAGGCTTGATTTGTGACCCAAGATATGATCTATCCTGGAGAATGTTCCATGAGCACTTGAGAAAAATGTGTATTCTGTTGTTTTTGGGTGGAATGTCCTATAAATATCAATTAAGTCCATCTTGTTTAATGTATCATTTAAAGCTTGTGTTTCCTTATTTATTTTCATTTTGGATGATCTGTCCATTGGTGAAAGTGGGGTGTTAAAGTCCCCTACTATGATTGTGTTGCTGTCGATTTCCCCTTTTATGGTTGTTAGTATTTGCCTTATGTATTGAGGTGATCCTATGTTGGGTGCATAAATATTTACAATTGTTATACCTTCCTCTTGGATCGATCCCTTGATCATTATACAGTGTCCTTCTTTGTCTCTTGTAATAGTCTTTATTTTAAAGTCTCTTTTGTCTGATATGAGAATTGCTACTCCAGCTTTCTTTTGATTTCCATTTGCATGGAATATCTTTTTCCATCCCCTCACTTTCAGTCTGTATGTGTCCCTAGGTCTGATGTGGGTCTCTTGTAGACAGCATATATATGGGTCTTATTTTTGTATCCATTCAGCCAGTCTGTGTCTTTTGGTGGGAGCATTTAATCCATTTACATTCAAGGTAATTATCGATATGTATGTTCCTATTCCTATTTTCTTAAATGTTTTGGGTTTGTTATTGTAGGTGTTTTCCTTCTCTTGTGTTTCTTGCCTAGAGAAGTTCCTTTAGCATTTGTTGTAAAGCTGGTTTGGTGGTGCTGAACTCTCTCAGCTTTTGCTTGTCTGTAAAGATTTTAATTTCTCCATCACATCTGAATGAGATCCTTGCTGGGTAGAGTAATCTTGGTTGTACGTTTTTCTCCTTCATCACTTTAAGTATATCCTGCCACTCCCTTCTGGCTTGCAGAGTTTCTGCTGAAAGATCAGATGTTAACCTTATGGGGATTCCCTTGTGTGTTATTTGTTGTTTTTCCCTTGCTGCTTTTAATATGTTTTCTTTATATTTAATTTTTGACAGTTTGATTAATATGTGTCTTGGCGTGTTTCTCCTTGGGTTTATCCTGTATGGGACTCTCTGTGCTTCCAGGACTTGATTAACTATTTCCTTTCCCATATTAGGGAAGTTTTCAACTATAATCTCTTCAAATATTTTCTCAGTCCCTTTCTTTTTCTCTTCTTCTTCTGGGACCCCTATAATTCGAATGTTGGTGCGTTTAATGTTGTCCCAGAGGTCTCTGAGACTGTCCTCAGTTCTTTTCATTCTTTTTTCTTTATCCTGCTCTGCAGTAGTTATTTCCACCATTTTATCTTCCAGGTCACTTATCCATTCTTCTGCCTCAGTTATTCTGCTATTGATCCCGTCTAGAGTATTTTTAATTTCATTTATTGTGTTTTTCATCGTTGCTTGGTTCCTCTTTAGTTCTTCTACGTCCTTGTTAAATGTTTCTTGCATTTTGTCTATTCTATTTCCAAGATTTTGGATCATCCTTACTATCATTATTCTGAATTCTTTTTCAGGTAGACTACCTATTTCCTCTTCATTTGTTAGGTCTGGTGTGTTTTGACCCTGCTCCTTCATCTGCTGTGTGTTTTTCTGTCGTCTCATTTTGCTTATCTTACTGTGTTTGGGGTCTCCTTTTCACAGGCTGCAGGTTCGTAGTTCCCGTTGTTTTTGGTATCTGTCCCCAGTGGCTAAGGTTGGTTCAGTGGGTTGTGTAGGCTTCCTGGTGGAGGGAACTAGTGCCTGAGTTCTGGTGAATGAGGCTGGATCGTGTCTTTCTGGTGGGCACATCCACGTCTGGTGGTGTATTTTGGGGTGTCTGTGGCCTTATTATGATTTTAGGCAGCCTCTCTGCTAATGGATGGGGCTGTGTTCCTGTCTTGCTAGTTGTTTGGCATAGGGTGTCCAGCACTGTAGCTTGCTGGTCGTTGAGTGAAGCTGGGTCTTGATGTTGAGATGGAGATCTCTGAGAGATTTTCGCCATTTGGCATTACGTGGAGCTGGGAGGTCGCTTGTGGACTAGTGTCCTGAAGTTGGCTCTCCCACCTCAGAGGCACAGCCCTGATGCCTGGCTGGAGCACCAAGAGCCTTTTATCCACACGGCTCAGAATAAAAGGGATAAAAAATAGAAAGAAAGAGGCTATAATATAGTGAAGTAAAATAAAGCTATTATAAAGCAAAGCTATACAGACAAAATCTCACCCAGAAGCATGTACATATACACTCACAAAAAAAGGAAAAGGGGAAAAATTAATATATCCTGCTCCCAAAGTCCACTTCCTGAATTTGGGATGATTCGTTGTCTATTCAGGTATTCAACAGATGCAGGCACATCAAGTTGTTTGTGGAGTTTTAATCCGCTGCTTCTGAGGCTGCTGGGAGAGATTTCCCTTTCTCTTCTTTGTTCGCACAGCTCCCGGGGTTCAGCTTTGGATTTGGACCCGCCTCTGCATGTAGGTCGCCTGAGGGCGTCTGTTCCCCGCCCAGACAGAACGACGTTAAAGGAGCAGCTGCTTCGGGGGCTCTGGCTCACTCAGGCCGGGGGGAGGGAGGGGTACGGAGGAGGCAGGGCGAGCCTGCGGCGGCAGAGGCCGGCATGACGTTGCACCAGCCTGAGGCGCGCAGTGTGTTCTCCCGGGGAAGTTGTCCCCAGATCACGGGACCCTGGCAGTGGCGGGCTGCACCGGCTCCCGGGAGGGGCGGTGTGGAGAGTGACCTGTGCTCACACACAGGCTTTTTGGTGGCGGCAGCAGCAGCCTTAGCGTCTCACGCCCGCCTCTGGGGCCCGCGCTGATTGCCGCGGCTCGCGCCCGTCTCTGGAGTTTGTTTAGGCGGCGCTCTGAATCCCCTCTCCTTGCGCGCCGCGAAACAAAGAGGCAAGAAAAAGTCTCTTGCCTCTTCGGCAGCTGCAGACTTTTTCCCGGTCTCCCTCCCAGCCAGCTGTGGTGCGCTAACCCCTTCAGGCTGTGTTCACGCCGCCAACCCCAGTCCTCTCCCTGCGATCCGACCGAAGCCCGAGCCTCAGCTCCCAGCCCCACCCGCCCCGGCGGGTGAGCAGACAAGCCTCTCGGGCTGCTGAGTGCTGTTCGGCCGAGCCTCTGTGCGGGAGTCTCTCCGTTTTTCCCTCTGCGCCCCTGTTGCTGTGGGATCCGCGCTGATAGCCGCAGCTCGCGCCCGTCTCTGGAGTTCGTTTAGGCGGCGCTCTGAATCCCCTCTCCTCGCGCACCAGGAAACAAAGAGGGAAGAAAAAGTCTCTTGCCTCTTCGGCAGCTGCAGACTTTTTCCCCGGACTCCCTCCTGGCTAGCTGTGGTGTGCTAACCCCTTCAGGCTGTGTTCACGCCGTCAACCCCAGTCCTCTCCCTGCGATCCGACCAAAGCCCGAGCCTCAGCTCCCAGCCCCGCCCGCCCCGGCAGGTGATCAGACAAGCCTCTCGGGCTGGTGAGTGCTGCTCGGCGCCGAGCCTCTGTGCGGGAGTCTCTCCACTTTGCCCTCTGCACCCCTGTGGCTGCGCCCTCCTCCGTGGCTCCGAAGCTTCCCCCCTCTGCCACCCGCAGTCTCTGCCCGCGAAGGGGCTTCCTAGTGCGTGGAAATCTTTCCTCCTTCACGGCTCCCTCCCACTGGTGCAGGTCTCGTCCCTATTCTTTTGTCTCTGTTATTTCTTTTTTCTTTTGCCCTACCCAAGTACGTGGGGAGTTTCTTGCCTTTTGGGAGGTCTGACGTTTTCTGCCAGCGTTCAGTGGGTGTTCTGTGGGAGCAGTTCCACGTGTAGATGTATTTCTACTGTATCTGTGGGAAGGAAGGTGATCTCCGCGTCTTACTCTTCCGCCATCTTCTCTCCTCCCCCTGTAGACTTTTTGATGCTAGTCATTCTGACAGGTGTGAAGTGATATCTCATGGTGGTTTTGATTTGCACTTCCTTGATGAGTAGTGATATTGAGCATCTTTTCATGTATCTCTTGGCTATCTATATGTTTTCTTTGGAAAACTATCTTTTCAGGTCTTTTGCCCATTTTTATTTTTATTTATTTATTTTTTTTCTTTTTTAAATTATTATTTATTTATTTATTTATTTATTTATTTATTTGGCTGTGTTCGGTCTTCATTTCTGTGTGAGGGCTTCCTCTAGCTGCGGCAAGCGGGGGCCACTCTTCATCGCGGTGCACGGGCCTGTCACTATCGTGGCCTCTCTTGTTGCGGAGCACAGGCTCCAGACGCGCAGGCTCAGTAGTTGTGGCTCATGGGCCTAGTTGCTCCGCGGCATGTGGGATCTTCCCAGACCAGGGCTCGAACCTGTGTCCCCTGCATTAGCAGGCAGATTCTCAACCACTGCGCCACCAGGGAAGCCCCTATTTTTATTTTTAAAAAATTTTAATTGCTTTTTTAAAAATTTATTTATTTATATTTTATTTTTGGCTGTGTTGGGTCTTCGTTGCTGCACGTGAGTTTTCTGTAGTTGCGGTGAGTGGGGGCTACTCTTTGTTGTGGTGCACGGGCTTCTCATTGCGGTGGCTTCTCTTGTTGCGGAGCATGGACTCTAAGCACGCAGGCTTCAGTAGTTGTGGCATGCAGGCTCAGTAGTTGTGGTGCACCGGCTTAGTTGCTCCGCGGCATGTAGGATCTTCCTGGACCAGGCTCAAAACCGTGTCCTCTGCATTGGCAGGTGGATTCTTAACCACTGTGCCACCAGGGAAGTCCCTCTTCTACCCATTTTTAAATCAGGATATTTGATTTTTTAGTGTTGAGTTGTATGAGTTCTTTGTATATTTTGGAAATTAATCCCTTATCAGATATATCATTTGCAAATATCTTCTCCCACTCAATAGGTTGCCTTTTCATTTTGTTGATATTTTCCTTCATTGTGCAAAGCATTTTTGTTTGATGTGGTCCCATTTGTTTATTTTTGCTTTTGCTTTCCTTGCCTGAGAAGACAGATATAAAAAATACTGCCAAGACTGATATCAAGAGCATATTTCCTGTGTTTTCTTCTAGGATTTTTTAAGGTTTCAGGACTTACATTTAATTCCTTAATCCATTTTGAGGTTTTTTTGAATATGGTGTGAGAAAGTGGTCCAGTTTCAGTCTTTTGCATGTGGCTGTCCAGTTGTCCCACCACCACTTATTGAAGAGGCTGTCAGTTCCCCATCATATGTTCATACCTCCTTTGTCATAGATTATCAACCATATAAACTTGTAATTATTTCTGGGTTCTCTATTCTGTTCCATGTATATACGTGTCTGGTTTTTTTTTTTGCCAGTACCATACTATTTTGATTAATATAGCTTTGTAGTATAGTTTGAAATCAGAGAATGAGTTGTCTCCAGCTTTGTTCTTTTTCTCAGGATTGCTTAAGCTATTGGGGTCTTTTGAGGATCCATCCAAATTACAGTATTCTTTGTTCAAATTTTGTGAAAAGTGCCATTGGTATTTTGATAAAGCATTGCACTGAATCTGTAGATTGTATGAGATTTTAACATAATAATTCTTCCAGTACATGAACATATATGTCTTTCCATCTGTTTATATTCTCTTCAATTTCTTTCATCAGTGTTTTATTAGTTTTCTGAGTACAGGTCTTTTACATGTTGCTTAGATTTATTCCTGGGTCTTTTAATTTTTTGATGTGATTGTAAATGAGATCGTTTTCTTAACGTCTCTTTCTGATAGACTTTATTAGTGTATAGAAACACAACTGATTTCTTTACATTAATTTTGTATCCTGCAACTTTACTAAATTCATTGATGAGTTCTAATAGTTTTTTTGTGGCATCTTTAGGATTTTCTATATATACTATCATGTCATCTGCAAACAGTGACAGTTATACTTCATCTTTTCCAATTTGGATTCCTTTTATTTCTTTTTCTAGTTTGATTGCTGTGGCTAGGACTACCAATACTGTGTTGAATAAAAGTGGTGAGAGTGGGCATCCTTGACATGTTCCTAGTCTTAGAGGTAATGCTGCCAGCTTTTCACTCTTGGGTATGATGTTATTTGTGGGTTTGTCATATATGGCCTTTATTATGTTCAGGTATGTTCTTTTTTACCCACTTTGTTGAGAGTTTTTATCATAAAATGATGTTAAATTTTGTCAAAAACTTTTTCTCCATTGATTCAAATAACTGTATTACTTTTACTCTTCCATTTGTTAATGTTTATCACATTGATTGATTCATGGATATTGAACTATCCTTGTCTCCTGAGATAATCCCACTTGATCATGGTGTATGATTCCTTTAATGTATTGTTGGATTTGGTTTGCTAATATTTTGTTCAGGATTTTTGCATCTGCATTCATCAGTGATATTGGCCTATAATTTTCTTTTTTTGTGATATCTTTGTCTGGTTTTGGTATCAGGGTGATGATGACCTCATCATAGGATGAGTTCATCGAACTCATCATGGAATGAGTTTGGAAGTGTTCCTTCCTCTGCAGTTTTTTGGAATAGTTCTAGAAGGATAGCTGTTCACTCGTCTCTAAATGTTTGGTAGGATTCACCTGTGAAACCTTCTGGTCCTGGACTTTTGTTTGTTGGGAGTTTTTAAATTACTGTTTCAATTTCAGCACTTTTAATCGGTCTTTTTATTTTTTCCTGGTTCAGTCTTGGGAGATTGTACATTTCTAGGAGTTTGTCCATTTCTACTAGGTTATCTATTTTATTGGCATATAGTTGTTCATAGTAGTCTCTTATCCTTTGTATTTCTGTGGTGTCTATTGTAACATCTCCCTTTTCATGTCTGATTTTATTGATTGGGGCCCTTTTTATCTTGATGAGTCTGGATAAAGGTTTATCAATTTTGTTTATCTTTTTAAAGAACAAGTTCTTAGTTTCATTGATCTTTCCTATTTTTTTCTTCGTCTCTATTTCATTGATTTCCTCTCTGTTCTTTTTTATTACCTTCCTTCTACTAACTTTCTCATTCTTTTGGTGTAAGGTTAGGTTGTTTATTTGAGATTTTTCTTGTTTCCTGAGATAGGCCTGTATAACTATAAACTTCCCTCTTAGAACTGCTTTTGCTGTGACCCAAAAATTTTGAAATGTTGTGTTTTTGTTTTCATTTGTTTCAAAGTATTTTGTGATTTCCTCTTTAATTTCTTCAACAACCCGTTGCTTGTTTAGTAACATGTTGTTTAGACTCCACGTGTTTCTGTTTTCTGCAGCTGTCTTCTTTTGGTTAATTTCTAGTCTCATACTGTTGTGGCTGGAAGAGTTGCTTGCTATGATTTCATTCTTAAATTTACTGAAACTTGTTTTGTGCCTACCAGGTGATGTGTCCTGGAGAATGTTCCATGTGCTCTTTAAAAGAATGTGTATTCTACTGTTTATGGATGGAATATATATATATATGTGTATATATATATATATATATATGTGTATATATATATACATATATATATACATATATATATATATATATTTAAGTTGATCATCTGTTAAGCTACAACACATTCTTACAGTTCTACATTTTATTACTCCTACATGTTTTTTTTTTTTTGATGTCATATTTTACATCATTTCTGTTTTGTGTATGCCTTAACTACTTGTGGATACGGATAACTTTAATACTTTTATCTTGTAACCTTCCTACTTAGCTTTATATGTTGTTGATCCTTATTCTTTACTATCTGTTTCTCTTTACTAATGAGATTTTTCCTTTCATAATTTTACTTATTTCTAGTTGTGCCCTTATTTGCTTGCAGAAGTGTCCTTTAGCATTTCTTTTTTCTTTTTTAGTGGTGCTGAACTCTTGTAGCTTTTGCTCATCTGTAAAACTCTTTATCTCTCCTTCAAATCTGAATGATATCCTTGCCAAGTAGAGTATTCTTGGTTTTAGGTTTTCCCCTTTCATTACTTTGAATATATCACGTCACTGCCTTCTGGCCTTCAGAGTTTTCACTGTAAAGTCAGGTGATAGTCTTATGGGAGTTTCCTTGTACTTGATTATTTGCTTTTCTCTTCTTGTTGTAAAGGTCTTCTTTATCTTTTATTTTTGACATTTTAATTACAACATTTCTTGGTGTGGACATTTTGGGGTTCATCTTGTTGGGTTCTCTCTGTGATTCCTGGACCTGGATGTCTGTTTTCTTCCTTAGGTTAGGGAATTTTTTAACCTATTATTTTTTCATATAATTTCACTGCCTCTTTCTTTTTTTCTTCTTTTTCTTGGACGCCAATAATATGACTGTGAATGTCACTTCATGTTGCCCCAGAGCTCCTTAATCTATTATCATTAAAGTTTTTTCTTTTTTCTTTTTAACTTGGGTGATTTCCACTACTCTGTCTTCCAGAATGCTGATCCATTCTCTCTATCATCTAATCTGCTGTTGATTCCTTCTGGTGTATTTGTTATTTCAGTTATTGTATTTTTCAGCTCTGATTGTTTTTTTTTTTAAACATCTTTATTGGAGTATAATTGCTTTACAATATTGTGTTAGTTTCTGCTGTATAACAAAGTGAATCGGCTATATGCATACATATATCCCCATGTCCCCTCTCTCTTGTGTCTCCCTCCCACCCTCCCTATCCCACCCCTCTAGGTGGTCGCAAAGCACTGAGCTAATCTCTCTGTGCGATGCAGCTGCTTCCCACTAGCTATCTATTTTACATTTGGTAGTGTATATATGTCAATGCTACTCTCTTACTTCGTCCCAGTTTACCGTTTCCCCTCCTCGTGCCCTCAAGTTCATTCTCTACGTCTGTGTCTTTATACCTGTCCGGCCCATAGGTTCATCAGAAACATTTTTTTTCTTTTAGATTCCATATATATGTGTTAGCATATGGTATTTGTTTTTCTCTTTCTGATTTACTTCACTCTGTATGACAGACTCTAAGTCCATCCACCTCACTACAAATGACTCAATTTCATTTCTTTTTATGGCTGAGTAATATTCCATTGTATTTATGTGCCACATCTTCTTTATCCATTCATCTTTCGATGGACACTTAGGTTGCTTCCATGTCCTGACTATTGTAAATAGTGCTGCAATTAACATTGTGGTGCCTGACTCTTTTTGAATTATGGTTTTCTCAGGGTATATGCCCAGTAGTGGGATCGCTGGGTCATATGGTAGTTCTATTTTTAGTTTTTTAAGGACCCTGCATACTGTTCTCCATAGTGGCTGTACCAATTTACATTCCCACCAAGAGTGCAAGAGGGTTCCCTTTTCTCCACACCCTCTCCAGCATTTATTGTTTGTAGATTTTTTGATGATGGCCATTCTGACCCGTGTGAGGTGACACCTCATTGTAGTTTTGATTTGCATTTCTCTAATGATTAGAGAAGTCTAACGATTAGTGATGTTGAGCATCTTTTCATGTGTTTGTTGGCAATCTGTATATCTTCTTTGGAGAAATGTCTGTTTAGGTCTTCTGCCCATTTTTGGATTGGATTGTTTGTTTTTTTGATATTGAGCTGCATGAGCTGCTTGTATATTTTGGAGATTAATCCTTTGTCAGTTGCTTCATTTGCAAATATTTTCTCCAATTCTGAGGGTTGTCTTTTCGTCTTGTTTATGGTTTCCTTTGCTGTGCAAAAGCTTTTAAGTTTCATTAGGTCCCATTTGTTTATTTTTGTTCTTATTTCCATTTCTCTAGGAGGTGGGTCAAAAAGGATCTTGCTGTGATTTATGTCATAGAGTGTTCTTCCTACGTTTTCCTCTAAGAGTTTTATAGTGTCTGGTCTTAGATTTAGGTCTTTAGTCCATTTTGAGTTTATTTTTGTGTATGGTGTTAGGAAGTGTTCTAATTTCATTCTTTTACATGTAGCTGTACAGTTTCCCCAGCACCACTTATTGAAGAGGCTGTCTTTTCTCCATTGCATACTCTTGCCTCCTTTATCAAAGATAAGGTGACCATATGTGCATGGGTTTATCTCTGGGTGTTCTATCCTGTTCCACTGATCTATATTTCTGTTTTTGTGCCAGTACCATACTGTATTGGTTACTGTAGCTTTGTATTATAGTCTGAAGTCAGGGAGCCTGATTCCTCTGGCTCCGTTTTTCTTTCTCAAGATTGTTTTGGCTCTTCGGGGTCTTTTGTGTTTCCATACAAATTATGCAATTTTTTGTTCTAGTTCTGTGAAAAATGCCATTGGTAGTTTGACAGGGATTGCACTGAATCTGTAGATAGCTTTGGGTAGTATAGTCATTTTCACAATGTTGATTCTTCCAATCCAAGACATGGTATGTCTCTCCATCTGTTTGTATCATCTTTAATTTCTTTCATCAGTGTCTTATAGTTTACTGCATACAGGTCTTTTGTCTCCTTAGGTAAGTTTATTCCTAAGTATTTTATTCTTTTTGTTGCAGTGGTAAATGGGAGTGTTTCCTTAATTTTTCTTTCAGAGTTTTGATCATTAGTGTATAGAAATGCAAGAGATTTCTGTGCATTAATTTTGTATCCTGCTACTCTACCAAATTCATTGATTAGCTCTAATAGTTTTCTGGTAGCATCTTTAGGATTCTCTATGTATAGTATCATGTCATCTGCAAACAGTGACAGTCTTACTTCTTTTCTGATTTGGATTCCTTTTATTTCTTTGTCTTCTCTGATTGCTGTGGCTAAAACTTCCAAAACTATGTTGAATAATAGTGGTGAGAGTGGGCAACCTTGTCTTGTTCCTGATCTTAGAGGAAATGGTTTCAGTTTTTCACCATTGGGAACAATGTTGGCTCTGGGTTTGTCATATATGGCCTTTATTATGTTGAGGTAGGTTCCCTCTATGCATACTTTCTGGAGAGTTTTTATCATAACTGGGTGTTGAATTTTGTCGAAAGCTTGTTCTGCATCTATTGTGATGATCATATGGTTTTTCTCCTTCAATTTGTTAATATGTTGTATCACATTGATTGATTTGCGTATATTGAAGTTTCCTTGCATTCCTGGGTAAACCCCACTTGATCATGGTGTATGATCCTTTTAATGTGCTGTTGGATTCTGTTTGCTAGTATTTTGTTGAGGATCTTTGCATCTATGTTCATCAGAGATATTGGCCTGTAGTTTTCTTTTTTTGTGGCATCTTTGTCTGGTTTTGGTATCAGGGTGATGGTGGCCTTGTAGAATGAGTTTGGGAGAGTTCCTCCCTCTTGTATATTTTGGAAGAGTTTGAGAAGGATAGGTGTTAGCTCTTCTCTAAATGTTTGATAGAATTCACCTGTGAAGCCATCTCCTCCTGAGCTTTTGTTTGTTGGAAGATTTTTAATCATAGTGTCAATTTCAGTGCTTGTGATTGGTCTGTTTATATTTTCTATTTCTTCCTGGTTCAGTCTCAGAAGGTTGTGCTTTTCTAAGAATTTGTCCATTTCTTCCAGGTTGTCCATTTTATTGGCATATAGTTGCTTGTAGTAATCTCTCATGATCCTTTGTATTCCTGCAGTGTCTGTTGTTACTTCTCCTTTTTCATTTCTAATTCTGTTGATTTGAGTCTTTTCCCTTTTTCTCTTTATGAGTCTGGCTAATGGTTTATCAAATTTGTTTATCTTCTCAAAGAACCAGCTTTTAGTTTTATTGATCTTTGCTATAATTTCTTCTTTTTCATTTATTTCTGACCTGATCTTTATGATTTCTTTCCTTCTGCTAACTTTGGGTTTCTTTTGTTCTTCTTTCTCTAATTGCTTTAGGTGTAAGTTTAGGTTGTTTATTTGAGCTGTTTCTTGTATCAATATTAAGTATAAAATTGCCATACAGGTTTTGTAGATGCTATTTATCAAATAAAAAGTTTCCTGTATTATGTTTGCTAAGAGGTTTTTAAAAATCATGAATGAATATTAAATTTTATCAGATTTTTTTCTTCATCTATTGAAAGAATTATATGATCTACCAATGCTTCTGGAATTACAGTCTACTTTATTTGATATTGATATAGACAGACATGGAATCAACCTATATGTCCAGTGATGGATGAATGGATAAAGAAAACAATATGTTTATATACATAATGAAGTGTTATCCAACCATAAAAAGAAGGAAATCTTGCCGTTTGTGACATGTATAGGCCTTACGGGTATTTTGCTAAGTGAAATAAATCACACAGAGAAAGACAAATATTGCATGATCTTAGTTGTATGTTTAACCAAAAAAATACAAAACAAAACAAAACCCTGAACTTATACAGAATAAATTGGTGATTGCCAGAGGTTGGGGTGTGGTTGAGTGAAGTGGGTAAAGGTGATGAAAAGGTACAACTTCAGTTATAAAACTAATAACTCATGGGGATGTAATATACAGCATGGTGACTATAGTTAATAACACTGTGCTGTCTATTTGAAAGTTGCTGAGAGAGCAAATCTTAACAGTTCTCATCACAAGAAAAATAATTAATTTTGTGTGGTGATGGTTGCTAACTAGGGTTATCATAACGATCGATCATTTCACAATATATACATAGATCAAGTCATTATGTTGGACACCTGAAACTAAAATTATAAGTCAATTATACCAATGAAAAAATAATATAGAGTGGCCTCGTACTCTTTAAACAGTTTCCATCAGTGTTAACATCTTACAAAGCAATAGTACAATACCGTAAATGGGAATTTGACACTGATACAGTAAAGGCATAGATCATTTTTTATCACCAAAGAGATTCCTCATTTTTCCCTTTTATAGCCATACCTATTTCCTCCTATAAACCTTTTCTCCATCCATGTCCACTGGTAACCACTAATTTGTTCTCTATTTGTATATTATCATTTCAAGAATGTTACTTAAGTGGCATTATATCCTATGTAACCTTTAGGGATTGACGTATTTTTACTCAGCATAATACTCGAAAAAATCAAACAAGTTTTTCCACGTATCAGCACCTTTTATTGCTGAGTAGTATTCTATCATATGTATGTACTCAGTTCGTTTAACTGTTTACACATTGAAGGCTATATATATATTTTACTTTCAGGCTTTTATAAATCAAGGTATGATGAACATTTGTGTACAAGTTTTTATGTGAATATGAGTTTTTATTTTTAAGATGCAGATACCTAGGAGTATAATTGTTGTGTCATACAGTAGTTGCATATTTCGTTTTTTAGTTAGTTTTTAAAGAAACTACCAAATTTTTTTTCAGTGACTACCATTTTACATTCTGGCCAGCATTATATGAGTATGCATCGCTTACCATGTTTGGTTTTCTCATTATTTTTAATTTTATTGTTTGATAGTTATGTGGTGATATCTAATTATGGTTTTAATTTGCATTTTCCAAATGGCTAATGATGTTGAAAATATTTTTATCTGCCTTTCTGCCATCTCCATATCCTTTTTGTTGAAACGTCTGCTCATGTGTTTTGTCTCTCTTCTAACTGAACTGCTTGTTTTCTTACTACTGAGTTTTGGGGTTCTTTGTATATATGAGAAACTAATTCTTTGTCAGATATAATATATGATTTGCAAGTATTTTCTCCCAGTCGGTAGTTTGCTTTGTTATCCTCTTACGTGGGTCTTTTGAAGTGA
Organism: Eschrichtius robustus; assembly: GCF_028021215.1. Lineage (NCBI taxonomy): Eukaryota > Metazoa > Chordata > Mammalia > Artiodactyla > Eschrichtiidae > Eschrichtius > Eschrichtius robustus. The sequence continues at coordinate 31,819,883 of NC_090844.1, read as the reverse complement.
AAAGTTAAAAATTTTTTTGAAGTCCAATGTATCAATTTTTAATTTTATGCATCATGTAAGGTGCATAGCGTCTTTGCTTAGCCTTAGATCCTGAAGAGTTTTTCCTACATTTTTCTGAAAGTTTGATAGTTTTACATTTCATATTTGAGTCTGTGATCCACTTTGAGTTAATTTTTGTGTAGAGTCTGAGGATTAGTTTGACTCTAATCATTTTTTAACCTATGGATTTCCATTTGTTCCTGTACCATTTATTGGAAAGACCATCCTTATTCCAGTGAAGTGCTTTTGCATCTTTGTCAATAATCGGTTGGGCATATTTATATAGATCTATTTCTCGGTTCTCTATCCTGTTCCATTGATCCATAGGTCTGTCCCTCTACCAATAACATAGAGTCTTGATCACTGTACCTATATAATAAGTCTTGAAATTGCTAGACAGATTTCTGTCTATTTATTCTTCTTTTTCTAAAGTATAGCTATCTAATGCCTTTGCTTTTCCACATAAACTTTAGAAAAATATTAACTATAGCTACAAAAAATTTTTCCTGGGAATTTGATAGGAATTGGGCCAAACCTATATATCATTTGGGGCAGATTTGACATCTGTAATATGTTGACTCTTCCAGCCCATGAACACTCTACGTCTCTCCATTTTTTTAGACCTTTGATTTCTTTCATCAGCAGTTTATAGTTCACAGCATCCAAGTCCTGTACATACTTTGTAAAATTTATACCAAAGTATTTCTTTTTTTGAGCAATTGTAAAAGGTATTGTATTTTTAATGTCAATGTTTCAGTGTTCATTGCTACTAAATAGGAACACAGTTGATTTTTGAATATTTACCTGTTATTTCCTGTAATCTTGATGAGCTCACTTACTAGTTCTAAGAGTATTTTTGTGGATTACCTAGGATTTTTTTACATAGACAATCTGCCATCTGCAATCTGTCATCTACAAATAGCGACAGTTTTATTTTTTCTTTTCTCATCTATATGCCTTTTATTTCCTTTTCTTTTTTAGTACTGTGTTGAATAAGTGTGGTGATAGCTCACATCCTTGCTTTATTACAAATTTTAATGGGAAAGTCTTCAGTTTGCAACATAAGTATAATGTTAGCTGTAGGGTTTTTTTTTTGCAGAAGCTCTTTATCAATTTTTAGAAAGTTATCCTCTATTTCTATTTTTCTGAGAGTTTTTTTTTTTTTTTGGTCAAGGGTGAGTGTTGAACTTGTCAGATGTTTTTACTGCATCAATGGATATGATCATGTAGTTTTTCTTCTTTAACCTGTTAACATGATGGATTACATTGATTGATTTTCAAATATTAAACCAGCCTTGCTTTCCTGGAGTAAACCCCACAAGGCCATGGTGTTTTATTCTTTTTATATATTGCTGAATTCTATTTGCTATGCTATTAAGTATTTTTGTGTCTATTTTCAGGAGGGACATTGGCCTGTAATTTTCACTTTTGTATTCTTTCTCTGGTTTGGCAACATGCAAAGGTGTTTGCTCTCACCACTGGTCTTCAACACCACACTAGAGATCTTAGCCTGTTCTGTAAGGCAAGAAAATAAAATGAAAGGCATATGGATTTATAGATGATGTGATTGTCTACCTAGAAAATCCCAGAGTCTACAAAAAAGCTACTGGATTTAATAACTGAATTCAGCAAGTTTGCATGTTTCAAAGTCAATTTACAAAAATGAATCTGATTTTTATATGCTAGCAATAAAATATTTGAAACGTAACTAAAATGAACCATTTATGATAGAACTAATGTTGTTTCAGAGTACAAATCTGCAGCAAGTAGGAAATAAGACCTAGAGATGTAATACACAGTATAGTGAATATAGACAATGATATTGTATTATAATTTTCAAACTTGTAAGGGCCTACAATTTAATTATTCAAACCTCTAAAAAGAAATAATAATTATGTGATGTGATAGAGGTGCTAATTATTGCTATAATCGCAATCATCTTACAATATATAAATGCATCAAATTCACATATTGTATACCTTAAATATGCATAATTTTATGTGTCAAATATGTTTTAATAATAAGTAAATAAAATTGTTTTCATTCTGTGTTCAAAAAAAAGAGAAAATAACAGCACTAAAGACTTGAAATACTTAGATATTGTTAGCATAATGTGAGAAAGATCTGTATACTGAAAATTGTAAAATGTTGATGAAAGAAATCAAAGAAGACCTAAGGAAATGGAGATATATATCATGTTCATTGATTGGAAGCCTCAGTATTGGTAAGTTGTCAGTTCTCTCTGAACTGATGTATAGATTCTACGCAGTTCCAGTCAACATTCCAGCACTATATTTTGTAACAACTGAGAAGCTGATTCTAACGCTTATGTGGAAAGGCAAGAACTTAGAATAACCAAAAAAATTTCCAAAAAAAAAAAAATAACACGTATGGATAACTTACAGTACTTGATTTAGATAGTTTTTATAATGCTACAGTAATCAAGACAGTGTGTTATTCACAAGAAGATAGACCCAAAATGGACTCACACATATAAGGTCAAATGATTTTTCACAAAAGTGCAAAAGCAATTACATGGAGGAAGTATAGTCTTTTCAAGAATTGGTGCTGAATAACTGGTTATTCATATGCAAAATGACCTCCATCTATACCTTATAACATATATAACAACTCAAAATGAGTGATAGATCTAAATAACCAAAACTTAAAACTATAAAACTTTTAGAAAAAGACATGGTAGAGGAATCTTTGTAACTTTGGATTAGGCAAAGATTTTTTTTAGGTGTGACACCAAAAGCATGATTCCTAAAGTGAAAAATTGATATAGTGAAGGTAAGAATTTAATCAAATTACTGCCCTTTGTTATATACTTTAAGAAAATGAAAAGACAAGTCACAGCGAAATACTCACAGAAAATATTTTGAAATCACTTATTAGATAAGGGACATGTACCTGAAGGCTTAAAAAAGTTAAAACTCAATAATAATAATAATAATAAAAACAATAAAAAGTGGATAAAGTATTTGTCATTCACCAAATAATTATACAGATGGTAAATAAACATGAAAAGATGCTCAACATTATTATTCTTTAGGAAAATCTAAATTAAAACCAAAATGAGAAACTATTACATTCTTATAGTGGCTAAAACAAAACAAAACAAAAACCTGACAATGCCACCTGCTGGAGAATATGGAGGACACTCTTCTGCATTGCTGGTGGTAATACGAAATGGTACAGTTCCTTTGGAAAACAGTTTGGCTGTTTCCTATGAAGTTAAACATACCTGGTAATACCACTCTGAGATATTTACTGCAGTGAAATAAAAACCTGTTTAAAAATAACCTGTAAGAGAATGTTTATAGTGACTTTATTAGTAAGCACCCAAAACTGGAAACAACCCAAATGTCCTTACTGGTAAATGGATAAACAAGTTATGATTTATCTATACAATGAAAAATAAAGATAAATGAACTATTGATACGTGTAACAAACACCAAGGATCAATCTCAAATTTATTTTGCTGAGTGAAAGAATCAGTTTTATACACAGACACATACACACACACACTAAACACACGTGCATGTATAACATACATGTATTTTCTGGAAAAGGCAAAACATAGGAACCAAAAAACAGATCAGTTGCCAATAGCTTGGTGTAGGGGGAGGTGTATGGGGAAAATTTGGGGGTTAATGGAACTGCTCTATATCTTAATTATGGTGTAGTTATATGAGTGTATGCTTTACTCAAAACAACACTATACATTAAAAAGTAAATCTTATTGTATGAAGTTATAAATTAATTTTTTAAATGCAAAGATTATGAGTTCATATGGATATTTGTAGTCAGTTTAACCTGATCTAATTATAATTAGCATAATGGTATTTTTACCAAGCTTCTTTAATTTGATCATTATGTCTTCTCTTTCTCTGAAAGTATAGATTTCTCATGTCATTCACATGACTATGTATTGCTTTAACCAACAGTTGTTTTTTGAATATATCTTACTAAAGATGTACAAAGAACTTTACTCCAAAGTCTCTTGAAATAAATCCTTTCTTTATTATCAGATTTATATGAGATTTGATATTGATTTATTTAGCTTTGTTCCAAAACTTAATGTTATGTTTCTGAATTGATAACACATTTATATTATTCAAAAGTCAAACCTATGTAGAAAATTATACACAGAAAATTCTTAGAATTTTTTTACACATTTATAATTATCTTTATTACATGTGTTTTTATTTTATTTTTTATTGAAATATAGTTGATTTACAGTGTTGTGTTAGTTTCAGGTATACAGCAAAGTAATTCAGATATGCATACATATATATATATATATATATATATATATATATATATATATATATATATATATATTCTTCTTCAGATCCTTATCCCTTATAGGTTATTACAAATCAGCTGATTTTTCAGCAGAAACTCTGCAGGCCAGAAGACAGTGGCAGGATATACTTAAAGTGATGAAAAGGAAAAACCTACAACCACGAACACTCTACACAACAAGGCTCTCATTCAGATTCAACAGAGAAATCAAAAGCTTTACAGATAAGCAAAAGCTAAGAGAATTAAGCACCACCAAACCAGCTTTACAACAAATGCTAAAGGAACTTCTCCAGGCAGGAAACACAAGAGAAGAAAAAGACCTCCCAAAACAAACCCAAAACAATTAAGAAAATGGTAATAAGAACATAGATATTGATAATTACCTTGAATGTAAATGGATTAAATGCTCCAACCAAAACACACAGACTGGCTGAATGGATACAAAAACAAGACCCTAATATATGCCATCTATAAGAGACCCACTTTAGACCTAGGGACACATACAGACTGAAAGTGAGGGGATGGAAAAAGATATTACATGCAAATGGAAATCAAAAGAAAGCTGGAATAGCAATACTCATATCAGATAAAATAGACTTTAAAACAAAGACTGTTACAAGAGACGAGGAAGGACACGACAAAATGATTACGGGAACAATCCAAGAAGAAGATATAACAATTATATATGCACCCAACATAGGAGCATCTCAGTACATTAGGCAAGGGCTAACAGCCATAAAAGGGGAAATCAACAGGAACACAATACTAGTGGGGGACTTTAACACCCCACTTACACCAATGGACAGATTGTCCAGACAAAATAAATACGGAAACAGAAGCTTTAAATGACACAATAGACCAGATAGGCTTATCTGATATTTATGGGACATTCTACCCAAAAGTGGCAGAATACACTTTCTTCTCAAATGCACACGGAACATTCTCCAGGATAGATCAAATCTTGGGTCACAAATCAAACCTCGGTAATTTTAAGAAAATTGAAATTGTATCAAGCATCTTTTCTGACCACAGTGCTATGAGATTAGAAATCAATTACAGGAAAAAATCTGGAAGAAACACAAACACATGGAGGGTAAACCATTCACTACTGAATAACCAAGAGATCACTGAAGAAATCAAAGAGGAAATAAAAAAATACATAGAAACAGATGACAATGAAAACACGATGACCCAAAATCTATGGGATGCAGCAAAAGCAGTTCTAAGAGGGAAGTTTATAGCGATTCAATCTCACCTCGTGAAACAAGAAAAATCTCAAATAAACAATCTAAACTTACACCTAAAGCAACTAGAGAAAGAAGAACAAAAAAAACCCCAAAGATAGTAGAAGGAAAGAAATCATAAAGATCAGAGCAGAAATAAATGGAATAGAAATGAAGAAAACATAGCAAAGATCAATAAATCTAAAAGTTGGTTCTTTGATATGATAAACAAAATTGATAAACCTTTAGCCAGACTCATCAAGAAAAAAAGGGAGAGGATTCAAATCAATAAAATTAGAAATAAAAAAGGAGAAATTACAACCGACACTGCAGAAATACAAAGGATCATAAGAGACTACTAGAATCAACTATATGCCAAAAAAAAAAAAGACAACCTGAAGAAATGGACAAATTCTTAGAAAGGTACAACCTTCCAAGACTGAACCAGGAAGAAATAGAAAGTATAAACAAACCAATCACAAGTAATGAAATTGAAACTGTAATTAAAAATCTTCCAACAAACAGAAGTCCAGGACCATATGGCTTCACAGGCGAATTCTATTTAACATTTAGAGAAGAGCTAACACCATTTCTTGTCAAACCCTTCCAAAAAATTGCAGAAGGAGGAACACTCCCAAACTCGTTCTATGAGGCCACCATCACCGTGATACCAAAACCAGACAAAGATGTCACAAAAAAAGAAAATTACAGGCAAATATCACTGATGAACATAGATGCAAAAATCCTCAACAAAATACTAGCAAACAGAATCCAACAACACATTAAAAGGATCACACACCATGATGAGGTGGGATTTTTCCAGGTATGCAAGGATTCTTCAGTATACATAAATCAATCAATGTGATACACCATATTAACAAATTAAAGAATGAAAACCATATGATCATCTCAATAGATGCAGAAAATGCTTTTGAAAAAATTCAATACCCATTTATGATAAAAACTCTCCAGAAAGTGAGCATAGAGAGAACCTATCTCAACATAATAAAGGCCATATATGACAAATCCACAGCAAACATCATTCTCAGTGGTGAAAAACTGAAAGCATTTCCTCTAAGATCAGGAACAAGACAAGGATGTCCACTCTCACCACTCTTATTCAACATAGTTTTGGAAGTCCTAGCCACTGCAATCGGAGAAGAAAAAGAAATAAAAGGAATCCAAATTGAAAAAGAAGTAAAACTGTCAGTGTTTGCAGATGACATGATACTATACATAGAAAATCCTAAAGACACTACCAGAAAACTACTAGAGCTCATCAATGAGTTTGGTAAAGTTGCAAGATACAAAATTAATACACAGAAATCTGTTGCATTTCTATACACTAACAACAAAAGATCAGAAAAAGAAATTAAGGAAACAACCCCATTTACCGTTGCATCAAAAAGAATAAAATACCTAGGAATGAACGTACCTAAGAAGGCAAAAGAGTACAGTTTTGTACTCCAAAAACTATAAGACAGTGATGAAAGAAGTTGAAGATGATACAAAGAGATATACATGTGTTTTTAAACACTTCTCTAAATGCATTACAGAATGACTATCACATCCATTCCCTGAAATAACACTGTTCTCAATGTAGCAAGTGGTTAGCACTAATTACCGCCTTTACAGAAAATTCTTACTTCCAGTCTGCCACCTACATCCTTTGCTTCCTGGTCCCAAGGAGTTAAATCATTTTTATTAGTGACTTCTGTATTCTCTTAGTGGTCTTTGTGCAAAAATATGAAAATAAGTGTATTTATTCTTATTCTGTATTCTTTCTGAAACAAGAGGATGCATGTTATGTAACTCTTATTCTGTCCTCGTTTTATTAACTTAGTATATCTCAGAGTCTTCTTCATATCAGAACACAGAGCCCTTACTTATTTTTAACCAGTTTATAATAGGGTCTAAAAATTGTGTGTAGTTTATTTAACTAGTTCTTTAATAATTGGTACTTGGCTTGATTCCAATATTTTATTATTTAAAAAAATCTTACAGTGAAAAAAACCTTACGTGTGTCATTTTTATATGTGCATGTGTATCTACAAGGCAGATTCCCAGGAGTGATATTTCTAGGTAGTATAATTCTAATTTTGATAGCTAATACCAGATTTTGGCACTGATTTTAGTGCTTTGCACACTTACCAATAACATATGAGAAGGGTCTGTTTCCCCACAGTCTAGCCAACAAAGTGTACGGTCAAGTTTTTTTTCCACCTTTGGTACATGAGAAATGGTATCTTGGTATAGTTTTAATTTTCATTTCTTTTTCATGAGCCTGATGGTAGATAGCTAGATATCTAGATATATAGGGATAGATGCATTTAGATATCAATTGCAACACAGATATAGGTAAAAAGATAAATTTCTTTGCCTTGCAATGAGAAGTAGTTTTCTTTCTTAATTTGTCTTTTGGCTTGGCTTTTTGTGTGTGTGTATTTTTTAACTGCCATACAAAATACTTTTATTTTTAAGGCAGGACTCATCAGGTTTTTATTTGATGGTTTCTAGGGTTTGAGTCATAATTAGAAAGGCCTTCCCACTTCATGGGTATGAGGGAAGTTTTAAATTTATTTTCCATGGTAATTTTAGAATCAACATGTCTAGCTCCTATTTTTTAAGACTATGTTAAATTTATAAATTGAGCTATAGAGAACTGTTTAGTCTTCACACCTCACATTTTGTCTTTCCAGTTTTTCGTCATTCAGAAGTTAATTTCTCATAGGTTTTATACATTTATTGATAACTTTTCTTAGATATATTGTCTTTCTGTTTGCTGTTGTAAATGTGTCTTCTATCTGGTTTAGGTCCTACAGTAGGAACAATGAACATAGCAAGCTTAATTTTTTAACCTTTTACAATCTGTCCTTTATTCAACAAATGTTTATTGAGATAATATTGCATAGTGATTCAAATTTAAACTCTGGAGGCCAACTGCCTGCATTTAACTTCAGCCCTGTCCCCTAGGGCAGTTGATGCTCTCTGCCTCAGTTTCCCTATATTTGCTTTTATTATTTTTATTCTTTTACAGCTTTATTGAGGTATAATTGACAAATAAAAATTATACATATTTAAGGAGTACAATGTGATATTTGAGATATGTATACATTGTGAAATCATAAACTAATTAACATATACACCACCTTACGTAGTTAACATTCTTTGGTGTGCTGTGAGAAATCTTAAGATCTTCTCTAGCAAATTTCACATATACAATGCAGTATTATTAACTATAATCATCATGCTGTACATTAGGCCTCCAGGACTTATTCATCCAACATAATTGAAACTTGGTACCTTTGACCATCTCCCCATTTCCTCCATCTCCCAACCCCTGGCAACCACTATTCTACTTGCTGCTTTTATGAGTTGGACTATTTTAGATTCCACACGTAAGTGTGATCATACAGTACTTGCCTTTTTATGTCTGGCTTATTTCACTTAGCATAATGTCCTTCAGGTTTATCCATGTTGTAAATGTCAGGATTTCCTTCTTTCTTGAGGCTGAATTATATTCCACTGTATATGTACATCACATTTTCTTTATCCATTCATCTCTCAGTGGACGTTTAAAAAGTGGGCCTCTTTGGCGTCATCTTGCATGGCTGGCAGTATTCACTATACTCTCACCTTCCCTTGTGGGAGAAATCATGGCTGAAGGCAGCTCTCTTGGCACTGAGCTGTGCTGCCTTGGGGGAATGGTGACATGGGTAAAGTGAAACTGTTTTTACCTTCTTCAATATGTCTATTCTTGGATTTTTTGCTCCAGTGTGGCGTGGGGCCTTTCCTTGGATCTTGGGCCACATCTGTGGGTGTTTGTCGAAATTGTTGTTTCTGTGGAGAGATGAGGGCTAAAAGACTCCTATTCTGCCATCTTGCTGATGTCACTCCAGAAGATTAATGTTGGTACATTATCTCTACTTGTTTATAGTTTACAGGAGGAAGAAACAATGAGAGTGAGAGCAAGAGCAAGAGTGAGAGACTCGAAGTAACATATAACAAAAGGGCCAAACTACAGAAGTGCCAATCAAATTAAAAGTGAGAAGGCAGATTGAGGAATTTTAAAAAAAATATTTATTGTTTTTACTTATTAATATAATTCATTTTTAAAAAATTTTTGGCTGCGACGGGTCTTAGTTGCGGCACTCGGGATCTTCGTTGCAGTGCGCGGGCTACTCTCTAGTTGTGGTGTGCTGGCTTACTTGCCCCGTGACATGTGGGATCTCAGTTCCCCAACCAGGGATCGAACCCTCATGCCCTGCATTGGAAGGCAGATTCTTTACCACTGGACCACCAGGGAAGTCCCAGGAATGTTTAAATTCAGTGAAAGGAGGTGGAAAGCATTCCAGGTTATGGAAACAATATGCCTAGAGACATGGGACTAAATAATAGTTATTTTCAAAGAGTACAGAATTCATAGTTATAACTGGAGCTGAACCTCTGAAGGAGGGGAGGGATACAAGAAAAGTTGAAGAAGTAAAACAGTAAATCTTGATAACTGATTTGATGTGGAGACTGGGTGGGCCGTATTAAGTAAAAAATAGCTATTATTGAATCCAGGTCATCAGGAGTATGCATAGAGTTTGGGGGAAAGTCTTCTCTATTGGGAGAACTATCTTGAATGAAGAAAGAGTGTAAACAATACTTTGATACTGGAATGTAAAGCCAAAGTTGGGTGTTAAAGGCGAATACTTGGAAACAAGTGCTTACGTATAAACAATATCAGCGAGGCAGAATAAGGGAGCAGTGGAGAGACAGTGCAATTGTGAAGTGAAGTGCAGTTGAGACTGAGGAGGCGTTTCAAATTGAGAATTGCGTACCAAGCTTTCTTACACACGTCTTGGAATGTTCGTTTTGGCTGGGGCTCTAAAGATGGCAGAGTATGTTTGGAGCATCTGTATCTTAGTGATTGAGAGTATGGCTCTGGATTCAAACTGTCCAAGTTCATATCCTTCAGCAGCACTTAACTGTGCTGCCCTGAGCAAGTTACTTGTACTTCCCATCTGATGTTTGATTTGTTCAGTGGGGAAAAAATAGGATCTAATTCACTGGCTGGATTTGAGGATTAAATAGAATAGTTAATGTAAATGCATGAGAATAGTGCTATTATTATATGGCAGTTTATATGGACTCTTCTTCTCAAAGCAGAAAAAAATAATGTTAAGTTGCAGAACAATAAAATCATTCCAGTGAGAAAATGGTGAGCTTTTCTACATTTGAGTGAAAACTTTTAATCCATACATTAAAACTATTTTTCATTGTAATTCAACAAAATGCTTTTGATTGAAATGTTTGATCAAGGCTTTGGTAACCCTAACCAAACATCACAAGAACAGTAAAGTCATCAGTAACTTGGATCCATTGGATATGTTTTAGAAACCCAGATTGCCTAATCTCATTTAATTAAGACTATTTTACAAATTTGAAACAGTTAAAGACATACGGAAAGATTGTACTTCAATTTGCTTCAGACTAGAATTTATGAACTACAGACAAATTACTAGCAGGAGTTATCACCTGTGAATTGTTTGTCAAAATTAACTATAATTATATACTTATTTATTTAGCTATAGAGATTATCCAGATTATGTGGGAGCAGCATTTCCTGGAAAGATGTGTGTTACCAGTTATTCTGCAGGAATTGCTTTGGTATGTAATTACTTAATCTTATTATTTGAAAAAAATACATTTAAAAATTACCCAGCATTACAGCATATATTTTATACACTTCACATTTATATTTACATTTAGAGATTGCATTTATATTCCATCACTCTGAAAACTTTGAACTATGTAGAAGGAATAGTATTCTGAAGTACAAGTGTCTTATTGCAATTATTTGGAAGTTAAAGTGGAATAAAAATATAATAAATACACATGTATTCCTTATTATATAGAAGAGTGCATTATGAAAAATTATCTGTAAAGATATTTCTATAACCAAAATAGATTTATTTTTCTTGTAGGTATAAAATTGGAAAAATAGTCTTATAGATAAATTAACTTCAAAATCAAAACAAATGGTTAACCAAAAAGTATGATAAAAATCCATTAAAATCTTTCAAATTTTTCTACATAATATTTAAAGAAACTTTTATGTCTATTTTAAATATTTATAGTTCTTATAAATATTTTATATTTACATAAATTATTGGTATAATTAGATGCATCACTGAAAGAGAAGTAATTCATTGAGCCTTTCCCCCACCTATTCATCCTTTTTAAAAATAAGTTTAAGTACTATATAGTATTTTAAAATTACAAAGTAATTTATGTTATTCATGTCCATTTTTAAAAGAACATATAGAAACATAAATGGAAACTTATATAATCTGGCATCTTCCGAGGGATGAAGCAATAATCACTGTTAACATTTTGATTAATATGTATCTCCTACTTTGGGTTTTTATCTGTTACTGTGGCTCCCCACTATATGTTTTTGCAAAAATGGGATTTTGCATGCATATTTTTATTTCTGATACTCTTCCAATTATTTTTATTACAGAATTTATGCCTGCATGCATGTATATGTAAAATTGTTTAAATTGTAGCTATAAAAAGCAAAGTTTGTTAGCAAAACTCTCTTCTTTATCCGCTTCATGAAGTCCTATGAGAATTTATAATTTCTATTTAAATTCTCTGGTAGTTATTTATTTAAAATATATATACTTTGACCCCTACTTTGATTAATAAACTTTAGACAACATTGGTAATATTACCTTTGACATATTTAACCCACTCTCTCTATTTGTCATATATATTGTGAAGTTTTTATTACTTTATTAATACTTATAATATTAGTAATCTATATTAAACACATTCTTAAATATTATATGTATATACATAATATATGTAATTATATATTATAGATGTTATACAATATATAATACACAATAATATATAATATATTAAATATTATTGCATAATATATTACCATCTTAATGTATTTATGTTTTTTATTATTTATATTAATTATTTTAAAAAATCTTTTTACCTTAAGCACAGTCCATTGATTATTTGCTATGAAAAATGAGACATGTAAAATAGTGCACTTCTCATATCCATTGTTAAGAGTTATAAAATTTATAATTTATTTTATAGAACTTTTGTACTTTGTCTACAGGTTGATTTTTAAGTTAAATCAATAAATATTATTTTATGGTATCATGAATATAAAAATGGTATTAACTCTGAATCAAGAAATAAATATGTTGTTATTCTGGTAAAGCTTTGATGACCAAAAGAGGTCTAATGGAGCTTCTCAATTTTTTTCTAACTTATTTTACTTCTGTGGGTGGAAACAACTGCCACAGAAAATTAAACTTCATTTTCCTTTTCTTGGAATTCTTTGCTCTTTTTCTAGAATAACTTCAAGTTTAAAAAATTTTGAACACAGTGTATATAAGTGGCAAACACTGTTATTTTATTAATGAAAACACTTTTGCTCTCCCTCCACATTTGATTGATAATTTGGCTAGGTTTAGAATCCTAGTTCTAACATCCTTCTCTCTCAACATTCTGAAGATTGATGTATTGTGTTTTTGTCAACTCATTATGAAGTGCAAGGATGGCAAGGAAATTGAGGGTGTTTGTAAGAGAATCTGAACTGCTTAAAGGAGGAGAGAAGTCAGTAAGGAGATTAGGAACAGTGAAAATGTAGGAACCATGGTTTAGTTGTGCTGATGGGTGTGCAGATTGTTGTAGTTGAGGTGCTGGTGGAGTTATCAGGAGAGACAGCAAGTGGTCAGGATGTGGCATGCACAGAGATGACGGAGGGCTTGCAGTTATTGATAAAAATCTGTTGACAAGGTCTAGAGTGTGAACCATAGGAATGAGTGGGTGAGGCAGGATGTAGGATAGAATTATTAGAGGAGTTGAATTCAAGGAATGATGCTTTTACAAAGCTTTTATACTTATATTTTTATAAACCTTTATATTTCTTTGTTTAAAAGCTCTTATACTTTTACCACAATTGAATATGTTTCTAAATAAGAATTGTTTTTTATGCTTTAAACATAATATAAATTGTATCCTGCTGTATCATTCTGCAAATAGATTGTTTTGGTTTCCACTTATAATTTTGAGATTTAATGGAATTACAGTTAATTTTTTTTTTTTAATTAATTAATTAATTTATTTATTTATGGCTGTGTTGGGTCTTCGTTTCTGTGCAAGGGCCCTCTCCAGTCGCGGCAAGCGGGGGCCACTCTTCATCGCGGTGCGCGGGCCTCTCACCGTCGCAGCCTCTCCCGTTGCAGGACACAGGCTCCAGACGCGCAGGCTCAGTAGTTGTGGCTTGCGGGCTCTAGAGCGCAGGCTCAGTAGCCGTGGCTCACGGGCCCAGCCGCTCCGCGGCATGCGGGATCCTCCCGGACCAGGGCTCGAACCCATGTACCCTGCATTGGCAGGCAGACTCTCAACCACTGCCCCACCAGGGAAGCCCTACAGTTAATTTTTAAAAGACTTTGTTTTTTAAGAGAAATTTTAGGTTCATAGCAAAATTAAGAGGGAAGTACAGAGATATCCCATATAGTCCTTGCCCCCCTACACACATAACCTCCTTCACTGTTAGCGTCCACACCAGAGAGGTGCATTTGTTACAGATGATGGACCTACACTGACACATTACAACCACCAAAAGTTCACAGCTTACATTAAGGTTCATTTTGGTGGTATACATTGTGTGAGTTTTGACAAATATATAATGACATATATCTAGCATTATAGTGTCATAGAGAGTAGTTTCACTGTCCTCAAAATCCTTTGTGCCTAGTAAATTTTTTGCATTGGTGCTTGATACTTTATTATATGAATGCCACACTGTATCCTTTATGCTTTTCATGGGAATTTTGGTTGTTTCTATTTTTGCCATTACAAACAATATTTAATAAACATCTCTATACATAACTCTTCCAATTTCCATTTGATCCTTTTGTAAATTGAAATGTAGTTGACGTACAACATTATGTTAGTTTCAGGTGTACTACGTAGTGACTTGACATTTGCATACCTTACAAAAAGTCATGACAAGTCTAGTAATTGTCTGTCCCCATACAAAGTTAATATTATTGACCTTATTTCATATGCTGTATATTATACCCCCATGGCTTATTTATTTTATAACTGGAGGTTTGTACTTCTTAATCCACTTTACCTGTTTCACCACCACCCCACCCCCTCCTCTCTGGCAGCCACCCATCTGTCTTTGCTACCTGAGTTTGTTTTCATTTTCTTTTGTTTGTTTCTTTTGTTTTTAGATTTCAAATATAAGTGAGAGCATACATATTTGTCTTTCTCTGTCTGACTTATTTCACTCAGTGTAATACTCTCCAGATAGACCTTCCATGTTTTTGCAAATGGCAAGATTTTTATTGGGGGGGTGTATAGTTGTTTTACAATGTCGTGTTAGTTTCTGCTGTACAGTGAAGTGAACCAGCTGTATGTATACATATATCTTCTCTTTTTTGGATTTCCTTCCCATTTAGGTCACCACAGAGCATTGAGTAGAGTTCGTGTGCTATACAGCAAGTTCTCATTAGTTACCTATTTTATACATATTGTATAAATGTGTATATATGTCAGTCCCAATCTCCCAGTTCATCCCACCCTCCCTCCCCCTTTCCCCCCTTGGTGTCCATACATTTGTTCACTACATCTGTGTCTCTATTTCTGCCTTGTAAACAGGTTCATCTGTACAACAAATGGCAATATTTTTTTAAAATTTATTTTTAATTTTTTTTGACTTTTTATTTTATATTGGTGTATAGGTGATTAACAATGTTGTGTTAGTTTCAGGTGTACAGCAAAGTGATTCAGTTATACATATGCATGTATTTATTCTTTTTCAAATTCTTTTCCCATTTGGGTTGTTACATAATATTGAGCAGAGTTCCCTGTGTTATACAGTAGGTGCAAATGGCAAGATTTTATTGGCCGAGTATTAATCTACTGTGTGTGTATGTGTGTGTGTGTGTATACATATACATACATATATATATGTATGTATATGTATATACACACATGTCATATCTTCTTTATCCGCTCATCTAACAATGGATACTTAGGTTGTTTCCATATCATGGCTATGGTAAATAATGCTGCAATGAACATTGGGGTACATGTTGTTTAGTATTAGTGTTTTTGTTTTCTTTGGAAAAACACCCACAAGTGAAATTGTTGGATTATATGCAGTCCAAGTTTTAATTTTAAGAGGAACCTCCATACTGTTTTCCATAGCGGCTGCACCAATTTACAGTCCCATCAACAATGCACAGGGGCTCCCTTTTCTCCACATCATTGCCAACACTTGTTTTTGTCTTTTTGATGACAGCCATTCTGACAGGTGTGAGGTGGTTTCTCACTGTGGTTTTGATTTTAATTTCCTTGATGATTAGTGTTTTTGAGCATCTTTTCATGTGTCTGTTTGCCATCTGTATGCTTTCTTTGGGAAAATGTCTGTTCAGGTCCTCTGCCCATTTTTATATCAGGTTTTCAGGGGTTTTTTTGATGTTGAGATGTGTGAGTTCTTTGTATATTTTGAATATTAACCCCTTATTATATATATTGTTTGCAAATATTTTCTCCCACTTAGTAGTTTACCTTTTAATTTTGTCGTTGGTTTTCTTCACTATGCAAAAGCTTTTTAGTTTGATGTAGTACCATTTGTTTATTGTTACTTTTATTTTCCTTGCTTGAGGACACAGGTACAAAAATATTGCTAAGATTGATGTCAAAGAGCATACTTCCTATGTTTTGTTCCAGGAGTTTCATGGTTTCTGGTGTTGCATTTAAGTTTTTAATCCATTTCAAGTTTTTGTGTTTTTTTTTTATTGTATATGGTGTGAGAAAGTAGTCCAGTTTCATTCTTTTGCATGTACCTGTCCAATTGTCCCAACACCACTTATTGAAGAGACTATCTTTTTCCCATTAATTATTCTTGCCTCCTTTGTCACAGCTTAACTGACCATATAAGCTAGGGTTTATTTCTGGACCCTCAATTCTGTTCCATTAATCTATGTGTCTGTTTTTGTACCAGGACCATACTGTTTTGGTTACTGTAGCTTTGTAGTATAATTTGAAATCAGGGAACATGATAACTACAACTTTGTTCTTTATCAAGATTGCTTTGACTGTTCTGGGACTTTTGTGTTTCCACACAAATTTTAGAAGTATTTGTTCCAACTCTGTGAAAAATGCCATTGGTGTTTTGATAGGGATAATTGAAGCCAAGTAGATTGCCTTGGCTAGTATGGTCATTTTAACAATATTAATTCTTCCAGTCCATGAACCCATATAGCTTTCTATTTATATGTGTTGTCTCCAATTTCTTTCATCAGTGTTTTATAGTTTTCTGAGTATGGTTCTTACACCTCCTTGGTTAGATTTATTCCTAGGTATTTTTTTTTAATGCAATTTTAAAGGGGATTGTTTTCTTAAAATTTCTTTCTGATAGTTCATTGTTAGTATATAGAAATGCAACAACAGATTTCTGTATATTAGTTTTGTATCCTGGAACTTAACTGAATTCATTTATTAGGTCTAATAGTTTTTTGTGGCATCTTTAGGATTTTCTGCATATAGTATCATGTCATCTTCAAACAGTGACAGTTTTGCTTCTTCCTTTCCAATTTGGATTCCTTTTATTTCTTTTTTTAGTCTAATTGCTGTGGCTAGGACTTCTAATACTATGTTGAATAAAAGTGGCAAGAGTGGACATCCTTGTCTTGCTCCTAATCTTAGAGGAAATGCCTTCAGCTTTTCACTGTTGAGTATGATATTAGCTGTGGGTTTGACGTATATGACCTTTATTATGTTGATGTATGTTCCCTCTGTACCAACTTTGTTGAAAGTTTTTTTTTAAATCATAAATGGGTGTTGAATTTTGTCAATAGCTTTTTGTGCATCTATTGAGATGATCATGTGACTTTTATTCTTCAATTTGTTAATATGGTGTATCACACTGATTGATTGGCAGATATTGAACCATCCTTGCATCCCTGGGATAAATCCCACATAATCATAGTGTATGATCCTTTTAATATATTGTTGAATTTGGTTTGCTAATATTTTGTTGAGGATTTTTACACCTATGTTTATTAGTGATATCGGCCTGTAATTTCCCTGTGTGTGTGTGTGTGTGTGTGTGTGTGTGTATGGTGTCTTTGTCTGGTTTTGGATTCAGAATGATGCTGACCTTGTAGAATGAGTTTGTAAACATTCCTTCCTCTTCAAAATTTTGGAAGGATAGGTGTTTGGTAGAATTGGCCTGTGAAGCTGTTAGGGTCCTGGACTTTTGTTTTTTGGGACTCTTTTGGGTTTTGATTCAATTTTATTACTGGTAATTCATCTTTTTAGATTTTCTATTTCTTCGTAATTCAGTCTTGGAAGATTGTACATTTCTGGGAATTTATCCATTACTTCTAGTTTGTTTAGCTTGTTGGTATATAATTGTTTGTAGTAATCCCTCATGATACTTTATATTTCTGTAGTGTCTGTTGTAAATTCCCTTTAGTTACTGATTTTATTTGGGCTCCCTCTTTTTTCTGGATGAGCCTGGTGAAAGATTTATCAATTTTAAAAAATCTTTTCAAAGAACCAGCTCTTAGTTTCATGGATCTTTTCTATTGTTTTTTGTTTCTTTGTTTGTTTGTTTTTTGTCTCTATTTCATTGATTTCCCCTCTGATCTTTATGATTTCCTTCTTTCTCCTAACTTTGGGCTTTGTTTATACTTCGCCTAGTCTTTTAGGTTTAAGGTTATATCGTTTGATATTTTTCTGGTTAATTGAGGTAGGCTTGTAGTGCTATAATCTTCCCTCTTAGAACTGCTTTTGCTTCATCCTGTAGATTATATATCATTGTGTTTCCATTTTCATTTGTCTCAAGGTATATTTTGATTTCCTCTTGATTTCCCCAGTGACCCATTGGTTGTTTAGTAGCATATTTTTTACACTCCACATGTTTGTATTTTTTGCATTTTCTTTTGTTGATGATTTTTAATCTTATGTCCCGTGGTGAGAACAGATGCTTGATATGATTTTAGTCTCCCTAAATTTATTGAATCATTTTTTGTAGCCTAGCATGTGATCTATCCAGGAGAATGCTCCATGTGCACTTGAAAAGAAGGTATAGTCTGCTGTTTTTGGATGGAATCTATTAATTTCATCTATTATCTATTATATTTATTAATTACATCTGTCTAATATGTCATTTACGGCCATTGTTTCCTTGTTGGTTTTGCCTGTGGATGATCTTTCCGTTGATGTATGTAGGGTGTTAAAGTCCCCTGCTATGTTGAATTACTGTCAGTTTTTCCCTTTAGGTTGTTAATATTTGCTTTATCTATTTAGGTTTTCCTATGTTGGGTGCATATGTATTTACAATTTTTATATCTTCTTGTTGGATTGATACCTTTGTCATTATGTATTGTTCTTTTTGTTTATTACAGTCTTTGATTTAAAGTCTATTCATCTGATATGTGTTGCTGTCCCAGCCTTCTTTTCATTTTTATTTGCATGGAATATCACTTTCCATTCTCTTACTTTCAGTCTGTGCATGTCTTTAGAGCTGAAGTGAGTCTCTTGCAGGCAGCATTTATATGGGTCTTGTTTTTGTATCCATTCAGCCACTCCATTTCTTTTCCTGGGAGCTTTTAGTTCATTTACATTTAAGTAAAATATGGCTAAGTATGTATTTATTTCCATTTTGTTTATTGTTTTCTAATTGTAGTAGCTCTTTTTTGTTCCTTCTTTTCTTTCTCTCTTCCCTTTTGATTTGATGACTATCTTTAGCGTTTTGTTTGGATAACTTTCCTTTTTTGTATTTGTGTATCTATTATAAGTTTTTGGTTTGTGGTTACCATGAGTTCATATATAACAACCTACATATGTACATGACTATTTTATGTCAATGATCTGTTAAGTTTGAATGCATTCTAACAACCCTGCATTTACACCCCCCCTGCCCATGTTTAATATTTTTGACATCATATTTTACACTTTTTGTTTTGTGTATCTCTTACTACATATTGTGGATATAGGTGATTTTACTACTTTTATATTTTAACCTTTTTACTAGCTTTATAACCAATTGATCTACACCTTTACTCTATGTTTGCCTTTCCAAAAAGATTTTTTTCCTTTCATAACTTTCATGTTTCTAGATATGGCTGTTTGTGCTTAGAGAAGTCCCTTCAACATTTCTTGTAAAGCCAGTTTAGTGGTGAACTCTTTTAGCTTTTGCTTGTCCATAAAACATTTATCTCTCCTTTAATTCTGAATGATAACCTTGCCTGGTAAAGTATTCTTGGTTGTAGGTTTTTTTCTTTCATCTCTTTGAATATATCATCATGCCACTCTCTTTTGGCCTGCAGAGTTTCTACTGAAAAGTCAGCTGATAGTCTTATGGGAGTTTCCTTGTATGTAACTGGTTGCTTTTTTCCGGCTGCTTTTAATATTTCTCTTTTTAATTTTTGGCATTTTAATTATAATGTGTCTTGGTGTAGACCTCTTTGGGTTCATCTTGTTTGGGACTCTGTGCTTTTTAGACCTTGATATCTGTTTCTTTCTCCAGGTTAGGGAAAATTTCAGCTATTATTTCTTCAATTATGTTCTCTGCCCCTTTCTCTCTCTTTTCTCATTCTGGGACCCCTGTAATGGGAATGTTAGTATGCTTGATGTCATCCCAGAGGTCTCTCTCAAACTGTTTTCATTAAAAATTTTTTTTTTCCTTTCCTGCTTTGGTGATATCTACTACTCTGTCCTGCAGTTTGCTGATCTATTCCTCTGTATTATCTAATCTACTGTTGATTTCTTATAGTATAGTCTTAATTTCAGTTATTGTGTTTTTTAGCTCTGTTAGGTTCCTCTTTATATTTTCTAACTCTGTTGAAATTATCATTGTGTTCATCTACTCTTCTCCAGAGTTTATTGAGCATCTTTAAGATCATTACCTTGAACTCTATAAATTGCTTTTCTCACTGTTTAGTTCTTTTTCTGGAGTTTTGTGTTGTTCCCTTGTTTGGAACATATTCCTCTGTCTCCTCATTTTGCCGTATTCCTTATATATATTTTTTACTATATCATCAATGTTATAAAAGGATACAACTCAGGAACATTCAGATGGAAGAGATGCACAGGGCAAGGTATGGGAGAAGTATTGCCGAGTCTCAGTACCCTTCTCAGGGATGCTGCACTTCTGATACCTCCACGTGTTCACAAACCCAGAAGCTCCCTGAACTCCTTCAGGTTCTTTTATGGAGGCTGCATTTTGTCCCTTAGCATGATTGGTGTAATCACTGGCCATTGGTGATTGAACTCAATCTCCAGCCCCTCTTCCCTTACTAGAGGCCTGGAGCAGGGTGAAAGTTGCCACCCTTTAATTAAATAGTTGGTTCCTCTCCATCCATAGGGCTTTCCAAAAATACATCATTAACATAAACTATGATTGAAAGGGGCATATTATGAATAACAAAAGATGCTCCTTTCACTTTTATCTTTCCTGAGCTATTTTGGGACCAAAATCCCACAATTATAACAAACAATGCTTTTATTGCTTTTGCTCTTAATCTTTTAGGAAATTACAATGGCTGAAAATAAAGACCAAAACCAAAGGTGTTCAGTTAACACTATACATTTCCCTCTAATGACTATTTTCACTATATCCCGCAGATTCACGTAAGTTGTGTTTTCATTTTCATTGAATTCAAGGAGACCTTGAGACTCTTCTTTGACCAGGTGATTATTTAGAATCATGCTGTTCATTTCCCACATATTTTGGGAAAATTCCAGCTATCTTTTTGTTTTTGATTTTTAGTTAATTTTTAGTTTAATTCCATTTAGTTTGAGAACACTCTTAACATGGTTTATTTATATTTTTATAAATATTTAAAGGAATGTTCTATAATGCAGAATGCAGCATATCTTACTGAGTGATCTATGTGAGCTTAAAAAAATGTGTTCCTGTTGTTAAGTGGAGTACTCTATAAATATCAATTAGATCAAATTGATTAATAGTGAATTTTATGTCATCTGTATTCCTCCTAATTTTCTACCTGCTTCATCTGTAAATTACTGATAGAGAGATGTTGATGTCTCCAACTATTTTAATAGATTTTTCTGTTTCTATTATTAGTTCCATCATTTTTTAAATTGAAGTATAATTGCTTGCAATATTGTGTTAGCTTCAGGTATACAACATAGTGATTCAGTTATTTTTTCTGATTATATTCCATTATAGGTTATTAAAAGGTATTGAATGCAATTTCCTGTGCTATACAGTAGATCCTTATTGCTTATCTGTTTTATGTATAATAGTTTGTATCTGTTAATTCCATACTCCTTCTTTGTACCTCCCTACTCCCTCTCACTTTGGTAACCATTAGTTTGTTTTCTATGTCCTTGATTCTTTTTCCGTTTTGCATATAGATTCATTTGTATTATTTTTTAGACTCCACATGTAAGTGATATCATATAGTATTTGTCTTTCTCTGTCTGACTTACTTCACTAAGTGTAATATTGGGTTGGCCAAAAGGTTCATTCGGTTTTTTTCTGTAAGATGGCTGTAGTAGCACTTAGTTGTCTTTAACTTCATTTGAAACAATTTTGTTAGATTGTATGTGACAGCTGTCATATCAGTGTGCATTTAAAAAAAGATTTATCAAAATTGGTGCATTTTTATATAGTCATTTTAATATTGAAGATCAAAGAAAAAAAGCAACATTTTCAGCATATTATGCTTTATTATTTCAAGAAAGGTAAAAATGCAACTGAAACACAAAAAATGATTTGTGCAGTGTATGGAGAAGGTGCTGTGACTGATCGAACATATCAAAAGTGGTTTGCAAAGTTTTGTGCTGGAGATTTCTCGCTGGGCGACACTCTATGATCAGGTAGACCAGTTGAAGTTGATAGCGATCAAATCGAGATATTAATTGAGAATAGTCAACGTTATACCAGGTGGGAGATAGCCGACATACTCAAAATAACCAAATCAAGCATGGAAAATCATTTGCCCCAGCTTGGTTATGTTAATCACTTTGATGTTTGGGTTCCACAAAAGTTAAGTGAAAAAAACCTTCTTGACCGTATTTCCGCATGCAATTCTCTACTTAAACGTAATGAAAACATTCCGTTTTTAAAACAAATTGTGAAAAGTGGAAACTGTACAGTAGTAATGTGGATGGAAGAGATCATGGGGCAAGTAAAATGAACCACCACCAACCACACCAAAGGCCGGTCTTCATCCAAAGAAGGTGATGTTGTGTATGTGGTGGGATTGGAAGGGAGTCCTCTATGATGAGCTCCTTCTGGAAAACCAAAGGATTAATTCCAACAAGTACTGCTCCCAATTAGACCAACTGAAGGCAGTACTCGACGGAAAGCGTCCAGAATTAGTTAACAGAAAACACATAATCTTCCATCAGGATAATGCAAGACCACGTGTTTCTTTGATGACCAGGCAAAAACTGTTACATCTTGGCTGGGACATTCTGATTCATCCGCCGTATTCACCAGACATTGCACCTTTGGATTTCCATTTTTTTGGTCTTTACACAATTTTCTTAATGGAAAAAATTTCAGTTGCCTGGAAGACTGTAACAGACATGTGGAACAGTTCTTTGCTCAAAAAGATAAAAAGTTTTGGGAAGATGGAATTATGAAGTTGCCTGGAAAATGGCAGAAGGTAGTGGAACAAAATGGTGAATATGTTGTTCAATAAAGTTCTTGATGAAAATGAAAAATGTGTCTTTTATTTTTACTTAAAAACCGAAGGCACTTTTTGGCCAACCCAATGCTCTCTAGGTCCATGCACGTTTCTACAAATGGCAATATTTCATTCTTTTTTATGGCTGAGTAATATTCCATTGTATATATATCTTCTTAAGCCAGTCATCTACCGATGGACACTAGTTGATTCCACGTCTTGGCTATTGTTAATAGTGCTACTGTGAACATTGGGGTGCAAGTATCTTTTTGAATTAGAGTTTTCATTTTTTCCAGATATATACCCAGGAGTGGGATTGCTGGATCCTATTGTAACTCTACTTTTCGTTTTTTAAGGAACCTCCATACTGTTTTCAATAGTGGCTGCACCAATTTACATTCCTACTAACAGTGTAGGAGGGTTCCCTTTTCTCCACACCCTCTCCAGCACTTATTGTTTATAGATTTTTTTGATGATGGCCATTCTGACTGGTGTGAGGTGATATCTCATTGTAGTTTTGATTTGCATTTCTCTGATAATTGGTGATGTTGATCAGCTTTTCATGTGCTTATTGGCCATCTGTATGTCTTTTTTGGAGAAATGTCTATTTAGGTCTTCTGCCCTTTTTTTGATTGGTTTGTTTGTTTTTTTGTTATTGAGTTGTATGAGCTGTTTGTATATTTAGAAATTAAGCCCTTGTCAGTAGCATCATTGGCAAATATTTTCTCCCAGTCTGTAGGTTGTCTTTTCATTGTATGGTTTCCTTTGCTATGCAAAAGCTTGTAAGTTTGATTAGGTCCCACTTGTTTATTTTTGCTTTTATTTCTACTGCCTTGGGAGACTGACCTAAGAAAACATCACTACAATTGATGTCAGAGAATGTCTTTCCTGTGTTCTCTTCTAGTAGTTTTTGGTGTCCTGTCTTATATTTAAGTCTTTAAGCCATTTTGAGATTATCTTTATGGGCTTTGTTTTAAAATCTATTTTGTCTGATATGAGTATTGCTACTCCTGTTTTCTTGTCATTTCCACTTGCATGAAATATCTTTTCCAACCCCTCACTTTCAATCTATATGTATCTTTGGCCCTAATGTGGTTCTCTAGTAGGCAGCACATTGTAGGTTCTTGTTTTATTATCCAGTCTGCCACTCTGTGTCTTTTGATAGGAGCATTTACTCCATTGACGTTTGAAGTAATTATTGAGAAGTATATATTTATTTCCATTTTAAACCTTGTTTTCCAGTTGACTTTGTATTTCTTCTTTGTTCCTTATTATTTTTGTTTTTCCTCTTGTGGTTTGATGGTTTTCTTTTGTATTATGCTCGAGTTCCTTTGTTTTTGGTTTTTGTGAATCTATTATATGTTTTTGATTTGTGGTTACCCTGGTTTTCAAGTATGTTAGCCCATAACTATATCTACTTGCTTTAGACTGGTAGTCAAATGAGCTCAAACACATTCTAAAAGATCTACATTTTCTTACTCCCTTCCCCCAAATTTTGTGATTTTTACGTCTTCATGTTTATTTCTTTGCTGTTCATTGTAGTTATAATCGCTTTCACAGAACTTTTCGATTGTTTTTTAATCTATGTACTGGCTTATTTAAGTGATCTTTAATCTTTTTTATATATTTGCCTTTCCTGTTGTAGTTTTCCCTTTCCTATAGATTCTTGCTTCTTTCTATTTACAGAAGACCTTTCATTATTTCTTTTAGGATAGGTTTAGTATTGCTGTATTCTTTTAGTTTTTTCTTGTCTGAGAAATCCTTTATCTCTCCTTCTATTCTAAATGATAATCTTGCTTGATAGAGTATCCTAGGTTGCAAGTTTTCCCTTTCAGGACTTTTGAATATATCTTGCCGTTCCCTTCTGGCCTGCAAAGTTTCTGTAGAGAGATCAGCTGATAGCCTTATGTGGGTTCCCTTGTAACTGACTCTTTTTCTCTTGTTGCCCTTAGAACCCTCTCTTTATCTTTATCTTTTGCCATTTTAATTATGATATGTCTTGGTGTAGGTCTGTTTGTGTTCACCTTGTTTGAGACCCTCTGTGCTTCCTGTACCTGGATATCTGTTTCCTTCTTTAGGTTTGGGAGTTTTTCAGCCATAATTTCTTCAAGCATATTTTCGATCCCCTTTCCTCTTTCTTCTCCTTCTGGGATTCCTATTATTTGTAGATTGGCATGATTTATATTATCTCATAGATCTCATATGTTGCTTTCATTTTTTTTCATTTGTCTTTCAATCTGCTGTTCTGATTAATTTTTATTATTCTATATTCCAGATCATTTATCTGTTCTTCTGCATTATTTAGTTTGCTATTTATTGCCTTTAGCTCTTTTTTTTTTGCCACGCGGCTTGTGGGGTCTTAGTTCCCCGAACCCATGCCCCCTGCAGTGGAAGCATGAAGTCCTAACCACTGGACTGCTAGGGAATTCCCCTAGCTCGGTTTTTATCTTGGCAATTGACTTGTCTAATTTTATTTGGCTCCTTTTTATAGTTTCTAGTTCCTTGTTTCAGTAATGGGCATTTCTGTTGATAATCTTTCTTAATTTCTTCAGCACTTTTATTACCTGCTTTTTTGAACTTGGGGTCTGGTAGATTTGGGAGGTCTGTTTCATTGCTTATTTTTTCAGGGGATTTCTCTTGTTCTTTTCATTGGGAGTAGTTGCTCTGCCTTTTCATTTTACTTATATAGTTCTCTGACTCTATGAATTTAGGAGAAACCATTATCTACCGTGGTCTGAAGGGCAGTTTTTATGTGGGAGTGACCCTGTGTAGACTGTGTGAGTCCAATATTTTTGGCTCAAGGGCTGTTTTTGGTATGGATGCTTGCCATGTCTTTCTCATGGTGTGCTGGCCCTTGTCCCCTTGATAAGGGGGTGTGCTTGGTGTTGTGACCAGAGCCTGCACTGGATGTTGGGCAGAGACTCCTCTTTGCTCTGTGGTTGTCACAGCCCTGTTGGGGACAGGGTCGGCTCCGCAGTTGTTGGAGTAGAAGCCCCCAGATCCATTTCTAAGCTGCAGTATGAGGTAGATGGGACTGGAGCACTCCCTCTGGGACAGGAGCTGCTGCACATTCCTCCCCAGGTGCTGTCCACCAAGATGTGTGACTCTGTGATGTTGCCTGCGACTTGGTGTGTGTGTCCACAAAGTTCGCTGCTTCTGGCACCAGGAATCACCTCTGCCATGGGAGTACCAATAATTGGCTCAGATGTCCGGCATGCATGTGCAGTCCTAGTCCCAAAACCCGCCGGCCTGAGATCCCACCAGTGCCATACCACCGTTGCCCACTGTGGGAGCATGGATAGTTGGCTTAGATTTCAGCCCCCCACTTCCACGTGTGGGTGCCCCAAAAGTTTGCAAAACCCTCGGCAGTGGGTACCGTGCCCTGTTGTGAGCATGCTGACAAAGAGGCTGGTATGGTAAACCCATGACCCTCCTTTCATGTGTTGACAATGGGGCTCTTATGGTGAACCCATGCTCCATCCTGCACACATCCCCAGTTGCAACTTGGGCCACACTCCAGGCCCTTCAGGCTGTCTCTGTACAGCCAAACTGAGTTCTCTCCCCAGACTGTCCACTGAAGCCCAAGTTTCAGAATCCAGCCATTGCGCACACCAGCAGGCATGTGGAAAGTGCAGTGACATGGCAAGGGCGGTCTGTGCTGGTCTCTCTGTACCCTGCTGGGCCACACTCTCCCCTTGAACCTCTAAAGCTCCCTATTTGTCCCACCAGACCTCGCAACTGGTGAAGGAGGTTCCTGGGGTGGGGGAACCTTTCCTCTTTCACAGCTCCCTCCCATGGGCACAGGTCCCATCCCAATTCCGCTTCTCCTCCCTTTTCCCTTCATCCTACTCCACTATGTGGGGATCTTTCTTGCAGCTTTGGTTGTATGAGATCGTCTGCCTGCTTTCAGTAGGTATTCTGTGAGACTTGGTCTGCATGTAGATGTATTTTTGATGTATTTGTGGGAGGTGGTGAGTTCCAGGTCCCTCCACTCTGCCATCTTGATCTCCTCCCTCTCAGTAGCATTTTTAAACTTTATACTTTTACTTCTCTTCTCCCTCAGGTTCTTATTCTTTTTTTAGTTATTGATGTTATAGTATACATATTTTTTATATTGTGTATCCTAAAACATATATTGTACTATGATTATTTTTAATATATTTGTTTTTTCACTTTTAGACTAGAGTGAATTATGCACCACCATTACACTATTACAGAACCTAACTTTGACTATATATTTACCATTAGCAATGGGTTTTATGCTACTTTCTCATGTTTTAATGATGTTAATTAGCATTATTTTACTTCAGTTCAAAGAACTCCCTTTCGCATTTCTTGTAAGGCATGTCTAGTGGTGATGAACTCCCTCAGCTTTTATTTGTTTGGGAATCATGATCTCTTTTCTGAAGCACAGTTTTGCTGGGCATAGAATTCTTGGTTGACAGTTTTTTTTCTTTCAGTATTTTGAATATATAATCCCATTCTCTCCTCACCTGAAATATTTCTGTTGAGAAACCTGCTGATAGTCTTATGGGGGTTCCCTTGTATGTAACTTGTTTTTTTTCCTCTCTTCTTTCAAAATTCTTTCTTTGTCTTTACTTTTGACACTTTAATTATAATGTGTCCTGGTGTAGCCCTATTCAGGTTCAACCTATTTGGGGTCCTTTGTGCCTCATATATTTGGGTGTCCATTTGTTTCCCAGTTTTTGGAAATTTTCAGCCATTATTGCTTTAAATGTACTTTCTGTCCCTTTTTCTTTTCCTTCTGGAATTCCCATGATATGGATATTGGTGTGTGTGTGTGTGTGTGTGTGTGTGTGTGTGTGTTTGTCCCATAGTCCTGTAGGCTTTCTTTCTTTTTCATTCTTTTTTAATTTTTGCTCCTCTGACTGCATAATTTTAAATATTCCTGCCTTCTAGATCACTGATTCTTTATTCTGCATGGTCGAGTCTACTGTTGAAGCTCTCTATTGAGTGCTTCAGTCGTGTTTTTCAGCTCTAGGATATCTCTTTTTAGTGGTTTCTGTTCCTTTGTTGAACCTGTTTTGTTCATTCATTGTTTTACTAATTTCATTTGGTCTTCTGTGTGTTCTTGTAATTCACTAAACTTCTTTAAGGAGATTATTCTGAATTATTTCTCTGACACTTCATAGATCTCCATTTATTTTGGGTTAGTTATTTTGCAGCATTTTTAGTTTCATTTGATGGTGTCACATCCACCTGATTTTTCTTGCTCCTTCATTCCTTACTTTGGCACCTGTGCGTTTGAGTTATTGGTCTCCTCTTCCAGAAATTACAGGCTCACTTTGGCAGAGACAGTTCTTCACTAGTCAGCTCAGTTTAGGTTTCTGGACATGTCCTTGGGCAGGCAGGATCTATTTTTGGGCAAGGCCACTGCCCAACCTCTGAGGTCAGGGGAGGGGGTACCACTGGCTATTAACTGTTGGATAGGACTGATAGTGTGGTTCCCTGCCCAAGAGAGGCAGTAGGATATACTCTGTGGTTGTCTAGATTCACTGGTCAGGCTTCCTAGAAGGTCAGAACAGGGAACTTTACTCAGCAATAGCTGGGAGATGAATTCGCTTCCCTGCCCTGACGGGGAGCACATGACCTGCATGGCTCATTGTTTGTGGACCCACATTAAGCAGACTGTGCCCTTAATTCCTTGGACACATGGGGCCACTGGGTTTTGCTCTGAAGATGGGGAAAACCATGGGCTGTGCTCTCTGTTCAAGTGCCACTGTGAGCAGGGTTGTTGAATGGGTGGCACAGCTTCCTGTGTGCTCTGGCTAGATTTGTTGGTTGGG
This sequence comes from Eschrichtius robustus, assembly GCF_028021215.1. Lineage (NCBI taxonomy): Eukaryota > Metazoa > Chordata > Mammalia > Artiodactyla > Eschrichtiidae > Eschrichtius > Eschrichtius robustus. The sequence goes on along the minus strand of NC_090844.1, from coordinate 31,790,795 downwards.
CTTTCTGAAGGCTGTATTTCGCAGTGGGCAGGGCTATGAATTTGTGTCCTTGTCCAGGTGTAGTGGGAAAACCAGCTTAGCTCTTTGTTTGTGGTCTTAACTCAATCTAACTGGCACTCCAAGTTTCCTGGCCAAACAGTGCCACAGGCTTTGCTCTGTGAACAATCAACTCTGCCTGCCATACTCTGCTCAAGTGTTGCTGCACTATGCAGCTACCAGGTGTTCTGACCAGGCTTCCGGCCAGGGGGAGCCGGGAGCTATACTAGGCATTAGGCAGGGCTATGAACAGATCCCCTGACTGGGTGGAAGTGGGTAGCAGATCAGGTTCCAGGGCTGGCAAGGCTTTTCATCTGAGGACTCAAATCAGGCATTCCTATACCTCATTGACTTCCCTTGTCATACTGTTCCACTGTCCTGGCTCTGCAGATGAGCAGAGCTGCTAGTTGGCACCTACAGGTGCTATAGATGGGAACTCGGCCTGCCAAGATCCAAGCAATGATTGCTGCAAGCCCCTCCTGTCTTCTCTGTCATGATCAGATTCCCAGGGGTCAAATCTCACTCATCCTTTAGGGGCTCCCAGAAGTGACCCACAATACTAGGGGATCTGGATGTCCACTCTAGGCCCTTTTCCCACTTGAGGGACTGTAGGCTCTGGGAAGACCTCTCGGTGTGGTGCTGCACCAGTCTTGGGGAGGGGCAATGCATTCAGTGTATATCTGCTCCTCCTAACCTTCTAATGAGGTCTGTCTTGGTCTCTGGTACAGGGGCTGCTTCAGCCTCACCTCCACGTTCTAGAATTTTCTCAGTGATGTCCATGAATAGTTGCTAGTTGTTCTTCTTGTGAGGGGGAGTGAAGGGGGAAAGACCTATGTTGCCATCTTGGTGATATCACTCCTGTTGGAATTTACTTCTTATTATGGACCTGGAGACAATGAGGGGTGATGAGACAAATGTCCCAGGTATTGTCATTAAAAGTGTCATATTTTTAAATGTAGGGGCTCTTTGGTTGTTGCTTTTTTTAAAAAATTAATTTATTTTTGGCTGCATTGGGTCTTCGTTACTACGCACGGGCTTTCTCTAGTTGCGGCGAGCGGGGGCTACTCTTCGTTGGGGTGCATGGGCTTCTCATTGTGGAGCACGGGCTCTAGGCGCACGGACTTCAGCAGTTGTGGCACGTGGGCTTCAGTAGTTGTGGCTCGCGGGCTCTAGAGCGCAGGCTCAGTAGTTGTGGCTCACGGGCTTAGTTGCTCCGCGGCATGTGGATCTTCCCGGACCAGGGCTCGAACCCATGTCCCCTGCATTGGTAGGTGGGTTCTTAACCACTGCTCCACCGGGGAAGCCCTCTTTCATTGTTTAGAGGGAGGCTTACTCTACGGGCAAGGGACGTCCAGGGATATTTGTTCATGTCACTCCAGTTGTTCCCACCCCAAGTTTCAGATTCTGACTCCTTTCACACCAAACATGGTAGGTTTGATAGTTAAATTGGAGCTGGAACCCTACAGTACTTATAGCTAGGCCCTGAGCTTGGTCTTCAGCTGTATCAAACCGACAACTGCAGGAGGTGATAGTCACTACAGTGCTCGTGCAGAGGCTTTCTGATTGCCTATTTGCATTGTCAGTTGTTCATTTACAGTTTTTCCGTTCTGTTTTTCGTAATGTGCTTCCTCTAGCACTGCCATAAGAAGCCAGTTGACCCCAAAATATTTATTATAGCTTGTCTTTATAACAGTGAAGTGCCTTGATGTTCCTCACAACTTGGCCTCTACCTGCACCTTAACTTATGCCACATTTGGCACAATTTGAGAAATGATGATGTCATTGCGTATCATGAATTACCAGTGTCCCATTTCTCCTTGGCAAGGAAGATATTTATGCACTCGTTAAATATGTGACAGCCTAATCACAAGAATGCTTTCCTGAGGGTCTGTTTTCTGTGGTTTCTCCTGATACTAGTTACTGTGTCATTGAGAATCTTGGCAGGAAGCAGATAGCGTACTTACAACTGAGGAATTTGGTTATGTGGCCACTTTGTGAGCTGGGAGGAGGAGTATTATGTGGACTCTCCTGAATGAACATGAGAGCTGTTCTAAGAAATTAGGTAAATGGAACATCATGGTCCATATAGCCAAAAATCTAATGTAAAAATAGCCCTTTTATATAGTTATGGCAGTTATTTAAGAATTATCTTTAAAGCATTCAATTGTTAAATCATGGCAAAGCTAGACATAGGCTCAATATGCTTATATCTCAATAAAATTTCATAAGAAGCTCTTCAGCTTCTTACTTGTCCAATGAACTGTATTTCCATATTCTTAAGTATTTGATAAAACAATAAAATGTTCATAATTAGAAAAATATTACTTTTACCACCCTTCAGTGAATTGTCTTTTATTTGAATTTTCTTTGTTGTTAATGTAGTATCCCAAGGGGATAACCTTGGAGGCATTTTCAATTATTGTCACCCAGATGCTGGGACTCAGTCTGGGCATATCATATGATGACCCAAGGAAATGTCGATGTTCAGGAGCCATCTGCATAATGAGTCCAAAAGCCATGTAAGTTTTTAAAAAATAAGATTTATTTATTTGTTGTATTTATTTTGTTTTAAATAACTGAAGTGAAAAATTTTAGTATTTGCTTATAGCACGAATTAACTATAAATGGACGAAGGACCACAAAAGATAAATATGAGATTTTAAGCCTAAGAGTAGTATGGTGGGAGGTTAGCATTAAGAACAGTCAAAGATAGCAAATCCAGTCTGCAAGGTACATTAGCAAAGGAATTCTCCATAGGCTGTGTATTTTAAGAAATCACTTAATAAGGATCTTTAAAAATGTGTCGTAGGCCAAAACAAGTGGCCTTTGTTTTTAGACAAAATTTTCTGCTTTGCTTTTAGAGTATACTAATGTTGTGGAAAAACTACGATCTAAAGAATATAATATTTGTGTGACTTTGGATAAATTACTAGGCCTTGCTTAGATTTATTTTTGTCATCTTTAAAATGGGAATAATTATGCCTGTTCTCTTATTTCACAGAGTGATATAAGAATAAAATGAGAAAATAAAATAGGAAAGTGTTTTTTAAATTGTAAAATCCTACAAGTATGTGATGGATTAGTTACAGTGATTTCTAAATTTGCCAGTGTTCCCCACATAGTATATCGTACAAGGGCTACAGCAGATGTCATTAGTATTCTACAGTTTTTATTTGTTAAAAGGGCCTATGTTGAGTATGACCTATTCATAACTGAAGAACAATCAACAGTCAAAAGTGAAAACAAGCCATTAATTTCTGAAAACATGCTCTTTTTATAGTTACTTCTAAGCACCACCTGAGGTTAACTCTTACATTCTAAAAAGAGCTCAAACACAAACATATATATTTTTATATACACACATTTTATTACAATTTAGTTCTCCATGGATTATATATAAAAACAATATTTTATATGTATAAAATATTGTATAATTTTATTAAATTAAATGTATAATAAATTAAATATATTATAATAAAATTTATTAAATCAAATATAAAATTTGTATAGCTATATAAGCAATATGAAAATTACCATTCTGGGCCTATTGTCCATTTGGCCAACTATTCTCAAGTATGCTATGACAAGATGTTTTGTGTAGGTCACCCAGAGTCTGGTATTAATGATAATAAAAATAACAGATATTTACATTGTGCTTGCTATGTGCTAGAGACTCTTTCAAACACTTTACATATGTTAAGTCATTTGATCCTCACATCTCTTTAGGGCAGGTCCTATTATTCTCATCTTTACAGATAAGAAACTGAATTATAAAAGGATAACTACCTGTGGTCAGAGAGCTGGTTGTGGCAGTCCTGAGTTTTGAACCCAGGCATTCCGGCTTTAGAATCTGTGTTAATAAACATTTGGATTTGTATGGTGCTTTATGACATTTAAACTGCTTTCATACATATTCTCCAGTTTCTTAAAAAACTTTTGTGATGTGTGTAGAGCAAGTATTATCTTAATTTTTACAAAATCTAACAATTTTAAATGCATATATATGTAAGATATATAAATGAATATATAAGATCTATCTATAAATGTAGATAGATATATCTTTTGCATTTCTAGAGTACATCTCATTCATTATTTTATGTAATTTTCAAAGAAGGCATGTGAGTAAATAAGGCAAATATTATTATTTCCATTTGTCTTTTTCCATGTGTGTTTTTTTTTTTTTAAAGCCCTGGAGTACAGAGAGCCTAAATGACTCTACATTGGATATACAGATAATAAGTGGCCAACTTCAGCTGATATCAGTAATGTCACCAGTGATTTATTGGGTACTCACGATAAGCCAAAGAGTTGAATTAGGCACTTTACTTGTTTATTAACATCTAATCCTCATAACAACCCTAAGAAGTGGATGGGTACTATCCGTATCTTGTAGATGAGAAAACTGAGACTTAGAGAGTTTGATCACTTTGCTTAAAATCTCATAAGTCACAAGATTGGTACTAGTCAACAGGTTTATCTAACTCAAAGCTTTTGTTATTTTCTCTACTCCGTATTGACTTCATATAGAGGACAGTTAATATACTGGAATTAATTTAAACCAAGTAGCAAAAGAACATTAAAATGTATTCGTACAAACTTCATTCTTTAGTTCAGTAATACTTCTAGTATATTATTTTGATGATGCAATTTATATCTACTTTTTAAAAGTGGGTAACTTTTAACATAGTCTGCACAAACAAATGAGTTCAGAAGTGGAGGGAGGAAAGAGCACAGAAAATGGCAAAAGCTATGAATGTAGGAACTTAGGGAAAACTCATGGTGAAGGTTTGCTTACCTATCCAGTTGCATCATTTTACAAAAAGGCAAAAACATTTAGAAGGAGTATAGAGTTACCAGTTATCCAAAGAAATTGAATTATTTTATTCTTACTGCTTTCTCTTAATTTCTTACTAAGACCAATTTTGTTAAGCTATGGGAATTTGATTGGGGAAGAGGAGATACCATCTTGGAGTAAGGAATACATTGAGGGGAATGTGGGCTTTGGAATCTTACACTTGTTTGCTATTTTTCCTATCCCTTATTTTTCTCATCTGAAAAATGAAGATCATGATAGGTACATCTCACAGTTGTTGTGAGGATGCAGTTAATCAAGTAAGTTATCAGTGTGCTGGTATCTCTTCTTATTTGAGGAGTAGAAAGACGTAGGAGGTATTAAAATGGTGGTGTAGGGATACACAAGAACAGTGAGAATATGGAATGTTGGGAAAGAAGTGTAGACAAGAGACAGACCCTGAAAGAAAAATGAAATACTATAAAATGCTGTCAAGTGCTAACCCCAACTTCAGGAAAATGGTAGAGAGTACAACATTTTTTTGCATAATTTCCTTCTGTCACATAATTTCTCTGTTCTTTGAATACAGAACTTAGGCTAGTTATATCATAGTTTCAATAAGCCTTTATAAAATAATTTGGGAGCAAAATAACATAGCATTAGAATTTAGAGTGCAAAATTGCAACCAAATGAATGTTAATAAAAACTTCAGATAATTGATTCAAGTAAACTTTGGGAACACACATTCTTAGTTAAGAACTGCCATATGGGCAGCAAAAAGGTGAATAATTAGGGTTTAAATACAGTTAACTATAAATAGCTCCCAGATCAAAAATATTATACAGTTTTTTATTTAAAAGTTTTCTTCACTAAGATCATCAAAATTTATGGTTTATAGTAAAATATCTATTAATATTTAATGGTAAATATTTTATTGAATTATTTACTGTTCAGAGATGAAATTTTGAGTAAAAAGTACCTGAATTTGAAGTCTTAGATAACTGTGTGTGAATAGTGATCCCGCTAATGTACAAACTATCTGAGTTTGAGGAGGTTTCTAGCTTCTCTAAACTTTAATTCAGTTTCTATAAAATGTTGATGACAATACCAACCTCTCTGGTTTGTTGTGAGGATTAAATAATCAAGTGAATAAAATACCTGGCTGATAATAGGCGCTCAATAAATGTCAGTTACCTCCTTACCTTACAAAGTTGTACTGCATGTGGAGAGTGACTCATCTTATGGAAATATTGTCTGAAGTTATTTTTATTAGTGGTATATGGACATAATTATGTTAAATATTGATTAATATACAATTTCTGTGAAATCTTTGAGAAAGCTCAGGACTAAGCACAGTACAGTCTGTTTAACAAAAGTTTGTTGTTATTAGGAAGAATCAACAGACAGTTGGTTCTATGTTTGCTTAGAACTGTGCAGGTAATAAGTGATACCAACCATAAAGATGACAAAATTCCTGCTTCAAACAACTTACAATTCAATGAATTATCTATCATATTATATATGTAGTACAAACCTATGAATAAACATTGAAAAACCATTGAAATAGAAGAGATTCAAACTTTCAAAGAGTTTGGTTTTAATTTGGTCAAGGGAAAGATAGAGGAAATAGAAGTTTGAAGAGTTGTTGATATACATCTGGGAATTTACATAAATGGATATTTGGTTTTCTCCATGCCATTATTTCAGTTGTATTTCACCTAGGCAGAGGTATCATACACATACATAACCATATTTTTTCTGTATATGCAAGAATTTACATACAACCACACCCAGAAGCTCAAAACTTTCTCTTAGGTAGATTTAGTTTGTAATGCATATAAAAAATAAAATTTATCTATTCTGTTTTTTCTTCCAGTTTTACTGAAATATAACTGACATACAGCACTGTATAAATTTAGGGTGTACAGCATAATGATTTGATTTACATCCATCATGAAATGATTATCACAATAAGTTTAGTGAACATCCATCATCTCATATAGATAAATAATTAAAGAAGTAGAAAAATTTTTTTTCATGTGATGAGAACTCTTAAGATTTACTCTCAACAAATTTCATATGTAACATAGAGCAATGTTAATTATATTTATAATATTATACATTACATCCCTAGTACTTACTTATAACTGGGGGTTTGTGACTTTGACTGCCTTCATGCAGTTCCCCTTCCCCCACACATCTGATTTCTTTTTCTATGAGCTTTTTGTTTGTTTTGTTAGTCCTGTTATACAACGTAGTATTTGATATTTCTATACATTTCAAAATGATCACCATGATAAGTCTAGTTATATATCACCATACAAAGATAGTACATAGTTACTGTGTTCCCCATTTTATTTTAAATATTTTACTTTTATTTATTTTATTTTAAATATTTTACTTTATTTATTTATTTTGGCTGCGCTGAGAGGCATGTGGGATCTTAGTTCCCCGACCAGGGATCTAACTGGCTCCCCCTGCAGTGGAGGTGCAGAGTCTTAACCACTGGACCGCCAGGGAAGTCCCCACAGTACATTTTATACCTGCGATTCATTTATTTTGCAGCTAGAAGTTTGCACCTTTTAATCTCCCTCACCTATTTCTTTCCCCCACCACCCCCGCCTGGAAACCACCTCTTTGTTCTCTGATTCTATAACTGTTTCTGTTTTGCTCTGTTAGTTCATTCGTTTTGTTCTTTAGATTCCACATATAAGTGAAATCATACAGTATTTATCTTTCTCTGCCTGTCTTATTTCACTTAGCATAATGCCCCCTAGTTCCATCCACATTATCACAAATGGCAAGCTTTCATTCTTTTTTATGGCTGAGTATTTTCCACTGTGGTGTGTGTGTGTGTGTGTATGTATGTATATATATATGCGTATATATATATATATATATATATATATATATATATATATATATATATATATATATATATATATATATATATATACACACACACCACATCTTCTATTCCCATTAATCTATTGATGGGCACTTAGGTTGCTTCCGTACCTTAACTATTGTAAATAATGCTCTAATGAACATAGGGATGCATGTATCTTTTCTAATTTGCATTTTTGTTTCTTCAGATAAATACACAGGAGTGGGACTGACAAATCATATGGTAGTTCTGTTTTGAAATTTTGAAGCATCTCCATCCTGTTCTCCATAGTGACTGTACCAATTTACATTCCCACCAACAGTGCATGAGGGTTTCCTTTTCTCCACATCCTCACCAACACTTGCTATTTGTTGTCTTTTTTGGTAATAACCCTTCTGACAGGTGTGAGGTAGTATCTTCTTGTGATTCAGTTTCCGTAATGACTAGTGATGTTGAGCATATTTTCATATGCCTGTTGGCCATCTGTATGTCTTCTTTGGAAAAGGTCTATTCAGGTCCTCTACACACTTTTTCAGGTGGGTTGTTTCATTGACGTTGAATTGTATGAGTTTCTTGTATATTTTAAATATCAACCTGTTATTAGCTATGTCATTTGCAAGTATCTTCTCCCATTCAATAGGCCACCATTTCATTTTGTTGATAGTTTCCTTCACTGTACAAAAGCTTTTCAGTTTGATGCAGTCCCATTTATTTATTTTTGCTTTTGTTTCCCTTGCCTGAAGAGACAGATACAAAATAATATTACTAAGATCAATGTCTAAAGAGCTTACTGCCTGTTTACTTCTAGAAGTTTTATGGTTTAAGGTCTTACATTTAAGTCTTTAATCCATTTTGAATTTATTTTTCTACATAGTGTGAGAGAGTAGTCTAGTTTGTTTCTTTTGCTTGTAGCTGTCCAGTTTTCCCAGCACAATTTATTGAACAGGCCATCTTTTCTCCATTTGATATTCTTGCCTTCTTTGTCATAGATTAATTGACCATAAGTGTGTGAGTTTATTTCTGGGCTTTCTGTTCTGTTCCACTTATCCATGTGTCTGTTTTTGTGCCAGTACCATACTTGTTTGATGACTGGCACTTTGTACCATAGTTTGAAATCAGGGAGTGTGATACCTCCAACTCTGTTCTTTTTCAAGATTTCTGTGGCTATTTGGAGTCTGTTGTGCTTCCATACAAATTTTATAATTATTTGTTCTAGCTCTGTGAAAAATGGCATTAATATTTTGATAGAAATTGCATTGAATCTATAGATTTCCTTGGGTAGTATGATCATTTTAACAGCAATTGTTAATGGGATTGTTTTCTTAATTTCTCTTTCTGATAGTTTGTTGTTAACGTATAGAAATGTGTCACATTTCTGTATGTTAATTTTGTATCCTGCACATTTACTGAATTCATTGATCAGTTCTAGTAGTTTTTTGGTGGCGTCTTTAGGATTTTCTATATATAGTATCATGTCATCTGCAAAAAGTGACAGTTTTCTTTCTTTGTTTCCAATTTGGATTCCTTTTATTTCTTTTTCTAGTCTGATTGCTGCGGCTAAGACTTCCAATACTATGTTGAATAAAATTGGTGAGAGTGGAAATACTTGTCTTATTCCTGATCTTGAAGGAAATGCTTTCAGCTTTTCACATTTGAGTGTGATGTTAGCTGTGGATTTGTCATATGTTTAGATCTGAAGTGAGTCTCTTGTAGGAAGCATATGTATGGGTGTTGTTTTTGTATCCATCCAGCCAGCCACTCTGTGCCTTTGATTGGAGCATTTAGTCCATTTACATTTAAATTAATTATTAATATGTATGTACTTATTCCCATTTTGTTAATTGTTTCAGAGTTGTTTTTGTAGTTCTTTTTTGTTGAGGTCCTCTTCCTTTTTTCTCTTTTCTTATGATTTGATGCCTACATTTGGTGTTATGTTTGGATGCCTTTCTCTTTTTTGTGTGTATATCTACTATAGATTTTTGATTTGTCGTTACCATGAGGTTTGTGTATAGCAATATATATATATGCTTGTTTTAAGATGCTGATCTCTTAAGTTCAAACACGTTTTAACAACCCTGCATTTTTACTTCCCACCCCCAATGTTTACTGTTTTCGACATCACCTTTTTGTTTGTGTATTCCTTAACTACTTATTGTAGATGTAGATGATTTTACTACTTTTGTCTTTTAAGCTTCCTACTAGATTTATAAGCTGTTGATTTATTACCTTTATTGTATATTTGCATTTCCCTATAAGATTTTCTCTTTTGTAATTTTCATGTTTCTAGTTTTGGCCTTTTCTTTTTCACATAGAGAAGTCCCTTTAACATTTCTTGTGAAGCTGGTTTGGTGGTACTCTTATTAGCATTTGCTTGTCTGTAAAACTTTTGATCTTGCCATCAAATCTGAATGAAAGCCTTGCCAGCTAGAGTATTCTTGGTTGTAGTTTTTCTTCCTTTCATCACTTTAAATATACGGTGCCACTCTCTCCTGGCCTGCAGAGTTTCTGCTATAAAGTCAGATGATAGCCTTATGGGAGTTCCCTTGTATGTAACTTGTTGCTTTTTCCTTGCTGCTTTTAATATTCTGTCTTTATCTTTAATTTTTGTCACTTTCACTACAGTGTGTCTTGGTGTGTTCCTCTTTGGGTTGATCCTCTTTGGGACTCTCTGTAACTCCTGTACCTGGATGTCTGTTTCCTTTCCCAAGTTAGGGAAGTCTTCAGCTATTATGTCTTCAAATACAATATGTTCTCTGCCCCACTTTCTCTCTATCTTCTCTTTCTGGGACTACTATAATGTGACTGTTAGTATGCTTGATATCGTCCCAGAGGTCTCTTAAGCTGTCCTCATTTCTTTTTATACATGTTTCTTTTTCCTGTTCAGCTTCAGTGATTTTTCACTTCTCTATTCTAGCTCACTGATTTGTTCCTCTGTATCATCTAATCTATTGTTGATTCCTTGTGGTAGATTTCTTATTTCAAGTATTGTATTCTTCATCTCTCTTTGTTGCTTTGGATTTTCTAACTCTTTGTTCATGTCTCACTCTGTTCATCCATTCTTCTCCCGAATTTTTTGAGCATCTTTATGATTGTTACCTTGAACTCTATATCAAGTAGATTGCTTGTCTCCACTTCACTCAGTTCTTCTTTTGGGGTTTTATCTTTTTCCTTCATTTGGAACGTATTCCTCTGTTGCCTCATGTTGCCTAATTTGCTGTTTTGTTTTTTTTTTTTTTTCACACTACGATAGTTAATTTTATTTGTTCAAGGACTCATCTTGCAAGCATTAAACCAAGCTTGGGCTTTGATTCTGGGAGCCCAGATTCACATACTTAGGAAGATGAGAGTAGACTGTGCTCCACCTACAGGGATGAAAACTAAAGGCTCATGGTTAATCACACTGTAGTTTTAAGTTTCTACAGCCTAGCAGCCAGAAGTCACAGGTCCTTTAGGTCCTTCTGGATGTCCCAGAGGGTGTCTGCACTTTTCTTGAGTTGTGCAACCTCATCATCCTTCAGCTTCTGGCTGATAACACTGGTTAACCCCCGAGCATTCAGGATACATGGAAGGCTCAAGAAGACTTCATTCTCAATGCCATACATCCCCTTCACCATTGTTGACACTGGGTGAATCCTGGATAGATTTTTCAACATAGATCCAATAAGATCAGCCACACTTAATACACTAGCCCAGTTGGTGTATCCTTTTAGCTTGATGACTTCATAGGCACTTTCAACCACCATCTTGTGCACTTTCTTCCAATTTTCACTATCATTGTCCATTCCCATTTCTGGATTCAGTTCCTGGAGAGAAACACCTGCCACATTCACCCCACTCCACACAGCCACACTTGAGTCGCCATGTTCTCCCAAAATCCATCCATGGCAGCTGCTGGGATGAATGCCAAGTTTTTCAGCCATAAGATAGCGAAATCTAGCAGAATCCAGATTACATCCACTTCCAATCAAATGGTGCTTGGGTAATCCACTTAGTTTCCAGGTGAATATCCACTGGGTTAGAAACCACAATTATGATGCAGTCAGGACTGTACTTGACGATCTGAGGAATGATGAACTTGAAGACATTAACATTCCTCTGCACCAGATTCAGACGACTTTCTCCCTCTTGCTGGCGAACTCCTGCAGTTAGCACCACGATCTTGGAATTGGCGGTCACAGAGTAATATTTGTCTGCCACAATTTTTGGTGTCTGAAGGAATAAGCTCCCATGCTGCAGGTCCATCATTTCTCCTTTGAGTTTATCTTCCAAAACATCCACAAGAGCAAGCTCATCAGTCAGAGACTTTCCCAGAATGCTGATGGCACATGCCATACCAACTTGTCCAACACCTACTACAGTGATCTTATTGTTTGGGACCGTTGCCTCTTCATCTGCAACTGGTGCAATCAGTTTTTCCTTAAGAGTTGCCATTGTGCCCAGGGGAGAGAAAGTTCTCGAGATGGTGGTGAGGGTCGCACCTAATTTGCTGTTTTTATTTCTATGTATCTGTTATTTCGTTGTTTCCCAAACTTGGAGAAGTGACCTTTTGTAGATGTCCTATGCATCACAGCAGCACATTCCTCTCTGGTCCCAGAGCTATATGCTCTAGTGGTCCCCCTAAGAGGACTGTGAGGGTCCTTCTATTGTGACGGGCTGACTACTGTGGGTGGTCTGGTAGACTTGGCTGGACTGGTCCCCTGTCCAGTTGGTTGCCAGTCCCTGCCTTGTTCGGAGGCTGCTGGCCACTGGTGGGTGGAGCTGTGTCACAAGGTGGCTGACTGTGGAAACCCTTGGGGTCCTGGGGCTAGTGCTGGCCCAGTGGTGGGTGGACCTGGGATTGGGGTGGGTGGCTATGGGGCCAGGGGTCCTGGATCTAGTATCAGTCTGCTGGTGGGTGGGACCAGTTCCTGACATGGCTTACTGCATGGTCCAATGTGTCCAAAGCTGTTGACAGCCTGCTAGTAAGCAGGGCTGGATCCCAGGTTGGCTGATGAAGGGGTCCGAGGTGTCCCAGAGCTGGTGTTAATCTCGTGTAGCTCAGAGGGTCCTGGGGCTGGTGCTGGCCTGCTGGTGGGTCAGCTGTGTCCTGACAGGGCAGGCTGCAGGGCTCTGATGGTCCTGGTGGGGCTGGTGTCTGCCCACTGGTTGGTGGGGCCAGAGTCCAGGGGATACCAGGGTTGGTGGTATCCCCTGGTGGGAGAGGTTGTGCGAGTGTTGAGCTGGCTGGTGGGGGAAGCTGGTCTCAGGGAGGCTAGAACTGGCTCACTGGTGGGTCACCCACCCAGGGGTATGGGTCTTGCCTTTACCACGTCTCCACCCTTCCCACCCATCTACTTGTGGTTCCTTCTTCATATCTTTAGTTGTAGAAGATCTTTTCTGCTACTCTTCTAGTCTTTCTCATCAATAATTGCTCTGTTAATAGTTGTAAATTTGATGTGCCCATGGGAGGAGGTGAGCCTAGAGTCTTCCTACTCCAACATCTTGGTCATTCTCTAATCTGTCCGTAATTTTTTTTATTGTAATTGAAATACTCAACAGGAATTCTCTTAACCAATTTTAAATTTATTACTTAACTACAGGCACTATGTTGAACAGCAGATCTCTATAATTTATTCATCTTGTATAACTGAAACTTTATACCCATTTTACAACTCCCCATTTCCCCCTCCTCCTAGCCCCGTGGCAACTCTGCATCTATGGGTTTGACTGTTTTAAGTATCTCATATAAGTGAAAGCATGAAGTATTTCACTTTCTGTGACTAGCTTATTTCACTTAGCATAATGTCCTTGAGGTTTTTCTGTGTTGTTGCATACGGCAGGACTTGCTTCTTTTTTTTTAAGGCTGAATAATATTCCATTGCAGATATGTACCACATTTTCTTTATCCATTCATCTTTCAGTGGACATTTAGGTTGACTCCATATCTTTGCTATTGTGAATATTGCTGCAATAAACATGGGAGTGCAGATATAACTTACATATCCTAATTTCAATAGTTTTGCATATATACCCAGAAGTAGGATTGCTGGATCATATGGTAGTTCTAGTTTTAATTTTTTGAGGAACCTCACACCTGTTTTCAAAAGAGCCTGGACCAATTTACATTTCCATAAACAATGTACTAGGGTTCCAATTTCTCCACATCCTCGACAGCACTGTTTATCTATTTTTTAAAGAATCATAGCCATCTTAACAGGTGTGAGGTCTTTTTTTTTTTTTTGCATTTCCCTGATGATTAGTTATATTGGTAACCTTTTAATGTACCTGTTGGTTATTTATATGTGTCTTCTTTGGGGAAATGTCTATCCAAATCCTTTGCCCATTTTCTAGTTGGGTTGTTTAGTTTTGCCTATTGAACTTAATTTTGTTTTAAGAAGATATGTATTCCAGTGAATGAAATCACATGACCTCCTGCGGAATGACTTTGGCTTCTGAGCACTTGTTATGAACATTTATCATTACCTCTTGAATTTAACATTTTGAAATTAACTTATATAATATAGAATTGTGTTTTCAGAAGTATACTGCCATGACATTATACGGATTCATCTTTAGGCAATCCAGTGGTGTGAAGACTTTTAGCAGTTGCAGTTTGAGTGACTTTGAAAATTTCATTTCAAATATGGGTGCCCAATGTCTTCAGAATAAGCCACAAATGCAGAGGGCTCCGGCAGCAATCTGTGGGAACGGCAGAGTGGAGGGAAATGAAATCTGTGACTGTGGTACTGAGGAAGTAAGTCTGATAATTGGAAAATTGATAAATTTATTGTTTTAGTTCAACTCTTTGTCATAAATGTTATATATCTCAAATATGACTGAGTACCGTGCAAAATATTGGCAGTAATGAAATCAAGGTTGAAATACATACAAGAATATACCATGTAGATTTAATAGGTTGAAGATTTTTTGACAAATATAAGAATATTCCCAAAAAATTATTGCTGACAGGAAAAATGGGAAGTCTACAATGAGCTTTTGGTTCCAGACTAAATACGTAAAATCTTTCAAACCTGTGCTTAACCTTTGGACATTTGATAAGTGTCTTATTGAAGATTAATGTGGGAGCAGACCATCAAGTACTCTTTAAGGTATTGCCTCACAATGGAATCAGCAGTATGGGGAGGGAAGACTGTTAAAGTTACAGTCTGAACATTGGGTGATTTTGATTACTCACTTGATAGAGAAGCCCTAGAGAAAATATAATGAATGTAAAAGGTCCAGGGTGTAATACTTCTAGACAGTTCAGTTTTTGCAGCAGTACTGCAAATATCATAAATGTTCATGATCATAAGATAGAAATGATATTAGGATTGGATACATGCATGGGTCAGAACAAACTTGTACTCATATCACATTGTTTTAATACTGTGCCTTTATATTATGTTTCACCATTTGGTAGAACAAGTCCTCCCTTTTTACTCTTCATCTATTTTTAAATCAGTTTTCTTGGAGGTATCATCTGCATACAATAAAATACAACAAGTATAAGTATACAGGTGGATGAATTTTTGTAAATGTACACAAGCATTGGTACAATTCAGATAGAGATTTTTTTCATTTTTTAAATTGACCCACAACACTGTGTTAATCCCTCTCACACAACATAGTGAATCAATATTCTATACATTTCAAAATGATCATCTTGATAAGTCTAGTTATGATATGTCACCATATAAAGGTATTACATAGTTATTGACTATGTTCCCCATACTGTACATATTATACTCATGACTCATTTATTTTGCAACTAGAATTTTGTACCTCTTAATCTCCCTCACCTATTTCTTTCCTCCCCCCAAACCCCTTCCCTCTGGCAACCACCTGTTTGTTCTTTGTATCTATAACTCTGTTTCTGTCTTGCTATGTTTGTTCATTTGTTATATTTTTAGATTCCACATAAAAGTGAAATCATAAGGTATTTGTCTTTCTCTGTCTGACTTATTTCACTTAACATAATACCCTCTAGGTCCATCCGTGTTTTTACAAATGGTAAAATTTCATTCTTTTTTTTATGGCTGAGTAATATTCCATTGTATATATGTACCACATCTTCTTTATGCATTTATCTATTGATAGGCACTTAGTTTGCTTCCATATCTTAGTTATTGTAAATAATGCTGCAGTGAACATATGGGTGCATATATCTTTTTCTTTTATTGAGTATCAATGATTTAAAATATTATATTAGTTTTAGGCATACAACATAGTGATTAAATATTTTTATAGACTGTACTTCATTTACAGTTGTTATTTAAAAAAGGGCTATATTTCCCTGTGCTGTACAATGTATTTTTGGAGCTTATTTATTTTATACATAGTAGTTTGTACCTCTTAATTCCCTACCCCATCTTCCCCCTCTTCCCTTTCCCCACTGGTAACCAGTAGTTTGACCTCTATATCTGGGAATCTGTTTCTGCTTTGTCATATTCATTCATTTGTTTTATTTTTTATATTCCACATATAAATGATAACATAGAGTACTTGTCTTTGTCTGTCTGACTTATTTCACTAAGCATAATGCCCTCTAGGTCCATCTATGTAGTTGCAAATGGCAAAATTTTATTCTTTTTTATGGCCAAGTAATATTCTATTGTATATGTATACCACATCTTCTTTATCCATTCATCTGTTGATGGACACTTACGTTGCTTCCACATCTTGGTAATTGTAAATAATGCTGCTGTGAACATTGGGGTGCATGTGTATTTTTGAATTAATGTTTTTGTTTTCTTTGGATATATATTCAGGAGTGGAATTGCTGGATCATATGATAGCTTGATTTTTAGTGTTTTTTTTTTTTTGAGGAACCTCCATACTGTTTTTCATAGTGGGAAACAGTGTACAATGGTTCTCTTTTCTCTACTTACTTACCAACATTTGTTATTTGTGATCTTTTTGATGATAGCAATTCTGACACGTATGAGTTGATATCTCATCGTGGTTTTGATTTGCATTTCCCTAATGATTAGTGTTGTTAGCATCTTTTCATGTGCCTATTGGCCATCTGTATGTTTTCTTTGGAAAAATGTGTATTCAGGTCTCCTTCCCATTTTTAAATCAGGTTATTTGTTTTTTGGATATTGAGTTGTATGAGCTGTTTATATATTTTGGATATTAACTCCTTATCAGGCATGTTATTTGCAAACATTTTCTCACATTCCGTAAGTTGTTTTTTGCTTTGGTCAGTGGTTTCCTGTGCTGCACAAAAGCTTTTAAGTTTAATTAGGTCCCATCTGTTTATTTTTGTTTCCTTTGCCTTAAGAGACAGATCCAAAAAATATTGTTGCAGTTCATGTCAGAGTGTTCTGCCTATGTTTTCTTCTAGGAGTTTTATGTTTTCTGGTCTTATATTTATGTCTTTAATCCATTTTGAGTTTATCTTAATACATGGTTTAAGAAAATGTTTCAGTTTTATTCTTTTAATGTAGCTGTCCAGATTTCCAGCACTACTTATTAAAGAGATTGTCTTTTCCCCATTGTATATCCTTGCCTCTTTTGTTGAAGATTAATTGGCCATAAGTGTGTGGGTTTATTTCTGGACTCTCTATTCTGTTCCATTGATCTATGTAGCTGTTTTTGTGCCTGTATCATACTGTTTTGATGACTGTCTCTTTGTACTATAGTTTGAAATCAAGGAGTATGGTACCTCCGGCTCTGTTCTTCTTTCTTCAGATTGCTTTGGCTATTTGGACTCTTTTATGTTTCCATACAAATGTTAGAATTATTTGTTATAGCTCTGTGAAAAATGCCATTAATATTTTGATAGGAATTGCATTGAATGTATAGATTGCCTTGGGTACTATGGCCATTGTAGCAATATTAATTCTGCCAGTCTATGAACACTGTATATCTTTCCATCTGTGTCATCTTCAATTTCTTTCATCAGTGTCTTATGGTATTCCAAATACAGGTCTTTTACCTCCTTAGTTAGATTTGTTCCTAGATATTTAATTCTTTTTGATGCAATTCTAAATGGGATTGTTTTCTTAATTTCTCTTTTGTTAATTCATTGTTAGTGTAAAGAAATGCAACAGATTTCTGTATATTGATTTTGTATCCTGCACTTAACAAAATGGCAGTAAGTACATACCTACCAATAATTACTTTAAATATAATTGTACTAAATGCTGCAATCAAAAGAAACAGAATGGCTGAATGGATAAAACAATAAGACCCATATATATATACTGCCTACAAGAGACTCACTTCAGATCTAAAGACACATGCAGACTGAAAGTGAGGGAATCAGAAAAGGTATTCCATGCAAATGGAAATCAAAAGACAGCTGAGGTAGCAATACTTACGTCAGACAAAAGAGACTTCAAAACAAAGACTGTAAGACAAAGGACGTTATATAATGATTAAGGGATCAATCCAAGAAGATGCAACATTTATAAATATATATGCATTTAACATAGGAACACCTAAATACATAAAGCGAATATTAACAGACAAAAGGGGAGAAATTGACAGTAACACAATAATAGTAGGGGACTTTAACACCTCACTTACATCAATGGACGGACCATCCAGACAGAAAATCATTAAGGAAAGACTGGTCGTAAGTGACACATCAGACCAGATGGAATTAATAGAAGTAAATATAGAACATTCCACACCAAAGCAACAGAATACACATTGTTTCAGGTGCCCTGTAACATCTCCAGGGTAGATCACATGTTAGACCACCAAACAAGTCTCAGTAAATTTAAGAAAATTGAAATCATATCCAACATCTTTTCTGACTAGAATGCTATGAGACTAGGAATCAACTACAAGAAAAAAAGTGCAGAAAACAGAAATATGTCAAGGCTAAACAATATACTGCTAAACAACCAATGTACCACTGAAGAAATCAATTAGGAAATTTAAAAAATACCTGTAGGCAAATGAAAGCAAAATGCAATGAACCAAAATCATGTCAATGGGACAAAGCAAAAGCAGTACTATGAGGGAAGTTTTTTAGTGATACAAGCTTACCTCAGGAAACAAGAAAAATCTCAAATAAACAACCTAATCTTACACCTAAAGTAACTAAAAAAAGAAAAAACAAAACCCAAAGTTAGTAGAAGCAAAGAAATAATAATCAGAGCAGAAATAAATGAAATAGAGACCAAAAAAATAGATTAATGAAGCTAAGAGGTAGTTCTTTGAGAAAGAGAAAGAAAATTGATAAACCTTTAGCCAGACTCATCAAGAAAAAGAGAGAGAGAACCCAAATCAATAAAATCAGAAATGAAAAAGGAGAAGCTACAACCAACACCACAGAAATTCAAAGGATCATAAGAGATTACTTCAAACTATATGCCAGTAAAATGGACAACGTGGAAGAAATGTACAAATTCCTAGAAATGTGCACTCTCCTAAGACTGAACCAGGAAGAAACAGAAAATATGAACAGACCAATTGCCAGTAATGATATTGAATCAGTAATAATATTTTAAAAAACTACCAACAAAAAATGTCCAGGACCAGATGGCTTCACAGGTGAATTCACTGAACATTTAGAGAACAGTTAACACCTGTTCCTATGATAATAAACGACCATATATATGCGTCTTTCCCTGAATTCTTTTCTGTTTATTTGTCTGTCCTTATGCCAATTCCACACTGTCTTAACTAATGTACTTTTCAGTAAGTCTTGAAAACATTGTGTGTAAATCAGCCAACTTTGGTCCTCTTTTCCAAAATAGCTTTACTCTTCTAGGACCATTTTATTTCCATGTAAATTGGAGAACCGGCATGTGAATGTAGGGACTTTGATTCGAATTGTGTTGTATTCATACATCAATTTGGGGGGAATTACTTTTCTTACCAATGTTAAGTCTGCCATTCTATGCACATTGTGTATCTCTCCACTTATTCAGATCTTCTTTAGTTCTTCTATAGATTTCTTGTTTTGATAGTGTTTAAATTTTTCATTTAACAATTGTATCATTTATTTAACAATTGTATCACAATTGTATTAACAGTTGTGTAACAATTAACAATTAAAATTTAACAAATAAAATTTAACAATTTTATTTAACAATTTTATACTAACAACAGTATAAAAATTACAGTGGACTTTCCTGAATTCTAGTGTTGATTAGAAGTACTGAGAGTGGCCTTCTTTGCTTTGTTCTTATTTTTAGGGGGAAAGTTTTCTGACTTTCACCATTAAATATGACATTAGTTCTATAAGCTTTTTTAAAAAATAGATGCCCTTTACCATATTGAGGAAATTTCCTTCTATTTCTAGTTAACTAAGAGTTTTTTAAATTGAATAAATTTGAAGTGTAATATTGCAAGCTTAAGTTGTACAGTGTGTTACTGTGATACATTTATATATTATATGACTGCTGATGTAGTGATATTTATTACATTACATAATTACAGTACAATATTAATGTCTATATTCATTATATTGTGCATTAGATCTCTGTGGCTTATTTATTGCTCAATACAAGTGTGTACCCTTAAATACCATCACTCTTACTCCTCTGCCTCCGCAACCTCTGGTAACCAGTACTTTACTCTGTTTTTCACAGGTTTAAAGATTCCACATATAAGTGATATCACACAGTTCTTGTCTTTCTATGTTTGACTTATCTCACTAGCATAATGTGCTCAAGGTCCACACATGTTGTTGAAAATGGGAGGATAGCTTCCATTTTCATGGCAGAATAACATTCCATTGTGTATGTGTACCAAATCTTTTTTATCCATTAATCCATTGATGGGCATTTGGGTTGTTTCCATATCTTAGCTATTGTAAATAGCCAAGATTTATTGTGATAAATGCATATATCTCCTTGAAATTCTGTTTTCATTTCCTTTGGGTATATACCCAGAACTGGAATTGCTGGATCATATGGTAGGTCTTTTTTTAATTTTTTGAGGAACCTCCATATTGTTTTCCATAGTGGACCAATTGGTTGGACCTATTTACATTCCCACCAACAGTGTATAAGGCTTCCTTTTTCACCACATCCTTGCCAGCACCTGTTGTCTCTTGTCTTCTTGGTGATAGCCATTCTGACAGGTGTGAAGTGGTATCTCATAGTGGTTTTGATTACCATTTCTTGATGATTAGTGATGTTGAGCATCTTTTCATGTGCCTGTTGGCCATCTGTGTGTCTTTAGAAAAATGTGTATTTCGTTCTTCTGCCCATTTTTAAATTGGAGTGTTTTTTTGTTGTTGTTATCAAATTGAGTAAGTTCTTTATATAGTTTGGATATTAACCCCTTATCTGATATATGGTTTGCAAAAATTTTCTCCCATCCTGTAGGTTGTTTTTTCCATTTTGGTAATTGTTTCTTTTGAGGTGCAGAAGTTTTTGAGTTTGATGTCCCATTTGTTATTTTTTCTTTTGTTGTTTGTCCATTTGGCATCACACCCCAAAATTTATACCCAAGACTAGTATCAATAAGGTTTTTCCCTACATTTTCTTCTAGGAGTTTCATGGTATCAGATCTTATGTTTAAATCTTTGATCCACTTTGAGTTAATTTTTCCGGGTAATGTGGGATAGGAGTCATTGTCATTGTTTTGCATGTGTTTCTCTAGTTTTCCCAGTTGTTGAAGAGAGTATCCTTTCCTCATTGGTTATTCCTGACTCCCGTGTCGAATATTAGTTGACCATATATGCCGTGGTTTAGTTTTGGGCTTTCTGTTCTGTTTAATTGGTTTACATGTCTATTTTTATCCCAGTACCATACTGGTGTTTGTTTGTTTGTTTTATTATATAAGTTTCAGGTGTACAGCACTATAATTCAACATCTGTATACACTACAAAGTGATCAGCGCCACAAGTCTACTTACCATCCATCACCATATAGTTGACTCCCTTCACCTGTTTCTCTTACCTCCTAACCCCCTTCCCTTCTGGTAACCACTAATCTGATTTCTGCATCTATGAGGTTTTTTGGTTTTATTTTGTTGGCTTTTGTGTGTGTGTGGATTTTTGTTTGTTTGTTCATTTGTTTTGTTTTTAGATTTCAGATATGAATGAAATCATATGGTATCTGTCTTTCTTCATTTGACTTATTTCACTTAGCATAATACCTTCAGGTCCGTCCATGTTGCAAAAGGCAAGATTTCATTCTTTTTATGGATGAGTAAGTATTCCACTGTGTATGTATACTAGGTCTTCTTTATCCATTCATCCATCAGTGGACACTTAGGTTGTTTCCACATCTTGGCTGTTATAAATAATGCTGCAATAAGCAGAGGAGTGCATATATTTTTTCTAACTAGTGTTTTTGTATTCTTTGGATAAATAACCAGAAGTGGAATAGCTAGGTTGTATGGCAATTCTTAATTTTTTGGGTAATCACCATTGTTTGTCATAGTGGCTGTACTGATTTATAGTCCCACTAACAGTGTACTAGGGTTCCCTTTTTCCATATCCTCTCCAACGTTTGTTATTTTTTCTTTTTGATAATAGTTATTCTAACAGGTGTGAGGTGATATCTCATTGTGGTTTGATTTGCATTTCCCTAATAATTAGTTATGTTGATTATCTTTTCATGTGCCTGTTGGCCATCTATATGTTTTCTTTGGAAAAATGTCTGTTCAGGTTCTGTGCTCGGTTTTTAGTCAGGTTGTTTAGTACTTTGTTATTGAGTTGTATAAGCTCTTTATGTATTTTGGGTGTTAACCCCTTATCAGATATATGATTTGCAAATATATTTTCATTCAGTAAGTTGCTTTTTCATTTTGAGATGGTTTTCTTTGCTGTGAAGAAGAATTTTAGCTTGATACAGTCCCATTTGTTTATTTTGCTTTTGTTTCTCTTGCCTTTGGAGTGGGTTCCACAAAAACCTTACTGAGACTGATATCAGTGAGATTATTGCCTATGTTTTCTTCTAGGAATTTTATGGATTCATGTCTTATATTCAAATTAATCCATTTTGTGTTCATTTTTGTGTATGGTGTAAGGTATTGGTCTAGTTTCTTTCTTTTGCATGTGACTGTACAGTTTTCCCAACACCAGTTGTTGAAGAGACTCTCCTTTCTCTATTGTATATTCTTTGTTCCTTCATTGTAAGTTTATTGTCTGTGTATGTGTGGGTTTACTTTTGTGCTCTCAGTTCTGTTCCATTGATCTGTGAATCTGTTTTTGTGCTAGTACCATCCTGTTTTGCTTATTGTGGCTTTGTAGGAAACAAAACATACAGTTTTGATTACTGTAGCTTTGTAGGAAACAGTCATCCCTTGATATCTACAGGGGATTGGTTCTAGGACCCTTAAAGTATACCAAAATCCATGGATATTCAAATCCCTTTTATAAAGTGGCATATAACCTACCCCCATACTCCCATATACTTTAAATCATCTCTAGATTACTTATAATACCTAATACAATGTAAATGATATGTAAATAGTTGTAAATAAAATGTAAATGATATGTAAATAGTTGCCAGAATGCAGCAAATTTAAGTTTTGCTTTTTGGAACTTTCTGGATTTTTTTCTGAATATTTTCAATCTAAGGTTGGTCGAATGCATGGATTCAGAACCCACAGATATGGAGGACCAGCTGTAATTTGAAATGAAGGAGTGTGATACTTTCAGCTTTGTTCTTCTTTCTCAAGATTGATTTGGCTATTGGGAATCTTTTGTGCTTTCACACACATATGGTTTTTATTACTATGGCTTTGTAGTTTACTTTCAAATTCAGAAGCATGGTACCTCCAGTTTTTTTTTTTTTCTTCTCAGAATCACTATTTGGAGTCTTGAGTTTCCACACAAATTTTAGGATTGTTTTCTCTATTACTGTGAGGAATACCTTTGGTATTTTTATGGGGATTATGTTGAATCTGTAGATGGCTTTGGGTACTATAGCCATTTTAACAATATTAATTCTTCCAATCCATGAACAGGGGGTATCTTTCCATTTCTTCATGTCTTCTTTGATTTCCTTCAGCAAAGTTTTGTGGTTTTCATTATGCAGATCTTTCACTTTCTTGGTTAAAATTATTCCTAAATATTTTATTGTTTTTCATGCTATTGTGAATGGGATGGGTTTTTAAAAAAATTTCTCTGTCAGATGCTTCATTATTAATGTAAAGGAACGTGATTGATTTCTGTATGTTGATTTTGTATCTTGCCACTTTACTGAAATCATTGATTAATTCAAACAGTTTTTTGACTGGTTCTTTGAGATTTTCTGAATGTAGGATCATATCATCAGCAAATAACCACAGTTTTACTTCTTCTCTTTTTATTTGGATGACTTTAATTTTTTTTTGTCTTGACCAATTGCTCTAGCTAGGTCTTCCAGTACTAAACTGAATAGGCATATTGAGAGAGGGCGTTATTGCCGTGTTCTTGATCTTAGGGGAAATGCTTTCAATTTCTCTCCATTAAGTATAATCTTAGTTAGCTGAGAATTTTCAATGAAGAATTAGTGTTGAATATTGCCAAATATTTCTGTGTCGATTGAGCTGATCATATGAATTTTCTGTTTTTATTCTATTATTAATATGATACATTTAATTCATTGGTTTTTGAGTGCTAACCCAGCCATCATGCAGTCCTGAGATTAGCCTCACTTGGGTTATTTAATGCTTTCCTTTTTTTTTTTTAATTTTTATTTATTTATTTATTTTTAATTTATGGCTATGTTGGGTCTTCGTTTCTGTGCGAGGGCTTTCTCTAGTTGTGGCAAGTGGGAGCCACTCTTCATCGCTGTGCACGGGCCTCTCACTATCGCGGCCTCTCTTGTTGCAGAGCACAGGCTCCAGACACGCAGGCTCAGTAAATTGTGGCTCACGGGCCCAGCTGCTCCGCGGCATGTGGGATCTTCCCAGACCAGGGCTCGAACTCGTGTCCCCTGCATTAGCAGGCAGATTCTCAACCACTGCGCCACCAGGGAAGCCCGGGTTATTTAATATATATAAATTTATGTGTATATATATAAATTTAAAATTTGCCAATGTTTTGTTCAGGATTATGGCACTTATTTTAACAAGGGAATTGTCTGTAGTTTTATCTTTTCTTGCAATCTTTTCTTCTGGTTTTGGTGTCAGGGTAATTTTGGACTCATAAAATGAGTTGGAACGTGCTCCCTTACCCCTACTTTCTGAAAGAATCTGTTTAATATTGGTATTCTTCCTATTTATTTATTGTGGAAGAGCACTTAATAGGAGATTTACCCCCGTAAATCTAAGCCCCTAGAAGTTTTATAGTTTGGATTTTAGTTTTAGTCTTATGACCCATTTGAGTTATTATTTGTGTGTGTGTGTGTATGTGTGAGAAAGGTGTAGAGTCAGTGTCTAGAGTCTTATTTTCCTTGTGAATGCCCAGTTGTTCCAACACCATTTATTGGTAATTCTCCATTGAGTTGCATTTACTCCATTAACAAAGATTTTGTTATCTCTATGTAGGTCTATTTCTGGGGTCTCCATTTTGTTCTAAGCTCTTTGTCTATTTTTTTGTGCATACTACATTGCCCCATTATAGTTTTTATTAAGTTTTGAAGCTGGGTATTTTTGGTCCTTCAATTTTCCTCCTCCTCTTTCTCTTCCGCCTCTTCTTTTTCTTCTTCCTTCTCTTCCTCAGCATTAGGTTGTCTACTCTGAGTCTTTTGCCTTTCCATATAAACTTTAGAATCAGTTTGACTATGTCCACAAAATAATTGCTGGGTTTTTTATTGTAATTGCACTGAATCTCTACATCGAGTTGTGAAGAACTGACATTTTAACAATATTTAGTCTTCCTATCCATGAACATGGACTATCTCTCTATTTATTTATACCTTCTTTGATTTTCTTCATCAAGTTTTGTAGTTTTTCTCATATTGATCCTGTAAAATTTTGTTAGGACTATTCCCAAGTACTTCATTGTTTTGGTGCTAATGCAAATGGTATTGTGTTTTTTATTTCAGATTTTTATTTTTCATTGTTGGTATAAAGGAAAACAATTGAGTTTTGTGTATTAACCTTGTATCCAGCAACCTTGCTATAATTGCTTATTAGTCACAGGAGGCTTTTATTGTTATTGTTCTTTGGCTAATTATTTTGTATTTTCTTTACATAGGCAGTCATGTAATCTATGGACAAAAATAGTTTTTGTTTCTTTCCCACCTGTATATTTTCACTTCATTTTCTAGTCTTATTGCATTAGCTAGGACTTCCAGTAAGATGCTGAAGGGAGTGCTGAGAGGGGGCATCCTTGCCTTGTTTCTTTTTTAGGAGGAAAGCTTATAGTTTCTCACCATAACTGTGATATTAGCCACAGATTTTTTTTCTAGATGTTACCAATTGAAGAAGTTCCCTCTACTCCTAGTTTGCTAACATTTTGTATAAATGAGTTTGGATTTTGTCAAGTGCTTTTTCTACAGCAATTGTTATGGTCACTGATTTTTATTCTTCAGCCTGTCAGTATGATGGATTATATTAATGGATGTTTGCATAATAAACCAGCCTTGCATACTTGTGATAAATCCCATTTGGTTGTAGTATATAATTATTTTTATACATTGTTGGATTCAATTTCCTAATTTTTTGTTGAGGAATTTTGCATCTATGTTTATGAGATCTATTTATTGATTGATCTGTAGGTTTATTGATGAGATCTATAGATTTATTGATGTGTAATTTTACTTTGTCTGGGCTTGATACTAGGCTAATACTGACCTCATAGAATGAGTTAGGAGGCATCACATATCAGTGCTGGGAGAGTAATATGGCTGTGATTCCATGGCATAAAGGCAGTAGAAGCTCCATGTTTAATGCTTCTCCTGGGTTCTGTCCTCAGTGCTTTTTCTATTGACTGATTTTAACTTGTATCCTTTCCATATAATAAACCATAACTGTGAGTATAACAGCTTTCAGTGAGTTCTATGAGTTCTTCCAGTAAATTATAAAACCTGAGGGTGGTTTTGGGAATCCACTGAACTTGAGTTTGGTGAAAGAAATGAGGACAGTCTTGGGGACTGTTCTCTCTAACTTTGCAGTGGGTCTAAAGTCTACCCACCCTTTTTTCCCCCAGCTTTATTGAGGTATGATTAGCAAATAAAAATTGTATATATTTAAGGTGTACAGTTATACAATGTGATGTTTTCGTATATGCACACATTGTGAGATGATTGCTGCATCAAACCAGTTAACATATACATCATCTCACACAGTTATCATTGTTTTGGTTTGGTGAAAATACTTCTTTTACTGCTTAGCAAATTTCAAATATGCAGTACAGTATTGTTAACTATAGTCATCAAGCTGTACGTTAGATCCTGAGAAATAACTCATCTCATAAATGAAAGTTTGTACCCTTTGATCAGTGTCTCCCCTTTCCTCTCACCTTTCAGGCACTGGTAACTACCATTCTACACTCTGTTCTATTGTTCAGTTTCTTTAAAAAGTTATTTTATATGTTTTGCCCAGTTTTCTAGTTGAATAAGAATTAGTAAGGTACCAGTTACTCTGTTGTGACCTGAAGTAAAAATGGCACCTTAGTATTGTAATTGTTTAGAGATGCGAAAATCTATAAATGTTAACAGCATGCATATTGTTACCCCGCAAATAAAAAAGTAAGCCCTGTAGCACAGCTCCTGACAAAGTTTATATCACTTCCATGATGTATTTTTACTTGTGCCTTCCACTCATTTATAGCAATGCGGACCTGATAGCTGTTGTAATCCTCAAACTTGTGTGCTGAAACCAAATACACAATGTGATAGAGGATCATGCTGCAACAATTGTCAAGTAAGATTTTAGTTTATTACTATCTTCTAAGTATATAATGAATTATGTCTTGGATACTTTAGAATACATAGACACTTAGCTGTAAGTCAAAATAAATGACCTTTCATGTAAAGAAAAAAAGACTAAATTCGGGGTGATGTTTCTGATTTTATGAATTATAGTTGGATGTTGAGGTCTCCTTATAATGCCATTATTCTCCCTAACGATGCTATTGTTTTTAAGCCTTGACTGAGAGGTATTACAGAATTTTTTGATACAGAAGATCGCCATTAAAAGGGACTGTTTTCATTTATTTTATCCAATATTTATATTTTTGTGAATGAAAATTATGTTTTGGGTTGTGATGGGTATCTGTAAGTATGTAACTGAAAGATACAGCAATTTCCCATAAATGCATAAATAATGAAACTCACTAGACGTAACACTTTTCAAATGCTCCACGTTAGCACAAAATTTAAACTAGGAATTTGTTATACAAAGATCATTTGACTTAAATGTCACATTTTAGCTTATATGGTGAAGATGTTGATTCCTGTCCCCTGTTTTACTTTTCAGCTCTTCCAACATATATGTGACAGATTCGTCACATAAGAACCCCTCTATTGAACAATCTGCCACTGTTCTGTGTTCTTCACTATCCTTTGACTGATGCGGATTTATGTTATTTTTCTCCTAGAATCTTGTCGTGGTTAATTCTTACCTCCGTAATCTTTTTAGTGTAAACTGGAAGTCATCAATTAAGAAGTATGAGATAAATGCCCAGTTAAGGTTCTTTATATAATATTTCAGGGCTTCCCTGGTGGCGCAGTGGTTGAGAATCTGCCTGCCAATGCAGGGGACACGGGTTGGAGCCCTGGTCTGGGAATGTCCCACATGCCACGGAGCAACTAGGCCCGTGAGCCACAATTACTGAGCCTGCGTGTCTGGAGCCTGTGCTCCACAACAAGAGAGGCCACGATAGTGAGAGGCCCGTGCACCACGATGAAGAGCGGCCCCCACTTGCCGCAACTAGAGAAAGCCCTTGCACAGAAACGAAGACCCAACAAAGCCATAAATAAATAAATAAATAAATTAATTAATTTAAAAATATTTCAGAATAATATACATGAAAGTGTTAATTAACCATAGGATAATTCAGGAGAAGAATTACAATTGGGTTCCTTCTTTTCTAAGACTTCAGTAGTTGACCTGCCTCTTTTAATCACTCTTTGGTTTTCCACTGTTCATTCTCAGTTATTTAGGTTTCACATTTTCACAGAATTACAGATATTCCATACTTAAAAACTGTGGTTTGAATAAGTATATTTTATTTGGAAATTATCTAAATTTCATAATTTTTGCCCCAAAGGAATAATTATCCCAAGCTAAAAACTACTATTCCTCCCTTCTACCAAAGCACAAACAAAACTTGGGCTCTCATTATATCATATTTGTGTTATCCTTTTCCTTGTACATATGTCTTATCTCCTGTTTTGGTTGATAACATTCAATTTTTTTCAATATGATTATCATAATGCTTTATAACAAGAAAATAGTAAGAGACATTAATGAATAAGTACATCATCAAACTATAAATAGAATTAGAGCAATTTTAAAATAAATATTGATGAACACAACAATCTTATATATAATGCTTTAATTTTTATGTTTTAATTTCTATTAGTTTATGCAAGCAGGTGCTGTATGTAGGCCTGTTGCGCATCCTGAATGTGATGTTTCTGAGGTTTGTAATGGAAGCTCAGGAAGCTGTCCGGCTGATATAACTATACACAATGGACACAAATGTAAAGGAGGAGAAGCTTTTTGTTTTGATGGAGGCTGCCAAGATCTTGATGCACGTTGTGAGAGCATATATGGAAAAGGTATTGTGTTGTAACATCTATGTAGTTGGTGCTCAGTATTTTTATTAACATTACCAAGACAATGGGCAATTATATATATTTAAATTCTTTTTTCTGTTTAACTCTCTATTTTTATTTTTTTTTGAGCTTATTAAGGTATAAATGAGAAAAATATGTTTAAAGTGTACAACATAATGTTTTGATATACATATACATTGTGAAATAATTGCCACAGTCATCTGCTTAACATATTCATTGCATATATATACCCAGGAATAGGCTTACTAGATCATAAGGTAGTGCATTTAAATTTTTGAGAAGGCTGTCTACTGTTTTCCATAATGGCTGTATCAATTTTCATTCCCACCAACAGTATATAAAAGTTTCCTTTTCTCCACATCCTTGTTAATACTTATTATCTTTTTCTTTTTGATAACAGCTATCCTAAAAGCTGTGAGTTGTGGTTTTGATTTGCATTTCCCTGATGATTAGTTATGTTGAGTCCTTTTCACATATCTGATGGTCTTTTGTATGTCTTTTATTTCAAGAAATGTCCATTTAGGTCCTGTGCTATTTTTAGATCTCATTATTTGTCTTTTTTATTGAGCTGTATGAGTAACATATATTTTGGAGATTAATCCCTTATCAGATATATGGTTTACTAATATTTTCTCCCATTCTGTAGGTTTCATTTTTGCTTTGTTGATTGTTCCCTTTGCTGAGAAGTTTTTTAGTTTTATGCAGTCCCACTTATCTTCTGTTGCCCAGATTAATGTTCAAGAGCTTTCTCCCTATGTTTTCTTCTAGTAGGTTTATACTTTCAGGTAAGTTTAAGTCTCCTCAACCACCCGCTTTATTGAGGTACAGTTGACATATAACATTGTGTAAGTTTTAGTTGTACAACGTATTGATTTGGTACTTTTATATATTTCAGAATCATTACCTCCATAGTGTTAGCTAAACTTCCGTTATGTCACATAATTACCATTTCTTTTTCATGGTGAGAACATTTAAGATCTACTCTCTTAGCAACTTCCAAGTATATAATGTGGTATTATTAAGTATAAACATCATGCTGTGCATTAGATTCCAAGAGCTTATTCATCTTATAACTGGGAGTTTGTAACCTTTGATGAACATCTCCCCATTCTTCCCACCTTGCAGCCTGTGCTAACTATTGCTCTACTCTTTGTTTCTCTGAGTTCAATTAGATTCCACATATAAGTGATATCATATTGTCTTTCTCCGTATGACTTATTTCACTTAGCATAATGCCTACAATCTTTATCCATGTTGTTGCAAATGGGAGGATTTCCTTCTTTCTCATGACTGAATAATATTCATATCTCATATTTTCTTTGCCCATTCATCCTATCAGGAAGGGGAAAGTTTCCCATCCCCCTTACCTTCTCTGGTTCTTTCGCCAGGTCAAATAATTAAAATGACATAAGATGGCTTAACTGGAGATATAAAATTTTAATTCATACATATGAGAACTCCACATACATGAGAGAGTCAGAGATCCCACATACATAAGAGGTTCAGAGACAGAAAGGTAAAATGAGTTGTATATGACATCCTGAGCTAAGGAATCGGATAGGGGCCTGGGGCTTTCAAGGACAGCAGGGTCATTCACAGGACAATAAGAAGAGCAGATGTTTGGTAATTAGATATTTGCCCTGTCATACAGATAGGGCCAGTTAGATAGAATTTTTTTTTTATAAAATACAATCAAATTTTTTAAAAATTATTTTTTAAAATTAATTAAGTTTTGGCTGCGTTGGGTCTTCATTGCTGTGCGAGCGGGCTTGCTCTAGTTGTGGAGAGCTGGGGCTACTCTTCGTTGTGGTGCATGAGCTTCTCATTGCAGTGACTTCTCCTGTTGCAGAGCATGGGCTCTAGGTGTGCGGGCTTCAGTAGTTGTGGCTTGTGTGCTCTAGAGCACAGGCTCAGTAGTTGTGGCTCACGGGCTTAGTTGCTCCGCGGCATGTGAGATCTTCCTGGACCAGGGATCGAACCTGTGTCCCCTGCATTGGCAGGCGGATTCTTAACCACTGCACCACCAGGGAAGCCCTGAGATAGAATTTATCTCTGATAATTACTCTTTTTCTGGGAAAAATCCCTAATTTAAATTATTCTAGGTAGCTAAGGGAAGGGTAGTAGTTTCTCTTGAGCCTGCAGGGTCTCAATTGCCTTTAGCTCAAAATAATCCACATGCCAAAGTGGTACATCATGGGGAGGCTTGTTCTGAACCCCTACAATCCAGCAGAGTTTTAGGTTGTTTCCGTATCTTGCCTATTGTGAATAATGCTGCAGTGAACATGGGTGTACAGATATCTCTTTGAGATCCTGTTTTCATTTCCTTTGGATATGAAGTGGACTGAAAGTGGAATTGCAGGATCATAGGCTAGTTCTATTTTTAACTTTCTGAGTAATCTCCATACCATTATTCATAGTGGCTGCACCAATTTACATTCCCACCAACAGTCCACAAATGTTCTGTTTCCCCCACATCCTCACCAACATTTGTTATCTCTTGACTTTTTGATGAAAGCCATTCTAACAGGTGTGAGGTAATATCACATTCTGGTTTTGACTTGCATTTCCCTAATGATTAGTGATGTTGAACACCTTGTCATGTACCTGTTGGCCATTTTTATGTCCTCTTTGAAAATAGTCTATTCAGTTACTTTGCCCATTTTACAATACGATTTTTTTTTTGGATATTGACTTCCACTTCTTTATATATTTTGGAGATGGTTTTAGTCAGGTATATAATTTAAAAATATTTTCTCCCATTCCATAGGTTACCTTTTCATTTTTTTGATTGCTTCTTTTGCTGTGCAAAACCTTCTTAGCTTGGTGAAAACCCACTTTTTGTTTTTCTGCCTTTATTGCTAGTGCTCTTGGTGTCATATCCAAAAAGTTGTTACCAGGACCAGTGTAAAGGGGATTTTCCCGTGTCTTCTTCTGGGTGTTTTATGGTTTCTGATTTACATCTAAGTCTTTATGAGTTCATTTTTTTTGATCCATGAACACAGAATATCTTTGCTTTTGTTTTTGTCTTCTCACAGTTCTTTCATGAAAGTCTTGTAGTTTTCAGGCTATACATCTCTTCATTAAATTTATTCCAAAGTATCGTATTGATTTTGATGCTGTTGGGAATGGTATTTTAAAAATTTTTCAGTTGTTTTGTTGTTAGCGTACAGAAATTCAACTGATTTCCATATGTTGATTTTCTATCCTGCAACTTCACTGAATTTGTTGATTAGTTCTGGCAGCTTTTTGGTGGAACATTCAGGATTTTTTCTATATGAGATTATATTGTCTGTAAACAAAGACAATTTTACTTCTTCTTTTCCAATTTGGATGCCTTTTATTTCTTTTTCTTCCCTAACTACTCTTGCTACAAATTCCAGTACTAGTTGAATAGAAGTGGTGAGAATGAGCACCCTTAGGTTGTTCCCAGTGTTAGAGGAAAAGCTTTTAACTTTTTACCATTGAGTATGATGTTGGCCGTGGGTTTATTAGATATGGCCTTTATTGTGTTAATGTCTGTTTCTTCTAAACTTAATTTGTTGATCATTTCTGTCATGAAAGGATGTTGTATTTTATCAAATGCCTTTTCTGCATCTATTGAGAGGATCATATGATTTTTTTATCTTTCATTCTGTTAATGTGGTATATCACATTTATTGATTTGCATATATTGAACCGTCCTTGCATTCAGGGATAAATGCTGTTTTACCCCATGATGTTTGATCCTTTTTATGTTCTGTTGAATTTGGTTTGTCAATATTTTGTTGAGAATTTTTGTATCTGTATTTATCTGGGATATTGCCCTGTAGTTTTCTTGTATGTTCTTATGGGGCTTTGGTATCTGGGTAAAGCTGGCCTTGTAGGATGGTATTGGAAGTGTTCCATTTTCTTCAGTTTTTTGGAAGAGTTTGAGAAGGATTGGCATTAATTCTTTAAATGTTTGGTATAGTTCACCAGGAAAATCATCTGACTTGGGCTTTTTTGTATTGAGAGGTTTTTGATTACTGATTCATTCTCCTTACTACTAATTAGTCTGTTCTGATTTTCTATTTCTTCAAGATTTAGTCTTGGTCAGTTGTATGTTTTTGGGATTTTATTCATTTTTTTCTAGGTTATCTAATTTGTTGGTGTATAATTGTTCGTAATAGTCTATAACAATCCTTTGTGTTTTTTTTAATGTATACATTTCCATATATTGGTAAGTTCACCAACTGTTATTAATTTCCAGTTTCATACCATTGTTTTTGGAAAAGATATTTTCTATGACTTCAATCTTCTTAAATTTACTAAGACTTGTTTTATGCTGTATCGTAAGATTTACCCTGGAGAATGTTCCATGTGTGCTTGAGAAGAATGTGTGTTAAGCTGTGGTTGAGTGGAATATTCTGTATGTCTGTTAGGTTTTTGTTTATGGTTACCATGAGACTTACATAAAACATCTTATATATGTAACAGTTTATTTTATGCTGTTAATAATTTAACTTTGATAGCAAGCAAAACTGTACTCCTTTTCTCACCTCCTTTTATGTTTTTTATGTCACAATTTACATGTTTTTGCAGTCTGTATTCATTAAGAAATTACTGTAGGTATTGCTATTTTTAACACTTCTGTCCTTTAACCTTATACTAGAGTTATATATACTATAGTTAATATGCCGCCATATCACAGTTTTAGAGTATTATGAATTTGACCATATCGTTGGCCTTTAGCACTGTGTTGTATAGTTTTGTTTTCATGTTACTGATTAGCTCCTTTCATTTCAGCCTGATGAACTCCTTTCAGCATTTCTTGTAAGGCAGGTTTAGTGGCGATCAATTCCCTTAGGTTTTATGTATTAGAGAAAGTCTTTATCTTACCATAATTTCTGAAGGACAACTTTGCTGGGTAAAATGTTCTTGGTTGGCAGTTTCTTTCTTCCAGAACTTCGAATATATCATCCCGTTCTTTGCTGGCCTGCAAGGTCTCTGCTGAGAAATCTGCTAATAGCCTATGGGTGTTCTGTTTTATGAGACAAAATTTTTCTCCTGCTGCTTAAAAATTCTCTTTGTCTTGATTTTAAATAGTTTTGTTATAGTGTGCCTTGGAGAAGCTCATTTTGGGATGAAATTTTGGCGCACTCTATGAACTTCACGAACTTGAATATACAGATCTCTCCACAGATTTGAGATGTTCTCAGCCATTATTTTCTTTTCATAAATTGAGGTATAGTTAATTCACAATATTGTATTAGTTTCAAGTGCACAGCAAAGTGATTCAGTGATACATATATATTCTTTTACAGATTCTTTTCCATTATAGGTTATTACAAGGTATTGAATATAGTTCCCTGTGCTATACAGTAGATTCTTGTCGTTTACCTGTTTTACATATAGTAGTGTATATTTGTTAATCCCCAAATCCTACTTCATCTCCCCCTGCTCACTATTCCTGTTGGTAACCATAAGTTTGTTTTCTGTGTCTTTGAGTCTATTTCTTTTTGTAAATAAGTTCATTTGTATCCTTTTTTTAGATTCCACATATAAGTGATATCATGTGATATTTGTCTTGTCTGATTTACTTCACTTAATATGATAATCTCTAGGTCCACCCATGTTGCTGCCAATAGCATTATTTCATTTTTTATGGCTGAGGAATATTCCAGTGTGTGTGTGTATGTGTGTGT
Source organism: Eschrichtius robustus (assembly GCF_028021215.1). NCBI lineage: Eukaryota > Metazoa > Chordata > Mammalia > Artiodactyla > Eschrichtiidae > Eschrichtius > Eschrichtius robustus. Next base: position 31,755,845 of record NC_090844.1, on the reverse strand, counting down.
GTGTATTTGTGTGTGTGTGTATATGTCACATCGTCTTTATCCATTCATCTGTTGATGGACATTTAGCGGTTGCTTCCATGTCTTGGCTATTATAAATAGTGCTGCTGTGAACATTAGGGTGCATATGAACATTAGGATGCATTTTGAATTATGGTTTTCTCCAGATATATGCCCAGGGGTGGGATTGCAGGATCATATGGTCACTCTATTTTTACTTTTGTATGGAGCCTCCATACTGTTCTCCATAGTGGCTGCACCAATTTACATTCCTACCAAGAGTGTAGGAGGGTTCTCTTTTCTCCACACCCTCTCCAGCATTTATTATTTGAAGACTTTTTAATGATGACCATTCTGACTGGTGTGAGGTGATACCCCATTGCACTTTTGATTTGCATTTCTCTAATATTTAGCGATGTTGAGCAGCCTTTCATGTGGCTGTTGGCCAACTGTATGTCTTCTTTGGAGAAATGTCTATTTAGGACTTCTGCCCATTTTTTAATTGGGTTGTTTTCTTTTTTTAATATTAAGGTGTATGAGCTGTTTGTGTATTTTGGAAATTAAGCCCTTGTCTGTGGCATCATTTGCAAACATTTTCTCCCATTATGTTGGTTGTCTTTTCATTTTGTTTATGGTTTCCTTTGCTGTGCAAAAGCTTTTAAGTTTAATTAGGTCCCATTTGTTTATTTTCGTTTTTACTTCCATTACTCTAGGAGATGGATCTGAAAAGACATTGTTTTGATTTATGTCAAAGAGTGTTGCGCCTATGTTTTCCTCTAGGAGTTTCATAGTACCTGGTCTTACATTTAGGTCTTTAATCCATTTTGAGTATATTTTTGTATATGGTGTTAGAGAATGTTCTAATTTTATTCTTTTACATGTAGCTGTCAATTTTTTCAATAAGCACCACTTATTGAAGAGACTGTGTTTTCTCTTGCCTCCTTTGTTGTAGATTAATTGACCATAGATGAGTGAGTTTATTTCTGAGCTCTCTATCCTGTACCAGTGATCTATATTTCTGTTTTTGTGCCAGTACCATACTATTTTGATTACTGTAGCTTTGTAGTATAGTCTGAAGCCAGGGAGCTGGATTCCTCCATCTGCGTTCTTCTTTCTCAAGATTGTTGAGGCTGTTCTGGGTCTTTTGTGTTTCCATACAAATTAAAAAAAAATTTCTTCTAGTTCTTTGAAAAATGCCATTGGTATTTTGATAGGGATTGCATTGAATCTGTAGATTGCCTTAGGTAGAATGGTCATTTTAACAGTATTGATTCTTCCAATCCAAGAACATGGTATATCATTCCATCTGTTTGTGTCATCTTCAGTTTCGTTCACCAGCATCTTATAGTTTTCTGAGTACAGGTCTTTTGCCTCCTTAGGTAGGTTTATTCCTAGGTTCTTTTTTTTTTTTTTTTTTTGATGTGATGGGAAATGAGATTGATTCCTTAATTTCTCTTTCTGATAGTTTGTTGTTAGTATATATACATGCAATAGATTTCTGTATATTATTTTTGTATCCAGCAACTTTACCAAATTCATTGATGAACTCTAGGAGTTTGTTGGTAGTCTCTTGAGGATTTTCTATGTGTCGTATCATGTCATCTGCAAACAGTGACAGTTTTACTTCTTCTCCAATTTGGATTCCTTTTATTTCTTTTTCTTGTCTGATTGCTGCGGCTAAGACTTCCAAAACTCTGTTGAATATAAGTGGTGAGAGTGGGCATCCTTGTCTTATTTCTGATCTTAGATCGAATGCTTTCAGCTTTTCACTGTTGAGTATGATGTTAGCTATGTGTTTGTCATACATGGCCTTTATGATGTTGAGGTGTGTTCCATCTGTGCCCACTTTCTGAAGAGTTTTTATCATAAATGGATGTTCAGTTTTATTAAAAGCTTTTTCTGCATCTATTGAGATGATCATATGGTTTTTATTTTTCAACTTGTTAATATAGTGTATCACATTGATTGAATTGCGGATATTGAAAAATCCTTGCATCCCTGGGCTAAATCCCACTTGATCATGGTGTATGATCCTTTTAATGCATTTCTGGAGTCAGTTTGCTAGTATTTTGTTAAGGATTTTTACATCTATGTTTGTCTTGGCAGATGATCGATAATTAGTGCTTGATTATTAATCTGTCTTCATTTTTAGATGGTTCTTGTTCTTACATCTACTAGATATCTCATTACAAAATTCCATCAATAATCAGTGCCTATTTTTGCTCAGTGCTCCCAAGCTAACTTCTGAATTTTATGTCCATTGCTGTAATTCCAGCGCATAGATTAATACCTGGCACAATATAGTTGATCAATAATTGAAAAAATGAACAATGAAAGGATCTTTTACCACTGTACTTTGCTTTTGCAAGCAGCTCGTATGTCAATCTCCAAAGCGAGGATTTGAATGTTGTATTAGTTAGCGACCTTTTTTCCACATTAATAGACTGCCTGAAGAAAAGGGATTAAATATTAGGGATTTATTTTTCATGTGTATTAAAAAAAGACGAGATGCTTTTAGAATTTGATCTTTGACTTCCATCATTGTCAAGTTTCTGGACTTGATGACTTCCCCATCATTCTCTTGACTTTCCCCTTTGTGATGACCTGGTAGTTTCTTTGTTCAAAGATAGGGAAAGGGGGCTTATATAGTTCTACTTATCTCTTTTACAAGAAAGAACAGTCTTTTCCAGAAGTCCTTAGCATAACTTCCCTCAGGACCACTGGCCATGATTGTGCCACATGCCCAGGATCTGGCTGCAAAGGAGGTTTAGAAAGGTAATATCTGGCATTTTTCAGTCTTTATGATGGGAGCTGGTTTCTTATAGCAAGAAGTAGAGTGTAAGAATATTTTAGATCAAGACATGAGTTATGAAAAGTATTTATTGTAAAACAAACAAACAAAAAATAGTGCAAGCATGATGGTAAAGGGAATCTGATTCTCAGCTTTGTGTCAAGGAGTCATGATGGAATTGTGGAGACTGTAGCAACCTGGAGAAAGTACATCATGTTTAAGGAAGGCAGATGAATCTCAGTTCTCCCCAAATTATGAAACCTGAGCTGCCCATCATGAAAACAATGCTATGTGAAATACCAAGAGGTGCAAAGCATCAAAGAGGAAGATCTAAGTAAGTTGTATGAGCAGGTGGCTAAAAGTCCTAAGCCATCTGCTAATCCTTTCTCAATGCATTTCTATGGCTTTATGGGAAGTTTACTGTAACTAGTTGCTGGAGGAAGAAAAAATTAAGGCCTGGTGCAGATGGGTCTGCTCAGTATTTGACACCACTTGGAAGTGGATTCCCTCTGCATGATTATAACCTCTCTCAGAGGTGTTTTTGAAAAATGATGTAGGAAAATTCTCTTATTGTGTAGAATTCTAGCAGTGTATGTGGTTTTCTACTTTGTCCAAAAGAGAGTAATTCAGAGGCAGTATTGATATTTGACAGTGGCTAATCATGTGCAATTAATTAGGACTTGAAAAAATAATATTAAAAAATTGATGACAAGAAGTTCTGGAGAAGATGTATGTGGTTGTGCCTGTCAGGTAGAGCATGGAATGTGAAGATATTTGTGTTACATGTAAAGTTCAACACAGGGCATGCCACATAGAGGAGGCTATGTATAATCAGATAAATAACATTATCTGTCCTGTGAATGCTAGCATTTTTCTCCAGGTACCCTAGTACTTTCATAGCGAACCCATGTACAAAGAGTTTATGGCTGCAGGGATGGAGACAATGTGTGGGTTCAAAAATAGAATTTCCCTCAGCAAGATGATCTGATTACTTTTGTTGCTTGGTTAGCAACCATGGGCTAAGTCAACAGCAATGGGCCCAAATTCAGATTCTGATATAGCACAATGCTATGACAGACTGGCCGGCCACTGTGCCAACTTGATGACATTAGATCTCTCCCAACATATAAAGGGCAGCATATAAAGGGCAGCATATAACATATAAATTTCCTCTCACTGGAATAGAGACATAATGTGGATATGGATTTACCTTTCAGATATCCTATTTCTACTAGCAGCATTAACCATGAACTTTTAAAAATTGGGATATAATTGTATAAAGTGAACTTCATAGATCTGAAGTGTATATTTTGATGTAATCCTCACTTCAATTAAAGAGTAGAAAATTTTCATCAGCTCAGTAAGTTCCTTTCTATCTCTTTTCAGTCAGTTCCTTTAAGACAATAATGGTTATCTTTCCTATTATCATACATTAATTTTACCTGTTCTTGAACTTCATATAAATGAAGTATTTCATCGTATGAATATTCTACAAATAGTTTTTATATTCTCATATTTATGGACATTTGGATTGTTTTTAGTTTTTTTTTTCAATTATGAATAGAGGTGTTATGAGGCTTCATATATAAGTCTTTTTGTAAATATATGTTTTTGTTTCTCCTGAGTAAAGATTTTGGAGTGGAACTGCTGTTTTAAGAGTAGCTGTATGCTTAATTTTATGAGAAACCTGCTCACAGTTTTCTAAAGTCATTATACTACTCCTTATCTCTATCAGCAACATGAGAACTTCAGTTGCTCCATGTTCTTGGTGACATTTGATGTTGTGAATCTTTTTAATTTTAGTCATTGTATTGGTTGTAAAATGGTAGTTGATTCTGGCTTTAATTTGCATATCTATCATGATTGCTATCAAAGATGTTGAGCACATTATTTGGTGCTTATTGACTACATATATGATATATGGAATATATATATTTTCCATTTGTAGTGTTTGTTCATATCTTTGCCCATTTTTAATTGGGTTTTTGCCTTTTTATTATTTATGTGTGTAATTTATACATTCTATATTCAAATGCATTTTAAGATATAAGTATTGTATTTTTTTCCCAATATGCAGTTTCCCATGTACATTTTTAATGGTGATTTTTGATAAGAAAACTTTAATTTTGAAGAAGTTTAGTTCATCAAATTTTTTCTATAGTTTTTCTAAGAAGTATTTGCCTACTCCAAAGTCATCCACTTATTTTCCTGTTTTTCTATGAGGTTTTGATTTAACTTTTATTTTTAAATTTTAATTAATTAATTTATTTAAACTTTTCAAAACTTTTTATTGGAGTGTAGTTGATTTACAGTGTTCTGTTAGTTTCACATGTACCGCAGAGTGAATCTGTTATACGTATATGTGTATCTACTCTTTTTTAGATTCTTTTCCCATATGTGCTATTACAGAGTATGGAGTAGAGTTCCTTGTGCTATTCAGTAGGTCCTTATTAGTTACCTACTTTATATATAGTAGTGTGTATATGTCTATCCCAATCTTCCAGTTTATCCCTCCCCTGCCCCTTACACCCTGGAAACCATAAGTTTATTTTCTACATCTGTAACTCTATTTCTGTTTTGTAGATAAGTTCATTTATAACCTCTTCTTAGAGTCCGTATATAAGTGATATCATATCACATTTGTCTTTCTGTGTCTGACCCACTTCACTCAGTATGACAGTCTCTAGGTCCATCCTTGTTGCTGGAAATGACATTATTTCGTTCTTTTTTATGGCTGAGTAATATTCCATTGTATATATGTACCACATCTTCTTTATCCATTCCTCTGTTGATGGACATTTAGGTTGCTTCCATGTCCTGGCTATTGTGAATAGTGTGCTGCAGTGAACATTGGGGTGCATGTATCTTTTTTTTTTTTTTTTTTTTTTTATGGATTCAATGTCTAGCCATTCTTAGATGTAATCTGAACAGTTAATCTGTTAAAACTGCCTTGGCCTAATTTTTTTTTAAAATTAATTAATTAATTTATTTATTTATTTTTGGCTGTGCTGGGTCTTCGTTTCTGTGCGGGGGCTTTCTCTAGTTGCAGCAAGCGGGGGCCACTCTTCATCGCGGTGCGCGGGCCTCTCACTATCGCGGCCTCTCTTGTTGCGGAGCACAGGCTCCAGACGCGCAGGCTCAGTAGTTGTGGCTCACGGGCCTAGTTGCTCCGTGGCATGTGGGATCTTCCCAGACCGAGGCTCGAACCCGTGTCCCCTGCATTGGCAGGCAGATTCTCAACCGCTGCACCACCAGGGAAGCCCTGCATGTATCTTTTTGAATTATGGTTTTCTCCAGATATATGCCCAGGACTGGTATTGCTGGGTCATATGGTAGCTCTATTTTCAGTTTTTTAAGGAACCTCCATACTGTTCTCCATAATGGCTGTACCAGTTTTCATTCCCACCAACAGTGTAGGAGGGTTCGCTTTTCTCCAAACCCTCTCCAGCACTTATTGTTTGTAGATTTTTGATGATGGCCATTTTGACCTGTGTGTGGTGATACTCATTGTAGTTTTGATTTGTATATCTATAATAATTACTGATATTGAGCATCTTTTCATGTGCTTTTTAACCATCTGTATGTCTTTTTGGAGAAATGTCTATTTAGATCTTCCACCCATTTTTTGATTGGGGTTTTTTTTTTTCTGATATTGAGCTGCCTGAGGTGTTTGTATGTTTTAGAGATTAATCCCTTGTTGGTGGCTTCATTTGCAAATATTTTCTCCCATTCTGAGGGTTGTCTTTTACTTTTGTTTATCATTTCCTTTGCTGTGCAAAAGCTTTTAAGTTTAATTAGGTCCCATTTGTTTATTTTTGTTTTCATTTCCATTACTCTAGGAGGTGGATTGAAAAAGATCTTGCTGTGATTTATGTCTGAGAGTGTTCTCCCTATGTTTTCCTCAAAAGTTTTATAGTATCCGGCCTTACATTTAGGTCTTTAATCCATTTTGAGTTTATTTTTGTGTATGGTGTTAGGGTGTGTTCTAATTTCATTCTTTTACATGTAGCTGTCCAGCTTTCCCAGCACCACTTATTGAAGAGACTGTCTTTTCTCCACTGTATATTCTTGCCTCGTTTGTTTTAGATTAGGTGAGCATAAGTGTGTGGATTTATTTCTGGACTTTCTATCCTGTTCTATTGATCTATATTTCTGTTCTTGTACCAGTACCACACTGTTTTGATGACTGTAGCTTTGTAGTATAGTCTGAAGTCAGGGAGCCTGATTCCTCCAGCTTTGTTTTTCTTTCTCAAGATTGCTTTGGACATTCGGGGTCTTTCCTGTTTCCATACAAATTGTAAAATGTTTTGCTCTAATTCTGTGAAAAATGCCATCAGTAATTTGAAAGGGATTGCATTGAACCTGTAGCTTGCTTTGGGTAGTATAGTCATTTTCACAATATTGATTCTTCCAATCCAATAACATGGTATATCTCTCCATTTGTTTGTGTCATCTTCTATTTCTTTCATCAGTATCTTATAGTTTTTGGAGTACAGGTCTCTTGCCTCCTTAGGTAGGTTTATACCTAGGCAATTTGTTCTTTTTGATGTGATAGTAAATGGGATTGTTTCCTTGATATCTCTTTCTGATCTTTCGTTGTTAGTGTATAGGTGTGCAACAGATTTCTTTATATTAGTTTTGTATCCTGCAACTTTACCTAATTCATTGATGAGCTCTAGTTGTTTTCTGGTAACATCTTTAGGGTTTTCTATGTATACTATCATGTCATCTGCAAACAGTGGCAGTTTTACTTCTTTTCCAAGTTGTGTTCCTTTTACTTCTTTTCCTTCTCTGATTGCTGTGGCTAGGACTTCCAAAACTATGTGGAATAAAAGTGGCGAGAGTGGACATCCTTGACTTGTTCCTGATCTTAGAGGAAATGCTTTCTGCTTTTCACCATGGAGAATGATGTTTGCTGTGGGTTTGTCATATATGGTCTTTATTATGTTGAGGTAGGTCCCTTCTCTTCCCACATCCTGGAGTTTTTTTTTTTAATCATAAATCAGTGTTGAGTTTTGTCAAAAGTTCTTTCTGCATCTATTGAGATGATCATATGGTTTTTATTCTTCAATTTGTTGATGTGGTGTATCACACTGATTGATTTGTGGATATTGAAAAATCCTTTCATCCCTAGGGTAAATTCCACTTGATCATGGTGTATGATCCTTTTAATGTGGTGTTGGATTCTGTTTGCTAGTAGTTTGTTGAGGATTTTTGTGTCTATGTTCATCAGTGATATGGGTCTGTAATTTTCTTTTTTTGTGATATCTTTGTCTGGTTTTGGTATCAGGATGATAGTGGCCTCTTAGAATGAGCTTGGCAGTGTTCCTTCCTATGCAATTTTTGGGAAGAGTTTCAGAAGGGTAGGTGTTAACTCTTCTCTAAATGTTTGATAGAATTTGCCTGTGAAGTCATCTGGTCCTTGCCTTCTTTTTGTTGGAAGATTTTTTTTTTTCCAACAAAAGATTTCACATATTTATTACTGAGCTACACAGTGAGCAGTGGAAAGATCAAGAAAAGAGGAGAGAGCCATTCCATTTTTCCCATCAAACACAGGCAGCTGTTCCAGACACTAGTGATGTTCTGATATGGTAAGACACAATTGACCTTGATGGCATAAATGTGTGACACTTCACGTGAGGTTCCTTATAGACCCAGCTTAGTTCTTCTCCAATGTCTTCTCTTGGAGTTTTATCTGATTTTATTACCAGTTTTCATTCAAATCCATTGGGGAATGGGATGATTCTGCTTTTGTTTTTGGCCAGGAATTGCTTGATCCTGAAAGTCTTGTGAGAAGACATGGCGAGGAGCAAATTCAACCACACATAGGATGGCAGACAAGAGAAAAGAGGAGGAAGTGAAGGGAAGGACGTATTTAGAAGGCCTGTTGGAAGATTTTTAATCACAGTGTAATTTCAGTACTTGTGGTTAGTCTGTTCATATTTTTTATTTCTTCGTGGTTCAATCTTGGAAGGTTGTATCTTTCTAAGAATTTGTCCATTTCTTCTAGGTTGTCCATTTTATTGGGGTATGGTTAGTTGCTTGTAGTAGTCTCTTATGATCCTTTGTATTCTGTGGTGTCCATTATGACTTCTCCTTTTTCATTTTATTGACTTGAGTCCTCTCCCCTTTTTCTTTATGAGTCTGGCTAAAGGCTTATCAATTTTGCTTATCTTTTCAAAGAACCAGCTTTCAGTTTCATTGGTCTTTGCTATTGGTTTTTTTGGTCTCTATTTCATTTATTTCTGCTCTGATCTTTATAATTTCTTTCCTTCTACTAACTTTGGGTTTTGTTTGTTCTTCTTTCTCTAGTTGCTTTAGGTGTAAGGTTAGGTGGTTTATTTGAGATTTTTCTTGTTTCTTGAGGTGAGATTGTATTGCTGTAAGCTTCCTTCTTAGAACTGCTTTTGCTGCATTCCATAGGTTTTGGATGGTCGTGTTTTTGTTGTCATTCGTCTCTAGGTATTTTTAGATTTCCTCTTTGATTTCTTCAGTGATCCATTGATTACTTAGTAACATATTGTTTAGCCTCCATGTGTTTGTGGTTTTTATAGTTTCGTTTCCTGTATTTAATTTCTAATCTCATAGCATTGTGGTCAGGAAGCATACTTGATATGATTTCAATTTTCTTAAATTTACCAAGGCTTGATTTGTGACTCAAGATCTGATCTATCCTGGAGAATGTTCTGTGTGCACTTGAGAAGAAAATGTATACTGCTACTTTCAGATGGAATGTCCTGTAAATATCAATTAATCTCTCTGATCTAATGTTTCATTTAAGGCTTGTGTTTTCTTATTAATATTCTGTCTGGATGATCTGTCCTTTGGTGTAAGTGCGATGTTAAAGTCCCCCATAATTATTGTGTTACTGTCGATTTTCCCTTTTATGGCTTAACATTTGCCTTATATATTGAGCTGCATGTTAGGTGCATCTGTATTTACATTTGTTACATCTTCTTCAATTGATCCCTTGATCATTATGTAGTGTCCTTCCTTGTCTCTTGTAACAGTCTTTATTTTAAAGTCTATTTTGTCTGATATGAGTACTGCTACTCCAGCTTTCTTTTTATTTCCATTTGCCCCTCACTTTCAGTCTGTATGTGTCCCTAGGTCTGAAATGGCTCTCTTGTAGACAGTGTATATATGGGTCTTGTTTTTGTATTTATTCAGCCAGTCTGTGTCTTTTGGTTGTAGCTTTAATTCATTTACATTTAAGGTAATTATCAATATGTATGTTTTTATTGCCATTTTCTTAATTGTTTTGTGTTTGTTTTTGTAGGTCTTTTTTCTTCCCTTCATCTTTTGTTCTCTTCTCTCTTCTCCTTAGAGTTTTCCCTCTAAGGACTCAAAATTATCATAAATAAAGCTCCAGAGTTTTGGGCAGCTATGTTTTTGACCATGTGGAAAAAGATGGGCCTCAATGAGACAGAAAAATGAAGCTGGAGTATAAACATAAATGAAAACAAGAGGTAGAGAGATAAGCTTTACTTACATTTCTTACTTGAGTGCCAATATAATAAATATTTCATTTAATCTGTCTCGTGTTATTCTCATAATTAGTGATGAATTTCCTAGACTTCTTTGAAAATAGTTATTTCTCCATTATTTCAGCTGGTGTTATAGTAATAATCTATAGTTTATTGGAGATGGAAAAGAATTATATAGCTCAAGTGGCTTCAGATTATATTAGTAAGTTTATGCTTATTTATCTTAAATATCTCTTAGGACTGTTTTAGGAGCCATGAGGAAAAAATTTCAACTCTTACTTCTTATCATGAATTTGTGGAAATTTTTAATTGGTTCTATCTACAAGTTATTTGAAAAATGTAGAATTGATATTGCCTCTTTCAATAAAAAATATTTAGAAGGCCACAAAACAGAAACTAATGAAATTAGTGAGGTGACGTTGGAAACATAATTTGGGAGAGATCACTAAGGAGTTTGTTTCAAATGTTAATCTTTAAAAATCTCTCTTGCTTCAAATAGAAGAGGTGTAATTCCTATTGGAGGTTTTGATTTTGGATGTCAAACTCCATAAGAAAGACAGATCATGGAATATGTTCCCCAAGGTGTTGATTTTTTTCATTCATTCAATAAATATTTATTTATCACCTTAATTGGGTAAGGCATTCTTCTAGGACTGGAAACCCAGTGATGGGAAAGACAAAAAAAAAAAGATTCCTATTCTTATGGAGGTTATATTGCAGTGAAGGGTTCAGGCATAAACAATAAAAAATTAGTAAATAAGTAAATAAATAAATGTAATCATTTCCATTAGTGGTGAATGTTATGATAACAACAACAACAAAAAATTCCCCAAACAAAGCAACAGCAAACAGAGTAATAGGGAAAAAACTGATGATGAAGGTGAGGCTGTTCAGACAGGGTGTTCAGAGATGGTTTCTGTGTGGAAGTGAAATTTGAGTAGAAACTTTAATATTAAGAAGAAGTCAGCCAAAGGATGATCTTAGAAAAGAGCATTTTGGGCAGAGAAATGCAGCAAATGTTATGGTTCTGAGTTAGGAATGAATTTGGTGAGTTCAAGGATGAAAAGAAGGGCAGTGTGGCTGAAAGGTAGTGAACCAGGCTGAGTAAGGACCATGCCAAGAATATTGGATTTTATTCGTAATGTAACGGGAAACCACTAGAGATATTTAAGTAAGAGGCTGATGTATTTTTATTTTTTAAAAAGATCACTCTGACTTATGATATGGAGGATGTACTATGGAGAGTAGAAGTGGGGAGTCGTTTAGAAGCTATGGTAGCATATTAGAAGAGAACTGATGATAGCACAGGCTAGAGTGGTGGCTGTGCAGAAGATGAGAAGTGGTCATGCTCAGGCTGTATTTAGGGGCAGTGTCCGTAATACTTGGATTAGATGGTGGAGGCAGGTAGTGAGGGGGGAAAAAAGAAATCAAGAATTCTTCCTAAGTTTTGGCCTGAACATTGGTTGACTAATGGTCCTATAAAGAAGCCTAGGGTGTAAAACAGAATTTGGTTTTAGGATGTGTTAAGTTGCAAATGCCTATTAGTCATGAGATGAGGTGAGAAAGATGTCAGGTTATGAAAGGTAGAACTTAAGCCAACATTTCAGTGGCTCTCTTTATTACAGTTGAGATGGGGTGGCCTTCTAGTCCATCTAACTGGAAACGTAAACTAGTCGTCTCTAATAGTGGTCAAGGGAGTATAACCTCAAACTCCCTACTCTGCAGTGCTATTTATGAGTCTTGCCTAAATTACTTGCAATAGTTTTCCAGCACCCACATTTACTGACCTAGTACCAGCCATGCACATCTGTCTGTGAAAGTCCATCTACAATTTTGTGGTACCTCATAGCATTTGATAATAGGTTAGAGGGAATCTAAATACACTATTTGGACTATGGAAGGGCAAATTCTCTTACTTTGTAGACTTGGTCAGTATACTGGATTTAAGGAAATATTTGACATGTGATTTCACATTTTCAAAGTGTTGCCCTTTTGGTGTTTCCATATCACCTTGGAAAACCCAGACTGAGCTGAGAGAAAGTCCCTAACACTAGTGAGAGAGGGTATTCAAGGGAGAAATTAAATACATGGCTCATTGGTACCTTTAGAAGCACTATTTGAATGAGTAAAAATTGGCCTGGATGAAGAGCATTCCTAACCTGGTATTCTCAGATTCACAACTGAGCTAATAAACATTGTGAATACTCAGAAATACCATTACCTGTCCTCACGGTACGTATACAAGCACCTTTGATGGACCAATGTTTAAAAATGGTGGAAAGAGAATTAGGAGAACGTAAAAAATTAAAGGGAATAGTGGGGAAAATGTAAATCATAGAAAGAGCTGGTAAATAGGAGAAACCTTCTTAATCTCAAAAGAAAATGGAGAAGGATTAGATGGGAATTAAGAGTGGCTAAATATGGGACTTCCCTGGTGGCGCAGTGGTTGAAAATCCGCCTGCCAATGCAGGGGACACAGGTTCGAGCCCTGGTCCGGGAAGATCCCACGTGCTGTGCAGCAACTAAGCCCATGCGCCACAACTACTGAGCCTGTGCTCTACAGCCTGCGAGCCTAGATCCCATGCTCTGCAACAAGAGAAGCCACCGCAATGAGAAGCCCACGCACCGCAGTGAAGAGTAGCCCCCGCTCACCACAACTAGAGAAAGCCCATGTACAGCAATGAAGACCCAACGCAACCAAAAATAAATAAATAAATTAATTAATTTAAAAAAAGAGTGACTAAATAAACATCATCTTAATTAAGTTTCATAACAATCCACTGAGGTAGATATTATTACCTACTTTTATATTTTATAGATGGGCAGTTAGACTTAGCAAGGTTCATTTTGGAGAAGGTAACTGTGCTAGGTGGAATTCTAAAATGGCCCCCAATATTTTTCTGGTGTACATTTCTTGTATAATCCCCTCTCTGAGATGGGGGAGAACCAGTGAATATATGATGGAATATCATTCCTATGATTAGATTATATAGTAATTATGAAGGAATTTTAAAGATGTAATTAAGGTCCATAATTAGTCAACTTTGAATTAATTAAAAGGGAGATCATTCTGAGTGGGGCCTCACCTAATAATGTGAGCCTTTAGAAGATGGAAGATGTCAGAAGATTCTCTTGCTGGCTTGGCAGAAATAAGCTGCCATTGTTGTGAGAGGGCCATGTGACTAGGACCTGAGGGGCCAAGAGTAACCCCTGGCAAATAGTAAGACAATGGAGCAATGGGTGCAAAAAAATGAATTCTTCCAATGACCAGTGAGATTGGAAGAGGACTCCAGCCTCAAATGAGACTGTAACCCCAGCCAAGAACTTTATTTCAGCCTAGTGAGACCCTGCACAGAGAACCTGCTTGTGCTTTGCCAGGCTCCTGACTTATAGAAACTGTGACGTGGGTGTTGTTTTAAGGTGCCAATATATTGGTAATTTTTTACACAATGATAAAAAAACTAATATAGTAATGAAGGAAAAATAGGTAAATTTATAGTTTGGCAATTTTGGTCCCTTCACTTCAGACTTTCTGAAGATACGAGGTTTCTTTAATGAGATTTTTTTATACACCTGGCTTTTTATAAATTCCTACTCAGAATCTAGGAGAACAAGTATAGTTAGTCTCTCTTGTCTTCTTTCACAGAGCCCTCTCAAGGTTTACACTTCTATAGCTCTCCCCTATTCTCATAATATGTTTTGTGATGGAAATGACTGAAAATGAAGTAAAAAGAGAAATAACCATGAGCGTTACTTTTCACTTTAATCATTTCTCTTTTCTTACAACGTCACTAGGAAACTTTTGAATAGATGATAATAATAGAGAAAAAAGCATAAGAAACATAAATATATGAGGAAATTGAGGAAGATGGAAAAAAAGGAAGTTTTAATCCAAATATATTTCTAACTTTGACAGGTTCAAAAAATGCTCCATTTGCCTGCTATGAAGAAATACAGTCTCAAACTGATAGGTTTGGGAACTGTGGTAGAGAAGGAAGCAGATATAAATTTTGTGCATGGAGGTATGCTATGCAAATATTAAAGATACTTCTCTTATGTTCTGTAAGATTCTGTTTTTAGTTTTTCTCTATATATGTCATTCATTCCAGTGGTTTCAAGTATCACATGTGTATGGGAGTAAATCTGAAATCAAAATCTCTAGCCTTGGCATCTTTCTTGTGTTCCAGGCTTATTAAGCCTGTATCAATGGCTTTCCTTTTTACTTTAAATGTTAGCATTAAAGTGTTACATTTTCCTTAGATATACTGCCATAAATCTAGAACCATTGTTTATTTTTACTTTTTTGTCAAAGAAAGCAATCTGATGCATTCCTAATAAATGCCTAATGCATAATAATCATATAATTTATTATGTTTGCAGGAATCTTATATGTGGCAGATTAATTTGTACCTACCCCTTTCAAACTCCTTTCCTTCGAGACGGTGCTTCTGTGATTTATGCTTTTGTACGAAATACTGTATGTATAACTATGCACTACACAACGACGGGTAGAGAAGATCCAATGATGGTCAAAAGTGGCTCTATTTGTGATACTGGGAGGGTAAATGACTTAAAATCTATTTTTAAAAATCTAGTTTTATTAATTCCTTTAATAAATATTGCAGTCAATTACTAGTGCTTTGTAAACTTAAATATTTGGTTAAGGAGAAAATGAATAAGCTTCAGTTGGTCTCTGAGGGAAATGAGAGTTGTTTGATCCCCGTTAGAATTTCAGTGTTGTGAGCAAGGAAAATCCAAGTGTTCTGGGGCTGGAGTGGGGAAGAGAGAAATCTTGGGAATACTTGTACTTGTAGTTAAATATTCCATAACATGGAAATTCACTTTTCTTCTTGGAGAAGAAAGAAGAAATCCCACTTAGTAATATATGTCTCTTTGCGGCCCAGTAGATAAGAGCACAACTTAGATGGGGCTGCTAAGAATCAGTCTTCACCTCTTAGTTTTTGACATTTTGCAAGTTACCTAACCAGTCTGAGATATCACAACTGTATGTAAAGTGGGGATAATAATAACATTTACTCTATGGAGTTATTGCAAAGATTAAATGAGATAATAGTATAAAGTGCTTAGCACAATGCCCAGCACATAGTAAGAGCTAAATATAGGTTGGCTATTATTATTTATTGTTATTATAATTTGTTATCTATGAGACCAACCAGCCAAACCTGGAGAAAACATAGAGGGAATAAATTTTCTTCAAAATCTCTACGTTCTAAAAGGAGTTGTTAGACACACCACAGAGGCCAATAACTAATGAGAAGACTGAACACATTGAAGGCTTTTAAAAGGGTTAGGGTGTTGGGGTTTAGAAAGGGTTTTGTGAGGCCATTTCTCTGAAGGGTGTTGTGATTTCATGTTTGAAAGGAAATCATTTTCACATACATTATTTCATTTTAACCTTGAAACAAATCTCAAATAGTTTAGAAAAAGTATTATTGTACTCATTTAAGAAAACTGCGACTTAAGGAAGTTGATATTGCTAGAAATAAGGGAGTTGGGAATATATCCTTAATCCTCTGATTATTATACTTTATACTTAAAAGAATTAATATTTGGATGTTTAATACATTCCATAATAGAATATTAGATATCTGTAGTATATTTTAATGAAAACTTCTAATATCTTTCTTAGGAACTCGAATAATAGCGCATATTTAGTGAAAACTCCTGATTATTGAATTGATTTTCTTTCTATGCAAACTTTCGATATGTGCAGTAATGCAGAATATTATTTAAACTGTGCTCTTAGGGATGGTTTTGTTAGATTTCAGGCTATTGTAATTAAAAGTGATTTTTTGATTATGATTTTTTTTATGTCAGTCTTGTTTCGTTTGTTTCTCCCATTTCCCTGCCCTGAATCATTTTTTTGGACTGTTTTTAAAGAACAATTTTAGATTCACAACAAAATGGAAAGGATGTTAGAGGGATTTCCTACATGCCCTCTTGGCCCCACACAGGCATGTCTTCCCCGTTACTAACATTGCCCACCAGTGTGGTACAGTTGTTACAATTGATCAACCTACATTGACACATGCTTATCACACAAAGAAAATAGTTTACGTAAAGCTATTGTACATCCTATTAGTTTCTGACCTATATTATTTTCCTTCTCTCTTAAGAACTTCTTTTAACATGTCTTGCAAGACAGCTCTCTTAGCGAAAAATTCCCTCCTTTTTTGTGTGTCTGAAAAAGTCTTTATCTCTCTTTCACTTTTGAAGGATAATTTTGCGGTATATAGAATTCTAGGTTGGGGATTTTTTTCTGTCAATACTTTAAATATTTTGCTCCACTCTTCTGACTGCCTGGTTTCTGAGGAGAAGTCAGATGTAATTCTTATCTTTGTTAATCTATAGGTAAGGCTTTAAAAATTTTTTTTGCTTTTTTCAGGATTTATTCTTTGATTTTCTGTTTGAACACAATATGCCTAGGTGTAGGGGTTTGTTAGTTTGTTTGTTTGTTTGGCATTTATCCTGCTTATTGTTATCTGAGATTCCTGGAACTGTGGTTTGGTGTCTGACATTAATTTGGGGGAAATCCTTAGTCATTATTGTTTCAAATATTTCTTCTGTTCCTTTTTCTTTTTCTTCTGGCATTTCCATTACATATATGTTATACCTTTTGTAGTTGTCCCACAGTCCTTGGATATTCTGTGTTATTTTTTTGTCTTTGTTCTTTTTGCTTTTTCATTTTCAAGGATTCTATTGATATATCCTCTAGCTCAGAGATTCTTCCCTCAGCTATGTCCAGTGTACTAATAAGCCCATTAAAGGCATTTATTCATTTTTGTTACAGTGAGTTTTTTTTTTTCATTCCAGCATTTATTTTTATTTTTTTCTTAGGATTGCTGTCTCTCTGCTTCCATCTCCCATCTGTTCTTGCATACTGTCTACTTCGTCTATTAGAGCCCTTAGCATATTAATCATAGTTGCTTTAAACTCCTGGTCTGATTATTTCAGTATCCCTGACATGTATGGTTTTGATACTTTCTCCGTTTTTCCAATTATGTTTTTTAGCTTTTAGTATAACCTTAACTGTTTTCTTGAGAGCTGGACATGATGAACCAGATAAAAGAACTGCTGTAAATAGACCTTTAGAAATGTGGTGGTGAGGTGTTGTGGGAAGGGGAAGTGTTCTTTAGTCCTATGAACAGGTCTGAGTCTTTCAGTGAACCTGTGCCTCTGGACTGTGAACTTCACAAGTGTTTCTCATGTTTTTTCTCCTCCCTTAGATGGGACAGGATGGCTGGAGTGGGCTGGAGTTGGGTATTTCTCTTCTTACACATGGAAGGTTAGAGCCGACTGAAATTGGGTATTTCCCTTCCCCCAGATCAGTTAGGCTCTGATAAAACACCACCAGATTAGGCTCTAGTTAACTAGTTTCTCCTGAGGGCAAGCTTGTTAAGAACAGAGTGCTCTGGCTACTTCAGAATGGTTGCTTTTCCCCTCCTCCCGCCAGAATACAAGAAATTTTTTTCTCTAATATTTACTGTGAGAACCCGGTTGAGCTCCTGGATGTACATCTCACAAAACTGTGGGGCTCTCCTGGAGTTCCTAACTCTCAGAGGTGTCTGTATTGAGCCTCCAGCAATTCATCAATTACAGTTCAGACTTTCCTACCCTGGCGCGGGTACCTGAGGAGGTTTCCGCTTGTGAATCTTTTCTCTGGTAAGCTGTGACTCCCTGTGTTCACTTGTCTGTCTCTCCAATTTGGGGGCAGTGGTTTGCCCCCAAATCACTTCTTTTATGGATCCTAAAAGAGTTGTTGCTTCTTCAGTCTGTTCAACTTTTTACTTGTTGTTAGGATGGAGTGGCAACTTCCAAACTCCTTAAATGGGGAACCGAATACCAGAAGCCTGAATCATTTCTTTAAAATTTATTTTTAAAAATAGACTTTATTTTTTAGGGAAGTTTTAGGTTCACATCAAAAGTTGCAGAAAGTACAGGGAGTTCCCATAACCACTTACCGCAAAGAAGTGCAGACACCTACACTATCCACAATCCTACACTATTACATCATCCTCACCCAAAGTCCATAGTTTACATTAGACTTATCAGAAAAATCCCCAAATATTTGTAGCTTACACTACACATTTCTAAATAACACTTATGCCAAAGGAGAAATCTCAAGAGAAATTGAAAAATATTTTTAATTAAATGAAAATACAACATATAAAAATTTGTGGGTTACAGCAAAAGCAGTACTTAATGGAAATTTACTGCATTGAATGGCTGTGGTCTTATAAAATTACTGATGGTAATGTTACAATAACTGGACTCCTCTAACTCAGAAAAAATTTTTTTTTGTTTTTCTTTAGATTTGTGTAAATCGTGAATGTGTAGAATCAAGGATACTTGCAGACAGATCATATAATTGTTCACTAAAGTGCAATGGACATGGAGTAAGTAAGCACATGATTCATGTTTTCCCAAATCACCTCTCTTGGACACTTTTCAGCATCATTTGTTAATTTATTCAACGTTTATTGGGTTCCTACTGTGTGCTAGGACATGTTGTATCTACTTAAAATGTGGGGCTGAATTGGGTTACTAAATTTGTAGCCATATGTTTTAGAGGACATTGTACAGAATTAAACTGCTGATGACTCTAACAAATTTATTATTACAGTTGGGCACTTTTCAGAGGTATTAAATATTCCAGTAAATACATTAACCTGTTCGTTACGTGAAGATAATTAAACTAAAGTGTGTGTGTCTATGAATATATAGGGTGAGGGAAAATTATTGGTTTTATCCCTCATTTTGTAATAGACTTTTTTTTATTTTTCCCAATGAGACCAATTTACTTCCCATACCAAAAAAGTAAAAGTGCAGTGGATAGAAGGTTGGATTGTCGATCTCAAGTGATAGTAGAACACCCCTATTTTATTTTTTTTCATTTTTTTAAAAAATTGGAGTATAGTTGATTTACAATGTTGTGTTAGTTTCAGGTGTACAGCAAAGTGGATCAGTTATACATATACATATATCTGTTCTTTTTTAGATTTTTTTCCCATATAGGTTATTATAGAATACTGAGTAGAGTTCCCTGTGCTATACAGTAGGTCCTTATTAGTTATCTATTTTATATACAGTAGTGTGTATATGTTAATCCCAAACACTTAATTTATCCCTCCCCCACCTCCTTTCGCCTTTGGTAACCATAAGTTTGTTTTCTACATCTGTGACTCTTTCCGTTTTGTAAATAAGTTCATTTGTACCATTTTTCAGATTCCACACATAGGCAATATCATATGATATTTGTCTTTCTCTCTCTGACTTACTTCACTTAGTATGATAATCCCTAGATCCACCCATGTTGCTGCAAATGGCATTATTTCATTCTTTATTATGGCTGAGGAATATTCCATTGTATATGTGTACCACATCTTCTTTACCCACTCCACTGTTGATGGACATTTAGGTTGCGTCCATGTCTTTGCTATTGTAAATAGTGCTGCAGTGAATATTGGGCTGCATGTATTTTTTCTTTCTTTTTTTTTTTTTTGTTTTTTTTTGTTTGTTTTTTTATACTGCAGGTTCTTATTAGGCATCAATTTTATACACATCAGTGTATACATGTCAATCCCAATCGCCCAATTCAGCACACCACCATCCCCACCCCACCACAGTTTTCCCCCCTTGGTGTCCATATGTCCATTCTCTACATCTGTGTCTCAACTTCTGCCCTGCAAACTGGCTCATCTCTACCATTTTTCTAGGTTCCACATACATGCATTAATATACGATATTTGTTTTTCTCTTTCTGACTTACTTCACTCTGTATGACAGTCTCTAGATCCATCCATGTCTCAACAAATGACTCAATTTCGTTCCTTTTTATGGCTGAGTAATATTCCATTGTATATATGTACCACATCTTCTTTATCCATTTGTCTGTTGATGGGCATTTAGGTTGCTTCCATGACCTGGCTATTGTAAATAGTGCCGCAATGAACATTCGGGTGCATGTGTCTTTTTGAATTATGGTTTTCTCTGGGTATATGCCCAGTAGTGGGATTGCTGGGTCATATGGTAATTCTGTTTTTAGTTTTTTAAGGAACCTCCATATTGTTCTCCATAGTGGCTGTATCAATTTACATTCCCACCAACAGTGCAAGAGGTTTCCCTTCTCTCCACAACCTCTCCAGCATTTGTTGTTTGTAGATTTTCTGATGATGCCCATTCTAACAGGAGTGAGGTGATACCTCATTGTAGTTTTGATTTGCATTTCTCTAATAATTAGTGATGTTGAGCATCTTTTCATGTGCTTTGTGGCCGTCTGTATGTCTTCTTTGGAGAAATGTCTATTTAGGTCTTCTGCCCATTTTTGGATTGGGGTGTTTGTTTCTTTAATATTGAGCTGAATGAGCTGTTTATATATTTTGGAGATTAATCCTTTGTCCGTTGATTCATTTGCAAATATTTTCTCCCATTCTGAGGGTTGTCTTTTCGTCTTGTTTATGGTTTCCTTTGCTGTGCAAAAGCTTTGAAGTTTCATTAGGTCCCACTTGTTTATTTTTGTTTTTATTTCCATTACTCTAGGAGGTGGCTCAAAAAAGATCTTGCTGTGATTTATGTCAAAGAGTGTTTGTTCTTCCTATGTTTTCCTCTAAGAGTTTTATAGTGTCCAGTCTTATATTTAGGTCTCTAATCCATTTTGAGTTTATTTTTGTGTATGGTGTTAGGGAGTGTTCTAATTTCATTCTTTTACATGTAGCTGTCCAGTTTTCCCAGCACCACTTATTGAAGAGACTGTCTTTTCTCCATTGTATATCTTTGCCTCCTTTGTCATAGATCAATTGACCATAGGTGCGTGGGTTAATCTCTGGGCTTTCTATCTTGTTCCATTGATCTATGTTTCTGTTTTTGTGCCAGTACCATATTGTCTTGATTACTGTAGCTTTGTAGTATAGTCTGAAGTCAGGGAGTCTGATTCCTCCAGCTCCATTTTTTTGCCTCAAGACTGCTTTCGCTATTCGGGGTCTTTTGTGTCTCCATACAAATTTTAAGATGATTTGTTCTAGCTCCGTAAAAAATGCCATTGGTAATTTGATAGGGATTGCATTGAATCTGTAGATTGCTTTGGGTAGTATAGTCATTTTCACAATGTTGATTCTTCCAATCCAAGAACATGGTATATCTCTCCATCTGTTGGTATCATCTTTAATTTCTTTCATCAGTGTCTTATAGTTTTCTGCATACAGGTCTTTTGTCTCCCTAGGTAGGTTTATTCCCAGGTATTTTATTCTTTTTGTTGCAATGGTAAATGGGAGTGTTTCCATAATTTCTCTTTCAGATTTTTCATCATTAGTGTATAGGAATGCAAGAGATTTCTGTGCATTAATTTTGTATCCTGCAGCTGTACCATATTCATTAATTAGCTCTAGCAGTTTTCTGGTGGCAGTTTTAGGATTCTCTATGTATAGTATCATGTCATCCACAAACAGTGACAGTTTTACTTCTTCTTTTCCAATTTGTATTCCTTTTATTTCTTTTTCTTCTCTGATTGCCGTGGCTAGGACTTCCAGAACTATGTTGAATAATAGTGGTGAGAGTGGACATCCTTGTCTCGTTCCTGATCTTAGAGAAAATGCTTTCAGTTTTTCACCATTGAGAATGATGTTTGCTGTGGGTTTGTCATATATGGCCTTTATTATGTTGAGGTAGGTTCCCTCTATGCCCACTTTCTGGAGAGTTTTTATCAGAAATGGGTGTTGAATTTTGTCAAAAGCTTTTTCTGCATCTATTGAGATGATCATATGGTTTTTATTCTTCAGTTTGTTAATATGGTGTATCACATTGATTGATTTGCGTATATTGAAGAATCCTGGCATCCCTGGGATAAATCCCACTTGATCGTGGTGTATGATCCTTTTAATGTGTTGTTGGATTCTGTTTGCTAGTATTTTGTTGAGGATTTTTGCATCTATATTCATCAGTGATTTTGGTCTGTAATTTTCTTTTTTTGTAGTGTCTTTGTCTGGTTTTGGTATCAGGGTGATGGTGGCTTCATAGAAGGAGTTTGGGAGTGTTCCTTCCTCTGCAATCTTTTGGAAGAGTTTGAGAAGGATGGGTGTTAGCTCTTCTCTAAATGTTTGATAGAATTCACCTGTGAAGCCATCTGGTCCTGGACTTTTGTTTGTTGGAAGATTTTTAATCACAGTTTCAATTTCATTACTTGTGATTGGTCTGTTCATATTTTCTGTTTCTTCCTGGTTCAGTCTTGGAAGGTTATACCTTTCTAAGAATTTGTCCATTTCTTCCAGGTTGTCCATTTTATTGGCATAAAGTTGCTTGTAGTAGTCTCTTAGGATGCTTTGTATTTCTGCGGTGTCTGTTGTAACTTCTCCTTTTTCATTTCTGATTTTATTGATTTGTGTCCTCTCCCTCTTTTTCTTGATGAGTCTGGCTAATGGCTTATCAATTTTGTTTATCTTCTCAAAGAACCAACTTTTAGTTTTATTGATCTTTGCTATTGTTTTCTTTGTTTCTATTTCATTTATTTCTGCTCTGATCTTTATGATTTCTTTCCTTCTGCTAACTTTGGGTTTTGTTTGTTCTTCTTTCTCTAGTTTCTTTAGGTGTAAGGTTAGATTGTTTACTTGAGATTTTTCTTGTTTCTTGAGGTAGGCTTGTATAGCTATAAACTTCCCTCTTAGAACTGCTTTTGCTGCATCCCATAGGTTTTGGGTCGTCGTGTTTTCATTGTCATTTGTCTCTAGGTATTTTTTTATTTCCTCTTTGATTTCTTCAGTGATCTCTTGGTTATTTAGTAACGTATTGTTTAGCCTCCATGTGTTTGTCTTTCTTACGTTTTTTTCCCTGTAATTCATTTCTAATCTCATAGCGTTGTGGTCAGAAAAGATGCTTGATATGATTTCAATTTTCTTAAATTTACTGAGGCTTGATTTGTGACCCAAGATGTGATCTATCCTGGAGAATGTTCCGTGCGCACTTGAGAAGAACGTGTAATCTGCTGTTTTTGGATGGAATGTCCTATATATATCAATTAAATCTATCTGGTCTATTGTGTCATTTAAAGCTTCTGTTTCCTTATTTATTTTCATTTTGGATGATCTGTCCATTGGTGTAAGTGAGGTGTTAAAGTCCCCCACTATGATTGTGTTACTGTCGATTTCCTCTTTTATAGCTGTTAGCAGTTGCCTTATGTATTGAGGTGCTCCTATGTTGGGTGCATATATATTTATAATTGCTATATCTTCTTCTTGGATTGATCCCTGGATCATTATGTAGTGTCCTTCCTTGTCTCTTGTAACATTCTTTATTTTAAAGTCTATTTTATCTGATATGAGTATAGCTACTCCAGCTTTCTTTTGATTTCCATTTGCATGGAATATCTTTTTCCATCCCCTCACTTTCAGTCTGTATGTGTCCCTAGGTCTAAAGTGGGTCTCCTGTAGACAGCATATATATGGGTCTTGTTTTTGTATCCATTCAGCCAGTCTATGTCTTTTGGTTGGGGCATTTAATCCATTCACGTTTAAGGTAATTATAGATATGTATGTTCCTATTCCCATTTTCTTAAATGTTTTGGGTTTGTTATTGTAGGTCCTTTTCTTCTCCTGTGTTTCCCACTTAGAGAAGTTCCTTTAGCATTTGTTGTAGAGCTGGT
The DNA here is from genome assembly GCF_028021215.1 of Eschrichtius robustus. NCBI lineage: Eukaryota > Metazoa > Chordata > Mammalia > Artiodactyla > Eschrichtiidae > Eschrichtius > Eschrichtius robustus. The sequence goes on along the minus strand of NC_090844.1, from coordinate 31,731,919 downwards.
TTGGTGGTGCTGAATTCTCTTAGCTTTTGCTTGTCTCTAAAGCTTTTGATTTCTCCATCAAATCTAAATGAGATCCTTGCCGGGTAGAGTAATCTTGGTTGGAGGTTCTTCCCTTTCATCACTTTAAGTATATCATGCCACTCCCTTCTGGCTTGCAGAGTTTCTGCTGAGAAATCAGCTGTTAACCTTATGGGAGTTCCCTTGTATGTTATTTGTCGTTTTTCCCTTGCTGCTTTCAATAATTTTTCTTTGTCTTTAATTTTTGCCACTTTGATTACTATGTGTCTCGGCGTGTTTCTCCTTGGGTTTATTCTGTATGGGACTCTCTCCGCTTCCTGGACTTGGGTGGCTATTTCCTTTCCCATGTTAGGGAAGTTTTCGACTCTAATCTCTTCAAATATTTTCTCTGGTCCTTTCTCTCTCTCTTCTCCTTCTGGGACCCCTATCATGCGAATGTTGTTGCGTTTAATGTTGTCCCAGAGGTCTCTTAGGCTGTCTTCATTTCTTTTCATTCTTTTTTCTTTAGTCTGTTCCGCAGCAGTGAATTCCACCATTCTGTCTTCCAGGTCACTTATCCGTTGTTCTGCCTCAGTTATTCTGCTATTGATTCCTTCTAGTGTAGTTTTCATTTCAGTTATTGTATTGGTCATCTCTGTTTGTTTGTTCTTTAATTCTTCTAGGTCTTTGTTAATCATTTCTTGCATCTTCTCAATCTTTGCCTCCATTCTTATTCCGAGGTCCTGGATCATCTTCATTATCATTATTCTGAATTCTTTTTCTGGAAGGTTGCCTATCTCCACTTCATTTAGTTGTTTTTCTGGGTTTTTTTCTTGTTCCTTCATCTGGTACATAGCCCTCTGCCTTTTCATCTTCTCTATCTTTCTGTAACTGTGGTTTTTGGTCCACAGGCTGCAGGATTGTAGTTTTTCCTGCTTCTGCTGTCTGCCCTCTGGTGGTTGAGGCTATCTAAGAGGCTCGATGGGAGGCTCTCTTTCTTTCTTTTTAAAACTTTTAATTTTATATTGGAATATAGTTGATTAACAATGTTGTGTTAGTTTCAGATGTACAGCAAAGTGATTCAGTCACACATATACATGTATCTATTCTTTTTCAAATTATTTTCCCATTTAGGTTGTTACATAATATTGAGCAGAGTTCCCTGTGCTATACAGTAGGTCCTTGTTGGTTATCCATTTTAAATATAGCAGTGTGTACATGTCAATCCCCAACTGCCTAACTATCCCTTCTCCCCACCCTTCCCCCCTGGTAACCATAAGTTCATTCTCTAAGTCTGTGAGTGTTTCTGTTTTATAAATAAGTTCATTTGTATCATTTCTTTTTAGATTCTGCATATAAGCAATATCATAGTTCTCTTTCTCTGTCTGACTTACTTCACTCAGCATGACAGTCTCTAGGTCCATCCATGTTGCTGCAAATGGCATTATTTCATTCCTTTTAATGGCTGAGTAATATTCCATTGTATATATGTACCACATCTTCTTTATCTACTCCTCTGTTGATGGACATTTAGGTTGCTTCCATGTCTTGGCTATTGTAAATAGTGCTGCAGTGAACACTGGGGTGCATGTATCCTTTCAGACCATGTTTTTCTCCAGATACATGTCCAGGAGTGGGATTGCAGGATCGTATGGTAGCTCTATTTTTAGCTTTTTAAGGAACCTCCATACTGTTCTCCATAGTGGCTGCACCAATTTACATTGACACCAACAGTGTAGGAGGGTTCCCTTCTCTCCACACCCTCTGCAGCATTTGTTATTTGTGGATTTTTTTGATGATAGCCATTTTGCCTGGTTTGAGGTGATGTCTCTTTGTAGTTTTGATTTGCATTTCTCTAATAATTAGTGATGTTGAACTTCTTTTCATGTGCCTCTTGGCCATCTGTATGTTGTCTTTGGAGAAATGTCTATTTAGGTCTTCTGCCCATGTTTTGATTGGGTTGTTTTCTTTTGATGATATTAAGTCTTACGAGCTGGTTGTAAATTTTGGGGACTAATCCCTTGTTGGTCACATCATTGCCAAATATTTGCTCCCATTCTATGTGTTGTCTTTTTGTTTTGTTTATGACGTCCTTTGCTGTGCAAAAGCTTTTGAGCTTAATTAGGTCCCATTTGTTTATTTTTGTTTTTATTTCCATTACTCTGGGAGACCGATCGAAAAAGATATTGCTTTGATTTATGTCAGAGAGTGTTCCGCCTATGTTTTCTTTTAAGAGTTTTACAGTGTCCTCTCTCACATTTAGGTCTAATCCATTTTGAGCTCATTTTTGTGTATGGTGTTAAAGAATGTTCTAATTTCATTTTTTTACATGTAGCTGTCCAGTTTTCACAGCACCATTTATTGAAGTGACTGTGTTTCCTCTATTGTATAGTCTTGCCTCCTTTGTCGCAAATTAATTGACCATAGGTGCATGGGTTTATTTCTGGGCTTTCTGTCCTGTTCCATTGATCTATAAGTCTGTCATTGTGCCAGTACCATACTGTTTTGATGACTGTAGCTTTATAGTATAGTCTGAAGTCAGGGAGCTGATTCCTCCATCTTTGTTTTTCTTTCTCAAGGTTGCTTTGGCTCTCCAGGGTCTTTGTGTTTCCATACAGATTTTAAGATCTTTTTTGTTGTTCTAGGTCTGCAAAACATGCCATTGGTATTTTGATAGGGATTGCACTGAGTCTGTAGATCGCCTTGGGTAGTATAGTCATTTTGACAATATTTATTCTTCCAGTCAAAGAACATGGTATATCTTTCCATCTGTTTGTATCATATTCGATATCGTGCATCAGCATCTTACAGTTTTCGGAGTACAGGCCGTTTGCCTCCTTAGGTAGGTTTAATCCCAGGTATTTTATTCTTTTTGATGTGATGGTTAATGGAATTGTTTCCTTATTTTCTCTTTCTGGTCTTTTGTTGTTAGTGTATAGAAATGCAACAGATTTCTATGTATTAATTTTGTATCCTGCAGCTTTACTGAATTCTTTGATGAACTCTAGTAGTTTTCTGGTAGCACCTTCAGGATTTTCTATGTATGGTACCATATCATCTGCAAATAGTGACAGTTTTACTTCTTCTCTTCCAATTTGTATTCCTTTTATTTCATTTTCTTCTCTGATTGCTATGGTTAGGACTTCCAAAATTATGTTGAACAATAGTGGTAAGAGTGGACATCCTTGTCTTATTCCTTATCTTAGAGGAAATGCTTTCAGCTTTTCACCATTGAGTATGATGTTAGCTGTGGGCTTGTCATATATTGCCTTTATTATGTTCAGGTATATTCCCTCTATGCCCACATCCTGAAGAGTTTTTATCATAAACGGGTGTTGAATTTTGTCAAAGGCTTTTTCTGGATCTACTGAGATGATCATATAGTTTTTATTCTTCAATTTGCTAATGTGGTGTATCACACTGACTGATTTGTGGATACTGAAAAATCCTTGCATCCCTGGGATATATCCCACTTGATCATGGTATATGATTCTTTGAATGTTTTGTTGGATTCGATTTACTAGTATTTTATTGAGGATTTTTGCATCTATGTTCATCAGTGATATTGGCCTGTAATTTTCTTTTTATTTGATATCTTTGTCTGGTTTTGGTTTTGGGGTGATGGTGCCCTCACAGAATGAGTTTGGGAGTCTTCCTTCCTCTGCAGTTTTCTGGAAGAGTTTCAGAGAGTAGGTGTTGACTGTTCTCTATATGTTTGGTAGAATTTGCCTGTGAAGCCATCTGGTCCTGGACTTCTGTTTGTTGGGAGTTTTTTACTTACAGTTTCAATTTTAGAACTTGTGATTAGTCTGTTCATATTTTCTATTTCTTCGTGGTACAGTCTTGTCCATTTCTTCTAGGTTTTCCATTTTATTGGCCTGTATAGTCTCTTATGATCCTTTGTATTTCTGTGGTGTCAGTTGTAACTTCTTTTTCTTTTCTAATTTTATTGATTGGAGACCTCTCCTTTTTTTTTTCCTTTCCTTGATGAGTCTGGCTAAAGGTTTATCAATTTTATCTTTTCAAAGAACCAGCTTTTAGTTTCATAGATATTTTCTATTGTCTCTTTGTTCTGATTTCATTTATTTCTGCTCTGATCTTTATGATTTATTTCTTTCTACTAACTTTGCGTTTTGTTTCTTCTCCTTTCTCTAGTTGCTTTAGGTGTAAGGTTAGGTTGCTTACTTGAGATTTTTTTTCCCTGTTGTATGACTGTATTGCTATAAACTTTCAATATTTAGTTTTATGAGCTGTTTGTATATTTTGGAAATTAAGCCCTTGTTGGTCACATGGTTTGCAGATATTTTCTCTCATTCTGTAGGTTTTCTTTTCATTTTGTTGATGGTTTCTTTTGCTGTGCAAAAGCTTCTAAGTTTGATTAGGTTTCATTTGTTTATTTTGTTTCTATTTCTATTGTCTTGGGAGACTGACCTAAGAAAACATTGGTATGCTTTATGTCAGAGAATGTTTTGCCTGTGATCTCTTCTAGGCTTATGTTTAAGTGTTTAAGGCATTTCAAGGTTAATGTTTTTATGGTTTGAGGCTGTGTTCTAACTTCATTCATTACATGAAGCTGTCCAACTTTCCCAGCACCACTTGCTGAAGAGACTGTCTTTTTTCCCATGGTATATTCTTGCCTCTTTGTCAAAGATTAATTGACTGTAACTGTGTGGGTTTATTTCTGAGCTGCCTATTCTGTTGCATTGATTGATATATCTGTTTTTGTGCCAATTCCACACTGTTTTGATTACTGTGGCTTGGTAATATTGTCTGAAGTCTGGGAGGGTTATGCCTCCCACTTTGTTCTTTTTCCTTAGCGTTGCTTTGGCAATTCTGGGTCTTTTATGGTTCCTTATAAATTTTAGGATTATTTGTATTTTCTTAGTATATGCATTTATTGCTATAAATTTCTAAGAGCTGCTTTTACAGAACCCCAGTTTTTGTCTGTGTTGTTTCCATTTTTATTTGTTTTGAGATTTTAAAATGTCCTTTTTAATTTCTTTCTTGACCTATTGGTTGTTCAGGAGTGTGTTGTTTAGTTTCTACATGTTTGTGAATTTTCCAGCATTCCTGCTGTTGATTTCTAGTTTCATATCGTGTTGGTCAAGTAGATACTTTGTATGTTTTCAATTTTCTTAAATTTGCTAAAATTTGTATTGTGGCTTATTATATGACCTATCCTTGGTAATGTTCCATGTACACTTGAGAAGAATATGTATTCTGCTGCTCTTGGGTGGAATGTTCTGTATATATCTGTTAGGTCGATTTGGTATAAAGTATAGCTCAGGTCCAGCATTTCTTTGTGATTTTTTGTCTGGATTATCTTTCCATTGTTGAAAGTGGAGTATTGAAGTGTCTTACTATTATTGTCTTGTTGTCAATTTCTCCTTTCAGTATTTGCTTAGTATATTAGGTGCTCTGATGTTGGGTGTGTATATTCACAATTGTTATATCTTGCAGAGTTGACCACTTTATAATTATATAATGATCTTCTTTTTGTCTTGTTACCATTTTTTGGCTTAAAGCCTTTTTTTGTCTGATATAAGTATAGCTACCCCCTCTTTCTTTTGGGTTCCGTTTACATGGGATATTTTTACATCTCTTTACTTGGAGGCTATGTGATTCTCTTGAAGGCAGACTTAGTTGGGTCTTGTTTTTTTATCCATTCAGCCACTCTGACCTTTGATTGATTAATTAATTTCATGTATTAGGGTAACTATTGATATGTAAGTACTTACTAATGCCATCTCTTTCATTACTTTTTGGCTGGTTTTTTGTTGTTTGTTTGTTTTAGTTCCCTTATTCTTTTTTTCCTTCTCTTTTTGCCTGCCTTTATGAATTCATGATTTTCCATGGTGGTATGCTATGATTGCCCTCTGTTTATCCTTTATGAATCTACTATAGGTTTTTGCTTCGTGGTTACCATGAGGTTTACATAAAGCATCTTATAGATAAAACAGTCCATTTTAAGCTGATTGTAACTTAACTTTGATCACACACAAAAGCTCTACCCTACTATCTCCCCCTTTTTTGTTTTTGATGTCATAATTTACCTCTTTTCATATTGTGCATGCATTAGCAAATTATAGTGATTGTAGTTATTTTAATACTTTTTCCCTTTAACCTGTATACTATTGTTCAGTAGTTAACACACCATTCCCTTACAGATTTAGTTTTTAAGATCTGTGTATTTACCTTTATGAGTGTGTTGTATGTTTTCATGTTACTAATTATCATCTTTTTATTTCAGGTGGAAGAAATTCTTTCAGCATTTCTAGTAAGGCAGGTATAGTGGTGATGAATTTCCTCAGTTCTTGTTTGTCTCGGAGAGTTTTTATTTCTCTTTTACTTTTGAAGGATATGTTTGCCAGTTAAAGTATTCTTGACTGACTTTTTTATTCTTTCGACACACTGAATATATCATTTTATTCTGTCCTGGCCTGTACCTACTGGGTTTCTATTTGTAGATTACAATCATTTTTTTCCTTTTGCTTTATTTTATGATTCTCTCTTTGTCTTTGATTTTTGTCAATGTAATTATAATACATCTTGGAGAAGGTCATTTTGCATTGAGATAATGGAGTGATCTATTCGCTTTGTGACTGGATGTTTCAGTCTCTCCCAGGTTTGGGAAGTTCTCAGCTATTATTTTTTTAAATAGACTTTCTGCCCCCTTTCCTCTCTTTTTCCTTTTGGAACTCCAATTATTCTAATATCTGTATGTTTGATGGTTTCCCATAGATCACATATGATTTGTTTTCTCTTTTTCAGTATTTTTTCTTTGGCTACACTGACTGGGTTATTTAAAAATTCCTGTCCTTTAGATCACCAGTTCTATCTTCTGTTTGGTCTATTCTGCTGCAGATGACCTATTGCATTTTTCTTTTTATTTATTTAAGACTTCATCTCTAGAATTTCTTTTTGGTCCTTTTTTATCATTTCTACCTCTTTGTTAAATTTCTCATTTTATCCACGTGTTTATCCTGATTTTATTGACTTGTATGTCCATTGATTCTTGTAGGCAGTTGAGTTTGTAAAAACAGCTAGTTTGAATTCTTTATCAGCTAAATTGCTAAATTCTGTATCTTTGTGTTCAGTTACTGGAGTATTACTGTTATCTTTTGGTAATGACATACTTCCTTGATTCTTTATATTCTTTGCAGTTTTGCATTGCTTTTTTTATATTTGAAATAGTAGTCACCTCCTTAAATCTTTACTAGTTGTCTTCAGGTGGGAGATTTTATTCACTGGTCTTGCTTATGTCTAGGTCTTTCTCTAACTTTATGGATATCTCTGCTCCACATTTGTTGTTCCATTTTGTGGCAGAGTTTTAAGTTTGTGTGTCATCTATGGTTCTTAAAAACTCACTAAACCAGCTGCTGGAAACCTCTCTTTTGTTTTCCAGAAGGTGTGCTACAGCTCATGTTTGTGCTTTCTCCTTTGCCCAAAGACACTGGCCTGATTTTCTGAGGGCACCCCATGTCTACCAGAGCTTGCTCTTGCCACTGAACTCAAATGTGCATACAAAGAGCGGCCAAAAAGTGGGGGGAGTTGTTGGTTTAGCACTTGGGGCATTGGAGGTGGCTGTGGGTCAGGTGGTGGTGGGATCCTTGGGTGAAGTTCTCCCAGCACCTCATGGACAGGCTTTCTGCTGGAGTACTGAAAGCATTCATCAGGAACCATGTCCCTTTAAGGCCCTTTGATATTCTTATCTGCCTCTTTCCTGATATCTGTCCCCCAGTCATAGAGGTGCTGTCTCGGTACTCTGGATGCTATGGGAAAGAAATAGATTTCTCCAGCTATGTCCTGTATAGCTGGGTTAGCTTTGCACTCACTCACTGCTTTCCCTTTCCCCTGAGAGGTCACTGCTGTCTAGTTCAGCCCCATGCTGTGTCACATTGAGGGAGGGGTGGTGCTGGCAAAGTTACTCTTACCCTTTCCAATGTGTCCAAACTTATTTATTTATATATTTGCTCCAAAGGAATTCAGGCATCTATTACCAGGAAGGTCAGACTTCTGCAAGGCTCTCTTGTCCATGAGTGTCTGCCCAAGTCAGCACTCTCCAAGTTTTCCCTGACTACAACCAAGAGAGGCTGAGGCCTAGTCACTGGCTCCTGCTTCTTCCACAGCTTATACTGTGGTCTGTCTGCCTATTACTTGATGCACAGATGGGAAAGACTCCTCCTGGGTCCCTTGGTGTATGGTGCTTGATCCTACAACTTCCACAGAGGTGCTTTTGTTCATAGATGGATGCCAAAATTTAGTTGTTGAACAGAGGAGCCAAAAAGAGAGACATATTATGCAACCATGATGCTATCATTACTCCCAAAGTCAGTTTTATTTCTTCCTTTCCAATCTGTGTACTTTTTATTTTCTCATCTTTTCTTCCAATATGATGTTAAAAAGGAATGGTGAGAGGGGACTTCCTTGCTTTGTTCCCGATCTTAGCAAGAAGGCTTCTAATCTTACCATTAAGCATAATGTTATTGTAGGTTTTTTTTTTAAAGATATTCTTTATCAAGTTGAGGAAGTTTTCTTCTATTAACAGCTGTCTGATGGTCTTTTATCATAAATGGCTATTCAATTTTGTCATATAATTTTCTGTAACTGTGGTATGATCATGTGATTTTTATTCTTTAGCCTGTTGGTTTATGATGGATTACATTAACTGATTTTCCAAATGTTGAACAATTCTTCCATACTTGAGACAAAATTCACTTGGTTGTGGTGTGTATTTCTTATACGTTGTTGGAATTGATTTGCTAATATTTTGTTTGAAGATTTTTGCATCTTCATTCATGAGAGATATTGGTCTGTAGTTTTCTTTTCTTGTAAGGTCTTTGTGTTTTGTACTAGGGTAATGCTGGCCTATAAAATGTGTTAAGAATGTGTTCACTCTACTTCTAACTTCTGAAAGAAATTGTAGAGAATTAGTATGATTTCTTTCTTAAATGTTTGGTAGAATTCACCAGAAAATCCAGCTGGACCAATGCTTTTTGTTATGGAAGGTTATTAATTATTGATTCAAGTTATTTAATAAATATAGGCTATTCATAGTGTTTATTTTTGTGTGAATTTTGTCGTATTTTGTCTTTCAAGGACTTGGTTTATTTCATCAGTGTTATCAAATTTGTTGGCATAGAGTTTTTGATATTATCCCTTTATTATCTTTTTAATGTCCATGGGATCTGTAGTGATGTCCCCTCTTTCATGTCTGATATTAGTAATTTGTGTCTTCTCTCTTTTTTCTTAGCCCAGTTAGAGTCTTCTCCATTTTATTGATCTTTTCAGAGAATCCACGTTTGGTTTTGTTGATTTTCTCTATTGATTTTCTGTTTTCAAGTTCATTGATTTCTGATCTGTTAATTATTTTTTCTTTTCATATTGATATTAATTTACTGTTCATTTTCTAGTTTCATAAGGTAGAAGTTTAGATGATTGATTTTATATCTTTCTTGTTTTCTTATGTATGCATTCAATGCTAGAAATTTTCCTTTAAGGGCCTCTTTTGCTGCATCAGATAGATTTGATAAACTGTATTAACTCTTTCATTTAGTTCAACATATTTTAAATTTTCTCTTGATATTTCTTTTTTGACTCATGTGTTATGTAGAAGTGTATTGTTTAATTTTCAAGTATTGGGGAAGTTTCCAGGTATTTTCCTAGTGCTGATTTCTAGTTTAAAGCCATTGTGATCTGAGAGCAGACATTGTATGATTTCTCTTCTTTTAAATATTGGTAAGGTGTGTTTTATGGCCCAGAATGTGGTCTATCTGGGTTCCATGTGAGGAGAGAAGAATGTATATTCTCCTGTTGTTAAATAAAGTAGTGAGTAGATGTTAATTATATCCAGTTGATTGATGGTGTTGTGGATTTCAACTGTGTCCTTACTGATTTTCTTCTTCCAGCTGGATCTGTCCATTCCTGACAGTGGGGTTTTGAAGTCTCCAACTATTACAGTAGATTCATCTGTTTCTCCTTGTGGTTGTATTGGTTTTTGCCTCATGTAGTTTGGGGCTCTTTTGTTAGGCACCTACACATTAATGATGTGCAAAGATGTTGCCAACTAGTATCCATCCCTGGAGAGTATCTCAGTAGGCCTTTAGATGTGTGCCAAACCAGAAGACTGCCCCTCAGGGTGAAGCTTCAAGACAAGCAAATAAGCCTGTTCAATAGAAAGGCCTGTGGTATATTTCAGTCTTCTGTCTTGGTGCTATGCCCTGGAGGTGGTTGCCAGCTCAAAACTGTCTTTCTGTTTATTGCAGCCCCCTGGGAATCATGAATGCAAGTCCCACTGGCCTCCAGAGCCAGGAGATCAAGGGGTATCCCCTAAGCGGGAATTGCAGAACCCTGGGTGCTACATGCTTGCACAAGCTCCTTCCTGGGAGATCCCAGTGACCTGTAAAGAGGCAGGGATAGAGCACAAAGTAGGTGTCCACTGGCCTCTGTCTTTGGAGAGTATTTCAGTAGGCCCCTAGATGTGTTAAATTATATGCCTGCCCCTTAAGCCAGAGCTTTAAGATAAGCAAATATGCCTCTTTACTGAGCATTTCAACCTGCTGCCTCTGAAGTAGGCCCTGGAGAATACCGAGGTGAGCCTGCACAATCCCTTTAAGAACTGTTTCTTACTTCACTACAGCTTTGTAATTTTCTTTTTGTGCACATGTGTTGCCAATTTTTCTGGTTTTGGTATCAAGGTGATGTTCTCTTTGTAAAATGAGTTAGGAAGCATTCCCTCCTCTTCAGTTTTTTGGAAGACTTTGAGAAGGATGGGTATTAAATCTTCTTTGAATGTTTGGTAGAAATCACTTGTGAAGCCATATGGTCCTGGAGTTTTGTTTTGGGGAGCTTTTTGATTACTGTTTCAATTTCTGTACTAGTGATTGGCCTTGCAGATTTTCAGTTTTTTCATAAATCAGTCTTGACAGATTGTATGATTCTAAGAATATGTCCATTTATTTAATTTTCATTTTCATTTTCATTTATTTATTTTTTAACATCTTTTTTGGAGTATAATTGCTTTACAATGGTGTGTTAGTTTCTGCTGTATAACAAAGTGAATCAGCTATACGTATACATATATCCCCATCTCCCTTCCCTCTTGCATCTCCCCCCCACCCTCCCTATCCCACCCCTCTAGGTGGGAACAAAGCACCAAGCTGATCTCTCTGTGCTATGCGGCTGCTTCCCACTAGCTATCTATTTTACATTTGGTAGTGTATATATGTCCATGCCACTCTCTCATTTCGTCCCAGCTTACCCTTCCCCTCCCTGTGTCCTCAAGTCCATTCTCTACATCTGTGTCTTTACTCCTGTCCTTCTCCTAGGTTCTCCAGAGCCTTTTTTTTTTTTTAGATTCCATATATATGTGTTAGCATACGGTATTTGCTTTTCTCTTTCTGACTTACTTCACTCTGTATGACTGACTGTAGGTCCCTCCACCTCACTACAAATAACTCAATTTCATTTCTTTTTATGGCTGGGTAATATTCCATTGTATATATGTGCCACATCTTCTTTATCCATCCATCTGTCGATGGACACTTAGGTTGCTTCCATGTCCTGACTATTGTAAATAGTGCTGCAATGAAGGTTGTGGTGCATGACTCTTTTTGAATTATGGTTTTCTCAGGGTATATGCCCAGTAGTGGGATTGCTGGGTCATATGGTATTTCTATTTTTAGTTTTTTAAGGAACCTCCATACTGTTCTCCATAGTGCCTGTATCAATTTACATTCCCACCAACAGTACAAGAGGGTTCCATTTTCTCCACACCCTTTCCAGCATTTATTGATTGTAGATTTTTGATGATGGCCATTCTGACTGGTGTGAGGTGATACCTCATTGTAGTTTTGATTTGCATTTCTCTAATGATTAGTGATGTTGAGCATCCTTTCATGTGTTTGTTGGCAATCTGTATATCTTCTTTGGAGAAATGTCTATTTAGGTCTTCTGCCCATTTTTGGATTGGATTGTTTGTTTTTTTGATATTGAGCTGCATGAGCTGCTTGTATATTTTGGAGATTAATCCTTTGTCCGTTGATTCATTTGCAAATATTTTCTCCCATTCTGAGGGTTGTCTTTTCGTCTTGTTTATGGTTTCCTTTGCTGTGCAAAAGCTTTGAAGTTTCATTAAGTCCCATTTGTTTATTTTTGTTTTTAATTCCCTTTCTCTAGGAGGTGGGTCAAAAAGGATCTTGCTGTGATTTATGTCATAGAGTGTTTTGCCTATCATTTCCTCAGTTTGATAGTGTCTGGCCTTACGTTTAGGTCTTTAATCCATTTTGAGTTTATCTTTGTGTATGGTGTTAGGGAGTGTTCTAATTTCATTCTTTTACATGTAGCTGTCCAGTTTTCCCAACACCACTTACTGAAGAGGCTGTCTTTTCTCCATTGTATATTCTTGCCTCCTTTATCAAAGATAAGGTGACCATATGTGTGTGGGTTTATCTCTGGGCTTTCTATCCTGTTCCATTGATCTATATTTCAGTTTTTGTGCCAGTAGCATACTGTCTTGATTACTGTAGCTTTGTAGTATAGTCTGAAGTCCGGGAGCCTGATTCCTCTACCTCCGTTTTTCTTTCTCAAGATTGCTTTGGCTATTCGGGGTCTTTTGTGTTTCCATACGAATTGTGAAATTTTTTGTTCTAGTTCTGTGGAAAATGCCATTGGTAGTTTGATAGGGACTGCATTGAATCTGTAGATTGTTTTGGGTAGTATAGTCATTTTCACAATGTTGATTCTTCCAATCCAGGAACATGGTATATCTCTCTGTCTGTTTGTATCAGCTTTAATTTCCTTCATCAGTGTCTTATAGTTTTCTGCATACCAGTCTTTTGTTTCCTTAGGTAGGTTTATTCTTAGGTATTTTATTCTTTTATTGCAATGATAAATGGCAGTGTTTCCTTAATTTCTCTTTTAGATTTGTCATCATTAGTGTAAAGGAATGCAAGAGATTTTTGTGCATTAATTTTGTATCCTGCTACTTCACCAAATTCATTGATTAGCTCTAGTAGTTTTCTGATAGTCTCTTTAGGATTCTCTATATATAGTATTATGTCTTCTGCAGACAGTGATAGTTTTCCTTCTTTTCTGATTTGGATTTCTTTTATTTCTTTTTCTTCTCTGAGTGCTGTGGCTAAAACTTCCAAAACTATGTTGAATAATAGTGGTGAGAGTGGGAAACCTTGTCTTGTTCCTGATCTTAGTGGATATGGTTTCAGTTTTTCACCATTGAGAATGATGTTGGCTGTGGGTTTGTCATATATGGCCTTTATTATGCTGAGGTAAGTTCCCTCTATGCCTGCTTTCTGGAGTTTTTTTTTTTATCATAAATGGGTGTTGAATTTTGTCGAAAGCTATCTCTGCATCTATTGAGATGATCATATGGTTTTTCTTCTTCAATTTGTTAATATGGTGTATCACATTGATTTGCGTATACTGAAGAATCCTGGAATTCCTGGGATAAACCCCACTTGATCATGGTGTATGATCCTTTTAATGTTCTGTTGGATTCTCTTTGCTTGTATTTTGTTGAGGATTTTTGCATCTATGTTCATCAGTGATATTGGCCTGTAGTTTTCTTTCTTTGTGACATCTTTGCCTGGTTTTGGCATCAGGGTGATGGTGGCCTCCTGGAATGAGTTTGGCAGTGTTCCTCCCTCTGCTATATTTTGGAAGAGTTTGAGAAGGATAGGTATTAGCTCTTCTCTAAATGTTTGGTAGAATTTGCCTGTGAAGCCATCTGGTCCTGGGCTTTTGTTTGTTGGAAGATTTTTAATCACAATCTCAATTTCAGTGCTTGTGATTGGTCTGTTTATATTTTCCATTTCTTCCTGGTTCAGTCTTAGAAGGTTGTGCTTTTCTAAGAATTTGTCCATTTCTTCCAGGTTGTCCATTTTATTGGCATATAGTTATTTCTAGTAATTTCTCATGATCCTTTGTATTTCTGCAGTGTCAGTTGTTACTTTTCCTTTTTCATTTCTGATTCTATTGACTTGAGTCTTCTCCCATTTTTTCTTGATGAGTCTGGCTAATGGTTTATCAATTTTGTTTATCTTCTCAAAGAACAAGCTTTTAGTTTTATTGATCTTTGCTATCATTTCCTTCATTTCTTTTTCTTTTATTTCTGATCTGATCTTTATGATTTCTTTCTTTCTGCTAACTTTGGGGTTTGTTTTGTTCTTCTTTCTCTGATTGCTTTAGGTGTAAGGTTAGGCTATTTGTTTGAGATTTTTCTTGTTTCTTGAGGTAGGATTGTATTGCTATAAACTTCCCTCTTGAACTGCTTTTGCTGCATCCCATAAGTTTTTGGTAGTCGTGTTTTCATTGTCATTTGTTTGTAGGTATTTTTTGATTTCCTCTTTGATTTCTTCAGTGGTCTCTTGGTTATTTAGTAGTGTATTGTTTAGCCTCCATGTGTTTGTATTTTTTACAGTTTTTTCCCTGTAATATCTAGTCTCATAGCGTTGTGGTTGCAAAAGATATTTGATACGATTTCAATTTTCTTAAATTTACCAAGGCTTGATTTGTGACCCAAGATATGATCTATCCTGGAGAATGTTCCATGAGCACTTTAGATGAAAGTGTATTCTGTTGTTTTTGGATGAAATGTCCTATAAATATCAAATAAGTCCATCTTGTTTAATGTGTCATTTATAGCTTGTGTTTCCTTATTTATTTTCCTTTTGGATGATCTGTCCACTGGTGAAAGTGGGGTGTTACAGTCCCCTACTATTATTGTGTTACTGTCGATTTCCCCTTTTATGGCTCTTAGAATTTGCCTTATGTATTGAGGTGCTCCTATGTTGGGTGCATAAGTATTTACAATTGTTATATCTTCTTGGATTGATCCCTTTATCATTACGTAGTGTCCTTCTTTGTCTCTTGTAAAATAGTCTTTATTTTAAAGTCTATTCTGTCTGATATGAGAATTGCTACTCCAGCTGTCTTTTGATTTTCAATTGTATGGAATATCTTTTTCCATCCCTTCACTTTCAGTCTGTATGTGTCCTTAGGTCTGAAGTGGGTCTCTTGTAGACAACATATATATGGGTCTTATTTTTGTATCCATTCAGCCAGTCTATGTCTTTTGGTTGGAGTATTTAATCCATTTACAGTTAAGGTAATTATTGATATTTATATTCCTATTACCATTTTCCTAATTGTTTTGGGTTTGTTATTGTAGGTCTTTTCCTTCTCTTGTGCTTCCTGCCTAGAGTGGTTCCTTTAGCATTTGTTTCAAAGCTGGTTTGGTGGTGCTGAGTTCTCTTAGCTTTTGCTTGTCTGTAAAGTTTCTAATTTGTCCGTCGAATCTGAATGAGATCCTTGCTGGGTAGAGTAATCTTGGTTGTAGGTTTTTCCCTCTCATCACTTTAAATATGTCTTGCCACACCCTTCTGGCTTTCAGAGTTTCTGCTGAAAGATCAGCTGTTAGCCTTATGGGGATTCCCTTGTATATTATTTGTTGCTTTTCCCTTGCTGCTTTTAATATTTTTTCTTTGTATTTAATTTTTGGTAGTTTGATTAATGCATGTCTTGATGTTTTTCTCCTTGGATTTGTCCTGTGTTGGACTCTCTGTGCTTCCTGGACTTGATTGACTGTTTCCTTTCCCATATTAGCGAAGTTTTCAACTATAATCTCTTCACATATTTTGTCAGTCCCTTTCTTTTTTCTCTTCTTCTCATGGGACCCCTATAAGTTTGAATGTTGGTACGTTTAATGTTGTCCCCGAAGACTCTGAGACTGTTCTCAATTCTTTTCATTCTTTTTTCTTTATTCTGCTCTGCAGTAGTTATTTCCACTATTTTATCTTCCAGGTCACTTATCCTTTCTTCTGCCTCAGTTATTCTGCTATTGATTCCTTCTAGGGGATTTTAAAATTTCATTTATTGTGTTGTTCATCATTGTTTGCTCTTTAGTTCTTCTATGTCCTTGTTAAACGTTTCTTGTATTTTCTCCATTCTATTTCCAAGATTTTGGATCATCTTTACTTTCATTACTCTGAATTCTTTTTCAGGTAGATGCCTATTTCCTCTTCATTTGTTTGGTCTGGTGGGTTTTTACCTTGCTCCTTCATCTGCTGTGTATTTCTCTGTCTTCTCATTTTGCTTAACCCACTGTTAAGGGGTCTCCTTTTCACAGGCTGCAGGTTCATAGTTCCTGTTGCTTTAGGTGTCTGACTCTAGTGGTTAAGATTGTTTCAATGGGTTGTGTAGGCTTCCTGGTGGAGGGAACTGGTGCCTGTGTTCTGATGGATGAGGCTGGATCTTTTCTTTCTGGTGGGCAGCGCCATGTCCGGTGGTGTGTTTTGCGGTGTCTGTGAACTTATTATGATTTCAGGCAGCCTCTCTGCTAATGGATGGGGTTGTGTTCCTGTCTCGCTAGTTGTTTTGCATGGAGTGTCCAGCATTGGAGCCCACTGGTCATTGAGTAGAGCTGGGTCTTAGTGTTGAGATCGAGATCGCTGGGAGAGCTCTTGCCGATAGATATTACGAGTGGCTGGGAGGTCTCTGGTGGACCAGTGTCCTGAACTCAGCTCTCCCACCTCAGAGGCTCAGCCCTGACACCTGGCCAGAGCACCAAGACCCTGTCAGCCACACAGGTGGGTCATCCTGGAGAAGATGGACTGAAGCCAGGTGAAAGCTAAAGGATGGGAGACCTGTCAGAGGCTTGTTTGATGAAATCAGGCAAAGGATGGTGACATTCTGTACCCAGGCTCTACTCGTGAAGGGGAAAGGGGTGCCACGGGAAGTCGAGTGCACGCTTCCACATCCGAGGCACACGTGGCCCTGTCCATTTATTTTAGATTGTCCTATTTGTTGGTGTATAGATATTCATAATATTCTCTCACGATCCTTTGTATTTCTGTTTGTTGTTATTTGTTGTTATTTCTCCTCTTTCATATCTGATTTTATTTATCAGAGTCTTCTCGCTTTTTTTCCTCAGTGAGTCTAGCTAAAGGTTGTCAATTTTGTTTATCTTTTCAAATATAAACTAGCTCTTATTTTCATTGGTATTTTCTATTGTCTTTTTAGTCTCTGTTTCATTTATTTCTGCTCTGATCTTTATTACAACCTATCCTTCCTTCTACTGACTTTGTGTTTTGTTTGTTTTTCTTTTTCTAGTTCCTTTAGATGCAAGGTTAGATTGTTTATTTAAGATTTTTCTTGTTTCTTGAGGTAGTCCTGTGTTGCTATATACTTCCCTCTTAGTGCTGCTTTTGCTGCATTACATAGTTTTGGTATTTCATATTTTCATTTTCATTTGTCTTCAGGTAATTTTTTATCTCTCCTTTTATTTCTTTTTTGACCCAATAATTATTCAGTGGCATGTTGTTCAGTCTCCACATATCTGTGATTTTTCTAGCTTTCTTCTTATAGTTGATTTCTATCTCATACCATTGTGATTGGAAAAGGTACTTGATGTGATTTCAATCTTCTTAAATTTATTGAGACTTGTGTCCCAACATATCCTTGAGAAAGTTCCATGTACACTTTAGAATAAAATGCATTCTGATGCATTTGGATGCAATGTTCTGTACAAATCTATCAAAACCATCTGGTCTCATGTTTCCTTTAAAGCCACTGCTTCTTTGTTGAGTTTCTGTCTGATACATTAATGCAATGGGGTATTAAAGTCCCCTACTATTATTGTATTGTTGTCTATTTTTCCCGTTATGTCCTTTAATAATTGTTTTATATATTTTAGTGCTCCTATGTTAGGTGCATGTATATTAATAACTGTTATGTCTTCCTGATGAATTGTCCCCTTTATCATTATATACTGTCCATCTTTGTCTCTTGTTACCTTTTTTGGATTGAAGTCTACTTTGTCTGTTATGAGTATGGCTACACTTCTTTTCTTTTGGCTGCTATCGGCTTGGAGTGTCATCTTCCGTCCCTTCACTTTGAGCCTATGTTTTCTTTAGAGGTGAGGTGAGTCTTCTGGAGGCAGCATATAGTTAGGTCTTGTGTTTTAATCCGTCCTGCCACTCTGTGTCTTTTGACTGGTGAATTCAACCCATTCACATTTAGGGTGATTATTGATAAATGAGGACTTAATACAGCCATTTTATATTTTGTTTTCTGGTTGCTCTATATTGCCATTGTTTCTTTATCCTTGTGTTTCTGTCTGCTATTTTGGTTTGGTGGTTTTCTATGATTTTTTTCAGTTTCATCTTTTTTTTTGTTTCATGTCTCTGCTCTAGATTTATGTTTTGTGGTTACGTTGGGGTTTGTATAAAATTTCTTATAGATAATATAGTTGTTTTTCTGCTGATAGCATCTTATCTTCATTTGCCTATACAGGTTCCATCGGTTTCCGCTTCCTTTTTGTGTTTTTATTGTCTCAAATTATCTCTTTTTATGTTGTGAGTTTGTTACCAAATTGAAGTAGCTATAGTCATTTTCTTTACTTCCTTTCCTTTAATCTTTATGTTATAATAAAGTTTTACAAAATCTATTCTGATACAGAGTTGCTTTTTTTTTTAAAATTCTGTCTGTATATCACCTTACTCAAAGTTTTATGTGCATTTGCCTTTTCATTTAAGGTAGAAGATGGCCTTTCAAGATTTCTTATAAAGCAGGTCTAGTGGTGATGAACTCTCTCAGCTTTTGTCTTTGGAAAGTCTTTATTTCTCTTTCATATCTGAATGATAACTTTGCCACATAGAGTATTCTTGGGTGACAATTTTTATCTTTGATTATTTTTGAGAATGTCACTGCTCCACTCCTCTGCCAGCCCTGTAGAGTTTTTCTGCTGAGAAATCTGCTGGTAGCCTAATGGGGGTTCCTTTGTAGGTTACTGTCCTTCTTTCCAGGCTGCCTTTAAAATTCTTTCTTTGTCATTCACCTATGCTAATTTTAATATGTCTTGAAGGTCTTTTTGTATTAAGGTAATTAGGAGTTTTCTTAGCTTCATGCCCTTGTATATCCAGTTCCTTCCCCATGTTTGGGAAGTTGTCAGCTATTATTTATTTAAATATGCTCTCTGTTCTTTTCCCCCTTTCTTCTCTGGGATACCCATTACCCAGATTTTGCCCTTCCTAAAAGAGTTGGATAGCTCTCATAGAATTTCCTCATTTTTTAAAAATATCTTATTTCTCTTTCCTGTTCTACTTGTATCATTTCTAGTTTTCCATCTTCATGCTCACATTAGCTCTCTCTTCTGTATGGTCTGCTCTATTTCCAATGCTTTCTAATGCATTCTTCATCTCGTTTATTGAGTTCTTCAGCTCCAGAGTTTCTGTTTGGTTTTTTTTTAGAGTTTCATTCTCCTTGGTAAAGTATTCCTTCTGTTCGTTAATTTTATTCCTGAGCTCATTGAACTGCCTTTCTGAGTTTTCATGTAACCCGTTGAGTTTCTTTATGACAGCTGTGTTGAATTCTCTGTCAGTCAGGTTGCGGTATTTTGTGACTTTAAGTTCATTTTCTGGAGAATTCATTTTCTTCTTGTGATACTGTGCTAACTGTGGTTCTTCATGGTGCCTGATGAGTTGTTCCTCTGCCAGCACATTTTAAGTAGGGAACACCTTTCTCCTTGGTTCTAATCATTCAACAAGTTAGAAATTAGAGGTTATTTTCCAGTAGGTGGTGTAATAGCACAAGTTTGGGGGTTTTCTTACAGGAGCTGTTTCTGGTTATACTTTAAAGCCTGCACTTTCCACCCTCCACCACTTCTGTCAGAGTTGTTGCCTGTGCCCTCATTATCACTTCTTGTGCCTCTGGGGTTGTTGGTGCCTTGTTTCTGTCAGTGTCACTGTCCTTGCCACCTGTACCCCTGAGATGGTGGGCTCTTCCCTCCTGTCCAGGATCGCCTGAGTCTCTAGCTCCATCACCACCGTGGGAAGGGAAGAGTAATATGGGAGCCAGGGTCATGCTGGTGCCTCTGACATATCTGATGTTTTAATGTTCGTGGGCTCCACTGCTGTGGGTTGGGGGGCAGGGGGCTGGAGTCATGGGCACCTCAGCAACTGGAGGAGCAGTGTCCCAGGTCCCATTGCTGCTACTGCTCTGTTACCTGTGGCTGCAGGTGCTGCTGCAGCCAGGAGGCCAGGGTCATGCATGCCACCTGCCCTCCTGCTGCTGGGTTCTCTGTGATTGCAGACTCAGCTGTCACGGCTGGAGGGCCAGGACTGTGGGCACAGCCTCTGCTTTCCCTTGTTTCTGCCTTCTCTATGTATTCCAGTTTACCCACCTTTAGCTGTAAAGATGTGTAGAATTTGCTAGTGTCCTGGTGTGTCGGGGAGAGACAACTTTCTTGCATTGTGGATATTTTACTAGTTGTAGATTGAAGGGGAAAAACAAAGGTAGCTTTTCACTTCGCCATATTGCTGACATTATGTCTTGCTATAACCTTGTGGATATCGTGGACACAAGCCCTGTTGGCTTTCCAAGCTGGATTTTGTGAGGCGCATTTCTCAGTTGCATGCCTGAAAAGTTGGGGTGCCGGAGGTGAGGTTCAGATCCTTTGCTGCTCTGTGAGAAGCTGGGTGTTTTGAATTCCCTCCTGGTTGTGGGTTACTGTACTGGGAGTGGGGTTTATGGTAAGAAGCCTACCTGCTTCCATGTGGGTTTTCTCATTCGCCTGGTGTGTTGGAGTCACTCAGCTAGTGTTTGGAGTTTTTTTCAGAGGGAATTTTTCTATAGTAGCTGTAGATTCAGCATGTCCATGGGAGGGGGCGAGTTTGGGATCCTCCTGTGTCACCGTCTTCAACAGGACTCCTCCAGTTTCTTTTAATTGGTATATTAGAACATTAACATCCAAAGTGCTTATTGATATAGTTGGGTAATAGCTACCGTATTTGTCACTGTTAGCTATTTATTGCCTTTGTTCTTTGTTCTTATTTTTGTCTTCCATGCTTTCTTCCTTTTGTGGTTGTAATCGAGCCTTTTATATGATGCCATTTTCTGTTCTTTCTTAACATATCAGTTATGTTTCTTGGTTTACATTTTTTAGTGGTTGCCCTAGTGTTTGCAGGATACATTTTACAACTAATCTGAGTCCACTTTCAAGTAACACTATACCACTTGTAGTGTAAGTAATCTTGCAGTAAGAAAATTATCTATATCCTCCCCCCATCTCTTGTATCATGCTGTCATTCATTTTACTTACCTAGGAACATGCATAATTGATTACATTGTTGCTATTATTATTTCAAACTATCTGGTTTCTGTTAGATCAGTTAAGAAGAACAGCAGAAGTTTTTATTTTATGTTCACTTACTCTGTCTCTAATGCTCATTTTTCCTTATGTAAATCTGATTTTTCTGACCTATATAATTTTCCTTCTCTTTGATGATCTTCTTTCATCATTTCTTCCACAGCAGGTCTGCTGGTGACAAATTTCTCAATTTTGATTTGTCTGAGAAAGTCTCCCTTTCATTTTTGAAAGAGTAATTTTGCAGGATACCAAATTCTAGCTTGATGATTCTTTTCTTATAAACACTAAATATTTCACTCCATGCTCTTCTTGCTTGCATTATTTCTGAATAGTAATCCAATGTAGTTTTTATCATTGTGCCTCTATAGGTATGGGTTTTTTGTCCCCTTTGGCTTCTTTCATGATTTTCCTTCATCTTTGATTTTCTGAAGTTTGAATATGATATACTGGCATGTAAACTTTTGGCATGCATCCTGCTTGTTGTTTTCTGAGCTTCTTGGATCTTTGGTTTGGTGTCTGACCTTAATTTTGTAAAATTCTCAATCATTATTGATTCAAATATCTTTCATATCTTTCTTTTTTTTGCCTTCTAATATTACCAGTCTACATAAGTTATACCTTTTGTTGTTGTCCCACAGTCCTTGGAATTTCTGGGATTTTTTCAGTATTTTTCCTCTTTGTTTTTCAGTTTTGGAAGTTTCTATTGAGAAATCCTTAAACTCAGAGATTCTTACCTCAGCTCTGACAAGTCTACTCCTTACCCCATCTTCATTTCTGTTGTAGTTTTTCTAACATTTCTTTTTGATTCTCTCTTAGAATTTCCATCTGTCTGCTTACATTACCCATCCATACTTGTTTGCTCTCTACTTTACTCATTAGAGCCCTTAGAATATTAATCATTGTTGTTTCAAATTCCTGGTCTGATATTTCCAACATCCTAGCCATAGGATGCTCTGATGCTTGCTCTGTCTGCTCAAACTGAGTGTTTTGCTTTTTTATAAACCCTGTGATTTTTTTTTTCTTGATAGCTGGACATGATGACTGGGCAAAAGGAACTGCAGTAGTGTTAAGCCTTTAATAAAGTAGTGGTGAGCTGTGTGGAAGGGGAGGGGAAGCATTCTATAGTCCTATCCTTAGGTCTGTCTTTTAAGTGAGCCTGTATCTTTGGTCTGTGAATTTCACAAGTGTTTCTCAGTTTTTCCCCCTTCTTAGGTGGGACGGGATGGCTAAGTAGGCTAGAGTTAGAAATTTCCCTTCACCTATGTCAGTTAGGTTCTGGGAAAAAACCTCAGTAATTTTAGGCTCTGATATAATAATTTCTCTTAAGGTTAGGCCTTGTTAAAAAGAACAGAATACTCTGGTATATTTTAAAACTGCTTCCTTTCCCCTCCCCCTGCTGGAAATACAAGGGAATTTTTCTCTGATATTCACTGTGAGAATCTGGTCCAGCTCCTGGAGGTAAAACTCACAAGTGTGGGGCCCACCCATAACTGGACAGTCCTGGAGTTTTTAACTCTCAGACTTGACCAAACTGAGCCTCCAGTAAGTCAATGACTATTGAATTTTTCCTATTCTGGTACTAATTGCCGTGGGGGTTTCTGCTCTGGTAATTCGTGATCTCTGTGTTTGCCTCTCTGCCTCTCCAGTTTTGGAGGCAGCAGTTTGTCCTGTGACCTTAGTTCTCTAACTGACATAAAAATTGTTGATTTTTCAGTTTGTTCACCTTTTTATTTGTTAGGATGGAGTGCTGACTTCCAAGTTACTTACGTGCCAGGCTGTTTTGTTCTCACAAAAATTTTTAAAAGTGGGTCTCTGCTGCTGTAACTAGAGAAATATAAATTGGGCATATATAAATGGAAATTTTATTAAGATGCTTTTCTGAAGACAAGGAGTGCTTTACTAACACTTCACAGAAATCTTCCAGTGCAGTGACAGCCACCCCACCCAATCAATCTTGTATAATTTAATAGCTTAAAAAAAACAGTAAATACTCAGATTTGATCATTTGGCATTCCAAAATACTAAATAGCTATTTCATGAATTGACTATTAGGTAGTCTGACATTGGGTGAATTGGCCTAGGCAAATTGGCTTTCTATGAATTGACTTTCAGAAAATTAACTTAAAGCCCCAAATCATACAATATTAAAATAATAAATATTAGAATAATAAAAAACAGACTGCAGTATGAAGTCAGTAAGTTAAAAAAAAAACCCCGTCACATTTGAATACAAGTGTAAAGCACTATCCAAATTTAAAAATATTCTTTCTGTTGAAAACTTTCTTTCAGGGGTCACAAATTTAAATATGCCAATGGACTAAATCAATGGGTAAATTTCATTTGGTGTCCAAAGAAAGACATTAAATTACTTGTGTCACCATTGACACACCTACCTAGTTATGTTGCTTTATTGTAGTTTATTTTTTGAAATGTCTCTGTGCACGCACATGTGTGTTTGTATACATGCATATATATACAGACACATAAATAAATTCAGTAATAAGTTTAACTTTAAAATTATACCAGTGTTATCACATTAGTTTTTGACTGTTCTCTTGTTATCAATTTACCATGTTTTGTTACTGTTTTTTTTATTCTAGACTCATTTAATCATGTACAGAAATATATACACATATATTCTTTGATATTAGCAAGAGCTCAGAGCTCTGCTTGGCGCATAGTAGGAACTCAAATCTTTGCTGAATGCATATCTGTCTGTGGATTGATATTAGATAGACATAGGTGGTATTGCACTTTTCTGTGTCTTACTTTTTCATTCAACCATATTTTATTTAAATCCTTCCGAGTCAGTAGATATAGGTTTAATAAGTATTTTTTTGTGCGTATGTCACTGCACGCTGGCACCTGTATTTCTGTGGGAAGATTACCAGGAGTGTGACTGCTTGGTTGAAAGGTATATATGTTTAAAATTCTAATATAAATCTGTTAAAGCCATATTTCTTTCCCAAAATGCCCAAACACTTTTAAATTTACTTGCAATGTAAACAAATACCTCCTCTACTTCGTCTCTCTCCCTTACCCCCAATCTTCTTGAGCTTGAGATCTAGAAATATTCCTTTGAACACTCTGGGCATGTCAAATAAAACTTATCTGGAGCCTAAATTTGTCCAACAGGGCAATTGTTGACCTGCTAACAGTCTTAAGTTCTCACTCCTTCAAATTCACGGACATTGCTTATTCTTTTCTTCCCCATAAAATAAGTAGTACTTACGCATCATTGAAGACTTTGAAAATTTAGAAATCTAAAGTAGAATGCAAAAAATTAACCATATATTTTTACAATACAGAGTTAACTCTTCTCCTGCAAGCTTTGTTTCTTTGTCAGTGTATGTACATGTGTACATATGTATAAATTCACTTATTCATTCATTCATCAAATGTGTTTACCTGTGTGAGTATGCAAATTTATTCATTGAGTCACTGATTCAACAAAGCAGACATGGTACTATATATAAAGGGAAATAGCTTGCTTTTTTAATCCCACACATTTCTCTCTTTAAGAACTTTTCCATGCTTTAAATATTGCCTAAAAATCGTTATAAGAAACAATATTATTTACAATTGGCCCTCCATATCCATGGATGTGGAACCTGCAGATATGGAGGGCCAACTATACTATGCAGTTTATATAAAGCACTTTGATATCTATAGGGGTCCCGGAACCAATCCCCATTGGATACTGAGGGATGACTGTAACTTTTTAATTTTAACCATTCTGTTATGTTAAATGTCATATGATATTTGATTCTTCATTATTATCAAAATTTGCTTTGATGAACAAACTTGTACACAAATATTTGTAAGCATTCTTGCTATCTCTATAGGATAGATTCCCAAAACTAGAATTACAGAGTGTACGGGGGTAATCCCCTTTAAGATATTAACCTAAAATTTTTAAATGCTTTCCAATAAGTTTTATAAATTTATTCTATGAGAATAGGCATACGAGAATGCCTCTTACATTTCTTCCTCTCAAGTCTAAGTACTGTTTTATTTTTGATATTTGCCAACTTGATACACAAGAGAAAGTTCTTCACTATGGTTTTAATTGTCTCCTTTGACTGTTAGTGAGATTGAACATATATTCATATGTTTAATAACCATGTGTTGATCAGTAAATTATCTATTCCTGCCTTTTGCCCATTGGTGTCTAAGATGTGGTGCCATGTATATTATTCATTTGTCAAATACGTATAATGGCTGTTTTATTTTCTTGACCTATCTATTCTCATGCCAGTATAATATTTTTTACATTTTATAGCTATTGGTAAAAATCAAATATTTATATTGATATGTCAAATTTTCTAATTATCCCATTTTTGGATTATTTATTCAAGTCTTTGTTATTTTCAGGATAGTTTTATGTTTTCTTCACATGATGTTGCATATTCCTTGTTAAAATTATTTATACGTATCACATAGTTTTGTTACTGGTGTGATTAGGGATCTTTCCTCATTACACTTACTGTGTAAGAAAGTTAATGATATTTGCGTATTCATTTCTATTCAGGCAACTTACTAAACTATAGAAAATTTTTGAGGCTTTTGGTAGACAGTCATCTCTTGAAAATAACAATAAAATTACCCATTTATTTCTAGTGGCTGTACTTTCAGTTCTTTCTATTGCTTTATTATATTGACTGGATCTTAAAGGAAAATTGAAAATAATAGTGGTTATTTCCTAGGTACCTTGGAAGTCAACCTTGCCCTCTGATGCAATGTGTCTCAGATTCTTCTTGAGTTATCCAGCCCTATTTATGTAACCAATCACTCTGAGAAGCTCTGGTACTTTTGAAAAGGGGATGATATTCAAGACCATAATTAGATCCCTAGGGGTACACACTGTATTTTTTTTCACATGAGGAGAGACACAGTGGAGAAACAGTGAGGCTACTATCTGCTGTTTTTAAAAGAATTACCCTTTTTTCAGAAGTTCATGGATTTTTTGGAGTATGAAAGAATACATGGATCTTTAATCACAGTTTTGCCATAAACAAGTAGAAAGCTGGAAAGAAATGTATGAAGCAACAGTTTTCAGATATTAGACAATAGGCAGCATGGGGCTTTATTCCCTGAGAGAAGGGAAACAAAAGAGATGTGATTTCCCTGGCTCTCTTCCTATTGTCAGGTTTTGGACTGCAGCGCCTTGGGTGGGATCTGGACTGAGCGCAGGCTCAGTAGCTTGAGGAGAAGGAGATTGGCATTATGAGAGATTAAAGTGGATGGAATCTGTGAGGCAGTGTTCCAGGGAAGAAGCATTGATATGCAGGAAGAGGTTCAGAAATTTGCTTAGAGGTCCTTATGGGTCTATTGATGAAGATCAAACCACACAAGACCAGGGAAAGAATGACAGAACTGTTAAGCCGAACAATTATCAATGTTTACAGAAGGCTGGGAGTTAATTTGAGTTACAATCAGTCAGAGTGAAGAGGTGTTTTTGAAAACCTGGGACATTCACTAGAGATCCCAGAAGAGTCATGCTTTACTAGTAGCACTAAATTAGCCTTAGAGAAAAGGATATTCTAAATCTGCCCTATCAAAGTTTAAAAACAAGCCTTGATGAAGCTGTTCTGCAAGTAACTTAACTGCCTGCCAGCACCAATATGGCAATCTTTAAAGGAAAACAACACATTCTACAATATGATATTCACAGTATCCATCATAACATTTTAGAAAGTAACAAACATACAAAGAAGGAGAATTATGTGACCCATACCAGGAGAAAAATTTAGTCAATAGAAATAGACCCAGCAGTGTTAAAAATGATATAATTAGTTGACAGGGATTTTAAAAAGCTATTACAAATATTCTCATGGATTTAAAATAAAACATTAACATGGTAAGAAGAGAACTGGGAGATATAAAAAAGCACATGGAATTTATAGAAATAGGAAAACACCATAACTGAAATGAAAAATTCTTTGGATGGTATTAACAGCACAACTGACACAGCAGAAGAAAATGTCAGTGAACTTAAAGATAAGGCAATAGAAACTATTCAAACTGAAGCAAAAAATGTAAAAAAGACTGAAAAAAAAATGAATCAGTGACCCATTAGATGCTGTCAAATGGTTCAGCATATGTGTAATTAGTGTTGCAGAAGAAGAGAAAGAGGGGAGGCTAGAAAAAATTTTCAAAATTTGATAAAGCATGAACTCAAAGTTCCAGGAAGTTCAATAAATCTCAAGCCAGAAAAACACAGATACATACCAAGACACCTTATAATCAAATTACTGAAATCAACAATAAAGGGAGTATTTTTTTTTTCAGGCTAAAAAACAACTTTTATTTATTAAGAATGAATAATGATATAATATATAATAATGAAAATAATCAAGAACTAATAATGTATCAAGAAGAAGGATTATTACTGACTGATACACATAACTGAAAAGCCCAAGCATGGCTAGATTCCAAGACTCAGATGATGCTGTCAGGATTCTGCCTCCCTCCATCCCTCGATTTGGCTCCCTTCCCTCTAGGATTCACTTTCATGCAGACTCTCCACACATGTGGTACTGAAAGTGGCATTCAGCAGCTCTAAGTTTAAATCCTACCAGCAGTAACTCTGAAACAAATAGCTTCTCTTTCTAAAGGTTTCCAATACATTGACTAATTGGCCTGATCCGGTTCATGCACCAACCTCTGGGCATGGAAAGTGTGATGCATCAAAGCTGGGCAGAGTCACGTCCCACAGTAACCACACTGCCGATTTATAAAGGATTCATTTCCCTCAAGAAAATTTCAGATACTGTTGCCAGCTGAATAGTGTAGATTCTGGGAAGAAAAAAATAGCAGGTGTTCATTACTATTATCTTAAGACCATAACCACTTAACCATATTTCTCAGATAAAGAGGTTTACTGAAATAGCTATGTGTGTGATGGTTAAACTATTACATTAAAAAGGGACATTGAGTGATTAAGTCTACACCAATATATTCATGAAGGTAGTCTCAAATGCCCACAAACAATATCGAACACA
Source organism: Eschrichtius robustus (assembly GCF_028021215.1). Classification (NCBI taxonomy): domain Eukaryota; kingdom Metazoa; phylum Chordata; class Mammalia; order Artiodactyla; family Eschrichtiidae; genus Eschrichtius; species Eschrichtius robustus. The sequence goes on along the minus strand of NC_090844.1, from coordinate 31,703,755 downwards.
AGAACAGATGCTCAACTTTGGCTTGTCACAATAATAAAATAAAAATAAAAATATACAAAGGACCAAGAGCAGAGATTTGAGGCCTAAAATCCATATCTATACTATGATTTCTACTCAACCAAGGTTGATTGAAACAGGTAGCTTCCAATTAATAAAAGAGGTGGTTGCTTTAGTTATAAAAAGTTAAATTATTGGTGTCAGTCAATCCTATTCATTCCGAAACAAACATGAAAGCAAAATATGATGTTCTTTTGTCCCCATTTTTTTCCCCTAACAATTTCAAAGCTACAGAAACACTGAAGACTATTACAATGAACATCCACGTACCCTTCACTTAGATTTACCAGTGATTAACATTTTGCCGTACTTGCTTTCCCTAATAAAGGGAATATTTTAAATGTAGTCGGAGAAGAAAGACACATTGCATCTGGAGCAACAACGATAAGAATGACTCCAGGCTTCTTATCAGAAAATATGTAAGACAAAAAAAATTAAATGACATCATTTAAGTGTGAGAAAAAACCTGTCATTTAGTGTTCTGTATCCAATGAAAATATTTCAAAAATTAAGGATATAAAAGAATTTTTTCAGATATAAACATCTGAGAGAATTTGTTGCTAGAAGATATGCACTAAAGGAAATATTAAACTATATTCAGATGGAAGGAAAATAATGTCATATGGAAATGTGGATCTACACAAAGCAATGAAGAGTGCTGGAAATGAAAAAGATGTGGATAAATATAAAATAGTGTATTTCATTTAAACTTTTTTTTTTTTTTTTTAATTTAAGGCTGTGTTGGGTCTTCGTTTCTGTGCGAGAGCCCTCCCCAGTTGCGGCAAGCGGGGGCCACTCTTCATCGCGGTGCGCGGGCCTCTCACTATCGCGGCCTCTCTTGTTGCGGAGCACAGGCTCCAGACGCGCAGGCTCAGTAGTTGCGGCTCACGGGCCCAGTTGCTCCGCGACATGTGGGATCTTCCCAGACCAGAGCTCGAACCCGTGTCCCCTGCATTGGCAGGCGGATTCTCAACCACTGCACCACCAGGGAAGCCCTCATTTAAACTTATAAGAAGACAATTGACTTTTTAAAGTAAACACAATAATAATGTATTCTGGCATTTATAGCACATTTAGGCAAAGTTGTTTGTTGTTTCTATTGCTGTGATTTTCATTTGCATTTCTCTTATGATTAATGGTGTTGAGCATCTGTTCATATTCTTGGTGCCATTTGTATATCATCTTTGGAGAAATATCTACTCAAGTCCTTTGCCCATTTTAAAGTTAGGTTATTTGATTTTTTTTGTTGACTTGTAGGATTTTGTTGTATATTCTGGATATTAACCCTTTATCAGATATATGGTTTACAAGTTTTCTGTTCTATAGGTTGCCTTTTCACTCTGTTGATTGTTTCCTTTGATGCACAAACGTTTTTAAGTTTGTTGTATAGTCATTTGTCTATTTTTACTTTTGTTGCTTGTGCTTTTAGTGTCATATCCAAGATATCATTGTGAAGTCCAATGTTACGAAGCTTTCCCCCTATGTTTTCTTCTTGGAGTTTTATAGTCTTAGGTCTTACATTTAGATGTTTAATCCATTTTGAGTTAATCTTCATATATGATGTGAGATAAGGGTCCAACTTCATTCTTTTGCATTGGGTATCTAGTTTTCTGAGCACCATTTGCTGAAGTGATTCTCCTTTCCCCATTGAGTGGTCTTGGCACCCTTGTCAAAGATCCGTTGACTATATCAGTAATATGTTTACCAATAACAGTAACTGAATAGATAAATGGAGATATGGGAAAACTCTTTTTTATAGCATAAACAATATAAAAGGAATAATGGAGTTAAATAATTATCAATGGATGCTAAAACTAGTGGATGAAAGTTTTATGAGGACCCAGATACTTTCATAATCTCACAAGTATCTCCTCACAAATTGCTTATTAATTACAAATGGAGGCATGGTAACTTACAGTGGAAGAAAGTTGGAAGACAGCACCTTAACCAAGTGATCCAAAAGTAACAACACAATATTATGACAAAGTGACAACATGGTGTCTCCTGAGAAGGACGACATTACTTCTGTGAGGTATTTCACAGTAGACATACACATACACACACAACAACATGAAGGTGATGTGATAGAGCTAAGGCAATGGATACCCCAAACAGAATAATTTTTTCCTGTACATTTAAGCCATGGAATAAAGAAATTAGATTCATGTTCTTAAATTGAGATCTTAGAAATTGAGAGATGTTTTATATTATTTTGAGAAGTAGCATAGCATAGTGGTCAAGGGCAGAGACTCTGAAACCAGATAGCTTCAGTTTAAATCCTGTCTCCATCACTTACTAGCCATGTGACCTTTGGCAAGTTAAATATCTATGCCTCAGTTTATTCATCTGTAAAGTAGGAATAATAATAGTCCCAACCTTATAGGGCTGTTGTGAGGATTTGATGAGTGAATCTATATAAAGTGCTCAGAATAGAGACTCACACATAGTAAGCACCATAAAGTTGTTTGCTATTATTAATTAATTAAAGAAATTAATTATCTGATGCCCTCTTGGAATACAAAAAAACCTTTGCTTAAAAATCAAACAAACAAAAGCTAACAAATTAAACAAACCTGATCCTGGTCAAGGGCCGTATTATGCTAGTAAATGTTTACCAACTAGTGTGAGGAAGGGTAAAGCCCTCATTTGTAAGTATAAATACTTCAAACTACCCCATGATGTCACTGAACTTGGAGATGGGAAGAGATGTTACACACTCAGCCCTGGGAGCTGATACTGGCTGGCTCTAACACACCACTGGAATGGTCTCATTTTCATTAGAATTTATGTAGGTGTTTCTGAAATTGCACACTAAATTTTCAGGTGAACATTTGAAGGTGTTAAATTTTCCAGGTGCAAATATTGTGAGCCTCACTTTACAGCTGCTTTTTAGCGTGTGTGTATGTGCGTGTGTGCACTTTAGGCTAAAAAAACAAGCATTCAATTTGTAGAATTCTCTCTCTAAATAAATCAAATAAAATTACACTAGATGAAAATACAAAAGTAAGCTTGATGATCCATCTGATAATTTTACTTTCTATGAGAAAATATTTTTAAATGATCATTTGAATTAAAAAAATGATTCTAGGTGTGCACTTCCGAGATGACATGCAACTGTTCTAGTGGCTACAGCCCTCCAGATTGTCAAGCGCGCTCCAGAGAGTCTTCCAGGTTGCCTGGGGGACAGGGCAAGTATCTGTCTCTTCTTGTATCCAGTTAATAAAATTCTCAAATTGCTTACCTTCACAAAGACAAAGTTCGATTTTTGCCACTTTGAAAGAAACCAGTATTTGTAATTAAAAGGTAAATAGGCTTCCTCAAGAAATAGACACCAAATATGCTTTCTTAATCTTGCTTTTTGTCCTAATATCAATTTTGAATATGATTGAAGCTGAGGGTATCTTTTAAAATTTTTATTTACTTATGTCTGACTTTCTCCTTTAAACTGTCTTTCAACCTTTCCCCCTTTTATGCCTGATCCTGTGGTCTCAGCTCTATACAAACAACACACTCTGTGTCCAGCACCATTAATATGTGTCTGTTATAGAAGAAATAGAGGAAATAGAAGATAAGTTTTTAGTCTGGCGTTTATAGTTTAAATGAGAAAAATCTATTAATTGCTGCTAAAGAGATGACAGAAGGGGCTAAAACAATATTCTGTTTGTTCACGATGACTTTAGTTTTTGTCATTCATTCATTGATTTAGCAAATATTTATTGACAGGTGTTCATCATATGGCACTAAGCATGTACAGTAAGCAAAACAGAGTCCCACTCCTCATGGAATTTAAAGAATACCCAGTGCTAACTAGCTGCAGAATTAGGATTAGGAATCAAGTCTCATGTTTTTTATGGCAGTGACGTTTTAGTAACACTGCAGTGACTCCGTATGTAAAAACAGATCCCTAAATGTCAAAGAGCCAACAGTCTAATAAAGAAAAACAGGATATGCACAGATATAGTGGAATTCTGTGATAATGCACCTTGTAACAATGCAAGTTTGTTGGATAACCTTACATATTATATATCATTGAAGTTTTGGGGTCCCACTTATAGTGGGATTTTGCTGTAGCTGCTGTATAATGTAGAATACGTTGGAACTTTCTGGAGCTTTGTTTCTATTCTTTTAGAATGAGAGTTTATAAAGATAGTCTTAAGTATTATGATTCTATTATTATTTTTCCATATTCCTTGAATAACAATAAACATTAAGAACATTGTAATTAGTTTGCTGTAACTTGAAAGTAAAAGTAGACAGCTTAATTTTTTTACTCTGACTTTTTAATGTATTTTTATTTTTAGGTTTAATCAAGGAAAGAGGTTTTGAGAAGGCTGGGAAGAAGCGGTGGCTTTTGGGTATCTACATTGCTTTACCTGTTCTCGTCGTAGCAACCATAGTAGCTGTTTCATGGAAGCCTTTGAAAAAGTGGTTCAGCAAGAAAGAGGAACCCCAAAGTAGCGAGTAAATTGAATTTGTGTTCTGAAGTTAAACTTTAGTACCATTTAAGTCTAGTCACATATAAGGAAATATTATGAGCAGCCATAATACTTTACATTTTACAGGAATTTTGAATGCTACATGAGTATCTCATTTAATTATTTGAGATAGTTTTGAATATCCTTATTTTAAAGATGCAAAAATTTTGGAATGTGGTTTTAATAACTTCCCAATGTCATCGCCTTGGTAATTGAGAGAGGAAGAACTAAAATGTATCCATATCTATTGCTTTCAAATGCCCAGTGATCCGTGCCACCTACAGGAGAAGTACCAGAAGTATTTATTTGGAATGCAGATTTATGAGCCTTATCACAAATGAAATATTTCAATTTGCATTGCTGCCTCATGTAAGAAATAATTTTAAAAATATTCTCTGGGAAAAGTCTTCAGAAGGCAAATTTATAATTTAGTATATAAAATATTTTTATTTAAAAATATAGTTCAAAAACAAAGACAGAACAAGGTGACAAACAACCGTTTGCCCACCACTGGAAATAAACATGAATATTTTGTTTCTCTTATGAAATAAACCGCTGTCTATACAGCTGCAATCCCCATCTCCCTCTCTGCGGAGAACAACCTCTGCACTGAAAGCTGGTGTGTATCATATATTTTTACTACACGTGGCTACATCCCTGTGCCATATCTAGAATTATATATAATTTTAAATATTTATACTTTATACATATGTTTACCCTTCTAATTCTAAGTTTGTTTTTCTTTTTTTTCCTTTTTCTTTTTTATGAGCAGTCTTCTCAGAGGTTTTTCTATTTTATTAGTAATTAAAAAATATAATTTGTGGTTCTGTTGAGATGCCTATATTTCCGTGTGTTTATTATCCTTAACTTAGTCTCTGTTCCTCTTTGCTACTCTCTTCACCTTTGCTATGTGTTTGTTAATTTTACCTTTGTGGAGTCTAATGCTTTGTTTATTAATTTTCAATTTTTCTTATTTTCCTAATATGCTTTTAAAGTGAAAACTTTCTCCCTTATATATCATTTCATCTACATTCTCCAGTTTTTAAGATACAGCTGATGTTCAGTTAAAAAAATTAGAAACTTCCAGCACGATTTCTTATTTAAATCATGAACAAATCATGGTCTTTAGTTGTCAGTTATATGATTTATTTTTGTTGCTGTAAAAGTTATTTTCCAATTTTGTTACCTTATTGGGAAAGCTTTGTCTCTATGATTTAGACTCCTAAATGTTGGAACCAGAAAGGAAGTCATTTTTTTGTAAAAATGTATGCTTGATACGCATGCTTCAATTAATGTGATGCAGTATGTTTTTTTCTTTGTTTTTAGAACAAACTTTTTAATTGTGCTGTTTCAAATCATCTTTATCCTTACTGGGTTTTTTAATTTTTTCTCTACTTGATAATTTATTTTCTATGAGAGGCAAACTAAGATTTTCCAACATGTCATGGCTTTCTCTTTGATTGTTGAGACTTCAGCTTTATATACTCTGAGGCAGTGACTAAATGCATAATGTTCAATGTAGTTATATATTCTTTGTGTATTTTCTTTTTATCATTAATAGTTGTATCTTAAATTCTATTCTCACTCTTATATTGCTATATATCAACTTGCTCTTTGAAAGTTAGACTTACCTATTACATATTTTTCATCCCTTATTTTCAACCTTTCTTTGATTTTAGTTGGTATCTTATAAACAGCCTTTATATGAAATGCAGTAGTGGAGTTTGTTACATTTATATGCTTAATATATGATGGCATATATTCACATTGAAATTTACCATCTTATTTTCTTCCTACTTACTATCCTCTTTTTTTTTTTTTTTTTTTGCATTTTTTCCTTTTCCCAAGATCCATTTTCTTGATTGTGCTTTTTCTTCTTCTTTTCTTTTTCTCTTCTACTATTTTGTACATTTTTATATTCTGTTTTTATTGTTTTAATGATTCTTGTTAACTTTTAGCATTTGTAGCTAATGTTGTATAATGTCTTAATTTAATCATTGTATATAATCTTCTGAATAACACAAGGATCTTAGCCATTTAACACTAACCTATCTTTTTCAATCTGTTTGTCATTTGGCTTTTCAGTTCCCTCCAAATAAGTTTTGTGTTATTGTGTTCTTATCATTATTATATTTAGTTAATACTTATTAGGATTTCCTGATATATTTCCCAGATTCTTTATGATTCCCTTTTTTTAAACTTAGTTTTGGAATAATTTAAGAAATATAAAAAGTTGCAAAAATAGCACAGAATTCCGTTGTACTCATCACTTAGGTTTTCTCAATAATAACATCTTACATTAACATAGCGCATTTTCAGAGCCAGAGAATTGGTATTCGTACAATATTATCAATTAAACTATAGACCTTATTCATATTGACCAGTGTTTACATACATACACTCATTTTTGAGTATGTGTGTGTATATATTATGAAATTTTGTCACATGGTTTGTGTACCAATGCCATAATTATCGCCATTCTTTTTGGAATCCTGCTTTTTTCATTCTAGGTTCAGTATTCTTGGAGAAGTACCTGCTTTGGTAGTTATTGCAGTGACGGTCTATGTGTAATCATCTGTTTGCCTTATATGCCTGGAAATGGTTTTATTTCACTTTCACTCTTGAAATTCTATATGGGTATAGAATTTTAGGTGGACAGTTATTTCTGTCAGCCCTTTTATGATGCCATTGAATTCTGGCATTTACTGTTGTTGAGATGTCTGCTGTCAGATTAATTAATTCATTTTTACCTTTATACTTGTTGCACTTTTTTTCTAAGTTAGCTTCTCAAGTTTTCTTTTGTCCAAGGTATTATGTTACTGAATTATTACTTGTTCTGATATGAGTTTGTTTTTATTTTTCCAGCTCTGAATTCACAATAATCTTCTATTATCATGTCTTTCTTCAGTTCTGGAAGATTCTCAGTCATTATCTCTTCAATGCTTGACTCTTCCCCATTCTATCCCTTTTATTTTTCTGAAATCCCTATATTTTAGGGTCTTCCATTCTAGCCTGCATGGTAGATGGTGATGGTTGTTCTCTTCCTCATCTTTATACTTCTCCTCCTTTTTCTTCTTTTCTTTTAACACTAAGAATGAAGTTTTTAAAAGCTGAGATACAATTTACATGTAGTAAAATTAATCTCTTTAGTTTATGTAATTCTATGAGTTTAACAAATATGTACACTTACCACAACCCCAATAAAACATAGAACAATTTGATCACCTCAGAATTCCCTCTCACCCCACCTTCAGCTCCTGGCACTGACAGATGTCTTCTTTGCCTATAGTTTTGCCAATTCCAGAACTTTGTATAAATGGAATCATATACTGTAGTATGTAATCTTTTGAGTCTGTCTTCTTTCCCTTGGCATAATGCATTTGACATTTATCCATGATGTTATGTGTATCAACAGCTTGTTCTTTTTCTAATGTATAGTTCTATCGTGGTATAATTGACATACAGTAAATTACATATATTTTAAGTGTATAATTTTGTATGTTTTGATAATTTGAAAAGTAACACTGATGAAACCATCACCGTGATCAAGATTATGAAGATATCTGTCATGCCCCCAAATTTCCTCGTGCCCCTTTGTAAGCCCCACTCCTGCCTCTTCCACCTGCTTTACCCCCATACTGCTGCTGATCTGCTTTCTTAGTTTGCATTTTCTAGAATTTTATATAAATGGAATCATACAGTATGTACTCTTCTTTTTGTCTGATCTATTTCACTCACCATGATTATTTTGCAATCCATCCATGTTCTTGTGTGATCATTTTTTTTCCTTTTATTGCTGATAAGTATTCAGTTGTATGATTATACCATAATTTGTTCATCCATTCCATCTGTTGATAGTTATTTGGATGCATTCCAGTTTTGGGCTGTTATAAATGAAGCCATTATGAACATTTGCTTACAAATTTCTATGTGAACATATGCGTTCTTTTTCTTAGTTAATACCCAGGACTGGAATGACGGGGTAATATGGTAGGTATATGTTTCACTTCTAAAGAAAGAGCTAAACTGTTTTGCAAAGCAGTTCTTCTATCTTATATTCCAGCCACTAGCATGTGAGAGTTCTAGTTCCTCCACATTCTCACCAACACTTATATGGTCATATATTTTTTTAATTTTAGCAATTTCGATAGTGTGCAGTGGCATCTCATTATGGTTTTAATTTGCATTTCTCTAATGACTAATGATGCTGACAGTTGTTTCATGTGGTTATTTGTCAGATGTACCTCTTCTTTGGAGAAGTGTGTATTCAAATATTTTACCCATTTTAAATTAATTAATTAAAATTACAACCCGGAGGTCTTTTATTTATTTATTTTTATGCCTATTATGGCATGATTTCATAGGGAATGGCTTCCAGCTCACTGGTTCTCACAAAGTGTGCTTCTCTGGATGGAGCAGGCTGGTGCTTCAGTCAAACCCATGTTCCTTTCCCTTTGGCTTCCTTCTTTTTCTGATCATATTTCCTTCACTCATTTCAGGGAGCGATCTTGGTTCTTAGAGTGCTTAATATCCTCAATAAGTACATTAATTCTCTTGGCAAGAATCTTGCCCTTAATTTGTTTGTTTTCAACAATGCCAACAGCCTGCTGGGTAACATTGTAGACTCCCAGTTTTTGTAACCTTTGTGGGACATTCCTTTTTTAAATAGTGCCAGTTCCCTTGCTGTCTACAATATCACTTTTTTGTAGATTCCCATGTATGTGACCAAAGGAACAACCCCATGTTTTCTAAAAGGTCTAGAGAATGTATAGCAGGTGCCTCTTCTCTTTTCTTTTGTGTTGGTCTTTTTGACAAATTACTGGAAGATGGCAGTTTCAGCTGAAAGACCCCATTTTTTGATTGGGTTGTCTTTTTATTATTGAGTCAGTCAGAACTTTCTGATCATTTAAAAACTGGATTGTTTGTTTTCTTATTATTGTATTTTGAGTGTTCATTATAAATGCTGGATATAAGTGCTTTATTATATATATGATTTGCAAATATATTCTTCTAGTCTAAGGCTTTTCTTTTCACTCTTTTAAAGAGCAAAAGTTTTAAATTCTGATGAAATCCAATGTATCAATATCTTCTTTTATAGATCATGATTTTGATGTTGTATCTAGGAAATATTTGCCTAACCAAAATTCATGAAGATTTTCTCTCATGTTTTCTTTTAAAAGTTTTATAGTTTTAGGTTTTGCATTTAGGCTTATATCCAATTTGAACTAAGTTTTGTATGGGTATGAATTGAGTGTTTTTCTTTTCCTGCATAAGAATATCCAGTTGTTCTAACACCATTGCTTTTAAGCTTCGTTAAGCAGGATCAGAATGGTTAGCACTACGGAGGCAATACCCTTCCATGTAACTCTACCAAACTCACTGTGAATTATGAGATTTTTCAACTCAGATGGTGGGAACACAAACTATTCCTGTTCCTATATGAGTACAAGAGATTGCTTCCTTTATTAATTTCTAATAATTTTTCTCTGGCTCAGGGAGTTTCTTCACTTGCATTCAGTGATTGGTACTCTGCAGAACACTCAAAGAGGACCCTCCACAGATCTCAGGAGCTCTCTGTGCACCTCCTTCCTTCTCTGGTATTCTGCCCTGAGAAGTGTAGCTGCCTTGGCATCCCCACACCCTATTACCTCAATTCAGGGAGACTTCTGGCTTTGCCTGGGTTTCCCTTGCTGTGCTACAGGATGGCAACTCTCCTCAGGCAGTAACAAGGGGCAATCACAGGTCTCACCTTTATTCCCTTCTCTCATAGATCACTATCCTGCCTAATAGTCAGTGTCTGAAAACCAGCATTTAATATATTTTGTCCAGATATTCATTTGTTTTGGGCAGGAGGGTAAATCCAGTCTGTTACTCTGTCTTCACCGGAATTGGAAGTGTGTCTTTATGGTTTGTAACTGCACTTTCATAGCTCTCTCTCCATCTCACATTCTGTTTGATTTCCTCAGATCACTCTCATTTCACCAATTCTTCCTTCTCTGTCCTGTTCTAGACTTTTGGATTCTATTCTTGCAAAAATCTCTATGGAGATTCTAAATATTCTCAAAGTTTTTTAATCATTTGTATTTCTTGGTGTGTGAACTCATTGTTTTGCTCTGGCTGTTGACATTATCTATTAGGGGTTTGTAATTGTACAAACCTCTTTACTCTTCAGTGTCTTTTCTTTTCAGTGTCTATGCTTTTCCCATGAGAATTCTGCATGCCCTGTGTTGAAGACATACACATGTCGGTGGTTTCATTTTTGCTGCTTTTAAAGCAAAAATATTTGGAACAACTGCTATGCATGGTGTTCAAGAAGTTGTAGGAGTGTGACTGGGGCCCTGAAAGTACATTTTTTGGAGGCTTGGGACTCTGCAGTGATGCATTTTCCCCCATCTATTCCTGTTGCATATCCCCCTTTCCCTGCTGCATTCCAAAGGCCACTGGTCAGAATTTTTACTATCCCTGTGTAATGGGTGGTACGGACATTCATGGCTCCCAGGTTAAATGGCTCCAGTTAAGGAGCTCACTTAGTTTCCTTGCATGCAAAGGCCTCATAACTTCTAAGGAATGGCTATTAAATCTCTAGTCCCAAAGTCATGTCACTGGTTTAGACACCCCTGCAATCATTCACTTTTATCTCCTGTTTACCCTTTGAACTCTCAGTTTCTTCATCTTTTTCTAGCACCAGGAGAATTCTTTTCTTGTTGTTAACCTCAGTTATGTATTAACTGTTTGTCTTATTTTTTTTCAGCACTCCTCTATGAGGAATGGAAAGGGGAATTGTCCCACCAGCTCATTCTGTCAGATTTTCTAGAAGTCAGTATGGGTTTTAACTTATAAAATGTAGCATTTCTTTATCAATGAATAAAAAGTTAAAAGTTGGGGTATAAAGGTCAGAATCAGGAATTCAGGGTCAAACCTATATTCTGTGTTTAGAAGTGATAAGGAAAAAGAAAATTTGTGCCTTCTTGATAATTTCTTTAGTACAAGTTTGAAATGCACTCTTTGTGGATGAGGTATATAAGTAAATAAAAATGTTATTTATTTGCATCTTTGTTCAGTGACCTTGGGCATTATTTTCTTTTTTGGTAACTTACCTTGTAAAAGAGATAATACTGCTTATAAAATGGCCTGACTTTTATTTATGCAGTTGGCAAGTGCTCTTAGGACTAACTTTGGACACTATTTTCCTTTTTTTTTTTTTTAATATCCAGATCAGAAGGCAGCACTCACAGAAATGCTAGCAGGTAGGTAAACTGGAAGGCATCTTAAGACACATGTTGAAAATTAAGAATGAATTAATAATTCACAATGTCTAGATACTGTTTGAACAGCTACATTTGGTAAAGTAATCCACTGAAAACCAGGCTACTAGTATATAGTAATTTAGTTTCTAGTAAATTAGTCTTTTATTCATTTAATAAATACTTATTGGAAGTCTACTCTGAGGAAACAAGGAATAAAATAGCTGACTCTAATAAAAGATAGGATATGTATAATTAGTAAAGAAAAAGGATGTATAGTGCCTGGAAATTACCCAACTTGGGTTATATTTATGTACTGCTTGGGTAAACAAACAAGCAAATGCTTGACATTTGATAGATGTACATGACAGAACTCATGTATAAATTTCTATAATAATTATGGGTTGATGAGAACTAATTACACTGACTTAGCTGTGCTTTTCTTTTAATCATTAATAAATAGCATATTGTCCCTGTTAATATTTCTTAACAATAAATTCAGTCCTTACTGTTTTATAACTGCTATACCAACATTCTATTCTATTACATTATCTAATGTAACTTTTCATCCCCTTACTTTCAACCTTTTATTTAATTTGGTCTCCTGAAAACAGCCTGCCAATGGAATTTTAAAATATGTAACCTCAAGAGTTTCTCAGTAGTTGAATTGAATATGTTTATATACTTATAATATGTTTGCTGATATGTTTAAACTAAATTCTACCATTTTGTTCTGTTTTTTTCTATTTATCATGCTTTTTCAGTATTTTCTCTACTTTCATGTATTCCATCATATTGATTGTGCTTTCATTGTTTTTTCTTTCCTTCTATCAGTTTGGTCATTATAGGTTCTAGTTATATTCTTTAGTGATATTCTTTAATTCTTTAGTTATTATATTATGATTTATTAAATTATTAAAATTAAATGTAGATAAAGTTACAATTTTAGATATGAAAGTACTTATAATCTTCTTCTAACAATTTATGGATCTTAGACCATTAAACCTTATACTCTTTTCTTCACTCTTCCATAGCATTATCATTTGGTTTTCAGTTACTCCTGAATTTTAACCTGATACAAATAAGTCATCATTATCATTATTACATTTAATCAAAACATACTAGGATCTCACTACATATTTGTAACTTATTTACTCACTATTCTTTTTTGAATTTAATTCCATTTTTTAATGTTCAATCTCCCTTTTGGTGAAGTACCTCTCTTAGAATTTCCATCAGTGAGTCTGTGTGTAGTAAACTATTTATCTTATCCACCTAAAATTATCTTTATTTTCACTCTTGAGTATGAGTTTATGTAGTATGGACTTCTATGCTGAGAGTTATTTTGCCTTCGCTATTTGAAGATATGTCAGTGTAGTGTGGCATTTACTACTGGTGATGATAAATCTTCTGGTAGTGTGTGGATTCATTTATTCCTTTATGATTAATATGAGTTTTACCTAGTCATTGTATTCCTATTGCTGCATAACAAACTACCACACACTCAGTGACTTAAACAACATTCATTTACTACGTGCAAGTTCTGTAAGTCAGAAATTCAGGTGGATTTGGCTGGGTTGTCACAAGTCTGACCTGAAGGCCTGAAGGCCAGGCTGGGATCATAGCTCATTTGGGTTGTAAGAAAAATCCAATTTCTTGCAGCTGTAGGTCTGAGGTATCTCTTTCCTTGTTGCCTGTCTGCTTGGAGCCCCTCTCTCTCCCAGAGGCCACCTGCATTGCTACTCATGTACCTCCCTTCACCTTTAAAGAAACAAGGGCAATGTAAGTCTTCCTAAGGCTTTGACTCTCTCTTAATTTCTTTCCTCTACCAGCAGGAGAAAACTCTACTTGTAAAGAGCTGACCTGATTGGGTCAGGCCCACCAAAATAATCTCTGTATTTTAAGGCCAACAGATTTGGAGCTTTAATTACATTTGCAAAATCTTTTCAGAGCAGTACTTTGAAAAGTGTTTGAATAACCAAGGAATGGAACCTTAGAATTCTGCCTAACATAGCCATTGTTAGAATTCTGCCTAACATAGCCTCTACATGTATTCTTTGTCCTTAGAGTTGTTATTTTGTTATAATGTATTCTGGTAGAGATTTTTTAAAAAATCATGAGCTGGACTCAATATTTTCTTTCAGTGTGAAGACTCATACCTTTCTTCAGTTCTGGAAAAGTTCTAGACTTTTTCTCTTCAAATACTGACTCTCCCCCATTCTAAATTTTCTGTGTCTAAATTGTTCCATGTTTCTTAACTTGACTTTTATGTATATTTTATATTCTGTTTAGTATTCTAGGTGATTTCCCTAAACAATTCAAAATCAACAATTCTTTTTTTTTCAGTTCTGTCATTTCTTTTTTTATTGAGGTATAGTTGATTTACAAAATTATACGTTTCAGGTATACAACATAGTGATTAATAATTTTTATAAAGATTATGCTACATTTATTGTTATTATAAAATATTGGCAATATTCCGTGTGCTGCACAATATACCCATGTAGCTTATATATTTTATACATAGTAGTTGATACCTCTTAATTGCCTATCCCTCTCTTGTCCCTTGCCCCCTTGCTATCTCCACTGGTAACCACTAGTTTGTTCTCTATATATGTGACTCTATTTTTGTTATATTCACTAGTTCATTTCATTTTTTATATTACACAAATAAGTGATAACATGCAGTATTTGTCTTTCCCTGACTTATTTCGTTAGCATAATACCTTCCAAGTCCATCCATATTGTTGCAAATGGCAAAATTTCTTTCCTTTTAATGGATGAGTAATATTCCATTGTGTGTAAATATACCACATCCTCTTTATCCATTCATCTGTTGATGAACACAAGTTTGCTGCCATATCTTGGCTATTGTAAATAATGCTGCTACAAGCATTGGGGTATGTGTATCTTTTCGAAGTAGTATTTTCATTTCTTCAATATATACTCAGGAGTGGAATTACTGGATCATGTGGTAGTTCTATTTTTAGTTTTTTGACGAACCTCATACTGTTTTCCACAGTGTTTGCACCAATTTACATTCCCACCAACAGTGTATGAGGGTTCCCTTTACTTCACATCCTCACTAACATTTGTTGTTTGTGGTCTTTTTGATGATAGCCATTCTCACAGATGTGAGATGATAGCTTGTTGTAGTTATGATTTGCATTTCTCTGCTGATTAGTGATGTTTAGCATCTTTCCATGTGTCTGTTAGCCTATGTATATCTTCTTTGGAAAAATTTCCATTCAAGTCTTCTGCACATTGTTTTAATCGGTTGTTTGGTTTTTTGATTTTGAGTTAGATGCACTATATATTTTGTATATTAACCCCTTTTTGGTCATATAACTTGCAAATATTTTCTCCCATTCAGTAGGTTGTCTTTTTGTTTTCTCAATGGTTTTATTTGCTCTGCAAAACCTTTTAAGTTTACTTAGGTCCCATTTGTTTATTTTTGCTTTTGTTTCCTTTGCCTTAGGAGACAGATCCAAAAAAATATTGCTACAATTTATGTCAAAGAGTGTTCTGTCTACATTCTCTTCTAGGAGTTTTATGGTTTCTGGTTTTAATTCATTTTGAGTTTATTTTTGTATATGGTGTAATAAAATGTTCTATCTCATTCTTTTAGATACAGATGTACAGTTTTCCCAGCACCACTTACTGACAAGACTGTCTTTTCTCCACTGTATATTCTTACCTCCTTTTTTGTAGATTAATTGACCATAAGTGTGTGGGTTTATTTCTGAGCTCTCTATTCTGTTCCATTGATCTACATGTCTGTTTTTGTGCCAGTACCAAACTATTTTGATTTCTGTAGCTTTGTAATATAGTCTGAAATTAGGGAGTGTGATACCTCCAGCTCTGTCCTTCCTTCTCAAGATTGTGTTGGCTATCAGTGGTCTTTTGTGTTTCCATACAAATTCTAGAATTATTTGTTCTAGTTCTGTGAAAAATGCCATTGGTATTTTGATAGGGATTGCATTGAATCTGTACATTGCCTTGGGTAATAGGATCATTTTAACAATATTAATTCTTCCAATCCAAGAACATAGTATATCTTTCCATCTGTTGTGTCATCTTCAGTTTCTTTTAACAGTGCCATAGTTTTCTGAGTACAGGTCTTTTGCCTCCTTAGGTAGGTTTCTTCCTAGGTATTTTCTTCTTTTTAATGGAATGGTAAATGGGATTGTTTCCTTAATTTCTCTTTATGATAGTTTGTTGCTAGTGTATAGAAATGCAACAGATTTCTGTATATTAATTTTGTGTCCGGCAACTTTACTGAATTCATTGATGAGAATTTTCTGTGTATAGTATCATTTCATCTGCAAAAAAGTGACAGTTTTACTTCTTCCTTTCCAACTTGGATTCCTTTTATTTCTTTTTCTTGTCTGATTGCTATGGCTAGGAATTCTGTTACTGTGTTGAACAAAAGTGGTGACAGCGGGCATCTTTGTCTTCTTCCTTTTCTTAAAGGAAATGCTTTCAGCTTTTCACCATTGAGTATGATGTTAGCTGTGGGCTTATCACATGTGGCCTTTATCATGTTGAGGTGTGTTCCCCCTATGCCCACTTTCTGGAGAGTTTTTATCAGAAATGAAAGTTGAATTTTGTACCCAGAATCTTTTTCTGCACCTATTGATATGATTATATGATTTTTATTCTTCAATTTGTTCATGTAGCATATCACATTGATTGAATTATGGATAACAAACCATGCTTGCATCCCTGGGATAAATCCCCCTTGATCATGGTGTATCATACTTTTAATGTATTGTTGGATTTTGTTTGCTAATATTTTGTCCTGGGTTTTTGCATCTGTGTTCATCAGTGATATTGGCCTGTAGTTTTCTTTTTCTTCCTTTCTTTCTTTCTTTCTTTCTTTCTTTCTTTCTTTCTTTCTTTCTTTCTTTCTTTCTTTCTTTCTTTCTTTCTCTCTCTCTCTCTCTCTCTCTCTCTCTCTTTCTTTCTTTCTTTCTTTCTTTCTTTCTTTCTTTCTTTCTTCGTTCCTTCCTTCTTTCCTTCCTTTCTTTTTACTGGTTTTGATATCATGAGGATGCTGGCCTTGTAGAATGAGTTTGGAAGCATTCCTTACTCTGCAATTTTTTGAAATAGTTTGAGAAGAATGGGTGTTAACTTTTCTCTAAATGTTTGGTCCAATTCACCTGTAAAACCGTCTGGTCCTGGACTTTTGTTTGCTGGGAGTTTTAAAATCACAGTTTCAATTTCATTACTGATTATTGATCCATTCACATTTTCTATTTCTTCTTGGTTCAGTCTTGGGAGATTGTACATTTCTAGGAGTTTGTCCATTTCTTCTAGGTTGTTGATTTTATTGACATATAGTTGTTCTTAGTAGTCTCTTATGATCCTTGTATTTCTGTGATGTCAGTTGTAACTTCTATTTCTGATTTTATTGATTTGGATTCTCTCTTTTTTTCTTGATGAGTCTGGCTAAAGTTTTTATCAATTTGGTGTGTATTTTCAAAGAACCAGCTCTTAGTTTCATTGATCTTTTCTATTTTTTTTTTTTCTGTCTCTATTTCATATATTTCTACTCTGATCTTTATGGTTCCTTTCCTTCTACTATTTGGGGTTTTGTTTGTTCTTCTTTTTCTAGTTCCTTTAAGTATAAGGTTAGGTTGTTTATTTGAGATTTTTCTTGTTTCCCTAGGTAAGCTTGTATAACTATAAACTTCCTTCTTAGAACTGCTTTTGTTGCATCCCATAGATTTTGGATGGTTGTGTTTTCATTTTCATTTGTTTCCAGGTATGTTTTTTTTAATCTTCTCTTTGATTTCTTCAGTGATCCATTGGATATTTAGTAGAATATTGTTTAGCCTCCACGCGTTTGTGTTTTCTGCAGTTTTTTTTTTCTTATAGTTGATTTCTAGTCTCGTAGCGCTGTGGTCCGAAAAGATGCTTGATATGATTTCAATGTTTCTTAAATTTACCGAGGCTTGTTTTGTAGCTTAGCATGAGCTCGGTCCTGGAGAATTTTCCTTGCACACCTGAAAAGAATGTGTATTCTTCAGCTTTTGGATGGAATGTTCTATATATATATCTATTAAGTTGATCTGTTGTAATATGTCATTTAATATTTCCTTATTGATTTTCTGTCTAGATGATCTGTTCATTGATCTAAGTAGGGTGTTAAAATTCCCTACTATTGTTGTGTTACTCTCGATTTCTCCATTTATTTTTGTTGAAATTTGCTTCAATTATTTGGGTGCTCCTATGTTGGGTGCATATATATTTACAATTGTTATATCTTCTTGGATTGAACCCTTGATTGTTATATCATATTCTTCTTTGTCTCTTCTAACAGTCTTTGCTTTAAAGTCTATTTTATCTAATATAAGTAATGCTACCCAAACTTTCTTTTAATTTTCTTTTACATGGAATACCTTTTCCATCCCCTCACTTCCAGTCTTTGTGTGTCTTTAGCACTGAATAAGTCTCTTGTAGGCAGCATATATATGGGTTTATTTTTGTATCCATTCAGCCACTCTATGTATTTTGGTTGGAACATTTAGTCCATTTTCATTTAAGTAATTATTAATATGTGCATACTTATTAATAAATATGTACTTATTAATATGTATGTACATACATACATATTCCCTTGCGTGTAACTTGT
This sequence comes from Eschrichtius robustus, assembly GCF_028021215.1. NCBI lineage: Eukaryota > Metazoa > Chordata > Mammalia > Artiodactyla > Eschrichtiidae > Eschrichtius > Eschrichtius robustus. The sequence goes on along the minus strand of NC_090844.1, from coordinate 31,685,342 downwards.
TGCTTTTCCCATGCTGCTTTTTATACTCTCTCTTTATCTTTAATTTTTGCCATTTTAATTATAATGTGTCTTGTGTTCCTCTTTGGGTTTATCCTTTTGGGGACACTCTGATTCCTGGATTTGTATTTCTGTTTCCTTATAGTCATCTATTAGGACATATTGTACAATACAGGGAAAAAATCCAATATTTTATAATAACTATAAATAGAGTATAGCCTTTAAAAATTATGAATCACTATACTGTACACCTGTAACTTATAAAATATTGTATATCAACTATACCTAAATTTTAAAAAAATTTTAGGGCTTCCCTGGTGGCGCAGTGGTTAAGAATCTGCCTGCCAGTGCAGGGGACACGGGTTCGAGCCCTGGTCCAGGAAGATCCCACATGCCACGGAGCAACTAAGCCCATGCGCCACAACTACTGAGCCTGCGCTCTAGAGCTCGCAAGCCACAACTACTGAAGCCCGTGTGCCTAGAGCCCATGCTCCACAACAAGAGAAGCCACAGCAATGAGAAACCCATGCACCACAACGAAGAGTAGCCCCCGCTCGCCACAACTAGAGAAAACCCACGCACAGCAACAGACCCAACGCAGCCAAAAAAATTAATTAATTAATTTAAAAAAATTTTTTTAAAAAGGAGAAAGGAAAGAAAAAGCAAGTACTTGCAACCCAATGATTAAGACTACAGTTATCTATCCTGTTGTGGGGTTAATGATTTTTTGTTAACCTTTAAGGACTGATGTTTTATTTCAAAAAAATTTTTTTAATGAGGTTCTTTTTGACGTAATTGAACAGCATCAGGGAAAGAGTATGCCAAAGCAACTTATTCCTTTTTTTCTTCCCTTTGAACTTATTTATTTTTAGACTATTAAAATGACCAAACCAGGATAAGACACCCAATAAATCTTTATATCATTATGGCTTGGTTTTGATTGCCATTCTCATAAAGCTGCACATAACTGTGACATTTATTTCTTTTTAAGAGAACTTGTAGTCTAGCCAGAATGATCTTTGAAAAATGCAAATTTAAACTCCTGATGAATTACTTTATCTAGATGTTTGATCATCAATGGATGTTATCATAAAAAGACAAACAACCAGATATTACGTCCCTTCCACTGGAAGTGCACAATACCACCTAAGAAAGATTCTTACCAAAAGAAGTAGTTGACTCTCTTTATGATTCTGTATGTAATCACCAATGTATAGCTAATATAGAGGTCACGTAACTGTCAGCTGGGCCTTTTGGAATGCTTGCTCTTGCATTCCTCTATCTTGGAACCCAGCTGCCATGCTGCAAGATGCTCCAGTACATGGAGAAGCTACATGCAGGCACTTTGGGTGACAGCTCCAACTGAGCTCCCAGCTGATAGTTGTCATTAGTTGACAGCATGTAAACATCCACCTATCTTAGATATCCATCTGACACATGACTACAACTTCATGAGAGACCCCAAATGAGAACTACTCAGCTGATCCCAGTCAACTCACCGAACCAAGAGAGTTAATAAATGTTTTGAGGTACTAAGTTTTGGAATGAGTTTTTAAGTAGTCTTATGGACTGAATGTCTCCCCTTCCCAAATTCACATGTTAAAACCCTATCCCCCAATCTGATGGTATTAGGAGTTGGGGCATTTGGGCTGAAATTAGGTTTAGATGAGGTCATGAAAGCGGGGTCCCCATGACAGGATTAGTGTTCTTATAAGACAAGGAAGAGAGACCAGAGCTCCTTCTCTCTCTGCACCATGTGAAGACACAGCAAGAAAGCAGCCACCTGCAAGCCAGGAAATAGGTTCTCGCCAGGAACCAAATTTGCTGACACCTTGATCTTGGACTTCCCAGCCTCCTGAATTTTAAGAAACAGATGTCTGCTGTTTAAGCACCCAGTCTGTAATTCCTGTACCTGGATGTCTACTTCCTTTCCCAGGTTAGGGAAGTTTTCAGCTACTGTGTCTTCAAATATGTTCTCTGCCCATTTCTCTCTGTCTTCTCCTGGGACTTCTATCATGAGAATGTCAGTATGCTTGATGTTGTCCTGAAGGTCTCTTAAACTGTTCTCATTTCTTTTTTTTTTTTTTTTTATGTTCAGCATCAGTGATTTCCACTACTCTTTCTTCCAGTTCCCTGATCTATTCCTCTGTATCATTTAGTCTACTATTGATTCCTTCTAGTGTATTTTTCATTTCAGTTATTATATTCTTCATCTCTGTTTGGTTGTTCTTTATATTTTCCAGACTCTTTGTTAAAAACTTCTAACTTCTTATTCTGTTCATCCATTCTTCTCCTGAGTTCTTTGATCCTCTTTCTGATCATTACCTTAAATTCTTTCCTGGGTAGATTGCCTATATCCATTTCACTTAGTTCTTCTGAGTTTTATCTTTGTCCTTTGTTTGGAACTTGCTCCTCTGTTGCCTCATTTCACCTAACTTGCTATTTTGATTTCCATGTATCTGGTATGTTGATTATGTTTCCCAATCTTGAAGAAGTGACCTTTTGTAGGAGATGTCCTATGTATCCCAGCAGCACACTCCCTGTTCGTTACCGGAGCTATATGCTCTAGGGGTGCTCCCTATGTGGGCTGTGTGTGTCCTTCTGTTGTGGCAGGCTGGCTACAGTAAGTGGTTTTATAGGCTTGGCTGGTCCCTGGTCTGGTTGGTTGCCAGGCCTCGCCTTGTGTGGAAGCTGTGGGCTGTTGGTTGGCAGGGCTGGGTCGCAAGACAGCTGGATGTGAAACCCTGCAGGGGTCCGAGGCTAGTGCTGGCTCACTGGTGGGTGGAGTTGGGGTCTAGGAGATCCTGGAGATGTTGCTAACCCCCCAGTGAGTGAAGCCCATTCCTGGGGCTAGTGTTGGCCCACTGACAAAGCTAATCTTGGGGTCTGCCTACAGTGCCCAGGGGTCCCAAGGCTGGTGTCAGACCACTGGTGGGTGGGGCTAGATCCTGACACAGCTGGCTGCAGGGCCCAGTGTGTCCTGAAGCTTGTATTTGCCTTCTAGTGGGGGGGGGGGCACAGGCTATGGGGCTGCACTTGTCCTGGGCCTGGTGTCCACCTGCTGGTGGGTGAGCCTGGTCCTGAGTCTAGAGCAGGCTCTCTAGTGGGTGGGATTATGGATTCTGGGGCTGGTGCCTGCCTACTTAGGAGTCGAGCTGGGTCCCAGGGTCTCTGGCTGCAGAACCATGGGGGTCCTGGGTCTAGTGCCTGTGCACTGCTGTTTGGGGCCTGGCCCTGCACGCTCTGGTGGGCAGGGCCATAACCAGGGGCGGCCGTGGGCTCAGGGGGTCTTAAGGCAGCCTGTCTGCTGGTGGGTGAGGCTGTGTCCCTGCCCAATTATTTCCTTGCCCTGAGCTGTCCCAGTACTGGTGCCTGTAGGATGTTGGGCGGGCATGGGACTAGTCCTGGGGCTAATAGGCTAGAAAGAGGATTCCAGAATGGTACTTGCCAGTACTGGTGTCCACGAGGTAGAACGAGCTCCCCAAAATGGCTGCCGTCAGTGTCTGTGTCACCAGGGTGAACTCCGGTTGCCTCCTGCCTCTCCGGGAGACTCTCCAAGATCAGCAGGTGGGTCTGACCCAGGCTCCATTCAACTCACCGCTTCTGCCCTGTGTCCTGGAGCGTGTGAGATTGTGTGTGTGCCCTTTAAGAATGGAGTCTATTTTCCACAGCCCTCTGGTCTCCCGAAAGTGAACCCCATTAGCCTTCAGCAAATGTTCTGGGGACTCATCTTCCCAGCACAGGACTCCTGGGCTGGGCATCCTGATGTGGGGCACCTCACACCTTGGGGAGGACCTGTGCAACTGTAATTATTTTCCCATTGTGGATCACCCATCCGGGACGTATGGGTCTTGACTATATTATGACTCTGCCACTCCTACCCATTTCGTGTGGTTCCTTCTTTATATATTTAGTTGTAGATCTTTTCATGTAGGTTCTGGTGTTTTTCATCTATGGTTGTTCTGCAAATAGTTGTGATTTTGGTGTGAGAGAAGTTGAGCTCAATATCTTTATTCTGCCATCTTGGCCGGTCTCATTCTGTCATTACTTGTTTAATGAATTTTGTTCCTTTACTGATCTCTATGGAAATCCTAAACATTCTTTTTTTTGAAGTTTTTCCTGTTACCTATAATTGTTAGTGTATGAATTCATTAGTTTACTCTGTAAGAGGTGGACATTACCTCTTACTGGCTTTTTTATTTGATTGTAAGGCCATGTTAAGCAGCAATGATTGTCTCATGAGAATTCTGCATATCGTGCTTTGTAGACTCCTCCTTGTCAAGATTATTTTGTTTTACTCTCCTAAGTCATAAACTTTTTAAAAGAGCTTTTAATTTTATATTGGCGTATAGCCGATTAACAGTGTTGTGATAGGTTCAGGTGCACAGCAAAGCGACTCAGCCATACATATACATGTATCCATTCTCCCTCAGACTCCCCTCCCAGTCATAAACTTTTGAGGTGTTTGTTACACATGGAGATCTAGAATTCATAGGAAACATGAATTAGTATCCTGAACCTGTACAGTAAAGGCTTAAGATTCCTCTTTCTGTGTGTGATGTTTTTTCCCATCCATATCCCTAAAGCATTTTAAGCACCTAAGATTCCTGTGTCTCTAGGTGATCCTTTTCCATCTATACTTCTGAAGCAATCTCCCTGCAGCATCTCTAAGACTCATGATAATACTGTCTCCACTTAGTGGGTGGTATGGCCTTTCATGGCTTCCAAGGTTAGAGGAGGTGGTCAGCTCCAGTTTTCCAGGTGGGCTCCACTCCCTAACTGATTCCCCGACCTCTAGGGTCATTCAGCTTTAGTTCCTATTTACCTTTCGTGCTTCCTATATCCTCTCTTTTTTTCAGACTATCATTAGAAATGTCGCTTCCTTCCCTTAAATTTTCATTAGCATTTTGTGTTATTTTTTTTCACTATTTCTCTGTGTGTCAAATAGGAGGTGGAAATTACCCTGTCAGCCCAGTCTGCCTGATTGTTTAGAAGTCAGTGAGGGTTTTAAATCACCACCTACAGTAATTTGTTTACTAGTGGGTAAAACATTAGGTTAGAACCTAAAGCCCAGAATCAGGCATTCAAAATCAAGCATATATTCTGAGCTGGGAAGCGACAAGTCTGTTTTCTTTCTCCTCTATTTGAGAATTTGACATTTATATTCTCTATGGACATGGTATATTGGTAAATAAGAATGTTACTTATTTGCATACTGTAACTTAGTAATCCTTTGAAATGATGCATTAGTGGTGATTAGTGGTATAAAAGAGTTAATACAGGTTACAAAATGGTCTGATACTCATTTGTTATGGAGGCACACTTTTTTTAAAGTATTAACTTAGAAGCATTATTTTCACTTGCATTTTAGGTCCACATCAGAAAGTAGTAGCCAAACAGATACTGTCAGGTAAGTAAATTAGAAAGGATTTCTTAAAATAAGTATGTGTTAAAAAATAAGATGAACAAATTGATAATCAACAAGTAATTGCTAAGTATTAATTGAGCAGCAACAATTGATAAGGTACTACACACAAAAAAATTCCTCTTAGTATTTGCTAACTTAAGTAGTGAGTATTTGTCCAAATAAATCAATGTCTTCTTTTCTTCAGTTTGTTAATGTATGTTGGGAGTTTATTCTGGAGAAACAAAGGAATAAATGATTGGTGAAATGTTTATGGTGCTAACTCATAAATGGGGAAGTTTACTTCTTTAACTGGGGACTCTAGAAGTCCAATATGTATGCTCATGAACAACTGAATGAGGGCTTACCCTGGTCACGTAGGGAAAATCTGCTGAAGAAAAAGATTGTAAAGGAGTAACAATTCTGTGTGTTCCATAGCCTTTCAGGATTACAAAGTAGTTTTAATTAGGTCTCCTTCCATTTCCTGAAAGCTGGATATGTCTGTATAATAATACAATAATTGTTTAGTTTTCTACATCCAACAATTTTGGATGGTGTTATTCTACCTAGGTCCCTCCAAAGTACACTTAGCAGACACACCCAAATCTACAGAGTAAGCTGTCTAGGCTGCACAACAGGGTTGTTTAATTTCTTTTATTCCAGAAGAGGTCTTCCTCTTCCATTACAATGCCTGCTTTTCTTATCCTTTATCTCTCTTTTGACATTATGATCTTCTCCTTTTAGTGACACTTATGGAGACATGAGTTACTCTCACCAAGCTAAAAAAATTGATTTTCATTATATATCCTCTCAGTATCAGGGAGTTATCTTATGGTCCTCAAACACAGTTACTTTTTCCTCACCTTGGACATATGTCTTATTATACTCTGTTACCATAGAGGATGGCACTGTATAGCCAGCATGTAGCAGAGTTCTTGGTTTATGGTAAGTGCTTAATAAATATTTGTTGAATGAATGCATGATTACTTAATCTTTTCCACACACAGGCAACCAGACCAAAAAAAATCCACAAACACAAAGGTACATAGACAAATACACACACACACACAATCTATGTATCTATAATGTTATAACTGCCCCCATTTCTCCCTCTCTTATTATATTATCTCTCATCCTGAAACCTTGTCAACATAATTCATCTCTCCTAGGATATTAATTCACCTACATTGGGTGAGGGATGAATAGAATTACCCATAGGTAAATGCACATTTCAACTAGAGTAGTATAATTTGGAATGTTAATCCACTGGTCTAGCCTTCAGGCTTGGTATACACCAGGGAAACATTTTTAGGATAATTTTATTCATTTATATTTAAAGAATGTCACTTGACTCTACTGCTATGTTTTACTAACATAACATCCACTATAGTTTTCAGGTCATTTATTTTTGGAATAATCTTTTTCTGGAAGAAAGTCAGTGGGAAAGACTGTTGAGGTCAAAGAAGGCAGGGAGGTGGGATGAATCCTGGTATATGTTATATTAGTACTACTTTAGGTCTAATTAATTTTTTAAATATCTAAAATTCAATATTTTCAGTCTTCTTCTAAACAACCGAAGGATATTAGATCACCTACACAACTCCCCCTCCATTTGTCAGTTATTATTATTATTATCATTTTATATTAAATGAATACTTACTAGGGTTTAACAACATATTTACCAATTGCTTTGGTCACTATTCATTCTTTTTTTTAAATGGTATTTAACCCTGTATTTTATTTTATTTATTTATTTTAGTTTTTTGGCCGCACTGCATGGCTTGCGGGATCTTAGATCCCCATCCAGGGACTGAACCTGGGCCGCAGCAGTGAAAACACTGAGTCCTAACCACTGGACTGCCAGGGAACTCCCACTATTCATTCTTGAGTCCGTTTTTTTTTTTGTTCATTTTGATTTCAGCTTCCTTTTTCCTGAAGTATAACCCTTTTAGTTTTAGTTAGTTTCTGTGATTATAAGCATTTGATGTTAAATGTCTGAACATGTCTTTTTCACACTCATCTTTGAAAGGCAACTTAGACGGTTACAGACGTGTGGTTGGGAGTCACCTTCCACAGCTCTTTTAAAGTATTGTGTTGCTGTAATGTGACATTTCCTGGCATTGATGAGACCTCAGTTGACAGTCTGATTAACTTACTTATTCCCTTTCAATTAATGTGTTTACTCTAAGTGACTTCTAAGATTTCCTCTTTGTCTTGTTATTTTATTATGATATGTTCTGATATAATTTGTTTTTATTTACGCTGCTCTGGATTCCATATAGTCTTTAGATACCAGCATTCAGGTCATTAATTCTGGGAAAACAATCAGTCATTATCTCTTTAGTTATCGCCTCTTTTCCATTCTTTATCTTTTCTACATCTGAAATGACTATATTTGGGAGAGTCTTCTCACTTTATCCTCCATAGTTGTTAACCGGGCTGTTCATATGCTATGCTTTTTCATGTCTCTCTCTGGCACTGATTTCCTCATATTAGTTTCCAAATCACCCATTCTCTTAACAGCTATCCTTTTCTTGCCTTACTTCTGACTGAAACTCTGTGGAGATCCTAAACGTTTCTATTAAAGGTTTTTTATATTATCCATCGATCTCAATATGTGAATTTTTTGTTCTGCTGTGCTGTGCCTGTGGGCACTTAACACACAGTTGTTTGTAATTTAGACTTGTAAGCTCATCCTCAGGGGCAATGATTGTTCTCATGAGAACTCTGCACACCCCGAGTTGTAGAGGCATACGTTAGGAAGAGGGAAATGTTTCAGCTTTCCCTGCCTTGGGGCATGAATGTTTTAATATTTTCTATGCTTGCTAGTTCATATTTGTGGGTAATGAAATTGAGGAATTGTGGTCCTGCCTCTATAGATGGTGGAGGTCTGGGGTCCTGCATCTCTAGGTGATCCCTTTCCATCCACATGGCTGAGACAATTTGCCTATTGCATTCCCAGTGGCCATACCTTTTGTTAACTCCATTCAAGACTACCAGGCTTGGGCTTCACTCTAGCTTTCTAACATCTAAATATCTGTACCCTAAACTCCTACCAAGCTAGGGTTATTAAAATCATATCCCTTAGGGTACAAGTAATTCAGAGTCCCTTGTAGTCATTCAGCTTTTGCTCCTGTTTTCTTTCTGAATTTCTCGTTTCTTCATTTTTTACTGACAGACAAAGAGCCTTTTCTGGCTGTCAGTCTCAGTTCGGTATGAAATTTTTGCGCTATTATCTTCAGCTTTTCTGCAGAGTAGAAACGGGAAACTTTCCTTGTGGAATAGAAAGGGGAACTTATTCTGTCAGTTAAGTCTGCTAGTTTGCCCAGAAGTAAATGTGAATGTTAATTTGCAAAATGTGGCAATTTACTTGTCAACAAATAAAAAGCTAACTTGTAACTGGAAGGCCAAATTTAGGCATTCAGAATCAAACTTATATACTGTGCTTAGAGGTGATAAAGAAAAAAATGCATCTCTGCTGTCTTGATATGTTTCCCCACTGGAGGATTTAAATTTTGCACTATGTGTTGCACTTGGTGTTGGGTAAATAAGATTGCTACTTATTTTCCTGCTCCAGGTGTTAAAAGAGTTAGTTTTGGTATGAAATGGCTAGATCTTCATTCTTAAAGTAGGCAGGTTTCTTAGTATTAACTTTTGGACATTTTTATTTTTATTTAGGTCGAGTTCAGAAAGTAGTGCCCAAACAAATACCAGCATGTAAGTGACATAAGAAATGTTTCTTATTAAGTAAGTATATGTTGAAAATAAGAATGAACAAAAAATTGTTTAATATTTTTTGAGCAGCCACAATTGATAAAGTACTACACTAAAAGCAACTTATTAATATTTTCCATTCTGGGAATGAGTATTAATTAACTCAGTCTTTTCTTCAGTTTATTAAATTTTTATTGTTTGCCTACTCTTTTGATACATAGGGAAAAGCTAGTTGTCTTAATGAGAGACAAGATGTTTATAATTATTTTGTGAAACTAACTCATAGAGCATTTTTGCATGTTTTATGATGAAATACAAAGGGAAATATTACTGTTTTGTTTAGATTACATTTATACCCACAAACTCAATATGAACAATTGAGTGAATTGTTACCCCAATCAGGAGGAGTTTATCTAAGAGACAGTTATAATAAACACACTAAAATTCTACATTTTCCACATTCCCCACCTCAGTCCCACAGCCCTCAATTGTGTTAATAAGGGTTCTCTGAGTTTTCAGTTTCCCATGTGGCCTTGTGATCCTTCTGAAGTCATCTAATATATACTGATTTGCTAATCTTCTTTTCTCCCTTGTAGAGTTTTAGTTTTCTTGTCCCGCCCGGCGTTTTTCCTTAAAGTGTCTTCTTTTAGTTACATTCAATCCACTGATATTCCAGAATATCCTTCATACCCACAGATTAAGTTTTCAGGCTACACCCCACCACGTTATATAGTTTCTGTCGTCCCTGATGAAGTCACCCCCTCCATTTGGGAAGCTATTGGCATTTCTCTATCCTTTATTCTGTTGTTTTTGTATGTTTCCTAACATAATTACCTTTTTATAGATATTATTTTCTCCAAACGAAGGATGAAGGAAAAAGCTGATTTTCTTTATTACCTCCACTCTGTCACCATTACCAAGGGATTTGTGATATAGTGCTCAAACACTCTAATACTTCCAAACTTCTGTTTACCTAAATAAAGCATTACTTTGCGATACTCTCTGAAATTGCTTGAGGATAATGGCCACGTGTATTTTGCGAACTAATTTGTAGTTAGCACCTAGCAGAGTAAATGCTCAATAAATACTTGCTTAGTGAATGAACATCACATACATCTTGAACTTCACATACACACGTAATTGATGTTATAACTACTCCAGTTGTCCCCTCACATTATCTCTCATTATAGAGTATGTCATTTGCACAGTCATCGTCTTCTAGAAGTGGTTCAAGATTGAGGGATAGTCATCATCCGTAGAACAATATATATTGCATTTGAAGAGTGTAATCTGGAGTGTTAACCCATAAGTCTAGCTTGTGTTTAGCATATACCAAAAAAAGCATTCTTGGATTATTCTTTTTTTTTAGTTTAATAAGCTAGGCAGACGTAGTTGCTCTGCTTTACTGTTATAGCACCCATTATATTTTCCTTTTTTCCCTGTTTTAAAAACTTTGAAAACCAGTGCGAGATGTTAGTAGAACCAACCCCGTGGGTAAACACTACCACGACAAAAAAAATTTTTTAAGCCAGAAATACGATGGGATATATATCCAGTAGACTCACAGATCTATATATACAAATCCCTTTATTGGTTTGGAGAGAACTAACTGTATTAAATAGGGGAGTTTCATGGTCAGAATAGTAGGAAAAATCTACTATGAGTTTTGAAGATATAAAATAGCAGAGGTAGGGAAAGGATAGGAGGGGTAAAATTGTGCCACTCTTATCACTGAATTCTCTCCCTAATCTTACTACCTGTATTATCTTCTTTGTCAATTAAACTCAATTAATTTGTCTTCAATGTATTCTTTTTCATTCTTTTGGTTGGGGGATCAGAAATAGAAATCTGTGGATATAAAAAGGAAAAGAGGCTGAAGAATTTGATTTTGACTTCTGGTAATAATGAGTATAAAAATAGAAATGTGGCAGATATTTCTTTTTTACCACAATTTTGAAGAGAAAGAAGAAGAAACCGCCATAAAAATATATCTTTGTCAGACTGTATTGTATCATGATAAAAGCATTATTTTCTTATTTATTTAGCTCCAAGTCACAGAAAAGCAGTGAAACACTTAACAGTAGGCAAGTACATTAGGAAATATCTCTTAAAATAACTTGCTTTAAATTAAAATGAAATTTATGATCCACAACTAATTCCTAAATATTTATTGGTTAGATGAATTCATAAAGTACTGCACCAAAAATAATGTTTTAATCTTTACTAATCTTGTTATTAATGAGTATTTAAATCATTTTTTAAAGACTTTTAGTCTTTTTTCCTCAGTTTAGTGAAATTCTCTTAAGTTTGTTGGGAACTTGCTCTTGTGGACAGAATGGAATTAGAGTTGACTCTAATAAGGTATATGATATGTAAATTAGTCTTTTAAATGAATTCATAATCAAGCCACTTTATCCAGTAGGCACTGTAGGCAAAATGCTTAAGGCCTATGAGTTTCCAAGTGCCCAAACCAAAGCACTGTTTACTATATGAAAAAATTAAAAAATGATTGGCTCCAAGATATGGAAAAAGTAAAATTGATATGTATTTAAATTTCTAAAAACATACAAAGATTTGACTTGTTATATTCAAGAACATTTCATTGCATGTGGAAAAAATATTAGATTTTCTCATTTGCAAGTACTTCTGATTAAATACAATAGTTTCCCAGAAATCACAATTGCTAGTAAATAAGTTACTCACAGCTAAATAATTTCACAAGCAAAATTGTAAAAATTCTTCCTAGAATTCTTTTTTTTTTTTCCATATGAATTTTTCACTTGGCAGTATGCCAACTGTATGTTTTGCAGTGGAAGGTAATTTATTTGTTATACTTAAATACCTAAGCATATGTGTCTTTGTTCTCTTCCACAGTAACTAATAATTCCTTCAGAAGGCAATGGATATTACTGGGGATCTCACTGAGAAATGAAAATGCAGCCTGTTCTCCCCTGGTCACAGCTGAAGGAAGCAATAAACCAAGATGGACCAATTTGCAGGAGCGTCTGTTTTTATTTCTTCCTCCACCCCTGAGGCGCAGTTTTGCCATTTCAGGGCCCTTGACTGCAGATAGTCAGTCTCAGCTCCCACTGACTCCCTGAGCTCTTCTTCACAGCTCTCTCCACCACCCACTCGGATTTACTGCCTGGGGCCCCAGATGCTGGGGATCTGCATCAACTTCTCTCACTCAGGAAAGGATCTGGGTGCGGACTGTGTTCCCTCTCCGGGTCCTTCTCACTGGACTTGGCTGGCTGCATGCAGATCTCAGTTAATACAGTCATTTGACCACCTCACCCTCCCCACAACCACAGAACCAGGGCTTCTCAGGGAAGCTGTGCTCCTTCTGGGGACTGTGCTTTACCTTCCAGGCCTCTCTCTCTGCTTACCATCTTTCTCTTGCCCCTCGGCTGGGTGACCTGCAGGGTGAATCCCAGAAGGCAGAAGGACCCAGAGAGCTTGGGCTTCGGTCTCCGGGGCAAAGATTAATCCCTTATGAGAGTTTGGTATGAAGATTGATAAATCGAGTTAGGAAAAATATCTCTCATTTTCCATTTTCTCAAAGAGTGTATAAAATTGTTCAGTTTTTCAATTAAATATTTGGCCAAATTCATCAATGAAGCTAGAGTTTTCTTTGTGGGAAGATTTTAAATTATGGATTCAATTTCTTTAACAGACAAAGGACTATTTAGATTTTCCATTTATTCTTGTGATTTTTTTTCACAAGTTGTATTTTTAAAGGAGTTTATTTCATTTACGGTCAATCTTTTGACATAAAGTTGTTCATAATATCCTTTTCAATGTCTGTAGGATCCGAAGGTATGTCCCCTCTTCGTTCCTGGCCATGGTGATACTTTATTGCATCTCTGTTTTCTGTTTCATTGATCTATGCCTTTTTAAATTTGCTCGTTTCCTAGCTTCTTGAGGTGAAAGTTTAGGTCCTTGATTTTAAACCTTTTCTAATTCATTTAAAGATATATATTTGCTCTATGAATCTCTTTAGCTTCTTTTCACAAATTTTGATGTGTTGTATTTTCATTATTCAGGTCAAAATATTTTCTGATATTTAGTTTGATCTCAGAATTATGGGTTACTTAGAAGTGTGTTGTTTCATTTCCAAATATTTGGATATTTTCAGTTTAATCTTATTGATTTTTAGTTAATTCAGTCATGGTCAGAGAAAATACCTGCATAATTTGAATACTTTGAAATTATTGTTTTGCTTGTATCCACCCTATGGTCTATTTTGGTGAATGTTCCATGTGCACTAAAAATGTGCATTTTGTAGTTGTCAAATATATAAATGTCAAGTTAGGCTTATTAACACTGTTTTTAAAATCTTCTTAATTTTTTCCCCTTATTCTATCATTTCCTGAGGGAGGTGTGTTAAAGTTGCCAATTATTTTTGTTGATATGTCATTTGTTTTAGGTATATTATTTGTGTTTCATGTATTTATTTCATGTGTTTTTATTTTTTTAACATCTTTATTGGAGTATAATTGCTTTACAATGGTGTGTTAGTTTCTGCTGTATGATAAGGTGAATCAGCTTTACGTATACATATATCCTCATATCTCCTCCCTCTTGCGTCTCCCTCCCACCCTCCCTATCCCACCCCTCTAGGTGGACACAAAGCACCGAGCTGATCTCCCTGTGCTATGCGGCTGCTTCCCACTAGCTACCTATTTTACATTTGGTAGTGTATATATGTCCATGCCACTCGCTCACTTCGTCCCACCTTACCCTCCCCGTGTCCTCAAGTCCATTCTCTACATCTGCGTCTTTATTCCTGTCCTGCCCCTAGTTCTTCAGAACCTTTTTTTTTTTTTAGAATCCATATATATGTGTTAGCATACAGTATTTGTTTTTCTCTTTCTGACTGACTTCACTCTGTATGACAGACTCTAGGTCCATCCACCTCACTACAAATAACTCAGTTTTGTTTCTTTTTATGGCCAGACAGTGTTTTTAAATTGGAGTGTTAAAAGGATTTACATTTAATATAATTTCTGATACTGTTGGTTTTTAAAAGTCTATCATTTTGTTACATGTTCTCTATTTGTCCCACATTTCTTTGTTTTTTTGGGGTTTTTTTTTCCCCTCTGTTTTTCTTTTAGGTTAATTGAGCAATAGTCTACTTTTTCTTTTCTGTGGTTTTTAGCTATCCTTTTTTATATTATTAACATTTTTTGGTAGCTCTTCCAGAGGTTACAATGTGTATCCTTAATTCATCACAGTCTACCTTGAATTAGTATTTTCCTACTTAACAAACAACAAAAGAACTTTACAACAGCATGTTTCCTGTTCCCTCCTCCTGCCCTTGGTGCTACTACATTTAATTCTATATATTTTATAAATTCCATTTATACATTGCTGTTATTTTCACCTGAAGCAGTCAGTAGTGTTTTCAAAATTTTTAAATGGCTTTTTATATTTACCCACATGTTTACCCTTTCTGTTGCTCTTCATTTCTTATAATTTGTGCTTTCATATGGGATCACTTCCCTCAGCTTGGATAACTTTCTCTAGTATTACAATGTGTTTCTGATGGTGACAATTTCTTTCATCTTTTTTTTTTCTGCTTGAAAAGTTTTTTTATTTTCTTTTCAGTGAGATACAATTATTGCACACAGAATTCTAAATTGCCATTTTTTTCCCTTTCAGCAGTATTTAATCTGTTATCTTCTGGATTTCATTATTTTTGATGAGAATTCAGTTATTATTATTTTTGGCATACTGGATTGTAATGTGTCTCCTCACACACCCAGGCACTCCTAAGATATTTTTCCATATCTTTGGTTTTTGGAAGTTTGATCATGATATGCTTAAGGGTGTTTTCCTTTGAATTTACCCTAATTTGTATTCAAGTAACTTCTTGGATCTATTACTTAATGTCTTTCAACAGTTTTGGAAAATTCTCACCCATTAAGTATGTCTTCAGATCTTTCTTTTGACCCATTCTCATTTTTTCCCTTAGGGAACTCCAGTTACACATTTTCCTGATTATTAGATACTGTCTCATAATTCTCTGAAGTTCTGTTTTGATTTTTAAATTGTTTTTCCTATTTTAATTCAGTTTGGATAATTTCTGATGCCCTATCTTAAGCTCACTGATTCCTTCTTCTGCTGTGTCCAATCTGCTGTAAGCTCATCCAATGGTTTTTTTAAGTCTTAGAATTTCCATTTGGTTCTTCTTTTAGTTTCCCTTCTTCTGTTGAAATTATTGATTTTAAATCCTTTTTGTCTATTTTGTTCTTCACATTCTGTAACATGTTTATAATAGTTATTTTAAAGTTCTGATCTGCCAAATCAAATACCCCCATTTTAGTGTGCTTGTTACATGCCCTTGGATATCTGTTGTTTGGTATGTGTTTTTATCATGATAATGTCCTACATATTTGATGCATTCTTTTTTACTATTTTCAATCAATACTGATGTTTGTAATATTTAATTCACATGGATATATACATATTAATATAAAATGCATTATTTATAATATTTATAAATATATATTTATAAAATATTTCATTCATACTGCTACACAGTATTTCATATTGTACGTCTATTAAAATTTTTCTCCATTTTCTTTAATGATTAATAAGTAAGTTGCTTACAGCTCCCACTATCACAGATGATACTGCTGACAGCCTTGTACATGTTCCTGATAGTTCTTTGCAAGAGTTTCTCTGGAGTGTTTTTTATGTACGGATGGATGTATGTTGGCTAATTATTCTGTCATGTGATCACCACTACATCCAACAAATAGCATGTTTCCATCCCTCCACAGAAATTCCTTTGTTCTTGTTTGCAGTCAGTCCTTCCTCCACCTTTAGTCCCAAGGCAACCAATGATCTCTTTCTGTCAATACAGTCTTGCCTTTCACAGTATTTCATGTACACGACATCATGTATATGAGGGCTTTAAGCTCTCTGCAGATCCATAGCTTTCAGAGTTCCCTTCTCCTTTAATTTCCAGTTTCTTTGACAGCCCCAAGTTTTGACCTTTGAAACCTCAAGCCAGAAAGCTCCTACTTTCTGCCACCTGAGCCTGTTTGAAGGCTGGGGAGTAAATTCAGTCAAAAGTGCAGAACACTCACATATCCCACCAAGAGCAGTTCTGCCCTTTTTAAGAGTAGACCCCCATCTTTCTTCTTTTTTGTTTGCCTTTTTTTGTTTTGTTTTTTGAGGCAAGGAATATGACTTTATTCGGAAAGCCCACAGACTGAGAAGATGGCAGACTAAAGTCTCAAAATAACCATCTTCAACCCCCATCCTTCTGTTTGCTTTTTTTGCCAGGCTTCCTGGGGTCTTTTGCATACATACCTAGTTTAGTGGTCAGCCAGGGATTTAGATGAGTTTATTCTCAAATTTTGGATCTCAGCCTTTCTCTTGCTTCCAGAATTTCCTGCTTTATATTTTCTTTTTTAAAATAAAAATTGTATATATTTAAGATGTACGACATGATGATTTGATATACATATACACTTGACTATTACTACAGTCAAGCTAACTAACATATCCATCTCTTCACATAGGTACCAATCTTTTTTGGGTGGTGAGAGCACCTGAAATCTAGTCTCTTAGCAAATTTCCAGTCTTTATTATAGAATTACTAACTTTGGTCATCATGTTGTATATTAGATCTCTAGATTTACTCCTCCAGCATAACTGCAACTTTGTACCTCTTGACCAACACTTCCCCATTTCCCACACCCTCCAACCCTGGTAACCACCGCTCTACTTTCTGCTTCTATATATTTTAGGTTTCACATATAAGTGAGATTATACAGTATTTATCTTTCTGTGTCTTATCTCACTGAGCAAATGTCCTCTAGGTTCATCCATGTTGTCACAAATAACAGGATTTCCATGTTTTTCATGGCTGAGTAATTATATCACATTTTCTTTATCCATTCATCCTTTATGGACACAGGTTGTTTCCATATCTTGGCTATTGTGAACAATGCTGCAAAGAACATGGTTGTGCAGATATCTCTTTGAGATATTGATTTCATTTACTTCTGATATATGCCCAGAGATAGGATTGCTGGATCATATGGTGTTCTATTTTTAATTTTGAGGAACTGCCATATTGTTTTCCATAATGGCTGTACCAGTTTATATTCTCTCCCACAGTGTACCGCAGTTCCAATGTCTCCACACACATACTGGGTAATACTTGTTCTCTTTATCTTTTTGGTAATAGCCAACAAATTGTATATACAGAAGGACCATACCTCATCATAATAAAGCCATATATGACAAGACTAATATACTCAACAGTGAAAGGTTGAAAGGTTTCCTCTGCGATCAGGAACAAGACAAAGGTGTCCACTCTCACCACTCTTAAGTACTGGAAGTCCTAGCTAGAACAATCAGGAAATATGAAGTAATAAAAGGCATCCAAATCAGAAAGGAAGAAGTAAAGTTGTCTTTATTTGTAGATATGATCTTATACAAGAAAATTCTAAAGACTCAACCAAAGAACTGATCAACAAATCCAACAAAGTTGCAAGATATAAAATCAACATACAGAAATCAGTTGCATTTCTATGTACTAAAAATGACATGAGAAAGAAGTAAACAATCTCATTCACAATACATCAAAACAATAAAATAGGAATAAATTTACTAAGGGAAGTGAAAGATCTGCACAAAGAAAATCCTAAGACTTTGATGAAAGCAATTGAAGAAGACATGAATAAATGGAAAGATCTCCCATGTCTATGGATCGGAAGAGTTAATATTGTTAAAATGTCCATACTACCCAAAGCCATCTATAGATTCAATGCAATCTCTATCAAAATTCCAATGGCATTTTTCATAGGAACAGAAAAAACAATCCTAAAATTTGTATGGAACCACGAAAGACCACAAGTAACCAAAGCAATCCCTAGAAAGAAGAACAAAGCTGGAGATATCACACTTCCTGATTTCAAGCTATATGACAAAGCTATAGTAATCAAACAGTGTAGTACAGGCATAAGAGTAGACACAGACCAATGGAACAGATCTAGAGCTCAGAAATAAATCCTTGTACATATGGTCCAATAATATTTGACAAAGGAGCCAAGAATACTCAATAGGGAAAGAATAGTCTTTTCAATAAATGGTTTTGGGAAAACTGGATAACCACATGCAGAACAATGAAATTGGACCCCTGTCTTATACCACTCATAAAAATTAACATGAAATGGATTAAAGGATTAAATATAAGACCTAAAACTATAAACCTCCCAGGAGAAAACATAGGGGAAAATCTCCTTCACATTGGTCTTGGCAACAATTTTTTGCTTATGACACAAAAATAAATAAGTGGGACTGCATCAAACTAAAAAGCTTCTGTACAGCAAAAGAAACAATTAAATAAAAAGATAACTTAGGGAATGGGAGGAAATGTTAGCAAATCATATACCTGATTAAGGGGTTAATATTCAAAATGTATAAAGAATTCAAACAACTCAAAAACATAATATTTTAAAAATATTATAAGATGGCAGAGTAGAAAGACCCTGAGTTCTTTCACCTCCTCTCATGAGCACACCAAAATTGCAACTATCTGCAGAATAATTATCGATGAAAAAGACCAGGACCTACCGGAAAAGATCTTCTACAACTAAAGACATGAAGAATGAACCACAACAAGACAGGTAGAAGGGGTGGACTCATGATATAGTCAAGTCCCATACCCCCGGGTGGGTGACTCACAAACTGGAGAACAATTATATTGCAGAGTTTCTCCCACAGGAATGAGAGTTCTGAGCCCCACTTCGGGCTTGCCAGCCCAGGGGTCCAGCATCAGGAAGACGAGCCCCCAGAGCATTTAGCTTTGAAAGCCAGAAGGGATTAATTTTGGGAGTCCCACAGGACTGGCAGAAATAGAGACTTCACTCTCTATTTAAGGCTGCAAACTTGGCTTCTCCAAGTGGAGCTCAGAAATACTTAAAAATAGCTGTAATGCCTGCCTTAGGAGAGATAGTGTTTATTCCAGTTTGCATTTTTATGGTGAAATAAAATCCTTTACCAATGAACTAATGTTTCCCATTTAAAAAAAAAAGGGGGGGGGACTTCCCTGGTGGTGCAGTGGTTAAGAATCTGCCTGCCTATGCAGGGGACATGGGTTCGAGCCCTGTTCTGGGAAGATCCCACATGCCGCAGAGCAGCTAAGCCCGTGTGCCACAACTACTGAGCCCACATGCCGCAACTACTGAGGCCCGCATGCCTAGAGCCCGTGATCCGTAACAAGAGAAGCCACTGTGGTGAGAAGCCTGCACACCACAACGAAGAGTGGCCCCTGCTCTCCGCAACTAGAGAAAGCCCATGTGCAGCAATGAAGACCCAACGCAGCCAAAAATAAATAAATAAATAGATATAGATTAAATAAATAAATTTATTTTTTTTTTTAAAGTTTTAAAAGGCTCACACAAAATCTTTTGTGCACCAGGACTTAGGTCAAAAGAAGTAATTTGATAGAAGCCTGGGCCAAACCTACCTGCTGGTCTTGGAGTCTCCTAGAGAGGCAGGGGGCAGCTGCAGCTCATCCTGGGGACATAGACACGGGCAGCAGCCATTCTCAGGGGCTCCTTCCACCGCATAGATGCTGGTGCTGGCAGGTGCCATTGTTGAATCCTCCCTCTATCTCACTAATGCCAAGATCTGGCCCACCCGACAGCCTGTAGACACCAGTGCTGGGATCCCTCAGGCCAAGCAACTAATTGGGCAAGGGAGCATAGCTCTACCCATTAGCAGACAGGCTGCCTTAAGATCTCCCGAGCCCACAGCTCCCTCTAGACATGGCCTTTCCTACCAGAGGGCCCAGGACCCAGCTCCACCAACCAGTGGGCAGATACCAGTCCCAGAAACCCCTGGACCCTGGTCCTGCCCTGCAGAGAGCCTGTTCTAGCCTCTGGACCAGCCTCACCCACCAGAGGGCAGATACTAGATGCAAGAAAACCACAATCCCACAGACGGGGGATCCAGCCCTCCAAAAGCAGGCCAGACCCTGCCCTGGGACTAGCTGGGCCCCAGCCCTGCCCACTAGCAGGCCAACACAAGCTTCAGGACACTCCAGACCCCACACTGAACTGTGTCAGGAACAACGCCCCCAACCTCACCCCAAGGAATCCGACGCTAGCTCTGGGATCCCTGGGCCCTGCAACCAGACTCCAGGATCTGGCTCTACCTGCCAGTAGACTGGCACTAACCCCAGGACCTGGCTTCACCCACCAGTGAGCCAGCACTAGCCCTGGGGCCCCCTGGGGTTCTGTAGTCAGCTGCCTTGTGACCTGTCCCCACCAACCAGCAGCTGACAGCCTCTGCACAAGGCAGGGCCTGACAACCAACTGGACCAGGGGCCAACCAAGCCAAACAGACCACCCACATAATCAGCCTGCCACAACAGAAGGACCCATGCAGCCCACATAGCGGGGAACCCCTAGAGCATAGAGCTTGGGTGACGAGAAAGGAGTGTGCTTCTGGGACAAAGAGGACATCTCCTACAGAAGGCCATTTCTCCAAGGTCGGGAAATGTACACTCTCCCAAGACTGAACCAGGAAGAAATAGAAAATATGAACAGACCAATTGCCAGTAATAAAATTGAATCTGTAATTTAAAAGCTCCCAACAAACAAAAATCCAGGACCAGATGGTTTCACAGGTGAATTCTACCAAATATTTAGAGAAGAGTTAACACCTACCTTTCTGAAACTATTCCAAAAAATTGCAGAGGAAGGAACAGTCCCAAACTCATTCTATGAGGCCACCATCACCCTGACACCAAACCAGACAAAGATATCACAAAAAAGAAAATTATAGGTCAATATCACTGATGAAGATAGACTCAGAAATTCTCAACAAAATATTAGCAAACCAAATCCAACAATACATTAAAAGAATCATACACCGTGATCAAGTGAGATTTATCCCAGGGATGCAAGGATTTTTCATTATTCACAATTCAATCAATGTGATATACCACATTAATAAATCAAAGAATAAAAACTGTACTATCATTACAAGAGATGCAGAATAAGCTTTTGACAAAATGCAACATTCATTTACAATAAAAACTCTCCAAAAAGCATAGAAGGAACATACCTCAACATAATACAGGTCATTTATGACAAGCCCACAGTTAACATCATACTCACTGTGAAAAGCTGAAAGCATTTCCTCTAAGATCAGGAGCAAGACAAGGATGTCCACTCTTGCCACTTTTATTCAATGTGGTATTGGAATTTTTAGCCACAGTAATCAGAAGAGAAAAAGAAATAAAAGGAATCCAAATTGGAAAGGAAGAAGTAAAACTGTCACTGTTTGCAGACGACACGATACTATACATAGAAAACCCTGAAAACACCACCAGAAAACTACTATAGCTCATCAATGAATTAAGTAAAGTTGCAGGATACAAAATTAATATACAGAAATCTGTTGCATTTCTGTATACCAACAATGATCTATCATAAAGAGAAATTAAGGAAACAATCCCATTTACCATTGCATCAAAAAGAATAAAATACCTAGAAGAAATCTACCTAAGGATGTAAAGGACCTGTACTCAGAAAACTATAAGACACTGATGAAAGAAACTGAAGACAACACAAACAGATGGAAAGATACACTGTGTTCATGTTCATGGATTGGAAGAATTAATGCTGTTAAAATGACCATACTAACCAATCAATCTACAGAGTCAATGCAATGCCTATCAAAACACAAAATGGTATTTTTCACAGAACTAGAACAAATAATTTAAAAATTTGTAGGGGAACACAAAAGACCCCAGCAGCCAAAATAATCTTGAGAACAAAGAACAGAGCTGCAAGAATCTGGCTCCCTGACTTCACACTATATTACAAAGCTACAGTAATCAAAACAGTATGGTACAGCCACAAAAACGGAAATATAGTTCAATGGAACAGGATAGGAAGCCCAGAAATAAACTCACACAACTATGGTCAATTAATCTACAACAAATGAGGCAAGAATATACAATGGAGAAAAGACAATAAGCGGTGCTGGGAAAACTAGACAGCTACATGTAAAAGAATGAAATTAGAACATTCTCTACACCATATACAAAAAAAAAAAAAAAAAAAGCAACCCTCAAGGTGGCGTAAAGATCTAAATATAAGAACAGAAACCATAAAACTCCTAGAGAAAAACATAGGCAGATCACTCTTGACATCAATCATAGCAATATTTTTTTGGGTCTGTCTCCTTAAGCAAACGAAATAAAAGCAAAAAGAAACAAATGGGACCTAATTAAACTTAAATCTTTTGCACAGCAAAGGAAACCATCAACAAAATGAAAAGACAGCCTACTGAATGGGAGAAAATATTTGCAAATGATATGACTAATAAGGGGTTAATATCCAAAATATACAAACAGCTCATACAACTCAATACCAAAAAAAAAACAACTCAATTAAAAAATTGGCCAAAGACCTGAAGAGACATTTTTCCAGAGAAGACATCCAAATGGCCAACAGCTATATGAAAGATGCTTAACATAGCTAATCATCAGTGAACGCAAATCAGGGAACGCAAACTGAAGCTAAAGTGAGATTTCACACCTGTTAGATTGGCTATAATCAAAAAGACAAGAGATAAGTGTTGGCACAGACGTGGAGAAAAGGGGACACTTGCGCACTGCTGGTTAGAATGTAAATTGGTACAGCCACTATGGAAAATGGTATTAAGTTTCTTCAAAATATTAAAAATAGAACTACCATATGATCCATCCGTCCTACCTCTGGGTATATACCCATATAAAAGGGAAACAGGATCTCGAAAAAATATCTGCCCTCCCATGTTCATTGCAGCATTATTCACAATAGGCAAGATATGGAAACAAATTGTGTCAATCAATGGATAAATGGATAAAGAAGATGTGATTGAATGAATGTATACCACCCGCCCCCCACACCTTCAGGGAGGGGAGAGGAGGTGAAGATTGAGTTGAATCACCAGTGACCGTTATTTAATCAATTATGCTTATGTAATGAAGCCTCCATAATAACCCAAAAGGATGGGGTTCAGAGAGCTTCTGGGTTGGTGAACACATGGAGATACAATGAGAGTGGTGCACTTGGAGAAGGCAAGATGGCTTTTGACTTTTTCCCATACCTTACCCTATTCATCTTTTCTAGCTGGCTGTTCCTGAGTTAAGTCCTTTCATAATAAATAGGTAATCTAGTAAGTAATGTGTTATCTCTGAGTTCTGTGAGCCACTGTAGCAAACTCAAGGAGGACATCGTGAGAACCTCCAGTTGACAGCTGGTTTGTCAGAAGCACAGGTGACAACGTGGATTTGGGATTGGTATCTGAAGTATGAGGGGAGGGGGCAGTCCTTTGGGGTTGAACCCTTCATCTATGGGGTCTGGCACTATCTCCACATAAATGGTGTTAGAATTGAGTTGAATAGTAGCACACCCAGCTGGCGTCAGAGAATTGCTTGTTGGTGTGGGGAAACTTACCCCCTTCCCACATTGGAAATGGGTGCAGAAGCTTAGGTATCCAATTTTGTTTTAAAATGAAACCACCAAACATATATGTAAATACACTAACCAGTTTTTAAGGAAGAGGAGAAAATTATTGTCAATCCATTTTCCTTAATTTCAGTGACGAAGAATTTATCTTGGAACTTGGCACATTTGTAATATTCACTCTGAGGAGGACTGCATTCTTTTCAACTGGCAAAGACTGCCATGATAATTTCTTAAATGTAATAAGTATTATAGAAGCATTTGCTTATTGTTTTCAGATCGCTGGAGATCTAGTAAGCTTTTAACTTCATAATATCCAAGATCTTGTCTTCTTTTCAAAAGTTCAAGCAAGGGCCAAGAGCTTCATGGGCTTTTTTGGATGCTTATGGGCAGGCTGTAAAGAGGATCGGGATCCTTTCTATTCTGTTTTCAGCTGGTGTCTCTAATCCCAGAAATGCTTTCTGTAAGAATCTGTCCGAGTATAGATTTAAAAGATGAAAGTCTAAGGTAGACTTTTTGAATCTTGGCCTGTTACATTTCTATCAGTTTTCTAATTATTTCTCTCTGTAATTAAGCAGTGACAGAAAATTCTGTTTATAGGATCTGAGTATTTAACTAACATATTATGGAAGTAGCTTCTTCACAATCCTTAATCGAGTCAACATATTTGGTTTTAATTTTAACTTCTTTGGAGAAGTCCTGGAATATCCAATTGAATAGTTACGTGCATCCGTGTGAATGCTCAGGATTTGATATTTCACACAATACTCTTTCAAATGATTGAATCAGTTGAGTTCCACAGTCCTTAACCTGGCCATATTAGGTTACAGCACTGATGGCTTCTGTGAATCCTATAATTGGGAACACTACCACTTAATTACAAGGTGATTTTTAATCGAGGCTTTCTTTTAGCCAATCAGATGTAACAGTACCTTCTTCTTGGGCTTTTTGGTTCAGGGAATTGTTAAACACACAAAATTCAATTAAATCCCTGTGCTCTTCTAGCTTCTCTGTGTCTTCTTTGGCCAAATATGCCAACAGAAAGTTTGCTTCTATTCCAATATTGAAGCTCAGGTACAATGGTTTATATGTTCTCCTTGATAAATTATATTGGAATATCCTCCATAATTCTGGGCTTACTGAACTTTTCCAGGGTTTGGGGGTCACTTATTTTTTCTTTTTTTCTGTTTTCACCTGAAGTCTAGAAGAGATTTGGAGGCAGGAGTGGTGCTTCTCCTATTTGGTTGCTCAAGGAAAAAATAATTTACATTTCATGAAATAGGCCCACCACAAGTGTGATCTAAAAACTGTTTGGATACCTAGCCAAAGCTTCCCAAGAAGCTGAGAGAAAAACTTTAACCTAGAAGGGAAAATTCTGACTACATAACTTTACTTCAAAGTTGAGAGAAACTTTGAGTACTGGGTGAAAGTTAGCATTTGGCTTTTGAGAGACACTGTTTTTCTCCTGTCTTGCCTGTGCCTACCAAGTCCCACTATTACAGAAAGCTTTATGTAGTTCTCTTTGTATCCAGAAATGTTATCATTAGGAGGTTATAGTTTTTGCTAGAAGGTGTCTTCAGATGCCAAATCATGTGGTTTGGGATCATTTTTGCCAACTCAAATACTGTCTTTCTTTTGATGGCAGGTGACTAAATTTGTACTGTACATATTATTTTCATTCTCATCCATAGAGATATTTAAACTGGGCCTTCTCTAAACAATCTTGTACTACAGGTTGTTCTCTTTGAAAAATAGACTACTGAAAGCTTGAATGAGCGGAAATAACTTGTGTGATACCTGCATGTTTTTGTTTGATTGTTTTGGGTATTTGGGCTTCTTGAGACTCCGAATGAATTTTAGGATGGGTTTTTAAATTTCTGCAAAAAATGCCATTGGGATAATGACTGCATTTAGCTGGTAGAAAGCTTTGGGTAGTATTGATCTTAACAGTAATAAATCTTCTAATTCACGAAAATGGGATATTTCCATTTATTTATGTCTTCTTTATTTTCTTGCATGTCGCTCTGTGGATCCAGATGAAAGGATATTTCACAATCAATAATATAAGCAGCTAGTGCATGGCTATAATACAACACATTTCAGCCAGAGTGACAACTACTTGCAGTAGGTCAGCTCCAGGAAGATTTGAAGAGAAGAGTTGTGGCTTTTCCAGCCACTACATTTGCAAATCTCCCTCTCCAGTTTATTGGCTTGTGGAATAGTTTCCTGAACCCAGCTGAGCTGCCTAGACCCTTGGTCCAGCCTTGCCAACCTCAGACATGGATATACCATGCGAAAGCTAGACAGCAGGTGCAAAAATGTGTTTTCTGAACAGGTACTATGGAATCCAGGATAATGTAGCTCCTGCAGAGTTGCCTGTAAATGGCAGAAATAGAGACACAGATGTAAAGAATAAATGTATGGACACCAAGAGGGGGATGAACTGGGAGATTGGGATTGACATATATACACTACTATGTATAAAATAGATAATTAATGAGAACCTGCTGTATGGCACAGGGAACTCCACTTCGGTGTACAGTAGAAACTAACACAACATTGGAAAACAACTATACCCCCCCAAAAAATAAAAATTAGCTCAAATGAAAATATACTTTTTCCTTAATGATTAGGTGAGTTAGTGACCCATTGCAATCTGTCTGCTAGTGACAGGCAGTGCCAATAGGAACAATAGGTACCTTGGGCAAGAGCCACTTTGTAGGTAACTCCACATTCATGAGTTTCTTAAAGACATTCCTACTCTGCTTTAGCCTGGATCCATACAAAGGCAATATCCTTTTCTTCGTGTCCATTTTAAGCACACACTTATTTGTTTTCAGGGTGTTTGATGTGTCAGAGAGGCTATAGGCTTTGCATGCACATCAACAGCATTGTCCAGTGTTAATGTCCACTAGAAATCTGGTGGGTAACCACAGAGGAAATTAGTTTTTCAATACTGACGGAACTGTCAGAAGCACAAGTGTACAGAAATTTGACCAATTCAATGGTAAAGTCACAGTTCTCCATCATTAGAATGCCAGATAAGTCAGCCACATTATTAAGCACACACAAGTAATAGGGGCCTGTGAGAAGCAGGTCTGATTTTAGCTATAGAGCCCAGGTAAATTCCAAGAGTGCTGTCTTCAGTGATGTCCACTTGACTCAGTTCTTTGGCCCTCCTCTAAAAGTGTATGCAAGAGGCTGGCATAGTGTGACTGCCATCCTTAGCTGTTTGGAAGTCATCACTTTAATAACCCACTGATTTCATGCATCTAGTATGGCTGTTAATGTCAATCTGACTCTTGTCCCTTGATAGGTGCTCTGTTCTTTTCCTCTGGAAGATTTCAGAATCTTTCCTGTCATTTAAAGTTTCAGATTTGTTTTTCCTTCAAAGCCCAGTTTTTAACACTTGGGTCCTTTCTAAAGTCATTCTCTTATTTTTCAAGTTAAGAGAAACTCTCCCCATTATCCCTTTAAATATTTCCTCCTAACTATTTTAATTTTTCTCTTTCTGGAAAATGCTATTATTAACAATTCTACTTCTATTCTCCTTATCTCTTAATTTTATTTTTGTATTTTCTACTTTTAAAAATCCTTTCTTGTTCCTTCCTGGGAGAACTCTCGGATATTCCAAACTGCTAATCCACAAAGCAATAAGTATACATTCTACTACTTATTCCAACACTTGTGACTTTTTATTTCTTGCCACTTGATTCTTTTTAAAGATTATTTGTTACTGTTCTATTCTGCTAATAACTTCTCTTGGTTTTTCGGGACAGCCAAGCAATTTCAAAGTGAATTTATAGACATGATTTCAACATTTGTTAAAGCAAACTTGTAGTCAGGATCGAGTATGGCTGTATTTTAACGTATTTAATGTGATGTGGGCTAGGATCTGCGAAGGAAAGAACGCCTACAGACGTCAAGAAATCAAACTGTTCTTGCTCCTAACAGAGGCAGAACGTACAAAGGGCTAGGTAAACACGTAAAAACTAGGGGCTGCAGGATTACAGAGTGTGGCAATAATAATTTAGGGTACTAAGGAAGATTTTCTGTTAGAGTCTATATTCGGACAAGGATCGTATATGGGGTCTTCTGCATGCCATGGCTGTCTGACAATGGCATATCCAACCACGAAGTGTAGAGAAGCCACGGTGTTTGCACCAGTCTTTGCAAATACACGCATTTTGCCGCCTCCTGCGGTAAGTAATGGACTAGGAGGAACCTTGTTTGCTGTCTGTATAACTTGAGCATTTTCATCCTTGCTCCTTCTCTTCACTGGGATTAGAAATTACTTCAAAAACCGCCGGCCTAAGGAAACGACGCAAACAAAACTAGACACCCGCTTCATCTGAGAACTGAAACTCGCGCGGCTTTTCCTTCCTTAGCCAGGAACCGAGAGTTCTCCCCCCGCCCCACCGGACCACCTGCGGCACGCTGGGCGCGCCCCCGCCCCCGCCCCCGCCCCCGCCCCCGCCCCCGCCCCCGCCCCCGCCCCCGCCCCCGCCCCCGCCCCCGCCAGGCCGCCGAGCGCTCCGCCCGCTTTTTCCTTCCGGCGCTTTCCCCGCGCGGCCTCCCGTGCGCCCCCTGCTGGCGCGCGTCTCGCTCCCGCGCTCCGCCCTCACTCAGCGCAACCGGCGTCGCTGTTCCGCCAGCGCGGCTCCAGGTCAGCGGAGCCATGTTCCCCCTGCTGCTGGTCCTGCTCACCGGCCTCGGCGGGCTGCACGGGGGCCGCAGTGAGTCCAGAGACCGTTCCCCTGGCTTTGTTCGGTCGGGGGGTTGCCCTCGTTGGTCCAGGATCCAGGCCCAGTGCTCCCTCCCGCCCCTCGCCCCCGCCCCCCAGAGCCTCCCGACCCTTGGCCTCGAGGTCTGCAGCTGAGGAGGCAGAGAGGCAGCCTCCGGACGGAAAATCTTTTCATTTCCGTGGGGTGGTTTCCTTGTCTGTAATAACGGACAGAAAGGACAGGTGTGGCCCTTTTCTACCTACGGCAGTCTGCTCTTCTGGAAGTAATTGCATCGCCATGAAGAAGCTGTTTATCAATGAGTTCCCGATTTGGTGACCGCCGTCCTCCACCTTCTCCGTGGAAAATTGCAGATCACCCTTGTATTCAGTATTCTGTATCTTTTTTTCCTGCAAGGATCCCAGTTTCTTGATGTACCCGTGTTTTCTTATTTCCATACCTCTTTTACAAAAATGTAATTTGTTACTGTTATCTAGTCAAACCGCCCGACCGTCTGTGTGTGTGTAGAGAATAAAAAGTTAAGATTTGACAAGGCTTAAGAAATTTATCCCTAAGAATGACCGAAGGACAGCAGAAAGGAAAAGCAGATGCATAGATTATAAGAAAAACTTGGTAATGTAGAGAAACAAATGAATTGGGTTTAGAAATGAATAATGCAAGATTACAAGTATCACAGTAACTCTGCTTATTTTTTGTTTTAGATCCTCATAAAACGTTTCTGCAGACCACAGTTCCTGAAAAGATTTCAACATCCGAGGCAATAGAAGATCCAGAAAATAATGTAATTGGGAAAAAATATTTTTATTTCTTAAATTGTGTTAAGTTGCTTTTAATATCAAGACCCTTGTAGCTGAAGGTGGGCTCCGGCTCTTGGAGGCACAGCTGACCACTCAGACCAGGTTCACAAGGAGGAGCATTTTGATGTGTGTTCGTGTGTGTGACTCTGTATTTGTGTGTTTCTGTTGAGGATGAAGGATTCTAAGGAGGGTCCACCAGGGCCAGCACTAGGGAGAGGCAAGCAAAGTGCTTGACTCAGGTGCAGAATTTAAGGGAGTGGCAAAAAACTGGGATTAGGGTGAGGCTGAATGAGGTTAGACAGGGTCAGATCCTGTCTATCTTTAAGATATTGATATTTTTTTCCATCACGGAAGTTTTGCATTAATTTTGATTGTTTAAAGTATTGCATTGAAATAGTATTTATCTTGATTACTGAGTTTTCTGGGCCCCGCCCCTAGTCCTAGGCCTGCGGATTTGCCCGCAGCTACTTACCTCAACTTTCAGTTAGTCAGGGAAGAGCTGAAAGTGATCAGTGAGTGAAAGAAGGATCAGCTGATTTTTCAAGTTAAGAGACAGTCTGTGTCAGCTTTTCATCCATAGCTTGGAGGGGGACAGTTTTCTCGGTGTTGTGTTTAGAGGCCTCTAGATACCAATTAAATAAGCTTCCCACTCATTTTGCCTAGTTGTTCAACTTTTTTTTTTTTCCCCAATTGCATGTGGAGATAAACTGATTTGGGAATGTCAAAAGTTCTTCATTTTGGCCAGTGTAATTTTAAATCATCTTGGGTAAAATGGACCCATTTAGATAGATATTTACAGGATGAGGGTCCACAGGTGTTAAACATAGGGCCAGCTGATGTTACTTCTTTGATAGTGGCAGTGGATTTTAACCTGGCACTTGAAAATTTGCTTGCAATTTTGGAATCAAAAGATATTTCTGGTAGTTGTGCGTTCAGCTAGACGTTTGGGCAGAAAGACTGCTGATACACAGAGTGGAAAACCATTACAGTGCCTGCTACAATTCTTACATCTTCTTCCTCTGAATTTTTCTTAATCCCTCAAATTTGTTATATGACCTTCTTTGGTACTGTAGGAGGAGATCATTTATTTTGTTTGCCTAGCTGTTAGTATGTGCTGGTTTATATTTGACTTTCCACCATTTTTGATGTTTAGTGAACAATTGCAAACTGCACAAAGAGCTTCAAAAGGACTTTTTCCTCAGTTGAGGAGTTTCTACTGTTAGCAAATTCATTACAAAATTTGCACTTGCCTTTTTGACATTTTGGGGTTTAAATATACACATATAAAATATAGGTAATAGTTCCAAGACATTTCAAAAAGAATTGAAAATATTGAATTTGAAAATCTAGCAGCTGTGTCAGTGAAACTGTCACACGTTCAAACTCATAACTAATCGTAAATGAGCTGAACTGTTGAAAAGATTGTGAACCTGTGAACAAACTATAAACTGAACTTGATATGTTATTTAAAAAAATGGGGAACTTCCAATTTGCCTGTAAGGGCCAGTTGTAAACACAGTCTTTCTGAAGAAAGCCAGAGTTAATGTTATATAAGGTTTTGGGAAGCCTGGTGTCAGGGAGCCATGGGCTTTCAGAAATTAGAGTGTTTAGGTGTTGGCAGGCTTTCAGCTGTGTTAGTGCAGTTAGTACAGGAAGACTACTTGCTGGCCTTCTCACTTTCAGAATCCTCATCAGTGCAGCAGTGTCAGAGGAGGGAGGCACTTACTGACTCCTATCTAGAAGCTGTGGCTGTCACTGATTGGCTGACTTTCAGAAACTTGGGGCTGTCATTGATTTGCTAACTTGCAGAAGCTAGTTATTTGAGTGTGGCTCTTCTAGCCACATGCCATTGGTAGTTTGATAGGGATTGCACTGAATCTGTAGATTGCCTTGGGTAGTATGGTCATTATAACAATATTAATTCCTCGAATCCATGAACACAGTATATCTTTCCATCTGTTTGTGTCATCTTCAGTTTCTCTCATCAGTGTCTTATGGTTTTCTGAGTGCAGGTCTTTTACCTCCTTGGTTAGATTTATTCCTAGGTATTTTATTCTTTTTGATGCAATTGTAAATTGGATTGTTTTCTTAATTTTTATTTCTGATAGTTTATTGTCAGTGTATAGAATGCAACAGATTTCTGTATATCAGTTTTGTATCCTGCAACTTGACTGAATTCATTTATTCTAATAGTTTTTTGGTGGCCTCTTGACGATATTCTATATATGGTATCATGTTGTATGGAACAGTGACAGTTGTAGTTCTACCATTTCAGTTTGATTTTCTTTTATTTATTTTCTGTCTGATTACTCTGGCTAGGCTTTCCAGTACTATGTTGAATAAAAGTGATGAGAGTGAGGATCCTTGTTTTTTTCCTGGTCTTAGAGGAAAAGCTTTCAGTTTTTCACCATTGAGTATGTTAGCTGTGGGCTTGTCAGATATGGACTTTATTATGTTGAGGTATCATAAGTGATGTTGAGTTTTGTCAAAAGCTTTTTCTGCATCTATTGAGATGATCATATGACTTTTACTCTTGAATTTGTTAATGTGGTGTATCACAGTATTTGATTTGTAGATATTGAAATGTCCTTGTATCTTTGACGTAAATCCAATTTGATCATGGTGTATGGTCCTTTGAATTTTATTGTTTAATTTGGTTTGCTAATATTTTGTTGAGGATTTTTGCCTCTATGTTCATCAGTGATGTTGTCCTATAATTTTTTTGTGTGTGTGTGATGTCTTTGTCTGGTTTTGATATCAGGCTGATGCTG
This sequence comes from Eschrichtius robustus, assembly GCF_028021215.1. Classification (NCBI taxonomy): domain Eukaryota; kingdom Metazoa; phylum Chordata; class Mammalia; order Artiodactyla; family Eschrichtiidae; genus Eschrichtius; species Eschrichtius robustus. Next base: position 31,653,431 of record NC_090844.1, on the reverse strand, counting down.
GCTTCATAGAATGAGTTAGGGAGTGTTCCTTCCTCTTTAATTTTTGGGAATAGTTTGAGAAGGACAGGTGTTAACTCATCTTTTAATGTTTGGTAGGATTCATCTGTGAAGCTATCTGGTCCTGGACTTTTGTTTGTTGGGAGTTTATTTAAATTACTGATTCAGTTCATTACAATTCTATCCATATTTTGTATTTCTTCTTGATTTAGTCTTGGTAGATTGTACATTTCTAGGAATTTATCCATTTCTTCTGGATTGTCCATTTTATTGGTGCGTAATTGTTCACAGTACTCTCATGATATTTTGTAGCTCTGGTGTGTTTGTTATAACTTCTTTTTTATTTCTGATTTTATATGGGCCCTCATTTTTCTTGATGAGTGTGGCTAAAGTTTTATTGATCTTATTTATCTTTTCAAAGCACCAGCTCTTAGTTTCATTGATTTTTTTTTTTTTAAGTCTCTATGTCATCTATTTCTGCTCTGATCTTTTTGTTATCTTTCCTTCTACTAACTTTGGGTTTTGTTTGTTCTTCTTTTTGTAGTTCCTTTAGTTGTAAGGTTAGGTTGTTTATTTGAGATTTTGTTTCCTGAGATAGGCTTGTATCACTAGAAACTTCCCTCTTAGAACTGCTTTTGCTGCATTCCATAGAATTTGGATCACTTTGTTTCCGTTTTCATTTGTCTCCAGGTAGTTTTTGATTTCCTATTTGATTTCCGCAGTGACACATCAGTTGTTTAGTAGCATATTGTTCAGACTCTACGTGTTTGTGTTTTTTGCAGTTTTTTTCTAGTTTTGATTTCTAGTCTCATACCTCTGTGGTTGGGAAAAGAAATGCTTGATGTGATTTCAATTGTCTCAAATTTACTGAGACTTGTTTTTGGCATAATATGTGATCGATTCTGGAGAATGTTTCAAGTGCATTTGAAAAGAGTGTGTATTCTTTTGCTTTTGGATGTAATGTTCTGTAAGTATCTCTGAAGTGCATTTTGTAATGTGTTATTTAAGGCCAGTGTTTCCTTATTAATTTTGTGTCTGTATTAGTTGTCCACTGATGTAAGTGGAGTGTTAAAAACCTTACTGTTACTGTGTTACTCTCAATTCTTCCTTTTGTGTTTGTTAGTATTTGCTTTATGTATTTAGGTGCTCCTGTGTTGAGTGCATATGTATTTACAATTGTTATATCTTCTTGTTGGCTTGATCCTTTTATCATCTGTGCCATTGGACTGTTTTTCCTATTTTGACCCATGTTCCACTGCCTTAATTACCATAGCTTTATTAGAAGTCTTAATATAAGTTAGTATAGGTACTCCTACTTTTCTTTCAAAACTTTAAAGGTGTCATTCCATTGCCTTCTGGTGTCCATTGTTTCAGTTGTAGAGTTACACATTATTTATTTATTTTTTTAAATTTTATTTATTTTTTATACAGCAGGTTCTTATTAGTTATCTATTTTATACTTATTGGTGTATATATGTCAATCCCAGTCTCCCAGTTCATCCCACCACCACCCGCCCCCCGCCACTTTCCCCCCTTTGTGTCCATATGTTTGTTCTCTACATCTATCTCTATTTCTGCCTTGCAAACCAGTTCACCTGTACCATTTTTCTACATTCCACATATATGCGTTAATATACAAAATTTGTTTTTCTCTTTCTGACTTACTTCACTCTGTATGACAGTCGCTAGATCCATCCACACATAATTTATTTAGAATTATTTTGAAAGTAATGGGTCATTTGTCTCTTACTGATTTTTGAGTATGTTCTCTTTGTCTTTTGTTTTAAATGTTTGAGCATGACATGCGTAGGTTTACTTTCTTTGTGTTCATCCTGTTTTGGAATAATAGAATATTTTGAGACTGTGGGTTGATATCTTTCATAAGCTTTGAAAATATCAGCCATGAATTTTTAAAATGTCATTTCTTTCCTAGTCTTATCTCTATCATATTTTTTTGGACTATAATTACATGATTGTTAGACATTTGTAATTGGTCACATTTCTCTTGTTTTCTTTTTCATATTTTTCTCTCTGTGTTTCAATCTGGATATTTTCTACTGACCTATATTCCTGTCACCAATCTGATCCCCTGCTATGTCTAATATTCTCTTATACCCTTTTATTGAATTTTTAATAACAGATATTGATTTTTTCTTCTGTGAAATCAGAAATTTATTTCTGATTTTAATTCCTTTATTAAAGATTCTATACTTCTACTGAAATTCTCCATCTTCTTCTCATTTTAATCATGGTCATTTTATAGATATTACTGTGGCTTTGTTATTATTCTCTATTTTTTATTTGTTTTTTAAAAAATTTGATCCTGTTCTTTAGCATTTGTTGTAATTTTTTAATGGAAAAAATGGTGTATTCATTTACTAGAGCTCCCATAACAAAGAAACACGAAGAGTGTGGCTTAAACAGCAGAAACTTACTGTCTCATAGTTTTGGAGGCTAGAAGTCCAAGATCAAGGTGTTCGCAGGGTTGGTTCTTTTAGGGACTATGAAGGGTGGATCTGCTCCAGGCCTCTGTCGTTAGCTTATAGATAGATGTCTTCGTATGAATCTTCATGTGGGATTCTCCTGTTGTGTATGTCTGTGTCCAAATTTACTTTTTTTTACAAGGATACCACTCACATTGGATTAGAGCCCACACTAATGACCTCTCCTTAACTTGATTACCTCTGTAAATGCCCTGTCTCTGAATAAGGTCACATTCTGAGTTACTGAGGTTAGGAATTCACATGTAAATTTGGATGGAGGGAGACACAGTTGAACCCAAACAGTTGGATGCTGTGTATGAAAAGTTGTAGAAGCTCTGGATGATGTCTTTTTTGAGTTTTTCTCTCCTGTCAGTTTTGCACATTTCTTGTTAATTGCATCCTAGTTTTGTTGTTGTTTTGCTTTGTAAGACGTGGATTTTAAATTTTATTGGTGCTATCATATTCCCCTTTATTTTTCATCATATTTATTTAATAAGAAGGCATTTTTAGAGGGTGCAATTTTCAGGTCCCCTCAAGATTCCACTTAGACTTCTTTGTAGCGTGCCTTTCAAATGATTCTTCTCAGAACATTTATCTGCTGCAACGAATCTTGCTCTGTTCTAATAGAAAGTTAAAGACCTGAAAACTTTTAAATGGCTATTTCTCTTGCTAAAATAAGTTTTTTAAATTAACCAAATAAATAATTTAATGAATCTTATATTTTCTGTTATCTTCTAGAGGGTTCTCTAGACATGTCTCTGCCCTTCCTCTATCCTCTCCTACCTTCTATTCCAGAGGAATTTCATTACTTGCATTCGATAAAGTGCAATGGTACTTATTGTGTTATCTTGCTAGAGATGTAGTAGATTTCTTGTAGTTCTATCTTTTAGGAGTGTCTCTTCCAATGAGCAGGAAAATTTACTTCCCAGGAGGGCTGGGAGTAAGCAAGCAAAGGTTTCTCTCAAGTGAGGTGGGCATCGTGGCATTTGCCTTGGGCATGGTGAATTGGTGGTGTGTGTCTAAGCCAAAAGATAATTATCAGCAAGCTTGTCCCTCAGGTATGTGAGTAACAGTGAACAGGAGGCAATTCAATTCAGAATCCTGAAGATTCAAATATCCACATGGGAAGGGAAGCACATATGATAGTTATATATTATTACTAATTTTGTCAGTTTTAAAAGCATAACTTGAAGAAAACATTTTTTGCATATATTATTTACAAGTGTTGTTGAAATTTTTTTGGATGCTCATGTACAGGTTGCTTATATCATTACAATAGAAGGAAAACCATATTTTATCCATCTCAAAAAGCAGTAAGTAATTATTTTATCTTTTCAAATTTTAATTTTTGGTTTCTTGATTTTTAAAAATAATTACAAATAGGGTTATTTCAATTCAAATGTATATTTGATACATATATACATTTGATACCTATTGTATATCAGTTATTGGGTAAAGTCGTAGGCATACAAAAGGCAATAAAACATGGGCACAGGTAAATAATTTATAATATAGAAGGATATATTCAAACACATCAATAGAGAAATGGAGAATTGTTTTATAATGCGTTAAGATAAATGTGTAGATAGTATTCTTTGGAAATCAGAGAAGGCTTTTTGGAAAGAGATGACTTGAGTGAAGATACTTAGTTAGCTCTGTAAAGAAGTGGGGTAGTGTTGGGGGACATTCTGTTTCAAGGAAATCATGTGCAGGTGTGAGACAGACTGGATTTTTGTGGTGTGCAAAAAGTAGTGTGAATGACTGAAGGACGTATTTATTGAGGATAGAAGTAAAACATTTTGGAAAAGTAGGCAGGAGCCGGACTGTAGAAGATCTAGAATGCCATGATAAGGGTATTAGAAGCCAAAATGTTTTTAAGCGTGTACTTATATAGGTCCATTGAGTCTTTATAGGCAGTTTCTGAGGAGGTAAAAGTGGAAGTATGGTGTCTAATTATATGATTATATAATAGTTTAGGTGAGTGATGATAGTGGCTTGAACAATGATCATAGCGCTGGAAAGAAAAATTCAGTAAACCTTGAGGATAGATTTGGTAGAATGATTGGGAAACAGTGAGGAATCTTGGATAATTTAGTTGTTGCTTAAGAAAATTGGTGGGTTATAGTGTAATAAAATGAGGGATATTAATGAAGGAGATATTTATGTGAGGAAGGGGTGAGTTTGGTTTGCATTGCTTATAAGATATTCAAGTGGGTTTTTTTTCCCTTAGGTATATGAATGTAGGGATTTGAATCTCTAAGGAGAGATTGACAATAGGGATATAGATTTAGCAGTAATCAATAGTTTGGTGTAATTTTTTTTAATGAGAGCTTACAGAGTGCTTACAAATATACTGGTGGCTAAAGATGGAATCTTGGGAAAGACCAATATTTCTCTTTTCGGTTCAACCAAAAGAGATCAAGCTAGAAGGGTCAGGGAGGTAGGAAGAGAAGCAGAAGAGTGATGTGTGATGTAAATTAAGTGATTAGAGTGAGTGGTCACAGTTTTCAAAATGATGCTAGAAGTCCAGCGCAATGATAATTTTAAAACTGTCTTTCGGATTTGACATTCTGGTGGTTATGAATCTTTTCCAGAGCAGTTCAGGGTGAATAAGAATTGACAAAGCGAAGAAACTGTGTGTAGACTACTCTTTTGGTAAAATCTGTTGAGAATTGAAAATATGTAGGGAATAGCTAGAGGAGGACACAGGGCCAAGGGAGAGTTATTTAGGATGATAATGACTTGACAGTAAACTTTCAATAGTGTTAAGATAAAAACCAGTAGAGAGGAAGAGTTTGAAATTACAGTACCAATAAAGTATGTATCTTCAATACATGGCACAGAATAGGATGCATAGCACAAGTGTTTGCTTTGAACAAAAGAAGTAGTCATTCTCTGGGAATAAATATTAAGGAGTGAGGATGGGTACAGGTGATCTGATGAGGTGACATGGAAGTTATTGAGATGATTGACAGGAGTGGTGTCAAGTTTTTGAATAATTACTGAGGAGAATGAAAGAAAATTCAGACCAAGGTTATTGGGAAGAACTTGGTACTTAGTTAAGCTTAGTGAGTAAGAATTTGTAGTGATGCTAAAAAATCTTTCAAAATTCTGTCCTAACCCTACATTTTAATTTTGAGATTCAAGTTTAAAATCTGGAATTAATGAGCAATAATGACAGAGAATTGAAAGTTCTTTGTTGGAAATTGAGACCTATGTTATTTCACTATTTGATATTTCTAGCAATTTAGGTCGTTCATTATCATGCATTTTACTATTATGTGTCACTATAATTAAAATGCCTCCCTCTGCCCCTAATTTATTGTAAATGACAAGTACTGGGGCAATAGGATATGCCAAGATAATTGGCACTACTTTAAATTCCTCCCTCAAAAGGAAAATTGGTATTATGAAAAATAATTTTTCTATGTCTTCTGTTCACAATTTGACCATGTTTTGGTGATTTCTGCCTAGATCATTTTTATCTTCAGCTTCTGTTGTTTATTCTTATGACAAAGATGACACCCAACATTCTCAGCCTTTGCTAGCTCAGGTAAGACTTAGGTATTTTGTTACAGATTTCTTATTCTGGATTTTCTTTAAAAATACAAATATTATGAAAGTTTAGAATATTATTTTACACATTCACTGAAATCAAATAATGTGGACTATTTCTTATTTCTACCTGGCACAACTTCATTGGGTAATGGCCACTCATACTAAAGTACTAAGGTAGTGAAAGTAAAAAGTATCAGTGAGATATCTGGGATGTCCATTTCAAAAAGAACTTATCCATTTGTTTCTGTCTGTGTTTTTTTTTTCAGATGGATTGCAATTATCATGGATATGTTGCAGGTTTTCCAAATTCTCTTGTATCACTCAACATTTGTTCAGGACTCAGGTTGTAGCCTGTTTAAAGACGTTCCATTTGCCAGTATTAGATCTTGCTAGTCTATAAGTTGATCCTTTATGTATCTTTTCTAGTTCTACAGTCACCTTTGTTATTTCAGTTCCCAAAGGCGTGAACCAGAATTACTGATAAAATAAAGTGTGTCACCCCAGCAGCATCCATTCCAGATGGGAGGCTACTTGTTGATTCTAACAGGATATGCTGCTTGAGGCTTTGAGCAATCTTGAGTGTAGGAGGTGCTGATTGGGTCTCTCCATACTAACCTAGTTTTCCCAAATTCTTTATGTTTTTACTCGTGTCTTAGTTTCCTAGAATGGTTGACAATGTGGAATGCCTGAGTCTGACAGGTACTTTGGCTCTGCTCATAGTCTTTCTTAGGCGAATAGCACCTTTAACTCAGCCACACAAATAAATGATTTAAGACACGAAGTGTCAGAGGAGAGGTGGAGATTTCAAAGAGAAGAAAGGGACCTAAGACTAAGGAAAAGAGTGCCTATGGCTCCTAAAGGTTGGCTTAGAAAATCAACACCCTAGGTAGAGGTCTTAACCCATTTAAGCACATGGATGCATGCCACTAACTTGCTTTCTTTAAGATAATCAAAATATTTTTATTAGGATATTTGTAATAAAAAGCCATACATATACTGTGTTATTACTGGTCCAGTTCTGGAGCAACACCTCAAAGAATAAAGAGATAAATAGAAAAACTAAGGTGACTTTAAATGTAAAAAAATTTTTGGCCAACATCAACATTTCTCATAGTTTCAGTAGAATCATATCAGATTTGTTTTGATTATTTTAACATTCAGGGGAATATTGCAGTTTAAAAACATCTCATATGGAATTGAACCAATGGAAGCTGTATCAGGATTCATGCACATGATTCATGAAGAAAAAAATGATATAACTAATATTCCTCTGTTACGGGAAAATGACACTTATCTCTATGATAGCTCACAGTATCAAGTCAGAAAAAGTTCAGAAGTAAGTGTGGACTGTTTAATTTAAAATTTTTCAGTATAATTTTATGAAATGAAAAATACTTTCAGAGCAAAATTTGGTGATATGCAAATTTTAAATTTGTTTTACTTTTTCATGATGGCTCTGCATGACTTTTCAAACGGATGGAGAATGAAATTAAGTTCTTTGTTATGCTTGTTATTAATGAAAGTTTAGCAAAAACTTAGGTAATTAATCTTGGAAACAGATATGTGAATATAAGATTAAATAAAGCAAAAAACTAATTTTCTCATGTGGGCATTTGGATAATTAATGTAAATTATTCCTTTTCCTCAATTATTCTGGTAATTTAGGTGAAAATAATATGTGATCTAGATTTCTAAATGAGTCTTTGTTAATGCGAGAATTCAGAAATGAATAATATCAGTGGCTTACATAAGGTACATGTAAAGCAAACTGATGAATTCTTCCTCCACAAAGACCTGTCAGCTGCCATAAATAACTTTCCTGGCTCTAGTGAACTGCCCATGATTGTAAACTTTAGTAATATTTTTCTAAACTACATTGTTTGTCAAAAGTAGTTTCTAATAATTGGTTAGCAGAAAATCTGCACACGTGGAAGACTACTATGAAAAATTATCACAAGGCTAAGGAAAGGAAACTTTTATGTTATAAACTTAATATTTCTAATTTCAGCTATTGCAAAAATCGAAATATACCTGGGTTCTTGTATAGCTTGGAGTCTCATTGAAAATTCTTATTAATCACAGGCATGCTTTGGACTGGAATTTTCTGAATAGTACATAAACTTTGTAGTTGAAAATCACCTTAATATGTAATCAGTAGCAACACGTCTCTCAGTTTATCTCTGAACATAATTTCAATAGAAGGCAAATTTTTGGAAATTTCTCAAGACTCATGTTGTATGTTTTTCAGAGACCTGGCTATTTCAAGTTATTCCCCCGATATCTTGACATGTATATTGTTGTGGATAAAAATCTGGTAGGTTCTTTTTTTTGCATTGTTATTTTTAAATGATTTAACAATCATCTTTAACCTGATTTCAAGGATATAATAAAAATGTTAAAACCATTTTTTGATAAAAGTTTATTTTGCTTTTGCAATGAATGAATTCTTAAAAATTGTGAATACACCAAGTTTTTGTTAATTCATTTATTTTGTATTCTGGGCTCTCTAATTGCTTTTGTAAAGTGAACTATCTTTTCATTTTCTGAAGCTTGCCAGCTATTTTTCTTTTTTTCAAAAGGACTACATCCTCAATGGAAGCATAGATTAGAACTCCTCCAAACCCTACCCCCGCATACAATAATATCTAATTGCCTCAGCCTAATTGGAAGCGTAGTCTACAAAACAGATATGCCGCTCCTCTTAAGCAAAGGGAGAAGACAAGTTATCTGTTTTGTTCTAGCTAAGTTCTAGGGGAACAAGTTATGTTTTGTTCTCCTAAGTTCAAGGTAAATGAAATGACAGAAAATGAACAAAATTCTCATATTGAGGATGCATGACTGTACTTCAGGTCTTGTATAGGTTTGGGTTTTGCATTTATACAGCATAGGCAATTAGTAGATTCTAAGCTATGAGGCTACCTTTGTCCCAGGTTGGTAGATCTGAGGGCAGCTAATGGAAGCAAGTAGTATTTCTCTCTGGAGGAATGCAACTTCAAGCAGGATTCCTACAGATTAATATCAGCCATATATGAGCTCAAAATCCATAAGAGAATTAGCCACCATGTACAAGGATTAGCAAAACAAAAACTCATAGATTAGACCCACAAAATTTTGAGATATTAAAATTTTAAGATATAAGTTATAAAATAAAGATATTTTTTCCCATAAGGAAGTCATTGGTTCTGAAGAGGTGAATATGAGGCAGGGAAGCTGAGCTAACGGTTGGCAGAGGTGACAGAAATTGAAGTGTATGACTCATTAAAGAGTTGATAGGTTTTTTAGTGTGGCTAAGCTGACCCAGTACAAAGTCAACACATGCACTAAAATCACAGTCTTACAAAATTACAAAGCAATTAGAAGTAGGAAAGCAGAATTTTAAGCATAATCAACAAAAGGAAAGCAATAAAGGGAAATAAAAACATACATTAAACGTTTGTTTCATAAATGTGGAACAAATTAAAAGCTAATTAAGATAAAATATTTCAACTCAAATATGTAAGTAATTATATTAGATGTAGAGGGACTAAGTACTGCAGTTAAAATCCAAAAATAAATTTTAATTAAAAGCAAAGGCAGAGTATGATGTAAGACACACACACACACACACACACACACACACACACACACAACGTACATACACACTCTGCTTACAACTGACATATCAAAAATATATGTCATGAAAGTAAAAGATTATAAAAATATACCATAAAAACAAATATTCTAAAAACTTGTTTAGCTAGATTAATATCAGACAAAGTAGACTTTAAGATAAGTGTAAATTATCTCTTACTGTGTAGCATACCACTCCAAAATTTAGTGGCCTAAACCAATAACCATTTATTTATTTGGTTGGGAGCCCAGAGATGTTTTTGGACTTTTATCAATCTCAGACCCTTTTTATCTAATCTGGTGGCCTTTTATTGATACAGTATCTTAAAACCTTTGTAGTCTTCTTTCTTTTCTCTTCTCTTTTTTTTCTTTTTACAGGATTAATTTTTAACCACCTGTTTTTCCTCACACAGAAAATGCTCTTTACTAAGATTTCAAAGACATAGAGATACAGTTTAAAGGTTTTAACAACTTCATTTAAACAAAATATACGTTGCTATGTGGTTACCAGTGGGCAGGTATGAGGATTAACTGCGACCTTTGTGAAGCCCAGTGGGGAGCTTGCAAAAGAAGTTCTCCTAGTGTCTTTTCTTGAACTAGCCCACCAGTGTGAAATCACCCATTTCTTGAATTGTTTTCTAATGAAGGAGTACAGAGTATTATGTTTGCTTAGCATAATGTCCTAAAGTTTTTTCCATGTTGTAGCATGTGACAGGATGCCCTTCTTTTTTAAGGCTGCATAATATCCCATTGTGTGCCTGTACAATATTTTCTTTATCCAGTCACCTGTTAATGGACCTTTGAATTTCTTCCACCTTTTGGCTATTGTGAATAATGATGCAAGGAACATGAATGTGTAAATATTTCTTTGGGATCTTTCTTTTTTAAATGTTTGATAGAATTTTTTAGTGAATCTACCTGGTCCTAGATTTTACTTTATGATGTGGTTTTTGACTACTGATTCATTTTCATTACTTACTCATTATTGATCTAGTAATATCTTTAATATTTTTGTGTATTTCAGTCTTGGTGTGTTAGGTTTCTAGGAATTTATGTTTTTTATGTTATCCAATTAGTTAGCATATAATTATTCATAGTAGTCTCTTATAATCCTTTTTTTTTTTTTGTGATATCAGTTGTAATGTCCTCATTTTCATTTCTAATTTTAGTTATTTATATCTTCTCTTTTAAAATTTTTTTTTATATTATATTGAAGTATAGTGAATTTACAATGTTGTGTTAGTTTCAGGTGTACAGCCAAGTGATTCAGTTATACATATACATATATCTATTCGTTTTCATATTCTTTTCGTATATAGGTTATTATAAGATACTGAATATAACTCCCTGTGCTATACAGTAGGTCCTTGTTGATTATCTACTTTATATATAGTAGTGTGCGTATGTTAATTCCAAACTCCTAATTTATCCCTCCCCACCTTTCCCTTTTGGTAACCATAAGTTTGTTTTCTATGTCTATGAGTCTGGTTCTGTTTTTTAAATAAGTTCATTGGTACCATTTTTTTTAGATTCCACATAATGTGTGTTATCATATATTTGTGTTTCTCTGTCTGACTTACTTCACTTAGAATAACAATTTCCTGGTCTATCCATGTTGCTGCAAAGGGCATTATTTCATTCTTTTTATGGCTGAGTAATATTCCATTGTATATATGTACCACATCATCTTTATCCATTCATCTGTTGATGGACATTTAGGTTGCTTCCATGTCTTGACAGTTGTAAATAGTGCTGCAGTGAACATTGTAGTGCATGTACCTTTTTGAATTATGGTTTTCTCTGGATATATACACCCAGGAGTGGGATTGCTGGATCATATGTTAGCTCTCTTTTTAGTTTTTTAAGGAACCTCCATATGTTCTCCATAGTGGCTGCACCAATTTACATTCCCACCAATGATGTAGGAGGGTTCCCTGTTCTCCACACCCTCTTCAGCATTTATTGTTTGTAGACCTTTTGATGATGGCCATTCTGACCGGTGTGAGGTGATACCTCATTGTAGTTTTGATTTGCATTTCTCTAATGATTAGTGATGTTGAGCATCTTTTCATGTACCTTTTGGCTGTCTATATGTCTTCTTTGGAGAAATGTCTATTTAGATCTGCCCATTTTTGATTGTGTTGTTTATTGTTTTGATATTGAGCTGTGTTTGTATATTTTGGAGATTAATCTCTTGTTGGTCGCATCATTTGCAAAAACTTCCTCCCATTCCGTGGGCTGTCTTCATTTTGTTGATAGTTTCCTTTGCTGTGCAAAAGCTTTTAAGTTTAATTAGGTCCCAATTGTTTATTTTTGTTTTTATTTTCATTACTCTAGGAAGTGGATCAAAAAAGATCTTGCTGCCATTTATGTCAGTTCTGCCTATGTTTTCCTCTTACATTTTAGGTCTTTAATCCATTTTGAGTTTATTTTGCTGTATGGTGTTAGAGAGTGTTCTTATTTCATTCTTTTACATGTGGCTGTCCACGTTTCCCAGCACCACTTATTGAAGAGGCTGTCTTTTCTCCATTGTATATTCTTGCCTTCTTTGTTGTAAATTAATTGACCATAGGTGTGTGGGTTTATTTCTGGGCTTTCTATCCTGTTCCATTGATCAATATTTCTATTTTTGTGCCAGTACCATACTCTTTTGATTAGTATAGCTTTGTAGCATAGTATGAAGTCAGGGTGCCTGATTCCTCTAGCTCCATTTTTGTTTCTCAGTATTGATTTGACTATTCAGGGTTTTTTGTGTTTCCATACACATTGTAAGATTTTTTGTTCTAGATCTGCCAAAAATGCCATTGGTAATTTGATAGGGATTGCATTAAATATGTAGATTGCCTTGGGTAGTATAGTCATTTTGACAATATTGATTCTTCCAATCCAAGAACATGGTATATCATTCTATCTGTTTGTGTCATCTTTGATTTCTTTCTTCAGCATCGTATAGTTTTCAGACTATAGGTCTTTTGCCTTTTTAGGTAGTTTTATACCTAGGTATTTTCTTCTTTTTAATGAGATGGTAAATGGGATTGTTTCCTTAACTTCTCTTTCTGATCTTTTGTTGTTAGTGTATGGAAATGCAATAGGTTTCTGCATATTAGTTTTGTATCCTGCAACTTTACCACATTCATTGATGAGCTGTATTAGTATTCTGGTAGCATCGTTAAGATTTTCTATGTATAGTATCATGTCATCTGCAAACAGTGACAGTTTTACTTCTTCTTTTCCAGTTAGGATTCCTTTTGGTTTCTTTTTCTTCTCTGATTCCCATGGCTAGGACTTCTGCGACTATGTTGAATAAAAATGGCAAGAGTGGACATCCTTGCCTTGTCCCTGGTCTTAGAGGAAATGCTTTCAGTTTTTCACTGTTGAGAATTATGTTTGCTGTGGATTTCTCATATATGGCCTTTATTATGTTGAGGTATGTTCCCTCTATGCCCACTTTCTGGAGGGTTTTTTTTTATCATAAATTGGTGTTGAATTTTGTCAAAAGCTTTTTCTGCCTCTATTGAGATGATCATATGGTTTTTATTCTTCACTTTGTTGATGTGGTGTATAACACTGATTGATTTGTGGATATTGAAGAGTCCTTACATCCCCGAGATAAATCCCACTTGACCACGGTGTATGATCCTTTTAATGTATTGTTGGATTTGGTTTGCTAGTGTTCTGTTGAGGATTTTTGCATCTATGTTCATCAGTGATATTGGCCTGTAATTTTCTTTTTTTGTGGTATCTTTGTCTGATTTTGGTGTCAGGGTGATGATGGCCTCATGGAATGAGTTTCAGAGTGTTCATCCCTCTGCAATTTTTTGGGAATATTTTCAGAAGGATAGGTATTAACTCTTCTCTAAATGTTTGATAGAATTCGCCTGTGAAGCCATCTAGTCCTGGACTTCCGTCTGTTGGGAGTTTTTAAATTACAGTTTCAATTTCGGTACTTTGTGATTGGTCTGTTCATGTTTTCTATTTCTTCCTGCTTCAGTCTTAGAAGGTCGTACCTTTCGAAGACTTTGCCCATTTCTTCTAGGTTGTCCACTATAGTGATATATACTTGCTTTTAGTAGTCTTTTATGATCCTTTGTATTTCTGTGTTGTCATTTGTAACTTCTCCTTTTTCATTTCTGATTTTATTGATTTGAGCCCTCTCCTTTTTTTCCCTCATGAGTATGGCTAAAGCTTTATCAATTTTGTTTATCTTTTCAAAGAACCAGCTTTTAATTTCATTGATCTTTTATTGTTTTCTTCTTCTCCATTTCATTTATTTCTGCCTTGATCTTTGTGATTTCTTTCCTCCTACTAACTTTGGGTTTTGTTTGTTCTTTCTCTAGTTGCTTTAGGTGTAAAGTTAGGTTGTTTATTTGAGATTTTTCTTGTTCCCTGAGGTAAGATAGTATTGCTATAAATTTGTCTCTTAGAACTGCTTTTGCTCTGTCCCATAGGTTTTGGATCATCGTGTTTTCATTTTCATTTGTCTCTAGGTTTTTTTGATTTCATCTTTGATTTCTTCAATGATCCATTGGTTGTTTAGTACCATATTGTTTAGCCTCCATGTGTTTGTGTTTTTTGCAGTTTTTTTCTTGTAGTTGATTTCTAATCTCATAGTGTTGTATTCAGAAAAGATGTTTGATATGATTTCAGTTTTCTTAAATTTACTGAGGCTTGCCTTATGGCCCAAGATGTGATCTATCCTCAATAATGTTCCTTGTGCACTTGAGAAGAATGTGTATTTGCTGCTTTTCTATGGAACACTGTATAGATATCAATTAAGTCCACCTGATCTAATGTGTCATTTAAGGACTGTGTTTCCTCATTGATTTTCTGTCTGGATGATCTCTCCATTGTTGTAACTGGGGTGTTAAAGTCCCCCACTATTATTGTGTTACTATCAATTTCTCCTTTTATACCTTTTAACATTTGCCTTATATATTGAGGTGCTCCCGTGTTGTGTGCATATATATATATATATATATGTGTGTGTGTGTACAATTGTTATATCTTTCTCTTGGATTGATCCCTTGATCATTATGTAGTGTCCTTCTTTGTCTCCTGTAACAGTCTTTATTTTAAAGTCTATTTTGTCTGATATGAGTATTGCTATTGCAGCTTCCTTTTGATTTCCATCTGCATGGAATACCTTTTTCCATCCCCTCACTTTCAGTCTGTACAGGTTTCTAGATCTGAAGTGAGTCTCTTGTAAACAGCATATACATGGGTCTTGTTTTTTTATCTGTTCAGCCAGTCTATGTCTTTTGATTGGAGCATTTAATTCATTTGCATTTAAGATAATTACCAATATGTGTGTTTTTATTGCCATTTTAAAAATTGTTTTGGATTTTTTGTAAGCTGTTTTTCTTCCTTTTCTCTTTTGTTCTCTTTTCTTGTGATTTGATGACTATGTTTAGTGTTGTGTTTGGATTCCTTTTTATTTTTTGTGTGTATATCTAACGTAGTTTTTTGGTTTATGGTTTCCATGAGGTTTTGATACAGTGGTCTATATATATAAAAGTTTGTTTTAAGTTGGTTGACTGTTAATTTCAAGTGCATTTCCAATATCCTGAATTTGTATTCTCCTCTTCTCATGATTGCTGGTTTTGATATCATATATTTGTGTGGATGATTTCTTGACTATGCTACATGTTTGCCTTTACAGGTGAGCTTTCCCATTTGTTTTCTTTTTTCTAGTTGTTGCCTTTTCTTTTCCGCCTAGAGTTTTTCCTTTAGCATTTGTTGTAAAACTGGTTTGGTGGTGCTGAATTCTTTTGCTTGTCTGTAAAGCTTTTGATTTCTCTGTCAAGTCTGAATGAGAGCCTTGCTGGGTAGAGTATTCTTGGTTATAGGTTTTTCCCGTTCATCACTTTAAATACATTGTGCCACGCCCTTCTGGCCTGCAGAGTTTCTGCTGAAAAATCAGTTGATAATTTTATGGGGATTCCTTTGTATGTTTTTTGTTGCTTTTCCTTTGCTGCTTTTAAGATTTTCTCTTTGTCTTTAATTTTTGTCAATTTGATTAATATGTGTCTCAGCATGTTCCTCCTTGGTGTTGTCTTGTATGGGACTCTCTGCCCTTCCTGGACTTGGGTGACTTCTTTCCCATATTAGGGAAATTTTTGGCTATTATCTCTTTGAATATTCTCTCAGGACCTTTCTCTCTTTTCTCCTTCTGGGACCCCTATAATGCGAATGCTGTTTTGTTTAATGTTGTCCCAGAGGTCTCTCAGACTGTCCTCTTTTCTTTTCATTCTTTTTTTCTTTATTCTGTTTTGTGGCAGTGATTTCCACCATTCTGTCTTCCAGCTCACTTATCTGTTCTTCTACCTCTTTTATCTTGCTGCTGATTCCTTCTAGTGTATTTTTCTTTTCAATTATCGTATTGTTCAACTCTGTTCTTTAGATCTTCTTGATCTTTCTTAAACATTTCTTGTATCTTCTCATTCTGTGCCTCCTTTCTTTTTTCGAAATCTTGGATCATCTTTACTATCATTACTCTGAATTATTTTTTCAGGTAGATTGCCTATCTCCACTTCACTTAGTTGTTTTTCTGGGGTTTTATCTTGTTCCTTTGTCTGGAACATATTCCTCTGCCATCCCATTTTGTCTAACTTTCTGTGTTTGTGGTCTCTGTTTGAGAGCCTACAGGATTGTAGTTCCGCTTCCTTCTGGTGTCTGCCCCCTGGTGGGTGAGGCTGTTCTAAGAGGCTTGTGCAGGCTTCCTTGTGGGAGGGCCTGGTTCCTGCCCACAGGTGTGTGGAGCTGGGTCTTTTCCCTCTGGTGGGCATGGGCATGTCAAGGGGTGTGTTTAGAGCAGCTGTGGGCTCAGGACTACTTTAGGCAGCCTGTCTGCTGATGGGTGGGCTGTGTTTCTGCTCTGCTGGTTGTTGGGCCTGAGGCATCCCAGCACTTGAGCCTACAGGCCGTTGGGTGGGGCCAGGTCTTGCTGTCAAATGGCCGCTTCCAGGAGAGCTCACCCCAATGAGTACTCCCAGGTACCTCTCTCACTGGTGTCCGTGTCACTGCAGTGAGCCAAAGCCATCCCCCACCTCCCCAGGAAATGCCCCAAGACCAGCAGGTAGGTCTTGCCCAGGCTCTTATGAAGTCACTGCTTTTTCTCTCAGTCCCAGTGCACAGAAGAACCTGGGAGGAGAGGCTTCCTTTTCCTGATGAGTAACTCATGGAGACTGCTGGACTCATCCATCCGTCATACTCCATGAGGGCCATGGGAGCCTTTCAAATCTGTATCTTCTCTTTTTTTAAAGTAAGTAAATGTGGTTGTTTTCTTAATTTCTCTTTCTGCTAGTTCATTGTTACTGCATAGAAAGACTATAGATTCCTGTATAATGATTGTGTACCTTGCAACTTTATTGAGTTTGTTTATTAGTTATAATAGGTTTTGGTGGGGTCTTTCAGATTTTCTATATGTAAAATTATGCTATCTGCAAATAGGTCAGTTTTACTTCCTCTTTCTGATTTGGATGCCTTTTATTTCTTTTTCTTGCCTGATTGCTCTTCCTCAAACTGTGTTGAATAAGAGTGTGATAGTGGGCATCTTTGTCTTGTTCTCGATCTTGGAGGGATAGCATTCTATTCTTCAGCCTTGAATATAGTGTTTGCTGTGGGTTTGTCATATACAGCCTTTATTATATCCATTTTACTGATAGTTTTTATCATACAGATGTTAAATGTTGTCAAAAGCTTTTTCTGCATCTATCGAAATGGTCATATGGTTTTTATTCTTCAGTTTGTTAATGTGGTGTATCATGTTAATTGATTTCTGGATGTTGAACCATTTTTGTGTCCCTGGAATAAATCTCACTTAATCATGGTGTATGATCCTTTTAACGTATTGTTGTATTTGGTTTACTAATGTTTTGTTGAGGATTTTTGCATCTATATTCATCAGAGATATTAGGCTGTAATGTACTTTTTTGTGTGTTGTACTTGTCTAATTTTGGTAAAAGGGTAAGGTTGGCCTTGTAAAATGAGTTAGGAAGCATTTCTTCCTCCTTAATTTTTTGGGAACAGTTTGAAAAGATTGATATTAAAGCTTCTTAGACTGTTTGGTAGAATTCACCTATGTGGCCATTTCACCGTGGACTTCTGTTTTTTGGGAGATTTTTTTTTATTACTGATTCAATCTCCTTACTAGTGATTGGTTTATTCAGAGTTTCTATTTCTTCATGATTCAGTCTTGAAAGGTTGTATAATTCTGAGAATTTATCCACTTGTATGTTGTTAAATTTCTTGGCATATAGCAGTTCATTGTATTCTCTCATAACCCTTGTATTTCTAAGGTATCTGTTGTAATTTCTCTTCTTTTGTCTCTGATTTTCTCTGAGTTTCTCTCTTTTTTCTTAGTCTAGCTAAAGGTTTATCTTTTTTTCCAAAGAACCTGCTCTTAGTTTCATCCATCTTTTCTATTGTTTTATTAGTCTCTTTCATTTATTTTTGCTCTGATCTTTATTAGTTCCTTTTTTGTCTACTGACTTTTTGCTTCACTTTTTCTTCTTTTTCTAGTTCCTTTAGGTATGGGTTAGGTTGGTTCTTTGAGATTTTTCTTAATTTCTTGAGGTAATCTGGTGTTGATATAAACTTCCCTTTTAGTACCGCATCCCACAGATTTTGATATGTGGCATTTTCATTTGTCTTCAGGTAATTTTTGACTTCTCCTTTGATTTTTTCTTTGATCCAATAGTTGTTCAAAGAATGGTGTTTAGTCTCCACACATGTGTGATTTTCAGAGCTTTCTTCTTGTAGTTGATTTCTTGTTTCATAACATTGTGGTTGGGATAGATGCTTGATATGATTTTAATTTTCTTAAATTTATGGAGACTTGTTTTGTTTCTCAACATATGGTCTGTCCTTGAGAAAGTTCCATGTGCACTTGAGAAGAATGTGTATTCTGATGCATTTAGATGGAATGTTCTGTACAAATCTATCAAATCCATCTTGTCTAATGTTTCAGTTAAGGCCACTGTTTCCTTGTTGACTTTAGGTCTGTTAATAATTGCTTTATATATTTTGGTTCTCCTATGTTTGGTGCATACATATTAATAACTGTTATGTGTTCTTGATGAATTGTTCCTTTTATCATTATATACTGTCCATTTTTGTCTCTTGTTAACTTTTTTTTGACTTGAAGTCTATTTTGTCTGTTATGAGTATGGCTACACTCATTTTCTTTTGGCTGCCATTGGCTTGGAGTATCATCTTCCATCCCATCACTTTGAGCCTATGTTTGTCTTCAGAGCTAAGATGTGTCTTCTGGAGGCAGCATATTACTGGGTCTTGTTTCTTAATCCATTCAGCCACTCTGTGTCTTTTGGTTGGTAAATTCAATCCATTTACATTTAGGGTGATTATTGGTCAATGAGGTCTTCATAGTGCTGCTTTTGTTTTCTGGCTGCTCTGTATCTCCATTGTTTCTTTTTTCATGTGTTTCTGTTTGTCATTTTGGTTTGGTGGTTTTCCATGACGTTCTTCTCAGTTTCCTTTTTTTTGTGTTTTATGTCTCTGTTCTAGATTTATATTTCGTGGTTATCATGAAGTTTGTATAAAACATCTCATAGATAAAATAGTTATTTTTCTGCTGGTAGCATCTTATCTTCATTTGCCTGTATGAGTTCCATTCTTTACCTCTTTCCTTTTTGTGTTTGTTATCTCAAATTATCTATCCCTTTTTATGTAGTGAGTTTGTTACCAAATTGAATTAGCTATAGTCATTTTTCTACTCTACCCAGCTGCCTTTAACCTTTATTCTATGAAGTGCTTAACAACAAATTCTAATACAGAGGTGCAATTTTAAAATTCTGTTTGTCTGTATATCATTTTACTCAAAGTTTTGTGTGCTTTTGCCTTTTCATTTTAGGTAGAAGAGCTCCTTTCAACATTTCTTATAAGACATGTCTAGTGGTAATGAACTCTCTCAGCTTTTGTTTGTCTGGGAAAGCCTTTATTTTTCCTTCATATCTGAAGGATAACTTAGCTGGATAGAGTATTCTTGGCAGACAGTTTTCAGATTTAATATTTTGAGTATGTCATTCCACTCTCTCCTGGCCTGCAGAGTTTCCACTGAGAAATCTGCTGATAGCCTAATGGGGGCTCCTTGTAGGTTACCTTTTCTCCCCTGCTGCCTTTAAAATTTGTTCTTTGTCATTGACTCTGTCAATTTTAGTATAATATGTCTTGGAGAAGGTCATTTTGAATTGATATAATTAGGTGTTCTCTAAGCTTCATTGACTTGTATATCCAGTTCCTTCCCCTTGTTTGGAAAGTTCTCAGCTATAATTTCTTTAAGTAAATTCTATGCTCCTTTCTTCCTCTCTTTTCCATCTGGGATACCCATTTTCCTCATGTTGCCCTTCCTAATGGAATCAGGTAGTTCTCACAGAATTTCTTCATTTTTTCCATCTTGTTTCACTCTCCTCTTCTACCTGTATCATTTCTAGTTTTCTATATTTGAGCTGGCTAATTCTCTCTTCCATATGGTCTGTTCTATTTCCAATGCTTTCTAATGAATTCTTCATCTCATTTATTGAATTCTCTAGCTCCAGAATTTATTTATTTGTTTTATTTTTTAAGAGCTTCAATCTCTTTGGTAAATTATTCATTCTGTTCATCAATTTTATTTTTTAACTCACTGGAATGCTTTTCTTAACTTTCCTTTATGGGGTGGGAGATGGGATTGCAGGCAGTGCCTCTGCTGTTCCTCTGGTTTCACCCCCACTATGTGTTCTAGTCTGCCCACCTTTACCTTATAGATGTGTGGAATTCTCCAGCATCCTGGTGTGTTGGGCACAGGAAACTTTGTTGTGTTATGGATATTTTACTGGTTGTGATTGAGGGGGGAGACAAACAGAGCATTTCATGTTACCACGATACTGGCATCGCTGTTTCATGTGTGCTTTAGAAGAATGTATATTTGTATATTCTGCCTTGTTGAGTTTAGTGTTTTGTATACCTATTAGGACAATTGGTCTATAGTGTTTAAGTTTTCTACTTCCTTATTGATCTATGTCTGTTGTTCTAGCTATGCATTGATTTTGATGAATGATCCTTTTAAAGAGTTGCTGAATTTTATTCACCATTTTGTATCAATATTCATCAGGTATATTGGCCTATAGTTTTAATTTTTTTCTTGTAGTGTTCCTTTCAGGCTCTGTTATCAGAGTAATGTTCGCTTCATGAAATAAGTTTAGGAGGGTTCCCACCTCTTTGATTTTTTGGAAGAGTTTGAAAATAATTAGTGTTAATTCTTTAAAGTTTTGGTAAAATTCATCAGTGAATCCATCTAGTCCTGGTCTTTTCTTCACTGGGAGACTTTTTATTATTGATTTAATCTCCTTAATAGTTATTGATCTGTTCAGATTTTATTTCTTTCTGTTTCATTCTTGGTAGGTTGTATGTTTGTAACAATTTTCCATTTTCTGTAGGCTGTCCAGTTTGTTGGCATATAATGGTTCATAGTAGCCTCTTATGATCCTCGTATTTCTGTGTTATCTGTTGTGATAGCTGTGGTCTCATTTTTAATTTTGTTGATGTGGATCCTTGCTCTTTTTTTCTTGGTTATTCTAGCTAAAGATTTGTCAATTTTGTTTACCTCTGAACAACAAAAATCTTAGTTTTGTTAATCTTTTCTATAATTTTCCTTTTCTCTTTTTCATTTATTTCTGCTCTAATCTTTATTAATACTTTCAATAACTGCTAATTTTCAGCTGAGCTTCTTCTTTTATTACTAGTTCCTTGAGATGTAGTTAGGTTGTTTATTTGAGATCTTTCAGTTTTCTTGATGTGTAGTCATTTATAGCTGTAAACTTTCCTCTTAGAAGTGCTTTTGCCATATCCCATAAATTTTGTTATATTTTATTTCCATTTTTATTTGACTCAAGATCTTTTCCCTCCAGTTATTTTCTAATTTGAGCCATTGATTGTTTGGGAGTTTTGTTTAATTTCCATGTATTCTTCAGTATTCCAGTTTTCCTCCTGTTATTGATTTCTAGATTGTTACCATTATGATCAGAGAAGATTCTTGCTATGATTTCAATCTTCTTGAATTTGCTAAGACTTATTTTGTAGCCCTACATGGTGTATCCTAGAAATTGTCCCATTTGCACTTGAGAAGAATGTGTATTCTGCTGTTGTCAGATAGAATGTTATGTATATAGCTGTTAGGTAGATTTGGTCTATAATGTTGTTTAAATCTGCTGCTTTCTTATTGATTCTCTGCTGGATGAGATATCCATTGTTAAAAATGGGGTATCAAAGTTTCCAAGTATTGTACTGTTGTTTATTTCTCCTTTTTAGTTCTGTTAGTATTTGCTTTATATATTTTCATGCTCTGATGTTGTGTGCATAAATATTTTCAATTGTTGTATCTTTTTGATGGATTGACTCCTTTATCATTATGCTTATATTAATAAAATACACTTCTTTGTGTTACCATTTTTAGTTTAATTTTTATTTTGTCTGAAATAAGTTTATTTATCCTTGACTTTTTGTGGTTACCATTAGCTTGGAATTTCTTTTTCCATCCCTTCCCTCTTAGTCTGTTTTTGTCTTTAACGCTAAACTGAGTTTGTTATAGGCAGCATATTATTGGATCTTCTTTTTTTCTGTTTAACATTCTGTCTTTTGATTGGAGAATTTAATCCATTCCCATTTATAATTACTGATTGGTAAGGACTTACTGCTGCCCTTTTGTTAATTATATTCTGACTGTTTTGTAGAGCCATCGTTTCTCACTTCTGATCCTCCTGTATTCTTTTGTGATTTGATGACTTTTAGTATCAATATGCTTTGACCATTTTTGTCATGTTCTTTTGTGTAACTATTACAGTAATCCCCCTACATACGAACAAGTTCTGTTCCAAGAGTGCATTCTTAAGTCCAATTTGTTTGTAAGTCCAACAAATTTAGCCTAGGTACCCAATTAAGACAATCGGCTATATAGTACTGTACTGTAACAGGTTTATGATACTTTTTACACAAATAATACATAAAAAACAAACACAAAAAATAAAGAAGACTTTTTTAATCTTATAGTACAGTACCTGGAAAAGTACAGTAGTACAGTACAATGGCTGACATATGGGGCTGGCATCGAGTGAACAGGCACGAAGAGTCAGTGGACTGGAGAAGGGAGAGGAGGTGGGAGATGGTAGAGCTGAAGGATCATCAGCAATAAGAGACAGGGCAAGCTACAACTTCACTCACACCTGAGGTTCATGGCACAGGTTCTGGTTCCTTGCTGGATTCAATTCTGTCTACCCTGTTGAAAAAATCCAGTGATGTCTAGGTAGTAGCTCTTTTTTTCTCGTCATAGATGACATGGTAGCAGTGGATTGGATTCTGAATGGCTGCTGCAACCCTCGTGTACCATTCTACATTTGGGTCCTGTGCCTCAAAAACTAACAGTGCCTCCTCAAATAAAGGAAATCCCCTTGCCATTTCCTGCATCCTGAATCTCTTCTATTCTTCAGTTACTTCTTCTTCCTCTTGTCTCTCTTCATCCTTTCTCTGGGCCTCCAATTCCATCTTTTTGCCTTGCTCCAGTCTCTCAATTATTTTCACTTTTGTTTCCATCATTATTGCTTGGTGCTTCCTATCAGTACCAGCTACATCACTGCTGCTTTTATGCTTACTTTTGGACATCCTGGGCTTGAAATAAAGATACTGTACTACTATACTCTATACAGTACTGTACAGTAAAGTACACAAAAGCACAACCACTTGTAGAGGATGCACGCATGTGACATTGTATGCCAGACACGTGAACTAACTTACGTGATTCGACATGGGAATGCATGCTCGCATCTTTGTAAGTTCACAGCTTGAAGGTTCGTATGTAGGGGACTTACAGTACATGTTTTTCCTTCTTGGTTACCATGAGGTTTACATAAAATATTGTAGCACCATATTTTATTTTTTAAAATTTCCAGAATTTTTAGTGACAAAAATTCAAAATATAATAATAGTAATTGAGTATAATAATTTTGTAATATTAGTCTACTAATGAGAATGAAATTGTTTTGAAGGGATAATATTTTGCTTATTTGGTGTTCACAGTTAGCATTCCCCTATCATCAAATCAACTGAGAATAAGAAATATTCTTAGGTTGAGAATCATAGAAAATTAGGCAGTAGGCTATATGTGGCCTGTGGACTGTAGTTTGTCAATCTGACCCCTGAGTTAAGGACATAGCACCCTAAATTAAAGTGATAACAAATTAACAAATTAACTTTCCTAGCATTCCTAAACTTTACATTTTTACTTCCCCTCCCCTTCAAATTTTAGGTTATTGGTATTACACTTTACTCAGTCTTAATATTATATATACAGTAACAGTATTTTAGATATGGTTATTTTTAATACTTAAAAAAAAATCTTTTAACTAGAGTTGTTAGTGATTATGCACAACCATTGCCACATTAGAGAATGTAACTCTGATTATATATTTACCAGTACCAGTGAGTTTTATGTGACATTCAGATGTTTTTATGATGTTAATTAGCATAATTTTATTTCGACTCAAAGAATTCCCTTTAGCATATCTTGGAAGTCAGGTCGAGTGGTGATGAAGTCCCTTGGCTTTTGTTTAGGAAAGTATCTTGCCTTCATTTCTGTACGACAGCTTGGCCAGGTATAATGTTGTCGGTTGACAGACTTTTCTTTCAATATTTTGAATATATCATCCCATTTTCTCTTGGTGTGAAAAATTTTTGTTGAATAATCTACTGTTAGTCTTGTGAAAGTTCCTCATAAAGTGTTACACATATGTGATTTGTTGCTTTTCTCTTACTACTTTAAAAACGCTCTTTGTCTATGATTTTTGACAATTTAATTATAATGTGTCTTGATGTACCCCTATTTGCGATCTTTTAGGCCTCATTGATGTGGATGCCTGTTTCTTTTCACATGTTTGGGAAGTTTTCAGCCATTATTGGTTTAAATATACCTTCTGTCCCTTTTTCTTTTTCCTTTCTTTCTGGTTTTCCATATTATAGATATTGTTTCTTCTTATTGTTCTCCATAAGTCTCATAAGCTTTTGTCACTCTTTTTCATTCTTTTTTCTTTTGCACTCTGGATGGATAATGCCAAATGCCCTGTTTTGTTGATAATTGATTCTTTATTCTGCATGGTTGAGTCTGTTGTTGAAACTCTCTGTTTAATTCTACAGTTCAGTTATCATATTTTTCAGCTCTAAGATATCTATTTGTTTTTGTTGTTGTTGATCTCTATTTCTTTGTTGAACTTAGTTTGTTCATGCATTGTTTTTCTAATTTTCTTTAGTTGTCTTTGTGCTCTTGTAGTTCACTAAACTTCTTTAGATGATTTTTCTGAATTCTTTGTCTGACATTTCACTAGGGTCAGTTACTGGAGCTTTGTTCATTTCCTTTGGTGGTGTCATCACGTGTTTTCCTGATTTTTTTGATTTAGCTGTCTGTGTTCCAGACTCGATATCTGAGCATTTGAATCGGCTGTCTGTGTTCCAGACTCGATCTCTGAGCATTTGAATTGTCTGTCTGTGTTCCAGACTCGATATCTGAGCATTTGAATTGGCTGTCTGTGTTCCAGACTCGATATCTGAGCATTTGAATCGGCTGTCTCTATTCCAGACTCTATATCTGAGCATTTGAATCGGCTGTCTCTATTCCAGACTTTATAGGCTCACTTTGGCAGAGATAGTCCTTCACCATTAAACTTAATTTGAGGCATTGGGAGTGTCGGCTGGTAGTGTCTTTGGGTAGATGGGGTTTGCTCTCAGAGTCTATTTTTGGGTGAGGCTACTGCCTGAGCACTGAGGTCACAGGAGGGGTGCTGGCTAAGAACAGTTATATAGGACTCCTGGCTTAGTTCTCTGCCCAAGAGCAGCTGTAGGATGAGCCCCACAGTTGCCTGGATTTTCTAGTCAGGCATCCTAGATGGTCAGCACTGGGTCTATACGCAGCAGTAGGCAGGCCTATGAATTAGCTCCCCTGCCCTGGTGTGCCAGCAGAATGAGCCCCATGGCCTCCATGGCTCATGTTTGAGGACTTGAATCAGACAACACTGTGCATTGAATTCCCTGGTCAGATGGGGCTACCAGTTTTGCTCTGTGGACGCAGAAAGCCATGGGCTGTGTTCTCTGTTCAGTGCTCCTGTAAGCAGAGCTATATTATAGGCTACACAGCATCCTGTATACTCAGGTACAGTCCCTGGTCAGGTCTGTATTCAGCAGTAGGCTAGGCCCCAATTCTAGTCTTTTTTGGGGTGGATCAAATTAAGCAGAACTATGCACAAAGTTCACTGGCCTGGTGGGCCACCATCCTAGCTCTGCAGATTGATAGGACAGCTGGATGGGCTCTCCCCTCAAGGGCTGCTCTAATTGGAGCTGCAGGATGGACTACAGAGATTCCCAGATCTTCAGTCAGGTTTCCTCGTCAGGCTGGGCTGGAGGATGTATTTAGTTTTGGGCAGGGCTGTAAATGAGTTTCTTGCCAAGTTTGGGCTGCAAAACAGGCCCTGGACTGGAAATTATATTTTTGGATCAAATCAGAAAGACTGTACACTAAGCTCCCTGGACAGTCAGGGCCACTGCCTTGGCTCTGCAGACAGAGAGCCACTGGCTGGGCTCTCTGCTCAAGTGCCATTGTAATTGGAGCTGCAGGGTGGGCTACTGAGATTCAGAAGCTCTGGTTAGGTTTCTCTATTGGCAGGGCTGGAGGCTGTATTCAGCATTAGGCAAATCTATGGATTAGCTTCTTTGCCCAGAAATATTTTTTATTTGAAATTATATATTATGTATCATTACATATGACATATAGATACTATGTATATGTATATTATATGTATAGATAGTTATTAATTGTGACAGATATTATTTATTATTTATATTATATATTTAATATTATTGAATTAATGTTAAGTTTCTTGAGCATGATAATGGTCTAGTAGGCAAACAGGAGAAAGTCCTTATTCTTAGGAACTACATCTTGAAGTGTTTGCAACTTACTACCATATAATTCAACAAAATGAACAATGTATGCCCAGATCCATACTTTTTTTTTTTGCTTCACTCTCTGTTCTGTCTACTTCTCTGGACAGTGGCTCTCAAACTCGGGACTGAGGACCAGGGCCCATCTGCAGCCAATTTAGACAAAATAAGAAAAATAGACTGAATTTTTCAAAAAGCTAAATTTATTCATTTAAAGAACTAACCTTTACTGGGTGATTATGTCCTTGCTTAGAAAATGAGGCACTAATATGAATGGTACAATTTTTACTGTCTTTTTTAGCACAATAAAAAGCTAGTAATCTAAGTTACTTTTCTAGCTTAAAACAAAAAGTTCTTTAAAATCTAAGTGTCTGAGAGCCATTTCTCAGCATGGCAAGTTATGTGTGATTTCTTTTCCAAGACACACCAGTTGTGGGTAAAAACCATAGACAGGTAGATAAAGATACATAGAAAGAACAAAATGTGGCAAATATTAATAATAGATTAATCTATGTGAAGCATATATGGATAGTCTTTGAATTTTATATTTTCTGTAGGTTGAATTTTTTCAGAATATAAAGTAAGTGCTATTTGTCAAAATTAATGAATCCTTAAAATGGGGGAATTTAATTGTATATATATTATACCTCAGTAAATTTGATCTAAAAATTTAAGAGTTGGGTAGCACTAAAAAACACACACTTCAAAACAATTATATATACCAACTTTATCACTAAGTCAGAAAGAAAGAGAAAGGCAATGTATGCATTCAGTCAGTTGGCAGGATGTGGTAGTGCCTTATTTATATAACCATATTCAGCCTCTTCCTAGTAAGAGTTAATATGCATTTTGGAAAAAAGAATTGAACCCTGATGAATCCTCAAAATTTTTGATTTTCACCTCATCAGGGGTTAAAGCCTTTTTATATAGGTGAGTCGAGTTGATAAAAATGGAGAAACTTGTTGAACAATGTTTAAACATATCTGAATATAAAATCCTGAAGATATAACCTTGAAATCATATAGAACCTCCCCCCTCCAAATATTCTCTTATAACATAGCAAAAATCAAAAGGAAATACCATGAGGACATGAATAGGAAAAATAGAAAACTGTAAGTCAGCTTCATTGATTACAATAATGGAATGGATTAAATATTCCCATTAATGTGCAAAGGATCTCAAATTAGATGACATTTATGAGACAGCTTAAAATAAAATGACACTGTTAGGTATAAAACATTTTTTAAAAGACCAGCAAAAATGTGCCAAGATTTACCATAAAAAAAGAAAATCAGGATGATATTACTAATAGATAAAGTTCAGGGTAAAAAAAATGTAAATAGAAGAATTAAAGGAGTATTTTATATTGAATGTTACAATTCAAGTTAAAGATGAATTTCTAATAATAAGCATTTAGTGCTGAGTGAATTATGATGAAAATATAAAAAGAAAACCTTTGGAAGTAATCAGAAGAATCTAACAGAAACCAAAACTATACTGGAGTACATTAAATCATTTCTGTTAGCCTTTAACAGATAGACAGAAAATAAATGTTAACATATAAAGATCAAATTATTTATCAGTTTGTTTTACTAAACACTTACTGACCTTTGTACCTTATGAATGGGTACCACATACATTCAAATGTCTATAAATATATATAGAATATACATGCAAATGTAGTCATCTATAGGTCACAAGGAAAACACCAATAGTTTTGTAAAAGCAAAAACCAATTTGCCAGGGGCTTCCCTGGTGGTGCAGTGGTTAAGAATCCACCTGCCAATGCAGGGGACACGGGTTCGAGCCCTGACCCAGGAAGATCCCACATACCGCGGAGCAACTAAGCCCGTGCGCCACAACTACCAAGCCTGAGCTCTAGAGCCTGCGAGCCACAACTACTGAGCCCACGTGCCACAACTACTGAAGCCCGCATGCCTAGAGCCCGTGCTCTGCAACAAGAGAAGCCACTGCAATGAGAAGCCCACGCACAGCAACGAAGACCCAACGCAGCCAAAAATAAAATAAATAAATTTATTAAAAAAAAACCATTTTGCCAAAACTTTATCACAGTATATTAAAAAAAGAGTAAAAAGAGATAAGGCAGGGCTTCCCTGGTGGTGCAGTGGTTGAGAATCTGCCTGCTAATGCAGGGGACACGGGTTCGAGCCCTGCTCTGGGAAGATCCCACATGCCACAGAGCAACTAGACCCGTGAGCCACAACTGCTGAGCCTGCGTGTCTGGAGCCTGTGCTCCGCAACAAGAGAGGCCACGATAGTGAGAGGCCCGCGCACCGCAATGAAGAGTGGCCCCCGCTTGCCGCAACTAGAGGAAGCCCTTGCACAGAAACGAAGACCCAACACAGCCAAAATAAAATAAAATAAAATAAATAATAATTAAAGGTGCTAATAATTTTTAAAAAATCTTTAAAAAAAAAGAGATAAGGCAAAAATAATAAAATTAAAAAATTAAATACAATTATGAGTAATTTTTCAAGGCAGAAAAGAAAAACTATAGTTTTTAGCTTTTTAGAAATTAAAGAATTGTATATAATGTTTTAAAAATTAGGTGGATGTGTATTAATCAGAAGAGGCTAGGTTATGCTCACATAAGAAACACTCCCCAAATCTTAGTGGCTAAACACAGTTTTAGTTTCATTCATTCAATCAATGTCAACCACTCTCCTGGCTAACTCTCCAGGGCAGCAGTCTTCCATGTGTTGGCTCAGCACTAGAGAATGTTTAGATTTTTTGGCATTTCTAGATTGATAGTTTCTTTTCCAATTGCCAAACCGATAGAAGTGCAGACCAGAGAGACATGAGCTACAATAAGGAAATACTTCTCAGAAGTGGCATGCATCACTTTTGCCCTCATTGCATTGGCCAAAGTGAATCACCTGCCCATGCCTATCTTTAAAAGAAGGGTTCCTGAGTTAGAAGAGAACTGAATATTGGTAAATACAGATAATACCTGTCGCAGAGGATAGTATAAAAACTAAACGGAGAGGAAATTCATATTCTTGAAATAATTTGATATTAGAAAAATAAGGAAAAATACTTGATAGTTGATGAGTTGATGATAAACAGAAACATTAAAATGGATAAGTAAATTCACAAACTGGTTTGTTGAAAAGACAAATAAGTAGGTAGAAAGTGTAATTAAGCAAAAAGGAAGAAAACATGTTATGCTGTTGAAAAGGATTAAGATGGTATAACTGTGTCCTTGGGGGAGATTAAAACAAACAAACAAATGCAAATTTCATGAATTCTCCAATGGAGATAAGACTTTAAATCAAATCATCTCATTGTACACTTTAACACAATCTTATATGTCAATTATATTTCAAAAAACTGGAAATGAAAAATTTGAATGGGTCAGTTGCCAGTGTTAAGTATAGATAGTTTTAAAGGAGAGTATTAAAAAATGTTTCAGGAAGATATAATTCATAAGCTAATACAATTCTAGGGTGTAGAAAAAACAAGCAACTTAATTTTAGGTAGTGCTTTAAAATTTAGTAAGCAACATTCATTTGCTCCATTATGACAAAGGATGCATGCATGCACACATGACCAACAGGCCCATCGTTCTGAAAGCTACAAACTTCTAAACAAAATATTATATTAATTTTGATAGTATATTAATAGAATGTAATGTTTTGATCAAACAGTATAATGATGGTTTAATATTAAGTAAAGTATTAATGAAATGTATTCCATCAGTAGGTCAAAAGACAAAAGTCATTATCATTTTGGTATGCTTCAAAAAGGCTTTGGATAAAAATTCAACTTCATTTTTAACAAAAGTTTTATAAGTAGGAAGATTTATAAGTAGGTGTTTCTCAACATGATTAGAATACTCATCTTAAACTGAACACCACTTAATGGTGAAATATTTGAGGTTTTCCAGTGAAAAATCAGGAGCAAAGCTCACATTCCTGATATCACCATTGTTTTTTAATATTGTTCTGGCATTTTTAAGCAGTTAGAAAGAGCTTATTGGAATAAAGAAGCATGAGTAACATGAGTTACGTGGTGCTATCAGAGGATGTAACCTAACACAGTATCCATGATCACTTAAACAGTGAGCCTTTTATTAAAGATTTTTCCCTCTTTATGCATATAGTTTTT
This sequence comes from Eschrichtius robustus, assembly GCF_028021215.1. Taxonomy (NCBI): domain Eukaryota; kingdom Metazoa; phylum Chordata; class Mammalia; order Artiodactyla; family Eschrichtiidae; genus Eschrichtius; species Eschrichtius robustus. The sequence goes on along the minus strand of NC_090844.1, from coordinate 31,622,679 downwards.
GGTTTGTGATTATATGTATTATTTTAGAAATAAGTGTATTTTGAAATAACATTTAAAAAATTTATGATTCAATTTTTATAAATAAATAATGCTACAAGTGCTTTAAACATTTAAAACCATGTTATTAAATATTTTAATTTATTATATAAAGTTATACATTTAATTTATTTAAATAAATTATTATTTATACATTTACATGTACAAATGTAAATATGCATTTCCTGGATTTCAGTTGGAATGTAGCCCTCTGGCTACTTAGTATATAGTATATAGCATATACTATATAGCATATAGCATATTATAGATATAAAGCATATTAGTATATATACTAATATATATACTAGTATATAGCATATTATAGATATAAAGGTTATGTGGTATATTAATGGTATCCACTATTTTTTAATAATAATTTATCTTTTTCAGTTTGATTACATGGGCTCTGATGTAAAAGGTGTAACACAGAAGGTTATTCAGATCATTGGCTTTGTTAACACTGTAAGTTTTTAAAAACTATTTTTTAAATATATTTTGTAAGATAGGTAATATGAATTGATGTATATAGTATTTTGCTGTGCTGTTGAAGAGTTTCCACATTCAAAATATTGAATTAAATGTCTTAAATATACCTTTACAAAAATTTAATATTCAAATTTATTTAAAAATTTTCATTTATTTTCTCCATTTAGATGCTTACCCAGTTAAAACTGACTGTTAGAATATCTTCCATAGAGATTTGGTCAAACAAAAACAAAATTTCTACTACAAGACATCCTAATCATATATTATATAGACTTTTAGAATGGAAATACGAATTTCTCTCCCAACCTCATCATACTGCATACTTATTTGCGTGAGTATAGTATTTCATATTTGTATAAAGAAATAACCCAAAATGATTTTTTATGTTAATTATGAAAAACAAGCATTTACTTAATGTATACTGAGTTCTGTAAATTTGGTAGACACCATGGGATGGGAAAAAAATGTAGGTTAACGTCTTTGTCCTCAAGTAGCTAATGTGAGGTAAGACTTAAAATCTTTTATCAAACGACATAAAATTACCTGAAAAAAGTAAAATTACATAAAAGTTTTGAAATAACTAAAGGAGGTTAATTTTGAGTGATACAATTTTTTGATGTCTCTTGGCTAATAAACTTTTACTACCTGTTATCTCTACATTCTTGTGTCTGATCTGATTATCATTAATAATACCACTGAAATGTAATTATGAGGAAAATTGTTTTTTTTTTTAGCTTCCAGAAAACTCCTACTTTTATAGGAGCCACACATCCTTCAAAAATATGTGATAAGAATTTTGCTGGAGGAGTTGCTTTGGTATGTAATTACTATCAAATTTGCTCTCATTATTTGCATGTTTCAAAATTTTCTAAATATTTTAAAGCAAGAATATATATATTACTTAGTTTATTCTTCCTTTAATAGTATTTTTATTACTAATTAAGAGCATAAAAATTAAACTGTATATAATTGCTTTAAAATCAGAATATTTATAAATTCAACTGATCATAATTTCATATTGTTTTAAAAAACATTTGGCCTTTGTAAGTCAGTTTAATTGTTCTGAGCAGTGGTATGCTTGCATCAATATTTATTATATAATCAGTGTGATTTTAATGTTAATTATTAAACATATTTTCCTCAATTAATAAAAATAAACATCAATAAAAATAAATATCAAAATATTAAATAAATATCAAATAAAAATAAATATCAAAACAATAAAATCAGTATTTTCCTCAAAATTAATAATTGATATACATTCATGTGCTTTTTGGTTAAGTGACGTTCACTGTATTTTTGTTTCAAGGTAACTTTTATTATTGCATTCAATTCTTTATTATGTTTGCAAGGAGCAGACTGTTGTAGGAAGGAACAGCCATCAAATATTCATAATCTACTGTTTTCTGGAAAATGGGAATGAGTTTTTTCTACAGAGTTATGTTCTTTTTGCAACAAGCTATATAAAAAGTAGCAAGGGGAACGAACTTGACAGTGCTTCAGAAAAATAAGGCTACACTGTGATTTTTATACTGACCCATTTGTATATTTAGTTGACTTTTAGTAGCATGTACAGTGATTCAAATTGCCATTGACAGATTAGACAGAATTAAAATCTGTACTGGTGTGTACTTGCTACCATTAGTATAAAAGACATATTGATTGATTAGATAAATCTAAAACCAGTTCTAGGGGTTATTTGTTACCATGGCTAAAGAAGAATCAGATATTTTCTAGGAATTTGTTTTTATTCTCAGTCCTTGCTGTCGGTCCCCTTTCAGCCAAAGCCTCAGGAAAGACTGTCAGAAATTGTCCAGGTCTTCATCACTATTGTGAATCCTCCTGAAAACAGTGTTTCTTTGCTGAGAACTAATGTTTAGATCATGTGTGTGTGAAGCAAATAAAGCAGATGATAGGAATTATTGAATATAAGTGGTTAGTATGTGTTTTCCTGGTGCCATTCTTCAGACTTTAAGTTTGATTGGAAGTTTTGTAATAAAAATTTGTAAAGGAAAAATATATGAGTTAAGGAAGAATGCTATAAAAAGCCAGTATAAAATTAAAATATCAATATAAAAATACATTTTTTGTTTATTCCAACAACAAAGAGTATGAAGATTAAATTTTAAAATGATAGACACCAATCATAATATTCTAAAATTTTTTTTTAGCTTAAGAATCAATTCCTTGAATATGGTAGCTTTGTTAAATATTTTGAAATCAGGTAGTTTAAGCTATCCAACTTTGTGCTTTGTCAATACTATGTATGTCTATATATAACTTTGCATTTTCATATAGATTTTAGAATCAGGTTGTCTAGTTCTACACATACACAAAAGCTTACTTAGGTTTTGATTGGGATGGTGTGTAACTTATGAATCAATTAGGGGAGAATTGATATCTTAATAATGTTGGATCTTCCAGTCCACCAACATGATTTATCTTTTCATTCATTCACGTCGTTTAAAAATTCTCTGTGGAGGTTTAATACATATACTGCTAAAATTATTCTTAGGTATTTTATATGCTCTGATGCTATTGCCACTGGTCTTGATCATTTAAATTCATCTTCCAGTTTCTCACTGCTAGTGTATATCCATATATGGCCAGTTTTTATATATTTTTGTAAATATCCAGTAACCTTGCTGAATTTACATTATGAGATTGTTGATCTAAAACAAATAGACTGCCAGATTTCTCCAGAAATGATGGGTTTACTCAGAATCAGCAGAGAATTATGATTCGGGGTCTGCAACCATGTTGAGCCAGGTGCAGATCCTCTCATGGCAAGGGAAACAACACTTTTAATAAAGGGGAAAAAGGAAGTTGATGGGAGCTATAGTAAAGTGTCCATGGCTTTTTATTGGCTGAGTCCTTGCCAGGAAAGAAGAGAAGTCTTTCTTTTTCCTGTCGGGTTCTGCTATCCTCCAGGCTGTGAGAGTTCCCCTTCTGATAGCCCGACTCTAATTGAGGTTTCTGTTTATTATTTTTTACAAGACCCACTCTTTTTTCCAGTTTTACTGAGATACAACTGATATATAACATTGCGTAAGTTTAAGGTGTACAGTGTAATGATTTGATATATGTATATATTGCAGAATGATTGCCACAATAAGGTTATATATATATGTATATATTTAATAATCCATCATCTCACATGGTTACCATTTGTGTGTGTGTGTGTGTGTGTGTGTGTTGAGAAACTTTAAGACCTACTCTTTTAGCAGCTTTCAAATATTCAATACAGTATTGTTAACTATAGTTACATTGTATCCCCAGGTTAGAAATTTGTACCATTTGACCACTTTCACTCATTCCCACCCCCAACTCTCGCCCTGGCAACCACCAATCTGTTCTCTGTTTCTATGAGTTCAGTTGTTTTAGATTCCACCTACTGAGATCATGTAGTATTTGTCTTTCTCTGTCTGACTTATTTCACTTAGAGTAATGCCCTCTGACTTCATCCATGTTGTGTCAAATGACAGGATTTCCTTCTTTTTTTATGACTGAATAATATTCATATATACATGATTATTTTTTTTTTTTTGGCTGTGTTGGGTCTTCGTTTCTGTGCAAGGGCTTTCTCCAGTTGCAGCAAGCGGGGGCCACTCTTCATCGCAGTGCGCGGGCCTCTCACTATCGCAGCCTCTCTTGTTGCGGAGCACAGGCTCCAGACACGCAGGCTCAGTAGTTGTGGCTCACGGGCCCAGTTGCTCCACGGCATGTGGGATCTTTCCGGACCAGGGCTGGAACCCGTGTCCCCTGCATTGGCAGGCAGACTCTCAACCACTGTGCCACCAGAGAAGCCCTATATATGATTATTAAACACACACATCTCACAATTTATCTGCTCGTTAGTCAGTGGACACTTAGGTTGTTTCCATATCTTGGCTGTTGTGAATAATCTGCAGTGAACATGGGGTGCAGAGACCTATTTGAGACAGTGATTTCATTTCCTCAGATATATACTTAGAAGTGGAACTGCTGATTCATATGGTAGTTCTATATTTAATTTTTTTCAGGAAACTCCATACTGTTTTCTATAGTGGTTGTACTGATTTACATTCCCACCAACAGTGCACATGGGTTCCATTCTCTCCACATCCTTGCCAGCATTTGTAGTCTCTTATCTTTTTGATGATAGCCATTGTAACAGGTGTGAGGTGATCTCACTTGTGGTTTTGATTTGCATTTCTCTGATGATTAGTGATGTTGAGCACCTTTTCATGTACCTGTTGGCCATTTGAATATCCTCTTTGGAGAAATGTCTATTTAGGTCCTCTGACCATTTCTTAATAAGATAATTTAGTTTTTGCTAGTGAGTTATATGACTTCTTAATATACTTTGGATATTAACCTCTTATCATATATATAGTTTGTAAATATTTTCTCCCATTCTGTAGTTGCCTTTTCATTTTGATCAGTTCTTTTGCTGTGCAGAACCCTTATATTGCTGTAGTCCCACTTGTTTATTTTTGCCTTTGTTTGTGGTTTTGTTGTCATAGTTATAAAGTCATCGCCAAGACCAATGTCGAGATTTCTCACTGTTTTCTTCCAAGAATTTTATGATTTCACGTCTTACATATAGGTGTTTACTCCATGTTGAGTTAATTTTTGTGAGTAGTGTAATACAAGGGTCCAGTTCATTATTTGCGTGTGAATATCCAGTTTTCCCAACACTTACTTTTATGCCAGGACCATACTTTTTGATTACTATAGCTTTTTAATATAGGTTGAAAACAGGAACTGTGATGCTTCCAGCTTTGTTTTTCTTTCTCAGGATTGCTTTGGCCGCTTGGAGTCTTTTGTGGTTTCATACAAATTTTAAGATTGTTTTCTGTATTTTTATGAAAAAATGTCATTAGAATTTTGAGAGGGATTGCATTGAATCTATAGATGGCTTTGGGTAATATGCATATTTTAACAATATTAATTTTTCCAGTCCATGGACATGGGATATCTTTCCATTTATTTGTGTCTTTTTCAATTTCTTTCTTTCTTTTTGTCTGTGCCTCACGGCTCATGGGATCTTAGTTTCCTGACCAGGGATCGAACCCAGGCCCCCTGTAGTGGAAGCACAGAGTCCTAACCACTGGACCACCAGAGAATTCCCTCTTTTTCACTTTCTTTCATCACAGTCTTATACTTTTCTTTGTGCAAATCTTTCCCTTCCTTGGTTAAATTTATTACTGATATTTTGTTGTTTTATTGCTATTGTAAATGGGATTGATTTCTTTAGTTATATTCTGTTAATTCATTGTTAATAGATCAAAACACAACTCAGTTTGTAGGTTGGTATTGTATTCTGAAACTTTATTGAATTTGTTTATTCTAATAGTTTTTTTGTGAAGTCTTTAGGACTTTCTCCATAAAAGATTATGTCATCAGCAAACAGAAATAATTTTACTTCTTCCTTTCTGATTTGGTTGCCTTTATACCCTTTTCTTTCCTGGTTGCTCTGGCTAACTATGTTGAATAGGAATGGTGAGACTGGGCACCCTTGTCTTGATCTTTATCTTAGAGGAAAAGATTTACCTTTCACCTTTGAGTATGATGTTAGCCAGATTCTCAACCACTGCGCCTCCAGGGAAGCCCTCCTATTCTTATCTCTTTTATTTTCTATTTTCTCTTGCTTACTGTACTTTTGTTTATATCTTTTCTCCCTTGAATATCTTGTATGTTAGTCTTTGTTTCTGAGAATTTTTTTTCCAACAATTTGCTGAATTTTGTCACTCCCATTGTCAGGTCTTCTTGTTCAATTATTTGAATGCTGAGTTTTTGACATTTCAATTCATGATGTTCATTTATACTGTAATTATTTATTTAACTTATATAATTAATAATGGAATGCTCTATTACATTTTAACCCTTTATAGCTTTATTAGTTTTTTTGGCATTGCCTCTTCTGCCAAATATTTTAATAGCTGTTTTCTGCTTTTCTTTTCATTTTTATCAATAATAATGAGGTGATCATATTTTACCTCTCTAATCATTGATATGGATTATTGCATCAGTGAATTTATGATTCTTAAGTTAATTCATTTCTGGGATAAAATCGGTATGGTCATGTTTCACTATCTTTTTTTGTATGTCCCAGATTTGTTTTGGTACCTTTTTTTTAGTATTTTATATTTATGTTCATGAATAAGATTGATGTGCAATATTCTTTTCTTGTGATGTCTTTTTTGAGTTTTCATATGAAGTCATGTAAAGCAGTAATCATCCCTCTCTCTTATTTTCTGTAAAAGGTTGTTATATCCATCTTAAACACATCATAAAATTGTTTACAATATAATAGTATCTTAAATGTCTGCATGATCTTTGCTGATTTCATATTTTTCATTTTTGACATTGTCTTTTTGTGTTTGCTCTCTGGTTTTTCTTGACTAATCTCATTAGATATTTTCAATTTTATTAGTGTCTTTAAAAAACCAGCTTTTGCTTTGTAGATCATCTAAAATTTACATTTGTCTATAATTTCATTAATCCCTATTTTTATTGATTCATTGCTTCTTTTCAGCTGGTCTTTAGTCTTCAAATTCTTCTGACGGTCTTTGTCTACTGATTTTCAGGAGTTACTTTTTTTACACATTTATATTAAGACTGTTTTTTCCCTATTCCCAGCTTTATCTGCAGTGTACAAGTTTGATATATATTTGAATTATCTTCAATTTCAAAATATTTTCTTATTTCCCTTGTGATTTCTGCTTGGACCCTTGTGTTAGTTACAAGTATATTTTTAATTTCCAAACAACTGTGATCTTTCTGGTTACCTTTTTTTTATTCATTTATGTGATTGCTCTTAAATTTTTCTTTGGCTTTAATTTTCTGCACTTTTAATTTCATGTGTATTACCTAGGTATCTCTCTATATTTATCATATTGGAAATTTTTAGAAGGTTCTTTAATCTGTGGATTGATACTTTTCATCAGTTGTGGAAAACTTTCTGCTATTATTATTATTATATTTATTCCCTGATAGATAACAGGTAAGTACAAGGTTTTATGAAAGTTTGAGAAAATTAGTGACTATGCTAACTTCAATTTCAAGATATCATCCTTGTTTCAGTGACAAATTATTTTTTCAAAAACATTGTCTACTAATCTTTTTTTTAAATTAAGAATTAAATGTTTTAGAGCACTTTTTAATTCATAGCAAATTTGAGGGGAAGGTACAGAGATTTCCCATATACCCTTGGTCCCCACACATGCATAGCTTCCCCCATTACCAATATCCCCACCATAGTGGTGCATGTGTTACAATAAATGAACCCACATTGAGACATCATAAACACCCAAAGTACATATTAATAGTTTACATTATGGTTCACTCTTGATTGTTGTATTTTCTATTGGTTCATTATCTTTTCAACTATCTTGCTTCTACATTATCTCCTCCTCTCCTTAAGATGTACCATTAAGCATGTGATAGACATTCTGAACACATTTTGTGTCTCTTACCCTAGCTTCTGTTTTTTCCCTTCTCTTCATGCTACATTCTGACATTTTCTTCTGATCTAAATTCAACTTTAATGTTTTCAGCTGTTTCTAGAAGCTACTGTTAACACCCTCTTTACATTTTAAAAATTTTGTCACTTTTTTTTGGTTCTAGAATTTCTATTTGTTACTTTTTCATATCTGCTAAATTATTTGAATATTTATATGCATGACATATTTAGGATCTTTATGTATTTGTTTAAATACATTTAAAATAAAATTTTATTTTTAAAATACCACAATTATGTGATATTTCTCTTTCTCTGTCCGACTTACTGCACTCAGTATGACAATCTCTAGGTCCCTCCATGTTGCTGCAAATGGCATTATTTCATTCTTTTTAATGGCTGAGTAATATTCCATTGTATATATGTACCATGTCTTCTTTACCCATTCCTCTGTCGATGGACATTTAGCTTGCTTCCATATCTTGGCTATCGTGAACAGTGCTGCAGTGAATATTGGGGTACATGTATCCTTTCGGATTATGGTTTTCTCTGGATATGTGCCCAGGAATGGGACTGGTGGATCATATGGTAGTTCTACTTTTAGTTTTTTAAGAAACCTCCATACTGTTCTCCACAGTGGTTGTACCAATTTACATTCCCACCAACACTGTAGGAGGGTTCCCTTTTCTCCACACTATCTCCAGCATTTATTGTTTGTAGACTTTTTGCTGATGGCCATTCTGACCAGTGTGAGGTGGTACCTCATTGTAGTTTTGATCTGCATTTCTCTAATAATTAGTGATGTTGAGCATCTTTTCATGTACCCTTTGGCTGTCTGTATGTTTTCTTTGGAGAAATGTCTATTTAGGTCTTCTGCCCATTTTTTGATTGGGTTGTTTGTTTTGATGATATTAAGCCTTGTGAGCTGTTTGTAAATTTTGGAGACTAATCCCTTGTTGGTCACATCATTTGCAAATATTTTCTCCCAATCTGTGGGTTGTCTTTTTGTTTTGTTTATGGTTTCCTTTGCTGTGCAAAAGCTCTTGAGTTTTAGATCCCATTTAAAAATTTTTGTTTTTATTTCTGTTATTCTGGGATCACTTATGTGTGGAATCTAAAAAGAAACGGTACAAATGAACTTATTAAGAAAGCAAAAACAGACTCACAGATTTAGAGAAAGAACTTGTGGTTACTGGGGTGAAGGGTGGGGGGAAGGGATAGTTAGGGAGTTTGGGATTGACATGTACACACTGTCATATTTAAAATGGGTAACCAACAAGGACCTACTGTATAGCACAGGGAACTCTGCTCAATGTTATGTGGCAGCCTGGATGGGAGGGGAGTTTGGGGGAGAATGAATACATGTATATGTATGGCTTAGTCACTTTGCTGTGCACCTGAAACTGTTACAACATTGTTAATCGGCTATACTTCAATATAAAATTAAAAGTTCAAAAAAGAAAAAAGTAAGGGAAAAGGTCTAGAGAAACTGCAGCGGCAGTTCTGGGGAAGGAATTAAGAAGGTAAAAGAATTCAGGACCTTTGCTTTTTTCCTATTGCTGGAATTTGTTTTAATTTTTTACATAAAGTGTCTATTCTTGCATTACTTGAATAAATAAAAGGGAGGAATAAAACAATAACGAGCCCAGTATAAAAAGTACCACAATTATGTAAATCTAAAAATAAATTAATGAAAAGGTATAATCTGAAAGTTTTATTCTCTAATATAATCATCCATCATCCCATTTCATCAGATTCTTATGAAATTTCTCCAATGTTTCTTATGGAAATATAGGCATATACTTATGTTTTACTTTTGCAACAGACCGTGGCATGGGCTATACTGTATTTTGCCTTTTTATACTGCATAGTTAAATTAAATAATGTATCTGATAGTTTAAATACGTGGAGCCCCTGTCGGTTTTCTGCTGTCTGGCACTCCTGTTAATTCTCATTCATGCTGTATTTTTTTTCCTTTTGGGTATGGTTTCCTTTTGGGTATGGCATTTTGGTCATTTAAAAATTATTCATGTAAATAATTTAGAGTCTAGTTGCTGTCACTTTCCATCAGGGAATTTTTGTTTGTTTCAACCAGATGATTGAGGGCACTAAACCACGGTTATTTTTGACAGACTTAAGGTCGAGAGGAGCAAAAAGTGGGAGATCAAGGCCAGTCAACGTTAAGCAACATTGTGACACTTTTCACTGAGAATTAGAACAACTACATCCTAGAACAAAGATAAGCTGGAAATAAGACAGTTCTTGCAGAGACATCATGGACCTAGACTCATTTTTGTTTGTATTTCTCCTTTAGTTTTAGTAGGGTTTCTTGAAATTATTGCCTGATGTCTTTTATTAGTGTTGGAAAATTCTCAACCATTATAATTATACTTCAGATATTATTTTTGTCCCATTATCTTTCACCTTTTCTTGTTAGGCTCTAATTAACATATATTAGTCCTTTAAAAGATGCACCATATGTCACTGTTGTTCTTTTTTTTTTAATTCTTTTTTTGTTCGGTTTGTTTTGTTCTTCAGTTTGAGTATTTTCTATGATCTTTAATTCTGTTCAGTAATACTCTATTCTGCTATTTCAGATATTCCTTTTATTCCAGTTCTACAGTTTTTATTTTATTTTGTTTATAAATTCCAATGCTTTTGTGAAATTTTTCATTTTTAATCTACTTTGTCTTCCATTTATTTTATGTACATCTTATTTTCAAGCTTTACTGAGAAGTAAAAATTATATTTAGGTTGTACGACATGATTTTTATTAAGGTGTAAAATGTGAAGATTTAATCTTTGTATACATTTTGAAATGATTACCACAATCAAGTTAACACACACATCAACTCACATAGATATCATTTTTTCGTTTGTTCTTTGGTGAGAAACTTAAGATTTACTCACATATCAAATTTCAAGTATATAATAAGTATTATTAATTATAAGCACATTGCTGTGTATTATATCGCCAAACATTCGTCTTATAAAGATGAAAGTTTGTACCCTTTGACCCATCCTCTGGTCACTGACAATGACTGCTCTACTCTCTGGTTCTATGAATTTGCCTTTTTTAGTTTCCACATATAAGTGAGATCATACATATTTATCTTTCTGTATCTGGCTTATTTCACTAAACATAATGTCTTCCAGGTTCATCCATGCTGTCTCAAAGGACAGGAGTTCCTTCTTTTTTTTTTTTTGTCTTTTCTTTTTTCTGTTCATGCATGATTGAACATTTAGGTTGTTTCCATATATTGGCTGTTTTGAATAATGCTGCAGTGAACATGGGAGTGCAGATACCTTTTCAAGATATTGATTTCATTTCCTTTGGGAATATACCCAGGTGTTGAGCATCTTTCCATGTAGCTGTTGGCCATCTATATGTTTGCTTTGGAAAAATGTTTATTCAGATAATCTGCCCATTTTTAAATTTGATTTTTTTTTGCTATTGAGTTGTATGAGTATTGTATTTTGCATATTAACCCCTTTTCAGAGATATGACTTGTATATATTTTCTCCCACTTAGTAGCCTGCCTTTTCATTTTGTTGATGGTTTCCTTTGCTATTCAGAAGCATTTTAGTGTGCTGTAGTCCCACTTGTTTATTTTTGCTTCTGTTGACTTTGCTTTGGAGTCAGATCTAAAAATTCATCACGAAGATTGATATCAAGGAGCTTATTGCCTATGTTTTCTTCTAGGAGTTTTAAGGTTTCAGGTCTTGCATTCAAGTCTCTAATACATTTTGAGTTAATTATTGTGTATGGTGTGAGATAGTGGTCCAGTTTCATTCTTTTGCATGTGGCTGTCCAATTTTTCCCACCACCATTTATTGAAGAGACTGTCTTCTTCCCATTTTATATTACTGCCTCCTTTGGCATAGATCAGTTGACTGTATAAGTGTGGGTTTATTTCTGGGTTCTGTATTTTGTTCCATTGATCAATGTGTCTGCCTTTGTGCCAGTACCATATTGTTTAAAAAAAATTTTTTTTTATTCAGGTATAATTGAATAATATTAGTTTCAGGTGTACAACAGTGTGATTTGGTATTTGTATATATTGCAAAATGATCACCAGAAAAATTCTAGTTAATGTCTATCACCATAAATAGTTATAGAATTTAATACTCTTTTGATTACTACAGCTTTGTAGTATAGTTTGAAATCAGGGAGCATGATACCTCCAGCTTTACTCTTCTTTCTCAAGATTGCTTCAGCTATTTGGGGTCCTTTGTGCTTCCATTCAAATTTTAGGATGTTTTATTATTTTTGTGAAAATTGCCATTGGAATTTTGAAAGGGAGTGCACTGAATCTGTAGATGGCTATGGGTAAAATGGACATTTTAACAATATTAGTTCTTCCAGTCCATGAGTGTGGAATATCTTTCCATTCATTTGTGTCTTCCTCAATTTCTTTCATCACCGTCTTCTAGTTTTCAGTGTACAATTTTTTCATATCCTTGGTTAAATTTATTCCTTGGTATTTTGTTCTTTTTAATACAATTGTACATGGGAGTGCTTCCTTAATTTCTCTTACTGATAGTGCATTATTAATGTATAGAAACACAACAGACTTCTTTGTATTGATTGTGGGTCTAGAAACTCTACTGAATTCATATATTAGTTATAACAGGTTTTTTTGTGTGTGTGTTTGTGTAGTTTTAGGATTTTTCTTTGTATAATATCATGTTATCTGCCAATGGTGACAGTTTTACTTCTTTTTTCCAGTTTGGATCTCTTTTATTTATTTTTTCTTGCCTAATTGCTCTGGCTAGGAGTTGTATAAAAGTGGTGATAGTGCAGATTCTTGTCTTATTCCTGACCTTAGAGGAATAGCTTTTCTGCTTTTTACCATTGAGTGTGATGTTAGCTGTGGGCTTGTCATATATGGCCTTTATTATGTTGATGTATGTTTCCTCCACACCCGAGAGTTTTTAAAAATCATAAATGGATGTTGAATTTTGTCTATTTTCTATTCATTATCCTTGTTTCTTATTTCTTCTTGAAATCTTCCCCTCTCCTTTTTTTTTTTTCTGCCTTCTGTGGTTTTAATTGCACATTTTATATTATTCCATTTTCTCTCCTTTCTAGAATATCAATTACATTAAAAATCTTTAAGCAGTTACCCTAGAGTTTACAATATACATTTACAACTAATTTTGTTGTAATCTAGTTTGAATTGACTAGAGTAAACTAACTTAACTAAAGTAGGAGAAACTAATCTAGTTTGAAAGTTTTTTTTAAGGTTACCTGGGATATGTTTTCATCAGGTATGGAAACACATGCAGACATGAAAATGACTGTCATTCCGGAAGGAATTTATCATACTCACAGTTCCCTAGAAATAAGAGATATGCCATGCCATGCAGAGGCCACATAAGGAAGCACCAGATTTGGTCAGGAAGCATAGGAGGTAGGGGGGAAATGTGGGCAAGAGCCTCTATTGTGGTTTCTTTGGGAAGAAACAGGAGAGAGGCAGGGTAAGCAGGTCTAAGGTTGGCTAGTTTCAGCAGTCCATGACGCATAGAGGCTGTCCTTAGTTGTCTGGTACCTAACCCTGGTGTGATTTTGGCAGGTGGATAGTGGCCTGGTGTATGTGAGTCTGATAAAGCAGACTTTATCAGACTATCAGGTGGTAGGGTATATGGGCTCTGGATTGATTGGTTTGCATATGAAAGGTGAGTTGTCTACTCTCTGAAGCAATTGGATAACCCTAAGGGCAGTCCTCTAGGTTGGTAAGGCCCTAGATATGAAAGCATTGGAATACAGAAAATGTGATGTTAATAAAGTTAGTCCTGTTGTGGTTTGAAATATGATCAAACCTTTGGCATAATAAGAGACTTTTAGAGAGTAGAGCATAAGCTTAGCTAAACAGCATAGAGAGCATTTTATTATGAGAGTAAAAAGGAGAAACACAAGTAGACGTATAAGGAATTCTTGTAGACCAGCTCATAACTAAATTTCCCATTTGTATAACATTAGCTAAGGAAATAGATCTGAAATTTCTGGAGTCTCTAAGAGCATCTTTGTGCAGTTGTAAATTGTGTTAAAAATTCTATATGTGTGTTTTTTGACAATAATATCCTAGTGTATTTTTGGGTAAAAGTGGCAAGTCAGGCAGTTTATGTTGTTGGAGAGTATCACCTGATTAGTTTGGTAAAGTATATATAAAGATCGATGGTATTTGTATGTACCCAAAGGGAAGAGGTGGTTGTTATCATGGTCAGAGATGCAGGATGGGAGTAGTAGGAGAAGGCACTAGGGAGTGAGTGGTCCTATCCCTAGGGTCCAGGGGTTCATGATACAGGGCAGGTGACTCCTAGGGAAAGCAATAATCTCCACCAGTTTTTAGAATGGCACAGATAGACATGGAGTGTAGGGATATATGGTTTGATAGAGAGCAAAAAATTATACCCTTGTCATGGGCTACACAGACAGCTGGCTCAGGAAACACAATAGAGTCCCTAATATCAAAGTAGGAAAACCAGTACATTTCTTGTGTGCAATTTGTGCCTTGGGAGAGGCAGTCCATGAGCCTGCCTGGGGTGGAAGTTTTAGTGTCTGAGGGGAAGTTGTCTCCGTGCAGGATGCAGAGTTATCTCCAACAGGCAGGTCTTAGGCTGGAGTGATGTCATCTGAGGTAATAACATCTCTAGCAGTGAGTTCCTGGGCCAGGGCAATGTTGTTTGGGGTGTAGCGCTAGGATATCCTTTTTAAGCTGATACCCACTTGAATGAATGCAGGTTTTATTTTTGTGGCTCTGTGGTATTAAAATGGTGCTGAAGTACTTCTGTGATTTGAAGGCAATGTTGGGGCTGTGACTTCGATTTATAAATATCTTTTAAGGGGCTTGTGGGTGCATAGCAAGCAGAAGTGATACTGACATCTGTGCAGAGCCTGACTGGCACAGCCCAAATTAGGTTTGGCTGGATCTAAAAGTGTCCCACAGTCTAAGGTTTTGCCCTATTAGGTGATGAGAAGAGTTCTGTTATAAATAGGTTTAAAATTTTATGACCTGATTTCGGTGTATGTGGTTAATAGGAGGTCAGGTTGTTTGCCATTTAAAATATTTATACCTGTGTTTAGGTCTCCATAATTATGCTGTAGGCAGGCACCCTAATTTGGCCAGTCAGTATGGGCCTTTTGCCTCAGGTGTTGGTTTGGTTGTTGACAGGCAAGCTGGTGAAGTCTTTGGGTTGTAAGGTTTGTATTATCCAAACTCAGTGGCATGTGGGCCGTAGCATTTGCCACGTCTGGCTGAAATAATGGCTTACTTGGAGGATTTGGGCCTCCAGATTGCAAACCAATAAAAACACTCAGACCAATGGTAATGAGATGAACAGTCAACAGAATGTTGTATAGCTGCACTTGAGAGGTTTTTGTTTTTGTTTTTCATTTGTTTTTGTGGTGGTGGAAGTTTAGGCTCAAATGGGTCTCATGTCAAATTAGCAGCTGCCTGGACCAGGAGGAAATCTATGGTTAATAGACCTCAGGAGGGTATGTACTTGGATCTGGTCTCCAACCCTTATGGGATGGGGCAAGATAAAATATTTACAACAGTAGGGGAGACATAATTAAAGGGACTCATATACAGTGAGTCTTTATATACATGGAGGCCAGACATAAGCCCCTTTAAATATAGGGAAGGAAAAGGGAAAAATGCTTTAAAGTTTGTGTGAAGTGTGTGTCAGACAAGGGTCCTTGAATTAAGAGACATTAATAGCTTGGCCAATATAGACACCCATTTAGGGGTCCGTTTGTTGGATTTGAAGAGGAATTATTTAAGGAAACCATTATGTCTCTCAATTGAACCAGCTATCTGGGACCTATTGGGGGCAATGAAAGTTATATTGAATGCCTTTTCCAATAGAGTGGCATTGTGTCTTCTGAGAAACGAAATGTGTTCCTTGGTTACTATTAATATTGTCTGTAACTATGAAGGGAATAAAGTGTGTCCTGGCAAGGGCTTCCATTTGGTCCTAAGAACTGCTTTTGATCAAAAGCTGGGGTGCAGGAAGGAGGGATTGCTTGAGTTCAAGCAGTCTTCCAGTAAACAAAATTACTCTCTACCCTCTGAAGGTGGACTGAAGTGTCTGATGCGTCCGCTGATTGTTGTTTTCTACCTGTTAGCGGCTGTGGTTGAACAACAAGCAACCCAGGGCAATATGTGGGATGGAAACTTAGAAACATCTTCATGGGTCAGTTACATCTTCTCCTCTGAACTGTTCTTTACTTGCCACTCCCTCACAATACCGTCTTGCTCTTGGTCCATCAAGTACCAACAACTTTTAAAAAAATACTGTTTTTAGAGCAGTTTTAGGTTCACAGCACCATTGAGAGGAAGGTGCATAGATTATCAATGTATCCCTTGCCCCTACACATGCATAACCTTCTTCGTTATCACCATCACTCACCAGAGAGGTATACTTATTGCAATTGATAAACGTACATTGACCCCATTAAAAAGCACCCAAAGTTCATAATTTGCCTTAGGGTTCAATCTTCGTGTTGTACTTTCTACGGATTTGGTCAAATAATGATATGTATCCATCATTATGGTATCATACACAGTATTTTCACTGCCTTAAAAACCCTCTGTGCTCTCTGCCAATTAATTTCTCCCCTCCCCACCTGCAGCCGTGGATCTTTTGTCTCCATAACTTATTTTCCAGAATGTCATATAGTTGGAGTCATACAGTACATAGTCTCTGCAGGTTGGCTTCTCTCGCTTAGTAATATGCATTTAAATTTCCTCCGTGTCTTTTCATGACCTTGTAGCTCATTTCTTTTTAGTGCTGAATAATATTCTGTTGTCTGAAACATGCCACAGTTTATCTGTTCACTTGCTGAAGGACATGATGGATGCCTGCAAGTTTTGGCAGTTATGAATAAAGCTGCTATAAACATCTATGCAGATACTAGAAATGTTTCAAAGGAAAACAGCAATACCTGTTGAGGGTGTATTAGTTATCTATTGCTACGTAACTGATTGTACCAAACCTTAGCACACGGAAACAACACAGTTCTTTGGGTCAGGAATCTAGGAGCAGCTTAGTGGGTGAAAACAAGATGTCAACTAGGGCTGTAATTATCTCAAGCTTCAACACAGAGGGGATTTGCTTCCAAGCTCAGTCATGTGACTATTGGAAGACCTCAGAAAAAGTTTCCAAGCTCACTCATGAGGGCCTCTCCACAGGCCTACTTCATGACATAGTAGCTACCTTCCCCCAGAGCGAATGAGAGAGAGAGACAGAGAATCCAAGAAGTCAGTCTTTTAATAACTTATCTTGGACATGATGACCCATCACTTCTGCTATATTCAGTTAATTAGAAGCAAGTCAGTAATTACGTCCAGCCTACACTCAATGGAGTGGGGATACACAGGAACATAAATACCAGGAGGCAGGGATCATTGGGACCCATTTTAGAGACTGTATACTACAAAGAGAATGTAGGGTTGACTATTAAAATAAAAGATTAAAAGCATCTTGTTTAAAATAATTCAAAGAAGCAATACAGTGTGGTGTTTAAACTCTATTAGATTTGCTAAGATAGCTGGTATTGTCATTATGTAATAGTATCTTGAAATTAAACTGTAGTGTTACTCATCTATCTGTGTTGAATAATACTTACATAACTCTAGTACAATTGTGTCTACCTAAGTATCTTGGATGCATTAACGAATTTTAAAAATGAGTTTTATGTACAAATTTTTGATTATAGTAAGTAACTTTTTATAACTGAATAAGATTCTTAGCTAACTATTTTTCTTTTATTTTCCTTATATTTAGTATTCAGAGGGTTTATCCTTGGAGTCATATGCTCTCAGTATTGTGCAGTTGCTGGGCCTTAATATGGGAATGAGTTATGATAATACTGAGACCTGCCATTGTTCAGGAGATGTTTGCACAATGTCACCAAAAGCTGTGTAAGATAATTTTCTTTATTAAACACACAGTATACTTAAAAATTTTCTTTTGGTTAGGGACTTTATATTTCTATTAACCAAACTGAATTAATTGACAATTGTAGAATACTATACCCTACACTAGGATACGCATTCTTTTCAAGTGCAGATGGAACACACACCAAAATAGACCCAGCACTCCCCCAGGCCTCTCCATGCCTGGGGACATTCTGTTCCTCCTTCCTACCTTCCAGAGTCTGGCTTGTATTTTTCTCTGCTGGCTAGATTGAAGATACCCTCTGGGGACAAGCCATATGAATTGTGTGATTTTAGTCATTCTATTTAAAGTTAAATGCCTTGATACTGGCATTATACAATATAAGGATGAACAGTACAATTCAAGTTAAAAATTTATCTTTTTTTAATTTAGAAAGGCATCAAGTCACAAATAAGTAAAATTATGCCCCACTGAGAGAGAGACTACTGAAGAAAAAGGCTCTTTAAGAATTTTAGTATCATTGATAATACTTTCCCCCTACTTTACAAACAATTTTGAAATCAGGTAGTACAAGTCCCCACGTTTTTTCATCTTTTCCCAAATTGTTTTGGTTATTCTAGGTTCTTTGTAGTTTCATATACATTTTATTATCAAATTTCCAATTTTTATGAAAACTCCTGTTGAGAGTTTTAAAAATTGAAGTATAGTTTATTTACAGCATTATGTTAGTTCCAGGTATACAGCATAGTGATTCAGTATATTTACAGGTTCTACTCCATTATAAGTTATTACAAGATAATGGCTATAATTCCCTGTGCTATATATATACTGTATCCTTGTTGCTTATCTGTTTTATACATAGTAGTTTATATCTCTTAATGCCCTACTCCTAACTTGCTCCTCCCCTCCTCCCTCTCTCCTTTGGTAACCCCTTGTTTGTTTTCTATATCTGTGAGTCTACTTCTGTTTTAAGTATGTGTTCTTTTGTATTATTTTTTAGTTACCACATATAAGCAATACCATATGGTATTTGTCTTTCTCTGTTTGACTTACTTCACTTAGTATGACAAATAGCATACAGTATTTGTCTTTCTCTGTTTGACTTACTTCACTTAGTATGATAGTCTCTAGATCCATCCTTGCTGCTGCAAATGGAAGAATTTCGTTCATTTTTATGGCTGAGTAATATTCCATACCATATCTTTTTTATCCATTCCTCTGTGGATGGGCACTTGGGTTGCTTCCATATCTTGGGTATTATAAATAGTCAATTTTGGGAGAGTTACCATCTTAACAATACTGAGTCTTTTGATTCGTGAATCTGGTATATGTCTTCATTTATTTAGGTCTTTAATTTTCCCCAGCAATGTATGGTATTTTACAGTTTACAGGTCTTGTACTTGTTTTGTTATATTTATTCTTAAACATTTTATTCTTTTTTGCTATTTTGAAAAGAACTGTTTTCTTAATTTCATTTTCAGAGTGCTCATTGCTAGTACATAGAAATATAATTTATATAAGTTTTGTATATTGACTTTGTGTGCTACAAACTTCCTAAACTCAATAGAAATTCCAGGAGATTTTATTTGTTGATTACTTAAGATTTTCTATAAACAAGATCTTGTTGTTCATGAATAAGAACAGTTTTATGTTTTCCTCTCCATCTATTTGTGTGTAATTCCTTTTTCTTGCTTAATTGCACTTGAAATAAATTCAGCCCAATGTGAATAGATCTGGTGAGAGTGGGTACCCTTGCCGTGTGCCCAATCTTAGCTATAGTTTTTTTTTTTTTAATAAATGTCTTCTCTTCTAAAACAGTATCTTTTATTCCCTGTAAATTGTGTTGTTTTATTTTTCTTCATCATTCCTATAACTATCTGACTTATTTCATATATCTATTTCCTGATGTTCATACTTTTTGCCCCTAGCAGGCACTTGGTCTACATTTCACTACACACCAGTTGCCTAGAAGAGTGCTCAGTAAATGTTTCCAATAATGACCTTTTAGCTCAGTATTCTTATTATTTCATTTTGTCCTGTGATGACTGAATCTATGTTATCCCAAATTTCTGTGAAGGCACAAAGTAGATAATAACTAAATTACTTCTTCTCTGTGTGAAATTGTTTCTCAGAGGAATATTCTTTCATCATCTTTTTGAGTATTGTATTTGTGTACACTATAAAAAATCAACTTTTAAGGTATGATTTGTCCGCAATAAAATTCATACACTTTAAACTTTAAGTGTACGAGTTTATGACTCTTGATAAATATATATAAATTACTGAACCATAGTGTCAATCAGGCTATGCAACATTTCCATTTCCACAGAAAGTTCTTTTGTGATCCTTGGCTATCCTTTTTACCTTCCACCCTGCCCCAGTCAACAGCTGATCTGATTTCTATCACTACATTTAGTTTTACTGGCTCTAGAACATTATGTAAATTGGATGATATGCACTCTCTTTTGAGTGTTCACTCTAGAAGGCTGTAATTTCTCTGAATTATTTAAACATTTTTCTTTAATTAATTGAATATATTTATAATGGTTCATTTCAAGTATTTGTGTGCCAAATCTAACACCTGGGCCTTCTCAGTGTTGCTTACTACTGACTGCTTTTTTATTGACTATGGTTTACATTTTCTTATTTCTTTGTATGATTATTATTAGTAGTAGCATATTGGATATTGTTGATAGTACAATAGAAAGCCTAGATTCTCATTACCTTCCTCTGAAAAGCATTGATTCTTTTTCTACCAGGCAATTCAATTATTGGGTAATCATTTTAAATTTTATGTGCTTGGTTTTATACTTTGTTAACATGAGTCTATAGAAAACTCAAGGCATTTCCAAACCCCTCTAAAATGGCAGGCCTGAACTTCCAAACTTGGTTTCCTCTGGGGATGTTGTTAGGGCTTGAGTTTAGGCCCTAACTGTTAGGACTGATACAGAGTAGATTTTAGTATAGGGCAGAGGTCAGCCAACAATGCTCTATAGGCTAAATTTGGCTGCCTGCCTGTTTTGTAAATTAATTTTATAGGCTTACTGTTTTACATGTTCTTCATGGCTGCTTTTGCACCACAGTGGCAGAGTTGAGTAGCTGCAACAGAGCATATGGCATATAAGCCTATAATATTTACTGTGCGGCCCTTCACAGAAAAGTTTGTCAGCTACTGGTCTAGGGCATAGTCTTTACTCTTAAATTGTATTCTTTCTAGTGTTTTAGTTGGATGCTGATATATTAGCAAACTACTAACAACTTTCTCACTCCGTCAGGACAGGTATTCCTCTTGTCCCTCCCATGGTGTAAATCAAACAACAGATTCTTGTTTGAAAAATGCCTAATTACAGAGAGCAAAAGATCTAAAATATACTTTTAAAGATAATACAGACATGCTCATATTGGTATTTATAGAAAAAATACAAAAATGATATTAAATAAATAAAAAGTATATTAAATACTGAGGCCAAAAATTTTTAATTCAGTTGTTTGGCACTAAGAAGGTAAATAAAGAGTAACACAGTTCCTATGTTTAAACAATTAATAAAGATTTTCAGATAGGTAAATAATTGGTCTTCTTTAAAACAGGATGAATGGCAAAAGATTTTGGAATTTTTTTTCATTATAAGAATTTTCTTGGTGAAATTTAAAAAGTGTGTTAAAAATGTTAGTATTTTTAAAATACTTTTATATTTTTAAAAGTGTGCCTATTGTTATCCATGAGAATAATGCTCTTTAAATCTCTCTTCAAAACATCATACATTACGAGAAATGTAGAGTTATACAGCAATAATTTTTGTCATACACTTTTTTTTTATATTTTAGGCTATCTGGGGGTATAAAGGATTTTAGCACTTGTAGCTTGGATGACTTTAAATATTTTGCTGCACGTTCTGGCCTTGAATGTCTTCATAAAATTCTTCCTGATGAGCCAGTTTACAAACAGAGGAAGATGTGTGGCAATGGAAAGTTGGAATCGGGTGAAGAATGTGATTGTGGCACTTTACAGGTTAGTGGAAATCTTTTCAAAAATAGTTTTTATTTCCCATATATGTGAGTACGAGGTGGAAAAGAAGACCTTGTCTTTTGGAAAAATAATTTTGAAAAATACCTTCTTTGGGGAAGATGGAAGCCTTTAAGTTTCCTAATTTTGCCATTTTTTGAAGTGGAGAGCAAACATCCTTTAGTTACTATCTGTCTTCAAATATTGCCCTCCTAAATTCTTTAGTGTATGCATCAGCTCTAATCTTATAATTAGTGACCACAAAGAGTGTATAAGGGGTTGAAGAAATATGCCTTTAACAACAAGCAGTAACAAAAAGACAAGAACATCTAAAGACTATAGACTATATAGCAAAATATATCGTTTGCTATTATACGGAAAAAAAGTTTTGTATTGACAGGTTATGTTTCCCTTCAACACTGCAGTGGATGCTCCTGCCATTGCAGTAAGGGAAGATAAAGAAACACAAAGAAGCACACAATGAAACTGCAGTAAGGCAAGAAAAAGAAACACACAATGAGTGGAAAGGAAGATTAAAACTGTCTTTAATCAAATTCAACTTGGCCACGTGATTGGAGAATCCTAAACAATCTGCCCCCAAAGTCTGCTAAAGCTAATTAATGAATGCATGTGAACCCAAATTCCATGGATTTCTATGTATAAACAATGAACAAATGGAAAATGAACTAAAATGTACAATTCCATATACATTGTTTCAAAAACATGAAATAGAGATAAATTTAACAGAATACATGCAAGACCTGTACAATGAAAACTTACATTGCTCAGAGAAATGAAAGAAGATTGAAAGGGAGACATATCCCACTTTCATGGACTGGAAGACACAATATTGCTAAGATGTCAGCTCTACATCAACACTCCACACAATCCCAATCCAAACCCCACCATCGTTCTGTGGAAATTGACAAGCTGATACTATAATATATATGGAAATGCAAAGGACCTAGAATAGACAAAGCAATTAAAAAGAACAAAGGTGGACCACATACACTAATTTTCTGTAAATTTCAAAATTTTCTATAAAGCTGAAATAATCAAGATAATGTGGTATTGGCCAAAGCATAAACATATCCCTTAATGAAGCACTATAGAGAATCCAAATATAAAATATTTATAAGATCAATTGATTCTCTGACAATCAGAGATGTTAAGGCAGTTCAATGGGTGAAGAAAACCTTTCCAACAAAGGTATTGTATGAACTAGATATCCATGTACATAAAAGAAAACTTTGACATCTCACCATACACAAAAATTAACTTGAAATGGATCAAAGACCTAAATATAAAAGCGAAAATCCTAAAGCTTTTAGAGTAAAACACAGGAGACAGTCTTTTTGACTCTGTGATAGGCAGAACTTTCTTAGGTAAGGCAAATAAGAATGAGGTTTTAAAGAAAAATATGTAAGTTGTACTTAATCAAATTTAGAAACTTTTTCTTTTAGGCTCTGTTAAGAAAAATAAAATGATAGACTCTGAAATGGGAGAAAATATTTACAATTTATATATGTTCAAACATATATATGTGTGTGTGTGTGTGTGTGTGTATATATATATATATATATATATATATATATATATATATATATAATATGTTCAAAAGCCAGTTCAAAGGACTTTTATTCAAATACATCAAAAGACAAGAATTATGGTTTCTGGTCTGACATGTGAGAAGTTTAGAAGTCACCACTTAGTCCTTACAACAAGTAAAAAGCTAACCAACTTGGAAAAGAAACAGCTCTTCTTGCATCCATCAGAGAAGTGAGGTCACAGCAAACCACTGCCCCACAAACTGGAAAAACCAACAGGTGAATGCAGAGAATCACAACTTACTAGAGTAGCAACGCACAGGCTAAAACCTTTTGGGAACCAGCATCTGGGTAGGAAAACCTGAACTGTAATTGACAAATTTCTGGAGTCTCAGTGTGTAGAACTCTGATAGTTTAAAACTCCAGGGGAACCCGATCATAGGAAGGTCCCCACACTTTTATGAGTTTTACCTGCAGAAACTTGAACTGGTTGTCACTGAATACTGTAGAGAAGTCTAATGCTTCTGGCAGAGGGAGGGGAAAAGGAACCATTTTGAAATAGCCAGAGCATTCTATTCTTAAGAAAGTCTGCCCTTACAAATGGAGTTGTATTGAAAAAGAAAAAAAACCCAAACTAGAATAACCAAACATTTGATTAAGAGAGACAGTAAGAAAAAAAGCTAACAAAGGAATATTTAAACTTTGAGTACATTAATACACGAGTCAATAGATGAAATAAATAGCCTTTTTAAAGTATATTATTGCTGCCTGTGGTGAAGCTGTTCATTGAAAATACCAATTAAAAATACCAGTAAGAAAAAACACACCACCAGGAAACTCAAACTTCTAATATTGGTAAATTACAGAGTTTAAAACAAACTTGCTACCGAAGACTGGAAAAGTTGATTGAAGGCACTGAATCTTGTAAAATACAAGTACGTATGGGGCCAGCATCACAGTGAAATCTGGACAGACCAGACTGGCTTCTGGGACCACTTTTCTGGGGGCAGAAGTTTGGGGGTTTGCCATTTCAGACAGAGAAGCTGAGAGTCTGCATTGCTGACAGTGTGTAAATAGATTTATTATGAAAGCAAGGATATAGGAAAAATTTAGAAGAGACTGGTAGCTAACAAGAAATCTAATAACTATTTCCTCTAAGGTTTTGGCTCCACAGTAGTATGTTAATATTGTTCAGATTATATGAAATGTAGTGAAATGACACATTTCTTTTACAACCTACTGGCTGAGATGTTGATTTCAATAAGTCTCATGTAAAGAGTGGGATTACTGAAACTGGTTTTTAAGAAATGCTCATACTTCGTAAATAAATTCTGTATTGCAGTTTTATTTGACTGTACCTAATCATGCATGATTGAGTAACAAAGCATTTGTTTCCAGAATTGTACACATCCAGACTGCTGTGATCCTAGAACATGTACAAAGAAAAAAAATAAAATATGTGGTTCGGGGGAATGCTGCACACGAGACTGCAAGGTAGGAGGCAATCTGTATTTTATATGTTAACATTAAATTTCTTTTTTAAAAAAAAAATTTATTTATTTATTTATTTATTTTGGCTGTGTTGGGTCTTTGTTGCTGCATGCGGGCTTTCTCTAGTTGCGGCGAGTGGAGGCTACTCTTCATTGTGGTGCGCAGGCTTCTCATTGCAGTGGCTTCACTTGTTGTGTAGAACGGGCTCTAGGCACACAGGCTTCAGTAGTTGTGGCACAAGGGCTCAGTAATTGTGGCTCACGGGCTCTAGAGCGCAGGCTCAGTCGTTGTGACGCACAGGCTTAGTTGCTCCACGGCATGTGGGATCTCCCTGGACCAGGGCTCGAACCTGTTTCGTCTGCATTACCAGGCGGATTCTTTTTTTTTTTTTTTTTAAATTTATTTATCTATTTTTGGCTTCATTGGGTCCTTGTTGCAGCGTGCGGGGTTTCTCTAGTTGTGTCGAGCAGGGGCTACTCTTTGTTGCGGTGTGTGGGCTTCTCGTTGTGGTGGGTTCTCTTGTTGTGGAGTGCAGGCTCTAGGTGCGTGGGCTTCAGTAGTTGTGGCTTGCAGGCTCTAGAGCACAGGCTCAGTAGTCGTGGTGCACGGGCTTAGTTGCTCCACAGCATGTGGGATTTTCCTGGACCAGGGCTCGAACCCGTGTCCCCTGGATTGGCAGGCGGATTCCTAACCACTGCGCCACCAGGGAAGTCCCAGCATTAAATTTCTTGAAATACGTGTTCCAAGGAGATGGAAAACATGTCACTACTCTATGCAGTCCTTCCCATCTTATTATATGCAAGCAGCATTGGAGCCCCTGTCACACTTCAGTCCACTCTGTAAACTGTCATTTCTAGGACTCTCCTGTACATAATGCCTGATGCTTCTCTCTCCTGACTTGACTTCCCATTCCTATACCACATTAGAAATCTTTCCTGTACCCATTGGGATTTCTCTATGATTAACATACACCTTGGGCAACCTTCTTAAGTTTTTATTTTATAAGACCATACTTAACATAGGGACAGGAAGTTAGATTAGTTCTTTTTTTGGCTAACTTCTCTTTACTGTCTTCTGGTAAAAATCCTCTGTACCTTCACAATTCATTCAGTTACTGTACAACCATTCAGTTCCTTTTAATGAAAGCATTTAACGAACCCCTGAAAGTTGCCCAACACCCAGCACAATCCATTGGAACCCTAAGGAGAAAGAAACAAACTCTTGAACAAAGGTAAATGGCACATATTCTTAAGACGGGAGGAAGAACATGATTTAATCTTTAAAAAAATTTTCCCCAGGTTTCTTGATATAATCAACATACAATTCTTTAGTTTAAGATGTACAACGTAATGATTTGCTCTAAGTATGTATTGTGAAATGATGACCACAATAAGGTTAGTTAACGCATCCACCACTTCACATACTGAGAACATTTAAAATTTACTATCTTAGCAACTTTTAGGTATATAATAACATTATTGTTAACTACAGTCACCATGCAGTACGTTAGATCCCCAGATTTTTTTCATTTTATAGCTGAAAATTTGTACCCTTAACCTACATCTTCCCATTTTCCTCACCTAGCACCCTCTGGCAACCACCAATCTACTCTCTGCTTTGAGGAGTTTGGCTTTTTTACAATTCACATGTGAGATTATACAGTATTTCTCTTTCTCTTGTCTGACTTATTTCAATTAGCATAATGTCCTCCAGGTTCCTACATGTTGTCGCAAATGGCAAGATTTCCTTATTTTTTATGGCTGAATATTATTCCACACTACATTTCTTTTAATACATTAATCTATTGCTCGACACTTAGGTCATTTCCATATCTAGGCTATTGTGAGTAATGCTGCGATGAACATGGGGGTGCATCTGGCTCTTCAAGACACTGGTATTATATCCTTCAGATATATATCCTGGATCAAAGTAGTTCTATTTTTAATTGAGAAACCTCCATATAGTTTCCCATAGTGACTGTAACAATTTACATTCCCTCCAATAGTGTGCCAGGGTTCCCTTTTCTCCACATCCTTGTAAACACTTGCTATTTGTTGCCTTTTTGACTATAGCCATTCTGACAGGTGTGAGGTGATATCTCATTGTGATTTTGATTTGCATTTCCCTGATTAGTGATGTTGAACATCTTTTCATGTGCCTGTTGGCCATCTGTGTGTCTTCCTTTGACAGATGCCTATTCAGGCTCTCTGTCCATTTCAAACTCAAGTTGTCCATCCACGTCTCTACAAATGACCCCATTTTGTTCCTTTTTATGGCTCATTAATATTCCATTGTATATATGTACCACATCTTCTTTATCCATTCATCTGTCGATGGGCATTTAGGTTGCTCCCATGACCTGGCTATTGTAAATAGTGCCACAGTGAACATTGGGGTGCATGTGTCTTTTTGAGTTATGGTTTTTCTGGGTATATACCCAGTAGTGGGATCGCTGGGTCATATGGTAATTCCAGTTTTAGTTTTTTAAGGAACCTCTATACTGTTCTCCATAGTGGCTGTATCAATTTACATTCCCACCAACAGTGCAAGAGGATTCCCTTTTCTCCACACCCTCTCCAGCATTTATTATTTGTAGATTTTTTGATGATGGCCATTCTGACCAGTGGAGACTGTCATACAGAGTGAAGTAAGTCAGAAAGAGAAAAACAAATATCATATATTCATGCATATATGTGGAATCTAGAAAAATGGTATAGATGAACCTATTTGCAAGGCAGAAATAGAGACACATAAGTAGAGAAGAAACGTATGGACACCAAGGGGTGAAAAGGGGGGGGGGTGGGATGAATTGGGAGATTGGGATTGACATATGTACACTAATATGTATAAAATAGATAACTAATGAGAACCTGCTGTATAGCACAGGGAACTCCACTTCGCTGTACAGTAGAAACTAACACAACATTGTAAAACAGCTATACCCCAATAAAAATTTTTTTTAAATTTTAAAATAAAAATTAAATTTAAAAAAAGGGAAAAAAATAAAATCAAGTTGTTTGTTCTGTTTGCTTGTTTTTTAATATTGAGTCATATGAGTTCATTATATATTTTGGGTATTAACCCCTTAACAAACATATTTGCAAATATCTTCTCCCATTCAGTAGGTTGCCTTTTTGTTTTCTTGATGGTTTCCTTCATTGTGCAAAAGATTTTGTTTGAATGAGTCCCATTTCTTTATTTTTGGTTTTTATACCCTTGCCTGAGGAGACAGATCCAATAAAAATATTGCTAAATTCAAAGTCAAAGAGTGTACTGCTTACGTTTTCTTCTAGGAGTTTTATGGTTTCTGGTCTTGCATTTAGGTCTTTAATCCATGTTGAGTTTATTCTTGTATATGATGTGATATGCACACATCATATACAAAAATTTCATTCTTTTAGATGGAGGTGTCCAGTTTTCCCAACATGACTTATTAAAGAGACTGTCGTTTCACCATTGTATATCTTCTTGCCTCCTTTGTCATAGATTAATTGACCATATGTGTATGATTTATTTCTGAGCTCTCTATTCTGTTCCATTGATTTATAACTGCTTTTGTGTCAGTAGCATACTGTTTTGATTACTGTAGCTTTGTAAAATAGTCAGAAGTCAGGGAGTGTGATAACTCTAGTTCTTTTTTTCTCAAGATTGCTTTGGCTGCTAGGTGTCTTTTGTGGTTCCATACGCATTTTAGAATTCTTTGTTCTAGTTCTGAGAAAAATGTCATGAGTATTTTGCTAGGGATTGCATTCAATCTGTAGATTGCTTTGGGTAGTACAGTCATTTTAACATTAATTCTTCCAATCCATGAACATGGTATATCTGTCCATTTATTTGTATGTATTCATCAATGTCTTATAGTTTTCAGAGTATAGGTCTTTCACTTCCTTTATTCTTAGGTATTTATTCTTAGGTATTTTATTCTTTTTCATGTGATTGTAGATGAGATTGTTGTGTATGTCTTTAGCTCTGAAGTGAGTCTCTTATAGGTAGCTTATAGATGGGTCTTGGTTTTTTTTTTATCCAGTCAGCCTTTTGATTGCAGCATTTAGTCCTTTGACATTTAAAGGGGTTATTGATAGCTATGTACTTATTGATATTTTGTTTCTTGCTTTCTGGTTGTTTCTGTAATTCTTCTCTTTTCTTTCTCTTTTAGTTTCTTCCCTTGCAGTTTGATGATTTTCTTTAGTGTTATGTATGGGTTCCTTTCTCTCTAATTTTTGTATATCTATTGTAGTTTTTGATTTGGGTTACCATGGGGTTCATATATGTTGACCTATAGCTACACCTACTTGTTTTAAACTGATAGTCATTTAAATTCAAACACATTCTAAAAGATCTACATTTTTTACCCCCCCACATACATTTTGTGTTTTTGATGTCATATTTTACATCTTCATGACTATTCCTTATATGTTTATTGTAGCTATAGTTGATTTTTACAATTTTTGTCTGTTAACCTTGATACTAGATTATTTAAGTGGTTGATCCACTGCCTTAACTATATATTTGCCTTTACCAGGGAGATTTTTCACTTCCTATATTTTCTTATTTCTTGTTGTAGCCTTTTATTTTTCACTTAAAGAAGATCCTTTAACACTTCTTGTAAGGTTGGTTTAGTAGTGATGAACTCTTTTCATTTTTGCTTGTCTTGAAAAAGCTTTATCTCTTTCTCAATTCAGAATGATAACCTTGCAGGGTAGAATATTCTAGGTTGTAGATTTTTTTTTTCTTTCAGCACTTTAAATATATCATACCATTCTCTTCTGTGGTGGCAAGTTTCTTTAGAAAAATAAGCTAAGAGCCTTATTTGGCTTCCCTTGTATGTGACTTTGTCTCTTGCAGCCTTTACAATTTTCTCTTTATCTTTAACTCTTGCTATTTTAATTATGATAATTCTTAATGTGGGTCTCTTTGGGTTCATCTTGTTTGGGATTCTCTGTGATTCCTTTACCTGGATATCTGTTTCCTTCTTTAGGTTAGGGAAGTTTTCAGCCATAATTTCATCATATAAAGTCTAAAAGTTAAATTTATTCCCAAGTAATATAGTGTTTTTGATACTATTATAAGTGGGATTTAAAATTTTTCTTTTTCATATATTTTGTTAAAAATGGATAGAAATGAAAATGATTTTAGTAGTTTGATTTTGTATCCTGCAACTTTACTGAATTTGTGTATAAGCTCTAATGGATTTTTTTGTGGTTCTTTAGGATTTTCTGTATATAAGATCATGTCATGTGAAAACAGTGACAATTTTACTTCTTCCTTTCTGATTTGAGTGCCTTTTATTTCTTTTTCTTGCCTAATTGCTTTGGCTAGAACTTCTAGTACTGTGCTGAATAGGAGTGGTGATAGTGGATACCTCCATTTGTTCCTGATCTTAGAGGAAAAGATTTCAGCTTTTCACTATTGAGTATAATGTTAGCTAAAGTTTGTCATATATAGCTTTTATTATGTTGAGATATGTTCTTCCTATACCGAATTTTTTGAGTGTTTATCATGAAAGGGTGTTGAATTTTGTCAAATGTTTTTTTCTGCATCTCTTCAGATTATATGAATTTTACTCTTAATTTTATTAATGGGGTGTATTGCATTTATTGATACCTGTATGTTGAATCATTCTTGCATCTAAGGTATAAATCCCACTTGACCATGGTGTTTGTTCCTTTTAATATGCTGTTGAATTTGGTGTGCTAGCATTTTCTTCAGAATGTTTTTCATCTGTATTCACCAGGGATATTGGCCTGCAATTTTCTTTTCTTCTGGTGTCCTTATCTGTCTTTAGTACTGGGGTAATGCTGGCCTTGTAAAACGAGTTTGGAAGTATTCCCTCCTTTTTAATTTTTTGGAAGAGTTTGAGAAGGATTAGTATTATATTATTCTTTAAATATTTCATAGAATTCACTTGTGAAACCATCTGGTCCTGGGCTTTTCTTAGGAGGTTTTAAAAACAAATTTAGTCTCTATAGTTGTGATTAGTCAGTTCAAGTTTTCCATTTCTTCATGATTCAGTCTTGGTAGGTTGTGTGTTTCTTGGAACGTATACATTTCTTCTAGGTCACACACTTTGTCAGCATATAATTCTTCATAGTAGCTTCTTATGATCCTTTGTATTTCTACAGTATCAGATTTAGTGTCTCTTCTTTCATTCATAATTTTATTTTATTGAGGCCTGTCTTTTTTTTACTTGGTTAGTCTAACTAAAGTTTTGCCATTT
Source organism: Eschrichtius robustus (assembly GCF_028021215.1). NCBI lineage: Eukaryota > Metazoa > Chordata > Mammalia > Artiodactyla > Eschrichtiidae > Eschrichtius > Eschrichtius robustus. The sequence goes on along the minus strand of NC_090844.1, from coordinate 31,591,549 downwards.
TGGATTTCAAAAATCCAACTCCTAGTTTTATTGATCTTCTCTATTTTTTTTTTAGTCTCTATTTCATTTATTTCCCCTCTAATCTTTGTTCTTTTCTACCTTTTACTAACTTTGGGTTTACTTTTTTCCTCCTTTTCTTATTCCTTTAGATGTAATGTTGGGTTGTTTATTTGAGATATTTCCTTTTTTTAATGTGGACATTTATTGCTATAAACGTAACTCTTATAACTGATTTTGTGGCATCTCATATATTTTGGTATATTGTTTTTGTCTATTTCAGGATTCTTTTTGATGTTTCTTTTATTTCTCCTTGATCTATTGGTTGTTCAGGAGTGTGATGTTTAATTCTGCATTTTCTGAATTTTCCACTTTTTCCTCTTTTATTGGTTTCTAGTTTCATAACATTGTAAAATACACAAAATATTATTTCAGTCTTAAGTTTCTTATAACTTGCCTGTGACCACCACATATCCTATTGTAGAGAATGATACATGTGCTTTTGAGAAGAATTTGTATTTTTTTCCATGGGAAATAATGTCCTATATATGTCTCAAGGTCCATTTGATCTATAATGTTATTTAGGTCTGCTATTTTCTTACTGACTTTCTGGTTGATTTATCCAATGTTAAAAGTAGGGTATTGAAGTCCCCTTCTGTTATTGTATTGTTGTCTACTTTTCCCTTCAGTCTGTCAATATTTGCTTAAAGTTTTTAGGTGCTCCAATATTTGGTGCATGTATAGTTACAAGTGTTATATTCTCTTGATGGATTGATCCCTTTGTCATCTTATGATGACCTTCTTTGTCTTTTGTGACTGATTTGACTGAAAGTCTATTTTGTCTAATATAAGTGCAGTAAACCCTGCTTTCTTTTGGTTAGCATTTGCATGGAATATCTTTTTATTCCTTTCACTTTCAGCTTAGGCATATTCTTAAAGCTAAATTGAGTTTCTTGACTGTTGAATCTTTTTTTTTTCTCTATCCATTTTCCACTCTGTATATTTTGATTGGAGAATTTAATCTGTTTACATTTAAAGTAATTATTGATAGGTAAGGACTTTCTATTGCCATCTTGTTAGTTGTTTTCTGTTTTTTAAAGTTCCTTTTTCTTTTCCATCTTCCTTTTTGATTTATTTTTTGTAGTGATATATTTTAATTTGTGTATCTATTATAGATTACCTCTTTGTGAATACCATGATGCTTACAAAGATATTTTATAGATATAACAGTATATTTTAAGCTGCTAATAACAACCCATCTTCTATAAATACAAAAACTTTGCATTTTTAATTCTCCTCCTCCTATATTTTATGCATTTAATATCACACTTTGTATTTTTTATATTGTGAATCCATTAAAAAATTATTATAACTATGTTTATTTCATAATACTTTTGTAGTAGAGATAAATGTGATTTGTCATGATTACAGTATTAGGATATTCTGAATTTGACTATATATTTACATTTACCAGTGAGTTTTACACTTTTATATATTTTCATGACTTAGTGTCCTCTTATAATTTGATGAACTCCTTGTTGGATTTCTTATAAGCAGGTCTGGAGATGATGAACCCCCTTACCTTTTATTTGTCTGGAATTGTCTTTATCTCTCCTTAATTTTTGAAGGGCACTTTGCCTTGTATAGTTTTCTTGGTTGGCAATTTTTTCTTTTAGTATTTTGAATGTTTCATCCCCCTCCATCCTGGTTTGCAACATTTCTGCAAGACAAATCCACTGATAACCTTATGGATTCCTTTATATGTAATGAGTAATTTTTATCTTGCTGCTTCAAAATTTTTCTTTTGACTTTTAACATTTTGGTTATAATTTGTCTTAGGGGAATATATTTTGGGTTTTTCTTGTTTGGAGACCTTTTAGCCTTCTGTTCCTAGCTGTCCGTATGTCTCCCAAGATTTGGGAAGCTTTCAGCTATTATTTCTTTAAAAATCTTTCTGCTCCTTTCTCTCTGTTTTCCCCTTCAGGAGCTCTTATGATATGAATGTTCATTTGCTTGATAAGCTACCATAATTCAGGTAGGTGTTCTTTACTTTTTTATTGTTTTTGGTTGTTGTTGTTTCTCTACTGGATAAATGGAAATAAACAATATTCAGGTTCACTTACTCTTGCTTCTGCATGATTGATTCTGCTTTTGAAGTCTTTCATTAAATTTTTATTTTTATTATTGTTTTCTTCAACTCTACAATTTCTGTTTAGTTCTTTTTGATGGTTACACTTTCTTTATTCCTCCATTTTGCTCTTGCAGTTTTTTCAATTTCCTCTGGTTATCTACCTGTGTTCTCTTACATTTCTTCATCGAGGTTCTTTAAGGTGATTATTTTAAAATCTTTCCACAAATTAAAGCCCAGATTTAGATAGCTTCCCTGGTGAATATTATCAAACATTTAAAGAAGAAACAATAACAATACACCACAATCTTTCCCAGAAAATGTAAGAGAAAGGGATACTTTAAAACTCATTTTAAGGCTTCGCTGGTGGCGCAGTGGTTAAGAATCCACCTGCCAATGCAGGGGACATGGGTTTGAGCGCTGGTCTGGGAAGATCCCACCTGCTGCAGAGCAGCTAAGCCTGTGCACCACAACTACTGAGCCTGTGCTCTAGAGACTGTGAGCCACAACTACTGAGCCTGCGTGCCACAACTACTGAAGCCCGTGCACCTAGAGCCCGTGCTCCACAACAGAGAGTAGTCCCCGCTCACCGCAACTAGAGAAAGCCCACACGCAGCAACAAAGACCCAACACAGCCAAAAATAAATAAACAAAATAAATAAATTTATTTAAAAAAATAAATAAGAAAAATAACTCATTTTAAAGGACAGTATTACCCTGACACCAAACCAGATGAAAGCCTCACAGGGAGACTATAGACCAATATTCCTCATGAATGTCAATGCAAAAACCCTTTTAAAATTACAAACAGAGTCCAGAAACATGAAAAGAATGCCACCATGACCAAGAGGGATTTATTTCAGTAATGCACGTTTGTTTAATTAATGTAGCACGCCATATTATTTAAATAAAGAAAAAGAAAATACATGATCACCTCAAAAGATTCAGTAAAAGGATATAACAGATGTAATAACTACTCATTTATAAAATTACCCACAAATTATAAATAGGGAGAAACTTAACCTGATACAGGTCATCTATGAAATACCTACAGCTAACATCATACCAATAACAAAATTCTGAGTACTTTCCCCCTAAAATCAGACACAGAGCAAGGAGGTGTAGGCTCTTATCACCTCTATTAAATGCTGTACTAGAGACTGTAGAGAGTACAGTCAGGTAAGAAAAAGAAATAAAAGTCGTCCAATTTGGAGGGAGGAAGTACACCTCTCTCTGCAGATGACATGATCCTGCATGTATGTAATGATCCTAAGGAATTCATCAAAAATAGCTTTGAAAACAAATGAGTTTATAAAAGTCACAAGATACACAGTCGCTATACAAAAATGAATTGAATTTCTATGTAATTGCAGTGAACAATCTTGAAATGAAATTAGAAAAACAATTCCATTCACAGTAGCATAAGAATACTCTTAATAAAAGAAATGCAAAACAGATTCACTTAACACATTTTTGAGGAAAAGAAAAAATCTAAGTGAAGTTGGAATATTCCATGTGAATGGATTGGAAGACTCAGAATTGTTAAGATGGCAATTTTTTCCTTTCTCGGAGGTCTCCAGTAGTATCTCTAGGTTTAATGAATCAGTAGAGAACTCACAGTACTCAGCATATAGCTTACTCATGATTATGATTTATTAAAGCCGAAGGACACAAAGAAAAATCAGCAAAGGCTATCTTTCCATTTACTTGTTTTTCATCATGGATTTCCTTCATCAATGTTTTATAATTTTCAGTGTGCAGATCTTATATATCCTTAATAAAGATTACTCCTAAGCATTTTATTCTTTTTGATGCTATTGTAAATAGGATTTTTTCTTAATTTGTTTTGTAGATAGCTCATTTTTACATTTAAAGAAACACAACTATCTTTATATGTTGATTTTGTATCTTGCAACTTTTAATAATTAAGTTATTATTTTTAACAGTTTTTTTGGTGAAGTCTTTAACCTTTTCTATATATAGCATAATGTCATCTGCAAACAGAGACAATTTGACTTCTTTCCTTCCAATTTGGATGTCTTTTATTTCTTTTTTCTTGCCTCATTGCTCTGGCTAGGACTTCCAGTACTAAGTTGAACAGGAGTAGTGAGAGAGGGCATCCTTGGCTTGTTAGCTATGGGATTGTCATATACGGCCTTTATTATGTTGAGGTGCATTCCTTCCTATAGCTAAGTTGATAGTCTTTCATCATGAAAATATATTAAATTTTGGCAAATGCTTTTGCTGTATCTGTTGAGATGATCACGTTATTTTTATCCTTCATTCTGTTAATGTAGTGTATTGCATTTATTGACGTGGGTATGTTCAACCATCCTTGCATCCTAGGGCTAAATCTCATTTGATGATGGTGTATTAACATTTTAATGTGCCGTTGAACTTGGTTTGCTAGTATTTTGTTGAGGATTTTTGCATCTATGTTCATCAGGCTGTTCATCAGGTCAAAACTACATTGGCATATAGTTTTCTTTTCTTGTGGTGTCTTTGTCTGACTTTGGCCTGAGGGTAATTCTGGCCTTGTAAAATAAGTTTGAAAGTATTTTTTCCTCTTCAATTTTTGGAAGAGATTAAGAAGGATTGGCCTTAATTTTTCCTTAAATGTTTGATAGAATTCAACTGTGAAGCCATCTGATCCTGGGCTTTTCTTTTTTGGGAGGTTTTTGATAACTGACTCAGTCTGTTTGCTCATTATTGGTTTGTTCAGATTTCCTATTTCTTCATGATTCAATCTTGGAAGATCATTTCTAGGTTTCTTCTAGTTTATAAAATTTGTTTATAATTGTAGTCTCTTATAATCCCTTGTATTTCTGTGCTATCTGTTATAATGCCACCTCTTTCATTTATAATTTATATGAATTGTCTCTTTTATTTTTCTCAGTTAGCCTAGCTAAAAGTTTGCCAATTTTATCTTTTCAAAAACCCAGCTCTTCGTTTTTGTGACTTTTTAAAATTGTTTTTCAAATCTCTATTTCACTTATTTCTGCTCTAATATATATTATTACTTTCCTTCTGCTAACTTTGAGCTTAGTTGGTTCTTCTTTTTCTAGTTCCTTGAAGTGTTAGGTAGGTTGTTTGTCTGAGATCATTTTTTGAATATAGGTGTTTATTATTATGAAAGTTCCACTCAGAAGTAAATTTCCTGCATCCCTTGGGTTTTGGAGTGTTGTTATCTCCAGTTTTCATTTGTCTCAAAATATTTTTGCTTCCTTTTAATTTCTACGTTGACACATTGTTTTTTTCAGTAGTGTATTGTTTAATTTTCATAAATTTGTGAAATTTCAAGTTTTCTTTCATTGTGGTTGGAAAAGATGCTTGGTATGATTTCAGTCTTTTTAAATTTGTTACGACTTGTTTTTGGCCTATGCTGTATCTTGGAGAATGTTCTATGTGCACTTGAGGAGAATATATATTCTGCTGCTATTGGATGGCACATTCTGTGTATGTTTGTTAGGTCCATTAGGTCTATAATGTTGTTCAAGTCCATTGTTTTCTTATGGATTTTTCTGTTATGGATGATCTAACCAATATTGAAAGTGTGGTAATGAAGTCACCTATTATTATTACTGTATTTGTGACTGTTTCTTCAGTTGTTAATGTTTGCTTTGTATATTTAGGTATTCTAAGGTTGGGTGCATATGTATTTATAATTGTTATAAATATTGTTTATTTAAAGTCTTAAAGTCTATGTTATCTGATATAAATGTGCCCTCCCTGCTCTCTCTGATGGCCATTTGCATGAACTACTTTTTTCCATCCCTTCACTTTCAGTTTATGTGTATCCTGAAGGCTTAAATGAGTTTCTTGTAGGCAGCATATAGTTGAATTTTGTTTTTTATTCATTCAACTACTCTATGTCTTTTGATTATTGAATATAATTCGTTTACTTTCAAAGTAATTATTGATAAGGAAGGATTTGCTATTGCCATAGTGTTGTTTTCTGTTTGTTTTGTAGTTCTTTTGTCCCATTTTTCATCTCTCACAGTCTTACTTTGTGATTTTTTTTGTGGTGGTATGCTTTGATTCATTTCTCTTTGTATTTTGTGTTTTGACTAAAAGTATTTTCTTTGTGATTTTCACAAGGCTTACACAAAACATTTTATAGTCATAACAGCCTATTTAAGCTGATAATATCTTCAATTTCATACAAAAACTCTTAAGCTTTTACTTCTCTCCCCCCACATTTCATGCTATTAGTCGTATTTTAACATTTAAAAATATTGTGTATCCATGAACAAATTGTTGCAGCTACAGTTATTTTTAATGCTTTTGTCTTTTAACTTTTATACCAGAGTTAAAAGTGATTTACATACCACCATATTATGTATAGTATTGGAGTATCTGAATTTTATTGAATACTTACTTTTGCCAGTGGTTTTTATCCTTTCATATGTTTTCATGATTCTATTTGGCATCTTTTCATTTTGACTTGAAGAACCTTCTTTAAAGAGCCTTTTTTTTTTTCGTAAGACAGGTCTAGTGGTGATGAACTTCCTCAGCATTTGTCTTTCTGGGAAAGTCTTATTTCTTCTTCATTTCTGAAGGACAGCTTTACCAGGTATAGTACTCTTGGTTGGCAGATTTTTTTCTTTGAAAATATCCTCCCACTTTCTGTACTGCAAGGTTTCTGCTGAGTAGTCTTACAGTCTTATGTGCATTCCCTTGTGATAAGTTTCTTTCCTCTTCTGTCAGTATTTCTTTATTAAGTAAGCTTTCTGCCCTTTCTCTTTGCTTCTTCTGGGATTCCCATATGCATAGGTTGTTTCTTTCAACAATGTTCCATATATACCATAGAATTTACCTTTTTTCTTCTTTGTTCTTCCAACTGGATAATTTCAAATAATTGTCTTTGAATTCACTGTTTCTTCTGCTTGATCAACTGTGCTTTTGCAGCTTTTTATATGAAAATTTTCAGTTCAGTCATTTCATTCTTCAGATCCAGAATTTATTTGGTTCTTAAAAACAAATTTCTGTCTTTGTTAGATGTCTCATTTTGTTTATGTATTGTTTTCCTGGTTTTTATTTGCCTATCTATTCTCTCTTATAGTTCACTGAACTTATGATGATTATTTTTAATTTTTTTTGTCAGGCAATTTGTGCATCTTCATTTCTTTGGGGTCTTCCACAGAGATATATTTTGGTCCTTTAGTGGTGTCTTGTTTCCTTGATTCTTTATGTTCCTTGATGCCTTGCATTGCTGTCTTCACATTTGAAGAAGTCGCCATCTCCTCCAGTGTTTACTAACTGGCCTTGGGAGAGAAAGAAGTCAGGCACCAGTCAGCCCAGCTAGAGTTCTGAGGGTCTCACAGACCTTTTCTATGGGTGTGTATACTCCATTCCTCTTATTCCCTCATAGTGGGAAAGTTTAGGATTGTATGCTTTCTCTCAGTCTTGCAAAGCTAGTATGAATGTGGAAAGCCTCCTATTTATTTTCCTTAAGGCTGTGCCCTGAAGTGTTCAAAGTTGTGCACCTTCCCCCAGTTCGGCAGAGTCCAGCCAGCTGCTAATATACATGTGTCCTCCGCAGCATTCTGCACCCTGTTGGAGGCTCACGTGCACCATCTGCTAGAGAGTGTGGGTGCTGGCTATACGGGTGTGTGTGGAGTGCTGGAGGTGTTGTTCTCTGGCTAGTTGTGGGTGTCCTCAGGTAAGGCATCCTATTGGTTCATATGGAGGGCTCTTGCAGGAGCCTGCGAGCCAGTTATTAGGATACATGGCTTGTTGCTGTGATCCATACACTGTTGCTGTGAGCACCCATCCCTTTTCCCTACTCCTACATGTCTCCAGACTGCCAATCCACTCAGTGTTCTGGGTCGGGGAAGACAAAAGTGGGCCTCGTAGCCAGTGTCTCACAAGGCTGGGGAAACCAGGCTCCTTACATCACTTTCACTTTCTCCTCTTGGAGAAGTCACAGGCCACCTTGGAGAAGGGGGTGATGTGGGTCAAGAGAAACTGTTGTTCTTACCCACTTCAATGCATCTACTCTCAGATGTTTTTACTCCAAAAGGGGACTGGAACCTTTTTGTTGGATTCCTGGGCTCCCATAAAGATATTCTTATCCATGGTATTTGTTTCTGTGTGAGTATGCAGCCTGGAATCTCCTAGTCTCCCACCTTACTGATGCCACTCTCCTCTTCTTTCCCATTATTGGACATAGTATAGGATTAGTTATTGATATTAATGGTAACTTTAAAAATTAACCAACCTGGGGACCTTCAAGATGGTGGAGGAGTAAGATGTGGAGATCACCTTTCTCCCCACAAATACATAAAAAATACATCTACATGTGGAACACCTCCTACAGGACACCTACTGAACGCTGGCAGAAGACCTCAGACTTCCCAAAAGGAAAGAAAATCCCCACGTACCTGGCCATGTGCCTAAGAGGGTCTTGGTGCTCCGGCTTGGTGTCATCCTGAGCCTCTGAGGTGGGAGAGCCGCGTTCAGGACATTGGACCACCAGAGACCTCCTGGTCCCAAGTAATATCAATCGGCAGAGCTCTCCCGGAGATCTCTGTCTCAATGCTAAGACACAGCTCCACCCAACGGCCAGCAAGCTCCACTGCTGGACGCCCCATGCCAGACAACTAGCAAGACAGGAACACAACCCCACCCATTAGCAGAGAGGCTGCCTAAAATCATACTAAGTTCATAGATACCCCAAAACACACCACTGGACACGGCCCTACCCACCAGAAAAACAAGATCCAGCCCCACCCACCAGAACACAGGTACCAGTCCCCTCCACTAGGAAGCCTACAAAACCCACTGAACCAACTTCACCCACTGGGGCAGACACCAAAAACAATGGGAACTACGAATGTGCAGCCTGCAAAAAGGAGACCCAAGCACAGTAAGTTAAACAAAATGAGAAGACAGAGAAATATGCAGCAGATGAAAGAGCAAGGTAAAACCCCACCAGACCAAACAAATGAAGAGGAAATAGGAAGTCTACCTGAAAAAGAATTCAGAGTAATGATAGTAAAGATGATCCGAAATCTTGGAAATAGAATGGTGAAAATACAAGAAACATTTCACAAGGACCTAGGAGAACTAAAGAGCAAACAAACAATGATGAACAACACAATAAATAAAATTTAAAATTCTCTAGAAGGAATCAATAGCAGAATAACTGAGGCAGAAGACTGGATAAGTGACCTGGAAGATAAAATAGTGGAAATAATTACCGCAGAGCAGAATGAAGAAAAAAGAATGAAAAGAATTGAGGACAGTTTCAGAGACCTCTGGGACAACATTAAATGCACCAACATTCAAATTATAGGGGTCCCAGGAGAAGAAGAGAAAAAGAAAGGGTCTGAGAAAATATTTGGAGAGATTATAGTTGAAAACTTCCCTAACATGGGAAAGGAAGTCGTCAATCAAGTCCAGGAAAGGCAGAGAGTCCCATACAGGATAAATCCAAGGAGAAACACGCCAAGACACGTATTAATCAAACTATCAAAAATTAAATACAAAGAAAAAATATTAAAAGCAGCAAGGGACAAGCAACAAATAACATACAAGGGAATCCCCATGAGGTTAACAGCTCATCTTTCAGCAGAAATTCTGCAAGCCAGAAGGGAGTGGCAGGACATATTTAAAGTGATGAAAGGGAAAAACCTACAACCAAGATTACTCTACCCAGCAAGGATCTCATTCAGATTCAATGGGGAAATTAAAACCTTTACAGACAAGCAAAAGCTAAGAGAATTCAGCACCACCAAACCAGCTTTACAGCAAATGCTAAAGGAACTTCTCTAGGCAGGAAACACAAGAGAAGGAAAAGACCTACAAAAACAAACTGAAAACAATTAAGAAAATGGTAATAGGAATATACATATTGACAATTACCTTAAATGTAAATGGATTAAAATACTCCAACCAAAAGACATAGACTGGCTGAATGGATACAAAAACAAGACCCATATATATGCTGTCTACAAGAGACCCACTTCAGACCTAGGGACACAAACAGACTGAAAGTGAGGGGATGGAAAAAGGTATTCCATACAAATGGAAATCAAAAGAAAGCTGGAGTAGCAATTCTCATATCAGACAAAATGGACTTTAAAATACAGACTATTACAAGAGACAAAGAAGGATACTACATAATGATAAAGGAATCAATCCAGAAAGAAGATACAACAATTGTAAATATTTATGCACCCAACATAGGAGCACCTCAATCTATATGGCAAACAGTAACAGCCATAAAAGGGGAAATCAACAGTAACACAGTAATAATAGGGGATATTAACACCCCACTTTCACCAATGGACAGATCATCCAAAATGAAAATAAATAAGGAAACACAAATTTTAAATGACACATTAAACAAGATGGAGTTAATTGATATGTATAGGACATTCCATCCAAAAACAACAGAATACACTTTCTTCTCAAGTGCTCATGGAACGTTCTCCAGGATAGATCATATCTTGGGTCACAAATCAAGCCTTGGTAAATTTAAGAAAATTGAAATCGTATCAAATATCTTTTGCAACCACAACGCTATGAGACTAGATATTAACTACAGGAAAAAATCTGTAAAAAATACAAACACATGGAGGCTAAACAATATGCTACTAAATAACCAAGAGATCACTGAAGAAATCAAAGAGGAAATCAAAAAATACCTAGAAACAAATGACAATGAAAACACGATGAACCAAAGCCTATGGGATGCAGCAAAAGCAGTTCTAAGATAGAAGTTTATAGCAATACAATCCTACCTCAAGAAGAAAAATCTCAAATAAACAATCTAACCTTACACCTAAAGCAATTAGAGAAAGGAGAACAACAACAACAAAAAAACCCAAAGTTAGCAGAAGGAAAGAAATCATAAAGATCAGGTCAGAAATAAATGAAAAAGAAATGAAGGAAATGATAGCAGAGATCAATACAACTAAAAGCTGGTTTTTTGAGAAGATAAACAAAATTGATAAACCATTAGCCGGACTCATCAAGAAAAAAAGGGAGAAGACTCATCAACAGAATTAGAAATGAAAAAGTAGTAACAACTGACACTGCAGAAATACAAAGGATCATGAGAGATACTAGAAGCAATTGTATGCCAAGAGAATGGGCAACCTGGAAGAAATGGACAAATTCTTAGAGAAGCACAACCTTCTGAGACTGAACCAGGAAGAAATAGAAAATATAAACAGACCAATCACAAGCACTGAAATTGAGACTGTGATTAAAAATTTTCCAACAAACAAAAGCCCAGGACCAGATGGCTTCCCTGGTGAATTCTATCAAACATTTAGAGGAGAGCTAACACCTATCCTTCTCAAACTCTTCCTAAATATAGCAGAGGGAGGAACACTCCCCAACTCATTCTACGAGGAAACCATCACCCTGATACGAAAACCACACAAAGATGTCACAAAAAAAGAAAACTCCAGGTCAATACATCTGAAGAACATAGATGCAAAAATCCTCAACAAAATACTAGCAAACAGAATCCAGCTGCACATTAAAAGGATCATACACCATGATCAAGTGGAGTTTATCCCAGGAATACAAGGATTCTTCAATATATGTAAATCAATCAATGTGATACACTATATTAACAAATTGAAGGATAAAAACCATATGATAATCTCAATAGATGCAGAAAAAGCTTTTGAAAAAAATTCGACACCCATTTATGATAAAAATTCTCCAGAAAGCCATAGAGGGAACCTACCTCAACATAATAAAGGCCATATACGACAAACCCAGAGCCAACATCATTTTCAACTGTGAAGTATTGAAAGCATTTAATCTACAATCAGGAACAAGAAAAGGATGTTCACTTTTGCCACTTTTATTCAACGTAGTTTTAGAAGTCCTAGCCTTGGCAATCAGAGAAGAAGAAAAATAAAAGGAATCCAAATTGGAAAAGGAGTAAAACTGTCACTGTTTGCAGATGACATGATACTATACATAGAGAATCCTAAAGATGCTACCAGAAAACTATTAGAGCTAGTCAATGAATTTGGTAGAGTAGCAGGATACAAAATTAATGCACAGAAATCTCTTGCATTCCTATACACTAATGATGAAAAATCTGAAAGAGAAATTAAGGAAACACTCCCATGTACCACTGCAAGAAAGAGAATAAAATACCTAGGAATAACCTACCTAGGGAGACAAAAGAGCTGTATGCAGAAAACTATAAGACACTGATGAAAGAAATTAAAGATGATACAAACAGATGGAGAGATATACCATGTTCTTGGATTGGAAGAATCAATATTGTGAAAATGACTATACTACCCAAAGCAATCTATGGATTCAGTGCAATCCCTATCAAACTACCAATGGCATTTTCCACAGAACTAGAACAAAAAATTTCACAATTTGTATGGAAACAAAAATGATCCCGAATAGCCAAAGCAATCTTGAGAAAGAAAAATGGAGCTGGAGGAATCAGGCTCTTGGTCTTCAGACTATACCAGAAAGCTACAGTGATCAAGACAATATGGTACTGGCACAAAAACAGAAATATAGATCAATGGAACAGGATAGAAAGCCCAGAGGTAAACCCACACAATATGGTCACCTTTTTTCTCATAAAGGAGGCAAGAATATAAAATGGAGAAAAGACAGCCTCTTCAATAAGTGGTGCTGTGAAAACTGGACAGCCACATGTAAAAGAATGACATTAGAACACTCCCTAACACCATACACAAAAATAAAGTCAAAATGGATTAAAGACCTAAAATGTAAGGCCAGACACCATCAAACTCTTAGAGGAAAACGTAGGCAGAACACTCTATGACATAAATCGCAGCAAGATCCTTTTTGACCCACCTCCTAGAGAAATGGAAATAAAAACAAAAATAAACAAATGGGACCTTATGAAACTTAAATGCTTTTGCCCAGCAAAGGAAACCATAAACAAGACCAAAAGACAACCCTCAGAATGGGAGAAAATATTTACAAATGGAGCAACTGACAATGGATTAATCTCCAAAATATACAAGCAGCTCATGCAGCTCAATATCAAAAAAACAGACAACCCAATCCAAAAATGGGCAGAAGACCTAAATAGACATTTCTCCAAAGAAGATATACAGATTGCCAACAGACACATGAAAAGATGCTCAACATCACTAATCATTAGAGAAATGCAAATCAAAACTACAATGAGGTATCACCTCACACGGGTCAGAATGGCCATCATCAAAAAATCTACAAACAATAAATGCTGGAGAGGGTGTGGAGAAAAGGGAACCCTCTTGCACTCTTGGTGGGAATGTAAATTGGTACAGCCACTATGGAGAACAGTATAGAGGGTCCTTAAAAACTAAAAGTAGAACTACCATATGACCCAAGAATCCCACTACCTGGCATATACCCTGAGAAAACCATAATTCAAAAAGAGTCATGTACCACAATGTTCATTGCAGCACTATTTACAATAGCCAGGATATGGAAGCAACCTAAGTGTCCATCAACAGATGAATGGATAAAAAAGTGGCACATATATACAATGGAATATTACTCAGCCATAAAAAGAAACGAAATTGAGTTATTTGTAGTGAGGTGGATGGACCTAGAGTCTGTCATACAGAGTGAAGTAAGTCAGAAAGAGAAAAACAAATACTGTATGCTAACATATATATATGCAGTCTAAAAATACCAAAAAAGTTTCTGATGAATCTAAGGGCAGGACAGGAATAAAGACGCAGACGTAGAGAGTGGACTTGAGGACGTGGGGAGGGGGAAGGGTAAGCTGGGATGAAGTGAGAGAGTAGCATTGACATATATACACTACCAAATGTAAAATAGGTAGCTAGTGGGAAGCAGCTGCGTTGCACAGAGATATCAGCTCCGTGCTTTGTGACCACCTGGAGGGGTGGAATAGGGAGGGTGGGAGGGAGAGGCAAGAGGGTGGGGATATGGGGATATATGTATATATATAGCTGATTCACTTTGTTATACAGCAGAAACTAACACTACATTGTAGAGCAATTATATTCCAATAAAGATGTTAAAAAAAAATTAACCAACCTGTCAAATACAACTAGTATAGTTATCTAGTGTCATCGGTGTGCCAAAAGGAAATATTTTTCTGCTGCACAAACAAGATTCATATGTCCACAAGGATACCTGAACAACTGCTGTCGAGACTGGGATAGTATTTATGATTCTAATTAGTTCCTGGGCCCAATCATGGAAAGGGACATAGCGCAGACTATGATTTTTCTGATATACACAGTAATTTTTTTTACACTGCTGTTAAGGCTGATATGATGGTCAGAAGCAGTAAATTAACTCACTCATCCCTGGTTCAGTTGTATAAAGGGACACAGCCCTGTATATGAATTATACATTACATATGCAGACTGATAGTCTTGGCAAGAATAAAAGTAAATTAAAAACTACAAGAAAAAAGAAAATAAAAATATTTTAGGAGAAAATAATGTGGAACAAGGAGCCAGAAGGTTTAATGTTTTAGGGTCGTTTGGGAATTAGAGAGCCGTGGAAAGGAAAATAAACCCCCTTTAATGGAGGAGCAAGTACAGTGATAAAGCTTGGTTCAAAGGGCATTTGAGGATCTGGGTATTTAAGTATTGAAAAAGAAGTTGGGTGAAAGAAGCCACTCTAATAAGGCTATATACTGTATGATTCCAACTATATGACATTCTGGAAAAGGCAGAAATATGGAGACAGTGAAAAGATCAGTGGTTACCAGGGACTGAGGGGGAGATGAATAGGAAGAGCGTGAAGGATTATTAGCGTAGTGGGAATACTCTGTATGATACCACAACTATAGATACATGTCGTTATACATTTGTCTAAACCTGTAGAATGTAAAACACCAAGAGTGAACTTTAATATAAACCATGGATTTTGAATGATTATGATGTGTCAGTGTAAGTTCATCAGTTGCAACAAATGTACCACTCTAGTAATACATGCTTTGCATGTGTAGGGCAGGGGTTATATGGGAAATCTCTGTACTTTCTCCTCATGTTTTCTGTGATCCTTAAACAGCTGTAAACAGTAAAGTTTTAATGGTAAAATAAATTAGAATAAAAGGAAGATTGCCATTTATAAACATTTGTAAAAGGAAGTATATTCTGAAGAAACAAATATTAATACTTTCTCATTATATGTATTTTCTTTTAAAAACAATTTTGATTATTTGTTTTGATTTGAATGCTAACTCTATAAGCTTGGGTAACACAAGTATTGTTTTGTCTTCCCACCCATCTCTTGGAGAACTTGTGTCAGGTTTGCTTCAGGTAGCATATACTTGTTGTAAATGAGAAAACTATCTAGAAACGCTCTTTCAGAGGCGGGGCAGTGAATGTTATATAATCTGGGTCTCTAGGACCTTTGAAGCCAGAACAAATTTGACTTAGTTTATGTACGATAGTGATGATAGCCGTGAGGAATTGGGACTTGGGTTGAGGAAAGGGTTTGCAGTCATGGTATTTATATGTTTGTTTTCAAAAGCAGATATAAATAAAGGGAACCCTGGAAGCTATGAGCTAACAGTAAGCACTGAAGAGGTCAGAGATATATAATTGGACAAGTTATTTTTTACAGTTGTTTTCAATGTGGTAGATGAAACAAACCTTCTTTTGTGTGTCCTGCAAACTTTTTTCTAAATGTTTATGAGGCATATTTATTGTTTTGTAAATGGTTGCTGATTTCTGCTTTAAGGATGGCATATGGAGAAACCAGAGTCTGCCCATGTGAGCATACCCTTAGTGGGTTGAAAGTAATTTTTATAATAATTACTTAGCTCTACTTTCTTTCTTTTTTATAATTATGGTAGTCTGCTTATCTTTGAGTTTCTCATATCTCTCACAAGCAATACCCACTCCTTTACGCACAACAGATTCAATCACCTAAACGTCTGTGCAATGCTTAAGTAGTTAACAAGAAGACAATTTCCTCATTGCTCTTAGCAACTTAGAAAAAATGGATGGAAACTTCAAGCCTGAAGAGAAAGAAAACTTGGGTATCATTTATATGTAATTTTTTCTTATGTTTCTTTTCTCTTCCAGATAAAACCAGTTAATACACCTTGTAGGCAACCAGTTGATGAATGTGATTTTCTAGAATTCTGTGATGGGAATAACGCACACTGTGTGCCTGACACTTACGCACGTGATGGACAGAGTTGTGATTCGGGTGACTCCTTCTGTTATGAAGGACGATGTCGGTCGTTTACCAGACAGTGCAGAAAATTAATAGGAGGAGGTAATGACCACAATTTTCTTCTTAGTTCCTAAATTCTGATGATTCCAAGCTCTGTTATTTAATGCTATAAAACAAAAATGTGAGTGTAATTTTAAAATAAATGTATCCTATTTGTAGGCCTAATGTATATTAGTGTTAAAGGAAGTAAAGTTTTCTTGATTCTGAGAAAGCACTTCTGAATTTATAAGGAATCCTTATTTGCACAAGGGCGAGACCTCAAGTGGAAATGCAGCTTCTTGGAAGATTATATTGACAAAAAAATTAAGTAATAGTCAACCTAAGAAAGAAATAGAGAATTTTATTCAAGCCAATCTGAGGATTATAACCCAGGAGATAGTCTTCCAAAAAGCTCTGAGAACTGTTCTGCCCATTAGAGGTCAAGGCACAGTTATATATGTTTTCAAGACAAAGGGTTATACATGAAAGTAACATACTGACAGTATACATAGTCCAGATCTGCGTGTAGAAGACATGTAGTGGTTCATCGTGAACCCTTACAGGATTGAGAAAGGAATGTTATCTCCTAAGGAGTCATCTTGCTGATGCCAGGAGAACATTGCTCTTTTTGTTTTGACACATAAAGCAATGTGAGTGCAAAACGAACAGTTACGTCAGGGTTTCTCCACGTCAGCACTGTGGATATCTTAGGCCAGGCAGTTCTTGCTGTGAGGGGTGTGGGGTCCTGTGCACTTTAGCATTTTTAGCAGCATTCATGGCCTTTTCCTTCCAGACACAACGCCTGCAGGCCTTTGTGGTTTTCACAGCTGGGGTGGAACTGATGCTGGCTTCTAGAGAGTGGAAGTCTGAGTTGCTACTAAATATCCTACCATGCACAAAACAGCCCCTATAAGAAAGAATTATCTGACCCCAAATATAAGGACTTACCAGATGCCATCTCATTAATTGCTTTCTGGCTGTTTTGTAGTTCCACTGAGAGAAAATATTTGCAAATCGTACATCTGATAAGAAATTAATATCCAGAATATATAGAAAACTCCTAAAACTCAGCAACAGAAAACAAACAGCCCGATTCAAAAACAGGCAAATGATGTGATTAGGTATTTCTCTAAAGAAGACATGCAGATGGCCAACAAGCATATGAAAAGAAGCTCAACATCACTAATCATTAGGGAAATGCACATCAAAACTATGAGATACCACCTCACACCCATTAAGATGGCTGCTGTCAAAAAAAAAAAGAACACAACAAATGTTGATGAGAATGTGGAAAAATTGCAACAGTTGTGCACTGTGGGTGGGAACATAAAATGGCATCACCACTATTCTGTGTGTGGAGATTCCTCAGATTATTAAAAGTAGAATTACCATATGACCCAGCAATTGCTCTTGTGGGTATACACAAAAGAATTGAAGGCAGTGTCTGGAAGAGATATTTATGCACTCATGTTCATAGCAGCGTTATTCACAATAGCTAAAACTTGGAAGCAACCCAAATGTCTATCAGTGGATGAATGGATAAAGCAAACTGCGGTGTATATAAACAATGGAATATTATTTAGTCTTAAAAAGGATGGAAATTTTGCAACGAAGTACAAGATGGAGGAACCTTGAGGACATTATGCTAAATGAACTAAGCCAGTTACAAAAAGACAAATGCTGTATGATTCCACTGATATGAGGTACTTAGTAATCAATATCACAGATACAGAAAGTAGAATGGTGGTAGCTGGGGCTTGGGGAAGGGAAGAATGGAGAGTTGTTATTCGATAGGTATAAAGTTTGCATTTTAGAAGATAAAAAGAGTTATGGAGATGGATGGCAGTGATGGTTGCACAACAATGTGAATGTACAATGAACCACTGAACTGAACACTTAAAAATAATTAAGATGGTAAACTTTGTCATGTGTATTTTAACACAATACAAATTTGTAGAAAACAAAAACCAATTTATTTGATATATAGTACCTACCTCTTTTAAAATTTCTTTAAAATAATCCAGCTACATATTTTTTAAAGCTTCATTGCATAATTTCCTTACTCTGAAGCCCATTAGCAATTAGTGTTTTACCATTTTATCATCATATTTTGTATAGTTAGATCTAAATCTTTAATTTCTTGAAGCTTGGGAACTATTTCCTCCCATCCTCTGTGCTTTCATGAGCATCTAAAATAGAATTCATAGGTAGTAAATATATGTGGATTTTTTTTTAAGCGGGGGGACAAAAAGGAAGGATCCCTTATGCCAACACAGTGCTGATGTCACTCACTTCAGCACTTCATATAAGGCAAGTCTAGTGATCATGAACTTCTTCAGCTTTTGTTTGTCTGGAGAGATTTTCTCTCTCCTTAATGTTTTAATTGAAGTATAGTTGATATACAGTAATGTTATATGTTACAGGTGTACAATATAGCAATTCACACTTTTTAAGTTTATACTACTTTTATAGTTATCATAAAATATTGGCTATATTCCCCACGTGATACAATATATCCTTGTAGCTCATTTTCTACCTAATTTATACCTCTTAACCTCCTACCCCTATATTGACCCTCTCCCCTTGCCTGTCCCCCTGGTAACCACTAGTTTGTTTTCTGTATCTGTGAGTCTGCTTCTTTTTTGTTATATTCACTACTTTGATATATTTTTTAGATTCCACATATAAGTGATATCATACAGTATTTGTCTTTCTCTGACTTATTTCAGTTAACAGTGACCTCCAAGTGCATCCAAGTTGTTGCAGATGGCAAAACTTCATTCTTTTTTACGTTTGAGTAGTATTCCATTATGTGTGTGTGTGTACTCGTACACCACATCTTCTTTATCCATTCATCTGTTGATGGACACTTTGGTTGCTTCGACAATTGTAAATAGTGCTTCTATGAACATTGGGAGGCATGTGTCTTTTTGAATTAATGTTTTTGTGGGGTTTTTTCTTGGATATATATCCAGGAGTGGAAATGCTGGGTCATATGGTAGTTCTACTTTTAGTTTTGTTTTTTTTTTTTTTAAAGTTTTAATTTATTGATTGATCGATTGCTTGATTGCTATGTTGGGTCTTCGTTTCTGTGCTAGGGCTTTCTCTGGTTGCGGCAAGCGGGGGCCACTCTTCATCGCGGTGCGCTGGCCTCTCACTATCGTGGCCTCTCTTGTTGCGGAGCACAGGCTCCAGACGCGCAGGCTCAGTAGTTGTGGCTCACGGGTCTAGTTGCTCCGCGGCATGTGGGATCTTCCCAGACCAGGGCGCGAACCCGTGTCCCCTGCATTAGCAGGCAGATTCTCAACCACTGCACCACCAGGGAAGCCCCTACTTTTAGTTTTTTAAGACCTCCATACTGTTTCCCGCAGTGGCTACCCCAGTGTACAGTCCCACCAATAGTGTACGATGGTTCCCTTTTCTTCACATCCTCCCCAACAGCTGTTATTCATTTTCTTTTTGATGATAGCCATTCTGACCAGTGTGAGGTGATACTGTGGTTTTGATTTGCATTTCCCTCGTGATTAGCAATGTTGACCATCTTTTCATGCACTTGATGGCCATCTGCATTTCTTTTTTGGGAAAATTTCTGTTCAGTTCTTCTGCCCATTTCTTAATCGGGTTGTTTGTTTGTTTGTTTTAATGTTGAGTTGTCTGAGCTTCTTATATATGTAGGATATTAACCCGTTATCTGTCATATCATTTGCAAATGTTTTCTCCCAGTCTGTAGGTTGTGTTTTCATTCTGTTTATGGTTTCCTTTGCTGTGCAAAATCTTTTAAGTTTAATTAGGTCCCATCTGTTTATGTTTGCTTTTATCTCCTTTGTTTTAGGAGATGAATCCAAAAAAAATATTCCTGCGATTTATATCAAATAGTGTTCTGCCCATGTTTTCCTCTAGGAGTTTTTTGGTATCTGGTCTTACATGTAGGTCTTTAATCCATTTTGAGTTTATTTTTGTATCTGGTGTGAGAAAATGTTATAATCTCATTCTTTCACGGGTAGCTGTCCAGTTTTCCTAGCACCATTTGTTATTGAAGAGACTGTCTTTTCTCTGTTGTATATTTTTGTCTCCTTTACTGTAGACCATAGGTGCATGGGTTTATTTCTGGGCTCTCTATACTGTTCTATGTGTCTGTTTTTGTGCCTTCACAACAGTGGGTCTTGTTTTTGTATCCATTCAACCACTGTGTATCTTTTGGTTGGAGCATTTATTCCTTTTCCTTTAAGGTAATTATCGATATGTATGTTCATATTGCCATTTGTTAATTGTTGTGGGTTTGTCTTTCTCAGTCTTTTTGGTCCTTTCTTCTTCTTTTGTTCTCTTCTCTTGTGATTTGTTGACTATCTTTGTGTTATGTTTGGATTCCTTTTTCTTTTTTGTGTATACCTAATATCGATTTTTGGTTCGTGGTTACTGTGAGATTTTTGTATAACAGTCTATATATATTCGTGATTGTTTCAAGTTGCTGATCTCTTCATTTCAAACACATTTTTAAAATCCTGTATTTGTATTTTCCTCCCCTTGCAATTACTGATTTCTCTGAATTCTTTTGATATTATATTTTATATCTAATTGTTTTGTGTATCCCTTAACTGCTTATTGTGGATATAAATGATTTTACTACTTTTGTCTTTTAACTTCCATACTAGCTTTGTGTGTGGATGATTTCCTACCTTTACTATACCTTTACCTTACCAGTGAGGTTTTTCATTTTGCAATTTTCTTGTTTCTAGTTGTGGCCTTCTCTTTGTCGCCTAGAGAAGTTCCTTTAACATTTTTTGTAAAGCGGGTTTGGTGGTGCTGAACTCTTTTACCTTTTGCTTGTCTGTAAACATTTTGATCTCTCCATCAAATTTAAATGAGAGCCTTTCTGGGTGGAGTATTCTTCTTTGTAGGTTTTTCCATTTCATCACTTTAAATATATTGAGCCACTCCCTTCTGGCCTGCAGTTTCTGCTGAAAAATCAGCTGATAGCCTTATGGGGGTTCCCTTCTATGTTATTTGTTGCTTTTAATATGTTGCTTTTTTCTATGTCTTTAATTTTTGGCAGTTTGATTAATATGTGTCTCAGCGTGCTGCTCCTTGGGTTTCTCTTGTATGTGACTCTCTGTGCTTCCTGGACTTGAGTGACTGTTTCCTTTCTTATGTTAGAGAAGTTTTTGGCTATAATTTCTTCAAGTATTTTCTCAGGTCCTTTCTGTCTCTCTTCTCTTTCTGGAACCCCTATAATGCGAATATTATGTGCTTGATGTTGTCTCAGAGGTCTCTTAAACTGTCTGCATTTCTTTTCATTCTTTTTTCTTTTCAGCACAAGTGATTTCCACTACTCTGTCTTCCAGCTTACTCATTTGTTATTCTGCCTCATTTAGTCTTCTATTGATTCCTGCTAGTGTCTTTTTCATTTCAGTTATTTTTAAAATTAATTTATTTTATTTTTGGCTGCGTTAGATCTTCGTTGCTGCCTGCGGGCTTTCTTTAGTTGCGGCGAGTGGGGACTACTCTTCGTTGTGGTGCACGGGCTTCTCATTGTGGTGGCTTCTCTTGTTGCAGAGCACGGGCTCTAGGTGCACGGGCTTCAGTAGTTGTGGCTTGCAGGCTCTAGAGTGCAGGCTCAGTAGTTGTGGTGCATGGGCTTAGTTGCTCCACAGCACGTGGGATCTTCCGGGGCCAGGGCTCGAACCCATGTCCCCTGCATTGACAGGCAGATTCTTAACCACTCCACCACCAGAGAAGCCCATCATTTCAATTATTGTATTCTTCATCTCTCTTTTGTTGTTCTTTATATTTTCTAACTCTTTGTTAAAAACTTCTGACTTCTCGCTTTGTACATCCATTCCCATCCCAAGTTCTTTTATCATCTTTACGATCATTACTCTGAACTCTTTCTTGGGTAGGTTGCCTATCTTCACTTCACTTAGTTCTTCTTCTGGGGTTTTATCTTGCTCCTTCATCTGAAATATGTTCCTCTGCTGCCTCATTTTGTTTAAGTTGCTATTGTATTTTTGTCTATGTGGTAGGTTAGTTACATTTCTTGACCTTGGAAAAGTGGACTTCTGTAGGAGATGTCTTATGTGTCTTAGCAGTGCACACCCCTTTTGATACCCAAGCCATATGCTCTGTGGATTTGCCCTAAGAGAACTGTGTGGGCCCTTCTTTTGTGGTGGACTGACGATGTGGTTGGTGTGGTAAGCTTGGTTGGCCCCTGGTCTGGTTGATTGCCAGGCCCTGCCTTTTGTGAAGGCACTCAGCTGCTGGGCGGTAGGGCCGGGTTACAAGGCGGCTGACTGCAGAACCCCAGGGAGCTCTGGATCTAGCGCTGGATCACTGGTGGACAGAGTCAGGGTCCAGAACACTCCAGGGATGTTTTCCCCCATTGGTGGGTGAAGCCGTGTCCTGGGGTTAATGTGCTGGATTACCAGCAGGCAGAGTTAGGTCCTGGAGTCTGGCTTCAGGACCCACAGTTCCCAGAGCTGGTGTCAGATTGCTGGTGGGGGTGGTCGATTTCTGATACAGTTGGGTATGGCATCTGGGGTGTCTTGAAGCTTGTTGTTGGGCTGCTAGTGGGCAGCGCCATGGCACAGCTGGTCCCAGGGTAGGGTCTGGCCTGCCATGCACAGGCTGTATCCACAGGCTGTGGGACTGTGGTTTTCTTGCGTTTGGTGTCTGCCCTCTGGTGGGTGAGACTGGTCTAGAGACTAGTGCAGGTTTCCTGGAAGGCAGGGCCAGTGCCTGCCCACCGTTGTGTGGAGCTTGGTCTTGGCCCTCTCATAGGCAGGGCCATGTCTAGTGGCCTGTCTAGAGTTGCTGTGGGTTCGGGAATCTTTTGGTAGCCTGTCTGCTGATAGATGGGACTGTGTTCCCACCCAGTTTGTTGTTTGGCCTGAGGCATCCCAGCACTGGTTGCCTACAGGTGTTTGATGGGGCCAGGTTTTGGCACGAATGAGATAAACGGAGTATCCCAAGATGGTGGCTGCCAGCAGCAGTGTCCACACGGTAGTATGCTCCCAAATATGCCTGCTGCCAGTGTCTATGTCCCCAGGATGATCTGTAGCTACCCCTGGCTGTCTGGGAGACTATCCAAGACCAGCAGGTAGATCTCTCCCAGGCTCCTATCAAATTAGTGCTCTTGCCCTGTGTCCTGATGTGCGTGAGATTTTCTGTATGCTCTTTAAGAGTGAAGGCTCTATTTCTGCCAGTCCTTTGGGATTTCTGAAATTAAGCCCCACTGGCCTTCAGAGACAAATGCTTTGGGGGCTTGTCTTCCTGGTGTAGGACCCCTGGCTGGGGAGCCCAGCGTGGGGCTCAGAACTCTCACTCCTGTGGGAGAACCTCTGCATTCTAATTATTCTTCAGTTTGTGGGTTGCCCACCCAGTGGTATGGGATTTGATTATATCAGGAGTCTGCCCCTCCTGCCCATCTTGTTGTGGTTCCTTCTTTATGTGTTTAGGTGTAGAAGATCTTTTCTGGTAGGTTCTGGTCTTTTTCATCAATGGTTGTTCTCAGATAGTTGTGATTTTGGTGTACTCATGAGAGGAGGTGAGCTCAGGGTCTTTTTACTCTGCCATCTCCTCTCCTTAATTGAAGGGCAGTTTTCCCCTGTATAGTATTATTTGTTGGTAGTTTTTATCTTTCAGCACTTTGAGTATATCATCCCATCACCTTCTGGCCTGTAAGGTTTCTCATGAAAAATCCACTCATCGTCTTATGGGGGTTTCCTTTTATGTGACAAATCACTTTTTTTCTACTTTCAATATCTTCTCTTTGTCTCTGAATTTTGAGAATTTGATTGTAATGCGTCTTGGTATGGATTTCTTTGGGTTCAACTTATTTGAATTTCTTCGGCCTTCCTTGTTCTGAACATCTACTTCCTTTCTCCACTTTGGAAAATGTTTAGCCTTTATTTCTTTGAATATACTTTCTGATCCTTTCCTTCTCTATTCTTCTTCCAGAACCCCCATAATGTATATATTAGTGCCTTTGGTGGTGTCCCATAAGTCCCTTAAGCTTTCTTCACTTGCTTTCATTCTTTTGTCTTGTTTGCTCTTCTTACTACATAATTTTCAATGGCCTGTATTCGGGTTTGTTGATGCTTTCTTCTGCTTGATCTAGTCTGTTGTTGAACCCCTCTAGTGCATTTTTCCGTTCAGTTTGTACAAGTGGTACTTGGGCCTCTGGACAAATGGATCTACTCTTTCCCTTTCAAGGGGGAAATTGAAAGCTGGGATTATTCATCCACTCACCCTTTGGTGAGCAGGGGGGAGTACCCTTGGTGTCAAATATGCCAAGATGCTGTCCTTGTTGTCCCCCAGGCAGCTAGATTGTCCAGACCCATCAGAGCTCCCAGAACTTGAAAAGCAAATTCCAGATCTATGGAAAGCCTCCTTGGAAATATATGGGTGCTGGACCTGCAAACAAATTCCTTCTCTCTTCTGGGTGAAGCTGAGAGCTTCCTGCTTGTAAGCACTGCACTAGGGCAGGTTTCTGCCAAGAGGGTTCCTGAATCTCCCTACTGACTCCAGTGGTTTTGCTTTCTCCCAGAGAAGATGAGACTTTCATTTATTTTCAGGTTCGTCACAAAGGGAATTTATTTATGAATTGTTGCTGAATCAGTGTATTTGTGAGAGGGCTTTCTTCTAGTGCTTCCTACACCACTATGTTGCTGGTGTCTTTCTCCCTTGGGAATCTCCCCCCACCAATGTTATTGAGATATAATTGACATATAACACCGTGTAAGTTTAAAGTATAAAAATTGTTGCTATGATACATTTAAACGTTGCAAAAATGATTCTCACCATTGCATTAGCTAACACCTCCATCCTGTCACATAATTACCATTTCCTTTTTGTGGTGAAAACTTTAAAGATTTACTCTCTTTGCAACTTTCAAGTATATGACACAGTATTCTTAGCTGTAATCACCATGCTGTACATTAGATTCACAGAACTTGCTAATATTATAACTGGAAGTTTGTACCCTTCAACCAATATCTCCCTATTTCCACTACTTGGAGCCCATGATAACCACCATATTACTCTCTTTCTCTGAATCTGGCTTTTTGGATTCCACATATAAGTGATATCATACAATATTTGCCTTTCTTGATCTGATTTATTTCACTTATAATGCCATCAAGATTCATCCAGGTTGTCTCAAATGTCAGGAATTCCTTCTTTTCATGGCTGAATAATATTCTGTTATACATATGTATTTTATTTACAGTCATCCATTGCTGAAGACTTAAATTGTTTATATATTTTGGATATTGTGAATAAAGCTGCAATGAACATGGAACTGCAGATATCTCTTTGAGATCCTTATTTCAGTTTCTTTTGATGTGTACCCAGAAGGGGGTTGGCTGCATCATGTGGTAGTTCTATTTTAAGGTTTTGAGGAATCTCCATACTGTTTTCCACAGTGGCTGCACCAATTCACATTCCCCTTAACAGTGTACAAGTTTTCCCTTTTCTCAACATCCTTGTCAACACTTGTTATCTTTTATCTTTTTGATAATAGCAAAAGTAAAAGGTGTGACGTGATGTCTCACTGAGATTTTGATTTTGATTTTCCTGGTAATTCATAATGTTGAGCACGTTTTCATGTACTTATTGGTCATTTGCATGTCTTCTATGGAAAATGTCTGTTCAGATCCTTTGTGCATTTTCGAATCTTTGTTGTTGTTGTTGTTGTTATGGAGTGTAAGAGTTCTCTATGTGCTTTGGATATGAATGCCTTATCACATATATGATTTTCAAATATTCTCCCCTTCTGTAGGTTTCTTTTTATTTTATTACTTGTTTCTTTTGCTATGCAGTAGCTTTTTAGTTTGACGTAGTCTCACTTATTTTTGCTTTTGTTGCTTCTGCTTTTGGTGTCACATTCAGGAAATTGCTGCTGCCAAGGTAAATGTCAAGGAGCTCTTTCCCTATGTTTCCTTCTAGGAGTTTTACTGTTTCATGTCTTATGTTTGAGTCTTTAATCCATTTCAAGTTCATTTTTCTGAGTGGTGTAAGATAGAGGTCCAATTGCGTTCCTCTGCATGTGGTTATGCAGTTTTCCCAACAGCATTGATTGAGTAGACTCTCCTTTCCCTATTGAGTTTCTTGGCTCCCTTGTCAAATATTAGTGGACTGTGTGTAGGGGATTATTTATGGGCTCTCAATTATGTTCCATTGTTCTATGTGTCTATTTTTGTGGCAATACCATATTGTTTTGATTACTATAACTTTTAGTGTAATTTGAAATCAAGAAGTGTGAAGCCCCTGGCTTCTTTTTTTTTCTTTCTCAGGATTGCTTTGGCTATATGGGGTCTTTTATGGCTCCACAAAAATGATAGGGTCGTTTTTTCTATTTCTGTTGAAAAATGCCATTGGAATTTTGATAGGGATTGCATTGAATCTATAGACAGCTTTGCGTAATACAGACGTTTAAATAATATTAATTCTTCCAATACATGATAATGGGGTATATTCCCATTTGTTTGTGTCTTCTTTAATTTCTTTCATCAAAGCCTTGTTTTCAGTGGACAGATATTTCACCTCCTAGGTTAAATTTATTCCTAAGTATTTTATTCTTTCAAATCCTTTTGTAAATTGGATTGGTTTCTTTGTTTCTTTTTCTTTTTCAAATGTTTAATTATTAGTGGGCAGAAATGCAACTGTCTCATATATGTTAATTTTGTATCCTGTAACTTAAACAAATTTGTTTATTCTAAGAATTTTTTTGTAGAGTCTTAAGATTTTCTGTATATAAGATCATATCATCTGCAAACAAGGGCAATTTTATTTCTTCCTGTCTGATTTGGATGCTTTTTATTTGTTGTCTTTCTGAATTGCTCTATCTATGACTTCCAGTGCTATATTGAGTAGGGCTGGTGAGAATGGGCCCCGTTGTCTTTTTCCTGATGGTGGAAGAAAAGTTTTCAACCTTTCACCGCTAAGTATGACATTGGCTGTGAGTTTGTCATATATGGCCTTTGTTGTGTTGCAGTATGTTCCTTCCAGTCCCAATTTGTTGAGAGTTTTTATCATAAGAGGATGTTGCATTATGTCATATCCCTTTTATGCATTTATTGAGATGATCATATAATTTTACCTTTCGTTCTATTAATGTGGCATATCACATTTATTGATTTCCATTCATTGAACCAACCTTGCATCCC
The DNA here is from genome assembly GCF_028021215.1 of Eschrichtius robustus. Classification (NCBI taxonomy): domain Eukaryota; kingdom Metazoa; phylum Chordata; class Mammalia; order Artiodactyla; family Eschrichtiidae; genus Eschrichtius; species Eschrichtius robustus. Next base: position 31,564,102 of record NC_090844.1, on the reverse strand, counting down.
AGAGATAAATCCCACTTGATCATGGTGAATTATTATTTTAATGTGATGTTGAATTTGGTTTGCTAATATTTCTGAGAAACTTAGCATCTGTATTTATTGGGGTTATTGGGTTATTGGTCTGTAATTTTCTTGTAGTATCCTTATGCTTTGGTTTTGGTAGCAGGATAATGCTGGCCCCATAAATTGAGTTTGCAGGTGTTTCCTTCTCTTCAATCTTTTGGAGGAGTTTGAGAAGGATGGACATTCATTCTTCTTTAAGGGTTTGATATTCACCTGTGAAACCATCTGGTCCTGGGCTTTTCTGTGTTGGAAGTTTTTTGAATCTCCTTATTTGTAATTAGTCTGTTCAGATTTTCTATTTCTTCGTGTTTCAGTCTTGGTAGGTTGTATGTATTTGAAGATTTTATCCATTTTTTCTAGATTGTCCAGTTTGTTGGTTTATAATTGTTGATAGTAGTCTCTCAGGATCCTTTGTACTCTGTGGTACCAGTTGTAATATTTTCTCTTTAAATTCTCTTATTTATTTGAGCCCTCTCTTTTTTCTGATTTAGTCTAGCTAAAGTTTTGTCAAATCTCTTTCTTTTCAAAAAACTAGCTCTTCATTTCTTTGTTTCTTTCTATTATTTTCTGGTCTCTATTTCATTTATTTCTGCTCTGATGTTTGTTATTTCCTTCCTTCTGCTAACATTCACCTTAGTTTGTTATTTTTCTAGTTCCTTGTTAAGTAAAGTGAGGTTCTTTATTTGAGATCTTTATTTTTTCTTAATGTACCATTTGTTGTTGTAAGCTTTCTTCTTAGAACTGCTTTTGTAGCATCCCAGAGATTTTCATAAGTTATATTTTTGTTTGTTTTAAGATATTTCTTGATTTCTTGTTTGATTTCTTCTTTGACCCACTGGTTGTGCAGGGGCATATTGTTTAATATCCACATATTTGTTAATTTTCCAGCTTTACTTCTGTTATTGATTTCTAGTTTTATACCTTTGTGGGTCAGAAAATATAATTACTATGATGTCAGTCTTCTTAAATTTGCTAAGCCTTGTTTTGTGACCTAACACTACTCTATACTGGAGAATGTACCACGTGTGCTTGAGAAGAATGTGAATTCTGCTGCTGTTGGATGGAATATTCTGAATATGTTTGTCAGATCCCTTTGGTTTAATGTATGGTTCATGTCCAACGTTTATTTGTTGATTTTCTGTCTGAATGAACCATCCATTGTTGAAAGTGGTGTGTTGAGTTCCCCTACTATTATTGTATTTTTGTCTATTTCTCCCTTCATATCTGTTAGTATTTACTTAATATAGTTAGGTGCTCCATTGTTGAGTGCATATATATTTATGCTTGTTATATCTTCTTGATGAATTGACCTCTTTATCATTACATAATGACCATCTTGGTCTCTTGTTTCTATTTTTGCCTGAAGTCTATTTTGTCTGATGTAAATATAGCTACCTTTGCTCTCTTTTGGCTTCCACTTGCATGGAATATATTTTACCATGTCTTACTTTTGACATTCTGTGTGTCCTTAAAACTCTACTGAGTCCCTTGTAGGCCGCATAATAGGGTCTTTTTTTTTTTCTGTCCAGCCACCGTATGCCTTTTGACTGGAGAATTCAGTTCATTAATGTTTAAAGAATTACCGATACTTAACAGTCAACTAATGCCTTCTTATTTGTTGTTTTCTGGGTGTTTTGTGTTTTGTAACTCTATTTTTCTTTTATTCTTTTCTTTTTACCTTCTTTTGTAAATTAATGATTTTCTATGGTGGTATACTTTGATTGCCTTCTGTTTATCTTTTCTGTATCTACTTTAAGTGTTTGCTTTGTGGTTACCACGAGGCTCACATAAAACATATGTATGTCATGTTTACATACGTATATATGTGTATATATATATAGAGAGAGAGAGAGAGAGAGAGAAAGAGAGAGAGAGAGCGCTGATAATTTATCTTTGATCACATTAAAAACTCTATCCTTTTATCCCCCTTTCATATTTTTGATGTCACCATTTACCTTTTTTTTAAATTGAGGTATAATTGAAATATATTAATGTCAGTTGTGCAACATAGTGATTCAATACTTTTAAATATTGCAAAATGATTATGATAAGTGTTGTTAACATCTGTCACCATGTATAGTTACAAACAATTTTTCTTGTACTGAGAACTAAATCTTTTCATATTGTGTACCCACTAAAAGTTGTTGAAGCTATAGCTATTTTTAATACTTTCTTCCTCCAACATTTATATTAGAATCAAGGAGTTGACACATCACCATATTACAGTATTAGAGCGTACTGAATCTGACTATATGCTTGTTTTTACCAGTATGTTTCACATTTTCATTTGTTTTAATGTTACTAATTAGCATCCCTTTACTTCAGCTTGTAGAACTCTTTTCAGCATTTCCTGTAAGACAGGTTTAGTGGTGGTGAATTCCCTCCGTTTTTGTTTCTTAGGGAAGGTCTTTATTTCCCCTTCAATTCTGATGAACAACTTTTCTGGTTAAAACATTCTTGTTTGACAGTTTCTTTCTCTTAGCAGTTTGAATAGATCATCCCATTCTCTCCTGGCCTGCAAAGTCTCTACTGAGAAATTTAGATATCCTTATGGGAGTTTCCTTGTATGAGAAAATTTTTTTCTGTTGCTGCTTTTATAATTATCTCATTGTCTTTGGTTTAGACAGTCTTATGATTATGTGTATTGCAAAAGATTACTTTGAGTTGAATTTTGAGGTGATCTATTAGCTTTATAAACTTGGGTATCCAAATTCCTCCCAGGCATGGGACATTATCATCCATTATTTCTTTAAAGAAGCATTCTATCCCTTCCTCGCTCTATTCTCCTTCTGGGACTGCAATGATGTGTTCATCATTTCTTTGACGGTATCCCATAGGTCAGGTAGGTGTTCTTCATTCCTTTTCATTCTATTTTTTTTCTCCTCTAATTCAATAATTTTATTTATTTTATTTTATGGAAGTATAGTTTATTTACAATATTATGTTAGTTTCAGGTGTACAATATAGTGATTTTATTTATTTATTTATTCATTCATTCATTCATTTATTTTTGGCTGCACCATGTGGCACGTGTTATCTTAGTTCCCGACCAGTGATCAAACCCATGCCCCCTGCAGTGGAAGTGCAGAGACCTAGCCACTGGACTGTCAGGGAATTCCTGATTTTATACTTTTATAAATTATACTCGATATAAAGTTATTACAAAATATAGGCTACATTTCCTGTGGTGTATGTTATATTCATATATTTTATTTATTTTTATACCTTGTAGTTTGTAACTGTTAATCCTCTTCCTATAACTTACCACTCCTAAAAGCCTCTCTCAACTGGTAACTAGTTTGTATCTGTGATGCTGCTTCTTTTTTGTTGCATTCATTTGCTTGTTTTATTTATTTATTTTTTTGATTTCACATTTAAGTGAAAACATACAGTATTTTTCTTTCTCTATATGACTTTCACTAAGCATAACCCTCCAGGTCCACCCATATTGTTGCAAATGGCAAAATTTCATTAGTTTTTATGGCTGAGTAATATTTCATTGTATACCATATACCACATATTTTTTATCCATTCATTAGCTGATGGACACTTATGTTGTTTCCATATTTTGGCTATGTAGTAAATAAAGCTGCTATGAACATTAGGGTGCATGTATCTTTTCAAATTAGTGTTTTTATTTTTCTTTTGGATGAACACCCAGGAGTGGAATTTCTCAATCACATGGTAGTTCTATTTTTAATTGTTTGAGGAACCTCCATTCTGTTTTCCATAGTGACTGCACCAATTTACATTTGCACCAACAGTGTACGAGGGTTCCACTTTCTCCACATCTATGCCAACATTTGTTATTTGTAGGCTTTTTGATGATACACATTCTGAGAGGTGTGAAGTGATATCTCATTTTGGTTTTCATTTGCATTTTCCTGATAATTAGTGATGTTGAGCACCTTTCCATTTACCTGTTGGGCACCTGCATGTCTTCTTTGGAAAAATACCTATTCAGGTACTCTGCCCGTTTTAATATCAGGTTACTTGTTTGTTTGTTTGTTTATTTATATTGAGTCATAAGTTCTTTATGTGTTTTCAATATTAAACCCTTATCAGACGTATCATTTGCAAATATCTTCCACCAATCAGTAGGTGGCTCTAATTTTCTTGATAGTTTGCTTTGCTGTGCAAAAATTTTAAAGTTTGATTAGGTCTCATTTGTTTATTTTTGCTTTTATTTCCCATGCCTGAGGAGACAGATCCAATAAAATTATTGCTAAGACCAATGTATTGCCTATGTATTTTTCTAGGAGTTTAATGGTTTCAGGTTTTATATTTAGGTCTTTAATACATTTTGAGTTAATTTTTGTAAATGGAGTGAGAAAACACTATAATTTCGTTCTTATAGATGTAGTTGTCTAGCTTTTCCCAGCACCACTTATTGAAGAGATTGTCATTTCCCCATTATGTATTCTTGCCTTCTTTGCTGTAGATTAATTGACCATATGTGTGTGGGTTTATTTCTGGGCCGTCTACTTTGTTCCAGTAATTTATGTCTGTTTTTGTGCCAGTATCATGCTGTTTTGATTACTGTAGCTTTGTAGTATAGTCTGAAATCAGAGACAATGATACCTCCAGGAAGCCTGCACAAGCCCCTTAGCCTGCCTCATCCAACAGAGGGCAGACAGCAGAAGAAAGAAGAACTACAACCCTTTAGCCTGCAGAATGGAAACTGCAATCACAGAAAGTTAGACAAGATGAGATGGCAGAAGAATATGTCCCAGATAAAGGAACAAGATAAAACCCCAGAAGAACAACTAAGTAAAGTGGAGATAGGCAATTTACTGGAAAAAGAATTCAGAGTAATGATAATGAAGATGATCCAAGATCTTGGAAAAAGAATGGAAGCAAAGTATGAGAAAATACAAGAAATCTTTAACAAAGACCTAGAAGAACTAAAGAACAAAAAGACAGAGATGAACAGTACAATAACTGAAATGAAAAATTCACTAGAAGGAAACAATAGCAGAGTAACTGAGGCAGAAGAACAGATAAATGACTCGGAAGACAGAATGGTGGAAATCACTGCCACAGAACAGAATAAAGAAAGAAGAATGAAAAGAAATGAAGACAGTCTAAGAGACCTTTTGGATAACATTAAAGGCACCAACATTCACATTATAGGGGTCCCAGAAGGAGAAGAGAGAGAGAAAGGACCTGAGAAAATATTTGAAGAGATAATAGCTGAAAACTTCCCTAAGATGGGAAAGGGAACAGTCACCCAAGTCCAGGAAGCACAGAGAGTCCAGGTAGGATAAACCCAAGGAAGAACTTGCTGAGACAGATAGTAATCAAACTGACGAAAATTAAAGACAAAAAATATGAAAAGCAACAAATAACATACAAGTGAACTCCCATAAGGTTATCAGCTGATTTCGCAGCAGAAACTCTGCAGGCCAGAAGGGAGTGGCACAATATATTTAAAGTGATGAAAGGGAAGAACCTACAACCAAGCATACTCTACCCAGCAAGGCTCTCATTCAGATTTGATGAAGAAATCAAAAGCTTTACAGACAAACAAAAGGTAAGAGAATTCAGCACCACCAAACCAGCTTTGCAACAAATGCTAAAGGAACTTCTCTAAACAGAAAAGAAAGCGCCACTACTAAAAAAAAGAAAATTATGAATGGAAAAGCTCACCACTAAAGGCAAACACCAAGTTAAGGTAGGAAATAATCTACACACAAATACAATATCAAAACCTGCAATTGTGAGAAGAGGAGACCACAAATGCAGGATATTGGAAATGCATTTGAAATTAAAAGACCAGCAAGTTAAGACAATCTTGTTAATATATAGACTGCAATGTCAAATTCTCATGGCAACCACAAAGTAAAAATCTACAATAGATACACACACAAAAAATAAAAAGGAATCCAACACAACACTAAAGTTAGTCATCAAACCATACGAGAAAAGAACAAAAGAGGAAGGGAAGAAAAAAGACCTACAAAAACAAATGCAAAACAATTAAGAAAATGGCAGTAGGAACACACATATTGATAATTACCTTAAATGTAAATGGATTAAATGCTCCAATTAAAAGACATAGACTGGCTGAATGGCTACAAAAGCAAGACCTGTATATATGTTGTCTTCAAGAGACCCACTTCAGATCCAGAGACACAAACAGACTGAACGTGAAGGGATGGAAAAAGTTACTCCATGAAAATGGAAATTGACAGTAACACAATAATAGTGCAGGGCTTTAACACCCCACTTTCATCAGTGGACAGATCATCCAGGCAAAATATCAGTATGGAAACACAGGCCTTAGACCAGACAGACTTAATTGATATTTATAGAGCATTCCACCCAAAAGCACCAGGATACACGTTCTTTTCAAGTGCATATGCAACATTCTCCAGGATTGTCCACATGCTGGGCCACAAAGCGAGGCTCAGTAAATTTAAGAAAATTGAAATCATATCCAGCATATTTTCTGACCACAACACTATGAGACTAGAAATCAACTAGAAGAAAAAAAAACTGCAAAAGCACAAACACGTGGAGGCTAAACAATATGCTATGAGACAGCCAATGGATCACTGTATAAGTCAAAGAGGAAATTTAAAAAATACCTAGAAACAAATGAAAACAAAAGCATGATGATCCAAATCCTATGGGACATGGCAAAAGAAATTCTAAGAGGGAATTTTATAGCAATACAATCTTACCTCATGAAATGAGAAAAATCACAAATAAACAACCTAACCTTACAACTAAAGCAACTAGAGAAAGAAGAAGAAACAAAAGCCAAAGTTAGTAGAAGGAAAGAATCATTAATATGAGTGCAGAAACAAATGAAAATAATAGAAAAGATCAATGAAACTAAAAGTTTCTTATTTGAAAAGATTGACAAAATTGATAAACCTTTACCCAGACTCATCAAAAAGAAAGGAAGGGGACTCAAGTCAATAAAATTAAAATGAAAAAGAAGTTACAACGGACACCACAGAAATACAAAGGTTCATAAGAGACTACTACAAGCAACTATATGCCAATAACTTGGACAACCTGGAAGAAATGGACAAATTCTTAGAAAGGCACAATCTCCCAAGACTGAAGTGGAAAGAAATAGAAAATATGAACAGAACAGTCACAAGTACTGCAATTGAAACTGTGATTAAAACACTCCCAACAAACAAAAGTCCAGGACCAGATAGCTTCACAGGTTAATTCTATTAAACATTTAGAGAGGAGTTAACACCTATCCATCTGAAACTGTTCCAAAAAATTGCTGCAGAAAACACACTCCCAAACTCATTCAACAAGGCCACCATCACCCTGACACTAAGACCAGACAAAGATACCACAAAAAAAAAAGAAAATTATAGGCCAGTATCACTGATGAACATAGATACAAAAATCCTCAACAAAATACTAGCAAACAGAATCCAAACAGCACATTAAAAGGATCGTACACCATGATCAAGTGGGGTTTATCCCAGGAATGCAAGGATTCTTCAACATACGTGAATCAATCCATGAGAATCATCACATTAACAAACTGAAGAATAAAAACCATGTGATCATCTCAATAGATGCAGAAAAAGCTTTTGACAAAATTCAACACCCATTTATGATAAAAACTCTCCAGAAAGTGTGTATAGAAGGAACATACCTCAACATAATACCGGCCATATATGACAAATCCACGGGTAACAACATACTCAATGGTGAAAAGCTGAAAGCATTTCCTCTAAGATCAGGAACAAGACAAGGATGTCCACTTACCAGTTTTATTCAACATAGTTTCAGAAGTCCTAGCCACAGCAATCAGAAAAGCAAAAGAAATAAAAGAAATCCAAATTGGAAAAGAAGAAGCAAAACTGTCACTGTTTGCAGATGACATGATACTATACATGGGAAATCCAAAAGATGCTACGAGAAGACTACTAGAGCTCATCAATGAATTAGGTAAAGTTTCAGGATACAAAATTAATACAAAGAATTCTGTTGCACTTCTATACACTAACAAAGAAAGATCAGAGAGAGAAATTAAGGAACAATCCCATTTACCATTGCATCAAAAAGAATAAAATAAAAAAGAACTGTACTTCAAAAACTGTAAAATGCTGATGAAAGTAATCGAAGATGACACAAACAGATGGAACAGTATATACCATGTTCTTGGAATAGAAGAATCAATATTGTCAAAATGACTATACTACCCAAGACCCACTGAATCTACAGATTCAGTGTAATCCCTTTCAAATTACCAATGGCATTTTTCACAGAACTAGAACAAAAAATCTTAATATTTGTATGGAGAAACAAAAGACTCTGAATAGCCAAAACAATCTTGAGAAAGAAAAATGGAGCTGGAGGAATCCGGCTCCCTGACTTCACACTATACTACAAAGCTACAGTAATTGAAACAGTATGGTACTGGCACAAAAACAGAAATATAGATCAATGGAACAGGATAGAAACTCAGCAAATAAACCCAAACACCTATGGTCAATTAATCTATAACAAAGAATGCAAGACTGTACAATGGAGGAAAGAATAGTCTCTTCAATAAGTGGAGCTGGGAAAACTGGACAGCTACATGTAAAAACTTGGAAGTAAAACATCCTTTAACACCATGCACATAATAAACACAAAATGGATTAAAAACCTAAATGTAAGACTGGATACTATAAAACTTTTAGTGGAAAACATAGGCACAACATTCTTTGACATAAATCACAGCAATATCTTTTTTTGAGCTCACTCTAGAGTAATACAAATAAAACAAAAATAAACAACTTCAACCTAATTAAACTCAAAACCTTTTGCATAACAAAGAAAACCATACACAAAATAAAAAGACAACTCACAGAATGGGAGAAAATATTTGCAAACAATGCGACTGACAAGGAGTTAAGTTCCAAAATTTACAAACAGCACGTGGCTCAATATCAAAAAAACAAACAAACCCAATCAAAAAATGGGCAGATGACCTAAATAGACATTTCTCCAAAGAAGACATACAAATTGCCAAGAGGTACATGAAAAGATGCTCAACATCGCTAATTAATAGAGGAATGCAAATCAGAACTACGGTGAGATATCACCTCACAGTCAGAATCGCCATCATCAAAAAATCTACAAACAGTAAATGTTGGAGACAGTGTGGAGAAAAGGGAACCCTCCTACACTGTTGGTGGGAATGTAAATTAGTGCAGCCACTATGAAGAACAGTATGGATTTTCCTTAAGAAACTAAAAATAGAGCTACCATATGACCCAGCCATCCCACTCCTTGGTAGATATCCAGAGAAAAACATGGTTCAAAAGGATATGTGCACCCCAGTGCTCATTGCAGCGCTGTTTACAATGGCCAAGACATGGAAGCAACCTAAATGTCCATTGACGGATGAATAGATAAAGAAGATGTGGTACATATATACAATGGAATATTACTCAGCCATGAAAAAAGAAGGAAATAATGCCATTTGCAGCAACATGAATGGATCTGGATATTATGATACTAAGTGAAGTAAATCAGACAAAGACAATTATATGATATTGCTTATATGCAGAATCTAAATATATGATACAAATGAACCTATTTACAAAACAGAAACAGACTCACTGACTTAGAGAATGAACTTATGGTTACCAGGGTGTAGGTGTGGGGTGGGTGGGATAGACTGGGAGATTGGGATTGTCATGTAGACACTACTATATTTAAAATAGATAACCAAATAAGAACTACAGTATAGCACAGGGAACTGTGCTCAATATTCTGTAATAACCTAAATGGGGAAAGAATTTGTAAAAGAATAGGTACATATATATGTATAACTGAATCCCTTAGCTGTACACCTGAAACTAACACAGCATTATTAATCAACTACGATTTCCAATATGAAATAAAAATTTTTTAAAGTCTTGTGTATTTTGATAGGCATTGCATTAAATCTGTAGATTGCTTTGGGTATTATGCATATTTTAAAAATATTAAGTCTTCCAATCCATGAAGAGAGGATACCTTTCCATTTATTTGTATCATCTTCAGTTTCCTTCATCAGTGTCTCATAGATTTCAGAGAATAGTTGTTTCACGTCTTTGGTTAAACTTATTCCTAGGTAATTTATTCTTTTTGATGCGATTGTAAATGAGATTGTTTCTTGCTTTCCATTACTGATATTTTACTATTCGTTTATTTTAAAGCAACAGATTTCTCTATATTAATCTTGTATCCTGCAACTTTACTGAATTCATTTGTTAGTCTGTATGTTTTTTTGGTGGGACTTTAGGATATTCTATATATAGTATCGTATCATCTGCAAATAGTGACTGAGTTAAATCTTCAAATGAAGGGTGCAATTCTCAAATTGCACCCTTCAAATTTGGGTGCAATTTTTTTTCTTATCTGATTGCTGTGGCTAGTATTTCTGATACTACATTAAATAGAAATGGTCAGAGTAGGCATCCTTGTCTTGCTCCTGATCTTAGAGGAGAAGCTTTCAGCTTGGCATTATGAGTATGCTGTTACCTGTGGGTTTGCCATAAATGGCCTTTATTATGTTGAGATGCATTCCCTCTTTACCAATTTTGTTGAGAGTTTTTATTACGCGTAGATGTTGAATTTTGTCAAATGCTTTTTATGCATTTATTGAGACGGTTAGGTGATATTTATCTGTTTTGTTAATATGGTGTATCACATTGATTGATTTGTGGATATTGAACCATTCTGCATCCCTAGGATAAATCCAACTTGATTATGTTGCGTGATCTTTTCTATGTATTGTTGAATTTTGTTTGCAAATATTTTGTTGAGGATTTTTGCATCTAAGTTCATCAGAGATGTTGGCCTGTAATTTTCTTTTTTTGTAGTGTTTTTGTTTGGGTATCAGAGAAATGCTTGCCTCATAGAACGAGATTGAGTGTTTTCCCTCAAGTTCAATTTTTTTAATAGTTTGAGAAAGATAAGCATTATCTTTTCTTTAAATGTTTGGTTGAATTCCCATGTGTAGCCATCTGGTCCTGGACTTTTGTTTGTTGGGTATTTTTTGATTACTGATTCAATTTCCATACCAGTAATCCATGTCTGTTCAGTTTATCTATTTCTTCCTGATTCAGTCTTGGAAGATTGTTTCTAGGATTTAATCCCTTTCTTCTATGTTGCCCAATTTGTTTATGTATAATGGTATTGGTATATGATTGTTTGTATTTCTGTGATATTGTAACTTCTGCTATTCATTTCTAATTTCGTTTATTTGAGTCCTCTCTCATTTCTTCTTAATGAGCCTGGCTAAAGGCTTATCCATTTTGTTTATTTTCTCAAAAAACCATCTCTTGATTTTCTTGGTCTTTTCTATAGTTTTTTGGGACCCTGTTTTATTTATTTCCACTCTGATTATTATAATTTCCTTCCTTCTGCTGACTTTGGGCTTTGTTTTTATTTCTTTTTCTAATTCCCTTAAATAGTAGGTTAGGTTGTTTATTTGAGATTTTTCTAGTTTCGTGAGGTAAGTCTGTATTGTTATAAAGTTCTCTCTTAGAACGGCTTTTGTTGGGTTCTATAGATTTTGGAAAGTTGTGTTCTAATTTTCATTTGTCTCAAGGTAATTTCTGATTTCCTTTTTGATTTCTTCATTGACCTGTTAGTTTTTAGTAGCATGTTGTTTAGTGTCCACATCTCTGTGTTTTTTCTGTAATTTATTTCTAGTTTCATACCGTTTTGGTCAGAAAAGATACTTGATATAATTTCAACTTGTTAAATTTGCTAAGTCTTGTTTTCTGGGCTAGCATGTGATCCATCCTAGAGAGTAGAAATGTGCACTTGGAAAGAATGTATATTCTGCTGATTTTCTGTGGAATGTCCTGTAGATATCTATCAAATCCAACTTGTCTAATGTGTCATTTAAGGCCACTGTTTCCTTATTTGGTTTTCTGTCTGGATGACCTATCCATTGATCTAAGTGGGATATTAAAGTTCCTTGCTATGATTGCATTCCTGTCACTTGTTCCCTTTATGTTTTTTAATATTTGCTTTATATATTTGGGTACCTTTATAGTAGGTGCATATATGTTTATAAATGGTACATTCTTTTCTCTATGGACCCCTTTATCATTTTATAATGACCTTCTTTGTCTTTTATCATGGACTTTATTTTAAAGTCTCCTTTGTCTGATATGAATATTGCTACTCTGGCTTTTTTTGAAATTTCCATTTCATAAAACATCTTTTTCCAACCCCTCACTTTCACTCTATGTTTGTCTTTAGGTCTGAAATGAGTCTCTAGTAGAAAGCATATAAATGGGTCTTTTTTAAAAAACCAGTCTGCCACTCTGTGTCTTTTGATTGGAGCATTTAGTCCCTTGACAGTTAAAAGTGATTATTGATAGGTATGTACTTGTTGACATTTTCTTGCTTTTCTAGTTGTTTTTGTAGTTCTCTGTTCTAACGCATTCTAAAAGATCTACATTTTTTACTCCCTTCCCTAAGGTTTTGTGGGTTTTGATGTCATATTTTACATCTTCATGTTTATCTCTACGTGTTTATTTTAGTTAAAGTTGGTTTTACACTTTTTGTCTTTTAACCTTTGTACTAGCTAATTTATGTGGTTGATCCACTGCCTTTACTATATGTGTCTTTACCAGGGAGATTTTCCCCTTCCTATATTTTCTTATTTTTTGTGTGATCTTTTATTTTTAAGTTAAAGAAGACTCTTTAACCTTTCTTGTAAGGTCAGTTTAGTAGTGATGAATTCGTTTCCTTTTTGCTTATCTTGGAAACTCTCTTAACTCTTTTTCAATTCTGAATGATAACCTTGCTGGGTAGAGTATACTAGGTTGTAGGTTTTTTCTTTCAGCACTTTAAATATATCATGCCGATTCCTTCTGCCCTTCAAACTTTCTGGAGAAAATCAGCTTGTAGCCTTTAAGGGGTTCCCTTGGATGTGACTTTGTTTTTCTCCTATTGCCTTTAAAATTCTCTCTTTATATTTAACTCTTGCCATTTTAATTGTGATGTATCTTGATGTGCGTCTCTTTGAGTTCATCTTGTTTAGGAGTCTGTGGATTCCTGTACCTTAATGTCTGTTTCCTTCTTTACAATTGGGAAGTTTTCAGCCATAATTTCATCAGACATATTTTCTACCTCTTTCTCTCTCTCTTCTCCTTGTGAATCCCCTACAATGCAAATGTTAATATACTTGATTGTGTCAATTTTTAAAAAATTGTTTTTCTTTTTGCTTTTCTGATTGGGTGTATTCCACTATCCTGTCTTCCAGGTTATTTCAGTGTTCTTCTGTATCATCTAATCTGCTGTTATGTCCTTCTAGTGTATTTTTTATTTCACTCTTGTATTCTTCAGCTCTGACTGGTCTTTTTTTTTTCTTTTTAATTACTGGTTCTTTTAAAAAAATATTTTCTAGTTCTTCACTGAAGTGCTCATTGTGTTTGTCTATTCTTTCTCAAGTTCAGTTAGCATTCTTATTACTATTGCTTTGAACTCTTTATCAGGTAAATTATTTGTCACCATTTCATTAGGATTTTTCAGGGCGTTTATCTTTTTTTTTTTTTTTAACATATTCCCATTTCTCATTTTGTTTAACTTTTTCTGTTTGTCTCTATGAAATTAGGTGAAACAGTTACCTATCCCAGTCTTGAAGGCATGTCCTTGTCTGGGATTGTCACTGTGCAAGTCCACGTGTGCCCAGTGGCTTTGGTGGGAGAGCTGGAACTAAAGTGAGCATGGGCCACATCTTCCCCACTGAGCCAGGTGGGAGCTGGGACTTCTAGGCTCAGTGGTAGTTTCCACGCTATTGAGGGTATGGCTGAGGCCTAAGGAGCTGGAGCAGGAGCCCTGAGGGCGTTGGGTTTCTCTCAGTTGTAATGGCAGCCTCCACCTTGGTTGCGAACAAGGGCTTGGGGGTGCACTTCTGAGCCGGTTCCATTTTTTCTCCAGTGTTTGCATCTTGGTTAGTGGCTTGGTCTGTGCCAGAGGGGCTGGAGCCACACTACTGTGCTCGGATCCATTCTTTCCCAAATGTGTTTTCAATATGCTGCTTCTGTGCTGGAACTGGGAGTAAGCCAGTCTGTGTATCACTCTTTAAGAGTAAAGTCTCCCAGCAGCTATACCCCAATAAAAAAAATAAAAAATTGAAAGAGTAGAGTCTCATTTTCCTACAGCTCTCTGGAAGTCCCACTGCTTATCAAACCAAGTAAGGGAGCTTTTCTCCCACGTGTCACACCCCAGGGCTGGGATGCTTAATATGTGACTCAAACCCATTGTTACCCAGGGAGGATCCCTGAGGCTGTGATTTCCCCCTCCTTTTCTGGGTCACCTAGTAGTGGTCTGGGACCCTACTAGCTCACTTCTCTTCCCCTCCTGCTAGACTCCATGTGGTTCTTTCTTTACAGCCTTGGTTTTAGAAGAGTCATTCTGCTAGTCTTCAGGTCACTGTCAGTGAGAGTAACACTATAAGTAGTTGTAATTTTGATATGTTCATGAGGGAGGTGAGCTCAGGGTCCTCCTACTCTGCCATCTTGATCCACATTCCTGGGTCATTTTAATTGATCTGTCTCCTAGGTCATTTATTCTCTCTTTTACTTGTTCAAGTCTGCTAGTGAAGCTCTATTGAATTCTTCAGTTAGTCATTGTATTTATTCATCTCCAAAATTTGTTTTTTTTAAATGTTTTCTACCTCTTTACTGAACCTCTTAATTCATCCTTGTATTATTTTCTCTGTATCATTAAATTGTTTACCTGTTTTCTTTTGTAGTTTTCTGAGCATCTTTAGAACAATTATTTTGAATTAACTGTCAGACATTTCCTGGACTTTTACTTCTTTGGGGCCATTTTCTGGAGGTTTATTGTGTTCTTTTGGTTGTGTCATATTTTTCATGATCCCTGTAGACCTGCATAGGTGTCTGCACATTTGAAGAAAGGGTCACCATAAATTTTGCATCATCTTAATGTTGGCCCTGTATAGAATCTGGGGGAGTTGGGAAGCTTAAATTAAATTTAATCAAATCAGTATTTTGACTGCAGCAAATCAATCAGTGGTGAGTTGAGGAGCTGGTGTTTTCAAAAGAGAATTGCTAATTATGGTGGATTCTTCTCACAAATCTGTTTTGGCCTGTTTTGTAGCATATTGTATATGTACGGATTGTGTCTTTCTGGAGAGAGAGTGAAGTTTATAGATCATGTTCTCCAACTATAAAAATCTGTGAAATTGCTAAGGAGAATTCCCTTGTCAATTAAAAGTAGTGACAACAAAAGATCTCAGTTCTTATTACATGTGATTAAAATGAACAACACTACCCACCTCTAAATCATCAAGTCAAAGTGATGGGGCAGCTTTAAATACCTTTTAATTTTTCATGATCTTAAAATTAGATATAACTATTTTAAATGGCCAAAGTAGATGAACATTCACATCCTTCCTAATTTTAAAATTCAATAATTCTTGTTTAGTGATTGTTAGGATGCTAGGGAACACAGCTGAGGACTCTAGTATGGAATAGGAAGAGTTAAATCAAATGCTCTTGGGCTTCTTATCAGTATTGCATTATAAATCCCATCTCTTTCCTCTTTTTTTGTAGTAAGAGCAAACTTTATTTTCACATTCAGTAGGTAACTAAGGCAGAACATTATTCCAGTTAGAGGAATAGAGAGGCAATGACTGCTTATTTTTCTAATAGTACATAGCCATTTGAGTAATGCTGCTCTTTGTGTAATTAATCTTGATCTATCCCCAGCAACTTTTTAATGTGAGGTAATTATAAATCTTCCTAGGGATAACATTATAATTTCCAGACTGAGTCTGTTGTTTCTATCATGATGATTGGAATTGTGTGTTGTAATTTACTTACTTAAGTTTCTTTTTTTCTTTTAGCATCTAGAGGTGCTCCATTTGCCTGTTTTGATGAAATAAATTCAAGAGGAGATAAATTTGGAAACTGTGGCCGAAACTATTGTAATTACCCGTATGTATTTAGAAAATTATAATTTTGTTTGGAATGTAGGTTGTATATTGCTAAGATTCTGGAACATATTATGTACAAGCTAAGATGCCATTTTGTAACAAGTTTTCTCTGTTTCATGATCTGAGCTGAACAATATTACCTATTTCCTACAAACAACATGTGTTCAGTACCTATAATGTTAGAATAATGACCATAAAAATCACCTGTGTTTATTGATGGGATGAGGTAGGCATTGTGTTAGGTCCTTTATATTCATTATATATTTATGCTATATATTATAAATATATATTTATATACATCAAATATTTGTAGTTAGAATTATTTATCCCATTGTACTAATGAAAAAAATCAAAGACCAATGATCATTTGCTCAAATTTCAGACGCTAGTATAGAACAGATCATGGCTGTCAGATTGCAAAAATGATTAATTTTTCCCTTGCTACATTTCTGGACAAAACAAAAAGAGCCACATCATACCTGAGTCAGTGTGCTCAAAAAAATTTACTTAGAGAAAATTTTTGAAATATGGATTTAAGTTAGTAAAATACTTTAAATTTAGCTATATCAGCAATCTACATTATTTCTGTAAATAATAAGAAACTTTTCTTCTTCGTTATGCTTCTAGCAATATGTTATGTGGAAAATTAGTTTGTACCTGGCCTCACAAAGCTTTAGTAACACGCACAAATTTATCTGTGATTTATACACATGTACGAGATGACATGTGTACATCAACATTTCTAAACACAGAGAAGACACCTAGAGATACACTGACCACAGTTGAAAAACCTGAAGACAGAGATCAAACATTTGTAGAAGATGGCACTATGTGTGGTCCTGAAATGGTAATTATAACTAAAAATTTTAAGTGTTTTAAAAATTATTTTTTATGCTTATACTCATTTTGCCAATATACCAACCAATGCATTTTAAAACAGCCTTATTGAGGTATCATTTGCCATAAAATTCACCCATGGTAAGTGTACAATTCATTGCTTTTGATTAATTTATAGAGTTGCACAACCGTCACCACATTCAGTTTTAGACCATGCTATTGCCCCCCAGATTTCCCTGTTGCCCATATTGAACACCCCACCCCTAAGCAACACCCCTATTATTAACATCTAACAACAGTATGGTACATTTGCTATAATCAGTGAAGCAATGTTGATACATTATTTTTAGCTGAATTCCATGCTTCATTCAGATTTCCTTGGCTTTTACCTAGTGTCGTTTTGCAGGATTCCACTCAGAATACCACAGGACATTTATTAAATGTGTGTCCTTAAGCTCCTCTTGACAATTTCTCAAAATTTCCTTGTTTTTGATGGCCTTGACACTTCGGAGTAGAACTGGTTGATATTCTGTAGAATGTCCCTCAATTTGGATTTGTGTAATGTTTTTCTTGTGATTAGATTGGGTTTATGTGTTCTTGGGAGGAAAATGCACAGGTAAAGTACCCTTTCCTCATATCAAATATATGTGCATGTTGACGTTAACCTTGATTACCTGGCTGAGGTAATGTTTCCAGATTTCTCACTGTAAAATTATTCTTTTTCCCCTCTTTCCATATTGCACTTTATTGAAGAAAGTCACTATGTATATACCAGACTTAAAAAGTAGGAAATTATGCTCCATCTTATTGAGGGCTTGGGATCTACATACGTTTTTTATTGAGGTATAGTTGATTTATGATATTATAAAAGTTTCAGGTATGCAACAGAGTGATTCAACATTTTTATAGATTGTACTCTAAAGTTATTATAAAATATTGGTTATAGTCCCTTTGCTGTACAATATATACTTGTAGTTTATTTATTTTATATATATTCTTAATCACCTGTGCCTCTCTTTCCCCTCCCCACTTCCCTATCCCCACTGGTAACCACTGGTTTGTTTTCTATACCTGTTTCTGTTTTGTTATGTTCACTCATTTCATATTTTAGATTCTATATATGTGATAATATATAGTATTTGTCTTTCTCTTTCTGACTTATTTCATTAAGCGTAATACCCTCAAGGTCCATCCATGTTGTCACAAAAGGCAAAATTTCATTTGTATTTATGACTGAGTAATACTCTATTGTATATATATACCACATCTTCTTTATCCATTCATCTGTTGATGGACACTTAGGTTACTTCCATATATTGGCTATTATAAATAATGCTGCTATGAACATTGGGGTGCATATATCTTTTTGAATTAGTGTTTTCATTTTCTTTGGATATATATTTAGGTATGGAATTGATGGATCACATGGTAATTCTATTTTTAGTTTTTTGAAGAACCGCCATACTGTTTTCCACAGTGGCTATAGCAAAATACATTCCCACCTACAGTGCACTATGGTTTCCTTTTCTCCACACCCTCTCCAGCATTTATTATTTGTAGACTTTTGATGATAAATATTTGATAGGTGTGAGGTGATAATCTCATTGTGGTTTTGATTTGCATTTCTCTGATCATTAACAATTTTTTACATTTATTTTTTAATTTTAATTTTATTGGAGTATAGTTGATTTACAATGTTGTGTTAATTTCAGGTGTACAGCAAATTGATTCAGTTATACATGTACATATACTCATTTTTTTCTTAGATTCTTTTCTTGTATAGGTTTTCCCAGAATATTGAGTAGAGTTCCCTGTGCTACACTGCAGATCCTTGCTGGTTTTCTGTCTTATATATAGTAGTGTATGTATATTCATCCCAAGCTCCTGACTTATCCCTCCCCCCCATGTTTCCCCTTTGGTAACCATAACTTTGGTTTTGATACCTGTAAGTCTGTTTCTGTTTTGTAAATAAGAATTTGTTTCATTTTAAGTTAGATTAGACATGTGAGTGATATCATATGACAGTTATCTTTCTCTGTCTGACTTAGTTCACTTAATATGAAAATTCTCTAGGTCCATCCATGTTGCTGCAGATGGCATTGTTTCATTCCTTTTTATGGCTGAGTAATAGTCCATTGTATATATGTACTACATCTTCTTTATCCATTTTTCTCTAGATGGACATTTAGGTTGCATCCAAATCTTGGCTATTGTAAATAGTGCTGCAATGAACATTGGGGTACATGTATCCTTTCGGATTATGGTTTTCTCTGGATATATGCCCAGGAATGGGATTGCTAGATCATATGGTAGTTCTACTTTTCATTTTTAAAGTAACCTGCATACTGTTCTCCACAGTGGTTGTACCAATTTACGTTCCCACCAACAGTGTAGGAGGGTTCCCTTTTCTCCACACCATCTCCAGAATTTATTGTTTGTAGACTTTTTGTTGATGGCCATTCTGACCGGTGTGAGGTGATACCTTTTGTAGTTTTGATTTGCATTTCTCTGATAATTAGTGATGTTGAGCATCTTTTCATGTGCTTTTTGGCCATCTGTATGTTTTCTTTGGAGAAATGTCTATTTAGATCTTCTGTCCATTTTTTATTGGGTTGTTTGCTTTTTTGACATAGAGCTGCATGAGGTGTTTGTATATTTTGGAGATTAATCCCTCGTTGGTAGCTTTGTTTGTAAATATTTTCTCCCATTCTGTGGGTTGTCTTTTCATTTTGTTTATGGTTTCCTTTGCAGTGCACAAGGATTTAAGTTTAATTAGGTCCCATTTGTTTATTTTTGTTTTTATTTCCATTACTCTAGGTGAGGGCTCAAAAAATATTTTGCTCTGATTTATGTCAAAGAGTGTTCTGCCTATGTTTTCCTCTAAGAGTTTTATAGTATCTGGTCTTATATTTAGGACTTTAATCCATTTTGAGTTTATTTTTGTGTATGATGTTAAAGAATGTTCTAATTTCATTCTTTTACATGTAGCTGTCCAATTTTACCAACACCACTAATTGAAAAGACTGTCTTTTTTCCATTGTATATTCTTGCCTCATTTGTCATAGATTAATTGACCATAGGTGTGTGGGTGTATTTCTAGACTAAAGGAGACAGCAGAGAAAAATGTTCCAGACAAAGGAGCAAGATAAAACCCCACAAGAACAACTAAATGAAGTGGAGATAGACAAACTACCTGAAAAAGAATTCAGAGTAATGATAGTAAAGATGATCCAGGATCTCAGAAAAAGAATGGAGGGGCAGACCAAGAAATTACAAGAGATGTTTAACAAAGAGCTAGAAGATTTAAAGAACAGATGAACAATACAATAATTGACATGAACAATACAATAAGTGAAATGAAAAATACACTAGAAGGAATCAATAGCAGAGTAACTGAGGCAGAAAAACGAATAAGTGAGCTGGAAGACAGAATGGTAGAAATCACTGCCTCAAGACAGAATAAAGAAAAAAGAATGAAAAGAAATGAGGGCAGTCTAAGAGACCTCTGACACAACATTAAATGCACCAACGTTTGCATTAAAGGGGTCCCAGGAGGAGAGGAGAGAGAGAAAGGGCCTGAGAATATTTTTGAAGAGATTATAGCCAAAAATTCTCTAACATGAGGAAGGAAACAGTCACTCAAGTCCAGGAAATGCAGAGACTCCCATACAAGAGAAACCCAAGGATTAACACACTGAGACACATATTAATGAAACAAATAAAAATTAAAGACAAGAAAAAATATTAAAAGCCACAAGGGAAAATCAACAAATAACACACAAGGGAACCCTGATAAGGCTATCAGCTGATTTTTCAGCAGAAACTCTGCAGGCCAGAAGGGAATGGCTCTGCATATTTTAAATGATGAAAGGGAAAAGCCTACAACCAAGAATACACTACCCAACAAGGCTGTCATTCAGATTTGATGGAAAAATCAAAAGCTTTCCAGATAAGCAAAAGCTAAGAGAATTCAGCACCACCAAACCAGCATTACAAAAAATCCTAAAGGACGTTCTCTAGGCAGAAAAGAAAAGACCACAACAAGAAAAGAGAATATTATGAATGGAAAAGCTCACCATTAAAGGCAAACGTAAAGTAAAGGTAGGAATTCATCCACACACAAATATGATATCAAAACAAGCAATTGTGAGAAGAGGAGAGTACAAATACAGGATATTGGAAATGCATTTGAAACTGAGAGATCAACAACTTGAAACAGTCTGGTATACATATAGACTGCTATATCGAAACCTCATGGGAACCACACAACAAAAATCTACAATAGATACACAGACAAAAAAGAAAAAGCAATCTAAGCACATCACTAAAGATAGACATCAAATCACAACATGAGAGCAAAAGACAAAGGGAGAAAAAAGGCCCCCCAAGAAAATCCAAAATAGTTAAAAAATGGCAATAAAAATATACATATCAATAATTACCTTAAATGTAAATGTATTAAATACTCCAACCAAAAGACCTAGAATGGCTGAATAGATATAAAAACAAGACCTATATATATGCTGTCTACAAGAGACCCACTTCAGATCTAAGGACACATACAGACTGAAAGTGAGGGGATGGAAAAAGATAATCCATGGAAATGGAAATCAAAAGAAAGCTGGTGTAGCAGTATTCATACCAGACGAAATAGATTTTAAAATACAGAATGTTACAAGAGGCAAAGCAGGGACAGTACATAATGATCAAGGGATAAATCCAAGAAGAAGATATAACAATTGTAAATATATATGCAGCCAACATAGGAGCACCTCAATATATAAGGCAAATGCTAACAGCCATAAAAGGAGAAATTGACAATAATACAATGATAGTGGGGGATTTTAACACCCCACTTTCATCAATGGACAGATCATCCAGACAGAAAACCAATAAAGACACAGGCCTTAAATGATGCATAGACCAAAGGGCTTAATTGATATTTATAGGACATTCCATTGGAAAGCAACAGAATACACTTTCTTCTCAAGTGCTCATGGAACATTCTCCAGGATAGACCATACCTTGGGTCACAAAGCAAACTTCAGTAAATTTAAGAAAATCGAAATCATATCAAGCATCTTTTCCAACCACAATGCTATGAGACTAGATATTAATTACAGGAAAAAAAACTGTAAAAAATACAAACACATGGAGGCTAAACAATATGCTACTAAATAACCAAGAGATCACTGAAGAAATCAAAGAGGAAATCAAAAAATACCTAGAGACAAATTACAATGAAAATATGATGATCCAAAACCTATGGGATGCAGCAAAAGCAGTTCTAAGAGGGAAGTTTATAGCAATACAAACCTACCTCAAGAAACAAGAAAAATCTCAAATAAACAATCTAACCTTACACCTAAAGGAATTAGAGAAAGAAGAACAAACAAAACCCAAAGTTAGTAGAAGGAAAGAAATCATAAAGATCAGAGCAGAAATAAATGAAATAGAGACAAAGAAGAAAATAGCTAAGATCAATGAAACTACAAGTTGGTTCTTTGAGAAGTTAAACAAAATTGATAAACCTTTAGCCAGACTCATCAAGAAAAAAAAGCAGAGGACTCAAGTCAATAAAATTAAAATTGAAAAAGGACAAGTTACAACTGATGATTATGAATTTTCAGCATCTTTTTATGTGCCTGTTTGCCTTCTGTATGTCTTCCTGGGAAAAATGTCTATTCAGGTCTTCTGTTCATTTTTTAATTGAGTAGTTTGGGGTTTTGATATTGAGTTGTATGAGCTGTTTATATATTTTGCATATTAACCCCTTGTTGGTCATATCATTTGTAAATATTTTCTCCCATTCAGTAGGTTTTCTTCATTTTGTCAATGGTTTCCTTGCTGTGCAAAAGCTTTTGAGTTTAATTAGGTCCTGTTTGTTTATTTTTGCTTTTGTTTCCTTTGCCTTAGGTTACAGACCAAAAAAAATTATTGCTACAATTTATGACAAAGAGCATTCTTTTATGTTTTCTTCAAGAAGTTTTATGGTTTCCAGTCTTACATTTAGGTATTTTATCCATTTTCAGTTTATTTTTTGTCTATGGGGTGAGAAAATGTTCTAAATTAATTATTTTACATGTAGCTGTCCAGTTTTCCCAGCATCACTTATTGATGCCTTTTTACCATTGTCTATTCTTGCTTCCTTTGTGATAGATTAATTCACCATAAGTGTGTTGGTTTACTTCTGGGCTCTCTGTATGGGTCCATTGATCTGTGTGTCTTTTTTTATGCCAGTACCATATTGTTTTGATTACTGTCACTTTGTGATATAGTGTGAAATCAGGGAGAGTTATACATCCTGCTTTGTTCTTTTTCTCAAGATTGTTTTGGCTATTTGGGGTCTTTTGTGGTTCCATATAAATTTTAGAATTATTTGTTCTATTTCAGTGAAAATATGTCATGGGTATCTTGATAGGGATTGCATTTAATCTGTAGATTGCTTTAGGTAGTATGGACGTTTTAACAATATTCTTCCAATCTATGAACACAGTACATCTTTCCATCTGTTTGTATTGTCTTCAGTTACTTTCATCAGTGTCTTACAGTTTTCTAAATACTGGTCTTTTACCTCCTTGGTTAGATTTATTCCTAGGTATTGTATTATTTTGATGCAACTGAAATTGGAATTTTGAAAAAAATTTCTCTGATAGTGTATAGAACTGGAGCAGAGTTCTGTATATTAGTTTTGTATCATGCATCTTTACTGAATTAGCTTTAGTAGTTTTTGCGGTATTTCTAGGATTTCCTATACATAATATCATGTCATCTGCAAACAGTGACAGTTTTATTTCTTCCTTTTCAATTTGGAATTCTTTTATTTTTTTCTTGTCTGATTGTTCTGGCTAGGACTTACAATACTATGGTGAATAAAAGTGGTGAGAGGGGGCATTCTTGTCTTGTTCCTTATCTTAGAGGAAATGCTTTGAGCTTTTCACCATTGAGTATGATGTTAGCTATGGAATTAACATGTATGTTCCTTATTACATTGAGGTATATTCCTTCTATTCTCACTTTGTTGAGAGTTTGTATTATAAGTGACATTGAATTTTGTCAATAGATTTTTCTGCATGTATTGAGATAATCATATAATTTTTACTCTTAAATTTGTTAATATGTGTATCACATTGATTGAATTGTGGGTACTGAACCATTTTTGTATCTCTGGAATACATTCCCACTGCATCATGGTGTATGATCCTTTTCATATATTGTTGGATTTGGTTTGCTAATATTTAATTGAGGATTTTTGCATCTATGTTTGTCAGTGATATTTCCTTGTAATTTTCTTTTTCATGTGTGATATCTTGGTCTGGTTTTGGTATCAGGGTGATACTGGCCTCTTAGAATGATTTTGGATACATTTCTTTCTCTGCAATTTCTTAGAATAATTTGAGAAGAATAGCTGTTAACTCTCTTCCAAATGTTTGTTAGAATTTTACTGTGAATCCATCTAGTCCTGGACTTTTGTTTGTTAGGAGTGTTTTTAAATTACTGATTCTGTTTCATACTGGTAATTGGTCTGTTCAGATTTTGTTTTTACCCCTTACTCAGTCTTGGGAAATTGTACATTTCTAGGACTTTGTCCATTTCATTGTCATATAATTTTTGAAATATCTTTTATGATCCTTTGTTATTTCTGTTGTATTAGTTGTAACTTTTTTTTCCATTTCTGGTATTATTGATTTGGGCCCTCTCTCTTCTTTTTCTTGATGGGTCTGGCTAAAGGTTTATTAATTTTGTTTCTTTTTCAAGGAACCAGCTATTGTTTCATTGGTCTCTTCTATTGTGTTTTTTTTTTTTTTTTGTCCTTATTTTAGTTATTTCAGCTCTGATCTTTATGATTTCACTCCTTCTAATAACTTTGGATTTTGTTTGTTCTTCTTTTTCTAGTTCCTTTAAGTAACTAAAGGAGTTTAACTTGTTTAAGTTAAGTTGTTAAGTTGTTAAGTAAGTTTAAGTTGTTTGAGATTTTTCTTGTCTCCTGAGGTATGCTTGTATCATTATAATCTTCCTTCTTAGAACTACCTTTGCTGCATCCCATGGATTTTCAATTATAGTGTTTTAATTTTCATTGTCTCCAGGCATTTAAAATTTCTTCTTTGATTTCTTCAGTGATCCATTTTTGTTGTGTAGCATATTATTCAGGCTCCACTTTTTTTTTTTTCCTCATAGTTAATTTCTAGTCTCAATCACCTTGTGGTCAGAAAAGATGTTTTATATGATTTCAACTAAATTTACCTGGACTTGTTTTGTGGCCTAGCATGTGATCTTTCCTGGAGAATGTTCCCTGTGCAGTTGAAAAGAATGTGTATTCTACTGCTTTAGATGGAATGTTCTATATATATCTATGAAGTCTCTTTGGTTTAATGTGTTATTTAAGGCCAGTGTTTCCTTACTGATTTTCTGTCAGTATGATCTGTTCATTTTTGTAAGTGGGGAGTTAAAGTCCCCCACTATTATTGTGTTACTGTCAATTTCTCCCTTTATGTCTGTTAATATTTGCTTTATGTGTTTAATTGCTTCTATGTTGGGTGCATGCATATTTAAAGGTTTTCATATCTTCTTCTTGTGCTAATCCCTTTATCATTGTCATCATTTATATTATCATCTCTGTTTCTTGTAACAGTCTTTATTTTAAAGTCTATTTTGTCTGATATAATTATTGCTATCCTGGCTTTCTTTTTGTTTCCATTTGTATGGAATACCCTTTTTTATTCCCTCACAGTCAGTCCGTGTGTGTCTTTAGCTCTGAAGTGAGTCCCTTGTAGGCAGCACGTATATGATCTTGTTTCTGTATTCATTTAGCTACTCTATGTCTTTTAATTGGAACATTTAGTCCACTTTCCTTTAAAGTAATTATTGATAGTCATGTACTTATTGCTATTTTATTATTTGTTTTGGGGTTTTTGTACTTCTCGTTTTTGTTACTTTCTCTTTTTGCTCTCTTACCTTCTGATTTAATGACTATAGTTAATGTTACGTTTGCACACTCATTATCTTTTTTTGTGTGTGTGTATCTATTATAGACTTTTGGTTTGTGGTTAACATGTAGTTTATATAAAACTATATATATATATAATTTTAAATTGCTGATTTCTGAAGTTCAACCACATTTTAACAATCCTGCATTTTACTCCCCTTCCCCCACATTTTGACATCATATTTCACATATTTTTGTTTTGCATATCCCTTTACTATTCATTGTGGATATAAGTGACTTTACTATTTTTGTCTTTTAACCTTCCATGTAGATAAATATGTGATTGATTTACTACCATTACTATATATTTTCATTAACCAGTGAGATTTTTTGTTTTGTAATTTTCACGTTTCTAGTTGTGGCCTTTTCTTTTTCACTTAGAGAAGTCCCTTTAACATTTTTTGTAAAGGTGGCTTGCTGGTGTTGAACTCTTTTAGCTTTTGCTTGCCTGTAAAACTGTTGATCTTGCCATCAAATCTGAATGAAATCCTTGCCAGCTAGAGTATTGTTGGTTGTCGTTTTTTTTCCTTTCATCACTTTAAAAATATTGTGCCACCCACTTCTGACCTGCAAAGTTTCTGCTGAAAAGTCAGCTAATAGCCTTATGGGAGTTCTCATGTATGTAATTTGTTGCTTTCCCCTTTTTGCTTTTAATATTCTCTCTTTGTCTTTAATTTTTGCCATTTTCACTACAGTGTGTCTTGGTGTAGTCCTCTTTGGGTTGATCCTATTTGGAACTTTCTCTGCTTCCTGTGCTTGGATGTCTGCTTCCTTTTACAGGTTAGGGATTTTTTTCAACTATTACGTTTTTAAATATGTTTTCAGTCCCTTTCCCTCTCTCTTCTCCTTCCGAGATCTCTATAAAATGAATATTAGTGCACAGAATATTGTACCCGAGGTCTCTTAAACTCTCCTCATTTCCTCTTATTCTTTTTTCTTTTTCTGTTCAGCATCAGTGATTTCCACTACTCTGTCTTCCAGCTCACTGATCCATTCCTCTGTATCAATTAGTCTATAATTGATTTCTTCTAGTGTGTTTTCTATTTCAGTTATTATATTCTTCATCTCTGTTTGGTTGTTCCTTATATTTTCTAACTCTTTTTTAGAAACTTCTAACTTTTCACTTTTTTCTTCCAATCTTCTCCTGAGTTCTTTGATCATTACGTTCAATTCTTTACTGGGTAGAACTTGCAGATCATTATAAACCTTTCAAGACTTGTTGTTAAGTTCTTTGAAGGCATAGAGTAAATTTTTTAGGGTCTAAATTTTACTTTAGGCTAAATTTGCCCCAGTTCTGAGTTGTGACCCTTCTATGGTCTCTATTGAATATTCTGTGCATTCAACATGGCCTGTACATTCAGGCTGATAGGACCTTGTATGATTTCCAGGTTGTGTGATTTCAGGAACTATTCATCTTATAGTTCCTTGCTAATTTTTTTTCTCTGGAAGTAGTTCTTGTTCAGTCTTATGGATGTTAGCCCTGTGCAGGTGCAGATTGTATTCAGCCAAAGACAAAAGGCAGTTCCTATGTAGGTTTATAGAGCTCCTTCATTTGTAGTTCCCTCCTTTAGAATAGTCTTCCCAGCAAATTCTAGGTTCCACAGCCTCCTAACCTTCACATACTTGAATCTCCATCTCCTTTACTCAACAAGATTTCCCGACTGTGTTTGGGTTCCTCCTCACTACACCTTAGTCAGGAAATTGCCTCCAAGCAAAGAGCCCGGAAAATAGGAGGGCTCACCTCATTTGTTTTTTATTTTTTTCTCAGAGATCATAGTCTTGTTCTGCCTGTAGTCCAATGTGTAAAAATAGTTGTTTTCTATAATTTGTCTAGTTTTCTAGTTATTTATGGTAGGAGGGTAATGGTGGACCATTATTGAGCCTATAAATAATTGCATTGCCATAAAAAGTGAAGGAACAGTAAATGTATTGTTTCTGAATTTGAGGGCACTAGTGAGAACCAGTTCCTAGTTTTAAAATGTTTCATTTCAGTTTATAAAAGCATAGATAATAAACTGAGGATTAGAAATGCATCAAGAAGAAAGAAAAAGGGCTTTCTGTTATATCATCAGAAATGTATAACCACAGTTAATTTTTCTCATTATTTAATTTAACCCTGTATAATTGATTCTTATTCCCCTGGATCTTGAGTTAGCAGTTTGCTTTCATATGGCATTATGTTCCTGGATATAAAGGATTCCAATAAAGCCTGATTCAGCCATATGGTGTGTTCTGAAATTGTCTACTCAGTATCAGCTTAAGCACTATATCCTGTACCTGTGAGTCTAATTCTTGAATTCAAATAGTTTAGAATACCTGTTATGATCCTTTCTACATGTCAGTGAAGACCTAGTTTCTATCCTGTTCCTGAAAGCAGAAACTTTAGGTAAACATTAGAGAAAAGCACAAACTACCAGTTGATCAAAAGCCTGAAAAACTTGAATGATTCATTTATTAGAGTCATCAATAGTATGAGAATGGAGAAAAGCAAAATCTCTTATTTTGCAGACAGGGGTGTGATAATAACTATTTATTAAGAGTTTGATCAAAGTTTCTCTTGAGGATAAGAAAATATTATGAAGAGAAGTGGACTTGATTTTCTACAAGCATTCAGTCTATTCTTGTAACATGTACAATATATGAAACATTTATGCTGAGAATGTTAGTTATGCTTATATTAATAACATTTAAAATTAACCTAGGGAAGGCTGGCTGAATTTCTTTGACAGTTCTTCCTATGCAACTCTTGCATTGCTATCTATTAGGAAATAATGGAGAATATCATAAATTAGGAGTTTGGGATTACAGTATACACACTACTATGTATAAACTAGGTACACAACAAGGACCTACTGTATAGCACAGGGAACTATATTCAAGGTCTTGTAACAACCTATAATGGAAAAGAATGTGAAAAAGAAAACATATATATATATCTGAATCACTTTGCTGTACACCTGAAACTAACACAACATTGTAAATTAACTACTTAAATTTAAAAATGGATTAAAAAAAGAAAGATATTGTAAAATTCTTCCCAACTGCAGTTAGAAACAATAGTTTCTCTTATTTTGTAAAAAGCCATTACAATATGATGAGTTTTCATAAAAAATTAATATCTTACAAAAATAAATAAATAATGGAGAATACCAAACAAATTGTAATTATTTCTAGCATTCTTATATTTATGAGATAAGAGAACAAATCTGTTATTTTCTGATGGCAATCTCAGAAATCTCAAAGATAGTTTAGGTATTAATAAAATCACGAAGAAAAAACATATTTTTGACTTTAGACTCTGACCTTGGTAAGGTAAAATCACCAGACTTGTCCAAGGTGGTATGGTTACTTAATTAAAAAGGATTATTGGTATCTAGTAAAAATTGCTTAATTCCCTGTTAATCAAAGTTGACAGTGCAAGAGCTTACATAATATAGGAAAAAGTAGTAAAATTATAGGAAACTTCAGCTCTTTCAAAAAATGGGGAGGTTTTTAAAAATAACCATTTACATAATACAAAGCACAGAAAATTATTCTGGTGAAATATTGAATCTCTGCCATCCAGGTAAATTTATAGAAAGTAAACAAAAACCTTGTACTACCACTGTTAAGAGCAAATTAAATACTTCACAAGCAATTTCCATGTATACAATTTTTAAAAACCCAAATTCTAATTTTGCATCAATATAGTATGAGGCTCTATGGTATTCACAAGCATATTTTTTAAATTATCTTATGAATGACCCCACCAAAATTGAACAATTGTTGCTAAATTTTTTTCAGACTCATTATTTTCTTGTGCATAGGTATTATCAACAAAACCAAGGTTACTTTGCACAAAATGTGTATAATTTTCCATATTCATTCAAGCCTTGACTTTCACTGTCCTCTTTCATGTCCTGAAACTACCAGATATAGCATTAGGATAAAACAATTTTGTCTTTTGAGAAGCAATTACACATCCTATTATCCTGAGACATAATTGTCTTCTGCCATTATTGCTACTGGTATGTCCTAATTGTAGTAATTATAATTTTTAACCCAATTAAGTTATATTTCAGAAAGATGTGAGAGGTAGATAATTTATTTCTGCCTCTCATACAGAAGCTAGTTAGCAGCCTAAAAACTCATACACACCTAAAACAGTCCCTTACAGTCACACTCATTTTCTTTTTAAAGTGACAAAAACAAACAAGTTAATTAATACAACCCAAAGGTATAACCATTCTGTAATATATAAGCTAAGCAAAATTGTATGTGTATACACATGTGTATATGCATATATACAAGCACTCACAAATATATATACATCATGGGCAGACTTACTGACTTGGTCAAGAATCAGAAACAAAAACAAAGCAACAAAAAACCAAAATGAGAAGAAAAAAACTCAGAGAAATGGAGAATCAGCCAAGTTAAATTTTTGATGCCACTTGGGAATCACCCTACTTTAGAGGCATTAGGTAAAAGAACGTTGAAATACAATTGTTAGGTTTGAAGTAAAATCTGCTAATGTCCTATAGAGCAATAAAACCATAATTTTGGGTTATCGTTTCAATCAGACAAAACTCATTTACATATCGGCCAGACAAAAACTATGTTAACATGTAAGTTCACAAAATCTATTCTCTTATCAGTACTGACTAGCAAGTTATACAAAGTACATTCCCTTAAATAATTAAATAATCTTTAGGTTTACCTTAGATGGGTCCTTTAATGAATGTTCAAAAATGACATTGAAAAGAAATGTGGTTCTCCAATTTTCTCTATTTACAAGTGTGGACAATTTTTAACAGGTATTAGCAATATTCCAGCAATATTTGTTTTTAATGATCTCCACACCTCTTTTGAACAGCAGCATTACTTTTAAGTAATTTTTATACAGATCATTTTTTATGTTCTGCAATATGTAATCAAGTGCTTTTGCATGCACTATAGGGAGTAATTTTTTAGCTAACATTTGAAGATCTCATGTGAATACTAATTTGGGATGAGTAAGTTATTATAGGATCAAGCATTTTTCCTCTTATGGAATGTTTTTGCAACAACTTTCTTGAATTGTATTCATTGTTTCAATAGAACCTCCAAATTTACACTGATTTTAACTTTTTATAATCAACTCTGATTTTTTTCTGATTGGTAGATGAATGTTTTAATTAAATTGAATACTATTATTACAATATTATATTCTGCTATAATATAACACATTATAGTTATCATTTATGTTATACATACGAACAAGAAAACAGTATTAACAATTAATAATATAGCATACTATAATTTTAGAATGTTTTTAGAATGTTCTAATATCCTATAAGCAAACAATATATCTAACAACCGTTTAATGTTCTAATTAATCCTAGAAATTATTAATTCCAAGAGCTACTCTGGAAAATTAAATAAATGTACATTTCTTTTGAGAGAAAGTCTCAAGGTTTGCTTGCTAAATTCAAATTTATTTTTATATAATGCTCTTTGATAATAGCACAAGAAAATAATCCAAGTATCTGTCACATCTTGCTCATTTGGAAACATATAGATACAAATAAGACCTGAGATCTCTCTCCCCTTGAAATGTAAATGATATTGGCTCAAATCTCTGTTTCAGAATTCTGGTCTTCTTCTTTCTGCATACCCTGTTATTATGATCCAAAGACACAACTCACCAAAGAACAAAACTCTTTTGTAAAGTATTGACTTTACTGAAAAATTTTGCATAATTGGGAAAGGTCACACAATTTAATGCCATAAATTAGGACAATGTAATTCACACATTAAACATTCCTTTTCTTAGAAGGCCTTTTAGCCACCTCACCCATGGGAGTCTCTCATTGTCCTATTACCTCATATAATTACCTGTTATCCTTGCTTTCTCCTCATCTTTTTCCCCATATGGAATAGTAACTTACTTTCCTTTGCTCCTCATACCATTGATTTTAATACCTCAGCCTCCCACTCGATGCTTCTTAACCCTGACTGCACATGATAATCACCTGGACCCTGGCCCCAGAGATTTTAATATAATGGTCTCAGGAGGAGCCCAGGCCTGGGTATTTTTTAAATGCTTCTCAGATAATTATTGAACTGAAGGGTCTAATCAAATTATTTTTCCAGATATTTCTCTTTCTAAGAGGACTTCGGGTGCTAGATGGTAAGAAAATAAAAGTTTCAACTTTTTATATAAGACTATATCTTTACCATCTGAAAGCATATAGCTTATTTCACATTTATTTCAATGCAGTCACAATTATTACTTTATGTTTTGGATTTTTATGCCAATTCTTGGTAATACAAAGTCTTGAATTTTCTTGAATTTTTTCTTATGTATTATCTATGCACACAATCTGATGGTTTGACTGAATTTGTTTTTTACTTCTTTTGCTTTGTTTCAGTATTGTCTGAGATTTAACTGTGTAGAGCTTAAATACCATGTCAATTTTCAGAGCTGCAATCCTACCAGAGATTGTAATTCAAGTGGAGTAAGTAATTTCATTAAGCAACATGCTTTGAACAATTCAATAAACAGTTTGGAGATTTAAAGAAATCATTTGAATAACTTTTTTGATCACTTTCATGCTTCTTGGTGTCATTTAACAGTTTGTAACTTATAACTTCAATCTTATCTTCTTGAGAAATCTTGCCAAACTGTTTATCAGAGAAGATAAAGTAGAAACATTTAAGATGATTCTGGATGTATAAGACGTTTGGTAAATATGTGGGCTGGATGTGCTATAAGCACTATGTGTTACCATTTAACCAAAATGATCTTATTTTTACAGAGAGAAGGCAGGAAATGGTAAATAAAGGTCATTAGGATTTTCTTGCTGGTCTTGCTCATTAATTTAGTGTCTGGGCTGTTCTGTGAAGCTAGGAAGTAAATGATAATTAGAGGCATGTTACTGGTGATTGACAATATTTTGGTCTGGCTGTGGGGAGAGCTGAAAGAATTTATTTGGCAACAGAAGCCAGATATACTTTCTACAGTGTGGGAAATGTCAAGAGAAAATTTGTTGAATTTGTCTATTTAAAATAAATTCTCTGGAATGGATAAATTCTCTGGAATAAATTATCTGTTGAATACGTGTAGAATATTAATTGGTCTCTATTGAAAACCATCTTTGTACATAAAAATTGTTCTATTTTCTGATTATTCTAGGTCTGCAACAATTTTAACAATTGCCATTGTAAAATGGGGTTTGCTCCTCCTCATTGCAAGCCGATGGCAGGAGATTTTGGAAGTATTGATGATGGACACAGGGGCAAAGTTGGTTAGTGTCTTTAAAATTTTATTAATCAAAGACAATATGTAAGAAAATAAATTACGGTTGTAGGTTCCAAGTCACATTGCAAAGCAACTAATGTCAACAAATACGGTTTGACTTTACTTGTAAGATTTTAAAAGACTCTAAGACAGTTAAGTTTGAACTCCTCTTTCTATATCAACATTGACATTGTCTAACAAAAAGTGTACCTAGTGGTAGGAAATTTTAAAAGTAGAAATTCCAGTGCATATAATTTGATTAGTTAATTTAGATTATTCACTTTGTATTGTCTCATATATTCCTAGTTTTAAATGGTGTTAGTAGTCATTGTAATATTAGTGCCACCAGAATCTTTCAAGGCTACTCCTTTCTCCTACATTTTAGGGGCTACAACCTAAGCTTTAGAAGTTTCTCTTTAGGATATCTCCCCTAGGGTTCCTGAGTAGTATTTGGAGATCAAGCAGGCCTGGATGAGACTGGGAACAGTTGGATAGTCCCTGGTTCCAGAAGGTTATTGGAGCCCACCTAAACTAACCTGGGAGAAGAGGAGGTCTGTCTACCTTTACAAACACTTTTTCTTTTGGGGCAATTAAATGAGGAACTCCTGGGCAGACTTATGTGTAGCTTGACTACTAGGGGGAGGCATACCTAGGGTGAGTAACTTTTTAGACAGCTAAAACACAGCTGTATCAGACCGTGTATCAGACCAAAAAATAAACATAATCATTTAACATATAATATGCAACTACACGTATATTATTATTTTCACATAAATATGTTGAAAGAATAGGCATTTATTTGAAATTGTATATTATTCTGTACTGTGTACCTTTGTTACATAAATTGCTTTTATTTAAGTGAAACAGCAATAGAACTAGTAAACAGTGCTGATCAATAGTAGTTTATAGAACAACCAATTAAAAAATAAAATATGTGAGCAAAAACAGCAATACTTTATAATGAGAAAATTTTATAATGTAATCTCTGATACAGCAGTTTATTTTACCTCTTTTTAAAAATTCTTTACTAGATATTTAAATTTTGCACGACTATCTTATTGTTTATTCTTAAGATACATAAACATAGGACTTTTAGAAAGGAGAAAGAATATAAATATAATAGGAATGATTAAAGATATGCTCATATTTAATGAAAATAACATTGACATGCTTCTTTCTCTGCCATAATACAGTCAGACATATTTTTTATTTTTGGTTTCATTTTCCAGTTATACTTTTCTGAACTGCTTACAGCCTGTAAGACATTCTTCTTTTAAGTAGTAGCAAAATGGAATAGAATCAAATGTAAAATTCATTTTGACTTGAAGCTCTGTTTTAACAAACCACATTTACTGAATTCTGGTGTCAGTCCATCATGATGGCATTAAGCTAAGTATCTTGACAAAAGCATTTTGAGCATGGGATACTTGCGTCTTATTTACTAGATACAGCAGATTTTCAGGCTTGGAAAAATTATTTTGCAGCTCTTCAAAAATGTTCATTCTCTTTGTTTCTACAGGCTTATTCTAGTAGGCCGCCTCTCTGTCAATCAGCTCCTTTGCATATTTAAATTCATCTTATAGGCTGTCCATGTCTATAAGGCCCATCATTTTTATACACTCCAAAGCACATTGGATGTCATGCGTTAAATCTCTCTTTCTCAGGGAGCATGCTTTAAAGCATAGAAGTAATCTTAATTAGTGAAATCTAAGTTGAATTCCACATAAATTACAGTTTTAATAAAGGAACCGAGAAGGTCCTTCTTAACTTGCGTACCCATTTCTGGTTACATTTTTTTGAGTTCTGAAGCAGTCTTATTTCCAAAAATATGAGTCATTTTTTCATTGTATGAGTTGTTGTCACAACCTGTGCAAATCATAGAACTACCCAGGTGCAGTCAGTGCATCCTTTTCTAGAATCCTGATGGCCCCTTCACAGATCATCAGATTGTTTTGGAGAAATAGCACATAAATTTCTGCTTCACTACACACTTTTTTTTCCTATTCTTGTCCTCCATGAATTTCAAAATTAGAGAAGTACATTCTTCTTGTCCAAACTTCTAAAAATAAGATTTTACATCTTAAATATTTTAACATATCTTTTATGGCAAGTAAGGAGTACAGTCATCTTGTACACTTGTTTAAGGAAGCAATTTCTTTCCATTTTGTGAAGTTAAAAAAAAAAATTCTTGGTAAGTGCTTATGAGTTTTGAGGAAACTGAAACTGACTGAAACTTTCATTATGAAAGCCTTTATATCACAGGAAAACAAATCACACCCCTTTTGGTGTTGTGTACCAGGTGTACAGGACATTTGGCAAGTGAGATCTTTTTCTTTTCTTCATTAAGAAATTTATAGACTGAATGGAACTTGCAAAATTTACATTTGCCCTGTCTTCTAACTACACATATAGATGAGCAAAGTCTAGTTTGTATTTGAGCAAGATAGCAAAAATCTTTTTGTTTTATATGGTTTTATTAAAATTTTCATAGAAATTCAGAAGCCTATTTGAAACTCTGTTCTGGAAACCAAATTACCTAAGACCTGGGGGTAATATTTTGCTGCCACATTCACTTGGTAAAATGTGACAGAATCATTACTTCACTGTGAGGAGTCAACAGATGTTATCAAAATAACACTTTTTTCTCCTGCTGGGCATTTTAGTTGCAATCTATGAATCTGGAAATGTAACTTCACTCAGTTTTGTAGAGCAATCAAGAAACTGAATGAATAGATAAAACATTTTTGTTCTTGGGGTGTACCCAAACTAATTCAGTGGTAGCTATTTTGATTTGAACATTGCTGTCTTTTGGGAAGACAATTTGCTTTTTTCATTTAGGAAACAGAAAAATATGATTGACTTAGAAATAGTTGCTTGTCTCACTGCAGACATTTGAGATTCCATCTCCATATGTTGCTTTCACAGCTCCTTCTCCACCATACCCAAATCCAAATATTTTTTATTGAGATATAACTGATGTATAACATTACATTAGTTTCAGGTGTGTAACATAATGATTTGATATTGTATACCTTGGAAAATAATCACTATAATAAGTCTAGGTAACAGCTGTCACCATGCATAGTTACAAAATTTTTTTTCTTGTGTTGAGAACTTTTAAGGTCTAATCTCTTAGCAACTTTTAAATAAGCAACACTGTATTATTGAATGCTTCTGCACACCGAGCAGAGATGTCGGCACAGCCATTTCACACTGGGCACTCTGGTTTGAAGTGTTGGGTGCAAAGCCTCTGCACTCGGCACCTTATGAGGGAGTGAAACAAGACTAAGCACAAAGGGGAAAAAAAGGAGGCAGAGACAAGATGGCTGGGTAGAAAGATGTTAGTTAGCTCACCCTCTCTCACAAAAACACCAAAATCACAACTAACTGCTGAACAACCATCAGCAGAAAAATACTGGAACCTACCAAAAAGGATACCCTACATCCAAATATAAGGAAAAAGCCACAACAAGATGGTAGGAGGGGCACAATAGTGTTAAAATCAAATCCCATACTCATCGGGTGGGCAACCCACAAACTGGAAAATAATTATATCACAGAGGTTCTCCCAAAGGAGTGAAAGTTATGAGCCCCATGTCAGGCTCCCCAGCCTAGGGGTCTGTCATTGGTAGGAGGAGCCCCCTGAGCATCTGGCTTTGAAGGTCAGCGGGGTTTGATCACAGTAATTCCACAGGACTTGGGGAAACAGAACCTCCACTCTTGGAGGGCATACACAAGGTCCTGTGTGCACCAGGTCCCAGGGAGAAAGCAGTGACGTCATAAGAGCCTGGACCGGACCTACCTGCTGGTATCGGAGGGTCTCTTGCGCAGGCTGGGGGTGGCTGTGGCCCACTGCAGGGACAAAGGCACTGGTGGCAGTAGTTCTGGGGCATACTCATTGGCATGAGCCCTGCTGGAGGCTGCCATTTTCTCACCAAGACCTGGCCCCACCTAACTGCCTATAGGCTCCAGTGCTGGGATGCCTCATGCCAAACAACAAACAGGATGGGAACATAACCCCACCTATCAGTGAACAGGTTGCCTAAAGTCTTACTGAGCCCACAGCTTCCCACTAAACACACCCCTTGACATGGCCCTGCCCACCATAGGGACAAGACCCAGTTCCATCACCAGTGGGCAGGAACCAGGCCCTCCCATCAGGAAGCTGGCACAAGTCCCTTAGACCAGCCTCTTTCACCAGGGGGCAGACAGCAGATGCAAGAAGAATGACAACCCTGCAGCCTGTGGAATGGAAACCACAATCACAGAAAGTTAGACAAAATTAGATGGCAGAGGAATATGTCCCAGAGCAAGGAACAAGATAAAACCCCAGAAGAACAACTAAGTGAAGTGGAGATAGGCAATCTACCCAAAAAAGAATTCAGAGTAATGACAGTAAATATGATCTAAAATCTTGGAAAAAGAATGGAGGCGCAGACTGGGAAGATACAAGAAATGGTTAACAATGAGCTAGAAAATCTAAAGAACAAACAAACAGAGATGAACAGTAAAATAACTGGAATGAAAAATACACTAGAAGGAATCAGTAGCAGAATAAATGGGGCAGAAGAATGGATAAGTTACCTGGAAGATAGAATGGTGGAAATCACTGCCATGGAACAGAATAAAGAAAACAGAATGAAAAGAAATGAGAGTCTAAGAGACCTCTGGGACAACATTAAATGCATCTCATTATAGCAGTCCCAGAGGAGAAGAGAGAAAGAAAGGACCTGAGAAAATATTTGAAGATATAATAGCTGAAAAATTCCCTAACGTGGGAAAGGAAACAGTCACCCAAGTCAGGAAGCGCAGACTCTCAGGAAAGATAAACCCAAGGAGGAACGTACTGAGACACATAGTAGTCAAACTGACAAAAATAAAAGAGGAAATATAAAAAGCAACAAGGGAAAAGCAACAAATAAAATGCAAGGGAATTCACATAAGGTTATCAGCTGATTTTTCAGCAGAAACTCTACAGGCCAGAAAGGAGTGGCATGATATATTTAAAGTGGTGAAAGGGAAGAACCTGCAACCAAGAATACTCTACCCAGCAAGGCTCTCATTCAGATTTGACAGAGAAATCAAAAGCTTTACAGACAAGCAAAAGCTAAGAGAATTCAGCACTACCAGACCAGCTTTGCAATAAATGCTAAAGGAACTTTTCTAGGCAGAAAAGAAAAGGCCACAACAAGAAACAAGAAATTTATGAATGGAAAAGCTCACCAGTAAAGGCAAATATATAGTAAAGGTAGGAAATAATCTGCACACAAATATGATATCAAAACGGGCAATTGTGAGAAGAAGATTGTACAAATGCAGGATATAGGGAATGTATTTGAAATTTAAAGACTGGCAACTTAAAACAATCTTGTTTATATATAGACTGCTATATCAAAACTTCATGGTAACCCTAAACTGAAGATCTACAGTTGATACACACACAAAAAGAATAAGGAATCCAAACACAACAGTAAAGTTAGTCATCAAATCGCAAGAGAAGAGAACAAAAGAGGAAGGGAAGAAAAAGACCAAAAAAAAAAAAAAAAAACCCAAAACAATTAAGAAAATGGCAATAAAAACATATATATTGATAATTACCTTAAATGTAAATGGATGAAATCCTCCAACCAAAAGACATAGACTGGCTGAATGGATAGAAAAACAAGACCCATATATATGCTGTCTACAGGAGACCCACTTCAGATTTAAAGACACATACAGATGAAAGTGAGGAGATGGAAATAGTTATTCCATGAAAATGGAAATCAAAAGAAAGCTGGAGTAGCAATACTCATATCAGACAAAATAGACTTTACAATAAAGACTGTTACAAGAGACAAAGAAGGACAGTACATAATGATCAAGGGACAAATCTAAGAAGAAGATATAACAATTGTAAATATATATGCACCCAACACAGGAACATCTCAATATATAAGACAAATGTTAACAGATGTAAGAGGAGAAATTGATAGTAACACAGTAATAGTGGGGGACATTAACACCCCACTTAGGCCAATGGACAGATCATCCAGACAGAAAGTCAATAAGGAAATACAGACCTTAAATGATAACGTTAGATCCTATGGACTTAACTGATATCTATAGATCATTCTGTCTGAAAACAGCAGAATACACATTGTTTTCATGTGCGCATGGAGCATTCCCAGGATAGATCACATCTTGGGCCACAAAGCAAGCCTCAGTAAATTTAGGAAAATTTAAATCATATCAAGCATCTTTTTTGACCACAGTGCTATGAGATTAGAAATCAACTACAAGAAAAAAACTGTAAAATACTGTATTATTTACTACAGTCACCATGATGTACATTAAATCCTCATGACGTATTTATTTTGTAAGTGGAAGTTTGTACCTTTTGACCACCTTCACCCAATTCGCACATCCCCCACCCCTAATGTGTGGCAACCACCAATCTGTTCTCTGTATCTATGAGCTTGCTTTTTGTTTTGTTTTGTTTTTTAGATTCTACATGT
Organism: Eschrichtius robustus; assembly: GCF_028021215.1. Lineage (NCBI taxonomy): Eukaryota > Metazoa > Chordata > Mammalia > Artiodactyla > Eschrichtiidae > Eschrichtius > Eschrichtius robustus. The sequence goes on along the minus strand of NC_090844.1, from coordinate 31,524,521 downwards.
AAGTAAGATCATATGGTATTTGTCTTACTCTGTCTGACTTATTTCATTTAGCATAATGCCCTTGAGGCTCATCCATGTTCTTGCAAATGGCAAGATTTTATTCTTTTTATGGCTGAATAATATTTCATTATATATATATATTTATATTATATATATAATATATATAATATGTTATATATATGTTATATATATTATATATATAATATATATATAATATATACATGTTTTATATATATATATACACACACACACACATATATCACATTTTTTGGTCAGAATGATGGATGATTGTTTCCATATCTTGGCTGCTGTAAATACTGCTGCAATGACCATGGAGGTATATATATCTTTTTAAGTTAGTGTTTTCATTTCCTTTGGGTATATACCCAGAAGTCGAATTGCTGGATCATATGGTAGTTATATTCTTAAATTTTTTGAGGAACACCCATGTTGTATTCCATAGTGGCTAACCCAATTTACATTCCAACCAACACTGCATGAGGGTTCCCTTTTCTCTGCATCCTCACCAACACTTGTTATTTCTTATCTTTTTGAGAATAGCCATTCTGACAGGTGTGAGGTAATATCTTATTGTGGTTTTGATTTGAATTTTCCCAATGATTAGCGATGTTGAGCATCTTATCATATACCTGTTGGCTATTTGGATGTCTTCTTTGGAAAAATGTCTATTCAAATCTTCTGCCCATTTTTTAATTGGATTTTTTTTGTTGTTCTGCTCTTAAGTTGTATGAGGCCTTTGTATATTTTGGATATTAACCCCTTATCAGATGTATGATTTGCAAATATATTCTCCCATTCACTAGGTTGTCTTTTCATTTTGTGATAGTTTCCTTTGCTGTGAAATAGCTTTTACATTTGATGTTTTGCTACTTGTTGATTTTTGCTTTAGTTACCTTTGCTTTTGGTGTCAGATTCAAAAAATCATCACCAAGATTAAAGTCAAGGAGTTTACTGCCTATATTTTCTTCTAGGAGTTTTATGGTTTCAGGTCTTACATTCAACTCTTTAATCCATTTTGAGTTAATTTTTATGTATGGTGTAAGATAGTGGTCCAGTTTCACTCTTTTACATGTAGCTGTTCAGTTTTCCCAACACAATTTATTGAAGAGACTATCCTTTCTAGATTGTATATTTTTGACTCCTTTGTTATATATTAATTGACCATACATGCATGGTTTATTTCTAGGTCCGAATTACTTTTGGCATGTTGTACAATATGCTATGTTTTGGTTACTTACGTATCTAATCTAGTTGTATATGTTCTTCCATCTGTCACTAGGAACAGCCATTTAGCCTTCTTGTTCAGTGATGTCTGGGTCATGCTGGTGTTAGTACAGTCATCATTCTGATTTTCATTATCTGAGCTCTTAGAAAACAAGATCACAATATTGACAATATGAAAAATTAGTGCTATCTTGACACAAAGCACAACAGTTAATCCACAGACTAAGTCAAAGATGTACTGTTCACATTAATGATTTCAATACCCTTAGGTTGCACACTTAAGTCACATCACTCTGAGTGAACCACAGATCGCAATTGGCAACATCAGTAGTCAGAGTTAAAAACAGCAACAGCAACTGCAGGTAATCTATGCTATATTCACTTGACACCAAAACAATGTTGCTTTTAGTTCCTGGGTATTTTTTTTAAGCTTCTGTATGAATTTTGTTTTTTCCTTCCAAACTTCCAAGCCAGTTTCTAAGACACAGAAAATTTCCCATCCTGTTAATGGATGCCCCGGTACATAAGGCTTTCCTTACAACACTTGGAACAGTGCCAGGCCAACAATCATGGTTAGTCACCCTAGGCCACTTTAGGTCCAAATGGCAGTACTGTGGTTGCACCTGAACCTGGGCTCAGAGGAAACCTTCCAATACAACTAGTTTCTTTTAGTCAGCTGCCGTAGGCTGTATTCATCCCTTCTATTCTGGGGCCTGTAGGTCTACCCCAAAAGCCCTGGGCTGGTATGCCAGCTGACTGCCTGTTCTGTGCCCAAATTATCTCCCTGGGGCCCTGTACCCAGTCAAGGAAGCCCTGGGCTGCTGATGGGCCTGGACTCAATGTGGGAGAACCCCTTGTGATGCTGAATGCATTTGGGGGCATAAAGAGTTTGAGAGGCAAGGTGATCCCAAGGAATCCAAGTTTGCTTTATATCCTCATTTTATTTATTTTGAATATCACTGACTTATGTTAACAGAATATGGCCTGGAAAAACCTCAAATTATGGAATTTATCCTGGCCTTATTTGTAACCAGTACATTATTGACTTTTGTTAATACAGTTCATGGATATTTTCAAAGAACGTATAATTTGTTTTTACAGCATTACATACATAGATAAAACATATGTACATAATTAAATATAATTAAATATATGTGATTGTGTGTATGAGTTAACTTGTTTGCATATTCTAGAATCTAAATCCTCATATATTTTTGTTAACTTGTCTACTTGATATATAAAATTTATACATCAAGTTTATTTAATCTTATAATCTTTCTTTTAATAATTTTTATATAATCTTAACCCCAGAAGTTAACCACTACTAATATTATATATTATTATTGACTTTCAGGTGTTATTATCAACCTTTTAAATCTATGACAAGCCAATAGTAAAAAAAATTCCACTCGCACTTCTTTAATTTCATGAGGCTTCCCATTTATCTTATGGTTGTAGGAAATTTATAATTATTGTGCATATTTTTCTTTCATTACCCTTGACAATCACTTCTAGTGATATTTTTGACCTTTTCTAACACATATACATTTTTATATGTATATGTTTAATTGTTAAATATGCGTAACATAAAATTTACCATTTTAACCATTATTAAATGTACGAATCAGTGGCATTAAATATATTGGTGTACATTGTTGTAAACCGACCATGCATCTCCAGAACTCTTTCATCTTGCAAAACTGGAACTCTATATTCGTTAAACGATAACTCCCCATTCCTCTCTTCCTCAACCCCTGGAGGCCACCATTCTATTTACTGTTTCTATGAATTTGACCACTTTCACATACCTTATAGAAGTGGAATTATACATTATTTGTCCTTTTATTTATGGTTTATTTCACTTAACATAATATCTTCAAAGTTCACCCATGTTGTAGCATGTCAAAATTTCGTTCCATTTTAAGGCCATGTAATATTCGATTGCATGTATACATCACATTTGGTTTATCCATTGATCTGTTGATGGATACTTGGCTTACTTCCACCTTTTGACTATTGTGGATAATGATGCTGTGAACATGGGTGTACAAATATCTGTTTGAGTCCATGCTTTCAGTACTTTGAGTATACATCTAAATGTGGAATTGCTGGATAATATAGTAATTCTATATTTAACTTTCTGAGGAACCACCAAACTCTTTTTCATAGAGGCTGAATCATTTTACATTCTCATCAACGAGTTTTCCAATTTCTCCATATCCTCACCAACTCTTCTTTTTATAGTAACCAACCTAATGAGTGTAAAGTGATAACTCATTGTGGTTTTGATCTCTCTATGGATATAGCAGGATCTATGGATCAAAAATTACCAGTTTAATTTTTAAGAATATCATCATTTTGTTGAACATTGTTATCAGAAGATCTGTTGTATTTTAAATTGCTACTTTTAATTATAGGAAACCTGATTTTTGTGCATACATTTTATCAATGGACTATCATCATTTTCAAAAGACTTTTAGTTGATTTTTTTAGGGGGTTGATATTTTTTAAATGATATGAACTGAAATTAATAATAATTTTGCCACACCTTTTTAATAATAATTTTCCTTTCTTTCCTCTTCTTCAGTTAATTTCACCTTCTCTCTCTCTCTCATTTCATAATTGTATTGGGTAATCCATTCAGAATAGCAGGAAATCATCATGAAAGAGGCGATCATTACTTCTTAGGAATACCTCTAATATTATCTCATGAAAAGGCTGCTCCTTTTGATTCAGTATTTATCTTGTTGAGAAAATATTTATCTCTCCCAATTTTATTTAAAATCAGGAATGTATTTTGGGCTTTATTAGATATGTGGAAGGCATCTATTGAACTGATTATATTGTGTCTTATATTGCCTTTGAAGATTTTCTAATACTAAACCATCTTGTCTTCTAGCCTGAAGTTCTCTAGACTATTAGGTAATGAATATCGCTAGGAAGGAAAGTTCTTTTTTTGAAGTACAGTCAATTTACAATGTATTAGTTTCACATACAGCGTAGTGATTCAAAGTTTTTATAGATTATAGTCCATTTAATGTTATTAGGATATTGGCTATATTCCCTGTGCTGTACAAATATAACCTTGTAGCTTATTTTCTACATAGAAGTTTGTACCTTTTAATCCCTTTCCCCTCCCCCCTTCCCACTCTCCACTGGTAATCACTTGTTTGTTTGGTGTTCCACAGCTAGTTCTCCCTTCAATGGATGGCCTAGGGAATAAATGACCTCATCCATTCTTTCATGAAAATACACTATTAGTCTGCTTGGTTGCCATAACAAAATACCACAGACTGGGTATCTTAAACAATAGAAATTTATTCTCTCACAGCTGTGGAGGCTGGGAACCCATGATCGAGGTGCTGGCAAATTTGGTTTCTGGTGAGAGCTCTCTTCCTGGCTTGCAGATGGTGGCCTTCTCGCTGAGTCCTCTGTGTGTGTGGAGAGAGAAAGCTCTCTGGTGTCTCCTCATCCTCTTATAAGAACATCAATTCCATCAGATTAGGACCCCACCCTTATGATCTCAACCCTAATTACCTCCCAAAGGCCTCATCTCCAAATACCATCACACTGGGGTTTGGGGTTTCAATTCAGCATATGAATTTGGGGGAACACTATTCAATCCATAACATTCCATCGTATGGCCCCCCAAATTCATGTCCTCCTTTTATGCAGAATACGTCCACCCCATCTCAGTAGCTCCAAAAGTCTTAACCCGTTTCAGTACAAATTCCAAATACAGCGTCTCTTCTAAATATCATCTAAATCAGGAATGGGTGCGACTTGAGGTATGATTCATCTTGAGGCAAAATCCCTCTCCATTTATGAACGTGTGAAATCAGACAAGTTATGTGCTTCCAAAAAACAAAGGTGAGACAGGCATAGGATAGACATTCTTGTTCCTAAAGGGAGAAATTGGAAAGAAGAAAGGGGTGACAGATCCCATTAAATACAAATAAAACCTAGCAAGGCAAAGTCAATTCGATTTTAAGGTTGGAGGATAATCGTCTTAGGTTTGATGTTCTGCCCTCCAGGCCCATTGAGGTAGCAGCATAAGCCCAGAGCCTACAGTAGAGTCTACCCCACTCCTTCAGCTTTGGATAGAGGCCCCATCCATACTGCTCTTTGGAGTGGCCCTGCCCCTCTCAACCACTGGGCGGGGGAGCTTGGCTGGTCAAAACCGAGGAGGGGGCAGCTCCTGGACCTGTGATGGGGGAGGAAGCCTTGATGATCTCTGAATCACCTTCGCATCCCTCTCTTTTCTTGAAGGATAAAGTATATTGGCAGCCACATAGCTCTATTACCCCGTGCTGTTCCCTTTGGTCCAACCTGGCAATGTTTCTGCTGGTGTAATCTCATCCTTATTCCTGACTTTTCCTGAGGTGGTTCACATGCACAGTCTCTTTATCAGATGATTTTTCCATCCACACTTTTGGTATGTTCTCTCTAAAATACGTTTCCCATTTTTTGCAATAGGGATAGACTGAGAATTCTCCAAATCTTTAAGTTCTGGTACCTCCCTGTGTAACGCTTACTTGTTCAATTTATCTCCTCGTCTCACATATTACTATAAGCAGTCAGGAGTACCCAGACTACATCTTCAACATTTTGCTTAGAAATCTTCTCAGCTAATTATCCAGTTTCGTGGCTCACAAGTTCTATCTTCCATAAAACACGAGGTTACAATTTAGCCAAGTTTTTTGCCGCTTTACAGCAGGAGTTGCCTTTTCTTAATCATTGTCCTTTTCTGTCTAAAATCTCACCAGGGACAACTTTCATGTAAATATTTCTACCACCATTCTGTTCATGATTATCTTTGTACTCTCTAAGAAGATGTAGGCTTTCTCTCCTGCTCTCCTCTTTTCTCCCTGAGCCCTCACCACAGTTGCTTTCACCGTCCATGTTTCTACCAACAGTCTCTTCAGATTAATCTAGGCGTTTTCTAAAATGTGCCTCAAAATTCCTCTAGCCACTACCCATTATGAGTCCCAAAGCCATTTCCACATATTTAGGTATTTGTTATAACAACACCCTGCTTCTTGGTACCAAAATCAAAATTCTCCAGAGAAACAGGATCAATAGTATGGAGAGAGAGAGAGAGAGAGAGAGATATGTTTTAGAAGGAATTGATTGGCTCATGTGATTACGGAGGCTGACAAATCCCAAGATGTGCAGAGCGAGTCAGTAAACTGCAGCCCCAGGAGAGCCGATGGTGCAGTTTTTATGTGAAGGGCAGCAGGCTTGAAGGTCAGGAAAAGCTGGTGTCTCAGTTTGGGTACCTCAGGCAGGAAGAATCTTCCCATATCCACTGGAGGGTCAGTGTTTTTGTTTTATTAAGGCCTCCAGGATGAGGCCCACCCACATTAAAGAAAGCTACTGCTTTACTCAGTCTACTGATTTAAATGTTAATCTCATTTAAAAACACCCCATAGAAACACCCAGAATAATATTTGACCAGATATCTGAGGCCATCGTGGCCCAGTCAAACGGATGCATAAAATTAACTGTTACATGTATGAACAGTGTTTGCTAGAGAAAGATAACAGGAGTCCCTCTCTATAAAATGTTTTTGGCAGGATATACTCAACCGTATACATAGATTATTCTAAGTAAACCTGGAGTTACTGATTTATGGTGGAATAGCTGGCTGGAGAAACTGGGTAATCATGTAAACTGTGTAACTAATAGCGCAAAAGTGAAATGACTATTTATGAGCAATCTTGTGTCTACTTTACACAAAGCTCTCCATCTGTGTTTTCTGTAATCAATCTGACTGTGGCACAGGGTGGAGGATAGGGAAGCTTTGGGAGCTGCCGCTGATGCATGCTGGTGCCTCCAGGGGAAAATCTTTTATTTCTATACCTGATATTTACCCATAAAGTTTGGTATGGGTAAGATCTATGTTTTGGGGAGTTTGATATGACAGTTAAACGCTTGAGTCATAAAGGCTAAGACACTTTGGGGTCATAAAAGGAAGGAGGTGAAAAACCATGAATAAAAGTTAAATGACTGGATGATTCCCTGAGGCATCTTTAGAAGGAGGTAGAAGCCTTGAGGCAGATTACTGGGGACTAGTTTAACCAATGGGAAATGGGGACTCCGAGTAATTAATTTAATGAAATCACCAAACTGAGAGGAGAGTTAGTAGAAAATATTCTTTGTTGGCTGTTATAAATAAGTAGTGCTTGTTAAAACTAGACAGTGTAAGTGAAAGAAGTGAGACCAATTTTTCCTACTTAGACTTCCAAGGCCACCTGGGCATATATTACATTCATTTTCAAATAACCCATGTGGTATCACTGATTACCCGGAAGACTAAACACGTAGCTGAGAATCAATCTGCAGTATATGGCCAGAGAGGCTGATCTCTTCATCTGATTCACTTGTTTTCTAATTACAAATATCATGTAATCTTTGTCTCAAAGATACTGGGAACCCCAAGCACATGCACAAAACTGACTGAAAAAGAAAATGTTGCTCCTACTTTGAACTCGCTTAAAACAAACACATGGGGGAAAAGGGAGAAGTGCTGGGACAGTAGTAAGAGGAGTATTTTGAGCCTCAGCGATCATCCACACTGTAGCTGGGGAGTTGCTCTTCCGACTCTCAGCTCCTCCAGTGTGGCAAAGAAGTGATAGAGTCACAGTTCATATCAAATAAAAGGAAGCATACCAACAAATTGTGGAGAGAGCAGAACTTGATACATTATGAATCCGGAAAGGTGAATGCAGATGTCAGCTGAGAATCTACAAGAACAGATGAGGAAAATGTAGATATTAGCACTAGTCAGTCAGAAGTGGGTCAAAGCCAAACTTAGCCATGCATTCTATAAAATAATTCTAGAGCCATTTTAACAATTTCCTATTGCTGCATATTTGACATATTTGATTAACGAACTTAAATAAGTTATTTAGAGACTACTGATTTTTAATTTTTAGGAAAAAAAATGTAGTAATGTAAGAGAAATTAAATGCCAGATACCCCAGATTTAATTCTCACATACAGGTACAATCCAATACTCTTTGTGATATACATGTTTGAGCCTCGGAAACCCTGTATCAGAACAGAATTGAAGAAATATTTGCAAGTATTAAATATGTGGTCCATGAAAGAACATTACCTTCAATCAAGGAAATCACCATATGGTGGAAGTTTGAAAACTCAAAAACATCAGTAAAGCGCTAGTAACAGCCTACTTTATATATTAGTTTAGGTTTTCAGATTTTATTATATTCACAGTCTATGTGAATGAAATGTTTAGTTTTGGGGAATATTGTTGGTAATGATACCCCTCCACCTTTTGATTTGGTTAATAAAATCTCTGACATAATTTGAAATGGTTGCTTTCCATTCTAGGTAAAAAGCTTTTGCCGGAGAGATCTCACAGTCATCCAAAACACAGATTTCAACTCATTTTCTACATTTCTCTACCTGTGTTCATCATTACTATTGCTGTTATAATAAGGCAGAGTAAAATAAGGGAGCTATGCTACAGAGGAGAACCTGAAAGTGAGAGGTATATATGTTTTAATTCTTATTAAATTAAGTAAGTCAAGAAAAAAGTAGTCAAGTTTCATCAGGAATAAGCTAAGACTGTAGGTAAAACAATATGAGGATGGCCCAGGGATACATTTCAAACTAGCTTGGTGTTTTCATGTTTTCAATGGTTTTACGCATTACTAAAACCATTCATTTTACCACCAGTATCACTTGAGGAGGAGATATGGGTGCCAAGGGTATTGTGGAGGTTTATTCAGCCTCTTAATCCACTGACTCTGTCTAAATAGTGATATTGTCCATGAGCTTCATGAGAATAAATAACACTGCATTTAAAAAGTGAATAAATAAATAAAAATTTAAGATATAGATCCTCAGACCAGTGGTAAATAACTTTATCAGAACACCCCACTCAACTAGAGATAATATCTATGAACCTGCCTGCATAATATTTATTTTCCTAATTATTGCTGATTTGTCCAGTCATTTCTCAACTAGAAATTACATGTGTAATTCATACTAATCAGGTTAGGAGACAGGAGGAAGCATCATGAAGTGGGGAGAAAATTATATTTAGCCTCAGAAAACCTGGTTTCAACTCCTAAATCTTGCATATCTTGCTAATTATGATATCTTGAGCAAGGGATTTAATCTTTATGTTCTTAAAATTATTCTCTATAACTCTATAAAATGTGAGATAATAGCTTTCCAATGTATCATAAACTTTTGGGTACACCAAATTAATGAGTGAAATCACCATATTATCTGTAATCAGTTACACACTATTTAAACATCATTATTGAGCCCCTTATTCATAATTTACTGTATTCTTCCAGAGAGGTATTTACCTCTAGTTTTACCTTCCAAGAAGTGATCTGAAGAGAAAATCTGAGTATGTTATGAGAGGATGAAAGAAATCTGTAGAAATATATGGAAAAATTAACTGAAATTTTTGACTGCTACTTTACGGTTTTGGTTTAATTTGGCCTGAGGAGTTAGTGATATCATAGAATCAGGGGGCCTATCTGTAAAAATTGAGTAAATGTAAAATGAGGATGAGAGGATTTTGTTGACAAAGCAAGGTGGCTGATGGCATTTGTTCTAATATTGAGATGGTACCAGTTTTATTCGTTTTATTTTGCTGGAAGGAGACATTTTATGTAGTGAATCACTCTGTTTATTTGAAGAACATTTTTCATTCAAATAGTCACTTAATTGTTCAACATTTTTTAATTTCCCCACTTATTTAAAATAAACTTTATCGATGTTATAGATCTGTGTCGGAAGAAAGCAGCAGTAACGGCGAGTTGTCACTCAGTGTAAGGTGAGTGTAGAATGAGTGATTGATTAACCACTTGGCATCACATCTCTTGATCATTGTTGAAGGAGCACTTAAAAATTGCTAGCTTGAAACCAAAACATTTGTTAATAATATTCTTTATGGTTTCCATTGTAGGTGATTTTATAATACTAAACAATAAAACTTGATTTCATTATGTCTCAACCTCTCCTCCCTGACCTACACCAAAGGAGTGATTTTTGTGCACCCACACGAGCATTTATGACCACATAAATTTTAGGATTCTTTTTTTTTTTGAGGTTTGGTAAGCAGCACTTATATGTTGATGACATTTTACTGCCACGTAAAAAGAGGACTGATATTATAAAAATGTCAGATGTGCTTATGGTTATAATGTTATCTCAGAAAAAAATTATTGCTAATAAGATAGAGCCTTGGAGTTTTCATTCATTTTACTGTCTTAAGATCTCAAATAACAACCGAACTTTACACATCAGGGAATGAAGAAAAGAACAAACTAAGCCCAAAGTAAGTGAAAGGAAGGAAATAGTAGAAGTTAGAGGAGATATGAACAAAATGAAGAAGAAAAAAGCAATTTTAAACATCAACAAAAGTAAGCATGTTTTTTGAAAAAAGAAATAAAGAAATAAACCTTTAGCTAGACTATCTAACACAAAAAGAGAGAAGACTAATATAAATAAAACCAGAAATAAGAGGGGAGACATTACAAATGATACTACACAAATAATCTTTTTATAGTTTATAGTTCATGAAAGATTACTGTGAATATTTGTATGCTAAGAAACTGAAGAACCAAAAAGAAATGAATATATTCCTGGAAACATACAACCTGCCAAGATTAAATCATGAAGAAATAGAGCAGATTAAAAACTAGTTAAGGAGACTGAACCAGTAACTAAAACCCTCCCAACACAGAAAAGCCCAGGACAGATTGGCTTTACTGGTGAATTCTACCAAACATTTAAAGATGAATTAAAGCCAATATTTCTAAAATTCTTCCAAAAAGTAGAACAGGAGGTAACACTTACAAACTCATTTTATGAGGCCAGCATTACTCTGATACCAAAACTGAGAAGGACACTACAGAAAAAGGAAACTACAAGCTAATATCTGTGACGAGTATAGATGCAAAAATTCTCAACAAAATACTAGCAAACCAAGTTCAACAGCACATGAAAAGGATCACACACCATGAGAAAGTGATATCATGGGAGTGCAAGGATGGTTCAACATATGAAAATTAATCAATGTGATACACCCACCACATTAACAGAATGAAGAATGAAAATGACAAGATCGTCCCAATAGATATAGAAAAAACGTTTGGCAAAATTCAAAATGTTTTTATGATGTATTCTTTCTACAAATTAAGAATAGAAGGAATTTACAACATGATAAAGGCCATATATGAGAAGCTCACCGCTAACATCATAGTGAAAGTGAGAACGTTGAAGCACTTCCTCTAACATCAGGGACAAGGTAAGAATGCCCACTGGCACCATATGTATTCAACCTAGTACTGGAAGTATTAGCCAGAGCAATTAGGCGACAAAAGACATCTACATCAGAAAGGAAGAAGTGAAGTTGTTGTTGTTTTCAGATGTCACGTTCTTACACATAAAAAAACCCTAAAGATTCCACAAAAAAGTATTAGAACTAATAAACAAGATTAGTAAAACTGCCGGCTACAAAATCAATGTACAATAATCAGTTACATTTCTATATACTAAAAATAAGCTATCTTAAAATGAAGTTCAGAAAACAATCCCATAGATAATTGGATCAAAAAATAAAATACTTAGGAATAAACTTAACTAAGAATGTGAAAGACTCATGTACTGATAACTACAAGAAAGCAGTGAAAGAAATGGAAAGACATCCTGTGTTCATGGACTGAAACAATTAATATTGTTAAAATATCCATACTACTCAAAGTTATCTACAAATTCAATGAAACCCTTGTCAAAATTCCAGTGGCATTTTTCACAGAAATATTCAAAAAAATTCTAAAATTTATGTGGAACCGCAGCGGACCCTCAATAGCCAAAACATTTTGAGAAAGAACAAAGCTGGATGCATCATACGTCCTGATTTTAAAATATATTGCAAATCTACTGTAATTAAAACAGTATGGTACTGTTATAAAGACAGATAAAGACCAGTGGAACAGAATAGAGAGCCCAGGATTCAATCCCCACATAGATGGTCAAATTATCTTTGAAAGGGTACCAAGAATATGCAGTGGGACATGGTGGTGGGAAAACTGGATAGCCGCATGCAAAAGAATGAAATTGAACCCTTACATCATACACAAAAATCAACTCAAAGTGGATTAAAAGTGACCCCAAAGTGTAAAACTCCTAGAAGAAAACATAGGGGGGAAACTTCATATCATTGTTCTTCGCAATGAATTTTTGGGTTGATACCAAAAGTACAAGCAACAAAAGCAAAAAATAGACAAGTGGGGCTCCATCAAACTAAAAAGCTTCTGCACAGCAAGGGAAACATTTAATAGAGTGAAAGAGCAACCTATGGAATGGGAGAAAATATTTGTAAACCATGTATCAGAAAAAGGGTTAATAACCAAAACACATAAGGTACTCCTACCATCGAAACAAAAAAGAAAATAAAACCTGATTTTAAAATGGGCTAAAGACTTGAATAGATGCTTCTCCCAAAATACCATACTTAGAGCCAACAGATATAGGAAGAGGTAGCTCAGATCACTAATCATCAGGGAAATTCAAATCAAAACCACATGAGGTATATTACCTGTTAGAATGGCTATTATTAAAAAAAAACCCACAAAAGTCAACAAGTGTTGGCAAGGATGTGGAGAAATTGGAATCGTTGTACAGTGTTGGTGGGAATGCAAGATATTGTGGCCACTGTGCAAAACTGTTGGAGATTCCTCAAAAAATTAAAAATAGAACTACTGTATGACCCAGCAATCCTACTTCTGGATATTTTTCCAGAAGAATTGAACTCAGGATCTCAAATCAGTATTAGCATTTTCGTGTTCATTGCAGCACTACTTACAATAACCAAGATGTGGATACAAGCTAAATGTCCATCATTGGATGAATGGATAAAGAAAATGTGGTATATACATATAATGGAATGTTGTTCAGCCATAAAAAAGAAGGAAATCCTGCATCTGTGACAACATAGATGAACCTTGAGGACATTATGCTGAGTGAAACAGGCCAGTCACAGAAGGACAAATAACTGCATGATTCCACTTAAGATATCTCAAATAGTGACGCTCATAGAACTGAGAGTAGAATGGTTGTTGCCTCAGGCTGGGATGACAGGAAAGTGGGATGTTGCTAATCAATGAGAATGAAGTCTCAATTGTGCAAAATCGAGAGATCTGCTGTACAACGTTGTCCCTATTGTTAAAAATGTTGTATGCTTAAATTTTTGTTAAGAGAGTAGATCTCATTTAAGTGTTCTTAAGCACAGTAGAAAAAATTTTTAAACCTTGAGGATGTTTTGCTTCACAAAAGACACCCTTATGAAAGGGAAAAGGGAAGCCACAATGTGGGAGAAGATGTCTGTAATACATATTTCCAATAAAGGACTCCTACTCAGAATATATACAGAATCCCTGCAAACCAGTAACAAAACACGGGAAAGCCTAATAGGCAAAATATTTGAAAAGACGCTTCACAAAAGATGATATCAAAGGAGCTCAAAACATGAAAAATTGCTCAACATCATTAATCATCAGAAATAGACAAATTAAAATAAAAACAAGTGTCCCCTACACACCTATAAGAGTGGCTAAAATTAAAAGAACAGGCAACCTCAGGTGTTGGTTAGAATATCAAGCAACAAGGACTCTCACACACGGCAGGCAGGAGCATATATTTTATTACTTTAATACTTTTATAACAGTTCAGCAGTTCAGCATCTTCTAAAGCTATCAGGTTTCAATTAAGTTTATAACTTTAATTTTCATTTTTAAAACTATCATACTTACATTTTATATTTACTTTATATTATAACTAAACTTTTATTTCCTAGAATTTTGCAAAGGAGATCTTCCATAAATTTTGAGTCTAATTACCTAAAATATTTTTTTTCCTTTTCCATTTAATTTGAATCTGCTTGTCTTTACTTCTTTTTTTATACTTTTAACTTTAAATCTTATTCTTTTCTTTTCAAATATCAATAATCTGTATATAGGTAAGCTTCTGTATATTTAACATAAACTCACTAAATATTTTTTATATAAAAGGGTAGGAAAAATTGAGAAAAAGATTCTGAAATTCATATGAAAGGAAAGTAGGGATAACCAGGTAAACTTTAGAACTAACAATTAATTAAAATATAGATCTTTTTATTTTCAAAAAGCATCTTTCTGATTTTTAATGATTATCAAGTATTTATTAAAATATCTAAAATACCTAGGTAGGTATATGAATTAAAGATAAATTTCTCATAATCACAATACCCAAAGAAAAGTTCCATTAACAATATAGATGTATATATTCTTAAAAAATTTTTCTAAAGAATAAACATAAAATTACTTACTTATACTTTTTTTTTTAACTTAGAGACTGTTATGGGAAACTTTTATATCCTAAAATCTAGGCCTATATCATCATTTTGTGACAAATAGTATTCAACTTAAAAATGAAAAATAACATTTAAAAAATCCATTATTATGAATATGTAAACTACTTCCAGTTTTTCTGTATTATGAACACCCTGTAATAAACATCCTTATATAAATTATAATAGGCTAAATAATTAATAAATTATAAAGGCTATATAAATTGTAGCCTCAGGATAAATCCCTAGAAGAGAGATTGATCAAAGCATAAATATAATATTTACATTCTTGCTTTTTGATATCTACTGCCAAATTACCTGGTTGTAATGATCACCACCAATCCATTTGTATCAAGTTGTAACCTTCATAAGTTAGTTATTTTTAGTCATTTGTACATTTGAGTGATGTGCTTTCTGAGTCATATCTTAAATTTTACTTTCGTTCACTATCTCATTGAATTTTCTTTATTTTCCACTGTGTCACTTAGTAATGAGCTGTTTCTTAAATGAGTATGGCATAGAAAGAAATATATGTAATATAAAAGTAAGGGATTAGAGGCATTTTTGAGACTTCCTTTAGTATGAGGGATGCTTAGAGTACGTTTACCTTCTCCCATCTCTCTCTCCACTGATTTTTCTGTTATGTAAGTTGGGAGTTTAGACCTAGCCTAATGTTAATAAATTCCTGTTTTTTAAACATTATTTTCTTGGTTCCAAAAACATTTTATCGTTTTCAGTTTTGTGCTGAGGTTTACAACAAACGTTTTGACTTTATTTTATGCTTAACTGTTTTCATTATTCATAATTCTGAAGGATTATTTTAGATTTTAATGACAGTAAGATTATTTTTGGTCCAGAGAGCTTGGGATACCCAAATCTTGCCTTGACTCTCCTCTCTTGATTTATTCAATAAATTGCACGTGCTTGTGAGTGTGTGAATCATTCTGCTTCTTATTATAGTAGTACAAGTAATAAACCTTCATTTAAAAATATTCAAAAGAATAAAAAAATAATCATCATTAATCTTAGCACCTAGGATGATCATTTTAAAATATTTCAATATATATAGATGTACAGACGTGTGTGTGCCTATATGTTGGTGTTTTTATCTTTTATAAAATGTGATTGTACTCAGAAATATCACAATTTTTCTTTTTTATTCTAAGCTAAAATCAGTTTATATACTTAGAATGGAAATTTAAAGGCACTTTGCTTTATTAACCTAAATAGTTACCAAAAATAGATAAACACTTAGGATATTTTAGGAAGCCACTCTAGTAGAAGACTAAGAAAAAAAAAAAAAAAGAAATATGTGGGCTCAAAAAAAAAAATAACACTGGTATTTTGTGTTGTGCTTTGTCTTGTTTTCCCTCACAGTAACAGTCTCTAACAATCTTGGCCTGAAGAGAGGATGGTACCAAATAAATCACCAGAAACTGGCCTAAACCAAGAAGGAAAAAAACATATTTCTCCCTCGCCTCTGTTGTCACTGCTGAGGGTTTAAATTATGAAATAATAAATCATCTGCACCTGAATCACCTGAATTATATCTGGTGTTTTCTCTGTATTTTCAGTTCCAACTTCCAACCTATCTACTCTAACTTGAATCCAGAAAAGGCTCTGAATCAGGTAAAAGCAGCCAAAGACCCTCACCCCATAAAGCCCTGAGGGCCTGCCAGGTGTGCCTCATGACCCCAGGATAGAGAGCATCGCTTTTCCTTTCTACTCTTCAGGTTGACCTGAATCTCCTCCCCACCCCCAGCAGTCTTACCTTCCTCCTTCCTTGCAGAGCTCCTAAACTTCAGCTAGCCTGTGACTTGTCCCAGTGGTATTTACTCAGATAGGAGTTGAATCCAGTGTTTCTCTTGTTACTGCTTCTCCTCTTTGAAAGCTGTGTACCCGCTTTAGTGTATTCAGATTCCTTTTTTTTTATTTATTAATTTTTAGTGGAGTATGGTTGCTTTACAATGTTGTGTTAGCCTCCACTGCACAACAAAATGAATCAGCCATACACGTACAGATATCCCCTCCCTTTTGGACTTCCCTCTCATTTAGATTACCACAGTGCATAAGGTGGAATTCCCTGTGCTATACAGTATGTTCCCATCAGTTGTCTATTTTATACATAGTATCAGTGTATGTGTGTCAGTCCCAGTCTCCCAATTCCTCCCACCCCACCCCTTTCCCCCTCTATTCCTTATTATAGAGTCATTATTGATTATTTGTGTCAACAGTTTTCAGACGGCTTAGATTCCCGCTAAGCAAGACCTACCTATGTCATGCATTTTTCTTTAGTATTTTTATAGTATGTACGAAAGAACATTTTAATTTTCATTGAATTTTCCTCTTTGATCCATGGATTAATTAGAAAAGTATTATATCAAATATTTGGGGATTTTTATATTTTTATAATATATTTGTCTTAACTTTCGTTAGAGAACATAATCTGAAATATTTCAGTCATGAGAAATTGGTTAAGAGTTATACCTAAGCATGTGGTATATATCATTAAATTTTTTTTTTTAAAGACTTTTAAAAATTTATTTTATTTATTTATTTATGGCTGTGTTGGGTCTTTGTTTCTGTGCAAGGGCTTTCTCTAGTTGTGGCAAGCGGGGGCCACTCTTCATCGCGGTGCGCGGGCCTCTCACTATCGCGGCCTCTCTTGTTGCGGAGCACAAGCTCCAGACGCGCAGGCTCAGTAATTGTGGCTCACGGGCTTAGTTGCTCCGCGGCATGTGGGGTCTTCCCAGACCAGGGCTCGAACCCGCGTCCCCTGCATTGGCAGGCAGACTCTCAACCACTGCGCCACCAGGGAAGCCCTAAATCTTTTATACATATTTAAAATATGTATTTTGCAGAGGTTGGGTATACTGTTCTCTATATGAGGTAGGTCATGTGTTTTCATCATATTTTTCAAATCCCTCACTATATTTGTTGATTTTTCTAATTTTTTTCTGACAATGTTTGCTTTATGTGTATTGAAGTTATTAAGATTTATAAAATGTTATAATTTTTGTGACTTTTAATTTTATGTGTCACCTTAACTGGGCTAAGGGATGCCCAGAGAGCTGATTAAAACATTATTTCTGACCGTTTCTGTGAGGGAGTCTCTGGAAGAGATTAGCATCTGAGTCAGAAGACTGAGTAAAGACCACTCTCAAGGATGCTGGTGGGCAGCATCTAATCCACTGAGCTCCCGAATAGAATAAAAGGACAGAGGAAGAGTCAATTTGCTCTGTGCTTGATTTGAGACTTCTATTTTCTCCTGCTTTCAGACATTGGCACTCCTGCTTTTCAGACTGGGACTTATACTGTCACCAACCCCATTCCCATTCTAGACTTTCAGACTTGGGCAGAATTCATCATCAGCTTTCCTGGTTCTCCAGTTTGTAGATGGCAGATCATGGGATTTCTTGGTCTCCATAACCACATGAGCCAATTCCTATAATAAATCTCATCTCTCTCTCTCTCTCTCTCTCTCTCTCTATATATATATATAAAATCTCCTATTTGTTCTGTTTCTTTGGAGAACCCTGACTAACTGACTAATACAGTTTTGGGGACTTAAAGGATGAGTTTTCTGAATTGGTTTTGGGATTCCTGGAACTGGCTTTGTAATCTGATTAAGTTTAAAGATGCTGTTGACTCGGGGACTTCCCTGGTGGTCCAGTGGTTAAGACTTCGCCTTCCAATGCAGGGGTGTGCATTTATTCAATCCCTGGTCAGGGAGCTAAGATCCCACATGCCTCGTGGCCAAAAAACCAAAACATAAAACAGAAGCAATATTGTAAGAAATTCAACAAAGACTAAAAAAAAAAAAAAAAGGGTCCATATCAAAAAAAAAAAAAAAAAAAGATGCTATTATCTCTATTTCCGGTAGTAAAAAGAGCACTGATAGTCCATGGAACGAACTGTTTACAGAGATATGCAAAATATCTGCTTTGGATACTTCTAATCAACCACTTATAGGAAGAAAGGAGCCACGTGATGCTATATGATATTTTTGAACATTTTTGGAAAACTAAGGAATATAATAACATTGGTTGATTTCTCCTAATGTCGCTGGACAACATAGGGAAAGAAAAAGATAAGTTCAGAGATCTGAATTCCCAGGTCAGGTGTTGCGTAAATGACCTAAAGGCTTCCAGGTGTGCCCTGAAGAAAGGACTTATCTCCTATAGCCCCAGGGCTGAAATTGCTGAAAATTACATGGAGAACATCATCCTGGCTGATTTATAATGCAAGTTGACCTCCTAGCCTCACAGGGTGTCTGTTGTCAAAGTGAGGGCATTCATTGGGAAAGAATGAGACCGTATAAGGTGGGATGGGGATGTGTTGGAATATGCTGTTGAAGCTAGGGACATTGACCCCCTAAATCCTGATGAGTCCTCATCGTGCAAGAGGCCTCCCAGCCTCATTGATATTGGCCTCCCCATCCTCAGCAAAAGTCTTCTCCCCAACCCCAGTGGAATTGACCTTCTCACCCACAGTGCTGTCTCCACCCACGGTGGTTTCAGCCTTTCCACCTCAACTTGAGGGAATTAACCCTGAGGAAATGGTCTTGGACTCAAGACACTGCCGATTCTCCTCAGGACTGACCCGCACCATCCTTCTTTGCTTCTAGACCTATAACTAGACTCAGTCTAAGCAGATTTCTGAAGGTGAGGTGAACTACACTCCAAAAGAACTAATTGAGTTCTCTGATTTATATAAGCAGACATCGAGAGAAGCTCTGTGGGAAGGGATATTAAGGGTGTGGGATAACAGTGGAAGGAACATAAACTTGCATCAAGCCAAGTGTATTGACATGGGCTCACTAAGAAGAGATTCTGCATTTAATGCCGCAGCTTAGGAGTTAAAAGTGCTCTAACAGTTCGGTTGGTTGGCCAAAACATAGACCAAAAATAGCCATGATGAGCAAATTGTAAATGTCCAACCTCCTCTGATTTAATTTAGAGAAAGACATTCAGAGGTTAGTGTCACCATCAAGGACTTGAAAGATGTACAGGTGGTGGTTCCCACCACATACTCATTCAACTCTCCTATTTAGCCTGCAAAGAAGACAGATGGATTTTGGAGAATAACCTTAGATTACATTAAGCTTAACCAGGTGCTGACTCCAATTGCATCTGCCATACCCATTGTGGTTTCATTGCTTGAGCAAATTAACACATCCTCTGGTCCCTGGTATGCAGCAATTTTTTTCAGCAGGCAAAGTCAGCAATACACCTTCACTGTCCTACCTACCCGGGGTCTATCAACTCTCTAGCCCTATGTCATAATATAGATCTTGATCACCTTTCCCTTTCACAAGATATCATACTGGTCCATTACATTGATAACATGATGCTGATTGGACCTAGTGAGTGAGAAGTAGCAGCTATTCTAGACTTATCGGTAAGACATTTGCTGTCAGAAGGTGGGAAATAAATCCGACTAAAATTTTGGGGCCATCTATCTCGATTTCCAGTGAAATTTCTAGGAGATCAGTGGTGTGGGGCTTGTTGAGATACTCTTTCTAAGGTGAAAGATAAATTTTTGATTCTGGACAGTCCTATAGCCAAGAAAGAGGTACAATGCCTACTGGGCTTCTTTGAATTTTGGAGACAACATATTCCGCATTTGAGTGTGTTACTCCAACCCATTTGCCAAGTGACCCATAAAGCTGCTAGTTTTGTATGGGGCCCAGAGCAGGAGAAGGCTCTGCAACAGGTCCAGGCTGCAATGCAAGCTGCTCTTCCACTTGGGCCACATAAGCCAGCAGATCCAATGGTACTTGAAGTGGGAAGTGGCAGATAGGGGTGCTGTTTGGAGCCTTTGGCAGGCCCCATATGTGTATCACGGTGCAGGCCATTAGGATTATAGAGAAAGGCCCTGACGTAATCCAAAGAGAACTATTTTCCTTTTCAAAAACAACTTTTGGTCAGCTACTGGTAGAGCCTTAGCAGAGACTGAACACTTGACCATAGGCCACCAAATTATACTGCAACCTCAGCTGTTGATCATAAACTGAGTGTTTTCTGACCACCAAGTCATAAAATTGGGCTGCACAGAAACATTCCATCATCACATGGAAATGGAAGCTGTGATCAGGCCCAAGCAGGCCCTGAAGGCACAGGTAAGTTACAAGAAGAAGTGGAATAAATGCCTATAGTCCCAACTACCACTAGAGTGCCTTCTCTCAGCTTGCATTTATGGACTCACAAGGAGTTCCCTATAATCAGTTGACAGAGGAAGAGAAGACTTGGGCCTAGTTTACAGATGATTCTGCCTGGTATGCAGGCACCACAGTAGCACTACAGCCCCTCTCTTGGACATCCTTGAAGGATAGTGGTGAAAGGAAATCCTATTAAAAGGGCAGAACTTCAGGCAGTGTACCTGGTTGTGCAATTTGCTTGGAAGGAGAAATAGCCAGACATACGATTATATACCAATTCTGGGCTGTAGCCAATGGTTTGGCTGGATGATCAGGGACTTGGAAGGAATATAAATGGAAAACTGATGACAAAATTATCTGGGGAAGAAGTATGTGGCTAGACCTCTCTGAATGGGCAAGAAACATGAAGATGTTTGTGTCCCATGTGAATGTTCACTAAGGGTGATCTCAACAGAGGACAATTTTAATAATCAGGTGGAAACGACCCATTTTGTGGATACTAGTCAGCCTATTTCCTAGCCATGCCTGTTATCACCAAATGGGCTAATGAATAAAGTGATCATGGTGGCAGGATGGGCTTAGCAACCTGGCAGCACCACTGCTGAGTGCCTAATCTTCCAGCAGCAGAGGCCAACACCGAGCCCAGGATACGGCACCATTCTCAGGATGATCAGCCACCTACCTGCTGGCGGGTTGATTACATTGGACCACTTCCGTCAAGGAAGGGGCAGTGTTTTTTCCTTATTGGAATAGACACTCTGGGTTCAGATTTACCTTCCCTATATGTAATGCTTCTGCCAAAACTGCCATCCATTGATTGACAGGATGACTTACCCACCGTCACAGTATTCTACGCAGCATTGCTTCTGATCAAGGAACTAACTTCACAGCAAAAGAACTGCAGCAGTGGCCCTGGGCTCATGGAATTCACTCGTTCCCCACCATCCTGAAGCTGCTGGCTTGATAGAAGGGTGGAATGGCCTTTTGAACACTCTATTACAGTGCTGGCTAGGTGGCAGTGTTTTTCAGGGCTGGGGCAAGGTTCTCCAGAAGACTGTCCAATATATGATGCTGTTTCTCCAATAACCAGGATTCATGGGTCCAGGAACTGAAGGGTGGAAAGAGGAGTGGCACCACTCACTATTACCCCAAGTGATCCACTAGCAAAATTTTTGCTTCCTGTTTCCTGACTTTAAGTTCTGTTGGCCTAGAGGTCTTAGTCCCAGAGGGAAGAATGCTGTCGCCAGTAAACACAACAGTGATATCTTTAATTGGAATTAAGACTGCTACATGGCTACTTCGGTTCCTCATACCTCTGAATCAATAGGAAAACAAGGGAGGTAAGGTATTGGCTGTGGTTAATGATCTTGACTACCAAAGGGAACTGTACTACTACTCAACAATGGCAGTAAGGGAGAGTATGTATGAAATACAGGAAATCCCATGGAATGTCTCCTAGTATTACCGTGCTCTGTAATTAAGGTCAGTGAAGAACTACAACTCCATCCAGGAAGGATTACTAATGGTGCAGACCTTTCAGAAATGAAGGTTTGGGTCAGCAAAGCAGCTCAGGTGCTTGATGAAGTCAAAGGGAATGCAGAGCGGAGAGTAGAAGAAGGTAGTTATAAATACCAGCTACAACCATGTGACTAGTTACAGAAATGCAGACTGTAATTTCACAAGTATATTCTCCTTATTTTGTTATGAATACATTTGTCTGTATGTAAACATATATTAAGAAAATATCTTTGCTTTCTTTCCTCTCTTATTCCTTTATCATGTATCGACTTTATATAAGTATTTAAATATTTTAAATTTTACATCATGGTATTTAAGTTATAAAATATCAGGAGAAGAGTAAACATCACTCAAGGGTTTTATCTCCTCTTCTGGAAAGGAATTAGGGCATTTTTGGTTGTATGCAGGATAGTTATATCACTTTAGGCAGAGGTATGACCTTTATTTGGAGATTAAGTATGGCTTAAGGAGATGCATATGGGTGCCAAGTTGACAAGGGGGAGACTTGTCATGGTTAATTTCATGTGTCAACTTAGGGATGTCCAAATGTCTGATAAAACAGTATTTCTGGGTGTGTCTGTGTGTCTTGGGAAGATATTAGTATTTGAATCATTAGACTGAGTGAAGGAGACTACCCTTACCAATTCGAGTGGGCATCATTCAATCTTTTGAGGACTTGAGCAGAACAAAAATGTAGAGGAAGGTCAATATGCTTTCTGCTTGAGCTGAGACATCCACCTTCTCCTAACCTGGGACACCCACTGGCACTCCTGGTCCTCAGGTTTTTGGACTCAGATTGGGACTTACATCATTGGCCCCCCCATTTCTCAGGCCTTCAGACTCACACTGAATTACACTACCAGTCCTTTCCTGGCTCTCCAGCTTGCAGATGGCAGATCTTAGGACTTCTTTGCCTCCAGAACCATGTGAGCCAATTCCTTTAATAAATTTCCTCATCCCTCCCACCCCCCATCTATCTATATAACTCCTATTGCTTCTGTTTCTCTGGAGAACCCTAACTCACACAATTATATTATTGTAGCTTCTTCTTAGATTTACCTTTTGCACTATGATATGTTCTTTATATCTACTAATGCTTTTTGTGTTAAAGTCTACCAAGCTTTCTTTTGTTTAAAGTTCCATGGTATATATATCTGTCTTTTACTTTGAACCTTTATATAACTGAAATTGTCTTTTATAAGCAGCATATAGTTGAAATTTTTTTCCAAATCTTTTTTTTTTTAATTTTTATTGTTGTCTTTTGATTGGTTATGGACCATGAGACTATAACACAACCACATACCATTGCAACTTAAAATATAACAGTGGCCTTTAATCATGGTATTGCATGTATTATATTATAAACTTTCCTTACCTCATGCCTACTCATTAACAGAGTTAATGCCTACTGACTAACAGAATTAATATGAGGTAACTTTAAAAATAAGAAATATGTAATATAAAAACTCATAAACATGCATTCCTTGCAAATAAGTTATTTGTGGTATTATGTTATATATGAAAACTTCTATCTTTTCTTGACAGATGAAAGACATAATGCACAGGTTTTGAATCCCAGGTAATCAGGCAAGGCATGTACGTTTTCTTTTACATTTTTCCTGTCCATCAAAGATAATTACTCTGGTAGAATAAATAAAGGGGGAAAAGTCACCTGTATGATCAATCAAGTTAAAAATGATGATTAATTCAACAAATGGCATGAGGGTACACTTATTTTGAAGTAGAGTTCTATCATGTATCAATAATTTATTTGTAACCAACATTTTGAACACACAAATGCTAAAGAATTAAGCATTATTAGAAAAAAAGAGAAAAGATAGCACTCCAAGACATATTTTAGGTGACAGATTTACCATGTCTATGATATAGCTTACAATATTGAAAAATATGCCTCAATTTGATTTTTATTATATGCAGCTATATTACTGTCTTCATTTAATATACATTTATATTACTTCTATCTATCTAATACATTGAATTTTCTGTTTGTCTGTTTCTTCCTCTCATCCTAAAATAGTTGATACTTACTGTGATACCATGGATTCTTTGTTTTCCAGGCTAGTCTTTGGTCTCACTCTCACTTTCCAGTTGCCTATATATTTAAAAATAAAAATAATCATTTAAAATTGTATTTTCCTCAAAGGTGGTTCTACAAAACTCTGTACCACTTATCAGTATTGAAATAGTTTTGAATCCCTATCTGAGATCTGGGAGCAGTCACTACTTAAGAATATCTTACCACCGAGAGCACCTCTTAACTGGTAAGAAAGACTAATATGAGAAAAAGCAGAGTAATATAAGTTTACCTGGAAATGAACTCAGATCATATTTATATTCATAACATTATTAGCTAAATAGTTTTACACTTTTTTTTACCATTCATATTCTGCCCAGTTTTTCCACAATAAAGTCATCTAATATAAGAAAATTCCTTTAATATGTTTAAATATTATCTGAATTATGTGACTATTTTATGTGTTACGTATTACTTCAGCAATTTTACATAAACTTTTCAAAATATTTCTATGAAATGTATTCTCTTTTAATTAATATTATCTTATCAACTTTAAATACTTCAATAAAATTCTTTAAATATTTGAATAAAATTCATTTCATTTTAATTAAGATGGAGGGCATAGATGTAAAACTCAAAGGCAGAAATTATTTTATAGCAATTTCCATGAAAGAAAATAAACCAATTTTAATATTTATTTTATTCTTGAAGCATATTTTCAGATATTTATAAGGTTATTTAATTAAAAAATTTTTTTTTCTGTAGATTAGCCATGGCTATATCTAGATTTTTCAGTTTTACTATTATATATTAATTCCTAATCTTTTCCAACTCTGGCTGCCTCTCAATTTATTTAAGTGCCTTAAAGCTTAACTACTCTCCTAAATTTCCATGCTATGTTTTAATAAAATAGTGTATGCAAAATTCTTTGAAATATATAAATATTAAAAAGTAAAGTAATAATATTTAATACATATTTAATAATTAAGATCAAATAGTAAAAGGAGGTAGATAAACATTAACTAGAAATCATTTCTACTTAAATTTGCCCTTAACACAGTCCAAGTTATTTTAAGATTAAAGAAATTTATTATTCATTATATTGATCATTAATATATTACATATTAAATTTCCATGTAAAGATAAATATATAATCGGAATTATTACTAGTTATATCACCATAATGTTATTCATTGATAGGTTACTATGTAGGCCAACTAATTACAAAAGTAATGAATCTTAAATATGAAATTAATATACTCATCGCTTGTATAGTCCTCAGTTCTCCATTTTTTTCTTTGGAAATAAACTTTTACCAGTGTAGCAATCAGTACACAGAGAATAATGAAAAAAGGAATGAGTAAGAAAAATGGCCATCTCGTAGGTTTGGAATAGTAAACATTCTCAATATAGCGCCTGTCTAGGAGAGAAAACACCAGTGATTTGAAAGCAACTACCAGGAATATAGCAAAACCATTTCTGCATTTTAATATGACTATTAGAATAAAATGTTTAAACATTTAATAATTTTATAATTAACATATTTTATATCAAGTGAGTAAGTTGACATCATAAGTGCTCAAAGTTAGACTCTTCTCTTACCTAATAGTCCTATATTCCTTGCTTGTTTATTAAGAACCTTCTATTCCATGTAGTCTCTTTTCAGATCTGTCTCATAATACAGACGAAAAGGATTATAGTGTGATCCCAGGAAGAACTGAATTTTCCCTCAATACTCAATTTTTTTTTAAAGAAATATTGCATATGTAAGAGCATTTCAATGAAGTCCAAATTCTTTTCTTTTATTGCATTGGTATTTATTTTCATGTTTCATCTAAGAAATTAATTGCTTATCTCAAGGTCATGTAGACATTTCCCGTGTTTCTTTCAAGAATAGTTTTAGCTTCTACATTTAGATTTATCGTCTATCCCATATGAATTGTGAAGTAAGTTGTAATTTTGAGATTCATTTGGCCTTATGTGGATATCCAGTTGTTAGAATACAATGTTTTGAACTGACTTTCCTTTCCCTTTGAACTATCTTTGTACTTTTCTTGATTACTGTAACTATATACTAAATCTGTATTATTCTAAATTTAATATAAGGCAAATCAACTAAGTTGTCCTTTGTTGTACTTTTTCAGAGCTCTTTCGCTATTCTAAGCACTTTTGTGTGTATTTTAGAATCAAATTGTTGATATCTAAAATGTTGCATGCTTTTATGATTGGTTATTTTTATCTATAGATTTAATTTGGTGAGAACTGACATCTTGGCAATAATAAACTTTCCAATAGGTGAGCATGGCATATTTCTCCATTTACTTGTATGTTTAGCGTCTATCTGCAGTTTTGTTTTAGTTTCAGTCTTGCACATCTTTTGTTAAACTTATTCCTAATATTTTATATTTTGATAGTATTGTAGATGGTACTGATTTTAAGTTGGTTTTCATTTACTGCTGCTAGTATATAGCAATACTATCCACTTTTAAACATTTTCTTTGACCTTTCGAAAGGTTTTTATTACTTCTAGAAGTATTTTTGTAGAGTCCTTAGGATTTTTGATGTAATTAATCATATCGTCTGCAGCCTAATTTCATCCTTTCTAATCTTCATGCTCCTGATTTTTTGTTCTTTACTTATTGCACTGGCTAGGACTTAGGGTAAAATATTGACATGGTGAGAGCAGACTTCATTGCCTTGCTCTCAAATTTTGGAAAAAACAATGTATTTTATCATAAGATATATTGGCTAAGGTTTTTTTTGTTGATGCTTTTTATCATATTGATGAAGTTTGCTTCTGTTGGTAGTTTGTTGCCTTTAAAAAATTCATAAATAGGTGTTGAATTTTGTCAAATGACTTTTATGCATCAAAAGAGAAAATGATATACATTTTAAAAATTCTTAATTTGGTGAATTGCACTGATTGACTTTCAAATGAATGCTTATATTTGTGCTTATGAAGTATATTGTTCTGTAATTTTTTCTTTGTTAACTTTCTTTTTGGATTTGGAATCAGGGATATGTTTTCCTCATACAGCGAGGTGACAGGAGTCACTTCCACCACTGCTTTTTAAAATGGTGTTTCTTCCTTGCAAAAACTTGCCAGAATTAACCTGTGAAACCATATACATCTGTACTTCTTGTTGCTGTTATTTTTGTTGGTGGTGATTTTCAAAAATCACAAATCATGAAGTTTGGGCTTCTGATTTCTTGGTTATACGCTATGATTTATAATTCCTTTTCCATAAGGAGTAGCTCTTATAACCCTTTTTATATTAGAGTAGCTTCAGTCTACTTTTACCCATAATTGATTAGTACTTGAAGAACATATGTATTATCTTGACCATTTTCAGTCTGACTGATGTAATTCCTTAAAAATGTATGGATTTCTTGTGTATTAAATAAAAAATACACCCCATTAAATGAAACCACACCCACAAATCTTTTTGACATAAATCTGTCTATATTGGACTCTGGTGAGGCTGCTATAAAATAACCTATTTAAGATTCATAGTAACCTTATTGTTTGAGAGTTTTTAAGAGGCAGTCCAGTACAATACTTAGAAGGCTTTTTGTATATTGAGAGATGAAGGTGTCTAAGAGGCATCACTTTAAGTTTTTCTGAGGTCTTAACAGAGGGGTTTACATACGCTTGACAATTTTTATCTGAGATCAAATTTTATTGCTCAGTATCTCAAATTTAGCTGTTAGCCATTTCTTACTTTAAGAATGTTTTGCTGGAAGAATTCAGGAATAAAAATTAATTTTATTTTCAAACCAAATAAATTCTAGCTCTTTTCAAGTAAAATAGACATTTTACTTGAAAACTGAGCTGTTCCTTCGTTAATAATTACTATCGTCTTGTATTTTATCATAGGTAACTTAAGTCACCCAACCTGGAAATCTTGCTGACCAGAACCATGAATTCTACTTTCCACATTACCACAGGCAGCAAGGATGCCACACAATTCACTGCTTCATAATAAATGTCCTCAATTTCTCCAACTTCTAATAACATGTTTTAAAGCTGTCTTTGAATTGCTCACCAACAGTCTTCTCAAGACAATGTCAACATACATCAGTAGTCTTCAACAGTTTCCTGTTCTACCTTCCATGCACCATCCAATTCCAAAACTAATGGCACATGTTTTAGATTCTTGTTATATAAATATAAATACACCATCTGGTACCAAACTGTATGTGTGTGTGTGGAGAGAGAGAGAGAGAGAGGTTGTGCAAGAAAGTACCCCTAAATTTAGTAACATAATCATTTAATTTTAATTTTGTGTGTCATGAATTTGGGGAGGGCTTAGTTGCATGGTTGTATTTTTATTTTTATGTCTCAATGTAGTCAAACTTCATATACAGCAGATAATTTTCAACAGAATGAGTGTTCCAATAATGAGAGTTCCAAGCATTAGTATTCTAAAAAACCCAATCAGAATCTGCAGGAAGACCATGGAAGTCTCCGAATCTCACTTCTGTATATTTTATTGCTCAATCACATCACTAAAACCAACCTGGATTCTAGGAAACAGTCCTCTTCTCACTGGGGAAGCAGCATACATGTGCATGGATAGAAGCAGTTAATTGCTGTTAATTTGAAGATAAGCTGACCGTTCCCACTAACATAGAAATAGCTTGGTGATACGTAAGTATGTTATAATCTTTTTTACTTAATCTATTACTGTATGGTCTTAAATACTATATTTCAAATGCTGGAATGAATGTGGAAATGTTAAGAACTAAGTCTGGCTCAAAATCTGCTTGCTTTGATTTTCTGTAAATATAGGTTTCTATATGAAAGAAATCTGGTCCTAAGCAACACTGGATCTGCCAGCTTGCTCTAAAAATCCATCTCTACTTTGAACCAAAAAATGTAGAAAATTATATCTCCTAAGCTCCTTAACCTTTGGTCTTCTAGTTAGATTTGGCTAATGGGATTCACTGGATAAAATTTGGAGGGTAAGAAGACAGAAATTGCCATGGTATTTAACCCTCTCCGTCTCTAGCATCTGCAATTGTGTCCCTGTATCCTCTACACCTTCACCTCATGCTGGAGAGTACCTCTACCTGTGTTCTAGACCCTGGTATATAGCCCTGACCACAGTTACATGTCATGCGAGATGGCTTAGATTCTGGCTCTAGTAATAACATCTCCATTTATTGTGCCTTTAGCCCTAAGAAGTGGTACTGGATTCCTGTGTTGCTAATCTCTGGTTGCCTCACTGTTCTCTGATTGGCTTTTATCTCTGCCGTTATGTGTTACCCCATGCCTTGTACTGAATTCCTTCTGTATGAAAGGCTAAAGTGATTTCTATTTTCATGCCTGGGCCTTTACTGACATACCTTATTTATAACATATATTTAATATGTTATAACACATTAGTCTCTGGAAGGAAAACGTAAATTAAATAGCCATATATGGTGTATTGTTTTATGTCCAAACATAATCTAAATATAAATTGGTAGACAAAATACTTATTTTATTAAATTTAATACATGAAAATGTTATTTTAATTATAATTTCAATTGAAATCAATATCAATCAAGTATCAATCAATACTTACCAGGTAAACGGTCTGGTAGGCCTCGTACTGAGGGTGGAAAGTTGCCACTGTCAATACTTCCACCTTCCCATGACTCTAGTGAAACTTGGCAATTTGGAGGTAAATATGTAGGGTTACAGTGACAGTGCCTTTTATTATTACATAGCTGAAACAGGAGAAATATCATCTTATAAAATAAGTAGCTAAAATTATTTGTGTTCACTTAAAATTTTGAAATAATACCTAGGTCAGATAAGACTGATTTTCTTATGTGGTTTATGAATATGACTGTGTGTGTGTGTGTTTAGCTGTGCGTTTGCTTTCCAACTATCAGTCTCAGTGATTTCTATTCTAGTCTCATAGTGCTGATACTTACACCTTGATTGTGGCATTTTTCTGGAGTACAGTCATAATTCAAGACTGAAGAATCTACACATTTCTTATTCTTGCAAACCTAAAAAGGAGATATCCCAAAGTAAGTTAACTGTACCACCATCTGTACTTGGCATCTAATTAAAAGGATTCCTTATTATACTGACATAAGAGGTATTCATTTAATAATAAATATTAATATACTAACAATAAGTGATTAATTCATAGTGCTACTGTGTTTTCAGCACTAGATGAGACTGATTATCTGAAAGTAAATAAAACAATAAAAGCATCTTCCCTGCTTATACTGGGATAGGAAGTACAGACATGAAATAAATAACAGGAAAGGTAAATGTGTAATAAATACTATAATAAAATAGTTTTATGAAATAATAAAAACACAGAATTTAATATATGAGGACAGTGAAACTTTTTTTAAAATTTTTTTTAAGTACATTTTTTTTTAATTAATTAATTTATTTATTTATTTTTGGCTGTGTTGGGTCTTCGCTTCTGTGCGAGGGCTTTCTCTAGTTGTGGCAAGTGGGGGCCATTCTTCATCGCGGTGCGCAGGCCTCTCACTATCGCGGCCTCTCTTGTTGCGGAGCACAGGCTCCAGACGCGCAGGCTCAGTAGTTGTGGCTCACGGGCCCAGTCGCTCCGCGGCATGTGGGATCCTCCCAGACCAGGGCTCGAACCCGTGTCCCCTGCATTAGCAGGCAGACTCTCAACCACTGTGCCACCAGGGAAGCCCCAGTGAAACTTTTTTATTGAGCTCTGATGTTGAACATGACTTAAGCATAGAAATGAAAGACAAAGTACATATAGAAAAAGAATAAATATTCAAAATGACCCTACATCATATCTATTATGAAACTTTTAAGAAATATTAAGGGCAGTGCAGTTGTTACGCAAAGAACAGCCATTCAAACATTAATTAACTAAATATTTGAGTCTTACGATGCGCCTGGCCCTGAGAACACAGCAGTGAACAACAACAACAACAAAACTCATGTTGCTCATATTGCAGTAAAAGACATAGAAACACACACAGAACAAAAAATCTATACGTGATGTGACAGAGGTTATTATGGAGGGTTTGTCTGTGTCTTATAGTCTTAATCAGAAAATTGGTCTATAACCTATAAGCAATTGGTGGTGTTTAGAGATTTAATTGGAAGATGGAAAGCTGATGAAAGGAGGTTTTGAAAAAGAGAATGTAAAAGGCAAGAGAAAATATAGAAAGACAAACTAGAATAACATTACAGTAGTCCAGAAAAATGACAACCATAGAGTGAAATTGAGTGGTAGTGGTGTTGATGAAAAACAGTGGTTGTGTTTGAGACAGAGTTAAATAGTTTGATCCACCTAAGTTCAGTGATAGATTGTATATAAAGGATGAAAAGAGAGATGGGGCAGTGACACCAAGGTCTCTGGTATGTCTTAACTTTCTTGGTTGTGGTACAAGTAATGGAATAAGAAAGCTAAGCATAAAGCTCAAAAGTTTAGAAATATTATTTTTTGAGACTTCTTTTTACTTGTAATATCAAATAATACTACGCACTTGAGATAAAATAAAAATTATTTTTAGGCACAGAAAATGTGAGACAATGTGATTCCACAAAAGTAACCAAAACCTGAAGCCAGCATTCCTCCCGTGGTCATCAATGGCTAAGGATGTAGTATTTAAGTGATTATATGCACCGTACACCAGTGACAGAATTAAAAGCAGGTTTTACCAAATCCTGAAAAAATAATCTGGAGGGTGACATCAGCAAAATGGTGCACTAGGAAGCCCCAAGTCTTATTCTCCTTTAGAGATCCTAGAAGAAGAAGATGAAGAAGGAGGAGGAGGGGGAGGAATGGGGGAGGAGGAGGCGGGGGTGGAGGGGGAAAAGAACTGGCTAAAGCAACCCATAGGAGCTCTGGAAGCAGTCAGAGGTCTACTGCAACTAAGCAAATGCCCAAACAAACAAAAAGCCACAATCAAAATGTTAGAAAGTTTTGTAGTATTTTGCTCAAACCTTGTCCCACTACTTTTTGGGCATGCCATAGTCTTGGTCTGGAGGAGACAGCAGCTGAGTTTCCAATTCCCTCCCTTGAACTGAACGGAGTAGAGGACACCTTATTTTCAATATTCTAACCTGTCTGGGAACTGCCTGAAGACTGGTCTCTGTTCCACCTAATTCAGATCTCAGATGCACACTGCTCAGGAAAACTGCAGGGAAACTAAGACTTGTAGACATTTGGAGCAGAGAGAATGGGTGGAAACATACAATAGACCATCTAAGGCTCCAAGGCAACCCTGGCATGAGACTATTTGGAAAAATAAGACATTAAAAAACATACATGTATGTGGGGAATAAGAAAAGCCACAAAAAGACCCAGGAAAGATGCATATTCACAAAGATCTCAGACACCACAAGCTTTCTCCTCAGGCTACTCCCAAGGCCCAGAGCACACCCAAGAAATTAGAAGAGGACTACGCTAGCAGAGAGCCAGACTGCAAACACTGGGAGAAACGGCTGTTTTTCAAAAGTCCAATTTTTAACAAAAAAATCACATGCTATAAAAAGAAACAGGAGAAAAAGGAGGAAAGACTATGCAATGGAGATAAGACAGTATCACCAACAAGTGGTGCTGGGAAAACTGGACAGCCACATGTAAAACAATAAGATTAGAACAATCCCTCACAGCATTTACAAAAATAAACTCAAAATGGTTTAAAGACCTAAATGTAAGGCCTGTAACCATAAGACTCTTAGAAGAGAACATAGGTGGGATACATTTTGACATAAATTGTAGCAGTATTTTCGTGGATCAGTCTCCTAAGACAAAAGAAGTAAAATCAAAACTAAACAAAAGGGAGCTAATTAAACTTAAAGGCTTTTGCACAGCAAAGGAAACTATCAACAAAACAAAAAGAAACCTATGGAATCGGAGAAAATATTTGCTAATTATGCAACTAACAAGATGTTAATATCCAAAATATATAGACAGCTCATTCAACACAATATCAAAACAAAAACGAAACAGTTAAACAACGGGCAGAAGACTGAATAGACATATTTCCATAGAAGATAAAAAGATGGCCCACGGGCTCATGAAAAGATGTTCAACATCACTAATTATTAGAGAGATGCAAATCAAAAACACAATGAGGTATCACCTCACACCTGTTTGAATGGCTCTCATCAAAAAGTCTACAAATAACAAATATTGGGGAGAATGTGGAGAAAAGGGAGCCCTTGTACACTTTTGCTAGCGATGCAAATTGGTACAGCCACTATGGAAAACACTATGGACGTTCCTTAAAAAAGTAAAAATAGAATTACCATACAACCCAGCAATCCCACTCCTGGGTATACATCTGGAAAAAAGAAAGACACTAATTCAAAAAGATACATGTTCCCCAATGTTCACAGCAGCACTGTTTACAATAGCCAAGACTCAGAAGCAACTCAAGCGCCCATCAACAGACTATTGCATTTAGAAATGGGATTTTTAAATATATATATGTATATATATATATATGTATAAATTTATTTATATAATGGAATATTACTCAGCCATAAAAAAGAATGAAATACTGTCATTTGCAGTAATGTGGGTGGGCTTAAAGAAAATTATGCTTAGTGAAATAAGTCAAAGAGAAAGTCAAATACTATATGATATCACTTATATGTGGAAACTTAAAAAGAATGCAAAGGAATATATATGCAAAACTGAAACAGATACAGAAAACAAACCTATGGTTGCCAAAGAGGAGATCAAAGTGGGGAGGGACAAATTAGGGTTATAGGATTAACAGATGCAAAGTAGTATATATAAAATAGATAGGCAACAAAGATATACTGTATCGCACAGGGAATTATACCCATTATCTTGTAATAACCTATAATGGAATATAATCTGCAAAAATACTGAATCACTGTGCTGTACACCTGAAACTAACACAATATTGTAAATCAGTTATACTTCAATTAATAAAAAGAGTTGATGGAAGGTTCATGAAAATGGGGAGTAGTTATATCTCAGATTTATGTGCCTTTGATTGATTTTTCCTTTACTCTCTGAATCCTTTATTATTTTCATCACTAAAATGGGCATATGTTACTTTAACTGCTATTTTAAGTAATTATATCAAAATATAATTCATGACATTAAAAATACTCCCTGTGTAACATGAGATAATTAATAAAACAGTTAATGAGCTGTATGATTCTCAGTTCAGTTAATATATATGACTTCCATGAAAAAAGTACTAAATAGCCAATGAAATATTCATAGTGATAATATCTATGCATGAATGCAGGTTATATTTTTTCTTTTAAAAATTTTCTCACTTTCAAAACTTCCTACTTTCTTATTTTTTGAAATTAAATGTGCACTTAAATTATGAGAAAAATACCAAATATGCATTTAAAATTTGAAATTAGGAAATTAGTTGGTAATAAAAGACTACATACCTTATTTAGACCACAAACAGTTCCATCTTTTACCCACATGTTTCTGCTGTCTTTATCATCATATGCATATTCCAGTCCAACGCAGATGTGTCCATCTATGTTGCTATACAAAACAGTGGCGTTTGGAATATTAATTATAATTCCTTTATCATATGTACACAGTAATTTTCCACATCGCACATCCCTATAATTTACCAACAAATAAAAATCATTAGTTTTCAATACAGAGAAATATTAGAATATCATTTCTAAAGCAAACAGATTTAAATAAAGCATTAAGGGCTGCTAAAAGATGTATGCAATTAATTGTGCAACACCAAAAAATATGAGGGCCTTTCCTGCATTGTTAATAGTAACAACATCTTAGTAATTATGAACTACTTTCTATTTAGCCTTATCACTTTTTTGGTAACAATTCTTTATTCCTTTTTTGACTCTTAAACATGATTCCAAGCTTATTCTATTCTATAATATTAGTAAAATCTAAAATATTACTGGTATGATTGGATTTCCTTTTCTGTTTTTCAAACATAATACGTACTCTCCACATCATGGGTCCCAAACTGACAAGACACTGAGGCATACACTCAAGAAGCAGTACATGCAATAAATATTAACACTGAACCACTAAGATACATCACAATGATAGTGCCTAAACCACAGACAAAATCATGAAAGTAACCAGAAAATAAAAAAGCATTAACAACAAAAGAACAATAATACAACTTAAGACTGACTTTCCAAGAGAAATAATGGAGATCAGATTATTGAATGACAGACTCAAAGGTGAGACAAAATATCTAGTGTCTTCCCATTTTGTATGTAGAGAAAATATCTTTCATAAGAAAATATGGCATTTTCAGACAATAATTAATAAAATTTATCAACAGATGTCCCAGACTAAAGAAAATGTAAACTGAGTTCTTCCCATTGAAGGAAGTTTATCTTAGATGTAACTTGTAGAAGTATATACAACACATATAGCTTTATCAGATTGAGAAAGTTTCTTTCTACTCCTAGTTAGATGAGAGTGTTTATCATGAGTCAGTTCTAGGATTTGTGATAAATCAGGCACAAAATAAATTGCGTAGTTAAATCTTAACGAAGGGGCTAGGAGAGAGAGAAGATATAGGTAAATTATCTCCCCCCAAATAAGTATAAAACTGTGCAAATTTGTCACAACAAACATTTCAGGGCTATGAAAACTGATCAAAAGCAAACAACAAAACGAGAAGCATTTATGTAAAGTTGCCATAAAATCAGTAATAATAGTGAAAGGCTGTGGTCTTCTTGCCTGGGTCTATTTCCATACACTCTCTCAGCTGTCGTTTTACCAGGGCAAGGCTGGCCATTAAAACCAATAAATTCAGTGCCAGAGAGATCATCCTTGATTTGGTGCAGAGAGCAAAATAGTCTCAGCCAGCAGCATTTTGAGTAAAAGTAGCAAATGTAGTAGGGAATGAATGTAAAACCAGCAGCACTGTTAGCCCAAGCCTGAGGTCACAGTTGAGGTTAGGGACGGAGTAGCTAGAAATTGGAGCCATGATCCTGGAGAGGGTGGTTCCATAAAGGCTGGCTGTCAGCTCTC
Source organism: Eschrichtius robustus (assembly GCF_028021215.1). Classification (NCBI taxonomy): domain Eukaryota; kingdom Metazoa; phylum Chordata; class Mammalia; order Artiodactyla; family Eschrichtiidae; genus Eschrichtius; species Eschrichtius robustus. Next base: position 31,488,207 of record NC_090844.1, on the reverse strand, counting down.
CTTACATCACATCCCTAGCTGGCTGCGAGGCTCCATGTATGTGCAGGGAGACTTGACAAGTCTCTATTTGTTATAAAGCGGGAAACTAACACACCATTGTAAAGCAATTATACTCCAATAAAGGTGTTAAAAAATAATAATAATAAAATAAAATAAAATAAAGGGGGAAAACACAGAAGCTTCTCAAAGGACACAGAGAAAGCATTTCATAAAATCCAGCACTGAACCATGATGAACTGTCACATCCAGCTAGGAACAGACAGAAACTTCCTCAAACTGATAAAACTGTGTGTGTAACCTACTAGTATAGTATCATGGATAAAGTAGAAAGATTGAATGCTATCACCCTACAATCAGGAACTAAACAAACATTTCTGCTTTTATCACTTTTATGCAATGAGGCAAAGATTTCTTAGGTATTGTACCAAAAGCAAGATCTGTTAAAAAAAATGAAGGGATAAGTTGGGCTTCATCAAAATTAAAATCTTTTGATCTTCAAAAAGTTGTCATTAAGAAAAGATAGACCTAGATAAAATATTTATAATTCATATATCTGATAAAGATTCTATTCTGATATGTAAAGAATTTTCACAATTCAATAATGACAACAGAACCCAATGGGCTACAGATCTACCAAGACATTTTACCAAAGAAGATATACAAATGCCTTATAATCACATGAAAGGGTGGTAATTTCATAGATCAGTAGGTAAATGCAAATTAGAGCCAGAGTAAGATACCTTTTTAGAATGACACACAAATAAACAAGGAAACAAAAAGTCGTGACAATATCAAATGTTGGTGATGTAGAGAAGGACGTAGAGAAGCTAGAACTCTGATACATATTTGCTGGAAATGTAAAATGGTACAGTAACTCTGGAAAATATTTGGGAAGCTTCTTAAAATGTTGAACATCATATACTTGCCATGTGACGCAGCAATTCTACTTCTAAGTGTGCATCCAAGTGAAATTTTAAAATATGTGTCTACATAAAGACTTGCACCTTCACACTTGTTATATCCCAAGAGAAACAACTACATGGCTTTACAAAGCAAACAAACAAAATACTGCACAAGAATGTTCACAGCAGCATTGTTCTTGATTTTTTTTATTGAAGTATAGTTGATTTACAATGTTGTGATAATTACTGCTGTACAGCAAAGTGGTTCAGTTATACATACATATATTCAATATTCTTCTCTATTATGGTTTATCATAGGATATTGAATATAGTTCTCTGTGCTCTACAGTAAGACCTTGCTGTTTATCCATTCTCTATATAATAGCTTACGTCCACAGCAGCATTGTTCTTAATGGCCTTAAACTAGAAACATTCTAAATGCCCATTAACTGGTACATAATTTTAAAATGTTTATATCCACACCATATAATATTACCCAGTAATAAGAAGCTACAAACTACTGATATAGGCTACAAAATGGTTGAATCTCAAAAAAGAAGTAAAAGAAACCAGACAAAAAGATTACATATAGTGTGATTTCTCTTATATAAAAATTTCAGAAAAGGCGAATCTATGGAAACAGAAAGTAGGTCACTGGTTGCTTGGGACCGGGATCAGGAGTAAGGATCGATTCCAAATGGGCACAAAGGAAAATTTAAAGTGATTCTGGATTCTAGTGATTTTGGCATTTCTATAAATTTATCACAAAGTAAATAAATTATCCCATTAAAATAGATTGATTACTTTTTAATTGTTTTAAATATTACTAAAGCCGTTAAAAATTATTTATGAGCTCCTACATAAAGTCTAGACGTCATTTTTCCTGTCATTACAAGAAAATGCTGAGTAAACTGAAATCAGTGACTTTTCTTGGACCCATCAGAGAACTGAGGTTGCAGAGAAAACCACCTACATGGATCTGGAGAGCTAAGTATATGCAGAAACAACAAGTACAACACTTGCTATTTGCTTACCTGGAAAAGAAGCCACTGAATGACATAAGCCACTAATAATACTGACTATGGCAAATTGCTGGCAACTGAGTGTGCACTAACATGAGAATGAGAAGCTTCTAGGGAGTATAGTCGTATTTTCACCAGCCTTTTCTCCAGGAACCCTATCAGGTTCTCTTGGGGAGGATCTGAGAAAGCTCTCCATATACACTTGCAGGGGAAGGAAAAGAGTAACCATTATGAAATTCCCAGACCCATCTCCCTAACAAAGACAATCTCCAGGTAGAATGACTTCCATCCCACTCTTGCCAACTCCACTCGTCCTGTCTCACCTAAAAGAATAAGTAGAGGCATGATCAATAACAGAAGGGGTTTAAGAATATAGGTTGGGAATGCTGGAGCTGTAGAGCAGGGACTAAAGGATGGGGGCATGGGATGGGACACTCTACACCTGGAGGAGGAACAAAAACACTTCTGAAAGCCACACCCCTAAGACACAGGCTCATTAAAAGAAAGGCTTACATGAAAACTAGAGAAGGGCCCCCTCCCCACATCCTACAACCATACTGACAAGTCTCCAGCAGCAATAAAAGTAGATTACAATGGAGGGAGCTACAAGACACAGGTTCCCTCTGAGGGATGGAATGAAGGGAAGCTCCAGACCTAAGAGGGGAGGAAGAATCTACCTCACTAGTGAAATTTGAAGATTCTGGTGCCTATAGCTACAACAAACATTAGATACAATCTATCTCCTAAAAATATTAACATGAATTCTCACATTAGAGACTTATTCACTTCAGTGTCTATTACCCTATATAATATGCCCAGCTTCCAACACAAAAAAGTACAAGTTATGTGAACAGGCAAGAAAAAACAGTCTAAAGAGATAAAATAATCATCAGAATCAAATCAAATATAAAACAGACCTTGGGATTATTAGACATGAAATTTAAAATAACTGTGGTTAATATTTTAAAGGTTATAAAGGCAAAAGTTGACAACATGAAAGACCGGAAAGAAAATATCAACAGTGATATGAAAACTGTAAGAATAAACTATAAGAATAAAAAGGAAATAAAAGCAAAACAAAACAAAGCAAAAAACCCAACAAAAATAAAGAATGACTTCCAAGGATTCATCAATAAAACTCAAAGCAGCAGAGGAAAAACTTAGCTCAATGATAGATCAATAGAAACTTCCCACACTGAAGCACAATGATACAAAATAATGAAGAAAAAATAGAAAAATCCAAGAACTATGGGGCAATTTTTAAAAAGTGTAACATACTCATAATAAGAGTAACAGAAGGAGAAGAAAGAGAATAGGGTAGAAAAAATGTTTGAAAAAATAATTACCAAGATCTTTCCAAAATTATTGACAGAAATGAAAACACAAATGCAAGAAACTCAGAAAACGCCAAGCAGGATAAATACCAAAATAAAAACCACCTACAAATATATCACATCCAAACTGAAGAAAACCAAAATCAATGAGAAAATCTTGAAAGCAACTAGGTTGGGACACACCTTACTTACAGAGGAACAAAGATAAGAGTTACAGCAGACGTTTCATTTAAAAATCATGCAATTAAGAAGAGTGTGGAGGGAAGTTCTGAGTGTTGTAAGAAAAGAAAAATCTTTTCTACAAAAAGAAAAAAATATCTTTCTTACAAAAAGAAAAAGAAGAATTCTCTGTCCAGTAAAATTATCTTTCAAAAATGAAGACTTTCTCAGACAAACAAAAAGTGATAGAATTCTCAAGAAATGCTGAAAAAAAGAAAAACAGTTCTTCAGGCAGAAGATAAATTATTTGGGTCCGAAACTTTGATCTACATAAAAAAAAGGGAGAGCATCAGAAAATGAAAAAATTGAAAGCAAAATGTGTTTATTTTTCTTATTCTTAACTGAACTAAAAGATAACTACTCAAAGCAATAATACAGAGAATGTATTGGATATTTATTGCATATGTTTAAGTAGAATAAATAACAAGAAATGTCACAAGGGACTGGATGGAGGAATTGGGAAACTATTATAGTACACCTTCACTACACATGAAGGAGTATATAATTACAGTATTTGAAAGTAAACAATTACTGTGTTATATACTGTTATTTGAAGATAGTAGATGAGTTCAAGTACATCAGTAATCACTTTTAATGGGAATGGTCTAAACAACCAATTAAAAGCCAGACATTGTCAGAGTGAATAATAAAAACATGGCCCATGATTTTAACATCTGAAAATCGATAAATGTAATACACTATATCAATAGAATAATGGACAAAAAACATAGATAGATTCATGTTAATTGATGTATGAAAAGCATTGAATAAACACAACCACCATTCAATATTAAAAACTCTCAGCAAAGTAGAAATACAGTGGAACTTTCCCAATCAGATAAAGGGCATCAACAAAAAACCTACAGCTAACAATAAACTTAATGGTTAAAGGCTAAACTTGTCTTCTAAAATTGGAATGAGCAAATCTTTTCTTTCTCCACTTATATTTCAACATTTTAAATAGATATGTATACAGTGTAATCAGGCAAGAAAAACAAATTATACCAATTAGAAAAGAATAAATACTTCAGACTTCATTTGCAGATTACATGATCCTGGACATGGAAATACTATGAAACTCACAAACAAAAAGAGAGAGAGAGAGATTATGAAGCTCACACAATATAAAAGATCAATATAAGATATGATTTGTATTGTTATTATTAGATACCAGCAATGAACAATGAGAAAATGAAGTTTAGAGAACCACTCTGTTCACAATAGTTTCAAAACTAAAATGTTTAGGAATATACTTAACAAAATAAATGCAACACTTGAACACTGAAAACTAAAACCTTGCTGAGAAAAATTAGAGAAGACTGAAATAAATCAAGACATTCTATATTTATCAGTTGCCAACTCAATATTGTCAAGATGGCAATTCAACACACACACACACACCCCAAAAATGAATCCATGAGGTCTGTGAATTTACCAGTGCCAATTTCCTGGTGTTGATATTTTACTATAGGTAAGATATATAAGTCATTTGAGGTGTTACCATTTGGGGAAAACAACTGGAGTATACAGGGGTTCTCTGGGATATTTATGACTTCCCATGAATCTACAATTAGTTCAGAGTAAAAATATACACAAGTAAAATTCAATTGTAGGAAGGCTAAACCATTCCAAACAAAATGGAAAATAAATGAACAGATTCATCATACAGGAAGATACCCACATTAACAAAAAGGCTTGGAAAATGCTCTAAATAATTATCAATTAGACAAATGCAAATTGAAACAAAAATAAGTTACAAATAGAATGGCTAAAATAAAAAAGACTGACATTACCAAGTAGTAGCAAATTATGGAGAATATAGAATTTTTAGACTCTGCTAGTGTGCATGTAAAATTGAACAGTCACTTTGGAAACCAGTTTGGTAGATTTTTTAAAATGTAAATATGAACTTATCATATGACTCAGCAATTATATTCCTATGTATCTATCTTTCCAACATAAGTGGAAATATATTTACTATAAAGACCTGACCTTGAAGGTTAGAGCAGCTTTATTCATAATAGCCAAAACCAAAAAACAATGCACCACATAACTGATCATCAATAAATGTGTTAATTGTATATATATATATATATACATATATATATATAATTTTAGTGATATTCAGAATTATTCAGTAATAAAAAATGAAATACTATTATAAGAGCAGCTCATTTTAATCACAAAAAATTATCCTGGGCATGTTAAGTGTGACACACACAAAAGGCATATTGTAGGATTCCATTTATATGAAGTTTTTGAACAGGATACATTTGTCTATTATCATTGAGATAAGAACACAGGTTGTATGGGGCAGAGACTGGAGGGAACATTTCTGCATGATGGAAATATTAATCAAGTTGTGTACCTAAAGTATAATCAATTATTATAGTCTATGTAAATTAAAAAATCAAATAAAATCAAGCAAAATGAAGACAAAAGCCTCAACAGGAGTTTATATACACTCTATTATTAGTATGCTATGTTTATACTTGCACTTTAAACAAAACTTTATAAACGTAAAGAAATAGTGTTTTTGGGGGGGGTGGTGGTGGTGAGATGAATCGGGAGATTGGGATTGACATATATACACTAATATGTATAAAATAGATAACCAATAAGAACCTGCTGTATAAAAAAAATAAAATTCAAGATAAAAAGAAATAGTGTTTTCAAATGTTTAACATGAAAATTAAATTCTTTAAAAAGTCATATGAGGTAGGAAAGAAAAGTACTACTAATTTCCCTTCACATACAAGTAACTAGCATTAAAAATGGTAGTTTTATTTTGCAAGACACATGGATAATATGTTGTAGCAGAGAACCTAGAACTACATATATTTTAGTTAGAAAGAGAAGATTATAAGGCTCAGGGTCCAATTATCACCTGCACTAGTCTCTGCAATACTCCTAGATATTGTCTGTGAGGAAACACAACGACCATGGATAAAGATTTGTGCAGGAACTCTGAGCCATAAACATTATTATTCCTGTCATCCTGTTGTCTCCATTCCCCATACTTTGTTAGCTTCCATCCCTATTTTAAGTAAACTTTTCACTGTGATTGAGTTATATAGTGTCTTCCTGAGCATCTCTGTGGATAAGGCCAGCCAATATCTTTTGGCCTTTACTTGGGAAGGAAGGCAATACACCTGGACAGTAATGCCCCAGGGTTTTACCAAAAGTCCCTCCTATTCCCAAACATTAAAAGCAGATTTAGACGATATACAGTTATCTGGAGGCTCTACTTTATTACAATATGTAGATGACTTTCTTCTCTACTTGCTTTCTCAGGGCTCTTTACAAGAAGACAGTATCCACCTGTTAAAACTTTTTGCTTCAAAGGGACACAGAGTCTCCAAGGAAAAATTGAGTTTGCTCAAACTCAGATTTGATATTTAGGGCACCTGATCTCAGAACAAGGGCTACATTTAGATCCAAATAGGAGCTTCATGGCATCCTGAACTTCCCAATATCCCAAACTAAGTGCCAGTTATGAGGTTTTCTTATGCTACCTAGCTAATGTTGAAATTAGGATTCCAAACTTCTCTCTTATGGCCCAACCTCTATATGTTTTACTAAAAATAACAAACCTGACCCTATTATTTGGTATGATCAGGGCGACTTAGCCTTTAAAGTCCTAAAAAAAAGCTTGATAAATCTCCCTGCCCTTGGACACCCCAATTATCAGTTTTTCTTTCTCCTGTTTTTACTTTGAAAGGAAGGAAATGTCCTTGGGATACTGACACCAAAACACTGGGGAAACTATTGACCCATAGGGTATTAGAGCCAACAGCTAGACCCTGTAACATGAGGATAAATCTTTTGCCTCTTTACTGCCAGTGTCCTTTTAGTCAAGGTCACCAAGAGATAGTCATGGGATTCTCTTTACCATCTTTGTACCTCATATTAGAAGTCCTGAATTCTCAGCATGCTCAACATCTTCTGGTCAGTCATCTCACCTCCTATAAAATCATCTTGCTAACCATATAACTTTTTCTCATATAACTTTTCTCACTGTAATAATCTTAATCCTGCCACACTTTTCCCCTCCTCTACATACAATACTCATGATTGTTTGAATCTGACAGATTACTTCCTTACTCTCTGTGATAACTTACAGGAAATTCCTTTGGATAACACTGGTATTTCATGGTTTACCATTGCTTTTTATTTGAAAGCTGAAAATGGTAAGTATTATGCTGGGTATGCTGTTGTGCCTCCTTTTGAAATCATCAAGGCAGCACTTTTGCCCTCAGCGACCTCAGCCCAACAGGCTGAATTGCATGCTCTTGCTTGGGCCTGCATTTCAGCCAAGGGTAAAACCGCAAACAAATATGTATATTGACACTAAGTATGCCTTTGGAGTAACTCATGACTTTGAAATGCTATGAAAACAGCAAGGCTTTCTCACTTCCAATAAATGGGGACAAAATTTAAAATGACTCTATGTGCAGGAATTATTAGATGCCATATTCTTTCCAGCTGCTTTGTTCATTATAAAAGTCCCTGGGCATTTCAAACTTGATTTCCTGGAGGTTAAAGGAAATCACCTTGCTGATATTTCCACAAAAAATGCTGCTCTCAAAAGAGCCAACGACTAAATCCCTGTCGTGGTCCAAAGGGATGTTCCCCAAAATGATAACCTAGAAAAAGTGGTTAAAGATGCCCAAAAATTCACCTCAGAAAAAGAAAAATAATATTGGAAATCTAATAACTGTTAGCCCAATAAAAAGAGAAAACTCTGGTTTGAGCCAAATAATAATCCAGTGTGCCAGAGGCTCTAAACTTTCCATTACTGACTACTGGACATGCATTGAATCATTGGTCCACTTTATGAACCAATACTGGTGGAAACATTAACACAAAGAGTGCGTACTTTGCCCCTCCTATCTGAAATACGATTCAGGAAAACCTGTCTGCATTTCCCCTGGACACTTTAAATTGCTCAATGTGTTGTACCATTTGAGGATTAGCAAATAGATTTCATTCAGCTTCCACACTTTAAATTGCTCAATGTGTTGTACCATTTGAGGATTAGCAAATAGATTTCATTCAGCTTCCGCCATCTTATGGATATAAACGTCTTGGTAATGGTCTGTATGTTTTCTCACTGGACTGAATCCTTCCCTTGTAGACAGGTTACTGCTACTTCTGTGGCTAAAATTCCCACTAGAAAAGATTATCCCTACTAGGGGAAACCCCAGGTCTAGCCCCTTCGGAACCAATAAACCCTCACACTTTGAGATGATCACAGGGCACTCAATGCACTTGGCTCCTGCTTCTTCCAATCCACAGCTGGCAATTGGAAAACACTGCGATATTGCAAACCCTAATTACTTCTGTTAAGAATAACCATGCTTTAGTAAGATGGTACAGAAAAAACCCTACTCAACTTTTTGGCCAATCCAAACAGAACTTTCTTTTCACAGTGCATTCCTGAAAAAAACCTCTTCTCTTTAGGCTGGAATGGTTCTATGCAAAATGTCTGCTCCTCATCTTATTCTGTATAATCATTTTTATGCTCTATACCTGTTTACTGTCAAACTTTTGTAGAAACGACATGCCCAATAGAATGATGCTAGCTCAGCACTTCAAAATAATCTCCAGCACTTATGACCTTGATAAGATGTAGACCTCAGATGGAGAATGCTTGAGAGTTCTCCCCTTCTACCTTTCCTTATTACTCAAACGTAGCCTCAACGGTGTCCAATCTGTGCACTTTCCCTCTGACACGGGACATGGCGACCAGGAAAGGTCCTTCCTGGCACCAAGGAATAAAATTACTTTAGTTGACAAAGCGACTAAATACGAAAACCTGACTCTTGATCAGCACTGCTTTCAAGGAAAGATCTTGATCAAAATGGGGAAATGTGAGAGGGAACAAAGGAAACCTCATATAAAGTGAAACTGGGGAGCTTTCGTGCACGTATCACTCACTACAGTTTACATACCCCAGCCGGAAAACAAATTTCTTTCTGACTCAGCAACAGCAAAAGGTGTGATGGGCACATCACTTGCAGCTGATAAAGAGCCACGACAGCCATCTCTAATTTCCTCCCATTCTCTATGAATACAAACCCCTCTTCTCTGTTCTCTGGACTTGTCTAAGGTTCACTGTAGTTTGCTAGTCCAAAATTTCAATTCTCTGCTATTCTCAAATTAACTTATTTTGCTGGTAAAATAACTAATTATTATTTTTTAAGGTCAACAACACACACACACACACACACACACACACACACACACACACCCGGCACCGAAATGTAACCAGAACGGGAAGAATTGTATGATAATTGAGCCTTAAGAATGGGAACTGCATCATGAGATATTTTGGATTGTGGGTTTTTTTTTTCAATTTATAATAGCACATTCAACTTTTTTAGCTTGAAAAATCAGAGGACAGAATTAGAAGATGGGAATAATGTCAATTAATTAGGTGACTGAAAATTAAGAGTCTGAGCACTAAAATGTGCATATAAACTTCACCCTAAATCCTAGATTACCACTGAACTAAGCATGTGTGGTGAAGACTCCAGGAAGTTCAGAAAAGCATCTGAGGGAGTCAGGATCAAGAAAGTTGAACAGGAAGACCCTGGGCTCACCTCCCAGGAACACACCACAACCACAACTACATATAGAGCGACTCTCTCTGAGAATAACCTGAAGACTAGCCGATGGCTCTTTTACAACCAAGGAGAGATATCTATAACTATATCTGTCTATCTTATCTATCATCTATCTATCTATCTATCTATCAATTATCTATCATCTATCAATTACCTATCTATCTATCTATCATCTCTCTATATAGATATATAGAGATATCCTATGAAGATGGGTAGGAGGGGAATAGAAATGATGTAGTCAGGACACACACACCTGGTAGTTGACCCAGAAAAGGAGGGTGATATCACAAGATCAGGGATCCTTTCTAAGGAATGAGAGGTTGAGCCCCACATTAGGTCCTCCATCCGTGGGGTCTGTCATTGAAGAGATGAGCCCCCTTGACTGGTTTTGAAAACCACTGGGACTTATGATCAGGAGAACCACAGAGCTGTAGGAAACCAATACTTCACTCTTAAAAGGCACATGCACAGACTTGTTCGATCCCAGTCCCAGTGCAGAGGCAACAGATTGAAAAGTACTGATGCTCCAGTTGGCTTGCTAAGACTAGCCTAGCGTGCTCTCTAGCTTGCATCTGATGCTGGCTCCAGCCCCTCTGGTTCCAACCTGCCCCCTCCGAGGTGGTGGCTGTCATCATGCTTCATGGAAGCCTCACACCAGCCTTTGACTCCAGCCCCTCCAATTCCAGTTCCACCCCCTGCCAAGATGGCAACCACTGGTGTGCCTGGGGAGGAACCACAGCTTGCACTGGGTTCCAGCTCCAGCCTCTCTGGCACCAGCCTTCTCACCCACCAAGGTGGTGGCCTTCAGTGCTCCTTGGGAGAAGCCCTGGCTCATGCTGGGCTCTAGCTCTAGCCTCCCCCTGGCTCCAGCCCACCTCCACCAAGGCAGTTGTCCCAGCACACCCTGGAAAAAGCCTAGCCTGCACTTGTTTCATACCTAGCTCTCCCACCAAAGCCACTGGGTATATGCATTCTGCATAGGGATGCTCCCACACGGGACACACTTTCAAGACTGGGATAGGTAAGGGTTTTGCCTAATTTAACAGAGACAAACAGAGAAAGTCAAACAAAATGAGAAGACAGAGAAATAACTTCCAAATGAAAGAAAAAATAAAAACCCAGAAATAAACCGTATGAAATGGAGATAAGTAATTTACCTGACAAAGAGTTCAAAGCAATGGTCATAAAAATGCTCACCAAACTCAGGATGAAATAGAGGAACACAATGAGAACTTCAACAAAGACTTAGAAAATATAAAAAACAACCAGTCAGAGCTGAAGAATACAATAACTGAAACGAAAACTACACTAGAAGTAATCAACAGCAGATTAGGTGATACAGAATAATGCATAAGTGACATGGAAGAAAGAATAGTAGAAATCACCCATACAGAAAAGCAAAAAGCAAAAAACAAATAAATAAATGAGAATAGTTTAAGGGATCTCTGGGACAAGATCAAGCATACTAACATTTGAATTATAGGGTTCCCAAAGGAGAAAGAGTGAGAAGGGAGCAGGAAAAGTGTTTGAAGAAATAATGGTTGAAAACTTCCCTAACCTGAAGAAGGAAACAGATATCCAGGTCCAGGAAGACAAGTGTCCCAAAGAAGATGAATCCAAAGAGATCCACACCAAGACATATTATAATTATCGATAAAATGGCAAAAGTTAAAGATAAAGAGAGAATTTTAAAGGCAGCAAGAGGAAAACAAAGAGTCACATACAAGGGAACCCTATAGGCAATCAACTGATTTTTCAGCAGAAATTTTGCAGGCCAGAAGAAGGCAGTGACATAGTGTATTCAAAGTGCTGAAAGAAAAAACCCTGCACCCAAGGATATTATACCTGACAAGATTATCATTCATAATTGAAGGTGAGATAAGAAGTTTCGCAGGTAAGCAAAAACTGAAAGTATTCATCACCATTAACCCAACCTTACAAGGTGAATTCTACAAAACATTTAAAGAGGAGTTAATGCCTATCCTTCTCAAACTATGCAAAAAAAGGTAAGAGGAAGGAATACTTCCAAACTTGATCTACAAGCCCAGAATCACCAAAACAAGACAGACACTACAAAAAGAGAACACTATCACCTATGAACACAGATGCATAAGTCCTCAACAAAATATTAGCAAACCAAATTCAACAATACATTAAAAGTCTCATATATCATGATCAAGTGGGATTTATTCCGGGGATGATAGGATAATTCAATATTTGCAAATCAATCAATGTGATATACTACATTAACAAAACAACAAATAAAAATCATATGATTGGGACTTCCCTGGCAGCCCAGTGGTTAAGACTTTGCCTTCCGATGCAGGGGGTGCAGGTTTGATCCCTGGTCGGGGAGCTAAGATCCCACATGCCTCGTGGCCAAAAAAACATAAAACAAAAGCAATACTGTAACAAATTCAATATAGACTTTAAAAATGGTCCACATCAAAAAAAACTTAAAAAAAAATCATATGATCATCTCAATATATGTAGAAGCATTTGACAAAACTGAATATGCATTCATGATAAAAACTCTCATCAAAGTTGGTATAGAGGGCACATACCTCAACATAATAAAAGCCATTTATGACAAACCCACAGCTAACATTATACTCAATGGTGAAATGCTGAAAACTTCTCCTCTAACATGAGGAACAAGACAAGGATGCCCACTCTTGCCACTTCTATTTAACATGGTATTGGAAGTCCTAGCCACAGTCCTCAGACAAGAAAAAGAAATAAAATGCATTCAAATTGGAAGGGAAGAAGTAAAACTGTCACTATTTGCAGATGACATGATAGTACAATATAGAAAACCCTAAAGACTCCACCAAAAATCTATTAGAACAAATAAATGAATTCAGTAAAGTTGCAGGATACAAAATTAAAACAGAAATTTGCTGCATTTCTATAAACTAATAATGAACAATCAGAAAGAGAAATCAAGAAAACATTCCCATTTACAACCAAATTAAAAAGAATAAACTACCTATGAATAAGTTTAACTAAGGAAGTGAAAAGAATGTATTCTGAAAACTATGGCATTAACTAATTGAAGACGACAAAAATGAATGGAAAGATTTTTCATGCTCATATGTTAGAAGTATTAATATAGGTAAAATGTCCATACTACCCAAAGCAATCCACAGATTCAAGGCAATCCCTATCAAAGCAACCATGGCATTTTTCAAAGAAATGTTTTTAAAAATCCTGAAATTAGTATAGAACCATAAAAGACCCTGAATAACCAATGCAATCTTGAGAAAAAACAAAACTGGAGGCAACTGACTTCAAATTATTGCTATAGCAATCAAAACAGTATACTACTGACATAAAAAGACACATAGATCAATGGAACAGAATACAGAGCCCCCAAATAAAACCACACACATATAGTTTATTAATCTATGACAAAGGAGACAAAACAGTGTCTTCAATAAGTGGTACTTGGAAAACTAAACCGCTACATGTAAAAGAATAAAACTAGAACATTTTCTCACGTCATATTAAACAATAAACTCAAAATGGATTAAAGACTTAAATGTAAGACCTAAAACCATAAAACTGCTAAAAGAAAACATAGGCAGTGTGTTCTTTGACACTGATCTTAGCAATATACTTTTTTGATCTGTCTCCTCAGGCAAAGGCAACAAAAGCAAAAATAAACAAATGAGACCCGATTGAACTAAAAAGATTCTGCACAGGAAAAGAAACCATCATCAAAACAAAAAGGCAACCTACTGAATGGGAAGAAGATACTTGTAAAGGGGTTAATATCCAAAATATATACAGAACTTATACAACTCAATAAAAAAACAACCCCCCAAAATCAATTAAAACATAGGCATAGGACCTGAATAGACATTTTCCCAAAGGCATACAGATGGCCAACAGGTACATGAAAAGACATTAAACATCACTAATCATGAGGGAAATGCAAATCAAAACCGCAATGAGATATCATCTCACACCTGTCAGAATGGCTATTATCAAAGAGACCAAAAAAAAAAAAAAAAAAACAAGCGTTGGTCAGCTGTGGAGAAACTGTAGTAAACTGTCGGTATGAATGTAAATTGGTACAGCCAAATAGAAAACAGTATGGACTTTCCTAAAAAAAAAAAATTAAAGTAGAACTACCATAAAATCCAACAATTCCACTCCTAGATATTTATCTGAAGAAAATGAAAACACTACTTCAAAGAGATATGTGTACCCCAATGTTCATAGCAGTATTATTTAAAATAGCTAAGATATGGAAGCAACCTAAGAACCCAGCATTGGATGAATGGATAAAGATGTGAGATATATTTATATTATTTGTATATTATATATGTAATAGAGTATTACTCAGCCACAAAAAAAAGTGAAGTGTTGCCATTTGCAAGAACATGGATGGACCTGGATAGTATATTGCTTCATGCTTCATGAAATAAATCAGACAGAGAAAAACAAATATTGTATGTTTTTACTTATATGTGGAACCTAAAGATAAAACAAATAAACAAATATAACAAAACAGAAAGAGACTCACAGATACAGAGAACAAACTAGCGGTTACCAGAGGGGAGACGGGTATGGAAAGCACAAAATGGGTGAAAGGGATTAAGAGGTACAAACTACCAATGGCAAAATAAATAAGCCAAAGGGATGTAACATACAGCATAGGGAATATAGTCAGTATTTTATAATAACTTTGTATGGTGGGTAATCTATAAAAAATATTGGATCACTATGTTCTACATCTGAAACTAATATAACGTTTGTAAGTACTTATACAGAAAATCATAAATGTATGCAAAGTTTCCATTATGTATTACTCATAGTATCCAATATAAAGTCAAAAAATTGCTATGCATGCCAAAAAAGTTAAAATGTGATATAGGTGCAAATAAAGCACTAGATATCAATATCCAAATGACCCAGATATTGCAATTAGCAGAGAAGCACTTTATAGCAGCTAATATAAAAAGATCAATGATTTAAAAGAAAATATAATCATAACAGCTAGAAAGCTTCCTTTAGTCAGTATATGCTTTAGCAGTTATGAAACAAACTTTTGTGCTTCTGGGCTTGAGCATATGAAAAAGCAACTTATGAATGTAAGGTGTATTTTGTATATATTTGTGGTGTCTGATTGGAAATAAAATTATCACTATAAGTTCACGTTTTAAAAACAGAGATATAATACGTGGCTATAGAAATAAATGTGATACATGTATGCTCTAGCTTTGTTGTCTGAGAAGACTTAGAGGTAATGGAAAATGGCAGAAATAAGCACACCTGGTTCTCAGATGTTTACTAAATACTCTTCTCTACTAAAAGGAATCTGGGTTACTTAGAGAAACAGCTGAATCCAGAACAAGGGTAGGAAAAATATAACAGGGGCCAGAACATCTTTTTTTGTGCTGGAAAAATGTGTAAGTTTTTGAAGTGTCATACAGACTTCTGAAAAGAACATTGTGGCCAGCTAAAAGAAACTCTCACTAGCCAAAATTGAGACAATTTGAAAAAGTAAACGTTAAAATAAATGATAGTAATATATTCTATACTATTGAGTCAAATAACAATTGCTGAGTCTGAACTGACATAAATAAATACACAAACATAAATAAATAAATAAATAAATAAATAAATAAATAAATAAAAAGAATACTTCTTTCTACAATACATTTCTAGCTTAAAGGGGGAGGCAATAATGGAGTTAGAAAATCAACAATGAACCTTAATACTAGTGGGTGAAAGTTCGAAGAAGAACAGAATATGTCCATGGTCTCAATATTAACTCCCCCCAGATCACACATTAAACACAAAGGGAAAGAGTAACTTTACAATAGAGACCTAAAGGAAATTAACTTTACCAAATAATTTGACTTAAAATATCCAACATTGAGAGAAAATGGCATGTACCTTTTAAAAATTGCACTAGATGGTACAACACCACTTCAGTGGCAAGCTTGACAAAATTTATGACATGAATCTAATGATGAAAAATATCAAACAAACCCAATTTGAGGAAAATATTACAAAATAATTGGCCTGTAGTATTTTTTTTAAAAAAAAACAGGAAAAGAAATGGAAACAAAAAGAATGTTCTAGATTAAAGTTTAACAAATTTGTGACTCTGGATTTGCTCCTGAACAAGACAGAAGACCTATAAATACTTTATTGAGATAATGAATGAAGTTTTATTGAGAACTGTGGTTGACAGCTACAATAGAGCCATTAAAAAAAAAAAACCTTTGTTCTCAAGAAAACACAATGATTATTTAAGGATAATGAAACATAGTAACCAATTTACATTCAAATGGCTTAGGAAAATCATTTTGAAGGGAGGAAAGGAGAGGAGAGTTAGAAAAACAGAAGGATAAAGCAAATGGGCAAAACGTAAACCACTGAGTAAAGGCTATATGAAAGTCTTTTTGCTATTCATGCAAGCAAGAAATTTTTTACAGAATTTTTATTTTTGCTATCAAACCTAGTTTGAAATAGTATCAAAGTAAAATATTACAGTAACAGTAGCATTCTAGTTCTAGTATATATAATAATCATAGTAGTTAACAATTAACCCTCATATGTGTCAGTCCCATTCTAAGTGCTTTTCATAGAGTATCTAAATTCCACACTAGCACAAGCCCAATGATGTTAGTGAAATTGATATGCATATTTTACGTATCAGAAAAGTGAGGCACATGTCCAAAGTCACACAAGTAGGTAAGTATTGGGATTAGTATTTGAAACCAAGATGTCTGCTTGTAGAGTATATGTTCTTAAACACATTGCGTTACTTCCTGGATAGTAAAAATTTATGCATTTTTATTAGATCACTATGAAGAATGATCATCCTTTGTAAAATTAAAGTGACAGCATGCAAAATAAAACTGATCAGTCCTTCTAACTAATGGATAATTAATGTACCTACATGTAAATTAAATGCTCTGTGGGATGGTACAAGGGATAGTTTGGATGTGTGAGAAAGATAAGTACAGACATTCTGTACTTGAGACATTTATAATTTGATTAAATATAGTCTTACTTCATGATCAAGTGACATTTCGCTTACATTAAAGTAAATTATCTCATGGTATTTTCAAATATAAAGCAATAAATAAAATTTCTCAGATAGATTTCCTAGAACATACTTAGGATTACACTGTGTGTACCCTGAAGCAGTTGAACCACAGTTCCCAGATGGATCAGTCTTAGAATTAAGTTGATCAAAACACTCTTGAGTACCAAAACCTGAACCTGAAAAAAAAAATTTGTGGTTAGTCATATTGAACTTACATTAATTTAAAATAATTAATGAGTACACTTAAAATTCTGAGATTGTTTACAATATTGCACAAAATAAGAGCATAATACAAAATTGAAAATAAAACCTAGTTTTAAAATCACAAAAAAACTACTTCAATGAAATATTTAAATATTGAAAGCATCTTGTCTACTATCCAAACAGATGCCTTAGGATTAACTACAGTATGCAGTTTATCTTCTAATTTTTAGTAAGTCTAGAATTATATAAGTATATAAGAAACTTTTTTTAAACAAATAATTGACTTATTGGTCAATAGTGTTTTCAAATAAATGTGTTTTCAAGACAAATCATTAAAATAATATCTTATTTTTTTATCCTAATTTCCCCAGACCAAAAATTCTTGGAGTCACAACTGATTTATTTTCATATTTACTATTCAATCCACACACATTATATGTTTAATTCTCATAAGATTCAGTCTACTTAAAGAGCAATTTATTTATGATGACTCAATTAATTCTACTCTAATGGGAGGACTGAGCCAAAAACTTTTGATAGGGAGATTTAACTGTGAAGAAAAACGACACAACATAAGAGGAGCCCCTGTGGACCCATCAGGATCTCAGCTGAAAGTCTTAGAGGCAGGAGTAAACTGAAAATAAGCAGTTGATTTTCATCCCAGAGGTCATTTGGAAACATAGCTATGTGTGAGAAATCAAAATTATAAGCTTAGCTAGGGAAGCAGGCCATTGGACATAAATAAGGCCAAAGTTGGAGGATCTTTTACGACTATAGTGATAAAATTAGAGACTCAGGGGGCCTCAACATATAGTATAGTCCTCTCTTAAGACATTTTCCTGCTTCTAAACATGTGAAGCGAAGGAGATTAAAATATAAAGAGGTGACTTCCAGAAAGCAGAGCATATTTTTCTGCAGTTTCTGCATTGTGATTACATACTTGCCAGGGGAAGGAGTCTCAGTGAATATACGATCTCTCAGTTGAAAGCCCTGGAGAGTTATGCCCTAGAAACAAGAGTGAACTAGATATAGACTGAGCCTAATCAAAACTCTAACTAAACGTTAACAATTATTGGTTTCTGATTTAATTAAAGTGCTTAGTCTCTTACTTCATATACTTAACAGAAGAAAAAGATGGATGTATCTATATAAGATGCAGTGTCTATATGAGAGAAGCATTTAGAATGAAGACAGTTTCTGTAAGTCAAAAATTGAAGATGAAGACAGTGAAAAAAATTTTAACTAGGAATATGTCTTTATGTAAAATATTCAAGAAAAGATATAAAATAGAGACATCTACATGTAATTGAGTAGGAGAACCATGGTACATATATACTAAAATTAATTACAAAGGATATAAATCTTCAAGAAGGCAATGTATCAAAAATAAATAAATCGAAAAAATTATGGAGAGACAGTTAAATATAAACATAAATTGAAAGTTAAAAATCTGTATAATAATACAGTATTTACACCACAGTTCCAAGACACTCAGGAACACTAAGCAGAATTAATGCACGCACATCCACACAAACACACATTCAAACATATAATCTGAAGACTGCTAAAAACCAAAGACCAAAAAAAATCTTCATGGCTCAAAGAGAAAAGAGACACAATATGACAGATTTTTCTTCAGAAATATGAAAGCCATATGACAATGGAGTAACCTCTTTAAAATGCTGATGGAAATAGAGGTTCCAATTCAAGATGGCAAAGTAGAAAGAACCCGAACTCACAACTTCCCACAAATACACCGAATCTACAGCTACATATGGAACAATTTCCAGTGAAGAAAACCTAAAAACTGGCGGAGTGACCACTTCACACTGAGCAAACAAGAGGAAAGCCACACTGAAGCAGGTAGACAAGGCTGAGACACAATCTTGCTGTAAACCCACCCTGGCAATGGCAATCCACAGTTGGGAGGGAACTCAAAACGTGGAGCTCCTCCCTGAGGGGTGAAGTGTTTGGATCTCACATCAGGCACCACAACTTTTAAGACCTGCACCAGAAAGATGAGCCCCTAAAACATCCAGCTTTGGTAACCAACAGGCACTCATGTCCACGAGACCCACAAGGCTATAGAGGACTGTGAAATGGTTCTGATGTGTGGTTTATGCTCAAGGCTCCTACGAGACTATAACTACAGGAGAAAGAGTTCTTAACTGGCTACACCCAGGGCACAACAAGAGGCAGCAGTCAGCCCAGTCTTTCCGTGTAAGAGGCCTGTCAGCTTATCTTAGTAGCTGCGGCCTGAGGGGTAGGCTTCTAATGAAACCTGTGTCTAAGGACCTGCCCTAACCCTCCTTCACAGAGACTTTGGTGGGTGAATGCTAACTTCATGTTCTCACCCTGCCACGCTCCGGAGTGCCAGTATTTCCCAGAGGGGAGCCTTTACATGCATCCTGTGCTCTGGTTTTTATGTGTGGTGCTTCCCAGGGACACCCCGAGATCACCTGGCTCTAGTGGCCAGGGGGGGTTGCGTTCCTGGGTCCCCTGGAATGCTAACAATTAGAAGTTTTTAGCCAGCTCGCAGCCCCAGGTCACAGCACAGACAGCAGGCTAAAATACAGGATTAGTCTTGCTGTGAGAGAGACCTCTTTGCTTGTCCTGAAGCTCTGGCCTGAGGGGATGGCATCTGATTTGGGTATATAAAGATAAAATAAACAGGGTGTGGGGTGGGGTGGGGGGAAGATTCTGTGTCTCTGGTGGAATCCTGGCTGAAACAGTTGTTAAGACAGAGGGCTCAGTGCTGTATTAATTTGGGGATATTTTCACCTTTCCTCAGTGGCATGGTAGCCAAAAGCCAGCAGCCTTACAGCTAATGAAGAGGTCTGACCTATTTTGAGCTTTGTTAAAAGCACCAGAGCACAGTCTGAAAATTTTCCAAACTTTCACTTACCTAGAAAATCTCTGTTCCCAGGGTGATTTTGTTATTTGGTTTGAGTTAGAGCTCAGCTCAGTGGGAAAAAAAGCCTTACACTCAGGGAATTACTGAAATAATAGTAATATGACAGCAACATTACAGCAGTTGAGGCAAACAAGAGCCTGCTGGGAATTTAAAAGGAAACCTTGGAGAACTAGATGATCATAAGGAATGTTGAAAAGCTTAACACATAAATGGATCTAAAAAGATGTACACATGCCAAGAACAATCCTGAGGAAGAGAAGTCCCCAGTCACTCTTCTCTGGATTATATTTAGGTCCTGAACAAGCAAGAAGTGAAAGCTATGGCGGTTTTGCAAACTGCCTGAAGCTTGAAACTTGAAGCTATCCTTGGCATAGGGTAGAAAATAAACAGTCAAGGCATTGAAGGGTATCTGATGGGTTATTGGCTTGGCACTAAATTGTACTAATTTGGAGTTATCCCTAGGAAGCCTGGCTTAAAAATAAAAACAAGAACTTGGGAGAAAAAAAAAAAAAACTGTCAAAGAACTCAGTAGATGCACACAGCATGGAATACAGAACCTGAAAAATTATTCCAGGAAAGTCCTAAACAAATAAGCAGTGTGACAAACAACAACAACAACAAATCTTAGAGAAATCTGAATCAAAATCGTTAAAATATATTGTCTAAAATTTCTAGTTTTTTTTCTAATTTACACTATATGCAAAAAGATGAAATTACGCTACATATCCAGAAAAAAAAAAAAGTCAACAGAAAATGTCCTCAGAGATCCCCAATTTTGAATCCAGTAGACAAAGCCTTAAATTAGCTATTACAAATATGTTCAAGTTACAAATATGTTCAAATTACTAGGGGAAACCACCTCTTAGAAACGAAACGGGAAATACTAATATAGACTTCTAAATAAAAAAGGGAACCAAATATAAATTCTGAAGTTGAAAACTGTATTAACTAAAATGAAAAACTTCGCTACAGAAATTTTAAAATCAATAGATTTAATCTGGCAGGTTTTACTGACCTGAAGATAGGTCAATGGAGATTATCTAGTATGAGGAAAGAAAGAAAATCAAATGATGAAAATAGTTTCATGGACCAGTGGGACAACATCAAGCATATGAAATACTGGCACGTAGGGATTCCAAGACTGAGGAAAAAACAGAAAAGGGCAGGGAAGTATTTTAAGAAATAATGACTGAAAGCTTTTCAAATTTAATGTATATTTATATCTATATCTATAAATAGATATAAAAATATATAGATATATTTTAGATATATAAAGATATATAAAAATAAATAGATATAAAAATATCTATATTTTTACAAGAAGATTTCTTTAAAAACTCAACATGGAATAATCTTAAAGAGATCCACAGATCATGGTCAAATTGATTCCACTCTTCATTAAAGACAAGGAGGCCAGGTGGCAGTAGGCTGACATCTATAGAGTTTTGAAAGGAAAAGTCTAAGAATTCTATATTTGGCTAAACTCTCCTCAAAAAATTAAGGGAGAAATGATAGCATTCCAAGATAAACACAGTCAGAGAGAACTCATCTTTAGCAAAGCTTTCCAGCAAGACCTACTAAAGTGCATCCTTAATGCTGAAATCAAAGGACACTAGGAGGTAACCAGGATCTACATGAAGTAACACAATACTAATATAGTAAACTATCAAATAAAGTAAAAGAAAATATAATAGATAGTATAAACATATCTATTGTTTGGACTCTCTTCTGTAGACTTTAAAAGATAATTGCATAGTATAAGATATATTGAAAACACATAGCAAAATAGCAGATGGAAATACTACCTTACTTACATGAATAGATTAAACACTTCAATCAAAAAGAAGAGATTGAGAGAATGTATTATAAGACATGATCCAACTATATGATGGTTGGAACAGTTAGGCAGATTGGGCAAGGCAGTGATCACCTAAGTCCAATCAGGCAATTATATGGGCCAAGGCTGATGTACAGTTTTATTCTGGATTCACCTCATTATCTTGGGTGTGACCCTTGTACCCTAATAACTGAGAGCCTTGCAAACATTTATCTTCTCTTCACTGAAAGTTTGCCAGGGATAAATATGTGCCCTTTAGTCTCAGCATAGCTTCCTAGCCTACCAACACAGGCACTTCAAAATGTAGCAAAAGGTTCTGGAGGAAGACTAAGATTTTTTTTAAAGGCAAAATTCCTCTACCATTTGGTCTTTGATCATCTTGTGACTGCAAGAAAATTCGTAATGCCTTTAAAAAATTTTTTTAATCTATTAAATTGACCAAGTTTCTGAGCAGCTTTTAAGTTCCAAAGATGCGGCTACCTCATGGAAAAATAGCCTATGGTTTTGACAGCCCCTCCCCTTCAATTCCAACTGCTAAAACTTTTCTATTTTATCTTTCTTTTTTCCTGAAGATCTCTAGCTAAGCCAAGCTTGATCTTCAACTTTCAGAGTCTGCATATGTCCCTAGGAACATAAATGGCTGTCAGTTGTTCCCTAAGATAGGCAAAGTTTCTCTCCTGTGGAGATTTAAATTAGTTGTCTTTGGTTTCACTGTACTCTAAAGCCTTTAAAAATATCATCAATGCAATACACCTTGATTTTTTTAGTCATTTTCTTGCAGTTGCATCGTCACTTCTTGCTACATCCTTTCCCTAAATTGAATATTTAACACAGGTTTTATATTTAATGTAATTGCTAAATATGTAAATATCAATACATATTACTATTTATTTTCATATCCTTTGTTCTTTTATTTACTCTGTTCTTGCCTTCTTTTGGGTTAATCAAATACGTTAATTGCTTTTGTTTTTCTCCCCTTTAGTAGTTTTTAGTTTCTAATTATTATATTATTATTATTCTATTTATCTTAGATTATAAAACAAATACTTGACTTACACCAATTCTTTATTTCTCTGAGTGCTGCCTTTTATTGGAATGATTGAGTTTTGTTTCAGGTTTTTTTTTTCCTGGTGATACTATCTCTTTCTATTTTTATACCTCTAGAGGTTAATATATTTTTGACATATTAATAGCTTCATTTCATAATATCTTTGTCTTTTCTAATATATATAAAGATATGTATGTTAGTCAGTTTCCAGAAAAATACATATACAGAAAATCAAATTATGATAAATACCTTCACCAAATATTTCCGAACATTGTTTTATCCCATTCATACATTTTCCGTTCACACAGACCCATTGATTCTCTGCACATGGATGCCCATCCTGGACATAAAGGTCTTCTTGACATGCTGCAGATGTACCATTGCAATATTCAGAGAGATCACATTCATCAGTGGAAACCCTACACACTTGTCCTTTTGCTATAAACTGGTGGGGTGAAGTAAATGATATTGAGTAAAGCAGAATGTGAACATTTAAATATTATAAAAAATGATAACATTACTAATGTAGGTAATACAAAGTTTTTAAAAGGCTCTTACAGCACAAGCATCACAGCACGGTCCAGTAGCACAAGCTGACCCAACATTGAGTCTACACGTGGCTTGGTTACAGCATGAGTCTGGCAGAGCTGCACAAGCCTGAAAGGCAAATCAAATGCTCTGAAGTATGTTCCAACTTTTATTTACATTAAATAGATATTTTAATGAGGACAACATATTATATAATATACAGACTGATGCTTAACTTAAATGTTGGCAAACAGAAAAAAATAAAACCACTTACTCATTCATTTATTTAACATTTATTGGTCACCTAGTGTGCTAAACCCAGTTCTCTTTATATCAGTAGGTTTGACTATATTCGTAGTAGGATTTTCTGAAGTCCCGGAGTCCAGCAAAGCCAAGACATCGATAACCATAAGTGTATTTGCAGGGGTTGGGGGGAAGGATAAACTGGAAGATTGGGATTGACACATGCACACTACTATCTATAAAATAGATAACAAATAAGGACCTATAGATAACTAATAAGGACTCTCTATACCCACTTTGGTAAGAGTTTTTATCATGAATTGATATTGAATTTTATCAAATGTGTTTTCTGCATCTATTGAGATAATCATATGATTTTTGTCTTTTCTTTTGTTGATGTGGTATATCACATTAATTGATTTGTGTATGTTGAACCATCCTTGTGAACCTGGGATGAATCCAACTTGGTCGTGGTGTATGCTGTCTTTTATGTGTTGTTGAATTTGGTTTGCTAGTATGTTGTTGAGAATTTTTGCATTTATATTTATCAAAGATATTGGCCTGTAATTTTCTTGTTTGGTAGTGTCTTTTTCTGATTTTGGTATCAGGATGATGGTGGCTTCATAGCATGACTTTGGGAATGTTCCCTCCTCTTCAATCTTTTGGAAGAGTTTGAGAAGGATCAGTATAAGTTCTTCTTTGTATGTTGGTAGAATTTGCCTGTGAAGCCATCTGGTCCTGGACTTTTGTTTGTAGGGAGTTTTTTAAATTACAGATTCTATTTCACTTCTAGTGATTGGTCTGTTCAAATAATCTATTTCTTCTTGATTCAATTTTTGTGGGCTGTATGTTTCTAGAAAGTTGTCCATTTCTTCTAGGTTGTTGAATTTATTTGCATATAATTGTTCATAGTTCAACTCTCCTACGGTTTCTTTTTTTTTTTTGTATTTCTGTGCTATTGGTTGTTATTTCTCCTTTTTCATTTCTTCTTGGTGAGCCTGCAGAGGTTTGTCAATTTTGTTCAGTCTTTCAAAGAACCAGCTCTTAATTTTATTGATTTTTTTCTATTTTTAAATCTCTATTTTATTTATTTCCTCTCTGATCTTTATTATTTCCTTCCTTCTGCTGACTTTAGGTTTTGTTTGTTCTTCTTTTTCTAATTCCTTTAGGTGGTAAGTTACATTGTTTATTTGAGACTTTTCTTGTTTTTTGAGGAAGGCCTGCATAGCTCTGAACTTCCTTCTAAAAACTGCTTTTGCTGCATCCCATAGATTTTGTATGTTTGTGTTTTCATTGTCATTTGTCTCAAGGTATTTTTTAACTTCCTCTTTGATTTCATCATTAACCCATTGTTTTTTAGTAGCATGTTGCTTAGTCTCCATGTAATCATTTTTTTCTCATTTCCTTTTCTGTGGTTGATTTCTAGTTTCATGCCATTGTGGTCAGAAAAGATACTTTAAATAATTTTTATGATCTTAAATTTGTTGAGGCTTCTTTTGTGCCCTAGTATGTGGTCAATCTTAGAGAATGTTCCAGGTGCACTTGAAAAGAATGTGTATTCTGGGCTTTTTTTGGATATAATGTCCTGAAAATATCAATTAAGTCTTACTGTTCTATTGTACCATTTAGGATCTCTGTTGCCTTATTGATTTTCTGTCTAGAAGATCTGTCCATTGATATGAGTGGGTTGTGATACTATATATTGGAAACCCTAAAGACTCCACATAAAACTACTAGAACTGATAAATGAATTCAGCTAGGTAGCAGGATATAAATTTAACATACAGAAATCGGTTGCATTTCTTTACACTAATAATGAAATATCAGAAAGGGAATGTAAAAAAAAAAAAAAGTCTCTTTTAAGATAGCATCCAAAAAAAAAAAAAATACTTAGGAATAAACCTGACCAAGGAGGTGAAAGACTTATATGCTAAGAACTATAAAATATTAATATAGGACATTGAAGATGATTCAAAGAAAAGGAAGGATATCCCATGCTCTTGGAAGAATTAATATAGTTAAAATGGCCATACTGCCCAAAGCAATCTACAGATTTAATGCACTCTCTATCAAATTACCCATGATATTTTTCACAGAACTAGAACAAATAATCCTAAAATTTATATGGAACCATAAAAGACTCCGAATTGCCAAAGCAATCCTGAGGAAAAAGAACAAAGCAGGAGGCATAACGCTCCTAGACTTCAGACAATACTACAAAGCTACAGTGTGGTATTGGCACAAAAACAGACACAGGGATCAATGGAAAAGAATAGAGAACCCAGAAATAAACCTACACACCTATGGTCAATTAATCTTTGACAAAGGAGCCAAGAATATACAATGGAGAAAAGAAAGTCTCTTTGGCAAGTGGTGTTGGGAAAGCTGGACAGCCACATGTAAATCAATGAAGTCGGGCCATTCCCCCACACCATACACAAAAGTAAACTCAAAATGGCTTAAAGACTTAAATATAAGACATGACACCATAAAACTCCTAGAAGAGAATATAGGCAAAATATTCTCTGACATAAATCATAGAAATAAAAGCAAAAATAAACAAAAGGGACCTAATCAAACTTTCAAGCTTTTGTACAGCAAAGGAAACCATAAACTAAATGAAAAGACAACCAACAGACTCAGAGAAAATATTTGCAAATGATGCAACTGACAAGGGCTTAATTTCCAAAATATACAAACTGCTCATACAACTCAACAACAAAAAACCAAACAACCCAATGGAAAAATGGGCAGAAGATCTAAACAGACATTTCCCCAAAGAAGACATACAGATGGCCAATAGACACATGAAAAGATGCTCAACATAGTTAATTTTTAGAGAAATACAAATCAAAACTACAATGAGGTATCACTTCACACTGGTCTGAACGGCCATCATTAAGAAGTCTATAAATAACAAATGCTGGAGAGGGTGTGGAGAAAGGGGACCCTCCTACACTGTTGGTAGGAATGTAAACTGGTGCATCCACTATGGAAAACAGCAAGGAGGTTCCCCAAAAAACTGAAAATAAAGTTGCCATATGAACCAGCAATCCCACTCCTGAGCACATATCTGGACAAAACTATAATTCAAAAAGATATATGTGCCCCTATGTTCATAGCAGCGCTATTCACAGTAGCCAAGACATGGAAACAACCTAAATGTCCATCAACAGGTGAATGGATAAAGACGATGTTGTACATATATATAATGGAATATTACTCAGCCATAAAAAAGAATGAAATAATGCCATTTGCAGCAACATGGATGGACCTAGAGATTATCATACCAAGTGAAGTTAAGTCAGAAAGAGAAAGACAGATACCATATGATATCACTTATATGTGGAATCTAAAATATGGCACAAATGAACCTATCCATGAAACTGAAAGAGACTCACAGAATAGAGAACAGACTTGTGGTTGCCAAGGTGGGGGAGGGGAGGGATGAATTAGGAGTTTGGGGTTAGTTGATGCAAACTATTACATAGAGAACAGATAAACAACAAGGTCCTATTGTATAGCACAGGGAACTATATTCAATATCTTGTGATAAACTATAATGGAAAAGAATATAATAAAGAACATATATGTATATATATACATACATATATATATATAACTGAATCACTTTGCTGTACAGCAGAAATTAACACAACATTGTAGATCAACTATACTTCAATAAAAAATAAATAAAACTTTAAAAAAAAGAAGACATACTAAGGAAGTGTATGCTCAAGAGGGGAAGTATAAACCTAGGTCAACTCACCTATAGCAGGGGACCGGTACCAGTCCGTGGCCTGTTAGGAACCGGGCCATACAGCGAGAGGTGAGAAGTGGGTGAGCGAGCAAAGCTTCATCTGCCACTCCCCGCCACTCCCCATCACTCCCCATCACTGGCATTACCACCTGAACCAACCCCCGCCCCCGTCCGTGGAAAAATTGTCTTCCACGAAACCATCCCTGGTGCCAAAAATGTTGGGGACCGCTGAGCTATAGGGTTAAGACCTTGAAAATGACCAGTATGAATAATCTACAAACTGCTGAATTCATATACCAATATTTAAGTGTACTCATTAATATAATCCCAATATACATCCTTAAGGTCTTTGTTGAAAAGGAAGTTTGATAAATTAGGTAAAATGGCAGTGTGACAGTATAAAAATTAACTCATAATTTTTGATGTAATTCTGGTGTGTAATCTGCCAAATTAGTACCAACCTCCTGATTCCCACAGTCACATTGTTCTCCTTCTTCGACTTCTCCGTTACCGCAAACTGCCACTTTGAATGTTGGATCTAAACGCGGCTGGTTTTGAAGACACTGGGACTTTGACTTGAGAAAATGCGCAAAATCTTCCATGCTGCAGTTACTAAAGATCTTCACACCACTGGAATGACTAAAAATACATCAAACATCAGATTTTTATGTAACCGTCGCTTCCGTAAATTGACTAACCTCAGAAGACAAGTCTATAATCTAATGATAAATACAGCTAATATAAAATTACTAAATTTTAAGGCAATAGACTCAAATTCTAGTCATGTGGATTATTACAGGAAAATGTTTTTCGCATGAGGACCATGAAAAACATTAGAGATTTTTGGACAAACTACCAATTTTGGTGTTTTTTGTGGTTGCATCCAGTTTGAATATACTCTTTAATTATATTAACCATAAATAATAGATTTATTCTTACATTGCCAACAATTCAGATGATTTCTATCTCCAGAAAACAAAAGGAGAAAAACTGATAGAACTTTAATATTATTGAGAAATAGGCAATGCAAGATGTTTACTGTGTGAACTTGTTTATAGAGGGGTACACTTTCTGATAATGAAATTAATGTTGTCATTAGGAAGAGATTATCAATCATAATTATATCCAATTAGATAATTTATTTGCAGCTTGAATCCTTGCACAGATTTGCTGGATGTTCTCATTCTCTATTCTCCCATTTTTCCTTGATAATAGAGCCTCTGATACATGACTTCCTTGTATAATACTTACATTTAGCTTTTGTAAAGCTAGGAGCAGACCATTGGCCTTAAATGAAACCATAAATTTAAGTTATATGAAGTAATGTTTACAGCTGTGCTTTTATCTGCCCTTTTATTCTATTGGCAATAGGCCCCAGTTTCTGGCCATATGGACCTCTATATAAAGTTACTCAACTGTCCTCATGATATGGCACCTAGCTTCAACCTGGGCACTTGATCAAAGAGAGAGTACAGAGAAATTTGCAAACTCTTTAATTATCTAATCTTGAAAGTCACACACCATCAATTCTACCATGGTCTATTTGATGAAATCAAGTCACCAAATCCAACCCATACTCAATAGGAGGGAAATTAAACTCTACCTCTTGAAGGGAGAAGTAGCAACAATTAGTGGATGTATTTGAAAACTACCATTCTCTTTTACTTTCATTTTACTTAAAATTTAAAAAAAAAAGCTACACTCTGTTCTATCTCAATGTATTTTATTAAACATTTGTTTCCTTAGTCATTGTTTCCAAAGCTCAGATATATTGCTACCTTCGAATGAGCCAAAAAAGCACAGTTTCATAATGACAACTGCTTTATCTAAAGAAACAAAGTTCCTAATTAAAATATTAAAATGTCAAAGAAAGTTGAAATTCGGAAACATATCAGGTAGCATGTCTGACTCGCTGGATACATAGACTGAATAAACCATGGACTACTGATTGTGAGCCCTCAGAAAAATGACAAGTCTCTTGTAAAAAAAATCAGTGTGGGCCATGTATTTTCTATGGATTACAGAAACAAAATAACATGTTAAACTCCTTAAGTACTGCCATTTAATAAGCCAAATGTTAAGGTTAGATTGAGGACAGCTGCCTCAGAAAGGCATATGTCCTATTAGGACTCTGTCCTGTGCAAAATCACTGAATGTGATAGTGTCAAAAGGCATTAAAGATGAATAATTCTAGAAGATGTTTCCCACCAGTTTAAAGACTAGCAATGAATCCTTTTCAAATATGCCCTTTTTATTCAGATTTTCCTTTAAATAGTAGATTTTCACATCATTTTTTTGCCATTCAATGATGAATAAAATGTCTGTGTTGTCCAAAATTTTAGAATGATGCAATGCTATTCAAATGATGCAATACATTTAAAGATATGATTAATAAGCATTTTTTGCAAGATTGTAATTTGTCAAAGTAAGCTTTTTAAAAAAGCATTTCCACAGATGAATGGTTTCTATATGTGTATTAATAATTCCACCAATTTTATACAGGCCATAATTTTATATTTTATATTTATATTTATATTAAGTGGAATTTCTGTTTTTTTCGTATCTACACAAGAATCAAAGTTATGTTAAAAAATTAATGAAAAAAATTTCAACACTCATTAAGATTGTAGGTTAAGTTTTTTTGTTGATTAAGTTGCTTTGGGGAGAAATTGGAAAGTGAAAAAAAGGCAAAATATTAGAGATAATATAAAAGAAATTAAATGTATTGTTAAATAAAATTAAATAAAATGTACTGTTGGGTTACAGTTAAAAAAAATTAAAATAAATAAAAAGTATAAGAGACTGGGTCCAGTCACTGACTGGATGATGGTTTCTGTAAATCTCCTGACTATTTGGTTCTAATTCTGTAAAATCTCATAGCATATTCTAAATACTGAGGATAATAGCAAAAACTTCAGTAGGCCTTTGAGGCATGATAACTATTGCAAAAGGCCTCCTCTAATAAATCATTCTTGTATAATGAACACAAGCCCATATTTGGCTTATCAAATCATGCATTAAATTATAAAATCATGCAAGTAACAGTGATAAATGTAGAGGTAGGTCACATGAGAAAGCAAGTGTGACATTAGATTACAAGAAATATTGAGATATGCAGCAGGGGCACTGGAATACATATTTTGATCTGGGGTCATTGGCCACAGTTTATATTCGACCATTAAAAATTATTTTAATAGCATAGACTTTCATAAACAAAATACACCAAACTTATTTTCATATAAACTATATACGTAAAGCATATAAAAGCAAAGCATCTTACATTGCTTCTGGGTTCATTACGCAGACAGCTCCTGGGCAGTGGCATTTGTTGATGTCATCATAAGTTATTCCCATACTAAGGCTCAGTAATTGAGCTATAATAACTGCAAGTGATTCCAGACTTATGGTTCTGGGGTGCTGGGAAAAAAAACATACATGTATACATTCACATTTTAGGAGATAATTTATTTACCTGGAGTATAATGTAATTATTAAAAATAGTCACATGATAGAATAGAGACATCAAATATGTTAATCACAGAAGTGCTATCCATGTTGGCCTAATATGTTATAGGTACCGTTATCAATATAAGGAAAATATGAAAAGTGAAGTGTGAAATTTTACAAAGATGTAAATGTATGGTTCATTTGGTGGCATCAGGCCAAGAACATATTTGTTCCAATAACTTGTTAATCATATATAACAAAAGCTATAACCATGTTTGTACTCATAAAAGAAAGTCTTTAAAGACACACACATATACACACACAGTATCAATTATAAATGAACAGTTTGTGCTCATTTATAATTTAATTATAGGAGATAATATTTTATATGCTGTTTCATGCATTTAAAAAAAACATAAATTAGCTCATTGAATTAATTTATATTATGGTAATAATGACTGATGATAAGAATGCTGACTCTTCACAGTGGCTTAAACTTTATTTTCAAAACTAAATGCTTTTATCACTTTTTAACAAGTGTAAGATGCTTATTATAGCACACTTAGACCATACTGAACATACGATTTTTAAGAAAAATCCACAAATCACAATATCCCTTCAAATATATCTAATAACATAGATGACTATACTTCAAGATAGGTTCCTAGGGATATATTTTGGTATCTTCTGTTTGCCTCTCTCAATCAACTTTCCATTACTTTCCACCCTACTCTCCAGCTCAGAAGGACTATACCAATGGATTATGTCAAAGGGTTCCTTTGCCCTCTTCTCTTACCTTGATTTGGTCTAATGGGGAGGAAAGGGTGAGAAAAGAGCAGGATATTTATTACCATCACTTCCAGGGTACCTATGACTGTCCGAACCCTTGAGTAGAGGTTTCTACCTTCCATGTATAACCCTAATAAACTGACGTTGTCCTTTCCTTCAAGCCTGGGTGACAATTACATTTCTTTATTACTAGCCCTGAGGTAATGCAACGTCCCTACATCTTGCGTACACATTGATAAATGGTCCCTTTATCAAAATAACACAGGTGAATGTACCATCCATTTTCAGAGAGAGAGGGGTGCAGGAGAGAGTGGGAGAGAGGGAGGGAGGAGGGAGGGAGGGAGAAGAACAAAAAGAAGAGAAGAAGGAGGGGGAGGGGGCAAGGGGAGGTAGATGAGGAGGAGGAGGAATGCTTGATTCTATGGGGAAGAAAATGATGGATTCTGATAAATTTTGAACATTTACATAATAGGATATTATAAATAATAATATAATAAATAAGAGAATATTATGTTATCAGTGTAGTTATTCAGCTTTTCTTATCTTCAGGATATTGTAGAAAAGGCCTGGCAATCATTCTATCAATATATCTTTACAATTGCTTCTTTTTCTCCATCTCTCCTGTTCCTTATTATCACTCATAGCACAGTAAGAGGGAAATAACAACATCCAAAAAATTTCATGTTATTTGTATAAAATCCCAATATGCAACTGCTCTTTTATTCTTTATCTTCTGATTAGTGCATATGTTCTGGTCTCTCCTTTCCTTGTATCATAGGATCAAAGACATGGTTTTGTATTTGAGATGGAATTTCTTTACATTCCCTTTCTGACACTCTTACTTCTATTAGTCACCTTGGGCTGCCCTCAAACAATATCACAGAGAACGTTGCTCAAGGTGCCAGCAGGGTCAGTTTCTGGTGAGGTCTGTCTCCCAGGCTTCTGGAGGGCTGCCTTTGCCCTGCGTCCTCAGTGGCCTTCCCTCCTTGTGTGCTGGCTCCTCCTCTTCCCACAAAGACACCAATCCTATTGGATTAGGGGCCCAGGCTTATGACCTGCTTTAACCTTAATGACTCCCTTAAAGACCCCTTCTCCAAATACAGCCACATTGGGGGTTAGGGCTTCAGTATATGAATTTTAGGGGGACACAACTTAGTCCATAACAGACTAGTACGAAAACCTTGAAAAACGTATGGACTGGAGTACGAGAATTTGCTAAAAGTTATGGTTATGACTACTTCTGTTATGAAAATAACGTAAGGGAAAAAGTAAAATTATATTTAGCATTGGATTTTTAAAAATATTTTTAGAAAAAATTTACAACTAAGCGGACTAGTTTCTTTTGGTGAATAATGCCTGCTTAGGACAACAGTTGTCAAATAACAAGAACGACACCTGGTGTTTGTTATGGCTTCTTATGTGCCAATCACTAGGCTGAGAAATTTCCTGACAAGTAAGTATTGAGACTTCCTTTATTGTGTACCATGTGGTCATTTTCTATAAAATGCGTCTGCCATGTATGTTTTGTAGTCTCTAATTTAGGAATCAAGATTCTACCTAGGCCTTTCAGACAAAGCTTATCAATAGCGTTCAAATTTTCTAAATTTTGTTCTGAGAGATTAATTATTGCTTTGTTTATTTTAGAGTTATTTAGCTAAGTACATATGAGTTCAGGTTTATTCATATAATGATAGTCAAAGTATGTTTCATCCTAAATAATGAATCACTTAAAATTCATATTTATTTTACTTGAAAAACATTTTGCTGTTTTATGTTAACATTGATACATTAATTTTCCTTTGGTGACATAGTCTGTTCTTTTTCTTATTCTTAGGGTTAAAATTTCTGTAGCGTTATACATGAGTTTGAAACTTATAAAGAGAAAACAACCTGATAATTTTTAATAGCTGAAATTAAAACTTTAAAAAATCTCTTTTGATTATTGTCCCTCTGAAATTACTAATAACATTTTATTCTGTATGATGGCTTCATGCTTTTTAAATAATTTAATCTTAAGTCAAGTGTACAAATCTTAAGTGCCTTGATGCAGTTTTATATAAATATACATACACATACATATATGTATATATACAATATCTATATACACACATATACACATTCATAATTTATTTATACATATTATTTGTGCGTACATATATACACACATATTTGTGAAGTGCATATATGTGTGCATGTGACACATACCTACACAACCACTACAGTGAATAAGATACAAAATATTTTTATCACTCAGGAAGTTCTCTCCAGCAAGTTTTCAGGAATTATCTCTCCACAAAATTTAACTTCTATTCTGATGTTTAACAATATGGTTTATCTTTCCTACACTTTATCTTCAGAAAAATGGCATACGAAGTAAAGATTCTTTTGTTTGTGGCTTCTTTTGCCCAACATACAGTTTTTGAGATCAATGGTGAGTATAACAGTACTTCTTTTTATTGGTTACATTATATGAAGCGTTATATGAAGCAATAAAAAGCACATGTTTATCAATTTCATGGATAATCAGTATTGTTAAGATGTCAAATTGACCTAAAGATTCAATTCAAAACCGAAGTCCGAGTAGTTTTTGTTGAAATGGACAAGCTGATTTTAAAAGAGAAAGTCAGAAAACCTAGAAAAGCTAAATCAGTCTGAAGAGGCAGTAGTAGGGTTTACACTATCATTTTCAATGATTTACCATAAAACTATAGTTATTGAGACAAGGTGGTGCTGGAGAAAGGAGCCATAAAGCTGTCTATCTATGTATCTATCATCTATGCATCATCATCAACCCTATCTTGTACCTATTGTTTAATATTTAAGTATATATTTATGTTTAATTATTAGCCATTGTATTAATCAGGCTTCTCTAGAGAAATAGAATCAATAGCACACATATGATAAGGAATATTATACATGAAGAGGCTTATTATAAGGAATTGGCTCACACAATTCTGAAGGCTGGCAAGTCTAAACCTGCAGAGTGCGCTGGCAGCCTGGACACACAGGAGAGCCAATGGCACAGATGAAGCCTGAAGGTATTCTGCTGAAGAATTTCTTCTTGCTTGAAGAGGATGGTCTTTTTGTTCTATTCAATCCTTCAACTGATTAGATGAGGCCAACCCACATTATGGAGGGCAATATGCTTTACTCAGATTTCACTGATTTAAATAATCTCATCAAATCCCTCCAAGTTGACATATAAAATTCACCACCACAAGCATCTCTCAAACTTTACAGGTTCAGGTTCAAAATGAAACTTTCTTCCACCCTTACGTTCCCCTCTGCCTCCAAAGCCAGCTGCCCTGCCTTCCTCTACCTAGCTTCTCAAGAATAATCTTGAGCATAATCACAGATGTTTCCATGCCATTCATGGCATGTATCCAGTAAGTTAGCAAGCCCTATATGTTCTGCTTTCATGATATATACCAGATAAAAGCTACTTCTCGCATATCCAAGAATAAAACACCAGTTAATACCATTCATCTGCAATTGTCTCCTATATGGTCTCCTTGTTGTAGATCCTCACCCCTCTACGATCACTCTTCTATAAGGTAACCAGAGAAATATT
Organism: Eschrichtius robustus; assembly: GCF_028021215.1. Classification (NCBI taxonomy): domain Eukaryota; kingdom Metazoa; phylum Chordata; class Mammalia; order Artiodactyla; family Eschrichtiidae; genus Eschrichtius; species Eschrichtius robustus. The sequence goes on along the minus strand of NC_090844.1, from coordinate 31,452,691 downwards.
TCTCTCTGGCTTCAAAACTCCCAGTGCCTTTTCCTTGCAAAGAGGATAAAATCCAAAACGATTTCCCAAGATCCATAAGGCTCTATATGATTAGTCTGTTGCTTACTTCGACAATCAATATTTTCACAACCATCTTGTTCTTGATATTCATTTCCATCTGAAAGCCTTGAATTTGATGATCATTTTCATGGGTTCTGATTTCCTAGGTCTTGCAATGACTGCCTTTGTCTCATCATGCATTCCTCTTCTTAAAAACCTTCTCCTCGAAGTTTTTCTCTGATCCCCCCAGCTAAAATAGCCTCCTCCACATCCCATCAATTTTTATCATATTATCCTAATGTATCTTCTTATTAGGAAATGCAAATATAAGATTGAAATAATTGGTTCCCTCAAAATTGTGTAGAATGTGTTCCTAAAAGCATTGTTTCTCCCCTTGTGAGATTTTTAAATAATATATCAATTCTTTTAATAGTTTGGTGTTATTCTGAATTTCTAGTTCTTCTTGTGTAACTTTTAGTAAATTATGGGCTTCTATTAACAATGTACTATTTGTCTAACTTTTCAAATTTATTTAAGTTATAAATTGTTCTATTATCTCTTAAATGTTATTTATATCTGTAGTAGTTCCCCATTATTTTTGTAATTTTATTAATATATTCCTACTCTGTCTTTAAAATTTTTTTAATCCATCAGAGACTCTATCTCTTACTTGGTGAGTTTAGTTCATTTACATTCACATGATTGTCATTACATTGGGGTATGTTTAAAACATTTCATTTGATTATTTTCTATTCATTTTATTTTACATTATTGTTTTTAAGTTTCTCCTTCCTTGGCTGTCTTTACATTGCTTCCATTAGACTCTTATATGGTGTAGTTTTCTTCTTATTTGTTCTTAAGACCAACATTCATTTCATATACCCTTACTTCTTTCTAAAACATACCAATATCTTTACTGTTTTCTTAAGAAGACAAGTTCTATAATATGTTTTCATGTCATTTTTATCTCTCCCTTAACCATCTCTACACTATCATAGAATATGAGTTCTGGCTTAGTATTGACATACCTTTCTTTGCCACACACCCCAACCCAGGTATTTTCATTTTAAGGTAACGATAAAATTCAGCAACAGTTATTCTCTTTAGTTTTCATAATCCTTGTGGCTTTTCATAAATATAAGTAATTTCTACAAATATGTTCTGAATGTTAGTCTTTTGTTTGGCAAATCTTTTGAGGACTTATGTGCCTGAGAGTATTTTTATTGTCCCTTCTGTTTGAATGAATTTTTTTAAGATATGAATCATGCCCTCAAAGTACTTTTAGCTCAATATTTTAAGCGTAAAGTCTTTTTGCATCCAGTGTGGCTTTTCTGACTGTTGAACATCTTCATCGTTATATGATTTATTTCTTTTTAGAAACATAACAATTTTCCTTTGACATTTTCATTTCATTGTTGGTATGCATTTTTATCTCTTCTTTTTTGGCTTTCCATGTGTCCTTTTCACCAGACAATCCACCTTCCTCCCCTCCTGCCAGGGATCATGGGGCGACTCCAGGAGGGATTTCCTGGTGTAGGCACCTTGTTGATCTGGTAGTGGCTGGAGACAGTGTTCTGTGACTGTCATTCTGTGAAATTATCTCCATTTTTTCTTTAGAACTGTTCTTTTGACTTTAATCATCCATGTCTCTTAATTTTATCTTTTCTTTAACTTTTCTGATGTCTTCTGAGAGGTCCTAATTTGATAATTTATCTCCATATGTATCAACTGTATCCCTCATGCAATTTATTATAACTATTATATTGTTCATATCTAATGTTTCTAACTAGTCTTTTTCCATGATATTGTACACTTTGTTTTGTTTGGAATTCCTGGCCTACAACTACTCATAGTTCTGCTTCAAGTGGTCAATGTTGTATAGTGTGCTTTTTTCTGAGGAAGTTTAATACCCATGATCTGTATAGTCCATGAACTGAGGTCAACAGATAATGTGTCTGGTAGTATGTAATGTATAAAACTCGTGATGCCAAGAACTAATTTGTGTCTGTCCTTGTGAGTGAACTTGCGTCAGGACAGATAAGTGGATGACCCAAGGGCAAACAGCTGCAGACAACAAAAATCTCCTGCTGATTATATTTACTTGCTTCTACTCACCCCAAAACTACTTGGGTTGTGGTTTCACCCATAAACTTTAGGAAGAAGCAGCTTCAGAAGAATGTGTTTCCTAGATTTTATTCCACAGCTCTGGGTGATTAGGTAGGGAGGGTGGTGGATGTTTAAATATCAGAGGACAGAGCTTCACCTGTTTTTTTCAACATCACATTCCTGTGAACATCAGCTACTGCTCATTTTTCCAGCGAAAGGTTCGGCAATGATTACCCCAGTGAAGTGTGGAGAATAAGAAAGAAGAATACGAGAAGAGTTCTTCTCTGATTGCTCCTTTCAGTTCAGAGACCACTGCCCTCTTTTTCAGTAAACAAGGAGATTTCCTTCCACTTGGTAGCTAAGCCTTCTCCATGTGAAAGTTTTAAGATTTCTGTCTTGCATATGACTAGGTAAATCGGCCAAATTCGAGCTTTTGAGACTCGGTAATGATTTGCCCATAAAAGATAAGCCATATTTGCATGAATTATGAATTTTAAAGATGAAATTTGTCTCCATTTCATTGACTCATCTTCTTATATCTTCACTTAACTTGTGCACTTAAACAAGAGTATTATGCATAGCCTTCCTCAATCTCCAGATTATTTTGTACAAACACACAAAAAATTCTAAAAGGCAAGTTTTATACTTCAGAATAACCAAAGCGTTATTAAATAGGAGCAAAAACATACCAATTTTAAGCAAACCAAGATTTTCTACTAAGATAGAAATGCCAATTAGTGCATTTGATTCTGTTATTCTTCACCTATGTCCCAGGAAGCATTTTGCGGCAATTGATAAATAGTTTCAAAAGTTTTATTTTAACTTGCTTCATAATTGAATCAGCTACATAATGAAGAAAATGATCAAAATCTAAGCTTGAAATTAAAATTCGTTATTAAATATTGAGTATATGAAAAATTTATGAGCTTCTTATAAGACTATAAAATAGATCACTACCTTAACTTTCTAAAAGAGGATAATTTGAACTCACAAGAGGAAAATTGTAAAAATTTTATATGTACTAAGTTCAATGAGGCCTTCTTATAGTTCACACATTTCTGTCAGCAGCAGGAACAAAGATCCCTAGAATCATTATGCAAATTTTAATATACTTAGCCATAATAAAATACAGAAATAGTTAATCATATATTACTCTAAACAGCATTGTACTTATACATCTTAGCCAAGTAACTTAAACCATACCATACCAGAGCAACACCTCCTCCATAGTATTTATCACACAGCCTCCCTTGAAAGGTTGCACCAACATAATTTGGTTTTTCTCTGTAACTTAAGTTTAAAAAAGAAGCAAATCATAAAATTTTGTAAAATTAAGAACAATTAATATTAAATTTACCTAATATTTTTTGTTTTGCATATTTATATAACAAATTCATAGATATTTCCACTTTAACACTAGGATAACAAAGCATAGAAAGGGACTAACCGTGTCTGCTTATTTTGCAAATAGATTTAAAAAACAAATAATAAAAAGTGTATTATCATATGGATTTTTAGAGAATAATGAAGATTTTTTTATGTAATTTAAAAAAATTATACTGATTCCTATAATGTAAAAATAATAAAAATAAATAAAATTCCTTAAAAGTAGAAAGCTAAGCCAATGAAGTTGACAAATGGGCAGAGTAAGCTTATGTGTTGAAGTCGCCCCTTAATCAGATAGAATTAGCCTGCCCTAGCCATGCAAAGGCATGCGTATTTGTGGGACAAAAAATAACTTAAAAGATTATAATTTTATAATTATACACATGATTTTTACATAATATGATAATATATAATACATATAGGTTCTGAATATTGATAAGAGAAAAACAAAGAGATTATTAAATAGAAAGGGAGGCTTATATTTTTTAAAGTGCAGCTCACTGTGAATATAGTGTGTCAGAGATATTGAAATGTACAATAGTGTTTCCATTTCATCACTATTTTGTTTTGATTTTATGGAAATGAAGCATTAAAAGAAGGTCATATTACTATATTCATAGAATTCAGGTATATTTTTTCAGATAGATATTGTTAATATTTTATGTATAGTTAGGCACATTTAATGATATGTTATCTACTCAAGGTAAGAAAACATGGTAATAAGATTGAAGTGAGTTTTAGCTATAAGCCAATAAATAGAGTAATTGATATTAGTAATTCTGCTATAAAACCTGAGTTGTGAAAAATAATATTCACAGGATGTTGTACATAAAAAAATGACACAAGATTTTTTTCCCTAAGGTCCTGCCAACTGTCAGAAATTAGGTCAAATTACATATGCTTTCTAATGTATAAGATTTAGTAATGCCAAGATATACTTACACAAGTAAAAATGCCACATCATGTGGACGCAAAACAAGATAAGATCGTTTCCATTTTAAAAATCTGTGTAATAATTCATTGGCATCTCCAGTTACCGGAATTTTATTTTCGTCTATCCAAAGCTCTAATGAAGATAGAATTACTGTAATATTAAATGAATCAAAAATCTAAAATAGAAGACATAAAGAAAATATGTTCAAACTACATGGTTTAAATAGATTTGGGAATTTATCTGCAAAAATAAACACTATACTGATGTAAATATTAAAAACCTAAACTCTAAATCCGGATTGGATCTTATAAATTCTATTAGCAAGTAATAAATATCACTAATAAAACAAGTAATAAGTAACATTTTGATATGCTTGTGCTTAAGCCAGCCCAACGTCAAGTGTTTAATTTAAGCCTTACAAAACCCTAATTAGGTATTTACAATTATTATTACTCCAATTAAACAGTTAGAAAACTGAAACTTAAGATGATTATATATTTGCCCTCTTTCACACAATATGTGTATTCAGGCAGGGTCATAATAAAAGTCTGAGAATTGTTTAAGTAACACAAACAAATGCAAAAGCAAACACTTACAGCATTGGTCAATCCAATCAACTGGAAAATTTTTTGAGTGACAACAGTTGTATCAGAACCCATACGATTATACTGAAAAAGATAATTGCCTTTTAGATCTAAATATATAATGCTTAATACTTAATGATGGTTATTATGTTTAAAATTTAAAAGCATGAGTTAAGAAATTATTTAAATGACCAATTTATTAGTTTTTAAATATTATTTATTATTATAGATGTAACATGTGAAAATGAAAAATATAAAAAAAATACAAAAAGGCACTACAAAAAAAAAAAAAAAGGCACTACAAACTCTTGCAAAATTAAGAGTAGAAGGAAGCCTTCCAAACACATTTTATGAGGCCAGCATTATCCTAATATCGAAACCAGACAAAAACACCCCAAGAAAAGAAAATTACAGGCCAATATTCCTGATGAATATAGGTGGAAAAATCCTCAGAATATTGGCAATGCGAATTCAACAGCACACTAAAAGGATCATACATCATGATCAAGTGGGATTTATTCCAGGGATGCAAGAATGGTTCTATTTCTGTGAATCAGTCAATGTGATACACACCACGTTAACAAAATAAAGAATAAAAAATCATATGATCATCTCAGTAGATGCAGAAAAAGCATTTGACAAAATTCAACCTCCTTTCAGGATAAAAACTCTCAACAAAGTGAATACAGAGAGAATGTGTCTCAGCATAATAAAGGCCACGGCCAACATCATGCTCAACAGTGTAAAGCTAAAAACTTTCCCTCTAAGACCAAGAACAAGGGAAGGATACCTACTAGCGCCACTCTTATCTAGCATAGTATTGGAAGTCCTGGGCAGAGAGATTAAGCAAGAAAAAGAAATACAATGTATTCAAATTGGGAAAAAAGAAGTAAAACTGTCACTGTTTGCAGCTGACATATATAGAAAACCTTAAAGACTCCACCAAAAAACTGTTGGAACTAAGAAAAATTCACCAAAGTTGCAGGATAAAAAACCAATATGCAAAAATCTGTTACATTTCTTTATAATAATAACAGGCTATCAGAAAGAGAAATTAAGAAAACAATCCCACTTACAATTGCATCAAAAGAATAAAATACCTAGGAAAAATTTAACCAAGGAGATAAGGTCTTTACACTGAAAACTAAAAGACATTGATGAAAGCAACTGAAGAAGGCACAAATGAGTGGAAAGTTTTTCCAAGCTCATAAATTAGAATAGTTAATATTGTTAAAATGTTCACACTGCCCAAAGCAATATACAGATTCAATGCAATCCTTATCAAAATGTCAATGGCATTTTTCACAGAAATAGAAAAAACAGACCTAAAATTTGTATAGAACTACAAAGACCCTGACTAGCCAAAGCAAATGTGAGAAAGAACAAAGCTGGAGACATCATGTTCCCTGATTTCAAACTATATTACTGATACAAAGCACTGTGGGTGGTATTGTCATTAAAACAGACACATAAATCAATGGAACAGAATAGAGAGTTCAGGAAAAAAACCAACACATTATCGTGGGTTAATTAGTTTACAACAAATGGGGAAAGGACAGTCTCTTTAATAAATAATGTAGGGAAAACTGTACAACACATGCGAAAGAATGAAACTGTACTACTATCTTACACCATACACAAAAAAATAATTCAAAATGTATTAAAGACTTGAATGCAAGACCTGAAACCATAAAACACCTAGAAGAAAACAGGTGATATGCTCCTTCACATTGAGTGGATAATGAACAAAGCATGAATATCTTTAATATTCAAAGTTTTCTTATAAGTTGACAAGAAGGCAAACAACCATTAATAAAATGAGCAAAAGGATTAAGTTGTCAGTTCAGTGAAAAGAAAATACTAGTGGCCAGTAAACATTAAATGATGTTCAAATTAATTCTCAGTTAAGGAATGGAAGTTAAAATTACAATGAGATATAATTTTATACCCATTGCCTGACAAAAATTAAAGAGAACTATAAAACTAATCGTTGGCAGGTATGAGAGGAAAATACTACTTTCAGTTTTACGTTGGAGATGCAAAAAGTTACAGCCTTTTTATAAAGCAATGAACAATATCTATTAAAATTAAACTACATACATATCCTTTGACCCATCATCCATACTCCTGGTGACCTACTTTCACAGAGATTAAATTCCCAAGGTGTAGGAACTCATGACTAAGGATACTTCATGTAGCATTATTTATAGTGACAAAGCAACATTTAAAAAACGGGAAACAAAGTGAATACTCACCAATAATAGAATAAATGAATAAATTATGGTATATAAATACAATGGTATGCTGTGCTGTCCTTAAAAAATGAATTAGCTATTCAGTTGATTTGAAAGACCTCCCACCAAAAAAATTAATGAGTGTATTAAATAATCCAAGCAAACATCAGAGACTGACAGACTTAATTAAGGAAAGAAAACAATTAAATATAAATTGTTACAGAAGGGATGTCCCTGGTGGTCCAGTGGTTAAAACTCCATGCTTCCACTGCAGGGAGCACAGTTTGATCCCTGTTCGGGGAACTAAGATCCCGCATGCCGTGCGGCATGGCCAAAAAAAAAAAAAAAAAATTGTTACAGAAGACATAGTACATTTTCAAGGACTGGGATGTCTATCAGGAAGACATAAAACTATAAACATTATATGCATCTAAGAACTGAGCCTAAAAATTACACAAAATACAAAATGAGCAAGTGAAGGGAGAAATAGAAAATTCAACAATAATGTTTGGAGATTTAAGAACACAATTTCAGTAGTAGAATAACTGGTCAAAAACTCAACACAGATATAGAAGACTAAAACTAAACCCTAAACCAACAGATATTTATAGAATATTCCACCCCAAAACAGCACAACATGCGCTTCTCAAGAGCTCATGGAACATGATCTAGGAATAGACTATATACTAGGTTATAGGATAAGTTTCAACTGGGTTAAAACAATTAAAAAATACAAACTTGCTCTCTGACCACAAAAATTAAATAAAAAATCAACAACAGAAAGAAATCTGAGAAATTCAAAGTATGTAGAAATTAAACAATAGATTATAAATAACCAGTAATCAAAGAAGAAATCACGGGGAAATTAGAAAATACTATAATACAACATAGTAAAACTTATGGTATTCAGCTAAAGCAGTGCTCAGAAGGCAACTTATCGGAAATAGCTATATTAAAAAAAAGAAACACCATCTCAAATAACTAATTTCCACTTAGGAAATTAATGAAAGGAAAGCAAACACAAAGAACTCAAAGGAAGGAAAGGGAAGAAATTAATAAAAATCAGAGCAAAGTGATTGAAGTATGAATATAAAAAACAAGATATATTAACAAAACAAAAATTATTAATTCAGGATAAAAGGTTACAGTCACTAACCACAGAGAAATAACTAGCCTTGTAAATGAACACTGTGAAAAATCATGTGGCAACAATTTAGGTAACTTAGATAAAATGAATGATTTCTTGTAATAAACAGATACTGAAACTGACTCAAGAAGAAACAGAATATGTAACAAGCAAAAAGATTAAATACGCATTTTAAAAATTCCCACAAAGAAAAACCTAGTTCTAGAAGGCTTTATTGGTGAATCCAATCAAACATTTAGAGAAGAATTAACACCAATTCGTTGCAAATTCTCCTATAAAATCGGAGGGAACCCATTTCTATTCATTCAATAAGGTCAGTATTACCCTGATACGAAAACCAGAAAAGACATGACAAGAAAATAAAAGTCCAAAGCAAACTACATTCCTCATGAATATTATTGTAAAAATCCTAATCAGAATACTAACCAATTTATGCAACACATAGAAAGAATTATACACCACGACCAAGTGGGATTTATCTCAGATATACAAGCTTGGCTTAATGTCTAAAAACCAATAGATGTATTTCAAAACATTGTAGAATAAGGAACATAATGACCAAAACCCACATGATTCTTTTTTTCCTTTTTACATCTTTAATGGAGTATAATTGTTTTACAGTGCTGTGTTAGTTTCTGCTGTATAACAAAGTGAATCAGCTATACATACACATATATCCCCATATCTCCTCCCTCTTGCATCTCCCTCCCACCCTCCCTGTCCCATCCCTCTAGGTGGTCACAAAGCACTGAGCTGATCTCCCTGTGCTATGCAGCTGCTTCCCACTAGCTGTCTATTTTACATTTGGTAGTGTATTTATGTCAATGCTACTCTTTCACTTTGTCCCAGCTTCCCCTCCCCACCCCCTGTGTCCTCAATTTCATTCTCTACATCTGCGTCTTTATTCCTGTCCTGTCCCTACGTTCATCAGAACCTTTTTTTTTTTTTTTTTTTAGATTCCATATATATGTGTTAGCATACGGTATTTGTTTTTCTCTTCACTCTGTATGACAGACTCTAGGTCCATTCACCTCACTACAAATAACTCAATTTCATTTCTTTTTATGGCTCATATTCCATTATATACATGTGCCACATCTTCTTTATCCATTCATCTATCGATGGACATTTAGGTTGCTTCCATGTCCTGGCTATTGTAAATAGTGCTGCAATGTACATTGTGGTACATGACTCTTTTTGAATTATGGTTTTCTCAGGGTATATGCCCAGTAGTGGGATTGCTGGGTCATATGGTAGTTCTATTTTTTTTCTCCATAGTGGCTATATCAATTTACATTCCCACCAACAGTGCAAGAGGGTTCTGTTTTCTCCACACCCTCTCTAGCATTTATTGTTTGTAGATTTTTGAGAAGCTGGACATTCTTTCAAAAGACACAGAAGAAGCATTTGACTAAAGAAAAAAAAAAAAAGCTCAATAAACTAGCGATAGACGAGAACTCCCTCAACCTGATAAAGGACATCTATTAAAAACCCACAGATAGCATCACACTTAATGGTGAAAGAATAAGTGTTACTTCTCTTAGATCAGGAAAAAGATAAGTATATCTGTTCTCATTGCTACTATCTCAGCTTTCACTGGAGGCTCTAGACTAAGCATTTAGTAAAGGAAAAGAAACAAGAGGCATCTGTGTAGAAAAAGAAGTTAAACACTCTATTAACAGACCAAAAGATGTATATATATAAAAATCCTAAGAAAACCACTAAAAACCATTAGCACTAATAAATGATTTCAGCAGAATTGGAGAATACAAGATCAATGTAAAAATCAATTGCTTTCCATACACCAGCAATAAACAATCTAAAATTAATTTAAAATAAATCCATTTACGATAGTATCAAAAAATGATAATATGCCAAAAAACAAATTTAACAAAAGAAGTACAAAACAGGCACTGAAAACTACAAAACACCATTGAAAGAAAGTAAAGAAGATACAAATAAATGGAAAGTGAACCTGTGTTCATGGATTGGAAGACCTATTATTGTTAAGATGGCAATAATTTCCAAATTGATCTATAGAAATAATATAATCCTTATTAAAATTCCAGCATTGTTTTGCAGGAATTGGCAAGTTTACCTTATTATGTATATGAAAGTGAAAGGGATCCAGAATGTCTGCAAAAATTTTAAATAAGAAGAACAAAGTTGGAAGACTCATACACCCCAATCTGAAAACTAACTGCAAAGCTGTAATGATCAAGGCAGTGTGCTTTTGGCATTCGATTAGAGTTATAGATCAATAAAATAACAATTTCTAGAAGTAAATTCTAACACTTATGGTCAATTGATATTTGGAGAGAGCAAGAACATTAAATGGAGAAAGACTGATGTTTTCAAAATTTTAAAATGTTATGCTTCAAATGACACAATCAAAATATGAAAAGATAACCCACAGAATGGATAAAAATATTTGCAAATCATATATTGGATAGGGGTCTAGCATCCACAATATATAATGAATACTTAGCTACAACAATAAAAAGACAACCCAATGAAATATGTGTAAAGAATTCAAATAATTTCTCAAATAAAATATGCTAATAGCTAATAAGAAAATGCAAATATTCTCAACATCATTACACAATAGGGAATGCAAATCAAAAGCACAGTGAGAAACTAATTCACACCCACCAGGATGGCTAAAGTCCAAAAGACAGACAATAACAAGCACAGTTGAGAATTTAGAGGAATTGGAACTCATACATTTGTTCATTGCTGGTGCAATATATAATGGTGAAAATTGTTTTTTAGGATCTCAAAATGTGAAACATAGAGTTACCACACAACTCAGCAATTCTCACCTTTTGCATCTACCTAATAGAAATAAAAGCTTATGTCCACACAAAAACTTGTACAAAAATAACATTATTATGATACGAATATCATTGGAAAGCAGAGATAAGACATGCCAGCTGAGACACCCAGTGGACCAGCCAACTCCAAGCAAAATCAGTAGCTTACTAACAGTACACAAGTGAGGCCAGTCCAGCACAAGGAGATCTTAATGAGATCAGAGGATATTTAAGAATTGTGAGCTAAATAAATAGTTGTTCTTTTAAGCCACTAAATTTTGGAGTAGTTTGTTATGGAGCAACAAAAAGTGTCTCAGGAATCTATACATGACTACAACAAGGAATAGAAGTAAGAATATATGAAAATATCTAATTTTCAAACACAGTAAGACAAAATACCTAGCAAATATGTGAAACCTATAAGAAGAAAAGTTCACAAACTAAGGGGGATTAAAAAATTAATTACAGAGAGTGGGACTCCTGAGATGGTGAAATAATGATGTCTGCAAATCCTTTCCACAATAAGCAATGATAAAAGACAAAAATGTCAAAAACATTTCAAGAATCTGGCAATTGACCAAGGGCATTAAAATGAGAAATATTAATTAAAGAAAAACTATTAATTCTATGGTAAGAGCAGTGGGAATCTGTGACATTTCACCTGAGGTTGTCCCCAACCACATCTCAAATCGTACTGTGTGGTAATTCTACCATGGTAGGTCAAGCCATAAAATCCAGACACTTCCCTATCAGAGGAGGATAACTTGATTTGGTGCAGAGTAGGGCAAAACTACGTGCCCAGATATATTGTCAAAAACAATAGTGATCTCTGTGGCAAATGAATATTGAAGGACATCATCACAGATAAACTTAGGCTGTGATACTGGTTATTTCAAGCAACAGACCAGAAGATGAGCCAGAAATCTAACATGGAATTGGGGGGGAGATACAATAGCCATAATGGGTCTTGACAACCTTCCATATATCCTTTATAGTCTGGAATATTCCATTCATGCACCAGGTAACACTCATGCTCAGGAGAGACTGAAAGGGGTCTAAGATATCGACAAGTTCATGGCTGAACTTGAAACATTACTCACTACCTGAGGAGATGTGAGAAAGTCCTATAAAAATCACAACCTACCTGACTTGAAAATTACATGAAAATTGAATACTTTCCCTAACAGACAAATCCATTTGCAAAGGGTAGAAGCCTTACTAGCTCAAATGTTGGAGCATAGCCTCTGACCAGTCATTGGCTGACTGCTAAGATATGTTCACCCAAGGTCAACCACAAAAATCCTGGCTTAAAAGTAGAAACAAGAATTAAAAAAATAGTAAGCACAATAAAACAGTGTTATCCACATATTTGAAAATGCAGTCATTAGAAACTATGAGGTAGACCTTATTGGATTTAGCACACGAAACTTTAAAGCAACTACGGTAAACATGGAACTGATAGGAACCATGTTTAAAGAAGTAAAGGAATGATGACATTGACTCGTAAAAAAGAGAGTATCAGTAAAGAATATAAATTATACATTATAATGTACAGTTTGGTGATGATGGCTAATAACACTGCATCATATACTTGAATGTTGCTAAGAGAGTAGATCTTAAATGTTCTCACCACAAAAGAGAAATGAAAATTAATTATGCGATGGGACGGATGTGGTAGCCAATACTACAGTGGTAATCATTGTGTAATTTATAAATGTATCAAGTCAACACATACACATTAAACTTACACAGTTATGTGTCAATTATATCTCAATAAACCTGAGTGAAACAGAAAAAACAAATAATAATTATAAAATTGTAAAAAAGAACTAAATAGATACTTGAGTTGAAAATATAATAACTAGGCGGTCTGGGCAAGATGGCGGAAGAGTAAGACGTGGAGATGACCTTCCTTCCCACAGATACAGTAGAAATACATCTACACGTGGAACTGCTCCTACAGAACACCCACTGAACGCTGGCAGAAGACGTCAGACCTGCCAAAAGCCAAGAAAATCCCCATGTACTTGGGTAGGGCAAAAGAAAAAAGAAATAACAGAGACAAAAGAATAGGGACGGCACCTGCACCAGTGGGAGGGAGCTGTGAAGGAGGAAAGATTTCCACGCACTAGGAAGCCCCTTCGTGGGCAGAGACTGCGGGTGGCAGAGGGGGGAAGCTTCGGAGCCACGGAGGAGAGCGCAGCCACAGGGGCGCGGAGGGCAAAGCGGAGAGATTCCCGCACAGAGGCTCGGCGCCGAGCAGCACTCACCAGCCCGAGAGGCTTGTCTGCCCAGCCGCCGGGGCGGGCGGGGGCTGGGAGCTGAGGCTCGGGCTTCGCTGGGATCAAAGGGAGAGGACTGGGGTTGGCGGCGTGAACACAGCCTGAAGGGGTTAGTGCACCACAGCTAGCCGGGAAAAGGTCTGCAGCTGCTGAACAGGCAAGAGACTTTTTCTTGCCTCTGTTTCGCGGCGCGCAAGGAGAGGGGATTCAGAGCGCCGCCTAAACGAGCTCCAGAGACAGGCACGAGCCCCGGCTATCAGGCCGGATCCCACAGCAACAGGGGCGCAGAGGGAAAAACGGAGAAATTTCCGCACAGAGGCTCGGCGCCGAGCAGCACTCACCAGTACGAGAGGCTTGTCTGCTCACCCGCCGGGGCGGGCGGGGCTGGGAGCTGGGGCTCGGGCTTCGGTGCTAGCCGGGAGGGAGTCCGGGAAAAAGTCTGCAGCTGCCGAAGAGGCAAGAGACTTTTTCTTTCCTCTTTGTTTCACGGCATGCAAGGAGAGGGGATTCAGAGCGCCGCCTAAACGAACTCCAGAGACGGGCGCGAGCCGTGGCGATCAGCTCGGACCCCAGAGGCGGGCATGAGACGCTAAGGCTGCTGCTGCAGCCACCAAGAAGCCTGTGTGCGAGCACAGATCACTCTCCACACCACCCCTCCCGGGAGCCTGTGCAGCCCGCCACGGCCAGGCTCCCGTGATCCGGGCACAACTTCCCCAGGAGAACGCAAGGCACGCCTCAGGCTGGTGCAACGTCACGCCGGCCTCTGACGCAGCAGGCTCGCCCCGCCTCCTCCGTACCGCTCCCTCCCCCGGGGCTGAGTAAGCCAGAGCCTCCGAAGCAGCTGCTCCTTTAACCCCGTTCTGTCTGGGCGGGGAACGAACGCCCTCAGGCGACGTACATGCAGAGGCGGGTCCAAATCCAAAGCTGAACCCCGGGAGCTGTGCGAACAAAGAAGAGAAAGGGAAATCTCTCCCAGCAGCCTCAGAAGCAGCGGATTAAAGCTCCACAAACAACTTGATGTGCCTGCATCTGTTGAATACCTGAATAGACAACGAATCATCCCAAATTTAGGAGGTGGACTTTGGGAGCAGGATATATTAATTTTTCCCCTTTTCCTTTTTTTGTGAGTGTATGCTTCTGGGTGAGATTTTGTCTGTATAGCTTTGCTCTCACCTTTAGTCCTAGGGTTAGGTCCGTCCGTTTTTTTTTTTTTTTTTACTTAAAAAATTTTTTCCCTAATATATGTTTTCTTAATAATTTTTTCCTTATTTTTCTATTTTTAAAAAATTAAAAAAAATTTTTTTAATAAGTTTTTTCACATTTTTTATTTTAAAAAATTAAAAAATTTTTTCTTAATAAATTTTTTTCTTAATAATTTTTTCTTACTTTTTCTTATAAAAAATTAATAAATCTATTGTTAAGAATTTAAAAAAATTTTTTCTTAATAAATTTATTCTTAATAATTTCTTTCTTATTTTTTATTATAATAGCTTTATTTTATTTTATTTTATCCTCTTTCTTTCTTTCTTTCTATTTTTTCTCCCTTTCATTCTGAGCCATGTGGATGAAAGGCTCTTGGTGCTCCAGCCAGGCATCAGGGCTGTGCCTCTGAGGTGGGAGAGCCAACTTCAGGACACTGGTCCACAAGAGACCTCCCAGCTCCACGTAATACCAAACGGCGAAAATCTCTCAGAGAGCTCCATCTCAACATCAAGACCCAGCTTCACTCAACGACCAGCAAGCTACAGTGCTGGACACCCTATGCCAAACAACTAGCAAGACAGGAACACAGCCCCATCCATTAGCAGAGAGGCTGCCTAAAATCATAATAAGGCCACAGACACCCCAAACCACACCACCAGATGTGGACGTGCCCACCAGAAAGACAAGATCCAACCTCATCCACCAGAACACAGGCACTAGTCCCCTCCACCAGGACGCCTACACAACCCACTGAACCAACTTTAGCCACTGGGGGCAGATACCAAAAACAACGGGAACTACGAACCTGCAGCCTGTGAAAAGGAGACCCCAAACACAGTAAGATAAGCAAAATGAGAAGACAAAAAACCACACAGCAGGTGAAGGAGCAGGGTCAAAACACACCAGACCTAACAAATGAAGAGGAAATAGGCAGTCTACCTGAAAAAGAATTCAGAATAATGATAGTAAAGATGATCCAAAATCTTGGAAATAGAATAGACAAAATGCAAGAAACATTTAACAAGGATGTAGAAGAACTAAAGAGGAACCAAGCAACGATGAATAACACAATAAATGAAATTAAAAATACTCTAGACGGGATCAATAGCAGAATAACTGAGGCAGAAGAACAGATAAGTGACCTGGAAGATAAAATAGTGGAAATAACTACTGCAGAGCAGAATAAAGAAAAAAGAATGAAAAGAACTGAGGACAGTCTCAGAGACCTCTGGGACAACATTAAACGCACCAACATTCGAATCATAGGGGTCCCAGAAGAAGAAGAGAAAAAGAAAGGGACTGAGAAAATATTTGAAGAGATTATAGTTGAAAACTTCCCTAATATGGGAAAGGAAATAGTTAATCAAGTCCTGGAAGCACAGAGAGTCCCATACAGGATAAATCCAAGGAGAAACATGCCAAGACCCATATTAATCAAACTATCCAAAATTAAATATAAATTAAACATATTAAAAGCAGCAAGGGAAAAACAACAAATAACACACAAGGGAATCCCCATAAGGTTAACATCTGATCTTTCAGCAGAAACTCTGCAAGCCAGAAGGGAGTGTCAGGATATACTTAAAGTGATGAAGGAGAAAAACCTACAACCAAGGTTACTCTACCCAGCAAGGATCTCTTTCAGATTTGATGGAGAAATTAAAACCTTTACAGACAAGCAAAAGCTGAGAGAGTTCCGCACCACCAAACCAGCTTTACAACAAATGCTAAAGGAACTTCTCTAGGGAAGAAACACAAGAGAAGGAAAACACCTACAACAACAAACCCAAAACATTTAAGAAAATGGGAATAGGAACATACATCATATCAATAATTACCTTAAATGTAAATGGATTAAATGCTCCCACCAAAAGACACAGACTGGCTGAATGGCTACAAAAACAAGACCCATATATATGCTGTCTACAAGAGACCCACTTCAGACCTAGAGACACATACAGACTGAAAGTGAGGGGATGGAAAAAGATATTCCATGCAAATGGAAATCAAAAGAAAGCTGGAGTAGCAATTCTCATATCAGACAAAATAGACTTTAAAATAAAGACTATTACAAGAGACAAAGAAGGACACTATATAATGATCAAGGGATCGATCCAAGAAGAAGGTATAACAATTGTAAATATTTATGCACCCAACATAGGAACACCTCAATACATAAGGCAAATACTAACAGCCATAAAAGGGGAAATCGACAGTAACACAATCATAGTAGGGGACTTTAGCACCCCACTTTCACCAATGGACAGATCATCCAAAATGAAAATAAATAAGGAAACACAAGCTTTAAATGATACATTAAACAAGATGGACTTAATTGATATTTATAGGACATTCCACCCAAAAACAACAGAATACACATTTTTCTCAAGTGCTCAAGGAACATTTTCCAGGATAGATCATATCTTGGGTCACAAATCAAGCCTTGGTAAATTTTAAAAAATTGAAATCGTATCAAGTATCTTTTCCGACCACAACGCTATGAGACTAGATATCAATTACAGGAAAAGATCTGTAAAAAATACAAACACATGGAGGCTACACAATACACTACTTAATAACGAAGTGATCACTGAAGAAATCAAAGGGGAAATCAAAAAATACCTAGAAACAAATGACAATGGAGACACGACGACCCAAAACCTATGGGATGCAGCAAAAGCAGTTCTAAGAGGGAAGTTTATAGCAATACAAGCCTACATCAAGAAACAGGAAACATCTCGAATAAACAACCTAACCTTGCACCTAAAGCAATTAGAGAAAGAAGAACAAAAAAACCCCAAAGCTAGCAGAAGGAAAGAAATCATAAAGATCAAATCAGAAATAAATGAAAAAGAAATGAAGGAAACAATAGCAAAAATCAATGAAACTAAAAGCTGGTTCTTTGAGAAGATAAACAAAATTGATAAACCATTAGCCAGACTCATCAAGAGAAAAAGGGAGAAGACTCAAATCAATAGAATTAGAAATGAAAAAGGAGAAGTAACCACTGACACTGCAGAAATACAAACGATCATGAGAGATTACTACAAGCAACTCTACGCCAATAAAATGGACAACCTGGAAGAAATGGACAGATTCTTAGAAATGCACAACCTACCAAGACTGAACCAGGAAGAAATAGAAAATATGAACAGACCAATCACAAGCACTGAAATTGAAACTGTGATTAAAAATCTTCCAACACACAAAAGCCCAGGACCAGATGGCTTCACAGGCGAATTCTATCAAATATTTAGAGAAGAGCTAACACCTATCCTTCTCAAACTCTTCCAAAATATTGCAGAGGGAGGAACACTCCCCAACTCATTCTACGAGGCCACCATCACCCTGATACCAAAACCAGACAAAGACGTCACAAAGAAAGAAAACTACAGGCCAATATCACTGATGAACATAGATGCAAAAATCCTCAACAAAATACTAGCAAACAGAATCCAAACAGCACATTAAAAGGATTGTACACCATGATCAAGTGGGGTTTATCCCAGGAATGCAAGGATTCTTCAATATACGCAAATCAATCAATGTGATACACCATATTAACAAATTGAAGGAGAAAAACCATATGATCATCTCAATAGATGCAGAGAAAGCTTTCGACAAAATTCAACACCCATTTATGATAAAAGCCCTGCAGAAAGTAGGCATAGAGGGAACTTTCCTCAACATAATAAAGGCCATATATGACAAACCCACAGCCAACATTGTCCTCAATGGTGAAAAACTGAAACCATTTCCACTAAGATCAGGAACAAGACAAGGTTGCCCACTCTCACCACTATTATTCAACATAGTTTTGGAAGTGTTAGCCACAGCAATCAGAGAAGACAAAGAAATAAAAGGAATCCAAATCGGAAAAGAAGAAGTAAAGCTGTCACTGTTTGCAGATGACATCATACTATACATAGAGAATCCTAAAGATGCTACCAGAAAACTCCTAGACCTAATCAATGAATTTGGTAAAGTAGCAGGATACAAAATTAATGCACAGAAATCTCTTGCATTCCTATATACTAATGATGAAAAATCTGAAAGTGAAATTGAGAAAACACTCCCATTTGCCATTGCAACAAAAAGAATAAAATATCTAGGAATAAACCTACCTAAGGAGACAGAAGACCTGTATGCAGAAAATTATAGGACACTGATGAAAGAAATTTAAGGTGATACAAATAGATGGAGAGATATACCATGTTCCTGGATTGGAAGAATCAACATTGTGAAAATGACTCTACTACCCAAAGCAATCTACAGATTCAATGCAATCCCTATCAAACTACCACTGGCATTTTTCACAGAACTAGAACAAAAAAATTCACAATTTGTATGGAGACACAAAAGACCCTGAATAGCCAAAGCAATCTTGAGAACGAACAATGGAGCTGGAGGAATTAGGCTCCCTGACTTCAGACTATATTACAAAGCTACAGTAATCAAGACAGTTTGGTACTGGCACAAAAACAGAAATATAGACCAATGGAACAGGATAGAAAGCCCAGAGATAAGCCCATGCACATATGGTCACCTTATCTTTGATAAAGGAGGCAAGCATATACAGTGGAGAAAAGACAGCCTCTTCAATAAGTGGTGCTGGGAAAATTGGACAGGTACATGTAAAAGTATGAAATTAGAACACTCCCTGACACCATGCACAAAAATAAACTCAAAATGGATTAAAGACCTAAGTGTAAGGGCAGACACTATCAAACTCTTAGAGGAAAACATAGGAAGAACACTCTATGACATACATCACAGCAAGATCCTTTTTGACCCAGCTCCTAGAGAAATGGAAATAAAAACACAAATAGACAAATGGGACCTAATGAAACTTAAAAGCTTTTGCACAGCAAAGGAAACCATAAACAAGACCAAAAGACAACCCTCAGAATGGGAGAAAATATTTGCAAATGAAGCAACTGACAAAGGATTAATCTCCAAGATTTACAAGCAGCTCATGCAGCTCAATAACAAAAAAACAAACAACCCAATCCAAAAATGGGCAGAAGACCTAAATAGACATTTCTCCAAAGAAGATATACAGATTGCCAACAGACACATGAAAGAATGCTCAACATCATTAATCATTAGAGAAATGCAAATCAAAACTACAATGAGGTATCATCTCACACTGGTCAGAATGGCCATCATCAAAAAATCTAGAAACAATAAATGCTGGAGAGGGTGTGGAGAAAAGGGAACACTCTTGCACTGTTGGTGGGAATGTAAATTGGTACAGCCACTATGCAGAACAGTATGGAGGTTCCTTAAAAAACTAAAAATAGAACTACCATATGACCCAGCAATCCCACTCCTGGGCATATACCCTGAGAAAACCATAATTCAGAAAGAGTCATGTACCAAAATATTCATTACAGCTCTGTTTACAATAGCCAGGACATGGAAGCAACCTAGGTGTCCATCATCGGATGAATGGATAAAGAAGATGTGGCACATATATACAATGGAATATTACTCAGCCATAAAAAGAAATGAAATGGAGGTATTTGTAATGAGGTGGATGGAGTTAGAGTCTGTCATACAGAGTGAAGTAAGTCAGAAAAAGAAAAACAAATACAGTATGCTAACACATATATATGGATTCTTTGGGAAAAAAAAAAAAAGGTCATGAAGAACCTAGTGGCAAGACAGGAATAAAGACACAGACCTACTAGAGAATGGACTTGAGGATATGGGGAGGGGGAGGGGTGAGATGTGACAGGGTGAGAGAGTGTCATGGACATATATACACTACCAAATGTAAAATAGATAGCTAGTGGGAAGCAACCGCATAGCACAGGGAGATCAGCTCGGTGCTTTGTGACCACCTAGAGGGGTGGGATAGGGAGGGTGGGAGGGAGGGAGACGCAAGAGGGAAGAGATATGGGAACGTATGTATCTGTATAACTGATTCACTTTGTTATAAAGCAGAAACTAACACACCATTGTAAAGCAATTATACTTCAATAAAGATGTTTTAAAAAAAAGAAAATATAATAACTAAAATTATATAAGCTCACTAGCAGAAAGAATAAATAAAAATAATGTATCAATAGAAATTATTCAACATAAAGAACAGAAAGGAAAAACAAGAAAGAAGTAAAGTGAACAGAATCTCAGACACCTGTTTGACACCATAACGCAAATACACATTTACATAATGAGCGTCTTAGAAGGAGAGGAGAGATAGAAATGATCAAAAAACAAAACAAAACAAAACAAACAAAAACAAAAAAACAAAGCTTGAGTAAATAATAGCTAAAAACTCCCAAACAATGAAAATCTCTAACCTACACAGTACTTAGGCTCAACAAACTTCAAGTAAGATAAAATCAAAGACAATCACACATAGACATGTCATAGTTAAGTTACTGGACAACAGCCACAAGGAGAAAATCTTTATACTGAGAAGAAAAAAATGGTACATCACCTATAGGAGAGACACAGCAAGGTTCAGAGCTGATTTCTCATTAGAATCAATGGAGGCCAGGTGGGGTTACAAATTCAAAGTGCTACTACAAAATACTCTCAATCAAGAATTCTATACTCAGCAAAACTATTCTTCATAAGTAAAGGCAACAGAAAGCCATTCTCAAATTTTAAAGAGAGAGAGAGAGAGAGATAAATCAGTGATAGCAGAGCTGCTCTGCCAGAAATAATAAGGCAAGAAATGATAATAATCAGGAAATTCTCAGGTTGAAAAGATGACACAAAACAGTAACTCATATCTACATAAGTATAATAAAGAACATTGGTACTAGCAATAACAAAGTATAAAACAATAACTATCTTGTCTTTTCTTCTCTAAAATCATTTTAAAAACACTTGCAAAAGACAGTAATTTATCCTCTTTTTTTTTCTTTTTGGGCCAAGCGGCTTGTGGGATCTTAGTTCCCCGACCAGGGATTGAACCTGGGCCCCCGGCAGTAAAAAAGCCTGCATCTTAACCACCGGGCCGTCAAGGAATTCCCACAAAAGACAATAATTTAAATTTCGAGAAAGGGTGGTATAAACTCATCTCTCCCTCTTCCTCCAAGCTGATCAAAATTATAAAAAAGTATAAACCCTGAAATAACATAAAAAAATCATAGGAAGTCTCTAGAAGGTGGAAGCAAGAAGGTACCTGTACAGGTATGCTAGGAATGGAAGAACAATATAGCACCTCAGCAATTCCCAACACCCCATCCAGTGGCAAAAGAGTAGTCCAGGTAGAAGTGGAATGAGAAACCCATTAACACTGTGGTGCCTAGAGTAGTAACCTCTGCACCACAGCATGGAACTTCTCATTAACGAGCTTGAGACAACAGGTGGCCTGGACCAGGAAACAGCCATTTGGTCCTGTTGGCAGTATCAGCAGGGAAGAGTGAAACTCTTCTGACAAAATAGCTCCACCCCCACAGGCTTGATGTCTCCTGTACCTACCTAGAAACACTAGGCAGAATGACCCTGGGAAGTAACTCCCATCCGCACAAACAGTACTAGAGTCCCACTGGCACTGGATGGACCAGGGAGACACTTTCCACCTGCACAGGCCCACCATCTACAATATTCCACTCAGAGGCCATAGGAGGAGACAGGGGAAGGTCCCTCCACTCCTGCAGGCAGGACAGGCAAGTATCACTGAGACCCGCAGAAACAGCGACTGAACCAAGAAGGCCAAAATAGCATTACGAAGGCTCTGAGAACTTTTGTCATTGAATTCAACCCATATAACTTGGTCAGGACTTATGTGCTACAACTAAGGAGTCTGAATGAACAAAATAAAAGATTTAAGTAGAATGAAGAACTGCATAACATAATAGTCAAAATTTCCAGAAAGCAACTGAAAACCATTTGCCATACCAAGAACCAGGAAAATCACCACTTGAGGGAGAAAAGTCAGTCAATGCATGCCAACACCAAAGTACATCACTTGTTAGAATTATCTGACAAAGATTTTAAAGTAGCCTTTGTAAAATGATGGCAACAAATAATTAAAAATATCCTTCATGGGGAGTGAAGTCAGCAAAATGGAGAACTAGAAAACACCAAGCCTTTGTTTTTCTCTGGAAACATCAAAAGACAACCAGAAACTGGCTGAAATAACCTCATTGGGGTCTCCAGAAAACCTCAGGAAAACATTCAAAGGTCTACAAATGTCCAAACAAGAAAAAAACATCTTGAAAATGACAGGAAATTTTGTGGTGTTTTTACTCCCCTATGCCCTATTCCCTTCCCCAGTGTGGCATGGTTTAATCTGGAGGAAATGGTAGTCTGTTTCACAATTCCTTCCATTATACCAGGTGGAGCAGAGAAGACCTTATCTGCAATGTTCTAACCTGTCTGGAAGGTGCCTGAATGGCTGTTTTCCATGTCACCTGCTTATTTTTTCAAATGCTGAGTTTTCAACAAAAATCACAAGGTGTCTTAGTCAGTTTGGGCTGCCCTAACAAAAACACCATAGACTGGGTGCTCAAACAACAAACATTTATTTCTCACAGTTCTGGAGGCCAGGAAGTTTAAAGATTAGGTTTCCAGCATGCCCTGTGTCTGATGAGAACATGCTCCCTGGTTCAGTGATGGCCATCTTGCCATCTTCCTGCTCTGTCCTCACATGGTAGAAGAGGTGAGGGAGCTCTTTGGCCTCTCTTTTATAAGGGCACTAATCCCATTCATGAGGGCTCCACCTTCATGACCTAAGCCACTCCCAAAGGCTCCACTTCCCAATACCATCACTATGCATTAGTATAAATTTTAGAGGAACAGAAACATTCAGTCTATGTTACAAGGCAAACAAAGAAAAAAAGCACGGGCCAAATGAAGGAAATAAATTGGCAGAAACCATTCCTGAGGACGTAGAGACGTACTAGACAAAGTCTTTAAAACAACTGTCTAAAATATGCTCAAAGAGTTAAAGGAAAACAAAAAGAATGAAGGGAAGTCAGGAAAATGATATATGACTAAAATGAAAATATCAACAAAGATATATAAATTATAAAAAGAAACCAAACAGAAATTCTGGCATTGAAAAATGCGATAACTGAACTGAAAATTGAGTAGAAGGATTCAACAGCAGATTTAAAGGGGCAGCAGAAAGAAGCAGTAAACTTGAGAATAGGATAACTGAAATTATTGAGTCTGAGAACCGGAAAGAAAAAAAAGGAGGGACTTGTGGGATACCATTATGCAGAACAATATATGACTTAAGGGAATCCCAGGAGAAGAGAGATTATTTAAAGACATAATGGCCAAAAGCTTGCCAGATCTGATGAACCACATGAACACACAAATCCTTGAGCTTAAATTTTAAGAAGGATAAAGCCAAAGAGACCCACACCAAGACAAATTATAATCAAACTGTCAAAAGCTAAAGAGAATATTAATATTGAAGGCAGTAAGAGAAAAATAACTAAACACATAAAAGGGGTGATAATAAGATTACTAGCCAATTTCTTAGCAAAAACTTTAGAGGCCAGAAGACAAGGGGATGATATATTTAAAGTGCTGAATGCAAAATGAAACAGGTACTTTGGAATACAGCCTGGCAGTTTCTCACAAAAAAATCAAACAAAAAAAACATACTGTTACCATATGATGCAGCAATCATGTTGCTTGATATTTACCCAAAGGAGTTAAAATATGTCAATACAAAAACCTGTGAATGGGGGCTTCCCTGGTTGTGCAGTGGTTGAGAGTCTGCCTGCCAATGCAGGGGACACAGGTTCGAGCCCTGGTCTGGGAAGATCCCACATGCCGCGGAGCGACTAGGCCCGTGAGCCACAGTTGCTGAGCCTGCGCGTCCGGAGCCTGTGCTCCGCAACAAGGGAGGTCGCAATAGTGAGAGGCCCGCGCACCGCGATGAAGAGTGGCCTCCACTCGCCGCAACTAGAGAAAGCCCTCGCACAGAAACGAAGACCCAACACAGCCATAAATAAATAAATAAACAAACAAACAAATTAATAAATAAATAAATAAAATGAAAACCTGTGAATGGATGTTTATAGCAGCTTGATTCATCTGCCAAAATGTGGAAGCAACCAAGATGTCCTTTAGTAGATGAATGGATAAATAAACTGTGGTACATACAGACAATACAATATTACTCAGTACTAAAAAGAAATTAGCTCTCAAGCCACGATAAGGCATGTAGTAAAGTTAAATGCATGTTACCAAGGTAAAGAAGCCAATCTGTAACTGCTACATACTGTACATTTCAACTATATGATCTTCTGAAAAAGGCAAAATTATGGAGACAGTAAAAAGGTCAAAGGTTATTAGACATTATAGGTATGGGAATGATGAATAAAAATTACTAAGAAACTATTTTATAGGTAACAGATGTTTTAATATGTTAATTATATAAAATTAAAAATAAACTAATAGAGATTTGATTTCCAATTTACTACTGATACTAGTAATTTAAATTCATTAAGGCAGAGATAGAGCAAAAATTATTATTTATTGTCCTGTGTTAAAAATTTATTCCAACACTTTTTATAAACTCCCATTGCTAATATAAATTAACATAAGCCAAATAAATGAAAGTATACTTACTAAATTTTTTTCAACTACAACATGCATTTCTATATACTGAGAGAAGTCTGCAAGTGGCTGAAAAAGAATCACAAACTTTAGATAAAAATTGAAGAATCATTTAATCATTTTAAGTAATATACTACTTCACAAATTCAACACTGAAAATTCAATTTTCTATATGAAAATAGAAATCATTTTCAGAATATTGCCTTTGTCATGTTTTTCACACCTGATCAATCACTTAATTTATTCAGAAAATAACTTTCCTCTACCTTCCATTCTCCATATTCTCACTGGTACTGGGCTACTCATATGATTCTCTTCCCTGAGGAAATTCTTCCCTTGACTTGCCATTATGTGTGTATTTATGTTCGTTTAATGATTCCATTATACATTATTATGCTGTATGATTTTATCTATGACCTTGAAAGAGTAGGGGCACATCTCTGTGTTTAGAGGGGTGGGATTTCATCTGAAGGATAAAATTAATCCTTGCATAAATCACCGCAGAAAAAAGTGAGCAACAGAGAAACAAAATGACTGGGTTTCTTAAACTGCACCATAGATATCTCAGGATATCTGGTTATGATGTCATTCAATTAGACCACAGTGGTTAAATTAGGCACAAACGTGAGGCCCGATGGGCTTATGATCTGTGTGATTTACACTCTGCCAACAAGTAATAATTGTTGTAACTACGTTTAATAAAATATTACTTATGTTCATCATTATTTTTACATGACGTTAACCTAGGAGGAATGCACTAGGGAAAACTTGGAAGACAGTCTTTGTGGGCACTTTAAGACTGTAGTGCAGTTAACTCAAAATAGTTTGTTACTAAAATAGCATACCGTGTATAAGCACTGGACAAATATATAGAAGCAGAAAAGGAGGATCAAATTTCAAAAATTGAGAAAACTTTTATTATGCATATTTTAATGTCTGAATTTTTTTCTTTTTACACTGGTATTTAATCCTTTGAAAGTTCAAAACTATCACAATTTAGTTAAACCATTTTCCTTAACATAAAGAGGAGCAATAAAGAGGGAAAAACAAATCTAGGATTTAGCAGAGAAAAGTGAAGACTATAGTAATTTAAAGGAAAAAAAGTCAATAAGGTCAGTAAGACAAATTTAGGGGTGAATGATCATTCATTTTTTCCCTCCATTTAAAAATTCTCTTTTAAAACCTTGGAGACTTGAGGGTTCTTTTTTTTTTTTAATGCAAATGAAATCCCCTTATGGTCTAATTGGTTTATTTTCATTTCCATCCAAAAGGAAGCACCGAATGCTTCATGATAGTTTTGCTTATAGGATTCCATCCTTTCATTGAAGTGCCTAAACAAGGAAATGACACTACTTTACTGGAGGAGAAAAATAAACATTTATATTAATTGAAAGTAACAAAATATTAATGTTTTGAGGGATTCAAAGCTATTTCTTTGTTTTAACCAACATAAGTGTTAGTTGACTTACATTTCCTGAAGTAATCCTTGTTTATTTTCATCTTTGAGATAGGGATTGATGATATTTATTTGATTATAATTTATTCATTTATTTACTGGACAATAAGCTTTCATGGGGAAAAGATATAGTCCGTTTTAGCAAAATAACTAAAAATTTAAGACAAAGATGCATAAAAGAATGCCAAGAAATCTGTATATTGGGAAGGTGGGCAGGTATTAAGATTTCAGAAGACCTCAAAAGCTATTTTATTTAGTAAAAGAAAGTAGCCAATAAAGAAAACCAATTTCTTGGAAATGTGCTATATAAAGTTGACATCAATTGCATGAAAGTTTGCTTTGGTCAAATAAATACTAAAGAATTGGAGCTAGGGAAGAAGATTGGAGAACACTACTAAATGATCCAATTGCAATATAGTTGGATTAAAAAGTTAAAGTTAAAAGATACCAAAGCCCACTGGTAAGAATATTCAGGAAGTGAGAGGGACATGAAGATGACTATAGATAGATAGATGATAGACGATATAGATAGATAAATAGATAAGTAGGTAGATAGTTAATGTGCGTGTTTGTGTATTTTGTTTAACTTGGGCAGTCATTATGTCCAATGTAAGATAAATTACTCAGAAAAAAATTGGAATGAGAGTGGGAGATCTATAAATCACAGTAGATAAAGCCATGAAAAAATATACAAGACAATATACAAGACAAACAAAAACCTGAGACATAACACAAGAAATATCATTATCTAGAACATGAGTATATAAGGAAAAGTCAGAGAAAGTGAGATAGAAAGTGAAGCAGGAGAATTTTATCAGAGAGTAAAGTGAGTTGAAAATTCCAGAAAGTTTTTATATTATTTCACCATTAACATTATACTTAATGGTGGTGGACTTTCTTCTTAAAATTGGTCCAAGACAAGGATATTCTTCTCACCTATTCAACACCATGCTAACCAGGGCATGTAGGCAATAAAAGAGAAGTTAAAAGCATCATAATTGAAAAGGAAGAACACTGTCTTTATTTAAGATGACATCATCTTGTACATAGAAAACTACAAAGAGTACAATAAAAAACTAATACCCAATTTAAACAAGTTTGCAGAATATGAAATCAGTATACAAAAGTCAATAATTTCCAAACATGAATAATGAGAAATCCAAATTTGAAATAAAATTTTAAATGTGAAATAGCATTTAAATAACAAAATTTGTAGAAATAAATTTAACATAAGAAGTATGGCTGACAACTTGAAGACAACTATACAAAAGATTGTGGCAAAAAATTAAAGAAGACCTAAAAACAAAAGACTGTTCAATGTTCATGGATAGGACGAGTTAATATTGTTAAGTGGCAATATTTCCAAGATTAATCTACAGAATCAACAGAATCCCAGCTTGCTTTTTCAGAGAATTGAAAAAAAGTGAATTTTAAAATTTATTTGGAGATTGATAGTATCAAGAATAGCCAAAACAATCTTGAGAAAGAACAATACTGAAGGATGTACACTTACTAATTCCAAAACTTATTTCAAAGGTATAGTAGTAAAAAAAAAAAAAAAAGTGTGGCTCTGGCATAAGAATAGACATATGATCAATGGAGTATTATTGCAAGTGCAGAAATAATCCCTAACATCTATGGTCAACTGATCTTTGAAAAAAGGGCCATGAAGATTCAGTGGAACAAACATGAGTCTTTTCAACAAATGGTGTTGGGAAAACTAGATATGCATATGAAAAATGATGAATTTAGAGCTTCCTTCACTCCATACAAAAATTAAATTAAATTGGATCATATATTGAAATGTAAGGGATTAAAGAATAAAACTTTTGGAGGAAATATGAAATAAATTTTGTAAACCTGGTGTGATGGTTAATTTTTTCTGTGAACTTGCCTGGGTCACAAGGCCCAGATTTTTGTTCAAAAATTATTCTGGATGTCTCTGTGAAAATGATTTTGGATAAGATAAACATTTAAATTGGTGGACTTTTAGTGGAGTAGAGTACCCCTCATCATATGTGTGGAGCTCATCTGATTAGTTGAAGGCCTTATTAGAGCAAAGACTACCTTGTAAGCAAGAAAGAATCCTTCCAGCTGACTGCCTTTGGACTTGAATACAACTCTTCCCTTGTCTCCAGCCTGCCAGTCTACAGTCTACCCTAAATTCTCTCATTCTCCCTCTCTTTGTGTGTGTGTGGGTGTGTGTGTTTATATCAAATATATATGTGTGTGTATACACACACACCCACACACATATACATATATCCTGTTGGTTCTGTTTCCCTGGAGAAGTGTCTTTCCTGAAAGATACCCTTAGCCACTGTTGGTGCAGAGCTGAGATTGTTGAAAACCAAACCCAGAATCTCATTTTGTGAGTGGATGAACTACAACACAAATTGAATTTCCACCCTCACAGGGTGTCTACTGGAAGAAATAAGATCCTAAAAATTGGAATGGGGGTATATGGGAAACTCTGATGAAGCTGGGGTCACTAAAATCTCTAAATTCTTTTTTTTATAAATATTTGTTTATTTATTTATTTATTTTGGCTGTGTTGGGTCTTCATCGCTGCGCGCGGGCTTTCTCTAGTTGTGGCGGGTGGGGGCTACTCTTAGTTGTTGTGCACAGGCTTCTCATTGTGGTGGCTTCTGCTGTTGTGGAGCATGGGCTCTAGGCATGCGGGCTTCAGTAGCTGTGGCACATGGGCTCAGTAGTTGTGGCTCGTGGGCTCTAGAGTGCAGGCTCAGTAGTTATGGCACACGGGCTTAGTTGCTCCATGGCACGTGGGATCTTCCCAGACCAGGGATTGAAACCATGTCCCCTGCATTGGCAGGCGGATTCCTAACTACTGTACCACCAGGGAAGTCCCTAAACTTCTAAATTCTGATGAGTCTTCTTTGCCAGTAGAAGCAGTCTCTCCATCCCTGGATAAGGATATAAGGAAAATATAATGGCCTACCCTGAGGCAGTTGCCTTAAAAGACACTAGTGATTCTTCTCAGGATCCTAGGTAAGCATCTTCAATATTTGTGTGAATGTCACTTATGTTTATTATATCAAAACTTTGATATAACGGATATGGAGAAAGGAGAGCATCTGCAGACAACAAAGGTCTGGATCACAGGGAAAAATGCCACTAACAGCAGAAAATGCCATCTTGGTGTTCTGGAAAACTGAATGACTACTTTTAAGACTTACAATATGTTATGAAGTTTCTGGTATCACTCTCTCTCTCTTTCTCTCTCTCATATACATATGTTAATGTAAATAATTTTTTATCAGAAAAAATACATTGTTTATATTGCTGCATAGTAATAACCATACAGCTTACTCAACTGATCACTTACCTCTACACTTTGTATTTTATAGGGTTTTTCTCTTGACTCAATATCCTTCTCAGCATATAAAGAAGCACCTGTATTCCTATGTTTTACTTGATAAATCACATGTTCAAAACCAATTGAAGGCTCCAAGGGCTCAATTCCATAACTTACATTTTCAAATTGTAGTAAGCCCCTACAAATTCCAAAAACTAAGTGAATAAATAAAATAGTTCATTTTTCACAAAGTCAATAAAATGACACAATCAGTTTTTTTTTTAATAGTATGCAGATTATTTTCATTCTTAGCCTTATGTGGTGAAGTAAGGAAAAGTTACCGAGTGTCCACAAATTTACTGAGTGGAACAGAGTAGTAATGCTATTGGTATTTACCAAGCTATTAGTACTCTGTGGTCTCCACATACACTAAAAAATCTTAATTCAGGAGAAGAGTAGGAGACAGTACAAGAGTCTCCATGCTGTGCTTTTCCAATGACAATTTCCCACTATAAGCCATGCCTCACTTTAAAACTTAGCAAAGATCAAGGAAACTAAAAGCTGGTTCTTTGAGAAGATAAATAAAATTGATAAACCTTTAGCCAGCCTTATGAAGAAAAAAAAGGGAGACGACTCAAATTAATACAACTAGAAGTAAAAAGGAGAAGTTGAAACTGACACCATAGAAATACAAAGGATCATAAGAGACTACTACAAGCAATTATATGCCAATAAAATGAACAGCCTAGAAGAAATGGACAAATTCTTAGAAAGATACAACCCTCCAAGACTGAACCAGGAAGAAATAGAAAATATAAACAGACCAATCACAAGTACTGAAATTGAAACAGTGATTTAAAAACTTCCAACAAACAAAAGTCCAGGACCAGATGGCTTCACAGGCGAATTCTATCAAACATTTAGAGAAGAGCTAACACATGTCCTTCTCAAACCATTCCAAAAAATTGCAGAGAAAGGAACACTCAGAAGCTCATTCTATGAGGCCACTATCACCCTGATACCAAAACCAGACAAAGATATCACACACACACACACACACACACACACACACACACACACAAATTACAGGTCAATATCACTGATGAACATAGATGCAAAAATCCTCAACAAAATACTAGCTAACCAAATCCAACAACACATTAAAAGAATCATACACCATGATCAAGTGGGATTTATCCCAATGATGCAAGGATTCTTCAACATACGTAAACCAATCAGTGTGATACACCACATTAACAAACTGAAGAATAAAAACAATATGATCTTCTCAATAGATGCAGAAAAGGCTTTTGACAAAATTCAACACCCATATATGATAAAAACTCTCCAGAAAGTGGGCACAGAGGGAACCTACCTCAACATAATAAAGGCCATATACGACAAACCCACAGCAAACATCATTCTCAACAGTGAAAAACTGAAAGCATTTCCTCTAAGATCAGGAACAAGACAAGGACGTCCAGTCTCTCCACTTTCATTCAACATAGTTTTGGAAGTCCTAGCCACGGCAATCAGAGAAGAAAAATAAATAAAAGGAATACAAATTGGAAAAGAAGTTAAACTGTCTGCAGATGACATGATACTATACATAGAAAATCCTAAAGATGCCACCAGAAAACTACTAGGGCTCATCAATGAATTTGGTAAAGTCACAGGGTACAAAATTAATGTGCAGAAATCTGTTGCATTCCTATACACTACTAATGAAACATCAGAAAGAGAAATTAAGGAAACAATCCCACTTACCATCACATCAAAAAGGATAAAATACCTAGCAATAAACCTACCTAAGGAGGCAAAAGACCTGTATTCAGACAACTATAAGATACTGACGAAAGAAATCAAAGATGACACAAACAGATGGAGAGATATACCATGTTCTTAGATTGGAACAATCAATATTGTGAAAATGACTATACTACCGAAAGCAATCTACAGATTCAATGCAATCTCTGTCAAACTACCAATGGCATTTTTCACAGAACTAGAACAAACAATTCCACAGTTTGTATGAAAACACAAAAGACCCCGAATAGCCAAAGCAATCTTGAGAAAGAAAAACGGACTAGAGGAATCAGGCTCCCTGACTTCAGACTATACTACAAAGCTACAGTAATCAAGACAGTATGGTACTGGCACAATAACACAAATATAGATCAATGGAACAGGCTAGAAAGTCCAGATATAAACCTATGCACCTATGGTCACCTTATCTATGACAAAGGAGGCAAGAATATACAATGGAGAAAAGACAGTCTCTTCAATAAGTGGTGCTGGGAAAACTGGACCGCTACATGTAAAAGAATGAAATTAGAACACTCCCTAACACCATACACAAAAATAAACTCAAAATGGATTAAAGACCTAAATGTAAGATTGGATACTATAAAACTCTTAGAGGAAAACATAGGCAGAACACTCTCTGACATAAATCGAAGCAAGATCTTTTTTTGATCTACCTCCTAGAGTAATGAAAATAAAAACAAAAATAAACAAATGAGACCTAATTAAACTCAAAGGCTTTTACACAGCAAAGGAAACCATCAACAAAACAAAAAGACCATCCACAGAATGGGAGAAAATATTTGCAAATGAAGTGACCGACAAGGGATTGATCTCCAAAATATACAAACAGCTCATACAGCTCAATATCAAAAAAATGAAACAACCCAATCAAAAAATGGGTGGAAGATCTAAATACACATTCCTCCAAAGAAGACATACAGATGGCCAAGAGGCACATGAAAAGATGCATCACATCACCACTTATTAGAGAAATGCAAATCAAAACTACAATGGGGTATCACTTCACACTGGTCAGAATGGCCATCATCAAAAAAATCTACAAGCAATAAATCCTGGAGAGGGTGTGGAGAAAAGGGAACCCTCCTACACTATTGGTGGGAATGTAACTTGGTGTTGCCACTATGGAGAACAGTACGGACGTTCCTTAAAAAACTAAAAATAGAGCTACTATATGATCCAGCAATCCTACTCCTGGGTATATATCTGCAGAAAAGCATAATTTGAAAAGATACATGTACCCCAAAGTTCACTGCAGCACTTTTTACAATAGCCAGGACATGGAAGCAACCTAAATGTCCATCAACAGAGAAATGGATAAAGAAGATGTGGTACCTATATACAATGGAACATTACTCAGCCATAAATACAGAATGAAATAATGCCATTTTTAGCAAAATCGATGGACCTAAAGATTGTCATACTGAGTGAAGTAAGTCAGACAGAGAAAGATAAATATCATATGATATCACTTATATGTGGAATATAAAAAAAAATGGTACAAATGAACCTATTTACAAAACATAAATAGAGTCACAGATGTAGAAAACAAACTTATGGTTACCAAGGGGGGAAGGTGGGGTGGGATGACTTAGGAGATTGGGATTGACATATACACACTATTATATATAAAATAGATAACTGATAAGAACCTACCATATAGCACAGGGAACTCTACTCAATACTCTGTAATGACCTATATATGGGAATAGAATCTAAAAAAGAGTGGGTATACGTATATGTATAACTGATTCACTTTGCTGTACAGCAGAAACTAACAGAACATTGTAAATCAACTATACTCCAATCAAATTAATTTAAAAATAAAAATAAAGCTTCTGATTATAATTTTTCAAATTTGAAAATTATTTCTTAAAAATTCCATTTTTTGAAACCATAAAATTATGTATAACAACCTGAGTCCAGTACATGTGCTAACGATCACCATAGAATTTGGATAACCTTCAATATACCCTTGGTAGTAGCATAAGTTCTGAAAAATAAAGATAAACACATATATTTCTATTAGAATAATTCATGTTAAATGCACTATTCTCAAATACTTAAAACACACACACACACACACACACACACACACATATATATATATGTATGTGTCAAACACTAATTGTTTCCAAAATGAATTTATAACATCATTAGATGAACATTTGGCTCAATTTTCCAAAACTGTCCCTACATGTCCCAAAGAATAAGTACACTTCCATGATTTTTTCTGTTATAAATGAAACATGACAACCCAATCATTAGGATCAAGGTAAAAATCATCAAAAACTTGTTTCTTCAAACTCTTCTGACTTAATTTTTCAAGGTAGATGTAAAAAATAAATAAACCCAAAAGATAATTTTTTCTTTTCAAGATTACTTTAGTATAATAGCAGAGTAGCTTGCATTGGATTAGCCTTCTCATCAATGACAAATGTAGACTCTGAAAAATTATTTTTTAAACTCCAACAACAAAGGCAGGCAAGAAAAGGTGAGAGAAGGGAATCAACAATAGAAAGAGGAAACTGCATTTACTGAGTTTTGTGTTATACTGGTTTTCAGTATACTGAGGGCCTCCCCTTGGCAGGGCAGCACAAAGTAGCAAATGTTCCAACAAAAAACACAATCTTACTGACCCTGAGAACTCTTTAGAGGAAAGAATCACAAGCTCTCCAATGTATCATGGAATATTACCTCTATATGATTTAAAATATTAGATATATGAATAAAAGAAAAATATGGCCCATAGTCAAAAGAAAAACCAGAAAGAAACTGACTTCAAAATAACACTGGATTTTGGAATTAGTAAATAAATGGATTTAAAACAGATATTAAAAACATGATGAAGAACATAAAGGAAATTTTGGGCATAATAAGGGAAGCAATTAGGAAATTCAGCAGAGAAATAAAATGTTACAAACATGTCAACTCTAAATTCTAGAACAAAGAAATACATTTAAAATGAAATATACTGGATATGTTTTACTGACACTGCAGATGGCAAAAAAAAAAACCCCAGCAAAAACAAAAAACAAAAAACAAAAACCCTAGAATACAGATCTATAGAAACCATCGAATCTGAAAGAAACCTGAGAGAAAACAAGCTTTAAAAACGGAATATGGCTGCAGCAACCTGTGGGACAATGTTATCTAAAATACGTTTAATTGGAGGTCCAGAAAAATGGAAAGAGAAAATAGGTATAAAAGTATTTGAAAAAATCACGGCCAAAATTTCCCCAAATTTAGTGAGAAACCACATTTATAGATTGAGACAGTGAACAAACAAATGGGCAATGGCCACACCATATATAAAAATAGAACTCTGACCTGCAGGAAACCAACCTCTTTACTGACAATAAATAGCTGACTTTGTGGGAAGTCATGCTGCTATCTCCAGTAACAATCCAGGAAGCTAACCAATAACTTATATAGCAATCAGTCCCAATAACAAGGACTTGATTAAAAACTATCAGCTTGTTCTTCTCTGGTGGCGCAGTGGTTGAGAATCTGCCTGCCAATGCAGGGGACACCCGTTCAATCCCTGGTCCAGGACGATCCCACATGCCCAGAGCAACTAAGCCCGTGTGCTACAACTGCTGAGCCTGCGCTCTAGAGCCCGCGAGCCACAACTACTGAGCCTGCGAGCCACAGCTACTGAAGCCCGTGCGCCTAGAGCCCGTGCTCCACAGCGAGAGAAGCCACCTCAATGAGAAGCCCGTGCACTGCAACGAAGAGTAACCCCAGCTCAACACAACTAGAGGAAGCCCACGCACAGCAACAAAGGCCCAGCACAGCCACAAATAAATAAATAAAATAAAATTTTAAATTTAAAATAAATAAATATATAAAAAATAAAATAAAAACTTTCAGCTTCCCTAATTTTTGTCCCTGCTTCCACCTTAGAACCAAGGAGAGAAAAGCCAAATAAACACTCCAATCACATAGTTAGCCCATCTACAGCAGCCCCCAGCAACAACCTTCAATCAGAGCACACCTGAGGTCTTCCCTTCCTTCCACTATAAAGCTTTCCCACTCTTCTGCCTGCCTTTGAGTATCTGCCAAAATGCAAGTGACAGTGGATGACTTCCTTGCTATGAATAAGTAACCTTTGTTTATTCTCATTTGCTTGGTTTTTATTTATTTCCACAAGACCTAAGGTACCAATCATATAATAAACTGCTGAAAACCAAAAATGAAGAGGACATCTTGAAATAAACCAGAGAAAAGTAACACATAACATTCATAGGAGTAGTGATGTAAATAATGGTACTTCTTTACGTATATATATACAAACACACACACACACACACACACATATGTAAGGAGGCAGGACACAATGAACAAAAAAAAAATGCTGAGAAAGAAAAAAAACCCTGGCACTTAGAATTATATATTAAGCAAAATTATTCTTCAAAAATAAAGATATGGAGAGTTAACTTTTGGTATGACATCATGAGGAACTCTATAGATCTGATCCCTAGTGAAACTGATGAAAATAAGTAAATGACAATTTAAATCCCCCCAGAAGTGGACATAAGGACAAATAGTCCTAAGAGAAAATAAATAAATAGCCATACAAGAAAATATGAAAAATTCAGTAAGAAAAATGAGAAACAAAATCAAACTAAAGACATTTCCATATAAATGAAAACTTTGAGAATTTGTTGTTAATTGCCCTGCCTTACAAGTAATACTTAAGGAAATTCTTCAGGTTGAAAGCAAGCGATCTCAGATAGTGATTCAAATCCACATAAACATCCAAAGAGAGCTCAAACAGGTTATTATGTAATTAAAAAACATAATATAAATGCGTATTTCCCCCTTTTTTCTCTTAAATAATTTAAAAATCAATTGAGTAAAATAATATGAATAGGGCCTATTATTGGGGCCAGGAAATATATTTGCCAATAACAGCATATAGGAGGTGAGTGGAAACAAAGAGGTACTGGGTTAAGGAAAGGACTGCAGATAGTAAAGTAATTATAACAATGTACTGTTGGGTTTGTAACATTAATAGATGTAATATGTACAACAATAATACCATAAATGTGAGGGAAGTAGAGTTTTATAGGAGCAATGTTTCTATATATCACTGGAATTAAGGTAATATAAATCTAAATCTGCATCTGATAAGTTAAAATGTGTAAGGTAAGCCCTAGGGAAATCACTAAAAATATGACTCAAAAATATTGAAAAATCATTAAGGAAATTTAAATTCTTCAGTAGAATATATCCAACTAACAGGGAAAAAAAACACTAAAAAGAGAAAAAAGAGGAACAAAAGCACATGAGACACATAAAAACAAAAAGTAAAAAGCAGATGCAAATATAACTATATCAATAATAGCATTAAATGTGATTGAATTACAAAATCCAATAAAAGGCAGATTGTCAGACAAGGTGAAAAGACAACTATAAACTGTTGAAAGACAACATGCTTTAAGTTCAAAGACACAGACAGACTCAAATTAAAGGAATGAAAAAAGATTATCATGTAAATAGCAACCAGGAGCAAACTGGACTGACTATATTTATATCAGACAAAGTAGACTTTAAAAGAAAAAATTGTTACTAGAAATAAAGAGCAGTATTTTATACTAATAAAAGGTTTAATGCATCAGGAAGATATAACACTTGTAAACATAGGTACCAAATACAGCACCATAGTGCATAAAAAAATAGGTAGACATGAAGGGAGAAGTAGAGAACTCAACACATAGTTGAAGACTTCTTTTCTTCTTCTCTGCCACTTTCAACGATCGATGGAACAACTAGGCAGAAGATCAGCAAGGAAATATAAGACTTGAAAAAAAAATCATAAACTAAGTAAACCTAGCAAACATCTGTAATATGCTCCACCAAAGAACAACAAGATATGCATTCTTCTTAATGTGTACACAAAATATTTTCCAGGATAGACCATACGCTAATCCATTAAAAAAGCCTCAGTTTAAAAGTATAGAACTAATAAAAGTATGTTTTCTGATAATAAAGACATTTTTTTAGAAATAATTAACAGAAAACATTTGGAGAAACTCACAGACATGTGGAAATTAAATATCATATCCCTAAATAACCTATGGATTAAATAATAAATCAAATATGAAACCAGAAGATATTTAAGGAAAATGAAAATGAAGACACACCATACTAAAATGTATGGGATGCAGCTAAAGTAGTGCTTTTGATAAATTTATATATATAAAAGCATGTATTAATAAAGAAGAAAGATCTCAAAGTAATATCCTATCCAACCACCTATAACACAGGAAAAAGAAGAACATATTAAACCTAAATTAAGCAGAAGAAAAGGAATAATAAAGATTAGAGTGAAATTAATAAGAACAGATAATAGAACAAATCAATGAAACCAGAAGCTGGCTCTGCGAAAAGATAAACAAAATTGACAAATCTTTATTTAGCTAGATTGACTATGAAAAGAAAGGAATCAAATTACTAAAATCAGAAATAAAAGTGGGATATTACTACCAGCCTTATAGAAGGATTATTAAGGGAATGCTAAGAATAATTGTATGGCAACATTAGATGATGTAGGTAAATGGATTAAATTCCCTGAAAAAACAAAAACTACCTTCCCTGTCCGTGGTGCTTCTTCTAGCACCAGAACTTGTGGACTCACAGAATGCCTTACCCACTGCCGTGGCTTCTGCACAGTGTTGTGTCTGATACAGAAACTTATTTCTCAGCAAATTAAGGGCAGCAATTGGTTTATGTACATGTCTTACCATATACTCTGTCATCTGGAAGCAGCTGGCCTAACTGAAAGGTAGACCAGGTTACTGAATACTCATTTACCATAGTAGTTGGGAGACATTACTCTGAAAGGCTGGGGTTATGTTTGAATCAAAACCATTATAGGGCATGGTTTTCTGAGAACCACAATACATAGGTCCAGGAAGTAAGGTGTTGAAATGGGAGTGTCTCTTCCCACCATTATACCTAATAACCATTTTGTAGCATTTTGCTTTCTGTCCCAGTAACTTTTAGCTTCTAGCCCCCAGTGGGGAATTTGTTCACCTGGGGACACAATAAAAATTCCACTAATTTGGAAGATGAAACTTCCAACTGGATATTTCGAGCTCCTTTTGCCACTGCACAAACAGGCTAACCCAGTGGCTGGACTGACTGATTCTGAACACAATAGGGAAATTTGTTGCTTAAAGAAGTGCTGTGTCTTGAACCCACCTGAGTCTAATAGCAACCAAAATAAAATATGATTAAGGATGCAAACCCTTTGGGAGTGAAGATTTGTGCTATTCTGCTAGGTGAATATCCATAACAAGCTTAGGTTCTGGTTGAGAGCAATGGAAATGGGGAGCAGGTAGTGGGAAAAAGAAGTCATACATAGCAATCATGACTTATTACAGAAATGAAGACTAGAGTAGCTTTACATATTTTTCTCTTGGCTTGTCACATGCATATGTATCTTTATTTGTATGTGCTAACCATTTTCTTCTTTTTCCCTCTTCCTGTTATCAGTTTGCATGCAAGTGGTTGGAGGTTAACTTTACAAGTTAATTTAACCTCATGTTAACATAGTATTCAGTTGGATTGTGAATAAATTTGTGGAGAACTTAATATAGCTAGCAATGGACACAGTGACTTGTGACTGTGTGTGTCATCATTTTGAGGGAAGAATGAGAATTTCTTTACTTGGGAAAAGGTTGGCTGAATCTTGATAAATAGAAATGTAGGGTGATTTTGTTGTTTTTCCAGAGTTCAAATGTGTATAAAAGAGTGCATACAGACACTAAGTAGTCAAAGTTGTAGGCTCTGTCAATTATTGATGTATTGCTACTCAGCTTCAAATTAACCTTTTGCCTGCTTTGTGCAAATGAATATGAGCCTCTTAATTATTTTTTCCTTTGCCAGGTGGCACTGAAGCTTTGCTAGTAAAGGGTACTGGAGAGCATGGGAAGAGAGCTTTGCTATTTGGTTCCAGTGTGCTAGCTTGGTAGGCTCCTGCAGAGGGTACAGCTTTTTGCAAAGCCAGGATCCCTCATTGCTTGGAGATTCTCTAGTACCCAGATCCTTCGGTGCATGGTGGTCTCTAGCACCCATCAGCCAGTAGTATCCTCCCATCATCTAGGCCCCTCTCCTTCCGTAGCAAAGTGACTTTGGTGAGACATCTTATGAACAGCTTTCCTGGCTACCCAAAGGACAGATTTCCAGAGGGTTCTCAAGAGAAATTTTACAGCAAGATCTCTTGGTACAGCACCACAGCGACTTGTCCTATTTGAAGATCCACGGTCGTGCCACTTTTAACAATCTCAACTCTGGGGCAAAGAAACTATCTTCTTTATCCCAGTCCTAGGGTTGCTGGCTGCTTCTTGTATCTGATATTCCTATGACCTTTAGAGTTCTCTTTACTTCTTATTTTTTTACTCTAATCCTTGTTACAATGAATAATTCTTTACATTAAACCTTCCATGTGTAAATTACTGCGTGGTATCTGTAGACATAGACTAAAACAGTATCTTATATTTTTAAAATATTTCATTGACTTATCATATTTGTACTTTTTCACTGTGGTCCCATATACAGGTTCATCTGTATAAATCATACTTTATACAATCAAGGTAAAATACCTCTGCCTTTCCACCACATTTCATCCACTTCCTTCCAAATGTGGTTTGTATTATCCAGATTGATAATGTATTTAATTCTTCAGAACCATCAGTAAATTATATCAACCTTATACATAAGTTGATTGGAAAAGTTGGAAATTAATAAATAAATCATTTTTAGGTCAGCATAGGATAAAATTTTGAGATGGAGGAATCAAAAGTTTATTATTATTATTATTATTATGTAATTTCTTTCTCCAGTTTTTTTCTTATTTTTATCATTGTCATTTTTTGCACTATTTTCCTTTATTATATCTTGTTCATTCTTCTATTAGCACTCAAAAAAGAATGTGTATGAACTCAGCAACAGTAAGAATGTTGCTGCTGTGTGTGGTCGCCTACAAATGTTGATGAGATCAAGTTGATAGTTCTCCTCAAGGCATCAACATATTTGCTGAGTTTCTTTCTACTTCATCTATCAATTATTGAGAGAGAAATGTTTAAATCTTCAATAATAATAATTTACCTATTTCTTTTTTCATTTCTGTCAATTTCTGCCTCTTATAATTTGAAGTCTATTTTTATGTGCATACACATTTTGGATTGTTATGCCATCTGGTAATTTTACTTTTTAACAATTATGAGTATCTCTCTGTCCTGGAGAGATCATAAAGTAAACTGCAGATACTAGGAACAAACTCTTTCTGTGTCCAACTGGTTGCTTTGTTTTCGTGTAGATACATCTTTAGTTAGCAAGATAACATAACTTTTAGGGATGAAAATCATTTGTGGAATTTATGAAAAATAGATTTATATGCTTCTAACCTAATTTAATAAACTTTCCTGGTTTTTCCTACACTGAAGATAGGCTTGCAGCTTTGGCAAACATAATTTACCCACATGGCATTTGAGGCCAGCATTCAATAACTTATTACATCCAGGTTATAAATAAAACATCTTTGCTTTTTCTTTTGAATTATACATCTGTCTCTCATGATTACCTCCTGGGAGGTAGGAAGTAGAGTTAGGTGTTAGGTATGGCAGAATTACATAAAATGCAGGTGCGGGATATTGCGGCCCTGTGCATCTCGTTGTCTCATTGTTTTAACTCTGTTTCTCTCCCTCTCTTTTTCACCACACTCACACACAAAAATTGCCACACACACACATATATTGTGTGTGTATACATAAGTATGTCTATAATATTATGTATATATGCACGTGTGTATATATCATAAAACTTTTTGACAGTATGCATTATTTATATATTTGTATAGAGAACTCCATAGATGATTCACATGTATTTGCCTACTCTGTTAGGCAAAAGTTAAAGAACTCACCATACCTATTATTTCTCCTGTTAAGAGCTTAGTCTCTATAAAAATGCTTTAATTTCAAAGTAGTGGTTAATTCGCTACGTAGAAATCAGGAATGCAAATTAAAAAAAAATACAGGAATTGGTAAGGCAGGGCAAATGTAAAAAGCAAAACAGCGTTTCAGACATGGGTATTCCTTGAAATTCTATGCACACTTCTCTATTATATTTACAACAAATGGCAAACTTTATTAAATGAAGCTCCAAGCATTCCAAGTAGATGAAAATTTAATATATTCCTAAATGTGCATGAAATTTAATGTGTATTTATTTGGTCCCTGAACATACTTCAGACAAGTCTTTGGATTTTCCTTTTCTTCCTAGATTTAGCTTTCCTGATTTAAGTCATGTCTTTTCATTTTAAGTATTTCACTCCATATTCAACCCTTTTGGCCCAGGTACATAAACACATACGTGTGCCTCATCATGAAATAATAGCTTAAATGCATCACTATCATTTGTGGTTTGGTTAATCATCTGTGTCACAAAGCTAATTCGAGACACATCATCAAAAGGAAATGGTTACATTCATGCCAAAACAAAACAAAACATAACTCCAGCCTGTTATACTCTAGCGACATGTGGACCCTAAGTAAAACAGTCACAGAAACTCATATAACAAAGGTAAAACAGGCAATAAAAATCATACCTGAAACTGTTGTTCAAGAGGTTTCTTACTTCCTGTGCCATTATAACCATAAACCCTAAAATTATGTGGTAAGAAAGCTCTGTAAAATAATGATAAAAAGTATTTATTGGAAAATTTGTTTCCTAGATTTTATTTTGAAAAGGTATTTCTTTTATTATACTTATTATAGATAGGTAGGGGGAGGAGAGAGAGAGAGTG
The DNA here is from genome assembly GCF_028021215.1 of Eschrichtius robustus. Lineage (NCBI taxonomy): Eukaryota > Metazoa > Chordata > Mammalia > Artiodactyla > Eschrichtiidae > Eschrichtius > Eschrichtius robustus. Next base: position 31,410,015 of record NC_090844.1, on the reverse strand, counting down.
CACGAGGGAGAGATTCTCTGAGTACATGGATTTAGTTTTAATTTTGCTCAAAAAATTCTAGTCTTCAGACCTCTCCTCACTCACCTTACTGTCCACACTGTCCTCCTTCCTGTTTTTTAAACACAACAGGCAAACTTTTGTCTCAGGGTATTTGCACTAGCTGTTGCCCCTTCCTGGGATGTTCTTCAACTAGGCTCATTGTCTCATCTACTTCAAGTCTTTGCTTATATATCCACGTCTCACTGAGGCTTCTCTTGACAAGTTTATAAAAATTTGCAACTTTCTCAATTATTAAAGCATAAGATTTCCAAATGACACTTTTTAGTTTGCTCTATATTTTCGCTTAAGCATTTATCACTTTCTAACATTCTTCCTAATCCATTATTTATCATACCATTATTAGTCTCATCTGATAACAATATAAAATTCATATCCATTTTGTTTACTAATGCATCTCAAGCTCTTAGAAGAATATCTGGAAGATAGCAAATGGTCAATACGTATTGAAGTAATATGAAATGAATTCAACAGATCAGGTGGAGATCTCACATTAAAATACATTGTAACATGGGAAGAATATGCTTAAAAGGCACTATAAAGAGAAAGTGTGGGTGTAGGTATCTCATTTTCATTTTTCCAATTAGTATAGCATAAAGATTTGTGGCAGCCATGGCAGTCTGGATTTGTGAAAGCAAAAGGTCAAAGAGCCAAACCGCTGACAGAGCAAAACTTTTTGTATTCTTGTAACAAAAAAAGAAAATAACCCACAGTGGGGTAGAGCTCCAGGGAACACACAGATTCTGGGTTGAAAGTCCTATAAAGAGACTTAGCTAGTGATATACAGGCACTGTTTTTTGGCAAAGAAAGAAGTCAAATATCCATGCTTGGCCCAGGGAGAAAGCTATTATTGGGGAACCTAGAAACAAGCAGAACTTTTGGTGGCTGTGCAGTCCTGGAATAAAAATATGAATATTTAAGTTGCATCAGATTCATAGCTTCTTTCCCTGTAAAATCATTTGCCAAATTTTGAAGTTGCACAGAGTAGCCAAGGAGCTAAACTTAAAAATCTCTGAAAATAAGAACAAATTTTTTTCAAAATTGATGATATAGACTCAGTAAGTCCTATTTTATTTGAGCAAGATAAAAGCAAAGAAAAATCACCCCTAAATATAGTTTTAAAGACTGATGAAAACCAAAATAAAACCTTCGAAGTATCAAGAAGAAAACAAAGATGTTCCCTTCAAAGAACAGCAATAAGACTGATAGCTTAAGTTGTCAATAGAAACGAGGAAAGCCAGAAGACAACGGAATAATACTTTTAAAGGACAAAAGTCATTTTTAAAAGGTCATCCTAGAATTTATTCCAGCAAAAAAGTTCTTAAGAGTAAGGTTAATATTTAACATTGAATACAAATTAATCAAAAACAAGCAGACCTACAATAGAAATATAGAGAATTCCTGAGACATATAGAAATTAACTGCAGATAGAAACAAACGCAGGAAAAAATGAAGAGCAACAGAATGGGTAAATTTATGCTTAATTATAAAGGGATATTGACTATACAAAAAATAATAGTCATATCTCATTGGGGTTTAAAAGCATACAGGAAAAATAATGAAAAGGTAGAAGGGAAGTGAAATTAAAAGGTTTGAAGATCTAACAATGTATGATAACTGGGAAAATAATAATGTATATTAGATTTAATAATTCAGGGATTAATACGATAATCTAGAGAAAATACTAAAAGAATAGTAAAAAGTTGTATAACAAAGAATTTAATTGAGGGAAGATGGTATAATATAAAATAATAGATTCATTAAAATGGAGACTATGAACGAAAAAGAATATAAAATAAAAGGTACAAAGAAAAAAGGTGACTTCAGACATTATATGGAAAATTAAAGGATCAAGAAAAACAAGGACATCTTAAAATTGTTGAACAAGGCTGGGTAACAAGACCTAGTAGAGTATTTAATATAGTGTGATATCTGTTCAGATAAATAGGCTCGGGAGTAAACATATAAAATAAGAGAAAATAGTCCAGAAAGATACCCTACTCATAAACAGTCATTTGATTTATTACAAACATTTCATTACAGTGCAATGAGGAAAGTATATTTTTTCCCAATAGCATGTGTTGGATCCATTGGATGCTGATACGATAAAATATTTGAATCTTGATCCCCATGCTCATGAAACACACAAACATCAATTCTGGATGAACTCTAGAGTTGAATATGAAAGTGAAAACAATAAAAGCTATTAGAAAAAAATGGCAGCTTGGATTCATGACTGTAGGAAGACAATGATTTTTTTTTAAACATGAAAAGAGGGAGGGGGAAGGGCAAGCTGTGACAAAGTGAGAGAGTGGCATGGACATATATACACTACCAAACGTAAAATAGATAGCTGGTGGGAAGCAGCTGCATAGCACAGGGAGATCAGCTCGGTGCTTTGTGACCACCTAGAGGGGTGGGATAGGGAGGGTGGGAGGGAGGGAGACGCAAGAGGGAGGAGATATGGGAACATATGTATATGTATAACTGATCCACTTTGTTATAAAGCAGAGACTAACACACCATTGTAAAGCAATTATACTCCAATAAAGATGTTAAAAAATAAATAAATAAATAAATAAAATAAAGTACGAAAAGAATAATAGCTACAAAGAAAATAATAATTTGGACTGCATTAAAAGAATTTCAGACTCAGTAAAAAAAAATCCAGACTGAACAAAAAATTAAAAGGGAATGACAGGAAAAATTCCTCCAAAAGTACTCTGTAGATTCAATGAAGTCACTATCTATGGATATATCTATGGAATCAATATCTATGGATATATCTTTGTGGAAGAGTTTATTATAAAATATATGAAAGTGAAAAGTAGTAAGAAAAGCCAGAACATTCTTGATGAAGAAAAGGTTGGAAAGACCTTATCTTTAAGCTATCAAGATTTATTATAAAGAGACAAATAGACCAAAACTTTTAATAAAGGACCCATTTTAAAAATGACCACTACTGTTTTGATTTTTCTTTATTCCCAAATATGGTGTGCTTATTTTTTTCCCCAATTTCATTAGCTGGCATGGGATTGAGTTTGGCTCATTACAGTTGTATTCTAAGCCCTTAATACGTTCTGATATGTAAACTAATTTAAAGAATCACTGTTCTTACCACTCAAAAATCCACTATGCTCTTTCAAATATAGTTGAATGTAAGAGAACTCAAAAACAAGTCGTATTTATGTCTTGATAAAAATAGAAAAATATCAAAATTCATCCCCCATGAAACCACATAAATAGTCAAATAGAAATCTGATGCTGCTGGGAAGGAAAAAGATGGGAGCATACATATGGATTCAGGTCCTAGATATTTATTATATAGGCTTAAAATGTTTTTAAACATTTAAGCATAAAATAGGAGACAAATAGCCAGCAACTAGAAATATTTACAAATGCAAAATAGTTACTTTCTGGATAAATATGAACAATAATTATAAATAGAACAAAGACAGGTAATAAAATAATGTAGGTCACCTACTTTTGCATTAGGTTCACAGTGTATGTTTTCCCTTCAATTACAATTTTGTAGGACACCTGGCAGGAGAGTATATTAAAAAAGCAAAGAAAAGTGAGAAGAATGTTAAAAAGAAAAACTATCATTTTATATTAACAATAATAACATTCTAAAGCACACTAATACAATAAAAAAAGAGGAAAATTTATAGTTTAATATTGATTTATTCCAATGGAATCAGATATTTAAATATTTGCTTTCATAATAAAGATAGATGGAAGAATATAATTGGTACACTTTCTTATTAACACTTATGCAATAAGATAGACCCTGAAATATTGTTGATTTGCATCCAGTAATTGTGTTAGCTTAATATTGAGGCCATTGCAAAATTTATGCTTAAAATGGAAGAGTATAACTAAATTGCTGAATAGAAAATTTATATAGTATAGCAAGAATTAACAGCACAGAATGTTTAATATTTGTAGATTTTATAAAATTTGTTCCAAGTTTGGATGCAATACTCATGGATTTTATTAAGAAAGAATGTCTACAAATGGAAAATTTGCTCTTTATAGATCAGTTTGAGGAACCTTGACCTCTTTCCATTATTGGGCTTTCCAATCCATGAGCATAAGATCTACTCAATTTATATAGATCTTTACCTCCTCTCATCTGGTTTTGTTGTCTTCAGTGAGGAGGTTTTGCTTTCCTTTGTTACATTTATTTAGACTTTGATTTTTATGTAGTGTAAATTATATCTTTAAAATTTATTTTAAGTTTTAAAATGTTTAACGTTTATTTAAATTTTATAGGATTAAGAGGTTTATTTTATAGGATTAACAAAGTTAAGTTACATTCTTCTATTGCTAAGTTATTTTATCATATATGGTACTGAACTTTGCACAATAGTTTTACTGCTCCTAATGCTATATGCATATTCATTTCCTCATATAATTCTAAAAAGTAGTTAATTCATTGATATTCTAAGATTCAATCATCTTAACAATTTAGATGTAAATTGCATTTTGCCATTGGTCATTTCTTTCTTTTATTTTTTCTTTTTTTTAGTTGAAGTACAGTTGATTTAGAATGTTGTGTTAGTTTCTGGTGTACAGCAAAGTGACTCAGTTATACATACCTATGTATATTCTTTTTCATATTCTCTTTTATTATGGGTTATTATAAGATATTGAATGTAGTTCTCTGTGCTACACCTTGTTGTTTATTTTATATACAGTAGTTTGTATCTGCTAATCTCAAACTCCTAATTTATACCCCCCTTTTCCCCTTAGGTAACCATAAGTTTGTTTTCCATGTCTGTGAGTTTGGTTCCCTTTTGTAAATAAGTTCATTTGTATCATTTTTTAGATTCCACAAATAAGTGATATTATATGATATTTGTCTTTGTCTGTCTGACTTATGTCACTTAGTATGATAACTTCTAGGTCCATCCATGTTGCTGCAGTTGGCATTATTTCATTCTTTTTTATGGCTGAGTAGTATTACATTGTATATATAAACCGCATCTTCTTTATCCATTCATCTGTTGATGAACATTTAGGTTGCTTCTTTGTCTTGGCTATTGTAAATAGTGCTGCTTTGAACACTGGGGTGCAGGTATCTTTTCGATTAGAGTTTTTGTCTTTTCCAGATATATGCCCAGGAATGGGATTGCTGGATCATATGGTAACACTGTTTTTAGTTGTTTAAGAAACTTCCATACTATTTTCCACAGTGGCTGCCCCAGTTTACAGTCCCACAAACAGTGTAGAAGAGTTCCCTTTTCCCCATACCCTCTCCAGCATTTACTGTTTGTGGACATTTTAATGATGGCCATTTTGACTGGAATGAGGTGATACCTCATTGCAGTTTTGATTTGCATTTCTCTAATAATTAGCAATGTCGAGCATCTTTTCATGTGCCTGTTGGCCATCTGTATGTCTTCTTTGGAGAAATGTCTATTTCTGTCTTCTGCCCATATTTAGACTCCACACAAAACCTACTAGAACTGACAAACAAATTCAGCAAGGTAGCAGAATACAAGATTAACACATATAAATCTTTTGCATCTCTTTACACTAACAATGAAATATCAGGAAGGGAATGTTTAAAAAAAAAAAAACCCTTTTAAAATCAGATCCAAAAAAATACTTAAGAATAAACCTAACAAAGGAGGTGAAAACTTATATGCTGAGAACTATAAAACATTGATAAAGGAAATTAAAGATGATTTAAAGAAATGGAAAGCTATCCCATGCTCTTGGATTGGAAGAATAATATTATTAAAATGACCATACCATTCAAAGTAATCTACAGATTTAATGCAATCCCTATCAAATTGCCCATGACATTTTTCACAGAAGTAGAACAAATAACCCTATAATTTATATGGAATCACAAAAGACTCAGAATTGCCAAAGTAATCCTGAGGAAAAAGAACAAAGCAGGAGGCATAACCTTCCCAGACTTCAGACAATACTACAAAGCTACAGTAATCAAAACAGCATGGTATTGGCATAAAAACAGACATATGGATCAATGGAACAGAATAGAGAGCCCAGAAATAAACCTACACACCTATGGTCAATTAATCTTCGACAAAGGAGGCAAGAATATACAATGGATGAAAGATAGTCTCTTTGGCAAGTGGTATTGGGAAAGTTGGACAGCAGCATGTAAATCAATGAAGTTAGAACACTCCCTCACACCATACACAAAAATAAACTCAAAATGTCTTAAAGACTTAGATATAAGACATGACACCATAAAACATTTAGAAGAGAACATAGGTAAAACGTTCTCTGACATAAAACATAGCAATGTTTTCTTAGGTCAGTCTCCCAAGGCAATAGAAATAAAAGTAAAAATAAACAAATGGGACCTAATCAAACTTATAAGCTTTTGCACCACAAAAGAAACCATAAACAAAACAAAAGACAACCAACTAACTGGGAGCAAATATTTGCAAATGGTGTGAACAACAAGGGCTTAATTTCCAAAATATACAAACAGCTCATACAACTCAATAACAAAAAAACAAACAAGCCATTGGTCATTTCTTAATACTTTGTTATATTAGATTTTCTCATATTTCTTATGTTTGCCACATATACTCATGAATTAATTCAGTCCCAAATTTTCTTTCTTATATTGTCCTTCTTTGTTTTTGGTGTCAAGGTAATATTGCCTTTATGTATTCAGCAGTATTAACTCCTTTCCTTTTTGCTGTTTGCGTTTTTATGAGTTTTAATTATGTCTTTCTTAAATGTTTGGTTGTATTTATTTGTAAAATAATTTAGCTTTTGACTTAGTTTTAATGGTTGTTTTTGTATTTTTGAGGAGGGAGAAAGAGACATTTATATTCAGATTCAAATTTTTTAAAGTGTTGGGCATTTTCATCTTTCCCTATATCCCAGGAGTTTGTTTTTCTATGAAATTGCTTATTTCCTCAAGGTTTTTTGAATTTGTTGACACATTTATTCATTGTGTTATTCATTTGTTAAATTTCTGCTCTATGTATCACTATGTCCACTTTTTTCATCCCTATTAAAATCTTTCATACTTTTATTTGTGTTGCCTTACAGACAACTTGTGCCTGATAAAATATTTTACTATTTGCTTTGTATAATTTTTCTTATTTTTGTGCTAGACCTTTCTATTCCCTTGTGATTTAGGTGTTTCTCTTGTAGGTATATATTTTTAAATTCAATTTGAAATATATGTAATTTCTCATAAATTTAATCAATCAAAATTTTTAACAGTTTTATTTAAATTTTAATTCCCTTTATACCAAGATGTATATATGCTTTATATTCTTTTATTTGTTACAGTTACAATTATATATTCAATTTGTTTTGTTTTGAGGTATACATATTCATACTTTTTCATCAGTTCCAGCTTTTATGTTATTCTTTGTCCCAGTTTCAATTTCTAACTGCTGAAGTACATTATTTAAATTATTTTCTTCTCTTGTAATCTGAAAAGTGTTAATGTACTCTTTTATTTATTCTGTGTTGTGATACCTGATCTCAGTTCATCTATGTTTAATATAACCTCTACTCCAGATGTTTTTCTCTCTTTTCCAGGAATTGTAATTGTTCTGTACTTAAGCCTCTAATTCTCCTCTTTTTCCTTGAGTTGTTTATATGTTGCATCTGTTTAGTTTCTTCAGCTGTCTCTGGCTACTGTTAATTCTTGATTTTACTCTGATACTATATTTTTCATGTACAGAAGTTCCATTCAGTTATTTTTAAAACCTCCTAGTCTTTTTAAGTTGAATATTCTCTTGTGGTATATTCTTTATTAATTATAATAATTATAAACATACACTTTTCATATTATGTTTGTTGCATTTGTTAAGTTGGTAGGTACAATAGCCTTATCAGTTCAAAAAATACTATTAATCCTTTATTATGTATCCAGCACTGTTCTAGGCACTGGAGTTAGAGACATTAACAAAATAGTCAAAATTTTTCCCTCATGAATTTGACAGTTGAGGACAGATTTTTTTTTTTTTTTTACTTCTCTTATGAGAATTACTGTCATAGTATTTGGTGAAACCCGGTTGAAGATATTTCCCTCTAAGTAGATTCTGTGTACATTTTCTAATATAACCAAGTAATTCCACAGATTTTTCCATTAAAAAAATAAAATACTCTTAAAATGCTGTTAAATGTCTCACCTCTTTTTTTCTATTTAAATGATTTAAAGTTTTCATAAATATTCATTCCCTTATAAATTATATATTGAAAATTTTAAGCTTGTGATATCTGTATTAGGGTGGCAACTAGGTAGCTGATAAGGAAATATTTGCATTCAAATTATCTAAACATTTACTACCAATCAAAAAGAAAATTAAGGTGTGGTGTTTTAAAAAAACACACTTCACTTCTTTAGAAATGATTCTAGAATTTAGTAAAAAAGATAAGAAACTTTCAATTAATTCAAAGAATAAAAAAGAGAAAACTAATACCTGAACCAAGATACACTAAGATGGCATAAAAAGAATTCTTAATGATTAACATATTTGCAATCAAGACATAAAAATTATTCATACAACACTTCATTAAATCAAATGATTGCCATCCCCTATAGGGATGCCATAGGCTTACTTAACAACTACTAAAAATCCTCCAAATATTGTATGGCGAATGAGTGACAAGAGACTCTAAATGGATCAGGTCAGGTATTATTCAGACACTCAAGAGGGAAAGAGATTTAGAAGATGGGCCTTGGGACTTTGATAATAAGCATCACTGCACGATATTTCTATGAAACATTGTTAATCTTGGTTCATTTTCAAAAGGGCTCTTCCATTTAAGAAAAATTGGGTATAAATATAAAATTCAGAAAGTGTGCAGAGATGAAAAACACCAGGTTTACTTATTAGGAACAAAATATTCACACGCTTTTTAGTTTGCGAAAAATGTTAGGGCTTAATTACGTATGTTTCAACTCCTCCACTTGACGTTGACCGTATTTTCTCTGGAACTGTAATTTGCACACGTAGCCTTTCTGAATCTGCAAGGTGCAAAATGTTTTATAGGGGCAACACTCACCACCTCATAGCTTCCTTCATTATTTCCTCATCTAATTGCATAATATTCTATATGCCATCCTTCATTTTTACTCTCTTTTCAAATACCCTCACCTCAATACCCACTTCTTTCTAGAATTACAAATCTTTTAAAGAGAAACAGGTATACTGCTTTAGAAATATTGCCCTGTGGGCAGGTTCTGGTAACCCTGAGGTAATAGGCCCAAGTGCTCTCAGAACAAATAAAAGTCAGGTCCTTTGGACCTTCCAACTACAGAATCCAGATATCAGAAATGCAGAGCAGTATATGAACCTCTAATCTTAAGGCATCTACTCAAGCCACGACACCTCCCATCTTTACTACGGTCGCAAGAAGGGTGGGAAAGACCCTCGCAACCGAAGTGGATTTTGATTGAGGAAGGTGGCAATGTGGGAGTGGATCCGGGCTGGCACAGTTGGAGCTCCCACCAAAAAAACATTTTCAAAGGGGTATCCAGCCTCTCAGAGGGAAACAGAAAGGAGACCTGACACTCCCTAAAGGTCAGAAGAGGGTTTTAGTACTTACTATCGTCTGTCTGAAGCCCCATGAGCCCCAGGAGCAGAAACAGAAAGCACAGCATGGCTGGACGTCCTGGATGGCAGCCCGAATAACGGCCGGACGCTTGACTACAGGGCAGTTGCGAGCGCGAGGAGACCCCTCCTGACCGCACACACCGCAGGAGGCAGGCGGCTGGGAGAGCAGCGGAGGGTCGAGAGGCTGCCTGCTGTGCACCGTTCAACGTGGACGACCTTGGCCCTTAAATCTATGCAGGAGGAGGCTTCGACGCCTTGTGACTCCGCTTCCCGGCTAAGAAAGTGCAGAATCATTTCCGAAAGGCAAGGTTGAAGAAACAGCTAGCTAATGAACAGGAAGATTCATCTACACTTAAGTGAACTTTTATATAATATATATAAATATTCATACTACTAAATATATAATATATATAGGCACAGCTCAATATTCCAGTGAACAAACCAGTGTAATTAACACCTAGATCCAGATCCAGAAATAAAATACAGAACCACTAAAGCTGCCAGATTGTCCCCTGACAATCACTACTTCTAACACCATAGATTAGTTTTGTCTGTCTAGTTTTGAACCTATATAAATGGAGCCAATCACCATGTATTCTCTTTAAGTTTTTTTAACATGATAATTAGGAGATCCATCCACGTTGTGAGTAGCAATAGTTTTTTTTTTTTCCTCTTGTTGCTGTATATCACACATTGAATGAATATGTGTCCATCTGTTTTTCTATTTTACTATTGATTAGAATTTTGTTCATTTATAGTTGGAGCTATTAAAAAACATACTTGGCCTAATACCTTCCAGGTCCATCCATGTGGTTGCAAATGGTATTATGCTTGCTGAAATAAGTCAGACAGAGAAAGACAAATACTGTATGTTCTCACTTACATTTCGAATCTAAAAAATAAAACAAACAAATGAGTATAACAAAACAGACTCACAGATACAGAGAACAAACTAGTGGTTACCAGTGGGGAGAAGAAAAGGGGGAGGGGCATGATAGGGGTAGCAGATTAAGAGGTACAAACTCCTATGTATAAATTAAATAAGCTACAAGGATATATTGTACAGCACAGGGAATATAGCCAGTATTTCATAATAACTTTAAATGGAGTGTGATGTATAAAAATATTGAATCACTATGTTGTACACTTGGAACGAACATAATATTGTAAATCAACCATACTTCAATTAAAAAAAAAAGTTTTGGATCAGTGAAAATAACCAAAAACCAAAAAACCAACCATGTTTGGCTATTTTATTTCCTTAATTACTATCAATTTTTGATTCTTCTATTTTGAAGCTATGTTACTTTTTAAACTTTTTATTTAAGCATAATATTCTCTAGGTCCGTCCATGTTGCTGCAAATGGAAGAATTTCATCCTTTATATGGCTGAGTAATATTCCATTGTGTATATATGCTGCATCTTCTTTATCCATTCATCTGTCATGGACACTTGGGTTGTTTCCATGTCCTGGCTATTGTACGTAGTGCTGCTATGGACATCGGGGTGCATGTATCTTTTCAAATTAATTTTCATCTTTTCTGGATATATGCCCAGTAGTAGGATTGCAGGGTCATATGGTAGTTCTATTTTTAGTTTATTGAGGAACCTCCATAATGTTTTCCATAGTGGCTGCACCAGTTTACATTCCCACCAACAGTGCAGGAGGGTTCCCTTTTCTCCACGTCCCCTCCAACATTTGTTATTTGTAGACTTTTAAATTCTACATTCTATCAGGTTTGAGGTGATATCTCTTTGGGCTTCTGAGTTGCATTTTTCTAATAATTGGTGATGCTGAGAATCTTTTCACCTGCCTGTTAGCCATTTTGTATGACTTCTTTGGAAAAATGTCTATTCAGGTCTTCTGACCAATTTTTGACTGGCTTGTTTGTTTTTTTGATATTGATTTCTATGTGCTGTTTATATGTTTTGGATATAAACCCCCTGTTGATCATTTGCAAATATTTTCTCCCATTCCGTAGGTTGTCTTTTAGTTTTGTCAATGGTTTCCTTTGCTGTGCAAAAGTGTTTCAGTTTAAATAGGTCCCATTTGTTTATTTTTGCTTTTATTGCTTTTGCTTTATGAGACAGATCTGAAAAAATACTGCTATAAATTATGTCAAAGAACGTTCTGCCTATGTTATCTTCTTAGAGTTTTAAGGTTTTGGGTCTTACCTTTAGATCTTTAATCCATTTTGTGTATGGTGTGAGGAAATATTCTAATTTCATTCTTTCACATGTAGATGACCAGTTTTCCCAGCACCAATCTTTTTGAGCCCCATTCTGCCACATCTCTCTGACTTCACCTGGAGAATATTCGTTTTTAAGGGCTCGTGAGATTAGATTGGACCCATCCAGGTAATCTAGGATAGTGTCCCTACTTGAAGGTCCATCACCTTAATTACTTCTGCAACTTACCTTCTACCATGTAACATACATATCCACAAATTCCAGGGATTAGAGTGAGGCCATCTTTGAAGGTCCATTCTGCCTACCACCAAAGCACTGGTATGGGATGTTAGGGACGGCAAGCAAGCCAACACATGTGAGTCTGTGAGCTGGTTACTGCTCCTGTAAGATAAAACTAAATCTCACAAGCAGCTCTTGGCAATGTGCGATGGTCCAGCCACTGCAGAGGGTCTTCCAGGTCCCGACGGAGAGGGGCAAGGGACTGAATAGCACCACGAGTATGGGATCAGAAGGACCAAGACAACTGATGGTTGCAAGGCACTTTATTTAGAATCTACTGAATCTTATATAGACAGAAGAGGAACCCATAAAATTGCTTCTCGTCTCAGTTCAATCACCACCACAAACGTCAGAAAGTTTACAACGATCATTCCTGAACAATAACTTCCCTTAACCAGGCACGCACAGCCCCCAGCCATAAGGAACAACCAGGACTCTCAGTTCCCTGAGGTCTCCTGGCCTGAGATAGCTTTGCTAATCTCTTTTACATCCCTCAGGCCTGGAACAGAGTGCATTCCAAGTCAAGGGGGCAAAGCCCTTAAGTGACTTTGCCTTTTGTGAGAGACATACTGTCTCCACCAGGAGTTACCTCTGGCTAAGACTGCATGCCTCCCACAGCAATGCTATAGAATAGGGTACAGCAAACATTTTCTGTAAAGAATGAAATAGAAAATAGTTTCAGCTTTGCTGAAATAGTGTGCCATATGGTCTCTGTTGCAACCGTTACCAACCAGGGTTCTTGGTCTCCTTAATCAATAGAAATTGGTCAGAGGCCAGACAAGAAATTCAGGTAAGGCTTTATTGGGGCCCCTGCTGCAAGTAGTGGTGGGGGAGTGAAAACAATCAACAGTTTCCCTTGCTGGCTTGCTCCCCCCTGAAGCGGGGGGGGGGGGGGGGTGGGGGGGGCGGGGGGCAAGCTTGTTCCTTACATGGGGTGAGGGTAGGGGTGTGTCCAGAGGTCAGGCCAGAAGGGTGGCTTAGGTGGTTTGCTCACCCCTTAGGTGGTGTTTTGTGCAGGGGACATGCACAGGACACTGCTTTTGCCCCAGGCTCTTCAAAAGAGGCAGTTGGGTGTTTATTTTTTGGGGTCATTTTGTATCTTTTGTCCAGAATTTGTCCCAACTCAGCATGCACGCAGTTATTTTCAGTCCCATATAGCTTCTTTGTATTTTGTTGCTCGAAGGGAGGTTTGTCCAAGTGGAAGCACTGCAGCACTGCAGCAAAGGGTCCCAGTCCCAGCCTGTCTCACAGCTATTCAACTACCTTCATATCTATCTATCACCCTCCAAACACTCTATCACAATAATTGAATATGCCCAGCTCTGATAAAAGCCAGTCCCTTTTTTTAACGTACCAGATCCTCTCCTCTCTAGTTTACTCCATGATTTTGCTCTTGAGTCTTCATTATATCCAACATCATCATCTTTCCCCCATCTCTTTATTTCTACAAATCTGTAGACAATATGTAGTGTCTCCCCAAAATAAAATCCCTTCTTTGATCATAAATTGCACCTCATAATCCCCAAAAGGTTTTCTATGTATACCATCTTCATTTTATCACTTCCCATAGAGTTTATCAAGTTCCTTAAAAAATAATCTAAAATATAGATTGGGATTTTACTGAACTTATAGATCTCTTCTGGAAAAATCAGAAATTTTATAATAGGTCATCCATTTTCTTAGTGCTGATATACAGATACTAGCGTTTTCCAAGACTGATCATCCTGATGAATTTTTTCATGTTGTTGTTCTAATTGTATACTGATTCTGTTGATTTAAGTAGGTAGTTAATCATAATTTCTGCAAATGAGGGCAATTCTTTTTCCTCTTCAAATCTTTCCTCCTTTTTATTTCCATCAAAGTAATAGTCAAAGCTGCCAGTTCTATGTTATATTTTTAAGCATGATTTTAGACATCTTTGCCTTGGCAATAGATACAACAAAAACAAAAATAGTATTATATTTGATAAAATATTTCATAGTCTTCATGAATATTTAAAATTTCCCTCTAATTCCCTTGAGTGAATATTTCATTATCATGAGATTTACCACCTTCTGGAGTCTTGTATCATTTGGACAAATTTGTGATATCTCTTCAGGCACAACATACTTTTCCAACTTTTGATGTGGAACGGAGTATAAAGAATAAGAAATTCATCATGTCTTGTAAACAACCTCACAAATGTATGTGTGAAATTAATTCAAAAGAAAAACAAGGCTTACACTGCTTCATGATTCATTATGCATGTAGCTCTTGGACAGGAACACTTATGGATGTCATCATATGTTAATCTTAATTTAAGGCCAAATAATTGAGCTATAATAACTAAAAATCCCTCCAATGTTATTGCACCTGGATACTAAAATAAAGAAGGTTGAAGAGAACACCATTACGTAAGAAGAAAACAAAAGCAAGTAATGTATTAAAACAGTTTTGATCGTATAAAATTTTATATTTTAGTACTTTATGTTGAGCACATTTTACACTTTATTTTGATAAATCTTTGATACAAATATCCATACTAGTTAATTGATTAAGAAGCTTGAAACAATGGAAAAAAGTAATTAAACTACCAATGTTCTCTGGTGAAAAATTTGGCATGCCCAAATCCCATAGCCTTAAACACACTTAGTATTTCTGATGCAATCAATATAAAACACATTTATTTAACTTTCTTATTAAATCAAATCATTCAATTTGCAAAACTAAGAAAATAGAAAATAAGAATATTGTGGCATACTGGGGACTTCCCTGGTGGTCCAGTGGTTAAGATTCAATGTTTCCACTGCAGGGGGCACGGGTTCAATCCCTTTTGGGGAACTAAGACCCCACATGCCGCGTGGTGCAGCCAAAAGAAAAAAAAAGAAAAAAACAATATAGTGACACATGTGAAAGAAAGGGACTTTGTCCACACTTGGAGCTTATATTACAGACGAGGAGAGAGAAAATTAAGAGGAAATTAATGACAAACTTCCCAAATATAAAGAGATCATGAGAAGTGCTCTGAAGAAATGGAGTGCTCGAATAGAGAATTTTGAGGAGCGGTATAACCATATAAATAATATAGTTAGAAAAACCTATTTGTGGAATTGATGCTTAGGCTGAGATAGAAAGTTCGGGAAATGATCCTGCATTTTGAATAGCAGTAGGGAGCTTGTATGGGAACCTGTTCAAAGCCTGTAGTATAATGAGTGAAGTGAAGGAACGACAAGGCGGAAGTTCTAAATGTAGGCAAGGCCATGGTAAAGAAATTTGGAGTGAGATATTACCAAAAAAAAAAAAAAAAAAAAAAAAAAATTGGGGGTAGTATAGAGTGGCATTTCATATGATTTACCCTTGATAAATAAAATGATACTTTTCTCATCTTTTTAATCATTACAAGCTAAATTCTTAGAACTTCTCTAATTTTTCTATATCAAGAAAAATTTATAGTGAGTAAAATTTAATTTATACCTAAAAGAAAAATATTGTGTGTATGTGAGTGCATGTGTGTGAATGAAAACATGGAATATTATCTAGCAACATGGAAAAATGGGTTAGTAGTGACCCTCTCCTGTTATCCTATAAGAGCTAAGCTTGAAAAAAAGGGAAAATCCCAGTATCAGAATGTGAAAGAAGGTTAAAGACAAATCAGAACATGAGAGATGATATCTGGCTAACCACCAGGTTTTAAGGCAAGATGTAGGAACCAGAAGCTGGACTTCTAGTGCTCGCTCAGAGAAAGGAAATATAGTCTTCTACTTTCATATTTATATAGTTGAAAATAAATCCCCTGTATAAGGACATGCCACCGAATAAAACAAGTCCTTAGTTATACTGTGCAGGAAGAGAAGATAGAAGACCTAAATGTAAGAACTGAAGCCATAAAAGTCCTACAAGGGAACACAGGCAGAATACTCTTAGACATAAATTGTACCAATTTTTTTTTGGTGGGGGATCAGTCTCCTAAGGCAAAATAAATAAAAGCAAAAGTAAACAAGTGGCACCTAATTAAACTTAAAAGGTTTTGTACAGCAAAGGAAACCATCAACAAAACAAAAAGACAACATGGTCTGGGAGAAAATATTTGCAAACAATGAGGCCAATAATGGCTTAATATCAAAAATATACAAACAGCTCATACAATTCAAAATTCACAAAACAACCTATTAATAAGTAGGAAGAGGATATAAATTGTTGTTTTTCCAAAGAAGATACACAGATGTCCAACAGGCACAGGAACAGATGTTCAGCCTCACTAATTGTTAGGGAAATGATGCAAATCAAAACTGGAATGAGGTATCACCTTATGCCTTTTAGAATGGCTATCATCAAAAAGGCAAGAAGTAACAAGTGTTGTAGAGGGTGTGGAGAAAAGGGAGCCCTCATACACTATTTGGAGGAATTTAACTTGTGTAGCCACTAGGAAAACTAGTATAGAGATTCCTCAAAAAGTTAAGAATGGAACTACCATATGATCCAGCTGTTCTGCTTCTGGGTATTTATCCAAAGAAACTGAAAAAATTAATTCAAAAAGATATATGCACCCCTATGTTCATTACAGAATTATCTATAATAGCCCAGGTAAGGAAACAACCTAAGTGACCACTGACAGATGAATGGATAAAGATGCGGTATGTATATACAGTGGAATAGGAGTCGTAAAAAAGATGAAATCTTGCCATTTGTGACAACATGGTTGCTCCTTGATGGTATCGTGCTAAATGAAATGTCAGGTGGAGAAAGACAAATACTGTATAATTTCACTCATATGCAGAAAAAAGTAAATTAAGAAACCAAACCAAACCAGAACAAACACATAGGAGAGAACAGAGTAACAGTAATCAGAAGGGAAGAAGGGTGGGGTATGGAAACTAAAAATTTGGTGGTGGGCACACGAAAGAAGTTGAAAAATGTTGTACACATGCAACTTATACAATGTTAAAAACCAATGTTACCTCAATTTTTAAAAAAAGGATACTGGACTCAATTCTGCATGAGGCAATAAAAAGCACAATTCTTCAACTCTGTGCCTATTCTTACAATGTTCGATTATAATCTGTTGAGGAAAAGAAAACTTTGAAATGGAACCTTAGTGTATCTTGTTAACAGTTACTGTTAGAACCGTAAAAAGGAAGATTTAGAAAATGAGAAGGCCAGCAAGACAAACTCAGAGAGGAAAACTGACACCACTGCAGAAGACAGAATATGTAATTGTCTTTGAATTTTCTGACAAATATCTTAAGCTGCTCATGCTCAAAACCTAACTCAGCTTCTGCCTGCCACTCACCCACACCTTCCTTTATCCCAGGACACTCCACAGCAAGGATGTATAGTACCAACAGTTGCAAAAATAAACTCTGCTCAGGTCTAATACTTGGACCTGCTAGGTGGTAGTACTCCTGGGAAACTGATCCTGAGAAATTATGATTAAATAAGGCAGGACCGTGATCATAATGGCCCCACATAAGTTAGTGGCAAAGGGGATGAGGGTAAGTTACGGTAGAGTCATCCCAATGTGTATGATTTTTACGACAGACTTCACCCACTTAAAGCACACAGGTGAATGATTGTAGGGTTTTTAGTGTATTCACAGATATGTGCAACCGTTACCACAGTCAATTTCAGTTCCCTCATCTCACAAACAAGTCCTCTACCCTTTAGTTATTACCATCACCCACCCCAGCTTTTCATTCTCCACCCCCACTTTCAGCAGTAAACAACCACTAATCTTAGTCTCTCTAGATGTCCCTGTTCTGGATGTTTCATACAGATGCATATAATACGTGGTTTCTGTGACTGGCTTTAGTCACTTAGCATAACGGTTTCAAGATTCATCAATGTTGTAGCCGTATCAGTGCTTCCTTCCTTTTTGTGGCTGAATACTATCCCATTGTATGGATGGACCACATCTTGTGTAGCCATTCATCAGTTGCTCATTTGGAAAAGGAAACTCTTGGTCTTTGTGACGAGATGCTCCCACCCCCGACCCACGAGCACCTTCATTTATATTGATGGAAATTCTGTAGGTCCTAATTAGACTCCAGATAGGCTGATGGATCTCTAATGCACACATAATGCTTTGAGGCGTGCAGAAGCGCACGCATCTCAGGAAGAGGGAGATGAAGAGAGGGGGCACTGAAGCAAGAAACTGTCACCCAGAAAAGCTCAGCTTCAGTCAGGAAAGAGCAGCAAGTCTGGGTTCCTTCAAAGGACAAAGATATATTCTAGAGCTCAATTTCCACGAGGGCAGGGAAGTATCACCCTGGAGACAGGACAGTTATCTATGACCAGGAACTCAGTGTGAGCAATTCCTTGACGATAGAATGGATTCTAGTGACTCTCTGAGGGCTCTGGGGCTGACCTTGTCTAGCAACCCTTCCTCTCAATATCCCGAAGCTTGGAATGGGTTGGGGATGAGAATCATGAACTACTGGAGAGGTGCGGATTCTAGGTGTCCTCTCTTGAGATGGGAGCGATTAGCAGGGCCATGGGTATCTGAGGGCAGTCGGCGGCAGGAGTGCACAATGGAGTGTTTTCCGTTTGGGATGCAGCAGCCTCACAGGTTCAAAAGAGGCCAACCTGCTTATTTCCTACCAGAGGACCATAGTAGAAGGACTGAAACTGAGCAGGACCCTGTGGAGCCCTCCTGGGCACAAAAGGCTTTCCGAGTCCCCAGCTTCCAGTGTGTCGGAAAAAAGGCTTTCAGCTTCCTAGACCTTCCCTGAGTTCCAAGGGGGGTATTCAAATGGTTACTAATCAGGGAAGAGAGGGAAGGCAGGAAGAAACAACAGTGCAGCACGGGGCCTGGTGCTGTTCCTCTTCGGGGATGTGCAGAACCATCTGATGTGTATGTCTGAGCTCTTCAACAGGAACTAGGGCCCCCTCAAGCCAGCTGCAGGAAGTCACTTCAGGCTGAGCACAAGCATGTGGACCCACACTGGCAGGAAAGGCTGATGACTGAGATTCCTGGAGCAGCGCCCTGTTACCTCACCACCAACCAATCAGGGGAAGGTTCCACACCCTGCAGCCCTTGCCCCAAATTCTGCCTATAAACACTCTTCCCCAAAAGCCATCAGGGAGTTTGGCATTTTTGAGCATGAGCTGTCCGTTCTCCTTGGTTGGTCCTTGCAATAAACCTTTCTCTGCTCCAAACACTGACGTTTCCCTTTGTTTGGCCTCACTGTGCATCGGGCACACAAACTTGGGCTCGAGAACAGAATGAATCGACACAAGGCGACATACTTTCACTCACAGGATTTACTTTTGTTTTTGAAATTGAAAGCTTTAAGCCATCACAAAGGGAGAGAAAAGCAGATTTTTTTCTTCTTGAATCAGGCCAGTTAATGGTGTGTTTCTTGGCAATATCTTTTCTCCAAGTTATGGCTTTTGACAGTATTGTTTAGTTACCATTCTAAAAGAAATACAGAAAAAGGAAATGCTACATTTTTAATTGTTAATAAAAGCTGTCTAATTTTACTACAAAACTACAGGTATATCAATTAATATAAGACAGTTGATATTGTCACAATCTATACCTGTGCTCTACAGAATTTGTAAACCTAAGTTTTTTTTGTTTCTTTGGTTTGATTTTTTCCAGAAACATCTGTGATAGCCACATTAAAAGGAAATGCTATGAACTGGTATTTATATATGTCTCATTTACACGGACTCTATGTTTTACATGGGTCAAAGAAAATCATGAACAAGGCAACAGTGAGAAAAAGAGCAATACAATATGTGAAGAAGGAAATAATTACTCTTTTCCCTATTTTTATCTGCAGAGGAAGAGAACTGCCAACAGTCCTCTGTGCGTTTCCAACAGGTGTCCCGCACACACATGTTCAGAACAAACTCCTTCTTACTCCCCTCCAGTTCATCGCTCCAAAACCAAGCTGGTTCTCAGCTGCTGTACAACATGCCATTAGTAAAAGCTGTCATTATCCATTGTGTCAGAAATGTTTGTCTTTGTAGTTCTCTTTCATTCTAACCCAAATACATCCGTCCAGTCACCACTTCAACCAAGTCTACCCCTGTTAGGTCTCTGAAAACCTTGTTCTTTCCGTCTTACCCAATCCTGCCCTCATCACACTTTTCCTGTGCATTCCATTTCACTAGTCTCCAGTTCTGACTGAATCTGACTGAATTTTCTCCTAACCTATCCCTGTGAATTTTGTAAAAAGCACACCATATCTTGTGAAATCCCTCCCTTACCACGTCAAAAATACTTCAACTATGTTCCATTCATCTATGAGGAAATGTAACCTTTTAATTGTGGCATATCAGACACTGGTCCTGGCTCATAGTTACCTAGGCAGATTTTCTCCTTCAACATCCGTACATTTTAAAATAAATTTTTAAATATATTAAGAGCACAAATTTAGACACAGAGAGGTCTGGCTTTACATGGTAGCCTCGCTATCTTCCTGCTGTATAGCAATGAACATCATTTAAGCACTTTTTCTTACACTCTACAGCCAAACTCTCAATTCATTCTGTTGGTTCACCTTCAAAATTTATTCCTTAGACCTTCTTTACTATCTCTGGTCTGAGGTGACATCCTTTCTCTCCTGGATTAGTCCTGACATTTTTTTTTCATTGTATCATTCATGTGCTTGAAAAGCTCCTGCCCAGGTATATGCATGGGTAACTCTGCCAGCTCTACGCCTGTCTAAGACAGACTTGATTTACAGCTGGAATGGGAAAGCTCTCTCTTTACCTGTGGGAAAGCCTGAATATCTGGTTTCACTTTTTTCTGAGATAAGGGCAGTGGATTTTATGATGGGCTGTTTAAAATTTAAAATAAGGAACCTTGAGACCTTGTGCCTGGGGCGTCTCTCTGACCCACAGTGCTTGCCTCTCACCCTCTCTTGCTGCACTGTATCCTTTGCATTTAGATAGAAGCCTTCTGTGAGCTGACTGTGATGTCAGGTGACTCCTTTCAGGGTCATTATTTGCGCCTCCTCCAATTCCTTGCTGACACGTCACTTGCTCCCTAGGGCCTACTCAGTCGGCCACGTTTAAAGTCGCCACCCGGTTCCTCCTTCAGTGTCAACTGCCCAGTTAGCCCCACGTCTCTCATCTTCCCCATAAAGAATCACCTTTCGGTACCCTTTATAACCAACTTATAAAATATGTTTATCGAACGAATGTGTCCAATTCTTGAGGCGAGAACTTAACATAACCATAAAGTACTGTTGGCAGGAGAAGACTGTGAAAAATAGAAAAAAGTATAAAAGAAAGCAAGATATTGAATTTACGACTTAAGACTTGGAGAAAGCCAGGGAGACGGCGTGCTCATTGTAACGCTCTAGGAGAAAATGACTGAAGTTGTGTGGAGGTGAGGAGTTCAGGTGAAGACACCCAGCATGATGAAGAAACTATGATGGAGGACATGAGAAGAAGACAGCCGAGGACCAAAATCTTCACCTAAGATGCGGGTTTTTAGTAAAGTGATCAGAGAAGAGGTAGAGGTTGGTCTAGGCAGAAATAAGACTACTTTACTTTGAGGTAATGATTTCTTTGGTGGCCGATAAGGAAACAGAGACCCACTGACTTTATTCTCCATCAAAGTCAGATATGGCAGGTAAGTAAAGAGATGAACTTGGGATCTCACAACTTAGATGAGTTTTTGATCGTTTTCCTTTACTGCCAGGGATAAGTCTAATATGTCAAATATCACGATTTCTTTACACACATGAGTTAGAAATTTGAACGACATATACAGAAGCCTCCTTTATCCCATCTGACAGTAAAGAATTGTTCTTCTGCCTTGGAGGGTGAGTGCATTTAGTATTTGCCTGGCATCCTCTAGGTCCTCAATAAGTGTAAATTCCATTCCCCATCGCCAGTCTTGTATCAGAAGATATGTGGCAAAATTGCAGAGTTCTTAAGAGCTTCAACCTTGGTGTCTGGTTGTCAAACTCAAACTCAAAAAACTCACTAAAATTCTATACATGTGCAGAATTTTTTACATTCTTTATGTCTGTTTCCTTATTTCTAAAATAAGGAGAACACAATGTTCTGTGGCAGCCTGGATGGGAGGAGAGCCTGGGGGAGAATGGATACATGTATATGTTTGGCTGAGTTGCTTTGTTGTGCACCTGAAACTATCACAACATTGTTAATCGGCTATACTCCAATACAAAATGAAAAAGTTTAAAAAAAATAAAATAAGGCGAACAATAACCCGGGAGTTATTGTTAGTGAGGAATAAATACAGGTGTTGGGAGACAACCTGTGTAAACCTCTTAGTTAGAACGTTAAATCTACCAATCAAATGCATGACTGCACATAAATATTTTAAGAAAATATTAAAAAATCCCTTTAATGTCATTTCTTTTTACAAAGATGTTGGTTAATAAATCTGTGGCTAATGGAAGTTAACATTAAATGTTTCTAAATAAGTATAAAATAAAATTAACATCATTTGTTTTAGTCTATGATAGCAACAAGTAGAAATCAAAATGATGAAATATGGGAATAATACCTTCCTTATACTGAGGTACTGTTAAAAATATTTTTTAAAGTATTTAATGAATTATATCATTTTGTCAATAGTTTGATTCCTTTACTTCACCTTTAACCGTAAGACAGGCTGCTGTTGCTGTTCCTACTGCTGTCTTCTGATAGAGATCTGTTTGAAAGAAACAGAATTATTTTTAAGGTTAGCAAACACTGTAATCTTAAAGTCAAGAAAAGTAATAAAGCTAGATTTGTCCTAATTACTCAATTAATATGTACCAATATCCACTTTGCTTTCTATATGCCACTCAGGGATCATATATTCTAGTGTTTGGTTTTTTCCTAAGGTTAGCCTACCTTTTAAATATGTTAAGCATTTTAAAAATTTCAAACTAAAAATCCATCTATTACTTTTCTCTATTTTGTCTACATGGAAGACCGGATGAAATATTAAAATATCTATGATCATGCTTCTCCAAATTAAACAGATAATTTACATGTATATTCTTAAATTATCATAACTTCAGTTATATGATTTCTATCAAATACCTACGTGAATAGTTATTATTTCACTTCTGTTAATGAGGTCCTTAATGAGGCCTCTCTGTTAGCTATGCTTAGTTACACTTTGTGGTATTTATACAGCCTCCATCTATTCTTTGGCTCCTACACACACTCAGCTCCTGTTGAAGAGGAATGTCATGGGGTACAGGTTCCTACTAAATGGCTACAATTCTTTGGCCACAGATGATGAAATCAGGCTTGAACACCTAACTCAGGATTATAAATCCAGACAGAACACTGGCTGAAATGAGATACACTTGCACAGTTATTTCCTTCTGTCTCTTGAGAAAATGAACTAACAGGCACTGGTTTTGGCAGATTATTGGGATTTTTACTTGAAAATGAAACTAGAAAGAGTTGAGATAGGTACTCTGGGCCATGTGTAAGCAGAGCAGTCATCTTGGAGAGAATGGACATGGACAAGAGGAGACGATGTCAATCGTAAAGGCTTTGGGTGATGGAGACAATTGCCTAGTTCATAACCATCCAGGTACTTACCACCCTTCTGTGTTTCAGCTCTACATCATTTCTTGCCCTTGCAGCCCTGAAACCATTTACCGCTGCTCTAAAATTTAGGCTGTCACGAGCAGACTTTGTTCTTTACGATCAGTGGTACCTTACTCTACCATCTCTTCCCAAAGTCAGGTCGAGTTCTTGCAACTATTCAGATTTGTCCAAGAGGTCTTAAGTAAGAGCACAGGAAGACATGCCAGATATCATTCAATTAAGTCAGTTTATAACAGTTGAATGATTGATGAATCATGCAGAACACTACCCTGAATTACCTGGTCGCTGCTAACTTGTTCATAAATAAGATTAACTAACTTGGGAAGTAGAGGTGTTGACTGGAATATTATACCATTATTTTGTCTCTGGCTACACAAATGAGAAACAAAAATGATTTCCTTTACAATGAAGAAACGAGACTCACTTCTTTACCCTTGCTTCTGCATTCTCATTTTCCGAAATAGTCACTAAGCAAATTGTGGCTTGTATTGGTGTTACAGTAAAGAAAAAAGCTATATGAAAGTGAAGTAAGTCAGACAGAGAAAGACAAAGTATGATCCCACTTATATGTGGAATCTAAAAAAAAAAAACACCCTCATAGATACAGAGAACAGATTGGTGGTTGTCAGAAAAATGGGTTGAGAGACTGGTGAGCAAAATGGGTAAAGAGGGTCAAAAGGTACAAACTTCCAGTTGTAAAAAAAATAAGTCATGGGGATATAATGTACAGCATGGTGACTATAGTTAAAATAACGAATTACACATTTGAAACTTGTTAAAAGAGTAGATCTTGAAAGTCCTCATCAGGAGAAAACCAAATTTTTGTAACTATGTATGGTGACAAATATTAACTAGACTCACTGTGGTGATCATTTTGCAATATATACAAATATCAAAGCATTATGCTGTAAACATGAAACTAATATAATATCATATGTTAATTATACCTCATTAAAAAAAAGACCTAATCAAGCTCTGCTCTACAAAAAAAAAAAAAAAAGGAAAAGCTGTCCAAGTGCCTCTAATTTTAGAAACACATGAGTGATATTAATTATGTGTAAAAAGGGCAGTATCCTATGTGTGTTCTCTCCCTCATTCTTTGCCATCTTACATTTTCTCAGGTTCCCCATATTCTATGCTTCCCTGTCTCTATTAATCTTCACCTTCCCCATATTCTATGCTGCCCTGTCTCTGTTAATCTTCACCTTCCTCATATTCTATGCTGCTCTGTCTCTATTAATCTTCACCTTCTTTATTCTATGCTGCTCTGTCTCTATTAATCTTCTTGGCACAAGTGAATGTCAGTGCAAGGAAACGGGGTTGCTTGGGAAGTAGACAGACCTTCTAAAGCAGTTACAGCCAACATGGCTTTCTATTCGAAAGGTACTGAGGATTTACTGAGTAATTTCAGTTGTTCCTGGGCCTATATAAACATGAAACTTACCTACCTGCTTGAAATCTGAAAAAAATTTGGTATGTTTCTAAACATTTACCCAATCCATCCAAGAGTCCCTACTTACAATATTCTGAATAATATTTGAATTTTCTCCTAAATCATTTTTAATATTAAATTTAAAGATAATGAGTTTACTTACCCTCCACTTACTGTACCCTCTCTGCTCCAAAATATCTTCATTTTATTCCATTTAAGAGCAATGATGGGAATTAAAATGAGGAAAGGCAGGACAACATAGAAACTGATCACAAGGCCATTTTTTCGAGAAGCACCACGTCGTTTTACCAACATGTCTGTACTTTTACCTGAAAACATAAGAGTACCTTTTAACTTTTTCAAAAATGGTATTCAAAGCATATTAATAATTTGAATTATAAAACTTTGGAATTCAAATAGTATAATCATAGGGTGAATAAACTTAAAAGTGTTTTCCAATATTCTGTGACTATGCCCCAAAGTACATTATATATTTCTGTCTATATATATATATATATATATACATAATTTATTTTTAATCTTTGTATATTTAATATTTATGTGCTAATTTCCTAATGTATTTTATTCTATCATATTCCCTTCTATGAACTGCTATTTAGAACATATTAGATTGATATTTTCATCTAATAGGTTCTTCCATTTATAACATAGAGAAAAAAAAAGAACTGTTTTAAAAATTATTTACAGAAACTTTTTGATATAACTGAGGCTAATTTAAAAAAAACAATAGTAGACTAGGTTAATTTACATAATAGATGTATAAAGTGATATTGTTTTAATTTTGACTGTACTAATTAGAAAAATAGATATTCCTCTTGGCATTATAAAGACATTACATAAAACCAGAAAACTAAAGCTATGGAAACTTGGTCCAGTTAAGCAAAAGAAATAAACCAGACAATTAAAATACAAAAAACTGTATCAAGCAATCAGAATTACCACCAAAGCAACTTTTGAGGATATTAAGTGTAAATGAATTTAATGCCCCCTCAAAAAGGCAAAAGGATCGGTGATGTTGAAACACATACACAGTCCAATTATATGTTGATTAGAAGTAATTTACCTTAAAGAAAGTGATTTAGGAAGTTTTATGTATTATAAGAAATAAATTAGCAAATATATGCAAAAATATTGAAACTAATCAAACATGCAGCAGTCTCATGCTATGGTAGAACTCAACACTTTATAGCTCTCCTTTCCTGGCCTCACCCATCAGAAAAGGTCCATTCTCCTTTAATCCATCTTTACTAAAATTATCATGTTGCAAGTGGAGCTTCCTTCTCATGTGCTTAATTACTCCAAAGACTGATTAAAGAGATCACTATTAGATTAATTGGGAGATACCCATTACTCTAAGGAAGAAAGATTGGGAGCTTCCACTTGTGGGCATGATGACATTTTTCCGTTAAATGTGTCAAATAATAAAAATATGAAACAGGATAAAACATGAAGGAAATGGTTTCTGGAAGTCAACAGGAAACACAGAACTATAATATCTGAAGAAAAGAAAACATGATGTTGATTTTATGGAAATACAATTCTACCTGTGGATAATTTGCTGATCTCAGAACAGAGAATTGGAGTCCTAAGCAAAGGACAGCATTCCCACGGAGCAGAAGACAGAGTTCACAGCAGAAGAAATGGTGGGAACCTGAAGGGTGCAGCATTGAACAGAAAGTTGCTCTGTAAATTAAGGATTCCAAAACTGTTAAGGGGACCCTCGCAGGTGTCCTTGGCAGAAGGATAAGGAATATATATGTGTATATATACATACATAGTATGAGACAATCTGAACCTAATTAGACAGCAGCTCTTACTGGGGTGAGAGTGGAAAAGAGATACCAGAGTTTGAGCAGTAGTGGTAAAAAGAGCATCAAGAAGATCCCAATTTCTCCACATCCTCACTAGTACTTGTTGCCTGTGTTTTTTATTATAATAGCTATCCTAATGAGTGTGAAGTAGTATCTCATTGTGGTTTTGGTTTGCATTCTCCTAAGATGTTGAACATCTTTTCATGGGCTTTTTGGCCATTGGTATATTTTCTATGGAGGTGTGTTTATTTAAATCCCTTCCCATTTTTTATCTATTTTGGCTGCGTTGGGTCTTCGTTGCCGCACGCGGGCTTTCTCTAGTTGCTGCGAGCAGGGGCTACTCTTCATTGCGGTGAGCGGGCTTCTCATTGTGGTGGCTTCTCTTGTTGTGGAGCACGGGCTCTAGGTGCACGGGCTTCAGTAGTTGTGGCTCGCGGGCTCTAGAGCAAAGGCTCAGTAGTTGTGGTGTACGGGCTTAGTTGCTCCACGGCATGTGGGATCTTCCCGGACCAGGGCTCGAACCTGTGTCCCCTGCATTGGCAGGCGGATTCTTAAGCACTGCGCCACGAGGGAAGTCCCTAAATCCTTTCCCATTTTTAATTGGGTTATTTGTCTTTTAATTATGGACTTGTAAGTGTTCTTTATATATTCTGGACACAAGTCCCCTATGAGATATAATATTTACAAGTATTTTCTCCCACTCTGTAGTTTGTCCTTCACTGTCTTGGTTGTATCACTTGTAGCACAAAAGTTCTCAATTTTGATGAAATTCAATCAGTCTATTGTTTCTTTCTTCACTTGTGCTTTGGTGTCTTCGATAACACACCTATGCCAAAGTCACAAAGATTTACTAATATGTGTTCTGAGTGTTTTATAACCTTAGCTCTTACATTTAGATCTATGATCCAATTTCAGTTAATTTTTGTGAAACTTGTGATGCAGTAATCTAACTTCGTTTGCATGTGGATATCTACTTGTCCCAACACCATTGTTTTAGAAGACCATCCTTTGTCCTTTGAATTGTTTTGGCATCTTTGTCAAAAATCCATGACTGTTAGCATGGAGCTTTATTTCTGGACTCTTTCTTCTATTGAGCTAAATATCTATCCTTATTCTTGGGACAGTACTACACTGTCTTGATTATTTAGCTTTGTAATATGTTTTGGAATTGTGTTTTCAGTTTCAAGTTTTCTTGAAAACTATGTTTTCAAGATTGTTTTTACTATTCTGTGTTGCTTGAATTTCTGTAAGACTTTTAAGATCAGCTTTTCAGTTTCTGCAAAAGAGACAGCTTGGGTTTGTTAAGGATTGTGTTGAATTTGTAGATCAATTTTGAGAGTATTGACAGTAATAACAATATTGAGTCTTCCAATACCTTAACAGGAGATGTCTTTACATTTATGCAGATCTTCTTTCAATAATGTAGTTTTAGCTTTCAGTGTATCTTACACTTCTTTCCATAAAATTATATCTAAACAAACATTGTATTATTTTTGGTGATGTCATAAAATGGAATTTTTGCCTGACAATTTTGCTTTACTGTGGTAAACTACTCAACACATGAAATTTATTACTTTAAATATTTTTGAGTGTACAGTCAATGGCATTAAGTACATTCACATCTTTGTGCATCTATTATTACCATCAAACTGCAGAACATTTTCATCCTCCCAAACTGAAACTCAGTCCTAAACATTGACTTACTATTCCCCCTCCCTCCAGCCCCAGGCGACTACCTTTCTACTTTGTCCCTATGAATTGACTACTGTAGGTACCCCATAAAAGCACAATCATCCAATACTTGTCCTCTTGTGACTGGCTCATTTAAGTTAGCATAAGGTTGTCAAGTTCCATCCATATTGTACCATGTGTCAGAATTTCATTCCCTTATAAAGCTAAATAATTTTCCATTGTATGTATATACCACCATATGTGTATACTGTTGATGGACATTCGAGTGTTTTCACCTTTCGGCTATTGTGAATAATGCTGCTAAGAACATGGGTGTCCAAATATCTGTGAGTCCATGCTTTCAGTGCTTTGGGGTATATACCTAGATGTGTAAATTCAGGATAATATGGTAATTCTATGTTTAATTTTATGAGGAACCACCATACCACTTTCCACATGGGCTGTAGCACTTCTACATTTCCACCAGCAATGCACAGGGGTTCCAATTTCTCCACATTCTCATCAGAACTTGATATTTTCTGAAATTTTTAATTAATAGCCATCCCAATAGGTTTGGATGAGTATCTAGGTGGATTGCAATTCCCTAACAATTAGTGACGTTGAGCAACTTTTCATATGCTTATTGTCCATCTATGTATCTTTTTTGAAGGAATGTCTATTCAGGTCTTTTGCCACTTTTAATTGGATTTTATGTTTCTTTGTAGCTGAGTTGTAGGAATATTTTACATATTCTACGTAATAGTTTTCATCAGATATATGATTTGTGAACATTTTCTCTTATTCTGTGGGTTAGCTTTTTACTTTATCAGTAGTTTCCTTTGATGCACAACAGTTTTTAATTTATCTACTTTTTTCTTCTGTTGCCTGTGCTTTCAGTTTCATATTCAATAAATCGTTTCTAAATCCAAAGTTATGAATATTGCCCCCTTTGTTTTCTTCTAAGAATTTTATAGTTTTAGCTCTTGACATTTAAATCCTTGGTTCATTTGGAGTTCATTTTTTTTTAAGGTGTAAGTAAGGGTCCAACTTCATTCTTTTGCATATTGATATCCAGTTATCCCAATATTATTTGTTGAAAAGACCGTCCTTTCTTCCCTTGAGTGGTCATGGCATCCTAATTGAAAATCGTTAGACTGCATATGTGAGATTTTATTTCTGGACGCCTTATTTTTTCCGCTGGCAAATTTCAGTTTTCTAATTTCGTTGCCCAAGTAATATATCAACTTTCAGGAAGGTACAAAAGAGCACCTCCAGGGCTCTTGTTTTTAAACTTTATAATGGTGATGTTGAAATTGATCATCCAAATGAAATCTCATACTACAAGTCATCAGAGTGGACGATGCTATCATAATTTTCCTCCAACTGAAGAATCAGTGAATGAACAGAATATTTCTAGTAACAAAAAGGAAATATGATATTCTCATCCAGTTAATCATACTTCAGCACGTAATATTTTGTCACAAATACCTAGAACGTTCCGTATTGTAAAGAAGATCTAGGGTCTCGGGTTAAAATGGCGAGTAGGCCTGCCGTTGCAGCATCAAGCAAGTGGCTGGAGGGTATTCGAAAATGGTATTACAATGCTGCCGGGTTCAATAAACTGGGCTTAATGCGAGATGATACGATATATGAGAATGAAGATGTAAAAGAAGCCATAAGAAGGCTTCCTGAGAACCTTTATAACCACAGGGTGTTTCGCATTAAGAGAGCACTGGACCTGACCATGAGGCAGCAGATCTTGCCTAAAGAGCAGTGGACAAAATATGAGGAGGATAAATTCTACCTTGAACCATATCTGAAAGAGGTTATTCGGGAAAGAAAAGAGAGAGAAGAATGGGCAAAGAAATAATCATGTAGTCTAAATCTGGATGCAGCTATCCTAAAGTATTTTTATGAAGTTGGTTAAACCTGAAATGTACAATGTAGAACTATCTGGGCTGTAAATGTATTACTTTAAATAAATCTCTATTATAATTAAAAAAAAAAAAAAAAAAGAAGATCTAGGATAGTATCTTTTCACCTTTTATTACATTGGGGCATGAACATTTATTTGATATGATTCACAAGTGGACAAATATACATGCAAAGTTGACTGAAAGGAGTTAGTTAGATGATGTAGGAATGATAAACATTGATTAATCGTTTTAATTGGTGTTTATAAATATAAAATAAAAATATGTCCTATTATAGTACAACATTATTTACAATAGCTCTAAAGAAAGTGAAATAACAAATACGAAAAAATAAAATGTACAGTATCTGGTGAAAATTACAAAATTATGCTGAAGGAAATTAAAGAAGACATATAAATGGAAAGAAATACTGTGTTCATAGACAGGAAGATTCAATAGTAAATAATAAAAATGTGAAACTTCCTAAATTGATCCATAGGTTTAACACAATTTGCATCAAAATCACAGCAAAATTTTTTTTGTAAAAACATAGACAAGCTCAATGTATATGGAAAGGAGAAACCTTAAAATAGCCAAAACCATTTGGAAAAAGAAGAATGAAATGGGAAGACTCCCTTTTCCTGCTGTTCAAGATTACCCTATAACTACAATAATCAAAACAGTGTAGTATTGGTGGAGGGAATGACGCATAGATCAATAGAACAGAATAGGCATCTGAGAAATACATCAACACAAAAACGTCCAATTAATTTTTAACGAAGGTGCAAAATCAACACAGTGGGCAAAAGACAGCTTTTTCAAAGAATTGTGCTAGAAAAATTTGACGCCCATAAATCGGAAAATTAATCTCTCACCCTTTATAAAAAGTAACTCAAAACGGATCATGGGCTTAAATATAAAACATAAAACTATACCTTTTACAGATATCATAGCAAAAAATTTCAAGACTTAAGACTGACAAAGAATTCATATACTTGACACCAAACACATAGATCCAAAAAGGAAAAAAAGAAGAGCTTATCAAAATAAGAATAGGAAAAAAAAAAACCTTTGGGTCTGAGAAAAAAGCACTTGGAGAGAATACAGTCAAATCACAAATCCCACAAAATAGATGTTTATGTGAAAACTCAACATTTAATAAACAATACAATTAGCAAATGGGAAAAAGATATGAACAGACTTTTCACTGAAGTGGATATGCAGGTGCCAAATAAACACATTAAAGATATTCAATATCATTATCCATTAGGGAAGTACAAATTAAAAACACAATGAGATATTAAAACACACCAATAGAATGGCAAAAAAAAAAAAAAAAATAATGGTAACTTCAAATGTTGGCAAGGCTGCAAAAAACCCAGTCATTCATTTATCACTGGTGGGGATGTCAAAAAGTATATAGCCACTCTGCAAAAAGCTTGGCAGTTGCTTTTAAAATTATAAAGGGCTTACCATACACACAGCAATTTCACTCTCGGCCATGCTTCCCAGAGAATTAAACATTTATTTTCGTGCAGAATCTTCCACACAAATTTTTCATTGCAGATCTATTCATAATAACTAAAAATTGCCATCCACACAATGTCCTTCAATGGGTGAATAATTAAACAAAATATGCTACAGACATACAAAGGAATACTAGTCATCAATACAAAGGAATGAAGTGAGAGGAAAAGACAATCTCAAAAAGATACAAACTACATGGTTCCATTTATATAACATTCACGAAATAACATAATTGGAAAGATGAAGAGCAGTTCAGTGGTTGCCAAGAGTTCGGAAAGGGGAAAGAGGGAATCGGTGTAGCTATATAAAGGAGTAACAATATCAGGGGCCATGTAGTGATGATGCAGTTCTATATCTTGATTGCGATGGTGGTTACACAAATTTGAACATGTGGTGAAATTGTATAGAACTAAATATACGCACATGTGAATGCATACACACACGTATACCCAGATAAGTGTATGCATACTGGTGAAATGTGAATAAGGTCTATGTATTTCATCAATGTCCATTTCCTGGTTTTGATATTCTACTGTAGTACTGAAACATGTTCACATTGACTGAAGCTGAGTAAAGGATTCGTAAGACAGCCCTCTAAATCTTTCTGCAACTCTTTATGAGTGTATAATTATTTCAACCTGATAAGCTAACTAAAAATAACAGTGGGATATCATTACACATCTAAAGCTGGCAAAATAAAAAAATCGAACAAAACCACCAAAAACGACAGTACCAAATGCTTGTGAAGTGTGGGTCATCTGTGCAGAGCAACTGGGACTCTCACAGATGAATGGAGGGAAGGAACATGGCAAAGCCACTTTGGAAAATAGTTGGGCTGTTTCTTAAAAAAATTAAAAATACACTCATTAAAAAACATACACTGAGTAAACGAGCCAGCTATCTCACTTATAGGTATTATAGTGAGAACTTATACATAGACAAAAGCTCCTAGGTATTTACCCATCAAAAAGTGAGAACTTAAATACAGACGAAAACCTACGTGCACATGTTTACAGCGGCGTTATTCAAAACTGCCAAAATCTAGAAACAACCCAAATACCCTACAATGTGTGAATGGATAAACAAACTACATAGTTCATCTTTTCAATAGAAGGCTACTTAACAGTAATAAAGAATGAACTATTAAAACATATGCCGATGAGAATGAATCTCAAATGCACGTATGCTGTATAGGACATTCTGGTATAGGACATTCTGGAAAAGGCAAATCTATGGTGACAGAGACCGGGTCACTGGTTGCAAGGAACTGGCAGTGGGAGATGAATACAAAGGGCAGCAGCCAGAGGGAAGATCTGAGATATGGATCTGTTGTGCATCATGACTGTGGTGGTGGGAACGGAATACATACATTTTCCAATACTCATAGAACTATGTACCACAGAGTGAATGCTACCGTGTGTAAATTTTTTAAAAAGCAAAATATTCTTAACAAAAAATAAATATTAAAAAAGAGACAATGACTAATAATTTTTTCAAAATTTCCAGAAATACACCAACCTCTATATTCAAGAATCTCAGCCAAACCAAGCAACATAAATTCAAAGAAAAACTCATGTTGGTAAACCATAGTGAAACTATGGAAAATCAAAGATATCAAGTAAGTCTGAAACTCAGACAAGGAATGAAAGAAGCATTATATTATTGGGATGAATAATAAGAATGGCGGCTGCATTCTCATCACAAAACGGAAACCAGGATACAATGGGATTACATCTTTGAATTGCTGAAAGAAACAATTCTACTTCCAGTGAAAATACTGTTCTCAAATTATGAAAACATTTTAAAGACAAAAGCTGAGACAATTGATCACTACAAGGTACACACAAAAAGAAATAAAAAAGAGAGTTTTACAGGTTGAAAGGAAATGACCTACACAGAAATTTGAATGTGCTGGAGGAGTTGAAAAGCCCTAGAAAACGGTAAATAGGTTGGGATAAATGTAAATATTTACATTAAAATTCTTTAACATTTCATTGGCTATTTTAAGGCAAATACAATGCTGTATTGTCAGGTTTACAACATATACATAAATAAAATAAATTAAAACAGAAGCACAAAACAGAATCACAAATGATGGAAAGACCTTAATGGAATTAGTGTTCTGAGAATTTCACATTGTGAAGTTTAGAAAAATCAAACATGCTACAGTTGTTCACGAATGTTCACCAAATAAATTAAAAAATGTTTTGTGCCATCCACTGTCCATACACTTTGGATGTGGAAGACTTTATTATTTTTACCTTTCAATAGCAGAGTTAAAACTTGAAAGAGGCAACTCTGTTGTGAACTAGCACATCACAACAGTTCACATCCTTGGGATATACAGACTACATAATAAAACTATCACCTGTTCTATCATTTAACTATACCTATCTAGAAAACTCTGTTGTACAAATAGAAAAGTTCTGGAAACCACTGTTAAAATTAAGAGAAGATCTGTTAAAGTGTTCATGTCTAGATTTGAATTTAAACCATATACAAAATTTTGATTGACAATATGATCTAGAGCTGCACTGCCTAATTTAGTAGCTACTAATCACAAGTGACTATTTAAATTTATATTAGATAAAGTGAAATAAAATGGAAACTTTAGTTCCTTCGTTGCACTATCCACATGCTAGGTGCTCAATAGCCACACAGACCGTGGAGGTGTATACTATTCCTCTAAGTGCAGAAGGTTCTGTTGGAGTACCGTGATCTGGATACTAACCTGACGTAAGCCAAAACCCGTCATTGATACTTCCTCCTGGTGACGAAGGCGTTGGTTCACATTGTGGAGGAGCATATCCAACATCACAGTGACAGTTATGGAGAGTATTGCAAACCTGAAACCAAAACCAAATTTAAAAAGTGCATTTGATGTATAAGATAGAAATTAAACACAGTATTTGCTATTTTTAGTCAATGTAAATTATTAAAGTACTATAATTTAGTATATTATAGGTAGTTTTTTATATTAATGTGGAAAGCAATTCTTAAATTAAAAATTAATATAATAATATTCATGCAATATCTTTTCAAATGTCCCAGAGATTTTCTCTTATTTATCTCTTGTACTTTTAAATAAAAGTATATAATATTCTGATACAACTGAAATGACTTATTCTAGAAAGGCATAGGAATTATGAAGCTAGAAATTATAAAATAGTGGGAGTTTAAATATACTATGAATTGTGCTAGTTCAAAAAAATTAGCCAAGATAAGAGCCAATTTTTACAAAAAAAAAAAAAAAAATGGGGAAAAACAAAAGGGAGAAGTATTCTTAATAGACACAGATAGCAAAATTTATTTGGCTAGAAATAGGAAGGCTAGAAAATATCTATAAATGTGATCTGGTGGGTGAATTGAAAGAAGGGCCAGAAACAGAATAGAGAATCTAGAAATAGGCTCGTGAAAAACTTAACAAGAAATTAATTAAAATTAAGTAAGAGAGGAAAAAACAGAAAAGAAACTGTAAATAATAGGACATGTAAGTGATCTGGGAGAAAAAATTTTTAAAAGACACACAGGTCACTTTTCTCCTGGATTACTATATGAGATAGGAAGTATCAGTATGGCAGGAGACACTAGTCACACAGTTAAAGCCAAAGACATGCTTGGAAAAACTTACAAAGTTTACAAAATTTCTATTACCTGGTAGATAATTTCACAATGGATGGACAAATAGAAATGCAAATGGAAAATGTGACCATACATACTTAAGGACTGTATAATTAATTACTAAAGAAATGCAAGGTAACAATGGATTTAGCATGTTTGAAGAGATTCAAAAGACAGAGAAACTAGTCTGACCAGAATATGAGGAAATATGCATTTTTATTTTTTTATGCATATAAAAAAATATGCATTTTTTTTTAAAAAATTATTTATTTATTTTTGGCTGTGTTGGGTCTTCGTTTCTGTGCGTGGGCTTTCTCTAGTTGCGGCGAGCGGAGGCCACTCTTAATCGCGGTGCGCGGGCCTCTCACTGTCGCGGCCTCTCGTGGCGGAGCACAGGCTCCAGACGCGCAGGCTCAGTAGTTGTGGCTCACGGGCATAGCCGCTCCGCGGCATATGGGATCTTCCCAGACCAGGGCTCGAACCCGTGTCCCCTGCATTGGCAGGCAGATTCTCAACCACTGCGCCACCAGGGAAGCCCTGCATTTTTTTTTTTAATGCATATAAAAATATGCATTTTTACAGGTGAGACCAAAAACTGGTATAATATTTCTTGAAGACAATATAATATTAATGAAAATTTAAACGGTTACATATATTTGGCTCATCAGATTTCACTGCTAACAATTTAAGAAGTCAGATAAATGTGCAAAGGTGAAGGTACAACAGTGTCCACTGTACCATTAGTTACTATAGTTAAGTAAAAATTTAACATTATCTGAAAGTCCATCAGTGGATAACTTTTCAAATATAGTAAGGAAGAGACATGCAGGGAAACACATTGAAGCTGTTCAAGGATGAAGCAGATCATAATGAACAAGAAAGTCTGCTCCCATAAAAATATGAGATTATAAGTAATATGTATAATATATATTGTGTGTTTAAATACTTATCAGCACACATACACTCAATTATAAGCAATATTTTTACGTATGTATAAATGTATATGTGTAATCCTTAATGAGCTCATTTCCAAAATTTCATAATCTTAATCTAACATTATAATAATAGATTGTTTCATATTGAATTTTAGTACAAAGTTCAAAGGAAATTATTTGCTCATGAAGCCTATATGATCTGATTGAACACATAAATCACATACATACGTATGAATAATGGAGTCTGCTTTTCTTATTCGAGTTCAATTTTCCAAATACATTTCTACACCTCAAATAATTTTAAGCATTATTATACTGAAAAATGTTATTGACATGGATCAAAATAACTATACTTAAAAATAGAGTAACCATTATACATACCCCATGTCCATGGCACTTTATTTTGGAGATACAAGTTGCGTCTGAGCTGACAGTGACGTCTGTGCAAGATCCTCTGTTACAAAACTAAAATGTGAAAACCACCACCAACGACAAAAATTTTAAATTTAAAGTCAAGAGTTGAACAATTGTACTTGGTATGAAAATTAGATGCACAAGATATATATACCTCAGATGAATCTGGATTTCAGATCTGCTCATTCTAATAAAAGAACTTGGAGTCAAATGGTGTGTTGTTACCTTATCAAATATTGTATTTTGAGAATCAGAAACCATTTTTTCCCTTGAGGGAGCAGAATCATGCATTTATCGATATTAATTGGTGTAAGTACAAAAACAGCCAACTTGTATTGACTGTTGGTAATGAGCTAGGATCTGTCTTTGCACTTTCTATATATTTTTATAATATATACTCATATTGACCCTGTGAAGGAGATATTTTCATCTTCATTTTATATTTGATGAGAATTAAATGTATACTTTTAAGGTCACACCACCACTGACTGACAGAGCCAATATTCAGTACAAGAACTACTTTACTCACAGAGCCCAATGATCAATGCTCAATACCAGTGTTCCTGTCATTTTCACATTTTTTTCCCAACTTTAATGACCATATCTCTTATCTTTTGCATTAGGAGAGGTGACCTTGAGAAATTTATTTAATCTTCCTTACCTCAGTTTATCCATCTTTGAATTTGGAATAATAATTTTAACTATCTCAAGGTTATGAAGGTGAAATAGCTTGTTACGGATAAAGGAACAAAAGCGGTGTTTGGCACACAGTAAATGCTCACTAAATATAGGATATTATCTTAATTATTTATTTATTTAACCTGATTTCTATGTAGACTCTATGTTAATATTTGTCTATCCAAATTTCAATTTGACTGTCTTCAGGAGAATCTACTATCTGATGGATTTTCTTAAGTATCTGGTAGAATACCCCGTATCTGATGAATAGTCTAAAAATATCATTATTTTCTATCACCATTGCTAATTAAGGAAAGAACAAATATCAGCTTGTTCATTAACTGAAAGTGCTCTGATAAAGCCAGCAAGGATAACAAAATGTTGGACAAACCAGCATTACCCGTCCACAAAACTATTTTCATTCTAGTGTTCTTAACATTGTCATTGAGGCAATACCAGTCATACTTCCCTGGCTTGTTTTTAGGAGAAAGATAAGCCAGGAAAAGTTAAGAACCATGCTTCTGATATAATTTCTTTCAACTAAACAGATCGATTTGTAGCTGGCTCTTTTGTAATGACAGGAAAAGCAAAAGACACTATGAAAATACTTAGCCTTGGTCAGTGGTTGGGACAGTGATTTGAATATTAACTAACACATAAGAGTTCCCTCTTTAAAAAAGAAACATTAATAGTGTCCCAGAAGAAATCACATCACAGTTCAAAAAAAAAAAATCCTTGATATAACTAAAAAAATATTTCCTGAGGAGAAAAACTTGGGTTATGTAAGCAAGTTTTCATACAGTTCTGTGTGTAAGAATGGGTAAGGAAAAGACAGTTAATTTTATTCATTCAGTCATTGATTAGCTTATCTATTTTTGGACAATTACATGCCCCAGACATTTTTCTTCAAGTTTGAAATGATTATGTTAAGAAGATATGCTTAATACTCCTCACCTTCTTATATGAGCTACAATCAGTTTGATAAACTCCTGTTCTGTCTTCTAAATAAACAATTCAAAGAAGCCTTCTATCACAACCAATATTGAGCAAACTTGCATTGCTGGAATAATGCCTATCTTCGTGTAATATATTATTCACTTAATATATTACAGTATTAAATTTAGGAGTATAACATTTATAATTTTTATTATAATTGACAAGGAAGACATACTCTTCTTTATGTTGATAGATAAGAAATAAAATCTCTTTTTCTCTTTTCTTATCTATCAATTGATAGACTGATTTTTACAAAGGACCCACATTTGAAGACAAGGTGGTAAAGAAGCCTTTACTATCGAACCTCTCTGAAAACAACTGAACACTGTAGAATAACAAATGAACATAAAGTATATCCTTGATGACTTTTAAAAATAACCACAGAATGATTCCAATTCAAATTCACAGACTTGGCACCCACAATAGCCCCCCTTTTCCCAATAAATGAGAGTAAAGGAAAACCAGAAAGAGACATTTAGAAGAGGAGAGAGTAAAGGACTTCCTGGGATTTTGAAATAAAATGAAGGTCACTGTTGGATGAGATGAAGTGAGAAAGCAACCACAGGGAACACAGTGGCAAAGGGGAGAGCCTAGGTGATCAGCCTCACACTGCTTTAGAGGAGCTGCAGCCTCAGAGTCCTAAGGAAAAGCAGGAAGAAGAGCTGAAAGGGCAAGATGGGAAAGGGTGGCTAAAATGTGGAACTATCAATGGAAGTCTGCGCACAAAACCACAGAACTAGTTAGCTCTCAGTATCCATTACTCACCTGCCCCCTTCTCTCAGTTACAGAACACAGTCAACACAACACTTTATCCCAAGGGAGACAATTTAGAAGAGTATTTTGTTTCATAAAGCAATTGAGTTAATGGTGACTACAGAATACGGGCTTGTCCAGTGGTCTGTCCTCCAGAATTGGTACTATCCAATTAAACTACTGGAAGTACCACGGCCTAAAAGCCAGCTTCCAAAATAGAGACTGTCATATTATTAGAGCGGGGCGGGGGGGACACAGGCCAAATGGCAGGAAACCATACATCTTGTAAACAGCGGGAGCCCACAGGCAGACAAAAGAAAAGCAGAAACCTCCAGACAGACAGGAAGCCACACATTTTGGGGTGATAAATGTCCTGGAAGCAGACAAAGAAAGGTGGGAAAAGGCAGGAATCTCTGGCATCTCAATGCAACCTGTTGTCATTAGGCCCTCGTTACAATAAAATTACCTTGCAGATAATAAGCTTCCATCATGCACTGACTCCATGACACTTCCAATCAAGGCTAAATAAGGACAAAAATCCCTCCTACCCTCGGGAAGGTGGAGCTGGGATAAAAATCAGGGAATTTTGACCCTAAACCCTTCCCTCTCCGTTGAATATTCCACCCCTTCATTTCTACGCTCCACATAACTGGCTTGCCAAAAAACTCAGGGCAGCTACTCACCTGAGCCTGCCCGCTCTCCCCTAGAGAGCATACTATTGCTTACATAAATCCTTGCTTTGCCTTCTTGACTTCCCTATCTTGTCTCTGAATTCTTCCTGTGACGAGACAAGAACCTACTCCCTGGTAACAATGTGACAAACTTCAGTTGCCTAGAGAGAGCTGCCGATTAGAATTTTTATTAAAAAGGCTGTGGGATCAAAAAGTCATTGTCAGCTTAAAGCTCCTCCAGACCAAGCAGGAAAAGTCCAAGTCTTTGTTTTTCCTTTCCTTCCCTTCCTTTCCCATCCCCCCTTTCTTTCTTCTTTACCCTCCATGGGGACATTGCCCAGTTGGGCATGGGCTAATGAATGGACTTTCCCAGGCAGAGAATCTTGCAGGAGAAATGGATAAACTGTAATGCTTTTAGTGGTCAAACAGGGCTGGTGTGAGAAAGCAGAGGTCTTTTAAATAAATGGCTCATTTTTCCACAGGACATTTGCTGAATTTAAATGTTATGTGGGATGATAGAAGGCTAGTTATCTAGCGTAGCAATTTTCTATTAGTATTTGTATGTCTAGTGCCCATATGGTTTTATTCCAAATGTTACTGTAATTGTGTTTATCCAGTATATAAGATGCTGCCTCACTCTAATTCTAAGATTAGTTTTCTCTGTCGTTAGTTTTCAGAAATTTTATTATGCTGTATCTTACTGGATTTCACTGGGTTCATTCTATATCATGTACTTTCAGCTTCTTGCATCTGTGGGTTTATGCCTTTTGAAAACCTTCCAGGCATTATTTCCTCAAATACTTTTCCATCCTTAAGTTCCTTTTCTTATTCTTCTAGGATATTAGAATGGCTATTATCATAAGGACAAGGAATAATAAGTGTTGGCTTAGAACTGGAGTAAAGGGAACACTTGTTCCCGTTTGTGGGAATGTAAATTGGTGTAGCCACTATGAAAAACAGTACAGAGGTTTGTCAAAAAGTTAAAAATGGAACTACCATTGGTCAACTACCATGACCCAGCAATTCCACTTGTAGGCATTTATCTGAAGAAAATGAAAACACTAACTCAAAAATATATCTGCATCTTAATGTTCATTTAAGCATTACTTATAATAGCCAAGATGTAGAAGCAACTAAAGTGTCCACCAGTGGATGAATAAAGAAAATATAGTATATATACAAAAATATAGTATAGGTACACAACGGAATATTTTTCTGCCATAAAAAAATGAAACCTTGC
The DNA here is from genome assembly GCF_028021215.1 of Eschrichtius robustus. Classification (NCBI taxonomy): domain Eukaryota; kingdom Metazoa; phylum Chordata; class Mammalia; order Artiodactyla; family Eschrichtiidae; genus Eschrichtius; species Eschrichtius robustus. Next base: position 31,368,719 of record NC_090844.1, on the reverse strand, counting down.
TAGCTGTGACAACATGGATGGACCTTGAGGGCATTATGCTAAATGAAATAAGTCAGACAGAGAAATATAAATACTGTATAATCTGACTTATATGTGGAATCTTAAGAAGCATAAAAACAAAACAACACAAGCTCACAGATACAGAGTACAGATTGGTGGTTGCCAGGGGTGGGATTTGGGGGGTTAGGCACAAACTTCAAGTTATAAAAATAAATAAGTCATGGCGATGTATGGTGCAGTATGGTGATTACAGTTACTAATACTGTACTCTGTATTTGAAACTTGGTAAGAGAGTGAATCTTAAATTTCTCATCATAAGAAAAAAATTATAGCTACATATGGTGACAGATATTAATTAGACTTGTGGTGACCATTTTGAAATATATACAAGTATGAATCATTATGATGTACATGTGAGGCTAGTATAATGTTATATTTCAATAATGTAGAAAAATATAGTAACAAATAGTAATACATTTCAAAAAATAGACAAAAAGATGTGATAATATATTTGACTTCTTACACATTTCTAAATCACTTTCCAGAAAGTATGTGCTAATTTATACTTGGTTTAGGATGATAATAAGTTGTGCTTCTCACCATTAATTATTATTTTCAATTCCTAACTGATTAGACGAACACAATTGTTGGATATTCATTTTTATTTCACCAACTTAGAAGCTCCCTGATCTCAGTGTTCCAAGTTTCTACAGAGTTCAATCTCCAGCCATGCTACTCTCCTTAGTGGAATTTGTGAGTAGAACTAAAAGTTCCATTCCTTTAATCAGTTGGTCTTTCTGGTAACCAGCACCATCCTGAAGCCATCGAGATGCCCCACCCTGTTACTCCATTAGCATAAATTCGGTTTGATCAGAAGGGGCTCATTATGAATAACAACAAAAAAATTCTTATCAGTCAGGAAATTCCAAGGGGTTTAGGATCTTTGTGCCAGAAACCAGGGGCAAAGACAAAATTATTTTTTTGGCGTTATGCCCCGTATAGAAGCCATTAGAGTGCTTTCTTTCTAATTAATGAATGATTAAATTAGTTAATGAATTTATTTATTTACTTTGCCATACTTTAGTAAACATTTTGGCACTTTGTTTTTGTTTTTGTTTTACAGTGATATTTTCCAAGTGTATTTTTTTTTAACTTCTTTATTGGAGTATAATTTCTTTACAATGGTGTGTTAGTTTCTGCTTTAAAACAAGGTCAATCAGCTATACGTATACATATATCCCCATATCTCCTCCCTATTGCATCTCCCTCCCGAGCTCCCTATCCCACGCCTCTAGGTGGTCACAAAGCACCTAGATGATCTCCCTGTGTTATGCAGCTGCTTCCCACTAGCTAGCTGTTTTACGTTTGGTAGTGTATATATGTCCATGCCACTCGCTCACTTCATCCCAGCTTACCCTCCCCGTGTCCTCAAGTCCATTCTCTACATCTACATCTGCGTCTTTATTCCTGTCCTGCCCCTAGGGTCTTCAGAACCATTTTTTTTTTTTTTTTTTTTGTAGATTCCATATATATGTGTTAGCATACGGTATTTGTTTTTCCCTTTCTGACTTACTTCACTCTGCATGACAAACTCAAGGTCCATCCACCTCACTACAAATAACTCAATTTCGTTTCTTTTTATGGCTGAGTAATATTCCATTGTATAAATGTGCCACATCTTCTTTATCCATTCATCTGTCGATGGACACTTAGGTTGCTTCCATGTCCTGGCTATAGTAAATAGAGCTGCAATGAACATTGTGTTACATGACTCTTTTGGAATTATGGTTTTCTCAAGGTATATGCCCAGTAGTGGGATTGCTGGGTGGTATGGTAGTTCTATTTGTAGTTTTTTAAGGAACCTCCATACTGTTCTCCATAGTGGCTGTATCAATTTACATTCCCACCAACAGTGCAAGAGAGTTCCCTTTTCTCCACACCTCCTCCAGCATTTATTGTTTGTAGATTTTTTGATGATGGCCATTCTGACCGGTGTGAGGTGATACCTCATTGTAGTTTTGACTTGCATTTCTCTAATGATTAGTGATGTTGAGCATCCTTTCATGTGTTTGTTGGCAATCTGTATATCTTCTTTGGAGAAATGTCTATTTAGGTCTTCTGTCCATTTTTGGATTGGGTTATTTGTTTTTTTGATATTGAGCTGCATGTGCTGCTTGTAAATTTTGGAGATTAATCCTTTCTCAGTTGCTTCATTTGCAAATATTTTCTCCCATTCGGAGGGTTCTCTTTTCGTCTTATGTTTTCCTTTGCTGTGCAAAAGCTTTTAACTTTCATTAAGTCCCATTTGTTTATTTTTGTTTTTATTTCCATTTCTCTAGGAGGTGGGTCAAAAAGGATCTTGCTGTGATTTATGTCATACAGTGTTCTGCCTATGTTTTCCTCTAAGAGTTCTATAGTGCCTGGCCTTACATTTAGGTCTTTAATCCATTTTGAGTTTATATTTTGTGTGTGGTGTTAGGGAGTGTTCTAATTTCATTCTTTTACATGTAGCTGTCCAGTTTTCCAGCACCACTCATTGAACAGGCTGTCTTTTCTCCATTGTATATTCTTGCCTCCTTTATCAAAAATAAGGTGACCATATGTGAGTGGGTTTATCTCTGGGCTTTCTATCCTGTTCCATTGATCTATATTTCTGTTTTTCTGGCACTTTATTTTAAATGATCTTCAAAGGGATGGCATATTACTTTAAAATGTAGTCAACACCAGTATGTTACTTTGTGATTACTTCATTATTTTTATGTGAGAATATCTTTTCCCATTCTGAGATAAGTTTACTATTCACTTCCATTTTTCTCTTATTTTTTCTTTTCTTAAAATATTATACCTCCATTTAAATTATTTAAATTTAAATGTGAGATAATTGTGTACTGTTTTACATTAGTCAACTACATTTTCAATGGTACTAGTTTAAATCATCTATTATGTTTCTTCAAATGTTTAACAAAAAGAAAAACAAATAAAGCTAAACTCTGTTTTATTCTTGTGTCTTGAGAAAGGGCAAATTGTTAACAAGTATATTGTGCTTTTGGAAAAAGAATTAGGGAAGTAGGCTAATGAGCAAATAAATATTTTACTTTTATTACAATCAAATTAATTATCTTTGTTGTTCCTATTATTCAGGTTTTTCTGACCTGCTTTTGGGGTGTATTATTTGATTCTTTTCTCTTCCTTGTTTTACACAAATTATTGCAGAACAGATGTTGGCCTAACAAAGAGGTTAAGTAAGATACTCAAGTGTGAGAAAACAACTTTAAATATCTATGGTAAAATTCATAATGAAAAATGACAAAAAGTAAAGCGAGTGTTCCTTTGATCAATAGAAATTTTGACCTTTAAGGCTTAAGATCATGACGCAGCAACCAAAATTGGTAACAATTACAAATTAAAAATCTTAAGTGCGCTCTCTCTCTCTCATACACAAACACACATACACAGACACTAAGATGCTCACATACCATGTATAGAATCAAGAAGAATTTGTGTTTACCTGATTTGGACCACACATAGTGCCATTCTTTACATAGGTATAATCGTCTCGGAAGGTTATTGGTGTCGAATTTCTTAGATGTGCACTTAGACACACAATGCCTCCAAGGAAAGTATACTGAGTATCAAAATTTTTAAATGGCACTACTTCTGTACGTGTCCAGAGACAAACTAACTTTCCACAATAGACATCCCTGTAATATAACACAGTAAAAATTACCCATATGTCACTTAGCAACACAATATATTGTTTAAATAACAGTTCAGAACATGAGGATAATTCACAATGTTATTCAGGGCATAACACCAAAGCTATTCAGAACATACACCATCTTACTGGTGTGAGGTGATATTGTAGTTTTGATCTGCATTTCTCTAATGAGTAGTGATGTTGAGCATCCTTTCCTGTGTTTGTTGGCAATCTGTATATCTTCTTTGGAAAAATGTCTATTTAGGTCTTCTGCTCATTTTTGGATTGGGTTATTTGTTTTTTTGATATTGAGCTGCATGAGCTGCTTGTAAATTTTGGAGATTAATCCTTTGTCAGTTGCTTCATTTGCAAATATTTTCTCCCATTCGGAGGGTTCTCTTTTCATCTTATGTTTTCCTTTGCTGTGGAAAAGCTTTTAACTTTCATTAAGTCCCATTTGTTTATTTTTGTTTTTATTTCCATTTCTCTAGGAGGTGGGTCAAAAAGGATCTTGCTGTGATTTATGTCATAGAGTGTTCTGCCTATATTTTCCTCTAAGAGTTTTATAGTGCCTGGCCTTACATTTAGGTCTTTAATCCATTTTGAGTTTATTTTTGTGTGTGGTGTTGGGGAGTGTTCTAATTTCATTCTTTTACATGTAGCTGTCCAGTTTTCCCAGTACCACTTATTGAAGAGGCTGTCTTTTCTCCATTGTATATTCTTGCCTCCTTTATCAAAAATAAGGTGACAATATCACCTTACACCAGTCAAAATGGCCATCTGCAAAAAAATCTACAAACAATAAATGCTGGAGAGGGTGTGGAGAAAAGGGAACCCTCTTGCACTGTTGGTGGGAATGTAAATTGATACAGCCACTATGGAGAACAGTATGGAGGTTCCTTAAAGAACTAAAAATAGAACTACCATACGACCCAGCAATCCCACTCCTGGGCATATACCCTGAAAAAACCGTAATTCAAAAAGAGTCATGTACCACAATGTTCATTGCAGCACTATTTACAATAGCCAGGACGTGGAAGCAACCTAAGTGTCCATCGACAGATGAATGGATAAAGAAGACGTGGCAGATTTATACAATGGAATATTACTCAGCCATAAAAAGAAACGAAATTGAGTTATTTGCAGTGAGGTGGATGGACCTAGAGTCTGTCATACAGAGTGAAGTAAGTCAGAAAGGAAAAACAAATACCGTATGGTAACACATACATATGGAATCTGAAAAAAAAAAAAAGTTCTGAGGAACCTAGGGTCAGGACAGGAATAAAGACACAGTCGTAGAGAATGGACTTGAGGACATGGGGAGGGGGAAGGGTAAGCTGGGACGAAGTGAGAGAGTGACACTGACATACATACACTACCAAATGTAAAATAGGTAGCTAGTGGGAAGCAGCCACGTAGCACAGGGAGATCAGCTTCGTGTTTTGTGACCACCTAAAGGGGAGGGATAGGGAGGATGGGAGGGAGACGCAAGAGGGAGGAGATATGGGGATATATGTATATGTATAGCTGATTTACTTTGTTTTAAAGCAGAAACTAACACACCATTGTAAAGCAATTATATTCCAATAAAGATGTTAAAAAAAATTAAAAAAAAAGAACACACACCATCTTATGAGGTGCACCATATAAATTTATCTTTATATACTATATTCATCTCTCATTTGTATTAAGTGATTCTTTGCAGTACACACACGTACACATACAGTGCATTTGGAAAATGTATATTTTTCTAAATACACACCGATAATTACAAAAACGACCATAACAGTTTCCAAAGTCATCTGTATGCATATTCACTTCTTGTGAACATAGAGCAGAAGCCCCCTTCGAAACTGAAAATATAAATAAAGTTTCAATTACTCATCTTAAAAAAAAAACATTAAAAATTAAAAGCGTGGTAGATTCATACAAAGACATTTAGACAACAAAGCCCAGGCAGTGTCATCTACTATAAATATTTGGTGCCATCTACTGGCTATATATGAAGGAGAAACACTTAACTAAAAACTAGCTACTCGAGAATAGAAATTGTTATTATCGTCCAGAAATGATTAAGAAGTAAAACAATCATTTGCTCACTTATCTGTAATTCTAATAGTCTACTCCATTTCCATCAGTCACCTGAAACTTGACAAATATCCTATTCTTTTTGTCTCGTACTTACTAGATCTATTTTACCTCCTGACATAGGTCAAAGATGCTTTGTTTTGCAATTTTATCTCCAAATTTAGATTTAAGCAATAATTATTATTATGGCTATAGGGTGCATTACTGACTTAAGAAACAAATATAGTTTAAAAATAAACCTCAGAAAATAAATACAACCATTACATTTTCCAAACAACTCCGCACACTGTTTATCTGTATCTTGGCATATTCCTTGATAGCAAAAGGCAGTCTTATTATTGCACAGTTCTAAATCAGCAGATTTCATATCAGGTACACAAAACTCAGCTATCCCATTGCAAAATTCTGGAAAATCACACATATCCGTGCTTTTCCTACATACATGTCCTCTTTCAGCTATCTGTGAGACAAAGAAAACCAAATATTTGTTTTTAAAGTAGTAAAACAAAATATAAAAATTTAAATAGGAGGATTGTATTTGTAACTATCAATTCAATTATTAATACATTTGTAAGTATTTAAAGTTAAATTATGAATTTACTTAAAAGTTCTGGTGGAATAGATCGTAAAGAAGCCAAATGTCTATCAATGGATAAACAAATTGTCGTATGGACAATGGAATATGTTCAGCCACATAAAGGAATAGAGTACTGGTTTATGCTACAAGGTGATTGAAACTTGAAAACACTGTATTTAGCGAAGAAAACCAGACACAAAGGTCACACATTGTATGGTTCTACCTATATGAAATGTCCAGAGTAGGTAAATCCATAGAGGCAGAATGCAGATTGCTGGTTGCCAGGGACTGAGGGGAAGGGAGAAAGGAAGGTACGTGTGTAATGGGTCAGGGTCTCCTGTTCGGATGAGGAACCTGCTATGGAACCAGGTCGAGGTGGTTGCACAACATTGTGGACGCACTAAATGCTACTGAATTGTTTGTTCACTTGAAAACGGTTAATTTTGTATTGTGTGATTTGCACTTCAATTTAAAACAATGGCTCTGGTGAAAGTTCTCATAGTCAAAATGCTCTGGTTATCCTGAATATTTACTCCAAGATAAATAGAAAATATTTGATATAAAACTACGTGTGTTTGTTTTCCAGCTTTTGATTCTTGGGGACTAATTAGTTGCACTCCTGAGATGTTCTAACTAACTCATATGCCAGTCTTTACCATGTTTCTAAAATGTTTCTTAATTTTGACATCTTTATCCTTTTAGCATTTCAAGTAATTTTCCTTTCAGGACTAACTCCACTTTCACCATGAGGAGTTTATAAATCACATGAAACTGCTGCTGACTCAGGATGATAATCGGAACACTTCTCCCTAGACACAGTGGTGGGAATTTAACTTAGAATGTAGCGGTGGGTCAGGGTTTCTGCCACTACCAGGGGTGGAGATGGATGTTGGGAAACAGGATTCCTCTGCTCTTCTGAAATATCACACACTATGGACTAGAAAAGCCAGGAACTGCAATGAGCTATCTGTGCTGCCTACAGGAAAAGCTTGTTTGAGAACTGCCAACAAAAAGGCAAGGATATCCAACAGACGTAGAATAAGAATCCTGTTGCTCCTGTTCCAAACAAAGATTCACCTGGGCACAAAGCTAGACTCATGCCTTACTTAAGCTTCATAAGTGTTTGTTTGTTATTCTTTGCTTGGCTGTTCATCAAGATACAACTGACCCATGATAACTGGTGTTATGCAGTACCAATCACAGTTTCTTAAATTTCATATAGGAATGTCTGAGTACTGGCTAAAAACATATTAATCACTGTTATGTGTCAGAAAAACAGCTGGTTAAACTATTGGTCTTCCATGTCTTTGCACTTGGACTTGTGTCCATCTAAAATGAAAATTTATAGGAAAAAAACTGGATCAGATCACTAAATTGTAGACAAAAGTCAGTGGAAACTAGCCTAGCTGAGAGTGGACAGAGAAGAAAATAGAGAGCCTTTTAAGCTTATGGCCACCCGTAAGAGAGCAGAGTGTAAGGCACCTGTGAGCCTTTAAATGACAGCAAAAGCCACATTCCGTGCTATAATACATAATAAAATTAATGTGAACTAACACAGTGCATTTAGCTGTTACCCTGAAGCCCTCCCTAGTAACTTATACTATGAATTTTCGTTCGACCAAATGTAGCAATTACCTCTGTTGTAAAGAATTATCCTTTGAGATGTAGGTAGAGGGCAATGGACTGTTTAGAAAAGTCTGACTGCTCAGTCCCACTGATTTGGAGACAAAGACTAAGATGAGAGCTCTTGTGAAGGAAAGGGCAGCAAGGTTTATTGCTGAGAAGTGGAAACCCTAGGCTGGCCTCTACTTTCATGTGTCTTGAAACAAATGACCACTGACTTTAAAAACTAGCCCACTGAGTGAAAAAGAACATGCATAGAACAAAGTAAAATGATGTTAGGAGAGATTTCATGGACAAAGAAAAAACAAACTTGGCAGCAAAACTTCTAATTAATCAGTCTTTATGTTTGTCATAGACCCCTGAAAGTGACACAAAAAAGGTGAGTCGCTAAAATGAAGCAATCCCTAGAAAAGATTTTACCCAGTCTCCTATCAGATGTGGCTATGAAGGAAAATTGAATGGAAAACTTCCAAAGGGAAGTCAAAGATTCAGTCAGTCACTTCCAGGGTCTTGCCAAAGCTAATCTTCACTATTAGATATGCTACATATTGCTGACTATTCTATATGGATTCCTTTTCTGCTACTTTCAAAGTGAGGGGTTTTTATTATTATTGTCTGTATTCAAATATTGCATGTCAAGTGTGTGTTGGGTGGCTTATTCATAATTTTGTCATAAATCGTTCAATCATGAAGAGCTACATTCAGGCACGACCAAGAGGAACTCATAGCACCCAAACTGTCTGGAATTGTTATTAAATGCAGTAACAGGATGGGTCTTGAGTAGAGACTGAAACAATACAGTAAGAGGCAGCACTACGAAAGAGGTTGAAAAAGATCTAAGGACCTTCTCTCAGTTCTGAAATCCACTGTGTATGAATCAAGTACATAAAGTAATATAATTTGAAACATGAGTAAAAATAAAAGCGAAAAAAAAAAAGCTACAAAACGCACCCACAAGAACGCAAAAATTTCATGAAAGAAAATAAGGCAATATTTTGAAAACTTACCTGACAAGTTTTTCTGTCACAGCATGGTCCTGTACCACACTCTGCATCTCCAATCAGAAAACATGTTAGGGCATCACAGCATTTTTTATGAGAGCAGTGCTAAAAAGCAAATGCAATCAATTTAAATAAAAGGAATTTTCAATCAAATAAATCATTTTATTTATTGTCATAATATACTAATAGACTAAAGTCTCTAAGTTAATTACAATCACAGTATAATTTTTACTTCTGTATCTATTTTTAACACCACTTAATATGTATATCTAAACTTAATATATTTTGCTATAGAAAAAAAGATGGCAATGAAATTATTCATGATTCCATGCTCAAGAACTTGAACTGTTAAAAATGTAATGCAATTTATTTCAATCTCTGTGTTCATAAATATAGGAATTGTAAATTTTGAGTTTTTTTTCACTTACTACATCATAAGTAGTTATCCATCTTATGTAGTCTCTTCAAGATATCATTCTGTGAATATATAATAATTTTTGGATGTGACAAAATAGAGGTTTCTAAATTACAACAGCATATTATTGTTGTAAATGCATTTCAAAGAAATTTTTTGTCATTTTTTTAGCTCTAAGATTGTATATGAAAGATTGATTCTAGAAGTTATTAGGTCAAAGAATTTAAAAATATTAAAGGCTCTTCATAATATACACTATTTCCTTCTTTCTATATAGTTATCTATTCAGTGTAAGAGTGATGTTAAACAAGACCGATAATATTTTAAAATAAGTAAAGTGGATAGGCACAAATTACTAAGTGTTTCTGTTTCAGTTTTATTAATTTTATTATTAATGTGCTGAACATTTTACATATCTGCACAATCTGTTTTATACTTTTATGCATACTTTTTGTTGAAGTATTCTTCTGTTTATTTCCTTTATTTGTAAGCAGTTTTATATTAATGATGTTAACCCCTAGCCACTAATATATTTTACAGTGTTTTACAATTTGTCATGACAATTTATTTCTATTTTGGCAGGTTCTGTTTTTTAATTTTTTTGTTATTATGATATTGTGAAATCTGCCAACTGCCAACTTTCTTTGGGATTTGTTCTAAAAGTTTATGTATAAAACCTTCCTCCACCCTATCCCCAGTAAATATGTGAAGGTACAGTGTGTGTGTGAAAGTTTTGTGTTATATATATACATATATGTGTGTATATATGTATTTTTATTTGACATTAAATATTTTGAATAGTATGTTGTAAAAGTAACTATAATAATGTATCTTTTCCCCCCAAAATTAAATTATCAGTTGTGTTTATAGAATAATAATTTATTCCTGATATTTTATTATACCTGGATACTTATATAATGTCCTATATAAAATTAAATATAATGTCTTCAATTACATTAACTGCATACTATTAAAGTATATCCCAAATTCTATTACTATATAACACTGTAATATTTACAGGAATCAGATGATATTCTTTTTTCATTTTCATGTTTCATTATTACGAAGAATGTGTTATGCTTCACAATATAAATATTTTAATGAAAACTATCAAGAGAACTTAGTGAAGGTGGAAGATTAAACACACAGTAAACATTAACATTGGGGAAAATAAAACAAAAATCAATGACGTGAAAGGGAGATCTCTAAAACCTAGAATCAAAGAGAAAGCCTACTACAGTGCAGAGCATATTTGGACAATACTCAATGTATAATGGAAACCTAGACTAAATACCAGGCTTAGAAATTGCCCTTTTATGACATGTAGTTGAAAAATGGAATTCCATCATGGGACTGGAAGCGAGGACTTTGTAAAATAGGTAACTGTGGTTTATCATTGAGAAATTTGAGAAATCAAAGAACATTCTTTTACTCCTAGTTGTCCAAACATTTTATCAAATGTTTCTTCAATATTTTATATCTTGTAATTTTTTATCTCTTTGCTACTTTAATGATATATGTTGAAAAATACTGAAACATTTCTCTATTTCTGGAATAAACACCATAAGCATACTCTTTTTCAGATATTTATTGGTTATTTGATAATTTTGACTTAGGCATTTTGCAGGTATTTTACAAAATATAAACCAGTCATTCAAAGTAATGCTAAGCTGACTATAGGAGGAATCAACAAATTTCATTATTTAATTTTGGTTCGATATACTTGCAAAGTGCACTGAAAATTGAATTTTTAAAAAAAAATATGCAATTTACAGTAATATTCAAAAGCATGAACAACTTAGGGTTAAATTTAAGTAATTACAGACACCTAAATAAATGGAACAATATACCATGTTCATCGTTTGAAAATCACATTATGCATACTATTCAATTCTCCATAAATTCATCTTTAGATTTTTAAAAAAATTTCAAGAGTTTTTTTTTTTTAGGGGGTGGGTAGAAATGGAAAAGTTGATTTAAAATTTTATATAGAAATATAAAGACCTAAAATAGCCAAATCTATCTTGAGAAAGAAGTAACCAAACATGAAGATACATTTTACCTGATTTTGTGCATTAGGATAAGGAGACCTGGTATTGGATAGATACATAGGTCATTGGAACACAAAGTATATCATGAATTGTTTTTCAGTAAATGTACCAAGGTAATTCAATGGGGGAAGGACAGTCTCTTCAACAAATGGGTCTAGAACAATTGGATATCTTTACGGAGAAAAATATACCTTGATCCTTAACTTACAAAGTGCCACAAATTACTCAAAATGGATCATACACATACACATAAAAACTAAAATTTGTAGACTTCTAGAAGAACATTTATAAGGAAGCTTCACAAATTTAGGATAGATAGGCTACAAGTAGCATAATACATCAGAGAAGAAAATTATAAACTGGACTTCATCAAATTAAAAACTTTGACTCTTTGAAAGATGTCATTAAGAAAACACAAAGCTAAGCCACATACTGGGAGAAAACCTGGCAAAGGCTTGTATATAGTTTATATTAAGAATTCCTGTAAGTTTATAATAGAAAGACAAACAACCCCATTAAACTTTGCAAAATATGTGAACAGACTTTTTAAAAAGGAAACATATGAATGCCCAATAATCACATGAAATACTGTCCCATATAATTAGTCATCAGGAAAATACAAACTAAAACTGCAATGAGATACCAGCACAAACTGAAATGACTAAAATGAAAACGACTGGCAGCAAGAAAAGCGGTGAGGGTTCAGAACAACCACCACTGTTATACATAGATGGATGCAATGCACAATGTTACAACCATTTTGGAAAGCGTTTTGACACTTTGTTATAAACTTAATAGTACAATGAATGTGTCGTGACAGAAATTAGAAGTTTAGCTATTTGTGGGGTTGACTTGGATGAGGTAAGGGGAAACTGTGGTAATGTAAACGTTCCACATATTTTCCACATTTAATCAGGTGTAGCATCACTCAAGTTCAAAAACTCAGCGAGTCAGAAAGAAAATATAAATAAGTATAATGAAGGCCACCTAGACACATCATGAGTCTCTGGGCAGACAAGAAAAGACAAGGTCACAATGCCTTTGTGGACATAAAGGCAGAGAGGTCCTGTGGATCATCTGGCCAGGTATGGCATGCAGAAGCAGACTTGGTCAGTAAAGTCTTCAGTGACAGTGAGGGCAAATGGTTTTTGACCACTGTTGTTGAGACTCCTGAAAGGTTCCATCAGTGGGAAGTGGTGGTCTTGCAATACGAAACAAAGTTTATTGTGTTTGCTGTTCACCCACCTACACTTTCAAGAAAATAAAAACTACTTCCCTTCTGCTGGTGGCCATAACTATAGATAGAAAAATCCCTGGTGATCAAGACCGGTTTAGTCACTCCAAATTTTACTGAGATATGTTCTTACAATGAGTAAGAAAAGAAAGAAATTAGAGATATGCTTAGGCAAAAACCTGATGAAGTCAAAAAGTCTCATTCAAATAGCATATTATGGATCGATGTAAGTTTTGCTGGATTTGAAGGCTTCGAAGTCACTCAGTCACTTTCAGAGCCAACCTCATGCTCTAAGCACCACTGGTCAGTGAACACACTGTCTAATGACATGGATGTGGAGAAAGAGAATGTAAAGACCTATTGGGGCTTACTGCAGTAGGTCTTGTTAAAAGATAATCTGAGGCATATTAAAACTTTTAAGAGTTTATTTGAGCAAAAATTGACTCAAATTGGGCAGCATCCAATTTAACCACTGGTGGTCCAGTGGTTAAGACTCCACACTTCCACTGCAGGGGACACGGGTTTGATCCCTGGTCAGGGAACTAAGATCCTGCATGCCACATGGCGTGGCCAGAAAAGAAAAAAAAAAAAAAAAAAAAAAGAAACTCCGAAGAGCTGTAAAATATGGAAGACTTTTATAGGCAGAAGGGAGTGGGAACAAGGAAGTTATACTGGCAAAAAGGTGGGCTGATTATTGCAAAGTTACTTCCCTTTAGGGGATGGCAGGGGTCTATCAGGCAGATTACCTAACTAGTGCTGGCCAGATGATTCCTGACTGACTGGTTTAAGGTTCCATTTCTGGAAGAGCCAAAAGTGTAGTTAAGGTAAATCTCTCAGTTTGCTGATGTGAGGTTTAGCATAAGGGACTCCATTTTGGGCCTGGTGTCTTGTTTTTGGTTTTTTTGTTTCTTTTGTTTCTTTTAACAGTCTTTACAGCTATAATAAAACAGTGGCCTATCCAAGATGAATTCTCATTTTCCAATACATACCCTTGAAATCCAGTGGGGCAAGCTACCTCTTCCCTTAGGTCCACTGTGACTCCATCTTGGATTTTAAATGAAGACTTGAGAGTGCCCAGATGATGAAATAGTGACCTAAATCAGAGTAATCAGTTCATCCAAACAGTGCAACCAGGCTATCAGAGACAACTGAACCTACTCTTGTATTGCAGGAATAATCTCTGAAAAAATATTTAGGAACTGGGTAATAAACTACCCAGAATGGACACCTTGGCAAAAGCTAAATGTAATTTCCTGCAGGCCAAGGGACAGAAAAATCAGTGGTTCAAGTCTGAGTCCTATGTTCATGTAGACATGGATATTAGGCCAGAGAGAATCTAATGAGGAAATTGTTTGTCTGCCCTTCGGAGAAGTTCTCTCTCACTACTGGGCTACAGAATAGCCATGGTACTTTAAGGTTTGGGCTGTGAGCAGGAATTATTCCTGGACAGCATGTATTTACTATTGGCAGACTATTCTGTCTGACATGATGCCATTTGATTGGCATTCACCCGAAACGTTTGGTACCCACTCTGTACACAGATCTTACCTCCTTCAACAATAAACAGAACAAGAATAAAGGGTTTCATCCACATGAAAGGAAAGCCATATATACTGGTCAAGATGGGTTGGAGAAGTGATGGTAACCAAGTTGTCAAGCCTTCCATCTATCCTGAGCACAGGCCGTTATAGTACCAGGAAGTCCCCAGGGGTGAGGTTGAAAGAATATTCTTACCAGATTTGGAAATGCTCTCAAATCATATACATTTCTGCTGGGCTCTTTAGGGCTAACACATACCCAAACAGTCATAAATAATAGATCTATGCTGAATAGATGATGGGGATAGATATTCTACATAAATGTAACAGTTCTCTTGATTTTAAGGGATGTTCTCTATGTGGAAATGCTACGATTAAGACAGTGGAAGTAGGGATGAGTATACGAGTGGAAGCCACATAGCTATCCTGGCCTATCTAGATCGTTATTGTGAAGCGGCACAAGATACAGTGGGAAGGGGAGGGGGAGAAAGGAATAGGAAGGGGAAAGGGAGCTGGTTAGAAGATCACTGTCTTGATCAAGGAGACAGCATATGCAGGGATACTCAAGAAAATCTGTCATCTTCTAATAGCCCTGCCTGGCCAGTAAAAGGTGGCTTATATAAGCTAAACATGGCAGTGGCTCCAATAGCAATGGCTGTTCCAGATATGATGCACAGTTACAGACCGAAGGCACTTGGTGTGTGGTAGTGGAAATTACAGTAAAATCTTTCTTCAGTATCTCACTAGACCCAAAAGATCAAAATCAGCTTGCAAGTTGAGATACTGAAAACAATTTATAACACATCTATGTGTTCTGAGACACTTGCAATCCACTTATAATCCAAGACTGGGTTCCAAAACAAGACCTAGTGTTTCCAGCACTTGGGACCAAGGAGGACAGGCAAATGTGTCTTTTCTACCAGTTACAGTCAAGTGAGAAAAGGAAATCCAGGGCACACAGCCCAGGGCAATGGACATGGCCGGTCCTCACAAATACAGCACATTAGCCCCTAATATCCTCTCGAGGGTATTGTTTGACATTGACTGCAATAGACACCTTTCCAGATATGACACAGCAATTCCTCTGCACAGCAGACATGAATCATACTAATCAAGTACTCCTAAATGGATGATGTTTACACATCCAGTCAGACAATGGTGCCACCTTGAAAGCCAAGGATACTCAGTACTGTGCAATTAGCTGGGGCAGGCCATGGATGTTCTATGATCCACATCATGCACAAGCAGCTACAAGTAACTTTATAGCCAGTTAAATGTTCTGCAAATGTGCATGTCTGAGCTTATTAAACAATGAACTAACACGGCCATTAGTTTGTTTTACGCCTTTTAAATATTTTTGCTCTTTTGTTAGTCTTTATCATTGGATAAATTTGTTCTCAGTTCTCAGATGTGATGTATGTTGGTGATAAACTAAGAACTGCCTATACTCCTAAAGCATTTCAAGGTTGTAAAATGTTGCAAACGAGAAAAAAAAAGTACTGTCTGGCTAGAGGAAGTCACAGGTAATTAGAGCCTTACATTATAGTACTGAAGTTTAAACAGAAGTGGAAACCATTGTT
Source organism: Eschrichtius robustus (assembly GCF_028021215.1). NCBI lineage: Eukaryota > Metazoa > Chordata > Mammalia > Artiodactyla > Eschrichtiidae > Eschrichtius > Eschrichtius robustus. The sequence goes on along the minus strand of NC_090844.1, from coordinate 31,352,915 downwards.
CCCAGAGTGATTAACAAATCAACAATAATTAAAATAATTTTTTGCCACTACTGGCCTTTAGCATATAGCACTGGATACTGCTAGTACTTTTCACTAGCAGTAAAAACTTCCATTCTGGGAAGCTGACGAAGTTCATTTCAATTTCATTAGGCAAGACTTAGAGCACAGCTTTACTCTCCTCCCCACAATAATACGTCATCTCAGGATTATACCAAATCTGAAATATTATTATACCAATGTGAAATATTATTGAATGTATAGATATTCTCTCAAAATCATAACACTTTTATAACAGTCTGCAACTGAGAAAATTTGCATCCCATGCTATTTAAGCATATATGCCTAAAGACAGATTCTACAATCCAAATAATGCATCTATACTGACTTACAAAACAAGCAGTTACATTTCAGTGGGGGTAGGTGGAGCTCAGCCACAAGAATCATTGAAAGCAGTCCAGGATAAAAGGGAAAAAAACCCCGGCCACTGGGCACTGTATCTGATTAGGACCCCCTGCAACCGCAGGCATCTCTGATCACTTACACAGCTGATTTCATCCAATGGCCCTCAATTTCCTGATATTCACTGGCTCCTGGAATTTGGAACTAATGAACTTTATCCCATGGTTCAGTGAAGAACTCTTCCTGGGAAAGTTCCACTGTAAACAGATTGGCCTCTGACACTGGTAAAGTCCACAAACAGGAAGCTGTACACCCATAAGAAACAGAAATAGCCCACCTACTCCTTTACCTAAACTACTAAGTCACTGAGGGTCCTCTCTGTAAGACTTGTCTCATGCCGAAAAAACTTAGTTTACTGAAGAATCAGCATACATCCTAGCCTTCCAGCATATTGGTGATAAATTCCTGATAATTCATACAAGTGAATGCGGATGAAATGACAGACAAATGTGTAAGAGACATGAAAAGACCATTCAACCATAGGAAAACCCAAAGTAAGTAAGATATCCTCAATTCAAAGTTATATATACATGTATACCTCATGACACAGCACATTCACTTGCTGGTACACATACACCCTAGTGAAACGCAGGCACATGTGCAGCAGGAAACATGTGCAAGAAAATTCATAAATAAATGAGTCTTAACAATCATAAATTGAAATAAACTTAAGTTTTCATTTCACAAATAATGCATAAATAAACTGAAATTTTCATAAACATACTAAAAGCAATGAAAACAATTGGAATATAGCTACATTCAAAAGTTGATGGATGTTCTAAGTACAATACTGGGTGAAAGGCCAAGTTACAAAATGACATAAATCATATGATTGCCAATTATATAATAGTAGAACACAGTTAATCAAACTATATTGTATAAAGGTGGGAAAATAGGAGGTAAAACTAAAACTATGAGGACAAGAAAGTACTGAAATGATACCTTTAAATTCTAAATGACGATTGGAAAAAGGAGGCATATTGAGAGTGGACAGACAAAGAAATTCTTTGGCAGAGGTAAGGATTGTTTTGACCTTAGTGCAAAGTATTCAGGTGCTTGTTAAGTATCTATGTATTACACTCTTCATCCATATTTCCTGTATATATTTCATATATATTATATATCACAGTGAAATAATGGAATGGTATAAATATTTACTGCTAAACAAAAGTGGGCAGAGTTTACTATACAGAGAACTGTACTAAAATATATTTTAAAGAAAATTATAGTTAAATGGGAGATTATTTCTGAAGGAAACTTTGACATACAAAAACACTGATAAAAAGGAATGGAAGGTAAAATAAAGCAACTATTTTCTGAATAAATTCTTCATAGTACTTTCTAACGTAAAGAAATGAAATATTTTACAAGAGTGTTTTACAAGAAGGTTAATTGGGTTGTAAACACTGCGATCTGGGAAGAAGGTGGCCCAGATAGGGTCAAACCTTAAACATCTATGGTAAAAATACAAAGATAATCACTAAAGGAAAATAAACAGTACATATAGACTAAATCACTAAAAGAAATACTGGAAGAAAGGAAAACAACATAAACAGATTCAACAAAAATTCAATTAAGAACAAATGTGGCAAATTGAATATAGAAAATATAAAAATTTTGAGACAACTAAAACTATAAAAATATGCAATCTAGAGGAGCATAAGACAATTAAATGTAATGAGGTATCCTGGAAAAGATCCTGGGACAGAAAAAGGCCATTAGGTAAAAACAAAGGAAATCTGAATAAACTATGGACTTTAGTTAATTTAAAAATATGTAAAAATATTAGTCACAATAATATTTGAGATAATCTTATAAATCAAAGACAGATTGAATAATAAATTACAACCTAAGGTAAATACTGAACTTAATAGTAAAGAAAACCTAAATGAGAATAGAGAAATATCAGGGAAATACCAATTTAAGGAAGCTAGTGTGTGCAAAGATGTAGACATAAAATATGTATACAGATATACAGATATATACCAGACCAAATAGACATTAAAACAGAAATCAACATTAGAGATAAAGAGATTCAGTATTTGAAGGTAAAGTATTAAATTTCTAGGAAGGTACAACAATTGTAAATAAATTTACACCATATAAAAGAGATACAAAATATATAAAATATGAATTGAGTAAATGATAATGAGAATTAGGCAAATCCAACTATATAGTTGGAGATATCAATATTATTTCTCAAGTGCTGAAGAGTTCAGGCAAACAAAATTAGTAAAAATATACAGAAGATTTGAGTCATTCACTTAAAAATTATAATGCAATCAGATTATACAGATGTTAGCTCCTAACAATTAGAGTTTACATCTCAGCAAGCAAATATGAAACATTAAAATACATCACCACACATGAGTATATGAAGGCAACAACAAAATGCAATGATTAGCTATCTTACCAAGCACAAATGAAAAACAAAAAGACAAATAGCAAAAAGCTAAATATAACAACAAACCAAAGATTGTGATTAATCCAATTCTGTGAAACCAAGCTAAAATAAATGAGGCTCTATACATGCAAGAACTGAAATTAGGAGATGAGGAGGTGAACAACAGCATACATTTAATAACTCAGTGATCCAATTCAGTCACTTTGGAGGAATGTAGGGATGATTTAGGTGATAATCATACTACTGTTGGAACTGATGCTTATGATACAGAAAGGTGGGTAATGTTTACACAACAAGGAAAATCTACTTCTTTAACCACACTGCACTTACCCGAAACTTAAATTCTTCAAATGTTTCAAATTCAGGATAAGCCAGTTATCACATGCCTTATATCTCCCCATCTTAGCTATTTGATAAAATGGTGCAACATTAAAAAAAAAAGTCCTCCCACTTATATCACAACTATATTTATAAGACTACATGATGAACACAGAAACAAATCTTTAGATAAGCTATTAATGTTTCTCACCAACCTCTGGCCCACCACAATCACATTGCTCTGGCGGTTCCAAAACTCCATTGCCACAAACTGAAACTCTTCCTTGTGGAACCACTTCTGAAACTGTTCGATTCTGAAGACATTCAAATTCAGGCTGTGAAGCTGTATGTTTGAATTCATCCATGCTGCAACTGCTAAAAAACTTTACACCACGGGAACGTCTAAAATTAAATTATATTCCTCAGTTAAAAGGAATAAAATCAGTATCAAAGTAATACTCCTTCAATAACGTACTATGAATTCTGTACTACTTCACTTAGAGAATAGCCAAAACGGGAGAGTGCTTTATTTTTAATACAATTAGTAATTCAAGAATAAGTTCGTTTCTATTATAATTCAATATAACAGACATCTAATAAGTAGAGGATGTTAAGGTTACATGATTTAGAATATATTAAACAAAACAGTGCTTGGCACACAAAAAGCTCTGTTTAAGTATGTCTTACTATTTATTATTTTCATTATTATTGACAACACCATCATAATTATAATAACTATTATAAGAAGCACTAACTATTATTAAGAAAATGAAACATACTAGGAATAATATGGAAAAATGAAGGAATAAACAATGGTGGACTGTGTTAATTAAAAGTCAGAATTATTTGTACTTTGGTAACAAAATTAATTAATTAAAATATCTCAACACTGAGTATATAGAATGTATAAACCCTAGATTCTTTTTATTTTGATATTTCTATCTTTCTAAGTGCACTGTTTAATGGGCTTTTGTTTAAATTTGTAACAATCTCTATGAGATTAGAGAAATGATACAAAAGTACGAAAACCAAATTTTGTTTCCTGAAACGGTTGAGTAAGTTGCCAACGGGAGATCCTGATTACTCTAAATATTTTAATGTATAACTCTTACATAGAAATGAATGCTCTGAAATCACACCTTCAATATCAGGAAATAATGATACGGTGCTAAAATCGAATCCTCACATCACATGCAAATTTCCCCTTCATCACAGTATTGGCACTTTATAGCAAAAGGATCCAGTTCAAAATCAACCATTGCATTTAGTTCTCATGTCTCCTTAGCTTAGTTGATTACATTTTTCGTTGAATTTCATGACATTGAAAAGTTTTATAATTACAGGCTGATTATTTGGTAACATGTCCCTCAGTTTGGGTTTATGAAATGTTTCCCCATAGTTAGACTGAGGTTATGCCTCTTGCCAACCTCATCACAGAAGTGTTGCTGACTCTGTCGGCTCCACTGCAGCCTAACAGCCAGCACATGATTTCAACTTGTTATATTTTTGGTAAAAGTCACTTTGATCAGTTGATTAAGGTGTGTCTGCCAGTCTTCACTCTAACATTTCTTTCCTTCCTTATCACTTAATAATTATTTGGAGAGAAGTTTTATGTAAAATCTCATTTCTAATCACATTTTCAATTCATTCATGTATTTACATGAATATGGAATCATAGCTTCCTATTACACTCAGTAGGTTATAATCCATTACGAACATTACAAATGACTTTCAAATTGTCCCAGATTTGCCTATGGGGAGCCCCTTTCAAACTGCTTTGTGTCCCTGCGACAAATCTCCATAATTCTTTGAACACCTCCTTATACTCGGACACAAATGTTCCAGGCTTGTTTGCTTTTGTCTGTCTTAGCCCGGGAATCAGGTATATGATGTCTCCAACTTTGTTCTTCTTTCTCAAGATTGCTATGGCTATTCAGGGTCTTTTGCTATCAAGAACTGCCTGTTTGTTATAGCTCCATGAAAGCCAGGAACACAAGCTCCCCTGCCACTTGGGCTACATGATCAACAGGTGTCTCCAAGGCAGCAGCCACAAAAAATAGTGCACCAGGCACCTGTAGAAGCTCCTCTATGGAAGATACTGGTACTCTAGGGTACAGCAGATAGAGAGTGCAGTGATAGCACTCGCCCTCTGAGGTCTCTCGAAAGGATCACAGTCAGTTGTTGGATTTGTGTTTAACTAGAAACCTGACTCTCATGCAGCAATTATGGAGGTAAGCTAAAAGACTTCTTTCACAGAAAGACTGCAATTCTGGTTCTAGGGTCTGTTTGCTGTGCCATGCAGGTGGCAACCAGCTGAAACACCTTCTCCGTGGGTTACCATCCTGTGGTACCCACAAGCATAAGTCCTGCTGGCCACCCGAGCCAGGTGGTCTACACGTGTTCCCTGGCAGCAGCAACAACATTCAGGGTGCCAGACAAGGTTGTAAGGTCCTTTCTGAGAGACGCCGAGGAGCTGGAGCAAGGAAGGGGGAGGGTGAACAGTTATGCCCACTGGCCTCTGCTTGAGAGAATCACCGTTGGCCCCAATATGTGAGCCAAACAGGAAGCATGCCCCTCAGGCAAAAGCTCCTGGACAAGTAAATGGGCCACTTTCACAGAAAATCTGGGCTGTGTTTCAGTCTGCTACCGTGCAGTGCCCTGGGGTGATAGCTGGCCATGAACTACATCTCCAATCGTTACTGTTACAGCCCCAGGGGACCCAGGAACGCAAGTCCCTCTGGGCACCAGAACCGGGCCATCAAGGGGTGTCTCCTGGGCAGCAGCCAAAGAAACTAAAGCAGCAGAAGCCTGTATCTCCCCTTCTGGAGACACTGGTTCTCTGGAACATGGCAGATGGAGGCCTTGAAGATAGTTCCCATCCTCCAAGGCCTCTGAAAAAGATTACAGTACGCCTTTAGACAGGGGTTTCATTAGAAGCCTGCCCCTCAGGCCACAGCTATGAAGATAAGCTAATAGGCCTCTTTCACAGAGAGATTGGGTTCTTAGGACTGTGGCCTCTTGCTGCATCCTGGGGGTCGTAGCAGTTTACGAAATCTTGTTCCATTGTTTACAGTTTTGTGGGACTTGTGAGCTTAAACCCAGCTGGCTGCCAGAGCCCAGTGATCTAGAGGTGGCAACTGCAAAAACTGGGGTGCCAGAGGACGGTACAAGCTCCTTTCCAGGAGAATCCAGCAAGCTGTAGCGAGGTAGAGGGAGAGCACAAAGATGGCATCCACCAGCCGCCATCCCCAGAGAGTACCTTAGCAGGCTTCTAGATGTGTGTTCAATTAGATGCCTGACCTTCCAGCCAACACGTTAATATGAGGAAATAAGCCTCATTGCCATAAAGACTGGGTGCCTCTCAATAGACCACAGAGGTGGCAAGTGAGTTCAAGAGTTTTAAGATCTCTTTCTCGGTTCACTATAGCCTTATTTGGCTCATATGTGCAAGTCCAATCGTCTTTCACAGCTAGATGTTTGGAGGTTCGTCTCTCAGTTGCAGGTCTTACTACTTAGGGTGTCCAATAAGCATTCAAATCCTTCACCCCTCAGAGAGAATCTCTAGGGTCGAGTTCCCTCCCGATTGTGGGTCACCTTGCTGGGGGTAGGAATTATGGTGAGATTGGTTCTTAGCCTTTCCTACCCTCTTCGATGTGGGTTTCTTCTCGTTTGCCCTCTGTGTAGGCGTCTTAAGCAAGCTTTTTGGTTTTTTCTGAGGAAATTGTTTCATGTGTAGCCATAGAGTTGGCTTGTCTGAGGGAGGACAGAAGTTCAGGTTCTTCCTAACTCCTATAACCCCTGTAGGTTATAGGAACCAGAACCCCTATAAATAATTCTTGACATCTCTCTTCCTCTCAGTCTTATGAAACTGCTGTAGATTATTATGAGAATCATTATTTACCAAATACTGTTGCCAAAGTGCTCCAGGTCTCTGCTCAAAACCTGTCAGCACACACATTTAGCAGGAGTTAACATAAATCTTTAACGTAAAGGGTCCAAAGATAAGAAAGGAAGCTACAAACAAACAAACAAACAGATGGAACCAGCTGGGACCAAGATGGCGAGGAAGCTGATCTCCAACAGACCCTGAGTCTCATTATATACTGATTTTACTATATTAGTTTATTAAATGACACACCTACCAGTGCCCATAAATGGACATTAAGGAACAAAAAGGATTAATAAAAGGGGGCACCCCACTCCCTCAAAATAGCCCTGCCTCTGCCCTGGTAGACTAATGCATATGCCTCCCCATAATTAGCCTCTCTCTTCCTACCTTTGTCCTTACTCTCTAAAAGTAAATCACTCTCACCACATGGGTGAGAAGTTGATCTGTGAACTTAGTTCCCGCTTCTCCATTCCTTGCCCACTGAGGAAAACTTGTGCTGTGTCAATGGATCTCAGCTTTGGTTTCGTTACTCTGCTGCTTGAATAAAACAAAAAAAGAACTCTCCCCTGCCCAGGCAGAGAGCCCAGGGTCCACAGGACTTAATTCAGTAACAATATTACTATATTGCTGTTCTTTCTGATATATTTAACAATCATGTTACAAAATATATTATATTATCCATACTGCATAAATCAGTTAAAATGTGTCTTTTTACATTTATCATAAAATCCCAATTTCCACATCATGATTGCTTACTCAGGCTCTTTCCTACATTTCCTATTACCTCCTGGACTTCCTCTGACTCATGGTTCCTTAGCCTCTTTGTATTTTACTTTCTTTCTTTTTTTTTTTTTTTTAATGTCTATGCCTTTAACATTCTTCCTTATAGTTTCAGCCGTTTCTTTTGTTTGTTTGTTTTATCCGTCCCCCCAAGCCCCTTTTTCCAGTCTTTTGAGCTCTTAAAATTTTTTGCTATCCAAGTATAACTTCACTTGCTTTCCCTGAAAAGTTTTCAACAAATTCTTCACATGACCAGATTTATTTCTTCTCCTTCAGGTCCTAACATAAGTTTTGCCTCATAGAAAACTTCCTAGACCACTTTATCAGAAAGTTTCTCCTCCCCATTTATTCCCTATTTATTTCCCTCCTGGCACTTAACATAAGCTGTTTAAATCTTGTTTATTCTTATTTCAACTCTTTAAGTTTCTGCCCTGATGGACTAAATAAGGTATATAGCTTTTTTCTATCTCATTAATCATTTATATGACAAACACAATACTTGTGACACAGTACATGCATTAAAATTTTTTTGATAGAATGAATGAATTTCACCTCAAGATTCTAGTACTCCACACAAAGTCATCATCAATGACTCGATACTATAGCACTGAATATATAACTATGAAGCACATTTTCCACAATATCCAATACTCATTCATTCCCTTTAGTAAGCTTTAAAATAACTTGTATGTATTTAATAAAAATATTCTTATCAAGTTATATTGAGAGAAATTATTCATCAAGAAATGCAAGAAACACCTCCCAAAAGAAGACAAAGATTTGATAAAAATAACATCTTACATTGCTTCAGGATTCATTAAGCATGTAGTTCCTGGACAGTAACAATTGTAGATGTCATTATTATATGTTAATCCCAGGTTAATTCCAAGCAACTGTGCCAAAACAACTGAAAATGCCTCTAAGGTTATCATCTTTGGATACTAAATAGAAATGGAAAACAGAATGGTTGCTTAAGTTATTTTTTCAACCCTTGGTCTTTTCATGTAATTGCAGCCATATTACCTAAATGCAAATACTAATTTAATAAACTAGTATAACAAAGATCTTAAGATTTTCTTAAGAACATTTTAAAAAGTTAAATTTTGTTATTCTTTTTGAGTAATAGTACTTTCAATCCAAATGGCATTGACAAATAACAAAATAAGATTAATTATATCATATGTTTTCATGACACATTACTGATTTAATTCTAATAAACTTAAAAAAAATTCCAAGAAGATTAATCATTGTTTCAGTAACTATATCACTTTTAATGTTAACACTTTGAAAAATACACAGATTCTTAAGGGTTTAACTGATAATCAGTGTTGATGTCAAAATAGTTTTAGGAGAGAAAATCAAACATTGTTTTTCTAAAGGCAGAATACTTGTATTAAAAAACGAAAACTTCAGCAGTAGTGATATAAGCAACACACAAAGCCCTAGTTGGTAATCAATGATGTTTTTAGCTATCTCCATAGTTTTGCCTTTTCCAGAATGTCATAGAGTTGGAATAATACAGTGTGTGGCCTTTTAAAATTGGCTTCTTTCACTAACCACTATGCTTTTAAATTTCCTCCACGTCTTTTAATTGCATGATGGATAATTTTTTAAATACTGAATAATATTCCCTTTTATGGATTAACTCCAGTTTCTTTATCCATTCACCGATTAACAGACATCTTGTGTGATTTCAATTTTTGGCAATTATAAATAAAGTCACTATACATAATCATGTCTGAGGATTCTGTGGATGTAAGTTTCCAACTAATTTCTGTAAATGGTATAGAGGACAAATGCTGGATCAGATGGTAAGGCAATGTTGAAGTTTATAATAAATTGCCAAATTGTCTATCACAGTGGCTTACCATTTTGTATTCCCAACAGCATGAATGAGACTACCTGTTGCTCCAAATCCTCACAATATTTGGTATTATTAGTTTTGCATGCGAGTACAAAGCTGAATGAGAATGGTAGGTTACATTCTTGCCTTGTTCCGAATCTTAGTAGGAAGCATTTCATTTCTAAACATTAAGTTTGATGTAAGCTGTATTGTTTTTGTAGACAGTCTTTCTGAAGTTGAGGAAGTTGCTTCTATTGCAACTTTGGTGAGTTTAATCATAAACTGTGTTGGAATTGTCAAATGTGTTTTCTGCATCTATTGATATAATCAAATATTTTCCATTTTAGCTTATGGATTGGATCAATTAAATTAATTGATTTTTACATGATAATCCAGCCCTAGATATCTGAAAAAATTCCAGATATAAATATCAATAGGGAGATATAAAATATTATAAAAAGAAATTCTGTGGTAAAGTAAAATCAATATACAAACATTTACTGGAGGTCTTCAAAAGTAGAATTGATCAGGCAGAAAAAAAATCAGAAATGAAGACAGGTCATTTGAAATCACTTTTTCACGGGAGCAAAAATCAAAAACAAAAACAAAATGTAGAAAAAGAGACGAGCTTATGGACTCTAATAAATAGAGCAATACATGTATTATGGGTGTCTCAGAAAAAGAAGAGAGAAAAGAAAGGGACAGAGGGCGTATTTGAGGAAATCACTGCCACAAACTTTAGAAATCTGAGGACATGCAGATTCAAGAAACTCAATGACCCCTAACTAGGAAAATCCAAAGAGACCTACAGAGAAAAGTACTGTAATAAAACCACTATAAGTCAAAGACAAAGGGATAAATCTTGAAATCAACAAGAGAAGATGAATTGTCAGTTATCAGGGAGGTCTCAAGGTTATTATCGGATTTCTTAGCTGAAACGTTACAGCCCAGAGGTATTGGGAAAAATACATTCAAAGTGCTGAAAGAAAGAATCTGTCAACCAAGAATACTGTATCCAGTAAAACTGTCCTTCAAAAAATAATGAAGACACTAAGACTTTTCTAGGAAAGCTGTGGGGGTTTATTACCAATTGACCTGATCTACAAGAAATGAGAAAGGGTGGTCTTCAAGGTTAAAAGGAAGGACACTCGATAGCAACATACAGTCGTAAGAAAATTATAAAATCCTCTAATGAAGGTCAATACATGGATAAATATACTAACCTATATCATCATAATTTTGGTGGGTATATTCACTTTTAACTCCTGTATAGAATTTAAACGGCAGAACCCCCTCCAAACTAATATCTATGCAATAACATAAAGAGAAGGATAGAACTGTAAAGGAATAGAGTATATGTATGTAACTGAAGTGAAGTTGTTATCAGGTTTTCAGTTTAAAATTATAAAATTGAGATATTCTTAGTAATTGCATAATTAACCATAACCAAAATATCTACAATATACACAAAAGGAAAAGACAAGGGAACCAATGCATTTCACAATTTTAAAAAAAATCAATGTAACACAAAGTAAGGCAGAAAGAGAAGATGAAAGGGACAAAAAGTTACAGGACATAAAGAAAAAAATTAACAAAATGGCAAAAGTAAGTTCTTCCTATTAGTAATTAATTTAAATGTAAATGAATTAAACTCCTCAATTAAAACACATGTATAGGCTAAATAGATTAAAAAACAGGATTCAACTATGTCACTTTAGATCTGAAGACTCACACAGGTTGAAAGGTTATGGATGAAAAAGCAAATAGTAACCAAAAGAGGGCTGGACATGGCTATACTAATATCAAACAAAATATACTTTAAATTCAAGACTGTTAAAAGAGACCAGGAAGAACATTTCATAATGATAAAAGGGTCACTTCACCAAGAAGATACGTCATTTAACATTTATGCGCCAAACATTACCGCACTAAATATACGAAGCACCTCTGGACCAAACTGAAAGGCTAAATGGACAGCAACATAATAGACTTTAATACTTCACTTTGAATAGTGGACAGAACAATCTGACAAAAGATATTATGTAAATAAAGGACTTGACAACAGGATAGATCGACTGGTCTTAACTGACATGTGGAACATCCCATCCAACAACAGCAGAACTCATGTTCTTCTCAAGTGCACACAGAAATGTCTCTAAGGTAGACCACTTGTTAGGCTACAGAACAAGTCTGTCAACTTTAAAATATTGAATTTATACAAAGTATATTTTTCTGATGCTGATGGAATGAAACTACAAATTAGTAAGAAAAGGAGAACTTGAAAATCTGCAAATTTGTGGGACTCCAACAACACACTATTAAACACCAATGATTCCAAAGAAGAAATCACAAAGCAAAGTTACAAAATATGCTGAGAAAAAAGAAAATGAAAATACAATATATCCAAACTTATGGGATCCAGTAAAAGCTCTGTTAAGAGGGAAGTTTATGGCAGTAAACAAATACATTAAAAAAGAAGAACTATCTCAAATGAAAAAACATGAGTTTACACATCAGAGAACTAGAAAAATAGGAACAAACTGAACTCAGAAAGATAGAAACTCAGACAGAAAGAAAGAAATAATAAAGTTCAAAGCAGGGATAAATAGAATTAGAGAAAAGAAAAAAGATTAATGTAACAAAAAGTTGATTCTTTGAAAACATAATTGGCAAACTCTTAGCTAGATTAACTGAGAAAATAAGAGACAAGGCTCACATGACTAAAATAAAAAACAAAAAAGCATACACTACAAGTCAATACCCTTTTTATGATTAAAAATCCTCAACAAACTAGGAATGTAAGAAAACAACCTCGGGACTTCCCTGGTGGCACAGTGGTTAAGAATCCACTTGCCAACGCAGGGGACATGGGTTCGAGCCCTGGTCCGGGACGATCCCACATGCCGCGGAGCAAATAAGTCCATTTGCCACAACTACTGAGCCTGCGCTCTGGAGCCCATGAGCCACAACTACTGAGCCTGTGTGCCACAACTGCTGAAGCCCATGCACCTAGAGCCAGTACTCCGCAATAAGAGAAGCCACTGCAATGAGAAACCCGCGAACCACAATGAAGAGTAACCCCTGCTCGCTGCAACTAGAGAAGCCTGCGTGCAGCAACGAAGACCCAACACAGCCAAAAATAAATAAATTAATTAATTAAAAAAAAAAGAAAACAACCTCCACATAACACAGAGCATGGAGAAAAGAACACAACTAACATTACACTCAATGGTGAAATCCTGAATGTTTTTCTTCTAATATTATGGGGACGGTAGGGTACTCACTCTTGCCACATCTGTTTAATATAGTACAGGAAGATCAAACCAGAGCAATTAAGCAATAAAATAAATGAAAGGCTTCTATCTTGGAAGGAAAAAAATAAAATTATTTCCATTTGCAGATGATATGGTCCCATATGTAGAAATCCACAAATATTCCACATAAAAGAAACTGTGAGAACTAATAAATGAATTCAGCAAAGTTGCAGGGTACAAAATCAACACAATTGATTGTTTCCATACATTAATAATGAACAATCTGAAAAAATATAACAAAACGATTTCAGTTACAATAACAGTAAAAAGAGCAAAACACTTAGGATTGAACCTATCTAATGAGATGAAATACTTGCACATAGACCCTGCAAAACATGGCTGAAAGTAAGTACAGAAGACACAAATAAGTGGAAAGACATTCCACGATCATGGATTGAAAGGCTTAACATTGTTAAGATGTCATTACCACCCAAAGCAATCTGTAGATTCAATGAAATCCCTACCACAATCCCAATAGCATTTGGGGGGCAAGAATAGAAACAAATAATCTCAAAATTCATATGGACTCTCAAGGGACATGAATATACATAAATTTTTTGAAAAAGAAGAACAAAGTTGGAAGACTCAGATTTCCTGATTTTAAAATATATCACAAAGCTCTAGTAATCATAAGAGTGTGGTATTGGCATAAAGATATATACATTGAATACAATAGAGAGCCTATAAATAAAACATCATGTATATGGTCAAATGACCTATGACAAGGGTGCCAAGACCACAAAATGGGAAAAAGGACAGTTTCCTCAACAAGAATACTCAATGGAGAAAAGACTGTCTCTTCAAGAAATGGTGATGGGAAAATTAAGTATCCACATACAAAAGAAAGAGTAGGACCCTTATATTACACCATATACAAAAATTAACTCAAAATGGTATAAAGATCTAAATGTAAGATGGCAAACTGTGAAACTCCTGGAGGAAAACATGGGGAAAAACTTCACAATATTGGGTTTGACGAAGATTTCGTGGATATGATGCAAAAATCACTGACCAGGGGCAGAAATAGACAAACAGGACTAAGCCAAACTTAAACCTTTGTTCTTCAAAAGGCACAATCAACGGAATGTAAAAGCAATCTACAGAAGGGAAGAAAATCTTTGCCAATCATTCACCTGATAAGGAGTTAATATTCAAAGTATAAGAACTCCTGTATTATCAAAGATTAGCAAACTGAATTCAACAATGCATTAAAAAAATCATACACCATGGTCAAGTAGGATTTATCCCAGGGGTGAAAGGATGGTTCAGTATCCACACATCAATCCATGTGATATACCACTTTAAAAATTTCAAAAAGAAAAATGATACAATCCTCTCAACAGAGGCAGAAAAAGCCTTTGACAAAATTCAACATCCATTTATGATAAAAACTCACCACAAAGTGGGTATAGGGGGACCATACCTCAACATAATAAAGGCCATATATGACATGCCCACAGCTCAGTTGTGAAAAGCTGGAAGTATTTCCTTTATGATCAGGAACAGGATAAGGATGCCCACTCTCACTATGTTTACTCAACATAGTATTGAAAGTCCTTGCCACAGCAATCAGACAAGAAAAAGAAATTTAAAAATCCAAATTTGAAGGGAAGAAGTAAAATGGTCACACTGTTTGCAGGTGACATGATACTATATAGAGAGAATCCTGAAGACAGACCCCCAAAATTACTAGAGCTCACCAATGAATATGTTTAAGTTGCCAGATAAAAATTAATTTACAGAGCTATGTTGCATTTCTGTAAACTAACAACAAACTACCTGAAAGAGAAATTAAGAAAAAAACCCATTTACAATCACATCACAAAGATTAAAATATCTAAGAATAAATCTAGCTAAGGAGAAAAAAGACCTGTCCTTGGAAAACCATGACACTGATGAAAGAAATTGAATACAGCTCAAATAGATGAAATGATATATTGTATTTAAAGATTCGAAGAATGAATATTGTTAAAATAACCATATAGCACAAGACAGTACAGATTCACTGCAATTCCTATCAAAATACCAATGGCATTTTTTACAGAACCAGAGTAAACAATTCCAAAATGATTATGGAAACACAAGAGCCTGAATAGCCAAAACAATCTTGAGAAAGAAGAAAGTTGGAGGTACCACACTGCCTGATTTTAAACTTCACTACAAAGCTAAAGTAATCAAAACAGTATGGTACTGAGACAAAAACAGACCCATAGTTCACTGGCATAGAATAGAATAGAGAGCCCAGAAATGAACCCACAATTACATGGGCAATTAATCTCTGGTAAAGGAGGCAAGAATATATAATAGGGAAAAGATAGCCTCTTCAAGAAATAATGTTGGGAAAACTGGACAGCTACATGCAAACGAATCAAACTGGACTACTCTCTCACATCCTGCACAAAAATAAATTCAAAACGGTTTAAAGACTTGAATGTAAGGCCTGAAAACATAAAACTTCTGGAAGAACACACAGGCAATAAGCTCTTTGACATCTTAGTAACTTTTTGTATTTGTCTCCTTTGACAAGAAAAACAAAAGGGAAAAATAAACAAATTGGACTACATCACCCTTAAAAAGCTTCTGCAGAGTAAAGAAAACTATTAACCAAACTAACAGGACACCTACTGAATGGGAGAAGATAATTGCAAATGATATATCTGATGAGGGGTTAATATTAAAATTACACAAAGAATACACACAACTCAACACTGAAAAACCAACAACCCAATTATAATATGAGCAGAGGATCCGAATAGACATTTTTCTAAAGAAGACATACATATGGCCAACAGGCACATGAAAACATTCCTAAACCTCACTAATCATCAGGGAAATGCAAATCAAAAAAAAGAATGAGATATCATCTCACACGTGAGAGAACTGCCATTATGAAATAACAACCACCCACAACTATTGTTGAGGATGTGGAGAAAAGGGAACTCTTGTGCATTCTTTGTGGGAATGTCAGTTCACACTGCCACTATGGAAAACAGTACAGAGATTCCTCAAAAAATTAAAAATAAAATTACCATATGATTCAACAATTCCACTCCTTGTATTCACCGTAAGAAAACAAAAGCACTAAAGGAAAAAATATATGCACCCTTATGTTCACTGCAGCATTATTTATGATAGTCAAGGTATGGAAGCAACCTAAGTGTCCATCAATAAAAGAAGGGATAAAGAATAAATATATGTATACACACACACACACACACACACACACACACACAGTGAAATACTACACAGCCATAATAAAGGACACCTTGCCATTTGAGACAACATGGATGGACCTAGAGCATATAATAGTAAGTATAACATGTCAGACAGAGAAACACAAATACTGTACAATTTTACTTATATGTGGAATCTAAAAACAAATGAAAAAGCATAACAAAGCAGAAACAGGTACGTCCCTGGTGGCACAATGGATAAGACCCTGGGCTCCCAATGCAGGGGGCCCAGTTCAATCTCTGGTCAGGGAACTAGATCCCACATGCATGCTGCAACTAAGAGTTCGAATGCCGCAACTAAGGAGACTGTGTGCCACAACTAAGGAGCTGGCAAGCTGCAACTAAGGACCCCGGGGGCCACAACTAAGGAGCCCACCTGCCGCAACTGAGACCCAGTGCAACCAAATAAGTAAATATTTTTTAAGAAAAGAATTATTATTAAAAAAATTGCTGAAACAGAGTTACAGATACAGAGGACAAACAGGTGGCAGCCAGAGTGGAGGGGTTTGGGGAAGGAAAGAAAAAAGTGAAATAGATTAAGAGATACAACTTCCAACTGCAAAATAAATGAGTCACGGGTATAAAATGTAGTTTGGGGAATACAGTCAATAACTATGTAATATCTTTGGTGACATGTCATTTCTAGTGTTATTGTGGTGATCGTTTTGAAGTGTATAGAAATATCAAATTACTACGTTGTGTTAAAGAAACTAACATAGTGTTGTAGGTCAATTATAATTCAAAACAAACAAATAAACTCATACAAAAGAGACTAGGTTCGTGGGTACTGGGAGCGGGGGTTGAGAGGAGGGGGAACTGGATGAAGGCAATGCAAAGTTACAAAAAAAAAGGAACTCCTATAGCTCAACAACAAGAAAATCAAATAACCCAATTAAAAAATGGGCTAAGGTCTTGAATAAATATTTCTCCAGAGATGATATACAAAACACCAAAAAGCATATGAAAAGATGCTCAGTATCACTAGTGATCATAAAAATACAGTATAAAACACTGTGATATCACCTCATACCCATTACGATAGCTAACAACAACAAAAATAACAACTGTTAGTGAGGATGTAATGAATAAAATATATTCTGTGAAATGCTGGTGGGATTATAAAATGGTTCAACCACTATGGACATCAGTATAATGATTCCTCATAATATTAAAATAGAAATACCATATGATCCAGCGAACCCACTTCTGGGTAAATGTACAAAGTAACTGAACTCTGCATCTCAGAGGGATATCTGCACTCCCATCTCCCATGTAAAGTGCAGCATTATTCACAATAGCCAAGATATGGAACCAGACTAAGTTGTCATTGACATATGAATGCATAAAGAGAATGTTTTTATATATGGATAAATGTATACTATGATAAGATTTATATATATAATTCATATAAATATATATGTATATAAATAGCATGAAATATTATTCAGCCATACATAGAATGAAATCCCACCATTTCAAAAATATGGATGAACCTGGATGTATTATTCTAAAAGAAATAAGCCAGACACAGAAAGACAAATATTGTATGATCCACCTTATATGTGGGATCTAAAAGTATCATATTCACAGAAGCAGGCAGTAGAATGGTGGTTGCCAGGGGGTAGAGGTGTGGAAAATGGGGCCTCGTTGGTCAAAGGGTACAGACTTTCATTTAAGCAAGGTGAAAGTTCTAAACATCTGTTTCACAACAATGTAAATAGACTGAACACTACTGCACAGTGCACTTATAATTGTTAAGATGGTCAATTTTATGTGATATTTATTTTACCACAATAAAAAACCGTTTAAAAATGATAACATTTGAGGATTAAAGTAAAAAATAAAGCACTATAAAAATATTAACTTAATAAAATGGTAGATATACTATATGTACTTCTGTTCCTTGAAGTGGATATTAAATTTCAAACTGTGATATAATTACTGAAGAGATGGGAATAAAATGCATACCAGAGCAATTCCTGCAGCAAACTTTGGATCGCATGCCATTCCATGATATGTTGCTCCTACATAATTAGGATGGTCCCTATAACTAAATAATAAAATTTTTCTTGTGGATAAATGCACTTTAAATTATTAAAAACTTAATGATCTTTTAAGAATTGGATTCCTCAATAAAGCTGCTGCTTCCTTTGAGACATGAATATTATGTATCATGTCTAATGCTTTCAATCATTTTGTATTTGGGTAATCTCCCACGGTGCCTACAAAAACTAAGTTCTAAAGGCAACTTGAGCATCATATGATACACAGCTTAAAATCCAGCAGTGCCTAATCCTTCCAGAAATTAATCACCACTGTTGTCAACACTGGATAGACTTTTATTCAAAGACATAAAAGTCAGGGTAAATTACTGCCATGACTTGCGGCTTGTGAAACCTTAGACTGCATGAAAAGTGTTGGATTGGAGGACAGAATGAGAAAGACAATATGCAGCATAGTCACGAGGAAAAAGAGAGATGGGATGTATTAAGTGTCCTCACACATTTCAGTCCTTAGTTAATGCTGCTTCTCCACCCCCAAACCTGACCTTAAATTCCACAGAGACACCCAGAGATTTATAAATGTATTCCATATTGCTTAAGATCTTCAGAATCGTGTTTCTGTTTTTTCCACCTAAAACAATCAAACTAGTAAAATAAAAATCTATATAAAGACTTGTGACAGTCACAGTGCAAGCAGTTAAACAGCTACACCTTAGGTCGGGATAGAAATACCATTAGGTCACCACATTACCATACTTATGTTTTCCAGTGTAACCAGCTTTACATGCAATGATTGCATTCTGTTAACTAACGTATGCTTTATTTAATGTTAAAATGCTGGTTTCAATTATCTACCTCCGAGAAAATCTTTAAAACCATAGAGGCCCTATGTTTTCCTGAGGCTTTCCATATTATCACTTCTTTAAATTTCCATAGGTAAGCAGCCCACTCTGAGGATAATGGCCTACCATGCTTTCGTGTCTTACATTTTATTAGATTCTTATAGCTTTCATTTTGCCAACACAGTACGCACATAATCTTTTTTTGAGATGTCATCATAAATAATAAATTTTGTATATAATTTTGAGAGTTAACTTACAAGTAATTTGAACAAGTAATTTGATAAACTTTATACCAATGAAAATAAATCACTTACATTAATAAGTATGCCATATCATGGGACCTTTGAAATAAAAATTTTTCTCTCCATGACACAAATCTTTGTAGAACTTCATTAGCATCCCCATTAGTTGAAATCTTATTTTGATCTGACCAGAGCTCCAGAGAAGTTAACGTAACAGACACGTTAAGCTGAGAATACATCTGAAAACAGAAGATAACATGATATATGGTTTTAGGTCATCATAAATATAACACTATATCTCTCTATGTAATGCTAATATATTCGATTTACTATTTTTTAGAGATGAAATCCATTGGGGGAAGAAACTAGTTGGTAGGACTATACAGTTTATAAAAGTGCATATGCTATTTATTCAAACAATGCTACTGTATTAATATGAATGTTTCTTATTTAAATATGAAACATAAATACTCACAGTGTTGATGAGACTAAAGATATGGACAACTTTCTCAGATGCAAGTGCCACTTCAGAGCCCATATACTCATACTGAAAGACAAATTTTGTTTTTTAATCACTAATAAAAATGACTAAACTACCACGTTTCTATGGGTATAAAAATGTTAAAATAATGCAGTGCTCAAGTGAAAGGACAAAAGCAGAATTGAGACTTATCACATGCTTAGTAAGTTCTAGATTTAAGCCTAGGGACATTACATATTAATAATATTAAAATGTGATGGTGATGAGTATCTTCTTCTTTACACATGTAGTTATTTAGGATCAAAAGTTAAGGTTCCAATACTGCATAACTAATAAGGGTAAGAACCAGGACTCAAATCTCTAACTAAACTCCGAAGTCTTTTTTGCCTGCTCAAGTGTGCTGCCATCTTTTGTCTTCATTCCCATAAGACAACATGACTGTATATCCTGGAGAAAAACATGTACTTTCTAACCACAGAGCTCTGAGCATCACATAGTGAACAATTTCAAGAACATGTCTTCATTCAAGGGAAAAAAATCATAACATTTTCACTGAAACATTTTAATTTTGTGTGCACACATTTCTAAACTTCCTTATAATTAATGGTACAGCAACTATATATATATATATATATACACACACACATATATAATTTAGCAGATTTAGATATAGAAAATTACAATCATAATGAGGGATTTTTACATAGTTCTCATAATTGTTAATAGCTCAAACTGACAAATTTACAGCAAGCAGCAAATTTACGGCAAAAATATTAAAGATTTTATTAAAAGCTCGAGCAAGCTTTGATATAATATGCATATATATACAAGCTTATATAAAAAATGAGAGGGATATTTTTAAAGTATACCTGAAAGTTTTATATAAATTGACTCATACTAGGCCATAAAACATTGGAATATAAAACACAGTATCACTTAGCTCACATCGTCCAACCACAATGCAATCAAGTAAACTTGATTGCAAACTTGATAAAAAGTATTTCAATGATGTTATTTTTACTTAGATGCATAACTTGATTGTGGATATATATGATCTTATTCTAGGTAAATGCACACTGAAAAAAAAGCTACAAATGCAATTTACAACTTACTGTCACATGGAGACAGCACAAGTGATAAAGGGAAACAGTATTAATAAATCTGAGTAGAGAGAATATAGCTGTTCTTTGTATTATTCCTATTCCTCTGTTTCCAGATAGAATATTTAAAAACAGAGATAAAATAAAGATACTTTCAGATGAACAAAAACTGAATTCGAATGAATTAATACAGGTTAAACAGAAATATCAGAAAAACCAACCTGTGAGAAGGAGAAGAAATGTAGAGTTTGGAAATAGTAAATATGAAATACGTTTTTCCTTTCCGTAATTTCTTTAAACAACAATTGGATATTTAATGTAAAATAATTTATTTTGTGGTTGATTACACAAGGAGAAATAAGACAGACTACAATAATATCACAAGGGGTTACACAGGATTTTACTGATGAAACATGTTTACCTTTTTTAAAAAATATTATTGAAGTGTAGTTGATGTACAATATTATGTAAGGTACAGATGTACATCACAGTGACTCACGATTTTTAAAGTTTATACTTCATTTATAGTTGTTATAAAATATTGGCTATATTTCCTGTGTTGTGCAATATATCCTTGTAGCTTATTTGCTTTATACATAATGGTGGGTACCTCTGAATCCCTACCTCTGTTGTGCCACTCCCCATTCCCTTTTCCCAATGGTAACTACTACTTTATTCTCTATATCTGTGAGTCTGTTACATTTTTGTTATATTCCTAGTTTCCTTTATTTTTTAGATACCACATATAAATGGTATCATACAGTATTTGTCTTTCTCCCTGTGACTTATTTCACTTAGCATAACAGAGCCTCCAAGTTTATCCATCCTGTTGCAAATGGCAAAATTTCATTACTTTTTATGGCTGAGTAGTATTCCATTGTGTGTGTGTGTGTGTGTGTGTGTGTGTGTATCACATCTTTATCCATTCATATGTTGATGGGTACTTAGGTAGCTTCCATACCTTGGTTATTGTAAATAACGCTGCTATGAACACTGGGGTGCATGTATGTTTCCAATTAGTATTTTCATTTTTTTCAAATATATACCCAGGAGTGTAATTGCTGCATCATATGTTAGTTCTATTTTTAATTTTTTGAGGAACCGCCATACTGTTTTCCACAGTGGTTACATCAATTTACATTCCCTCCAACAGGTGTACAAGGGTTCCCTTTTAAGCACATCCTTGCCAACATTTGTTATTTGTGGCCTTTTTGATGATAGCCATTCTGATAGGTGTGAGGTGACATCTCATTGTGGTTTTGATTTGCACTTCTCTGACAATCAGTTATGTTGAGTATCTTTTCATGTGCCTGTTGGCCATCTGTAGGTCTTCTTGGGAAAAAGTGTCTATTCAGTTCTTTTGCCCACTTTTTAATTGGGTTGTTTTTTGATATTGAGTTGTATGAGCTATTTATATATTCTGGATGTTAACCCTTTATCAGTCATATAATTTGCAACTATTTTCTCCCATTCAGTAGGTTCACTTTACATTTGTTTACGGTTTCCTTTGGTGGGCAAAAGCTTTTAAGTTTAATTAGGGACCATTTGTTTATTTTTTTCTTTTGTTTTCTTTGCCTGAGGAGACAGATAAAAAAAACCAAACCAAAACAAAACAAAAAAACATTGCTATGATTTATGACAAAGAGTGTTCTGCCTTTATTTTCTTCTAGGAGTATTATGCTCTCCTGCCTTACATGAAGTCTTGAATCCATTGTGAGTTTATTTTTCTATATGGTGTGAGAAAATGTTCTAATTTCAGTCTTTTGCATGTAGCTGTCCTGTTTTCCCAGCGCCACTTATTGAAAAGACTGTTTTTTTCTCCATTGTATATTCTTGCCTCTTTTGTTGTAGATTAATTGACCATAAGTGCATGAGTTTATTTCTGGGCTCTTTATTCTCTTCCAGTGCTCTATGTGTTTTTGTTCCTGTATCATACTATTTTGATTACTGCAGATTTGTGGTATAGTCTACAGTAAGGGAGTGTGATGCCTTCCTCTGTTCTTCTTTCTCAACACTGCTTTGGCTATTCATGGTCTTTTGTGTTTCCATACAAACTTTAGAATTATTTGTTCTAGTTTTGTGAAAAATGCCATTGGTATTTTGATAGGGATTACATTGAATCTGTAGATTGCCTTGGGTAGTATGGTCATTTTAACAATAGTAATTCCTCCAATCTATGGAAACAGTGTATGTTTCCACCTTTTTGTGTACAGGTCTTTTACTTCCTCAGTTAGACTTATTCCTAGGGAGTATTCTTTTTGATGTAATGGTAAAATGAGATCGTTTTCTTAATTTTTCCTTCTGATAGTTCACTGTTAGTCTATAGAAATGCAACTGATTTCTGTATATTAATTTTGCATCCAGAAAGTTTATGAAATACATTGATGAGCTCTCCTAGTTTTTGGAGGTGTCCTTAGGATTTTCTATACATAGTATCATGTCATCTGCAAACAGTGACTATTTTACTTCTTCCTATCCAAGTTGGATTCATTTGATTTCTTTTTCTTGCCTGATTGCTGCAGCAAGGACTTCTAATACTATGGGGAATAAAAGTCGTGGGCAAGGACATGCTTGTCTTGTTCCTGATCTTAGAGGAAGTGCTTTCAGCTTTTCACCATTAAGTATGATGTTAGCTGTGGGTTTGTGCTATATGAGCTCTATGATGTTGAGGTATGTTCCCTCTATGCCCCCTTTCTGGAGAGTTTTTCTCATAAATGGAGGTTGTATTTTGTCAAAAGCTTTTTCTGCATCTATTGAGATGAACATCTGTTTTTTTATGTGGCTGTTGGCCATCTGAAGGTGTAACACACTGATTTTTTTGTGGATATTGAAAAATCCTTGCATCCCTGGGATAAATTCCACTTAATCATGGTGTATGATCCTTTTAATGCCGTGTTGGAATTGGTTTGCTAATATTTTGTTGAGGACTTTTGCATCTATGTCCATCAGTGGTATTGGCCTGTAATTTTCCTTTTTTGTGATATCTTTGTCTGGTTTTCATACCAGGGTGATGCTGTTCTCACAGAATAAGTTCAGAAGGGTTCCTTCCTCTCCAATTTTGTGGAATCGTTTGAGCAGGATAGATGCTAACTCTTCTCTTAAGTGTTTGGCAGAACTCACCTGTGAAGCCGTCTGGTCCTGAACTTTTGATTGCTGGGAGTTTTAAAATTACTGATTCAATTTCATTACTGGCAATTGTTCTGTTCCTATTTTCTATTTCTTCCTGGTTCAGTCTTGGGAGATTGAACATTTTTAAGAATTTGTCCATGTCTTCTAGGTTGTACATTTTATTGGCATACAGTTGTTCACAGTAGTCTCTTATGATCTTTTGTATTTCTGTGGTGTCGGTTGTAACTTCTCTTTCATTTCTGATTGTACTGATGTGGGCCCTCTCTCCTTTCCCTTGATGAGTCTGCTTAAAGTTTTATCAATTTTGTTTATCTTTTCAAAGATTCAGCTCTTAGTTTCATTGGTCTTTTCTATTGTTCTTTTAGTACCTATTTCATTTATTTCTCTTCTGTTCTCCTTCTACTAATTTTGTGTTTTATTTGTTCTTCTTTTACTCATTCCCTTGGCTGTAAGGTTAGGTTGTTTGAGATTTTTCTTGTTTCCTGAGACAAGCTAATGTCTCTATAAACCTCCCTCTCAGAATTGCTTTTGCTGTGTCTCAGATTTTTGGATCATTGTGTTTTCCTTTTCATTTGTCCCCAGGAAGTTTTTATTTCCTCTTTGGTTTTACAGTGACCCATTGGTTGTTTAGTAGCATACTGTGTAGCCTCCATGTGTCTGGGGGTTTATTGCAGTAGATTTCTTGTAGTTCATTTCTAGTCTCATAGAATTGTGGTCAGAAAAGATGCTTGATATGAATTCAATTTTCTCAGAATATACCGAGGCTTGTTTTATAGTCTAGCATGTGATCTATCCTGTACAATGTGCCATGTGCAGTTGAAAAGAATGTGCATCGTGCAGCTTTGGATGGAATGACCAATATATCCATTTGGTCAAATGTGTCACTTAAGGCCTTTGATTCTTTACTGATTTTCTGTCTGGATGATCTGTTCATTCATGCAAGTGGGGCGCTAAATTGCCTACTGTTATTGTGTTACTGTCAATTTCTCCCTTTATGTCCATTAATATTTGCTTTATGGATTGAGGTGCTCCTATGCTGGGTGCCTGTATATGTACAATTGATATATCTTTTTGTTGGATTGATGCCTTGATCATTATGTGGTGTCCTTCTCTGCCTCTTGTAACAGTCCCTTTTTAAAAACTATTTTGTCAGATATAAGTATGTCTAACCTGTCTTTCTTTTGATTTTCTTTTGCATGGAATACCTTTTTCCATCCCCTCCCTTTCAGTCTGTGTGTCTTTAGATCTGAAGTGACAGTCTTGTAGGCCATACGGGTTTTGTTTTTGTATCCATTCAACCACTCTATTTCCTTTTTAATTGGAGCATTTAGTCCATTTACATTTAAAGTAATTATTGATATGTGTTCTCATTTCCATTTTGCTAATTGTTTTGGACTTGTTTTTGTAAGTCTTTTTGTTCCTTTCTTCTTCTTTTGTTCCCTTTTCATATGATTTGAAGGCTATCTTTAGTGTTATGTTTGGATTCCTTTTACTTTTGTGTGTGTGTATGTAGTATAGGTTTGTGGTTTGCAGTTACTGTGAGGTTTTTATAAAGATGTAGATATATAGATATGAATGACTGTTTTAAGTTGCTGATCTCTTAATTTCAAATACATTTTAACAACCATGAATGAATACTCTCCTCCCCTCACAATCACTGTTTTTAATATCTTATTTTGCATCTAATTGCTTTATTTATCTTCTTATTCCTTATTCTGGATATAGGTGATTTTGTTAAAAGGCATAAGTCTTTTAACCTTCCTTCCAGCTTTGCATGTGAGATGATATCCTACCTTTACTGTATGTTTGCTTTTACTAGTGAGCTTTTTTCTTTCATAATTTTTATGTTTCCAGTTTTTGGACTTGGTCTTTTTCTTAGCAAAATTGTTTTGACATTTCTTGTAATGCTGGTTTTGTGCTGCTGAACTCTTTTAGGTTTTGCTTGTCTGTATAGATTTGGGTCCCTATATCAAATTTGAATGAGAGCCTTGCTGCGTACTGTATTCTTGGTTGTAGGTTTTTCACTTTCAACATGTTAAATATATTGTGCCACTCCCTTCTGGACTGCAGAGTTACTGCTGAAAAGTCAGCTGATAGCCTTATGGGAATTCCTTTGCATGTTATTTGTTGTTTTCCTTTTCCTGCTTTCAATATTCTCTTTTCATCTTTAATTTTTGTCATTTTTATTACTATATGTTTTGGTATGTTCATCTTTGGGTTAATCTTATATGGACTTTCTGGGCTTCCTGGATCTGGATATCTGTTTCATTTCCCATGTGAGGGAAGTTTTCGGCTATTATGTCTTCAAATATGTTTTCAGTACCTTTCCCTCTCTCTTCTCCTTCTGGGACCCCTAAAATGCAAGTATTAGTGTGCTTGACGTTGTCCTAGAGGTCTCTTAAACAGTCTTCATTTCCTTTCATTCTTTTTTCTGTTCCACATCTGTAATTTCCATTACTCTGTCTTCCAGCTCATTGATCCATTCTTCTGTATCATTTAGTCTGCTATTGATTCCTTCTAGTGTATTTTTCATTTCAGCTATTGTATTCTTCATCTATGTTTGGTCCTTCCTTATATTTTCTAACTCTTTGCTTAAAATTTCTAACATCTTGCTCTGTGCATCCATTCTTCTGCCAAGTTCTTTGATCATCTTTACGAGCACTACCCTGACCACTTTCTCAAGTATGTTGCCTATCTCCACTTCACTTAGATCTTCTTATGGGCTTTGATCTTGTTCCTTCATCTGGAACGTGCTCCTCTGTAGCCTCATTTTGCCTGTTAGTATTTGTATGTTTATGTACCTGATAAGTTGGTTGTGTTTCCTAATGCTGCTGGAGAGTGGCCTTTTGCAGGAGACCTCCTGTGTGTTCCAGCAGCATTCTCCACTCTCTTCACCTGTGGTATAGACTCTAGTGGTTCCCCAATGTGGGCTGTGTGGGTCTTCCTGTTGTGGCAGGCTGACTACGTGGGAAGTCTTGTGGGCTTGCTTGGCCCCTGGTTCAGGTGGTTGCCAGTGCTGCCACAGGCACAGGCTGCCAGCTGCTGGTCGTCAGGACCAGGTCATAAGGCAGCTGACTGTGAAACTCCAGGGGGCTCTGGGGATAGTGCTGGCTCACTGCTGTATGGAGTCAAGGTCCAGAAGACTCCAGGGCTGTAGCCCTCCCACTGGTGGGTGAAGCCAAGTCCTGGGGTTCCTGCCAGTCTACTGGTAGGCTGAGCTGGGTCCTGGAGTCTGGTTGCAGGGCCCAGGGGTCCCAGAGCTAGTGTCATATCATTATTTCCTGTTAATACTTTTATAAAAATTATTTAAAGATCTGAATATTTCCTTTTATGCAAAAAATCTAGAACATCATGAAACTCATTGAGAGACATACAAAATTACTAGTGATAATGGACAAAGCAAGTTTTTTCTTTAACTTGCTGCCTGCCCATAAGTTTTTGCTAAAACTAATTGTATAAACAAAAAGTTCCGTAATCAAATATGTTCCTATGAATTATTCTTCCTATTTTTAAAAAATGGAATTTCCAACAGAGAACCCAAGCAATTACACAGCATAAAATAATCTTATAAAAGATAATATTTAATAAAATGATCTTCAATTGAGTAATAAACGAAATAGCCTATTTTAAAATGGAAATTGATTTAAGGAAGAGTTTCACCACAATTCTGGGTGGATCCAGAAGTATATGCAGCTAGTTATAATCCAATAGATTCCAGTGCAATACAATCCTCCCTTACATATGAAGTTTTACATTCTTTCTAATAAATATTGGTATTGATTCCCCCATGCCAATGGAAAGGCAATTGACAACATTTTTTATGTACTGCTATACTGAGATACACATTTTGAACAGAGTGACGTATATCTGCATTGCAAATAAAGATTCTTTTACATATACCCTTTCAATTTAAATACAAAAAAGATACAATGAAATATATCAATAATGCATACCAAGGCTTTATCCATAATGACTTGTATTTTCAGAACTCTTTTCAACAGCACGCCAGAATTTTTCTGCAAAAAACAGAGAACATGAATTAAATAAAACATTAAAAATTTTTACATAGTTTGTAATTATCATGTACATTATATAATTATATACATACAGACACACACACACACACACACACACACACACACATACAGAGTTATAGACAGATACACAGACAAAAAGATAGAGAGATATAGGTAGATAGATAGTTAGGTGGTAGATACACATACAAATACATAAAGCTATAGATATTAGAGAAATAAGAGGATTGATGCCCACTGAGTAAATAAGCTGGTGAGATTCTATATGAAAATTTTAGGAACAAATCAGAAGCTTTCACCTTATATTCTTGAGAATTAGAATCCTGAAAAAAGTTACTTAAATGAGGGAGAATCCTTGTTCCTTCCTCTCAATACCTTCCTCTTGGTCCCTCACCCCAACCTTCAAGCTAAACAAATTCCCATCAACTTTCCCCCAAATGTTACCTCTATTTTATCATCATTTTTGTACTTGTAATTATTTATATTAACTTTATTGTGGCCTACCCTCAATAAAATGCATCTATTTTAAGAATACAGTTACATGAACTGGTAGCAATATTTACACCCATGCAACCATTTCCATCACTAAAATAAATGTTTCCATTACTAAAATAACTTGTTTCCAAGTTAATAGCCTACAAGGCAACCAGTGATCTGCTTTCTCTCACCATAGGTTACAATAACTTACCCTAGAATTTCACACAAATGCAATCATACGGCATGTCTTCTTCTATATCTGGCTTCTTTCACTCAGCACACATCTGTGTTGCTGTGATCATTAGTGATCCATTTGTTTTTATTG
This sequence comes from Eschrichtius robustus, assembly GCF_028021215.1. Taxonomy (NCBI): domain Eukaryota; kingdom Metazoa; phylum Chordata; class Mammalia; order Artiodactyla; family Eschrichtiidae; genus Eschrichtius; species Eschrichtius robustus. The sequence continues at coordinate 31,324,042 of NC_090844.1, read as the reverse complement.
CTGCGAAGTGTGCCATTTTAGAAACACAAAACTGTTTATACATTTAACTGTTGATGACCCTTTGGATTATTTAAACATCTTAGCTATTGTAAATATAGTGGCTATGAATATCCACATACAGGTCTTTGGGCAGTTATAGTCTTTCATTCTTTCTTGGTTGCTTACTTAGAATTGGAAAACCTGATCCGCGTGATACCTGTATATGTGTAAAGTAGTACAAAAGTTCCAGATTGCTTTCTGAAGTAGTCTGATCATTCTGCTTTTTCGCCAAGAACTAATAAGAACATGAATTGCTCCACATTCTTGCCTGTATTTGGTTATTGTCATTCTTTTGCATTGCATGCATTCTTGTCAGTCTGTACCGAGAGTGCACTGAGGTTTTAATTCGCAGCTCTTGGGTGATTAATGATGTTGAACATCTCTTCACAGGCTTGTGGCTCATTAATGCGGTTTCTCCAAGTCCCCTACTAGAAATTCTATGTTTAGCCTTGACTATGCTCTAATTCATGTTTTTGGAATAAGGGTCAATTCCCATTTTACTCCACGCGGAAATCCAATCTTCTTGCATCATTTGATGAAGAGATCATTCTTTACTTTTCAAAGGCCTTAGCACCGTTGTGGATAATAATTTGGGCAAGAGCACGTGGGTCTACTTCTCATCTATTGTGTTCCACTGTCCTATACGCCTACCCTTATACCAAAAACACGATATGTATCTCCACAGCAGGGGTCAGCAAACGATGGCCCATGGTATAACCACCTGTTTGTAAAAAAATATTTTATTGGAACACAGCCACCCCCGTTTGTTTATAGTTTGTCTACGCTGATTTCACACTGCAAAGGGTGAGTGAAGTAGCTGCAACAGAACATATGCCCCACAAGCCTGAAATATTTACTATCTGGTCGCTTAAGAAAAAGCAATGTAAGTTCTTCACCTTGTTTTTTCTTCAATTTTCAAAACTCTTTGACTCTTCTAGGTATTTGCATTTCCTTATGAATTTGAGAATCAATTTCTACAAAATGTCTTCTGGAATTTTGATTGGGAATACACTGAATCTACAGATCAATTTGGGGAAAATGAATATCTTATCTTTCTTTTTCCCTGTGACTTTGCTAGACTCTCTTCATCAGTCCGGATTGCCTTAATGGAGATTCTTTAGAACTTTCTATGTAGAGAGTTAGATCACTAAAGAAATAGGGTTATTTTTCCTTTCAAAAATGTATACCCTTTATTGTTAATTCTTTTTCCTATTGCACTACCTAAGAACTCTAGTAAAATGTTGACTGGAAGTAGTGATGGCAAACAACCTTGCATTATCCCTAATCTCAGGGGTGGTTTTCTTCAGTTTGGGGCTATAACAACTATACCATAGACTAGGTGGCTTAAACCACAAACACGTATTTCTGACATTTCTAGAGGCTGGAAACTTCAAGAACAAGACACCAGCAGATGTGATGGCTGGTGACACCACTCTTCCGACTTTGCAGATCTCCTGTATGCTCATGTGATGGAGAGCAGAGAGAGGGATCCCGTGCCTCTTCATTTTTGTATAAGAGCATTAATCCCACCATGAGGGCCCCACCCTCATACATAATCTAACCCTAATTACTTTCCATAGGCTTCAACTCCTAATACCGTCCTATTGAAAGTTAAGGTTTCAAAATATGAAATTTGGGGGAACACAATCCTGCAGTCCATAACAGGAGCAAAGCATTCAGTCATTTACATTCTTTACGTTAGCTGTGGATGCTAATAGATGTTCTTTATGAGATCAAGGAAGTCTTCTATTCCTACTATTTACCATGAATGTGTACTGAATGTTGCCAAATGGTATTTCTGAAACTATTGCCATGATTCTGTGGTTTTCCACTGAAATCTGTTAAATTCATTCAATTCCTGTTTTCTTTACTGACTTACGTAATATTGTCTCAAAGTCTTTGAAAAAGCACACATGTTTTTGGAGTATAATGGCAACTTGACTGGATAACAAATTGCTGGGATATTGTGTGCCCCCTGGAGAAGCCATTTTCTCTACTCCCTAGTTAGACATTCTTGACTATCTTACAAGCACTTCATTCTGGCAAAGGCTAATTCCAGTCTGAGTTTTTCTACCTTTGTGGGTGACTTTCTTTGAGGCCAAGATGCCTATAGCATTATTCATTATTTATTGATAAAGTCCAAAATATATAGTATCTTGGTGTCACCAGTTTTCATAAGGATTTTTTGTAATTTGAAAATTTTCAAGTTCAGGACTTCTTTACTTCAACAGAGTTTTCTTCCTTCATAAGTTGGAATACTTTGGTTGTGATTTTATTCATGAATGACAATATTGATTATCCTGAATTTCCATTAGCAATCTTTCACACTCTATTAGTCAGGGTTCCCCAGAGAAACAGAACCAATAGAATATGTGTGTATATTTACACATTTAATATACTTATTATAATTAGATGTATTAAAAGGAATTGGCTCATATGGTTATGGAGGCTGGCTGGTTAGTGGGATGGAGACGTGGAGAGAGTTGATGCTCCAGTTCCAGTTGCAGAGCTGTCGGCTAGAGAGTCCTGTCTTACGCAGGGGAAGTTACATCCTTTTCTTATATTCAGGACTTCAACCTACTGGATGAGGGCTACCCACGTTATGGAGGACCAGCTGCTTTACACAAACTCCACTGATATATAGTTCTTAATCTTATTAAAAACACCCTCACAGAAATACCCAGAAAATCTGACTAACCATCTGGGCACTGTGGCCCAGGGAAGTTGATACATAAAATTAACCGTTACACAGTTTTGGTTTTCTCTGCCATCATTTTCATTTTTATGTCATTGCTTTCTCTATTTCTTTAACCCTGACTATAACATCACCTTGGGGTTTTAGCACAGTGTCTATTCTGCTATTCACTCATTCTACTGTCAATGTCTTTCATTTTAAAAATGGCTTTATTTTTCTCTTACGTTTATTTCTTGAGCACTTCCAGGATCTTTAAACAGACTGTGTAAGGGTAGACATGTGAGTGCTAAAGAACGTTATCTCTGGGGTTGCATTATTTAGGTTAGAATTTTAAAGCTGTAACTTACTGGAGGATTTCCTAGGATAATGATTTAAACTCTCTAGGTCTCTGCTTCCTATCTGTAGAGAGGGACAATGGTTCTCACTCTCAGAACTGTAGAAAGAACTGGAAAGACAGGGTATACTGTAAAGCTCTTAGAACAATAGGTGGCACCTGTGAGGCAGACCATGAATGTATAACAACATCAATATGGTTTTTTAACTCACTTTGGATCCTGTATATGTTTTATATGTTATATTTATATTCATTCTTATGCCCCATGTTTATTCCTTTTGGAGTCTTCTTCTTTTAGAATACATTCATTTCTTTTGTGTCAAACTTTTGTTGAACAAATGGTGGGGATAGGTGACTTATACTATAATTCAGCAGTCTCCAACGTTTTTGGCACCAGGGACCGGTTTCACGGAAGACAATTTTTCCATGGACCGGAGTGTGGGGATGGTTTCGGGATGATTCAAGCGCTTTACATTTATTGTGCACTTTATTTCTGTTATTATTCCTCTGTAATATATAATGAAATAATCATACAACTCACTAGAATGCAGAATCAGTGGGAGCCCTGAGCTTGTTTTCACTTGCCACTCACTGATAGGGTTTTGATATGAGTCTGCAAGCAATTGATTTATCATGGTCTCTGTGCAGTCAAACCTCTCTGCTAATGATAATCTGTATTTGCAGCCGCTCCCCAGCGCTAGCATCACCCCTCAGCTCCACCTCAGATCACCAGGCATCAGATTCTCATAAGGAGCACGCAGCCTAGATCCCTCGCATGCGCAGTTCACAGCAGGGTTCGTGCTCCTATGAGAATCTGATGTCACCACTGATATGACAGGAGGAGGAGCTCAGGCGGAAATGTGAGCGATGGGGAGTGGCTGTAAATACAGGTGGAGCTTCGCTTACTCACTGCTCACCTTCTGCTGTGCGGCCCCATTCCTAAAAGGCCATGGACCAGTAATGGTCCATGCCCCAGCAGTTGCTATACTTGCTTTATAAGAAATGGCCAATCATCTTAAGAATGATGTTTGCTCCTTCTCCAAGAGAGGAGAAGTCTGTGAGAGATAGCTGTCCAGGGCCAGCAGCATCAAGGAGGGGATGATATAGACACTCTTTTCCCTTAACTCCTGTCTAGATTAAAAAACTAGTGGGGGACAGTTTGGGGCCCCGTGTTGAAGCGAGAAAGGGAAACAGCCAGCAGTTTCATCCACCTTGGTCTTTGTCTGAGCAAAGCACATATGTGATGTGAAACCACTGACAGTCGGGAATTGGTTGCTTCAAAATCTAGTGGTGTTTGACCTTATAGTGGTTCTAAAGAAGAATACAGTTTGAGGAAGCTTACATAGTTGTTCCATCTTTTGATCTGATTGAAAGTTCACTGTATTTGGCAACTACCCCTTATGAATTTGGTTGTGGTTGTGGCTGGCTATTATTTTCATTCGGGATGAGATTAGAGTCTCTTTTTTTAAAAGTGTGGTTTGTTTCACACATTAGGAAGGACATTCACAATAGGGAGGAAAGAAATGGCTTCAACCAAAAAAAATCTCAATTTTATAGTTCTGACTGGGTATAGAATTATAGGCTGGAAATCACTTTTCCTCCTTTTAAGTAACTGTTGTATTGCCTTTCAACCTCCAATATTGCTGCTAGGTAAGACCATGCCATTCTGCATCTTCTTTATATATAAGAAACCAGATTTTTTTTTTAATATTGGTCCAGAACCTCCACTTAAATCATTCTGAGAATTTTTCTTGGATTGTTTTGTGATTTATTCAACTCAATTTTCTATGTTTATATGTACCAGAACTCAGATTGCATTACCCATATTGTTATTTTAATTGAATTTCTTATCTCTCAAATTTCCCTGTCATTTTTGTTTATGTTTTAGTTTTTGTGTGATTTCTGGAATTTTATCTTGTGAACTTTCTTTTGAGTTTTTACATAGGTTCAGCATGCTTTTACCTTCCAAGAACTGTTATCTGCTGAGTGTTATTTTTTAAATAGCACTCTGTTCTTATTTTGTGATGAAATATTTTCTCCTACCTCTCTGAGGATATTGTCATTTCGTTTTCTTCACTCTCTCTATTCCTTGGTACCTCAGGCTTTAGCACTTTGAATTTTTCCATGTCTCTATCTACCATATTCAATTGTTTCACCATATGTCTAGTGCCCCTTCGTATTAGGTATTGAGCATCTGACAGCTTATTCCAACATCTATGACCACATATGGAGCTTATGGCCTGCTGTCTTCACAGAGAGTAAATTGTCTGGGTTGTTTGCTGGGAAAACCTGCTGTCAACATGGTTAGTTTTGATTCTTTTGGGTGGTTTCATTCCCTCCTGGATTCTAATGAACATCTTGTATTGTGTAAACCTGTTTCCCAATATCTAGTAGGCCAAGTTTAATTTACAAAAGAAACAATCGATTAGGAGAGGAAATCAGGTTTTATACATATTTGTACAACTTATTTTCAACTACTTCTCTTCCTAGGCCCACCCTCAATATCATTTCCTAAGGTATTCGGACTTGCAGTTCCAAAAACATTTGAGAAGTTCTATAGTGTGTATCAAGTTTCCCATAGCCTATCCCAATTGCCAGTTAAGGATTCAGCTTTTTAGTGGCTAAATCAGCTGTCTATCTGCTATTCAACTTCCAATGTTATTACGATTCTTCTGTTCTGTTTGTGTGTGTACGTTAATGCCATGTTAAAAACTCCTTTTCACTTTAGTGGGGTTTAAGGAAGGGGCAGGGTAAATGCATGTGTCCAATATGTTTTTAACAGGTAAGCCCTTTATGTATTTTGTTTGTTATACTTTTCACTGGTTATCATGAAGGCATTCACCTTAATTATGAGTTTATTTGTGTTTCCTCTCAAAAATGTCAAAACATGCCTAAAATATAAGATTTTATTTTATTTTTCTCTCTTTAAAATATCTGTTATATTGAAGATACTCAATTTGTCTATTTGTGCTTGTAAAAACATACTTGGGAAAACATGCTTCTCTAAAGCTACAGATTTAAGCCTATCAAATTCAGGGTGAAAAGCAATCATTTAATTCACAAACATATCAGTACCCATTCTTTCCATTCATTCCTGCAGTGATATCCCTGGCTTCCTCTAGGTTCTGAACTTTTAGTCTCTTTTATTTCATTATTGCATTTTGTTTTGTATCCAAACTTCCCATAATTAGTTCCAGTTACCTTGCTTTACTACATTAGAAACTAGAGAGAGCAAATGTTAATAGTAGTAGTAGCGATATTTATTGATCACTTATTTTCCCCATACTATGCTAAGTCATTTTCAATTATAAATTTATGGAATCTTTAAAATATTTGTGTGAGTTAGGGATTATTTTTATTATTGGATTTTTACAGATGAGAACATTTAAACACAGAAGGATGATGTTACTCGGCCAAATTCTTGCGGCTACAGCCTGACCGACTTGAACTTCAAGCTAAGGCAGCTGGAACTGTATGCTATCTCTGTCTCTTCCCATCCCTCTCTTATTGCTGATTCACTGGAGGGGGATGGCATCCAGTGCACTGCTCTTTGTCTTTCCCGAAGTATGTCAATCCCTTCAGGTTTGCCCACTGCCACAGAAGAGTATTCATGGAAGCCTTTAAAGTTATCCAATTTACTTCATGTGACAGTGCTCTATTTCAGTTATGAAAATGGTCTGCAACTGTGTCCAGTGTTGTACTGCAACATGCAGATGGCATAGGGTTAGGGGTTACATCTCAGTTCCATTAAAAATGAAATTTTCATTTCTATATATGATTATATTTTATCATTTTTATGACTTTCTGAAAGGGCAATTTCACTAATCCGTATTTGTACCAACATCTTTGGCAAAATAAATAAAAGCATATTAAAGCAACAGTGAGATGGAGATCATCAAAAATTAAATTCAAGTTTCATCTGTTACGATTTTGTTTTGCTTCTCTAAACAGGATATCCAATTTTCATGAGAATGTATGGACAGAGATTCATTTCCTTAACCACTGATGGCAAAATGCAAAGTTGCGCAATCACTCTTAAGGAGGAAGTTAGGATGTATATATATCTAAAAAACTTTGGAAATATGCCTATTCTTAGATACAGGTATTTATAAAAAAAAAGCGTGAATGCTCAAAAATTTGATACATTATTGCAGTTCATTTCTGGATTAAAGTAAAAATACAAATATGCAGAATATGCCATAATTTTGTAACGTAGATATTTTAAGTTTATATATATATGTATATGAAAAAGCATGAAAGAGTACAAATCAAAATAATTTCCCTGAATTCCACACAACATTTCCTCTAGAAAACAGTATTATGGTCATTTCTTATTTTCCTGATGCATACATTTAATTTTAAATCAACATTAACTAATGTTAATTTAAAATAATAATAAATGTAACATAATTTAATGATAAGAGAAAATGTGCATTATCCTCTTAATAGCAATTTTAAGGGGAAATTTCAAAGAAGCATATATGATTAGATAATTTTTTGTTAAATAAATCTTCTTTTATAAATCAACCTTTATAACTAGATACAGTAAAAGAATTAGAACAAATACTCCAAAGTTCTAAGAGCACTATATCTAGACAATGACATTTCAGATGGTCTCTTGCCTCTTTTCTACTTTTACCATTTCTATCAAAATAACACTTTTTTACAAAGAAAAAAATGCACTGGCAAAACTGCTGACAGAGTCAGAATCAGCAAATTTGAGTATCATTATATTATTAGGTTACAAATTCAGTAACAGTGCAACTGTGCATATACGCATAAGAATACTTGCAATTAGGTATACGTGAGAATATTGACTTTTGGATTATATGTTTATATCTATTACATTTTTAAATATTATATGACTAAACAGAAAATATTTTAAATAAATACCTTAAAGAGAAGGTTTTATTATCATCAACATCAGTTTAAATTTGTTTTCCAAATGTAACAAATTTCAACGTGAATATGTTTATCAAAAGTTGCACAAATGAAGATCCCATAAAAGGGGTTACTTACTTCTGATTTCACAAGAATTTTGTAGGACTGATCTGCCAATTGGGTTGTAGAATTATTTTCTGCTATGGGGGGAAAATCAATTTCATTATCCTTTATCTGATAAAGCATATGCTCATATGTAGCTGAAGATTCCAATGGTTGAATTCCATAACTGACATTCTCCAACTGCAATAATCCCCTGAATATTTAAATACATAAAAAGAAATTAAAAACATAGATTTCTCAATGATAAACATAAATCAATATTAAGTGAAAACATTATATAGAAATTTGATAGTGGCCTTTGTCGTCTAATATCTAAGAATCATCCCATCTTCCTTGGATTAACATTTAAACCCAATTTTCTACCTTCTATCTATTACAGCATTTAGGAGTCATTGCAATTCTACTGTGGCTCAGTAATGTGGGTATTTCTTATACTAGTGGCAGCTTTTTCTGAATAAATTTTATAACTGCAAGCCTGGGAGAGAGACAAAGTGAATAGGGAAAATGATAAGACAAGCAGGCCAAGATAGCAGATGAGAAGACACATAATGAAAGTGTCTATTTTCTGTGTCTTCCATCTACCCTTCGAGAAGATTCTAAAAGTAAAAGGGTACACAAGATTTCAGTCATGTACAGCTCTGGAATATGCCATTACCTGAGTCCGGAGCAGGTGCTAAGTGTCACAACTGAATTTGCAATCTCTGTGGCATATCCTTGATAAAAGCAATGGCCCTAAACAGGAGTAATATAAAGATACATTTGTAATGATTAGAACACAAAGTGTTTGGTTTTATCCTTACTTCCTGGACATCGTCAAACATTCACAATTAGGCATTCCATAGTATTATTCACCAGATATTCCACTTCCTTCTTATCTACCTACAATCTTTTCCACTTGACCCTCTTCTGCCTATAAATAACCACAACTCCTATCCTTCCCCATATGATATTTGCTATAATTCTAAATTTCTGATAAACAACTTTCTGATCTGCATCTTGTCTTTCTCAGCCCCATTTCTTGAATATATAAGTCTATGAATGCTACCTCAATGTAATTAACAGCATTACTTTGACTTCCACTGTGAACATTTCGTTTGTTTTCTCTAAGTTAGCCCAAAATATCTTAACTGACATTTCCTCACTATTTTCTCTCTAATATCTCACCATGTTGATCATCCTTAGTTCAAACTCTCCTCTCAATGGACTTTCACAACATTAGTCTTCCCAGCTTCTCCCCAGATGTTTTCTTTCAGTGAATATTCCCGTTCTCTTGCCTAAGAAATCTGTTGCTATCTAGAATCAGTCCTGTTCCTCTGTTAATCCTGGGCTACGAAAACGTTAGTATCATCACATTCTCTTGTATGAAAATGTTGATATGTCATTAGCGCCCAGACTTACATCTCCATCAGTAACCATTCACTTGTCTCAATACTAGGATTACCTCCTATCTCCCACCCACGGACAGTGGCAGAGCATATGCTGCTCCACACCAGGCAGCAGCAGTAGCCATTTCTGCCTTCACTGGTGCCAGCAAACTATGCCACAAGCCTTCAAGAAGATGTAGAATGCAAACCAGGTCCCAACCCTTTAACCAGCAGAAGACAGCATCTCAGTTTCTGCAGCTCCTGGCCTTGTACCTGATAAGAGAAAATGATCCTCACGAGACAATTCTCAAAACCCCCAACTCTAAGCAGCAAAAAGTGACTGAGATAAAAACTTTCCCCACTCAGGGGCACTAGCAGAGACAGAGTGAGAAGCATACCAATATCCAGTGGCTGGGAAACTGCCAGAGGAAATACTCTCTCGTCCATGGGTCCTTCATCACCCAACATCACCTAGCAATACAATACAATACAAGGTGGCCCAGGAAAGAACCTTTTCCTGCTATGGGCTGCACCGGCAGAAAGCCAGTGAGCTCCAGCACAGCCAGAAGAATGAAACAAAACAGAATAATATAGAAAGCCCCAAGAAAGCTAAATGGTCACTGGAACAACAGACCACACTAAATCTGAACTTAAACTGGCTGACAGACTTCAACAATAGAAGGTTTCAATTTCAAAGATACAATAGAAAACTACACATTATACCAAGAACCAAGAGTATCACAACATAATGGGAGAAGACATCCCAGTGATGCCAATATTGAGATGAGTCACATGTATCTGGAACTATAGGATGGATTTTAAAGCAGCTGTGATAACACTGGTTCAATGCACAATCAAAAATTACCCTGAAACAACTGAAAGAACAGAAAATCTCAGAAAAGAAATAGAAACCATTAAAACGAACAAATAAAAATATTAGAAGTGAAAAATATAATAAACAAACAAACAACACAACGCATGCTGGATAGGCTCAAAAGTAGAGTGGAGATGACAAGGGATAGAATCAATGAACTTGAGAAAGATCAATAGAATTCACTCAATATATAAAACCCAGAAAAATGAGTTAAGAAAATGAATAGAGCCTCAAGGACATGTGGAACATTCCCCCAAAGTTTTAAAATATGTGTCAGAATCCAATAAGGAGAACAGAAAGAATGTAGAGCAGAAAAAAATTCAAAGAAATAAAGGCTGAATGCTGGTCGGAAGGAAGTTGGTTTAGAAAACCCTGGACCTTCCATCTCCCAACAAATACACCAAGTGAGTAGCAATTCATGGACCAATTTCCTTTGTGAGAAATCAGGAACTAATTGACAGGCTCATGCACACCTTTAGAGGATGCAAAATCAGATGCACCAAAGCCAGGAGGGAGATTTGGGATGCCCTTTCACCAGACACTCTACCCCAGAGTACTGCCATAAGATCACGAAGAGACCCTATAGCTCCCAGATTCACTCAGGGGAGGAGAGGGTGTTGTTCAAGCATCCAGTGCCCTGGTGTTTCCGAGGGGAACGAACACCCAAGGAACAGTGTCACCAGACCCAGGGCTCTGATTGGTTCAGGGCAGTCTAGCCACCCAAACCACCATGGAGGTGGTGGCTTGATTCCCTCCCCAGCTTGCCCAAACTCAACACAGAGTGAGGGGATGAAAAATCCCACGTCTCCGCTTCCCCTGGGGAGGTAATAGTCGATCGACTGAAGGCAGTGCTCCCACTTCACCGGTACTGCCCCAAGAGCCAGCACTTGTCTCACCAATCCTGGAGCACTGATGGCTCACCCACAGTCTAGCTGCTGGAGGGAGAACAGAGGCGGCAGCTTGGGATGACAGCCAACAGTGATTGTCCCTCCTGCCCAGCAGAAACAGAGCAGAAAAAACCACAGCGCTTGCTTCTACCTGGAAAGAGAAACTGCTGGCAGAGGACCCCCAAGTCATTGCAAATCACTGGCCAGGCTGATCTGTGGGCATTTCCTTCTGCACATGGCCAGTCATGAAGACTGGGTGATGTGACTGCTTTGTCTAATGAGCAGACACCAAAACAGAGTGTCGAGTGAAATGAGGAATAAGGAAAAGATATTTTGAACAAAGGAACAAGATATAGGTCGAAACTGACACTAGTGAGATGACATTAAATAATCTGCCTAATGAAAAATTTAAAATAACTCCCATAAAGATGCCCAATGAAGTCCAGAGAACAATGCATGAACCAAGTGAGAAGTTCAAAAAAGAGATACAAAGTATTAAAAGTACCAAACAGAAATCGTGGAACTGTCAAATAATAACTGAACTGAAAAAATTCACCAGAAGGGTTCAACAGCAGATTAGATCAAGCAGGAGAAAGACTTAACTAACTCAAAGACGGGTCAAAGGAGCAAAAAGAAGACAGTGAAAAAGTGATAAAATCTTACAGGACCTGTGGAACACAAACAAAAGGAACCATACACAAAGTATGGAGTCCCAGAAGGAAAAGAGGGAGCAAGAAAGAATGATTATGTGAAGCAGTAGAGATGTGAGCTAACACGATGACAGTAATCATATTGTAATATGTAAATGGATCAAATCAACACATTGTACACCTTAAACCTATACACTGTTATATGTCGATTGTATTTCAGTTAAAAAAACAGGAAGCACTTTCAATACATATTGGCTGAAAACTTTCCAAACTTACAGAAGAAAATTGATATCCATATCAAGAAGATCAAAAATCACCAAATAAAATGTCCCTAAAGAAATCCACACTGAGATATATTGCAATCGAAATGTCAAAAGTCAAAAGTAGAGAGGGAATTTTGAGAGCAACAGAAGAAAAGTGACTTATGTGTAATGAAACACCCTTAAGACTTTCAGTGGATTTTTTTGCAGAAACCCTGCAAGCCAGAAGAGACTGAGATGATATATTCAAAGTGTTGAGAGAGAAAAAAAAAGTCGACTAAATATCTTATACACTGCAAAACTACAGAAATGAAAAAGAGACTTCTGGTTTCTGGTTCTCCATGCCAGAAGGTTGGACGTTGCCATTCCATCCTGACAACAAGGGACAGCAGAAAAGACTTAAAACTCAACAGCTCTTCCTGGATGTGTAAAAGAAGGGAGGACACAGTGCAAAGCGCAGCCCCCAGGATCAAAGAGGCAGAGAGGGCACACGGGGAGGCACAGCTCACTGGAGCAGAGAATCAGTAGTAGCAAAGTGATGCTGGAACCAGTGCCAGGGAAGGAAAACCTGACTGTGATTGATGAAAGGCTGCAAGATCAGTGCGGACAATTCTGAGAAATAAAAACTTCAGAGAACCCATGAACAGACCCCCAAAATACTGTGAGATTTACCTTCAAGAGTTCCACCAAGATGTCACAGCTAATATCAGAGAAAAAGTCCTCGTGCCTCCGGCAAGGGGAGGGGGAAAGGACTCAATTCGAAATACATCAGTGCACTCTGTTCTTCTTTACAGGGCCTGCCTTCAGGGCAAACTACCTAGATAGAGATGAACTGGCTGGGGTATTATCAGAGCCTAACTGACCTCAGGAAAGGAAATACCCAAATCCAGCCCACTCTAGCCATTCTGTCGCACTTGCGGGGGAGAAAAAAAAACCCACCAAGAAACACTTGTGTTGTCCATAGCCCTGATGCATAGGCTCACTAAAAAACTGAGACTTAATCATAGGACTATAAAACAGTTTCTCTCACCCCACACCTCACTCACCCCCACGCTACTAAAGGCATATTTACAGCAGTTCCTTTTACATGGTGCATTATGTCCAACTATCAAGAAAAAAATTACAAGAATACCAAAACGTTAAAACAAAAAACCGTGATTTCAAGAAAGAGGGTAAGCCTTAGAACCAGACGTGGCAGCAGTGCTGGTATTATGGGCCCGGGAATTTAAAACAACTGTGTGATTACAATGCTAAGGGATCAACGGATAAAGTAGACATCGTGCAAGAAGAGATGAACAATGCAGTCAGAGAGGTAGAAATCCTACGGGGAAAAAAAAATAAATGCTAGAGATTTAAGAAAAAAACTGTTATGGAAATGAAGAATGACCTTGATGGGCTCACCAGTAGATGACATGGCTGAGAAAAAAATCTCCCAACTTGGGGATATATCAATAGACATTTCAAAACCTGGAAGCAAAGAAACCAAGACAGAACAACACCACCACAAAAGATGAGAATATACAAGGAATATGGGAGGACCACAAAGGCATGACATAAAGGTAACAGGAATTCCAAAAGGAGCAGAAAGAGAGAAAGGAATATAAGGAATATTTGAAACAACAATAATTGAGAATTTCCCCCAAATGAATATCACACACTAAACCACAGATGCAGAAAGCTCAGAGAACACCAAACAGCATGCATGCAAGATAAACAAACAAAGAAAAAACTCCAAGTTAAAAAAACTATACCTTGGCATATCATTTAAGAAGTACAGAAACCCAAGATAAAGGAAAGAATCCTGAAAGAAGCCACAGAGGGGAAAAATTGCCTATACAAGAACAAAGATAAGACATACATCAGATTTCTCCTCAGAAACCATGCAAACAAGAAGGGAGTGGAGTGAAATATTTAAAATGTTGAGAGAAAAATATCACCAACCTGCAATTCTTTGTTCTGCAAAATTATCGTTCAAAAGTGAAAAAGATATAAAGACTCTCTGAGACAAACAACAACTAAGGAAATCTGTTGCCAGTAGATTTGTTTGTAAGAAATGATTTGAAACATTTCTATACAGAGAAGGAAAATGATATAGGTCAGAAACTTGGATCTACATGCAGAAGGCAGACCAATGAAGAAGGAATAGTGATAATAACAATGTTTATTTTTCACAGTCTTGACTGATAGAACAGTTTCTTCAAATCATAGCAACAATGTATTTGCATATGCTTATGTACCTATTGTGTATATTAAATATATAACACATAGTCTGTATAAATATTATATATATGCTTATATACAAGTGCAATGAAGGACAGCAATGATACAAGGAATGGGAGGGAGGAACCGGGATGACAGTTTATTATAAGGGACTCACGCTACCCGAAAGATGGCATTGTTAGTTGACAGTGGGCACAGGTAAGCTCAGCAACATCAATTAACTGGACGTAACTGATGTCTATAGACTACGTCATCCAACCACAGCAGAATACACATTTTCTCAAGTTCATACGCAACATTCACCAGGACTGACATTGTGAGCCATAAAACACACCTTAACAAACTTAAAAGAATAGAAATCATACAATGTCTGTTCTCAAACCATGACAGAATTAAGCTAGAAATCAATAACAGGAGGACAGCTGGAAGATCCCAAAATACATGAAGGTTAAAAAACATGCTTCTGAGGAACACATGGGTCAGAAAAGAAATCTCAAAATAAATTTTACAATATTTTTAACTCCATGCAAAAGAAAACACAAATTTGCAAAATGTTGTAGGATACAGCAAAATTCGTGCTTAGAGGGAAATTTATAGAATTGAACACATACAGGACGAAAGAACAAAGATCTAAAATCAGTAATTTAAGTTTCCCCCTTGGGAAACTAAAAAGAGAAGAGCAAATTAAATCCAAGGCAAGCAGCAGAAGAGGAATTATAAGAATTGAAGTAGAAATCAATGACATTGAAAACTCAGGAAATCGATAGAGAAAATCAATGAAAACCAAGCTGGTTCTTTGATAAGATCAATAAAATTGATAAACCTCTCACTCGGCGTGTTAGGTGAAGAGAGAGGATACTAATTACCAACACCAGTAGAAAAGAAGTGTTTTAAGTATACACAGCATGCCCATTAAAAGGACAATATAGGAATGTGATGAACAACTCTGTCCCCACAAATCTGAAATCCTAGATGAAATGGTCCAACTGCTTGAAACACACCATCTGTCAAATCTCACAGAAGAGGAAACAGGCGATCTCAATATGTCTGTGTCTATTAAAGAAGTTGAATAAAACTGATAACCATCCAAATCAGAAAGCAGCAGGCCCTGATTGGGTTCATTTTTGAATTTTGCCAAACACTTAAGGAATAAAGTGTACCAATTCTCTACACACACTTTCAAAATATGGAAACAGAGGAAACACTTCTAACTCATTCTGTGGGGCCAGTATTATTCTAACAACAAAACATCCGATGACATTAAAAGAAAAGAACTACAAACCAATATCTCTCATGAGAATATATGCAAAAATTCTCAATAACATATTGGCAAATAGAAGCCAACAATCAATTTAAAAATTGTAAACCAAAACCAAGTGGGATTCATCCCAATTAATTGTAATTAATTGTAAGCAATTACCATACAGGTTAAAAAGGAAAAATTAGTAAATTGAGTAATGCTACAGAGTACAAAATCAACATAAAAAATCATTTGTGTTTCTACAAACTAACAAAATGTCAGAAAGAGAAATCAACAAAACAATTCCATTTACAATACCATCCAAAAGAATAAAATACTTTGCATTGAATTAAACCAGGGAGGTGAAAGACTTATACTCTAAACCTACAGTACACTGATAAAAGAAATTATGACACAGTGGAAAGATATTCAGTGCTCATGGATTGGAGGAATTATTATGGTTACAATATACATACTACCTAAAGTGATCTATAGATTCAATGTGATTCCTATCAAAAATCTAATGGCAATTTTCACAGAACCAGAAAAAAATATCCTGAAATTCTTAGGGAGCCACAAAAGACCCCAGATAGGCAAAGCAACCTTGAGAAAGCTGAGGTATCACATTTCCTGATTCAAACACCATTAAGAGGCTATAGTAATGAAAACAGTATAGTATTGACAATTAAGCAAACAGAGAGAAAAATGGAACAGAATTGAGAGGCCAGAAACCAATCCACACAAATAACATCAAATAATCTTTGACAAGGGTGCCAAGAACACAGACTGAGGAAAGGATAGTCTCTTCAATAAAAGATGTTATAAAAACTGGGTATTCAAATGCAAAATAGTGACATTGCACCCCTATCTTATACCGCTTACAAATATTAACTAGAAATGAATTAAATACTTAAGTATGATGTGAAAATATCAAAATAAATAGCCTAAAAGAACCATAACATTCTTGGCAATGATTTTTTGGATTTGAGATCAAAAGCTCAGGCAACAAAAGCAAAAGTTTTTAAATAGAACTGCATCAAACTATTGATAAACAGCTTCTGCACCACAAAGGAAAGACAACCTATGGAGTGGGAGAAAATATGTAGAAACCATATCTCTGATACGGGGTTGATCAAAACTATATAAGGAATTTGTATAACAGTAGCAGAAAAACAAATAATCCAATTACACAATGGGCAAAGGACGTGAAAAGTTAGCTTTCCAAAAGAAGATAAACAAAGTGCCAACAGGTACATGAAAAGGTGCTCAACATCAAAATCAGCAGGAAATACAAATCAAACCACAATGAGATGTCACCTCACACCTGTCAGGATGTGTTTTATCAAAAAGAGCAGCAATAACAAACGTTGCTATTTGTTTGGACGTGGAGAAAAAGGAACCATCGCACATTGTTGGTGGGAATATACGTTGGTGTAGCCATTATGGGAAACAATACAGAGGTTTCTCAAAAACTTAAAAATAGAACAACCAAATGATACAGCAATCCCACTTCTGCACATATATCCAAAAGGATGGAAATTGCTATTTCCAAGTGTCTCCTGCACGCCCATGTTCATAGCAGCTTTATTTACGATACCCTAGATATAGAAACAATCTAAGCGTTCAAGAGTGAATGAGTGGATAAAGAAACTGTAAGATATATATCTTATGTGAGACAACCAATGACATATGATATACATCACACATATGTATGAATATTATTCACCCATGTGTTAAAAGGATTAGTCTGGAGAACATTATACTAAGTGAACATAGCCAGACAGAGAAATAGAAACACTTTATGATCTCACTTACTTGTGGAATCTTACAACAAAAAGGTAAATTCCTTGAAACAGAGGAGAATGATGGTTACCAGGGGCTGGAAGTTTGGGGAGATAAGGAGATGCCGTCAAAGGGTACAAGCCTTCACTTACAAGATGAACAAGCTCTGGCAATCTAATATACAGCATGGCGACTATAGTTAACATAGTTATATACTGTGTTATACACTTGAAATTTGCTAAGAGAGTCAACCTTAAGTGTTCTTACCACAAAAAAGGTCACCATATGAGGTGATGCATGTGTTAATAAACCTGATTGCAGTGATCATTTTACAGAGAATAAAAATGTGAATTAATCATGTTGTATTTTAGATATAGAAAAACTTATTCGTAAATGTCACCTAATCATGCTGAAAAATAAAAAAGAAATATTAAAAATTTTAAGAATTGAAGCATCAGTGAGATAGGAATGGTCAAAATCTAGAACACTGACAACAGACGCTGGCAAGTTTGTGGAGCAACAGAACACTCATTCATTGCTGGTGGGAATGCGAAATGGTAGAGACAGCCAGTCGAAGACAACCTGGGGATATTTCACAAAACTAAACATACTCTTACAATCCAATCCAGCCAGCCATCACACTCCTTGGTATCTACCCAACGGAGCTGAAAACTTAATCCCACACAAAAACCCTACAAATGTACGTTTTATAGCAACTTTTTCAACATTGTCAAAAATTGGAAGCAACCAAGATGCCTTTAAGTAGGCGAATGGATTCATAAACTTTAGTGCATCCAAACCATGGATTATTATTCAGTGGGAAAAAGAAATTAGCTATTAAGCCACGCCAATACATGGAGGAACCTTGAATGCATATTACTAAGTGAAAGAAACCAACCTGAACGGCTGCATATTGTATGACTCCAACGACATAACAATTTGGAAAAGGCAAAACTATGGAGAAAGTTAAACGTTGCCCAGGGTTACAGTGGCAATGAACGATGAATAGGCTGAACACAGAGGATTTTGAGGGCACTTAAAATACTCTCTATGATACTATAGCGATGGATACACGTCATTATATGTTTGTGCAAGCCCACAGAATACACAAGACCAAAAGTGAACTGAAACGTCAGCCATGCACTTTGGGTGATTATAGTGTGCCCACATAGGTTCCTCAACTGTAACAAATCTACCACTGTGCTTGGGGAGGTTATTAAAGACGAGCTATGCATATGTGGCTCCAGAGGATATCTGGAAAACTCTATACCATTGTCTTAATTTTGCTGGCAACCTAAAACTGCTCCCCCCCAAAAAAAAAAAATCTTAAGAAATGGAGGGATAAAGACTTTTCCAGACAAAAGTTGAATTATTTCTCACCACTCTATCTGCATTACAAGAAATACAAATGAGAATTCATCACCTTGAAATGAAAGGGTGCTAAAGAGCAACATGAGAGCAAAAGAAAGAATGAAAGTCATTGGTAAAGGAAAATGCGTAGGAAATTTCAAATACTATATTACTGTATTGGTAGTGATTAAATCACTTTTAATTCTAAAATAAAAGTTAAGAAACAATAGTATATAAAAATAACTGTAACTAAAATCATGTTAAAAGTTACACAATATGAAATAATGTAAATTGTGACACCAATAACATAAAATGTATATGAGGGGGAGTAGTAAAATTGTAGACTTTTTGTATGTTATTGAGGTTTTTATCAGCTTAAAGTACACTGTTATAGCTGTATGATATTTCATGTAAGGCCCATGGTAACCAAAATGAAAATATCAATAAAGGTTACATAACAGAAAAAGACAAAGAAATCAATACACATGGAACCAAAAAAAAAAAAATCAATGAAACTCAAGAAAAGACAGCAAGAGAGGAAAAGACAGACAAAAGAACTACAGTCAATCAATCAATCAATCCAACAAGTAACAAATAGGCATTAGTAAATAACTTCCCTATCAATAATCACTTCAAATGTATATGTTTAGATGCCACAAACAAAAGATGTCAAGAGGCTGAAAGTGGGGGACAGGTTTCAACTCGATACTGTCTGCAGGAATTTCACTTTAAATTGAAGGACATATAGCGGCTGAAGGTAAAGGGATGGAAAATATATATTCCAAACAAATGGCAACCGAAAGAGAGCAGGTGTTTAATAGGGAAGAATACGTCTGACTCCATATTAGATCTGTTCCTTTTACTTTACCCTTTGTGCTCTGTTGCCTGGGCTTAGTCATGCTGGCTCTGCACCTTTTGTGAAAGAATGTTGCCTATGGCTTGAAATGTACAGGACAGCCTGACCCTGACTTGACCTGAACAGAGAATAACATTTGTCTTGTTGGGGGTTTACAGGAACATCTTGACCTGACCTACATGGATGGCTGCAAGAACAAAGGATCCAACACCAAGAAGTTTGCAGCAACTAACTACACCCCTCCCTCAGCTTGCCTTTAAAAGGGCTTTGCTGACAGCCTTTGGGAAATTCAGGCTTTTTAAGGCAGGAGCCACCCGTCTCCTTACACGGCCCTGCAATAAACCTTTCTCTGCTCCAAACTCCGACGTTTCGGTATAGTTTGGCCTACTGTGTGTCGGGCACAGGTGTAGCTATACTTACATCAGACGGAATAAAGTCAGGAAAGTCACAGGAGTCAAAGAAGGACATTTTATAATGATTAAAGGGTTAGTCCATCAGGAAAAGATAACCATTATAAATATATACACCCTCAGCATTAGAGCAGCTAAATATACCCACAGCAAACACTGACAGAATCTGAGGAGAGATATAGACAGCAATACAATAATAGAAGGGGACTTCAATACCACACTTTCACTAATGGGTATAGGAAGCAGACAGGAGATGAGTAAGAAACAAAAAAGAGGACTTGAATAACATTATAGCCAAAATCTACCAAGCAGCTACATACAGAGCATTCCCCTCAAAAGCAGCAGAACATACATTCTTCTCAAGTGTACACAAGCTTTCCCCACAATAGATTATATGTTTGGTCACAAAGCAACTCTTAACAAATTTAAGAAGATTTAAATCATACAATGTGTCCTTTCTGAACACGTTTTGGAATGAAACTAGAAAGGAATAGCGGAAGGATAAGTAAAAAATCCACAGCTATGTGGAAATTAACAACATACTTTTGATCAACAATTGAATCAAAGAGAAGAATCAAAAAGGAAATTTAAAATAGCTTGAGACAAATGAAACAGAAAACACAACATACCAAAATTTATGGGATCCAGTGAAAGTGGAGGAAAGAGGTAAATGTATAGCTACAAACAAATACATTAAAAAGACCTCAAATTAATAAACTAACTTCACATCTCAAAGAACTAAAAGAAGAACAAAGCAAGCTCAAAGTAGCAAAAAGAACATAACAAAGAATAGACCAAGAATAAAATGATAATAAGTAGAAAAACAATAGAAAAACCATAAAACTAAGAGTTGGTCTTTTGAAATGATAAATAAAATTGACAAACCTCTATCTAGATTAAGAAAAAAAGAGAAGTTTCAAAAATAAAATCAGAAAAATGAAAGCTCATGCCACAAAAATAAGAAAATAATATGAACATTATATACCAACAAAAATAAGAAGAAAATAATATGAACATTATATACCAACAACCAGATACCATAGAGGATGGATAAATTCTTAGTGACATGAAACCTAAGAAGAGTGACTCATGAAAAAAATAGAAAATCCAAACCGACCTATAACTAGTACGGAGACTGAATCGGTAATCACAAACCTCCTAACAAGGAGAAGCCCAATATCAAATGGCTTCACTGGGGAATTCTATAGAACATTTAAGTAAGAACTAACACAAGGCTTCTCAAATGCAAAAGAGTGGGGAACACTTCCAAACTCACTTTATGCAGCCAGCATTACTCTGATACAAAAGCCACATGGAAAGAACAGTACAAGCTAACATCCCTCATGAATACAGATGGAAAAGTGCTCAACAAAATACTAGTAAACCAAATCCAGTGTAATCTAGCACCTTAAAATGGTCATACACCATGACCAAGTTAAATTATTCTTGCAATGCAAGAATGGTTCAACATTCAAAAATCAATGTGATAAAACACATTAAAAGGACAAAAAGTCAAAATCACATGATCATCTCAATATATGCGAGAAAGAATTTGTCAAATTTTAGCATCAATCATAAGAAAAACTCTCAGCAAACTAGGAATGGAATGAAATCAGCACAACCTAATAAAGGCCACATATGAGAAGCTCATAGCTAACAACATATTCAACAGTGAAACCTGAAAACTTTTCCTCTAAGATCAGGAACAAGGCAAGGACACCCACCCTCACCAATTCTATTCAATCTTAGATGGGAAGTTATACCTAGAGCAAGTAGACAAAGGAAGAGAAAAAAATAAAAAGGCATCCAAATTGGAAAGAAAGAAGTAAAAATATCTTTGTTTGCAGATGACATGATCTCATAGATAACAAAACCTAAAGACTCCACAAAATCCCTCAAAGTTTTAGAACTAACAAGTTCCATAATATTGCAGAATATATAATCAACATTCAATAATGGGTAGCATTTCTCTACTTACAGAGAACTATTTGTAAGGAAAGGGAAATTAAGAAAACAAATCCATTTACAAGATCACACACACACAAAATACCTACAAACAAATTTAACCAAGGAGGTGGGAAATTGTACTCTGAAAACTACAACGTATTGATGAAAGAAATTAGATAAGACACAAACAAAGAAGACATCCAAGTGGCCAACAGGTAGATCACTAGTTACCAGAAAAATGCAAATTAACACCAAAATGTTATTTTTGTGAGATATCACCTCACGACTGTTAGGATGGCTATTATCATGTGAACAAAGGACAAAGAGTGCTGTTGAGGGTGTGGGAAACTGGAACTGTTGTACACTGTCACTGGGAAGAGCATATGAAACGGTTGCTATAGAATATAGTAAAAATGAAAAACAGAACTTCCCTGTGATCCAGCAATGTCACTTCTGGGCAGTTACACCAAAGAACTGACACAGGAGCTGCAGGAGATATTGGCACTGCTATGCTTACTGCAGCACTATCCGCAATAGCCAAGATGTGAATAAAACCTAAGTGGCCATCCACAGAAGAGTGGATAAGAAAATGTGGTATATATGTATTCTATGGAATACTAGATAGCCTTAAAAAAGAAGTAAGTTATGCAATATGGGACAACATGATTCACCTTGAGGACATTATGATAAGTGAAATAGACCCATCACAGAAGGACAAATACCGCATGACTCCACTTCTATGAAGTATTTAAACGTCAAATGCATACCACCCAAAAGTGGAATGGTGTTTGCCAGGGGCTTGGCTAGGGGGAAATGAGGAGGTACTATTTAATGGGCATAAAGTTTCAGTTAAGCAAGAAGAATAATAAGCTCCAGGACCTTCTGTAAAACATACTGATGTCAACAGTAATGTAATGTATGCTTAAAATTTGTTAAGAGAGTAGAACTCATATTAAATATTTTTACCACCTTAAATTAAAAAAAAAAATATATATATATATATAAATTCAGAAAAAAGTCAACAGAAATACTCACAAAATTGATGAAGGACATAAACATTTAGATTCTGGAAACTGATCAAACCGGAAATAGAATGGGTCCAAAGTCACTCACAACAAGAAAGATCATGACTAAACTGAAAACAATAAAAATATCTTCAAAGAAACCAGACAGTAATGTCATATAACCTGTAGAAGAACACCAGTTTGAATGACAGTACATTTCTCATCTGAAAGTCATGAAGTCTCAAAGGAAATACAAGAGCAATTCTCACATGTTGACAAGAACATTACTGTCCAACATGAATTCTACATCTGGCAAATTTATCCTTTAAGGATGAAGGAAAAATAGAGACTTCCTCCGACAGAGGAAAACTAACAGATTTAGTCTACAGCACACATACCCTAAGATAATGGCAAAAAGAAACTCCAAGAAACAAAGGTAATACATCACAAAAAGGCTTGGGTAGTCTTAAGGAACTAGGACAAATAGAACGGTTTAAAATACGGGTAAATATAATGAATTATCATTTCCCTCATGAGTTTCTGAAATCATATCTGGTAGTTGAAACAACAATCACGCAATATCATGTTATGCTTAATGTATGGAGAGGAATATTTGAGCAACTATATTTATAAGGTACAGAGGATAAAGGATCCTAAATGGAAGTTGGGTTTCAGGGTTTCTCTTGAAGAAGTAAAAAGTCCACAACAGTAGGCTAGGTTCTATATGTTTATTTTAATACCTCAAGCAAAAGCTAAGAAAAGTATAACAGGGAAAAATCCATTAAAACACTATAAACAAATCATGATGTAATCTTTAAAATGTTCAAGTAATCCAGAAGAAGAAAACAAGAAAAAAGAAATGAGTAGCACAGAAAAAAAAAAAAAAGGGGAAAGAATATAGCAGACAAAAGCCCTAACATATCAATCACTACTTTAAATGTAAATAGTCTAAAAACACCAAATAAAATACTGAGTCCCAAGGCAGATGGAGGAAACAAAAAAATCAAACAAACAAAAACCACACCTTATGACCCAACTAAAAATAGTCTCTACAAGAAACTCATTTCAAACATAAATTTTTTTCCACTTCCAATGACTTTATTTTTTTACTTAATTTTTATTTTATATTGGAGTATAGTTGATTTATAAGGTAGTGTCAGTTTCAGGTGTACAGCAAAGTGGTTCAGTTACAGACATAAATTTATAGGTAGACTGAAATAAAAAGAATGGAAAATATGTCATGCAAATATTGATAAAAATCATATCAGAGAAAGTGAACTTAATTGCAAAGAAATCTACAAGGGAGAAAGAGAGTCACTATGTGATCATAAAAGTATCCACTTATCAAGAAGCAGAGCAATCCTAAATGTATAAGCATCAAACAACAGAACTTCAAAATATGTGAAGCAAACCCTGGTACAGCTGAAAGAGAAAGACAAAAACCACAACAGTAAAGGAGGAATTCAACACACTCCAATAGGTTATTGCTAGTACTAGACCAAAAATCAGCAAAATATAGAACTGAAACGCAGCATCAATCAACCTGATCTCCATGACGTTTATGGACCACTCCACCCAAGAACAACAGAATACACATTTTTTTTTCAGGTATCCAAGGACATTCACCTACAAGCCCAATATACTGGATCATGAGGCAAACCTTCATAAATTAAAAACAAATTGAAATTATACGAGGTATATGCTCTGACCAAAACAAAATCAAACTAAAATTCAACAGACAGACAACAGAAAAAAAAAAAAAAAAACCAAAACCTCCAAACACTTGTAAAGTAAATAACAGACTTTAAAAAAATCGGGTCAAACAGGAAGCCTTAAAGGAAAATTTAAAAATACATATATCTGTAATGAACATGAAAACTCACCATATTGTTGTGAGACACAACTAAACAGTGTTGAGAGGGAAATTTTAGTACTAAAATGCTTACAGTAGAAAAAGGAATGGTCACGTATTGATAATATAAGTTTTTTCCTCAACAAATTAGAAAAAGAAGAGCAAAATAAACCCAAAGCAAGGTATAAGGGAGAAAAGAATACGAGCAAAACACTACGAAATTGAAAATAAGAAAACAGTAAAGAAAATCAAAGCAAGAAAAAGCTGGTTCTTTGATATGTGCAATAAACTGAAAAATCTCTAGCAAGACTGACAAAGAAGGGAGGACACACATCATCAGTGTCGGAGGTGAACCAGCATTATCACTACAGCTGCTGTAGCCATTAAAAGGGTATGAGGATTGCAAGAAAATACATGCCGAAATGCCACTGAGATGAAATAGACCAATTACTTAAACACACACCACCAAAGCCATACATAGGAAACAGATAAACAAAATATTTCTATAACCATTAAATAAATTGAATTGGCAATTTAAAAGCTCCCACATACACACTCACACACACACACAAAATTCCCAGGCCCAGTGATTTCACTGAAGAATTTTGCCAAACATCTTAAGCATTAACACGTATTTTATACAATATCTTCCAGAAAAACAAAAGAAGAGGTAATCTTTCTCAGTGTATTTAATGAGGCCAGTATTATTCTACTCCAAAAATTAGACAAAGTCAGTACAAAAAAAGAAAAATCACAGATCAATATTTCTCAGGAACTTTGACCAAAAAAACCTCAAGAAATTATTAGCGCATCAAAGCCAGGCATGAATAAAAGAATCATACACCAGGACCAAGCTGTGGGGTTTTTAGGTTTGAAAGGTATTTTCTAGGTATTGTTTCAATATTTGAAAATCAGTCAGTGCAATCCACTATATCAACAGGCTAAAAAAGAAAAATCAT
Source organism: Eschrichtius robustus (assembly GCF_028021215.1). NCBI lineage: Eukaryota > Metazoa > Chordata > Mammalia > Artiodactyla > Eschrichtiidae > Eschrichtius > Eschrichtius robustus. The sequence continues at coordinate 31,298,315 of NC_090844.1, read as the reverse complement.
ATGATCATATCAGCGGATGCAGAAAAGGCAACCGATACAATTAAATACACACCTCCCCTTCATGGGGCAGAAAAACAAACAAACAAATTCTTAGCAATCTAAAAATAGTGAATTTCCATAACTTTATAAAGAGTATATTAAAAAAAAAAAACCTTATATCAAACATTATCCTTATGGTGAATGATTGAATACTTTATCCCTACAACTGGGAAAATTTTGAGGATGTCTGCCATCAGTATGGTTATCTGACAGAGTACCGGTAGTTGTAACAAGCACAGTAAGGTAAAGCAAAGAGATAAAAAGTATACAGATTGAAAAAGAAGAAAACAGAAGGCCATATTTGTAAAAGATCTGACTATGGAAAAATTCTCAAGGAATCTATCAGAAAAAAACAACAACAAACTCTCATAGAATTAATATGTGACTTCATCAAGGTGTTAAGGATATAAGATCGACACAAACAAATGAGAGTTGTATTTCTAGATAACAACAAACATATGTAAACTGAAATTAATATAGAGTACCATTTACAGTTGCTCCAAAGAAAATGAAATACTTTGGTATAAACCTAAAAAAATATCCACAGGATCTGAATGCTACAATTACAAAATGCTAATGAACGACATTTAAAAAAAAGACCAAACAAATGGAGATTCTTACTGCACTCACGGTTGGAAGAATCAACAGAATAAAGATGCCCATTCTCCCCCAATTCATCTGTAGGTTTAACAGTGTCTATCACGATGCTAGCAAGGTTGTTTACATACAGAGGATAGTTTAGTCTAAAATTTATATGAAAAAGAAAAATATCTAGAATAGTGTAAAAATCTTGAATAAGAATAAAGCGGGAGGAATCACTCTAGTCAACATAAATGCTGAATATGCAGGCAAACTGAAGAAGACAGCAGGATACTGGCAGAAGGAGAGTCACATGGAAGAACTGCACAGAACAAAGAACCCAGGAATATATCCGCATCAATATGACCCCACCCCCGACTTTTTGACAAAGGTGCAAAAGCAACTCAATGCAGAAGAACAGCCCTTTCTAGAAATAGTGTTGGAACAATTCCACATCCCTGGTCAAGTGAGTGAACCTTGATCCAAATCTCACACTTCATACAAAATCACCTCAGGTGAACACACCATTAAATGTAAATAGAACTACAACACTTTTAGAAAAGAAAAACACACAGAATCTTCAGGAACTCTAGGGCAACATAGATTTCTTAGGTTTGATAGCCAAATTACCATTCATAAAGGAAAAGTTGATAAATTAACTCTCATCAAAATGGAGAAATGCTGCTCGATCAGAGACCTTATGATGAGGATGAAAGGACAAATTACAGACTGGGAGCAAAATCTGCAAACCGCATATCTGGTAAAGGACCTGTAATTAGAATATATAAACTCCTCAAAGATCAGTAGTGAAAAACCAACCAACGAGAAAAGTCCAACGAGAAAATGGGCAAAAGACATTAACAGATATTTCACAAAAAGTGACAAGCTCACGAAACTATAGTCAACATCATTAGTCATCAGAGAAATGCCAGTCAAAATTACATGAGATAAAGTACACATCTATCACAATGGCTAAAATAAAATTGTAAAATTTAAATAGCAAACAAAATGGCAAGAATGCAGATACTCTTTTCTCTCTCATTCATTGCCAGCAGAAAGTTAAAATGGTACAGCCACTCTGGAGAAAATATTGGTAATTTCTGTCAAAAATGAATATACACTCACCGTATGATCTGGCAATGATATTCCTGGGTATGTATCCCAGAGAAATAAAACTGCACACCTACACAACAATTGTACATGAACGTTCACAGAAGCATTCTTTTCAATCGCTTAAAGATTGGAAGAGCCAAACTATCTCTCGGTTGGTGAAGTATGAGAATAACTAAACATGGTGTTTCTTTGTGGAAAGTGGTTGTTGAGGAATTCAACTTTTAAAAATAGATTTCAAGGGATTGAGATTTTCTATTACTTCTCTCAATCTTGATAAGCTGTACTTTTCAAGGAAGCTGTCCATTTCATCTAAATCATCAAATTTATTGGCATAAAGCTGTCATAATTCTCCAAGATATAATTTTATCTTCTGTATGACTAGCAATATCTCCTTTCACCCCTAATATTGGTGGAATTTGTTTCTGATCTAGATAAGTCTTACTGGGGGTTATTAATTTTATCAGTCCTTTGAAACAACTAAGATGTTATTCCCAGTCAGAGGGCCAAGTTCAGTGTGAGATTTGCCTTCCATGCTTTCCTTCTGTCAGAGAGAGATTTCCTGATTTTTTTTTTTTTTTTTTTTTTGTCAAATGTCTGAAAACAAATGTCTCATGGATTTTGTCCTGCTTTCTACTTGTAGATGGTGAGAAAGACAAATGTTGTACGAGTTACCATATTTTAAATTTCATTCTCTCTCAACTGCAACACAGAAACAGAATCTGACCAATCACTCGCATTTGCCTCTTCCCCATCATCTATTCTGGCAAAATATGTACCTTAGACTAAAGCCAACTTTCTCACATACTTTTAAGCATTTCTTGACTCTTACCTGCATTTTGGGATTGAATTCAAATTCCTGTGTTTTTCATGTAAACCAGTTCAGATTCTGTACCCAAATTGCTTTTGCAACTTCACTTTCTTGTGCTCTTTCTATAAAGTGGTTTCCACTGCTCAGGTCCTATGGTACCTCCATCAAAACTTCTCCCTGTCTTCAGTGGCTTCTTAGTTCCTTTCCCCACATTTTTTCCCCTCTCAAACTCCTACTTCCAGAGAGTGTAAATGACCTTTTCAGGTAAGTGATTCCTGAGTTCCAAATTTTAAAAGTAGTCATTCTATTCTGTATGCTTTCAGAGCAATTGCCGCATTACATTTGGGTTTGTGATCAATCTGCTTGCCCAGTAACTCAGCCGAGCCTAAAGCATTCTTCTTCTTCCCACCAATGGCACCTTCACCACATAATAATAAAAATCTACACAACATAAAGTAAAGCTTACCTTTACAAATGAAGAATCTGGATGCAATATCCCTGACTTGTTGTATGAATATACCAGGAAATGAGAGTCTAAGAATGACCTAATTCAACCAAAATAATAATACTTCGTTGTAATAATAGCATTAGTAAAAGTAACTTCCAGAGTCATGAAATTAAACAAATTTACATTTCATTTTATAAGCTCAAATACGCAAAAATTAAACGGGCTCATCTCTCCATTATCTAGCTTTCTTTCTGATACCACGTTAGGTATATAAGAGAAAACAAGAACCAGGATGACCGGATACCAGTGTGGGCATTGGAATGACACAGATTGCTGTCTAGTAAAATCCAGGACTTCAAGATTCCCTCAACAAAGTTTTCTTTTATAGATTCAACCATCAATACATCTCATGGCATAAATCTCTCAGCTAAAATTTGCTAATAAGTAGCCATGGATTGATAAAAACCAAAAAAAATACACGCTTTTCATTAGCTTGTTTCCGTGAAGTTATGCTGTGCTACAAAGCATCCTCCAAATTCCCAGTGCCTTAAAATTACAATGAATGTTTTTCCACAAGGTTACTTGCAGGTTCAGCTCCACATTGCCTTCATCCTGGAACCTAGGAAACAGCATGGTCCCTCCACGGAACATGCTTTTCTCGTAGCAGAAGGAGAAAAATTGTAGAAGCACACGATGGATCTTAAAGCCTTTGTTTAGAAGCGGGATTCTAGTCTTTTGCTCAAATCTCATACATTATTTCTATAGAAAAACATGACATAAACAGGGTATGGAACTAAAATCTTCTTACAAGGAGGATGGTGATTATCATGGAACAATCTAACATCGTTATTTACTGTAGGGTTGAGACAGGCTGGGACCCGGGACCCTTTACTGGAGCGCTTGGCCTGGACACACGTCTCCTTGAGCAACAAAAGACAGAGGGGCTCTAAGGAACTAAAACTAACTGCCTGCACGTGCAGTCTGGGTAATTATGAACAATAAGACACACAAAGGCCGTAAACCGACTGCCACTCCGGAGGTGCCAGGAGCAAAAGCAGGGTACTTACTGCACATGATCCCTGCACACAGCACCACCAAGCAAGTGGGGAGACCACCAATCCACCCCTACCTTCACCCCATTTAAGGAACCAGCCCACCCTCCTCAGAGAGTGAGCCAGGGAACCTGTCACTTGTTTTCGCTCCCTCCTGCTGCAGCACGAGCCTCAACAAAGCCTTGCCTGAACTCCTTCTCTGGCCACTTATCAATTTCTATTGATTAAAGAGTCCAAGGACCCTAGTCCATAACAGTGACACTGGGATTTCTCATGGATTCCAAACATCAAGAAGGTTTGAAGGCCAGAATGGAAGAGAAACTAGAGCGTTAACAGAGTACTTTTTTCACCACTACTTTTCTTATCTCCTTCATGTCCTCTCATTCTTTTTAAAAAAATTTTTAGTGAAGTATAGTTGATTTGCAATGTTGTGTTAGTTTCAGGTGTACAGCAAAGTGATTCAGCCATATATATATATATATATATATATATATATATATATATATATACACACACACATACATATATATATATTCTTTTTCAGATTCTTTTATCATACTAAGAAAAGTAAGTTGGACAAAGACGAATATCCTATGATATCACTTATATGTAGAATCTAAAAAATGATCTCCTTTACAAAACAGAAATAGACTCACAGACACAGAAAACAAACTTATGGTTACCAAAGGGGAAAGGGGGGGAGGGATAAATCAGGAGTTTGGAATAAACAGATACACACTACTGTATGTAAAACAGATAAACAACAAGGACCTACTGTATAGCATAGGGAACTATATTCAATATCCTGTAACAATCTATTTCCTCTCCTTCTTGAAAACTTTTCCTTTTCTTCAATTCAAATAACAAAACCAGAGAGGTTCCCGGAGAAAAACTGGTATCTGTCAGTTTATATTCCACATATATTCAAGGAAAAACTCTGCATGGCCTGGGTTGGTTTAGGTGCAAGCATCTAGAACGTGAATTCTGGAACAGGGGCAGAGCCACCTTTTAATAACCGTAAGCATTTAAATGGAGGTGGTGGAAGTGGAAATCCAGAAGTAGTTCCCAGGAAAAAGAAATTCAAGATTAAAAACCTTAACAGATATTTGACAAGCATTATTAAAAGGATAAAAATTTTGTTTGCGAGTTTATTCAGCCTGGGCCCTTTTTCAAAGGCATAGTTTTGGCTTCCGTATGAAACAACAAAACAGTCTGCCTTAATCAGTGACATAACAAAAATACAAATGAGCACTGAAAGAAAACAACGTCCAATGAAAGGAAAATGAACAATAAAAAGCAGGCAAAACTTAAAAGTTAGTTCCGAATGAAGTAGCATTGATGAACAAAATAATCTTAATTTCAAGAGAAATTAATAAGCATTCCAAGGAGATCATTCCAAGAGAAAAAAAGTATACTCTGAAACTAAAACACATGACAGTTAATATTAAATAACTCAATAAATGTATCGAAGAGAATTTGCTTACTGTGAACAGAATTATAGGCCTAGCCAACAGAGGACAAATGCTGGTAAAATGCATGTCAAAAATAAAGATTTGATCATAGTTGTAGAAAAAACTATGATATGGAGCACAGACAAATAAGACCCAGGATGAAAGCATTGATTTCCCATAGAAGAAAAAAAATGCATAGGGACTGAAAATTAAAATGAAAAGTTTAGGGACTTGGGATATATTAGGGAGTATTAATGTAATACACACACACACACACACACACACACACACACAAACTCACACTCACCCACACACAGAAAACATACTGGAAAACTCACTTCACACAGACTATATCAAATTGCAAAAATTTATAGAAAAGAAATATGACTCACAAATTCTACACATTGCCAAATGTCATTCAGTTATGAGAACAAGAGAGACATCTGCAGACATGCACTGATTCGGGAAGCATGCCATCTGCAGATTCCATCTGAAGAAAATAATCTGAAGTTATTCTAACTAAACGATACCCAAGTCAGCATAAAGCTGCAATAAAAAGAAAAAAGTAAAAAGAAGCTTTGAAGAAAGTTGGAAAATGCAATACTGTTGTTAAAGAAACTGAAAGCAGTGAATTTACATCTTAAGTGGAAAAAGAATTTTAAGAAATACTATACGAATGTGATGCTATCACTTCAGGATCTAAGAGACACAAGAGAGGAATCTGAGAACCTAGGATAGAAAATACAAATATAATGAGTATATGAAAATTTCATTTTTATAGCAATAAATCCCCAAAACAAAGGAAGAAGACAATAATCTAGGTGGCATAATTGCAACATATAGAGGAGATCAAGTGTTAATATCTACAGAAAACAAAACTTCCCACGATAGATCATGGAACAAAAACCAGAAAAACAGAAAGATAAAGCCATAGTTTGAAAATAAATAACTCAAAACAAATGAATAAAAAATAACGACCCCCCCCGCCCCCGGCAAAAAAAAACCCCACCAAAATCTCAGGAAAAGCAAGTCAATGAGAACGGTCAGTAAACACTGGAAAAGATACTAAGTGTTATTAATAACCAGTGAAGTGCATATTAAAACAACAATAAAACAGCATTTGTCATCCACTAATTAACAAAAATAAGTGTGTGAAGATATTCATTTTGTCGAGAATGTAGAGAAAAGAAATACTTTTAAGCTATTGGCATGAGTAAAAATTGGTTACAAGGCTTTTGAAGAAGAAAACTGGCATTATATAGCACTTGAGAAATTTCTTATTTATAATCCATCAATTTCACTGGGGCCCAGGAAGTCATGGCCAAGGATGTCCATGATAGAGCTGTTCTTGCTGTAAATATGGGAGGATAAATAATTAATGGGATATATTCATTTGATGGCTACAGATGCATTTTAAAAAACAAACCCGTTTTGCACATATCATTATGAATGAATCTCAACAAATAATATTATGCAAAATGTTGCACAACGAACAATAATAAGTACCTATTGCTCACTCTTTTGGGTCATGTGTGGGTAGCCATGGCAGCTCTGCTAATTGTGGCCAGGCTTGCTCAGTGGTACACGATTCAGCTGAATGTTGGCTGCTGTAGGGATAAACAGAGCACCTTGGCTGTGATCCACATGTCTTTAATCGTCCAGCAAGCTAAGCCCGAGCATATTCTCATGGGGATGACAGACAAACAAGATGGAAAGCAGAAAAGCGCAACAGCTTTTTCAAGCCTGTGTTGGAATCAAGTCAGCCAACATCTCTCTGGCTAAAGTAAGTGACATAGCCCCAAACTGGGCTAGTAATTTGCCGGGCCCCCAAAGTAAAATGAAAATGTGGGGCCTCTCATTCAAAAGTATTAAGAATCTCAGGATAGCATCAGAAGAGCATGAATCCAAGCACAGAGCCCTTCTCACCTTGGGCTCTTCACACCCATGAAGACTGAGTGTGAGGTGGTTGTTGAGTTGTATACACTCCACCTCTTGATGAGAGAACCTCAAAGTGATACGGCAAAGAGTGAAGATACAGGGGAAGGCAAAGAATTGGGGTCACTTTTGTGATTCACCATGTTAAGGTCCACCCTTACCTACCCTTCTGACCTACCATAACAAATTGTATAATGGAATATACACTCTTGTGCCATTCATGTCTACTTGAAGGACGCATCAAAACATGATTTTTATTGATCTTTAGACATATGGATGAAAGACCCTAAAAATATAGCAGAAGAATATGTGTCAATATCATAATGGTAATCAGCACTGGGGAATGAGACGATTGAAGAGGTCTGGGTATGGGAATAATAGATTTCATTATTATGGCCATGTACCCTTTTTTTTAATATGTAGGAAAAATGCTTACATGTGCATCATTCATGGTAAGAACTTAATTGTTTATACTAATCTCAGAATTTTCCTTTTTTATTTTTATTCATTCATAGAAAAAAACAATATAAAAAATAGCGTGCTAATATAAACTACGGACTTTGGGTGATAATGAATGATGTGTCAATGCAGGATCATCAGTTACAGCAAATACATCACTCTGGTGGGGAATGTTGATAACGGAGGAAGCTATGTACGTGTGGGGTGTGAGGATATACAGGAAATCTCTGCGCCTTCCACTCACTTTTGTTGGGAACCTAAAACTGCTCTAAAAAATAAAGTGTATTAAAATGATAAGAAATAATAATAAGAAAACTACGCGAATAGGCACACCCCATACAGGAAAATGAACTAGCCAATAACTATTTAGAGAAATCATTTAGGGAAATACAACCTGACATTAAGATGAGATACAATATTTTAGTACATCACGCATGCTTTTGGAAATCTAAACTGCTACGGTTTTTAGAAAGTAACTGGCAATATCTCTCAAAATCTTTACATGCTATAAAATGTGAGTAATAAAGAAGGCCTACCTTAGAGGCGGTTGTGAAAATTAGTCAGTTACTACCTGCAAATTGCTCAGAAATACGCCTGGAATATGGTACGTGCTCAATAAATGTCAGTTGCTTTGGTTGCTTTCATTATTATTATTTATTATTATTACTATTACCACTATTATCAGCACTCATCCTGCTTGATCCAGAAGCCCATTTATTGATATCAAGACTATGAAACAAAATCTCTATTGTATAAGAATACACAGATAAAGATGTTTATTGTCAGACTCTATAGTGACAATTCCTGGAAATAACTTCATCACCCATCAATATTACATACTATGGGATCTCATCCATTAAAAATGAGTAAAAATTTATACATAGAGCAAGAAAATAAGTGCCATTATTAAATAAGGCCTGACACTTGCAGAACACTATTTCCATCTGTGCAAAAAAACAAAACAAAACAAAACAAAACAAAAAAACCCCTTTTTTGGTAGGTTTCTATATGTTTTATTTCAGGTAAAGATGAAATTTAAAATAGAAAATCATGGAATGATACACACAGGATATTGATACTGGTTTCCTCACAGAGTGGAAGTAGAAAACTGAAGAGATTAAAAATATATCCTATAGCAAAATGAGACAAAACTAGAGTGTAATATCAAGTAAAATGCTTAAAATCGTATAATTATGTAAAATGACATGAAACAAATAAAATTAATCATGGACAGATAAACTTACTCCCTTAATAGTTGCGATTATAATTATACTTTAAGGAGTTACATAAAATGATTTTCATGTATCTGATATACTTTAATATTTATATCATTAAATTACAGTTGGGTTTGAATATTAGATTTAAAAATCTAAAGATAAAGACTCGAAATTCTAGCCTGACATGAATCACCAAGAAGACTTAATATATTAAATAAATATAACCTTTATGCTCTTGAATATTTAGGCTCTAAATTTAGGCTAAATTTAAGGTAGTCATTGTAAAAATGTAAGAAACTAAAAACAACTGTATGAAAAGAAGCATGGCCACTTACTGTTTTTCAAGGTGGAGAGTGTATGTTTTCCTGTCAATTTTGATGGCATAGGTGACCTACAGCAAAGTAGTCAGAGAGAATGTAATTATTAGATATTTCAAATCCTTAAAACTCAAAAGCCCTAATTTTTAAAAATATATGTACTCTTTCATATAAGCATGGATTGTATCATGAGTGTATCAAAATTATATATATATATAATTATAGTTGCAGTTATCTTTCTTCAATCTTGGAATGTGTGACAGAATTAATCATAATCAAACTTACATAAAATCTAGGAGTCTAAATCTATTTCAAAAGTAAGAGCATTAGTCATTAGCATTTAAGTATCATAATCAAATTTTTAACTTCAAATGGTTACATTTAGAAATGCTGAGTAACCTTTGAAGAAACTTGAATTTTATTATCTTTTCCTACTTTGCAATTTTTAGAGCAAATAAATGGAAAATTAAACAATACAAAGCGAGTCCCCTTTTAAGAGTAAACTAAAATTAAACTAAAATCTGATGTTCACCTAAAGACACCATTAAGAAAGTTAAAAGGCAATTCCTAAAGAATGATATTAGCAATTCATATCCAATTGGCCAATCCACATTTGTGTGTCTCATTTCTAACAGTACATCTTTTCCTTCTCCTTTTCGTCTTCCTTAGTCTATCTCACCAAAAGTTCTGTTTTATATTCTTCTCAGAAATCAACTTTTGACATTGTGAATCCAGGCTACTTCAGCTTACTTTTGTCTTTCATTAATTCTACTTCTTAATTTAAGCAGCATCTTTAAGAATTTTAAGGTTATAATTATTTTTCTAATTTTAAATTGCTGACCATTTTTTGTCACCTGTTTAATTATTTGTGGTTATAAATTATGCTCCTATGCCATCTTCAGAGCAGGATTCAAATTTTTCTTTGTAATTTCTTCATTCTCGTTCATTGTTTATTATTTAATATCCATTGTGATTTATGATTTCTCCTTCAACCCGTGAATTATGTAGCAGTATATTTTTAAATGTCCAAATACATTTTTCAGTCCTTCTGTTAAGTTTTAACCTAATTGTATTGTTGCCAGGTGATGAGTTCTGTACTATCCGTACTTGCGTTTCATTTATTTATTTATTTTCCTTGCTGTGGTCAATTCTGTTGAATGACGCTATATATTCTTGAAAAGTATGAGAACTAGTCTTGAGAAGCATTATTTACAACGGAGATAGAGCATTAAGTGCAGCTTGATTAGAAAAGCTCTTATCTATTTCTAGGGATACCGACAAGTATGGGTGTTTCTGACTCTTGGCTGACAAGGGCAGAGAGATTTATAATGCACTGTGTAGGGTTCAAAACTCCCCTGGCCAGGGTTAGCTTCTGTTGTATTTCCCTAACTAGTTTGACAAGACTGGCTTGGCTACTTAAAAAGTCACTGAAAGCTTTTCAAGGAGCTCTCCCAAAGCCAAACTTCCTCCCATAAATCTTGTGATTTCAAGCCAGAGACTCAGCGTGCTCTGGGAGCACAGAGGTTGGGTTCACGGAGAGCTAGCTCATTGCGGATGCTCCCTGGATTCCTGATATTTGCCTGAATTCTCTTTGTCTTGCTGCACCAGAGGTTTTATCATTAACTAAAAGCCCCATGTGTGATATCCCTAGACTCTAGCAAGTCTTAACATAGAGCAGAAAGGGGAAAACAATACATAAACTTCATTGGGTTCACTTTATCCATCAATAAAATGTTTATTTTTGTTGTTCAAATTTTCTTTCTCTTTATGAAGAATTTTATGATTGGCCAATCATAAAATTGAGAAAAACACTTTAAGATCTCTCTATGGAAATGGATTTGAAAATGTCTCCCTGTCGTGCTATCAGTTTTCATTTTATATATGCTGAGGACATTTTATTAAATTCATACAAATTTAGAATTGTTATATGTTCCCTGGGAACTGAATATTTTATTATTATTAAGTAACGATGCTTATCTCATAATGTTGGGGTGTGTGTGTGTGTGTGTGTATGCATGCGCACATGTGTGTGTACCAAATACTGTCTTTTTCCTGCTATTATCATGGATCCTCATGTTTTCTTTTGGTAGCATCTTCCCAGTGTACGTTATACTCTCCTAAACATTTCAGCATCTCCAGACATTCATTTTGGGGGTGTGATAGCTTTTATAAATACATAATCGCTGGTGTTTCTTGGTACCACAAAGTGAGCCAGTCAGAAGTAGACCACTCTATAAAACCTGCCCCAGTGTCTAGTACAGTTTTTCAGCTGGCATTTGAGGACATTCCTCTACGATCTTGCCACTGAGGTTCTAATCATTGGATTCCTCTGCCATCCCTGTGTATGTTTACATCAACACTTCTTCCTTCTTGAAAACAAAGGGTCCTATCCAAAGCTGCTAATTCTTATTAAAAAAGAAGTCAAAACCAGAAAGAAACTGACAGCTAACAAAATGATTCAAATAGTCAATATACAGAAAGACATCTCTTGTTAAGACTTAACCAAAAAATACCTGTTAAAAGTGAAGCATTCACTAGGATGTACACAAGAGCAAAGATAAGAAGACTGAAGAGACCTGGAGAGGCCTCTGGAAGATAGGCGTCACTATTTCTGTTAATGGGAGTCAAATATAATGCAACTTTTCCAGCAGACATTTTGCAATGCTTATCAAAATTTTTTATAGTGGCTTGCCTGTTGATCCTATTGACTATTCAGGAAGGTTTATGAAACTATCTGCATGTATAAAATTTGAAATGCTATATGATGTTACACATAAGTTATCATGAAGTTAGGAAAAATAATGACAGGGCTGGATTATCATAAAAATAAATCCTAACTCTACACATAAATGAAAAAGCCAATTACAACTCTCATAAATGATCATTAAAAGTATATGTGCATGTGTGTATGTATGTCTCTAAAACTTCATTTCCTTCAAACTTACTGCCTTTAGAAAGTGAGGCGGCCATTCACTTTCTTAACGTCTCTGTACTGTCTAGATTTAACTTTACAATGTACATAATGTACACGCTTTACTATTCTAAGCAGATCAGAAATAACATTACTTTTACTTTTTACAAAGCTTTATATATGCCTATGTATGTAAATACAGGCATGAAGATACGCTTTATATACTGTCATTTTAAAATCATGCTACAAGCTAAATATTAGTATGGCCTCACTTACATAGAAGGCATTTTAAACGTAGAAAGTATTTTTAAACGTACATCTTTTCTAGAGAACAGTCCAGTAGACTGTAGACGCCATTTTGTGGGATAGGAATTCGGGGCATTTCTTTTCTCTGAGTCTGTGTTTTAAAATTGTTCCGTAACGTTCATCTATTACTTGGGAAATGAAAACAAAACACTTGCTCTCCCTCAGACAAAACCAAAACGTCTCTTGAACACTGTCATTAGGACACAAAATTTCATGAAGGGGTATGCATGAATTGATTTGGGTCTTGCAGTCCAGTAAAAATAAAATACTCATATCTTTTAAGTGATTTCTTAATTACATGCGTTTCTGAAACACCGCCGTCACTGGTGTTTGTCCTAATCTTCTGTGGCACTGTAATTTGTAGAAGTGATGTTTCAGTGTCTGCAGTAAGGAAAACAGGTGTGAGCGTTCCCCAGCGCACGGCAGCATCCTTATCCTTCTCTTACGTGTCCTGTCCTATCACATCACTCGTGGATCTTCCAAGCCCCAGCGCCCGCGCGCGCGCGCGCGCACACACACACACACACACACACACACACACACACAATATCACACTGCGCAGGGTTCTAGGAAGAGGCTCCTCTAGAAGCGGGAGTGTTACTACCCCAGCACCGTCCAGAGACCCTCGGGGCTGGCTGACCTCAGCCCTGGGTAGGTGAAGAAGGGCTGCTCCCAGGACCCCATCCAGGTTCCCTCCTCCCCCCACCTCCCTGGGAGACAGGCGCCCCCTCCTGCGGTGCAGGGCCCCGGAGTGAGGGACAACTATCCCAGTCCTGCTCGGAGCCCTCCGACCAGCGGGCCCGCCAGGACCCTGAAACTGGGCGGGCTCGGACCCGACGCCGGACTCTCCCCAGCCCGGCCTGGGCTTCTGGAGCAAGGAAGGCGACGCCCCCCGCGCCAAGGGACCCTGCGACGACGGGCCACCCTCCTATCCAGCAGGGTCCTCACTTACGATGGCCCGCGGAGGTCAGCCGGCCCAGCCCAGAGAGGAGCAGCAAGAGAGACAGCATTGCGTGGCCCGCCGGCCTTGCCACCGGGATGGGATGGCGGTTCACTGGAAACGGTGCAGCGAGCGCGCGGGGCCCTGCGCTCTAGGTCCCGTCGGGGAGGGGAGGGAGCTGAGGGGCGGGGTGGGAGGGCAGAGAGGGTGGAGGGGCGGGGCTGGGAGGGAGGGCAGAGCGGAGGGGCGGGGCGGGGCGGGGCGGGCCTGGAAGCCTGCAGCAGAGGGGCTGGGAGGAAGCTGAGGGGCCGGGCTGAAGACTAAATCCCGAGGTGCCAAGGATACAGAGAGCTATTTTCCATAATGCTTATGATTGCAACAGATGACTACAAAGTCCTTAAGAAAAACATCCCTGGAATGTAAAGCTGGCAAGAGTCGCACTTAATTTTCAAAAAGATTTACACCTTCAAGAGACAGAGAAAGGATTAACAATTACATGTTTTTAAAGGAAGTTGTCTAAGAAAAGGGAGTGTCTGTGTGCCTGTGCCTGTGTGTGTGTGTGAGAGAGAGAGAGAGAAAGAAGAGTCCTTTTTCATTTCTGGTACCAGAGAAAATTAATGTTTTATTTTATAGATTTGTGTTTACCCTTATAATAGATATAGAAAAGACAGGTTTGTTGACTACTTTATATGAAGGCTACTGAAATTGTTAATGACTAGGCAACTGAAATTACAGTGGCAACACATTTACAAGAAGCAGATTTGTACAGGAGTTGGGAGATAATAAGTTTGGTTGAAGATACGTTGAATTTCAGGCATTTGTGGACTATCAGGTATTCAACAGGTTGTTGGAAATAAAAGTCTGGATCCCTAGAATTTGAACTGAATGCATAACTTTGCAAATGACATCATACTATACATAGCATAGTACATAGCCCTCCAGCCCGGTCGGACAACTCCAATCCTTCCCCGCCCCAGTCCCACCCCACCACGCCACGCCCCGCCCCTCCACGCCCCTCCGCTCTGCCCTCCCTTCCCGCCCCTCCGCTCCCGCCCCACCCCGCCCCTCCGCTCTGCCCTCCCTCCCAGCCTCTCCCCGCCGGGACCTAGGGCGCAGGGCCCCGCGCGCTCGCTGCACCGTTTCCAGTGAACCGCCCTCCCGGTGGCAAGGCCGGCGGGCCACGCAATGCTGTCTCTCTTGCTGCTCCTCTCAGGGCTGGGCCGGCTGACCTCCGCGGGCCATTGTAAGTGAGGACCCTGCTGGATAGGAGGGTGGCCCCCTCAAGGGACCGCGCAGGGTCCCTTGGCGCGGGGGGCGTCGCCCTCCTTGCTCCAGAAGCCCAGGCAGGGCTGGGGAGAGTCCGGCGTCGGGTCCGAGCCCGCCCAGTTTCAGGGTCCTGGCGGGCCCGCTGGTCGGAGGGCTCCGAGCAGGACTGGGATAGTTGTCCCTCACTCCGGGGCCCTGCACCGCAGGAGGGGGCGCCTGTCTTCCAGGGAGGTGGGGGGAGGAGGGAACCTGGATGGGGTCCTGGGAGCAGCCCTTCTTCACCTACCCAGGGCTGAGGTCAGCCAGCCCCGAGGGTCTCTGGACGGTGCTGGGGTAGTAACACTCCCGCTTCTAGAGGAGCCTCTTCCTAGAACCCTGCGCAGTGTGATATTGTGTGTGTGTGTGTGTGTGTGTGTGCGTGTGCGCGCGCGCTGGGGCTTGGAAGATCCACGAGTGATGTGATCGGAGAGGACACGTAAGAGAAGGATAAGGATGCTGCCGTGCGCTGGGGAACGCTCACACCTGTTTTCCTTACTGCAGACACTGAAACATCACTTCTACAAATTACAGTGCCACAGAAGGCTGGGACAAACATCAATGTCCAATGGTGTTTCAGATACGCATGTATTAAGAAATCACTTAAAAGATATGAGTATTTTATTTTTGCTGGACTGCGTGAGGGAAAGGATAGTTCGTTATATTTACCCCTATTTTAAACCATTCTATTTGTCCCAGTTCCTTAAGACTACCCAAGCCTTTTTGTGATGTAATTACCTTTGTTTCTTGGAGTTTCTTTTTGCCATTATCTTAGGGTATGTGTGCTGTAGACTAAATCTGTTAGTTTTCCTCTGTCGGAGGAAGTCTCTATTTTTCCTTCATTCTTAAAGGATAAATTTGCCAGATGTAGAATTTATGTTGGACAGTAGTGTTCCTGTCAACGTGTGAGAATTGCTCTTGTATTTCCTTTGAGACTTCATGACTTTCAGATGAGAAATGTACTGTCATTCAAACTGGTGTTCTTCTACAGGTTATATGACATTACTGTCTGGTTTCTTTGAAGATATTTTTATTGTTTTCAGTTTAGTCATGATCTTTCTTGTTGTGAGTGACTTTGGACCCATTCTATTTCCAGTTTGATCCGTTTCCAGAATCTAAATGTTTATGTCCTTCATCAATTTTGTGAGGATTTCTGTTGACTTTTTTCTGAATTTATATATATATATATATTTTTTTTAAATTTAAGGTGGTAAAAATATTTAATATGGGTTCTAGTCTCTTAACAAATTTTAAGCATACGTTACATTACTGTTGACATCAGTATGTTTTACAGAAGGTCCTGGAGCTTATTGTTCATCTTGCTTAACTGAAACTTTATGCCCATTAAATAGTACCTCATCATTTCCCCTTGGCCAAGCCCCTGGCAAACACCATTCCACTTTTGGGTGGTATGCATTTGACGTCTAAATACATCATAGAAATGGAGTCATGTGGTATTTGTCTTTCTGTGATGGGTCTATTTCATTTATCACAATGTCCTCAAGGTGAATCATGTTGTCGCATATTGCATAACTTACTTCTTTTTTAAGGCTATCTAGTATTCCATAGAATACATATATACCACATTTTCTTATCCACTCCTCTGTGGATGGCCACGTAGGTTTTATTCACATCTTGGCTCTTGCAGATAGTGCTGCAGTAAGCATAGCAGTGTCAATATCTCCTGCAGCTCCTGTGTCAGTTCTTTGGCGTAACTGCCCACAAGTGACATTGCTGTATCACAGGGAAGTTCTGTTTTTCATTTTTACTATATTCTATAGCAGCCATTTCATATGCTCTTCCCAGTGACAGTGTACAACAGTTCCAGTTTCCCACACCCTCAACAGCACTCTTTGTCCTTTGTTCACATGATAATAGCCATCCTAACAGTCGTGAGGTGATATCTCACAAAAATAACATTTTGGTGTTAATTTGCATTTTTCTGGTAACTAGTGATCTACGTATTGGCCACCTGGATGTCTTCTTTGTTTGTGTCTTATCTAATTTCTTTCATCAATACGTTGTAGTTTTCAGAGTACAATTTCCCACCTCCTTGGTTAAATTTGTTTGTAGGTATTTTGTGTGTGTGTGATCTTGTAAATGGATTTGTTTTCTTAATTTCCCTTTCCTTACAAACAGTTCTCTGTAAGTAGAGAAATGCTACTCATTATTGAATGTTGATTATATATTCTGCAATATTATGGAACTTGTTGTTAGTTCTAAAACTTTGAGGGCTTTTGTGGAGTCTTTAGGCTTTGCTATCTATGAGATCATGTCATCTGCAAACAAAGATATTTTTACTTCTTTCTTTCCAATTTGGATGCCTTTTTATTTTTTTCTCTTCCTAGGTATAACTTCCCATCCAAGATTGAATAGAATTGGTGAGGGTGGGTGTCCTTGCCTTGTTCCTGATCTTAGAGGAAAAGTTTTCAGGTTTTACTGTTGAATATGTTGTTAGCTGTGGGCTTCTCATATGTGGTCTTTATTAGGTTGTGCTGATTTCATATTATTCCTAGTTTGCTGAGAGTTTTTCTTATGATAGATACTGAAATTTGACAAATTATTTCTCTGTGTATATTGAGATGATCATGTAATTTTGACTCTTTGTCCTTTTAATGTGTTTTATCACATTGATTTTTGAATGTTGAACCATTCTTGCATTGCAAGAATAATTTAACTTGGTCATGGTGTATGACCATTTTAAGGTGCTAGATTTCACTGGATTTGGTTTACTAGTATTTTGTTGAGCACTTTTCCATCTGTATTCATGAGGGATGTTAGCTTGTACTGTTCTTTCCATGTGACTTTTGTATCAGAGTAATGCTGGCTGCATACAATGACTTTGAAAGTGTTCCCCCCTCTTTTATTTTTTGGAAGCATTTGAGAAAGCTTGTGTTAGTTCTTACTTAAGTGGTCTATAGAATTCACCAGTGAAGCCATTTGGTATTGGGCTTCTCCCTGTTAGGAGGTTTGTGATTACCGATTCAGTCTCCATACTAGTTACAGGTCGGTTCGGATTTTCTATTTTTTTCATGAGTCACTCTTCTTAGGTTTCATGTCGCTAAGAATTTATCCATCCTCTATGGTATCTGGTTGTTGGTATATAATGTTCATATTATTTTCTTTTGAACCTTCTTATTTTTGTAGCATGAGCTTTCATTTTTCTGATTTTAGTTTTGAAACTTTTTTTCTTAATCTATATAGAGTTTTGTCTATTTTATTTATCATTTCAAAAGACCAACTCTTAGTTTTATGATATTGTCTATTGTTTTTCTACGTATTATTTTATTCCTGGTCTATTCTTTGTTATGTTCTTTTTGCTACTTTGAGCTTTCTTTGTTCTTCTTTTAGTTCTTTGAGATGTGAAGTTAGTTTATTAATTTGAGATCTTTTTAATGTATTTGTTTGTAGCTATACATTTACCTCTTTCCTCCGCTTTCACTGGATCCCATAAATTTTGGTATGTTGTGTTTTCTGTTTCATTTGTCTCAAGATATTTTAAATTTCCTTTTTGATTCTTTTGTTGATCAAAAGTATGTTGTTAATTTCCACATAGCTGTGGATTTTTTACTTATCCTTCCGCTATTCCTTTCTAGTTTCATTCCAAAACATCTTCAGAAAGGACACATTGTATGATTTAAATCTTCTTAAATTTCTTAAGAGTTACTTTGTGACCAAACATATAATCTATTGTGGGGAAAGCTTGTGTACACTTGAGAAGAATGTATGTTCTGCTGCTTTTGAGGGGAATGTTCTGTATGTAGCTGCTGGGTAGATTTTGGCTATAATGTTATTTAAGTCCTCTATTTTGTTTCCTAATCATCTCCTGTTCTGCTTCCGCTACCCATTACTGAAAGTGTGGTATTGAAGTTCCCTTCTATTATTGTATTGCTGTCTATATCTCTCCTCACATTCTGTCAGTGTTTGCTGTGGGTGTATTTAGCTGCTCTAATGCTGAGGGTGTATATATTTATAATGGTTATCTTTTCCTGATGGACTAACCCTTTAATCATTATAAAATGTCCTTCTTTGACTCCTGTGACTGTCTTGACTTTATGTCTATTCTGTCTGGTGTAAGTATAGCAACACCTGTGCCCGACACACAGTAGGCCAAACTATACCGAAACGTCGGAGTTTGGAGCAGAGAAAGGTTTATTGCAGGGCCGTGTAAGGAGACGGGTGGCTTCTGCCTTAAAAAGCCTGAATTTCCCAAAGGCTGTCAGCAAAGCCCTTTTAAAGGCAAGCTGAGGGAGGGCTGTAGTTAGTTGCTGCAAACTTCTTGGTGTTGGATCCTTTGTTCTTGCTGCCGTCCATGTAGGTCAGGTCAGGATGTTCCTGTAAACCTCCAACAAGACAAATGTTACTCTCTGTTCAGGTCAAGTCAGGGTCAGGCTGTCCTGTACATTTAAAGCCATAGGCAACATTCTTTCACAAAAGGTGCAGAGCCAGCCTGACTAAGCCCAGGCAACAGAGCACAAAGGGTAAAGTAAAAGGAACAGATCTAATATGGAGTCAGACGTGTTCTTCCCTATTAAACACCTGCTCTCTTTCGGTTGCCATTTATTTGGAATATATATTTTCCATCCCTTTACCTTCAGCCGCTGTTATGTCCTTCAATTTAAAGTGAAATTCCTGCAGACAGTATCGAGTTGAAACCTGCCCCCCCCTTTCAGCCTCTTGACATCTTTTGTTTGTGGCATCTAAACATTTACATTTGAAGTGATTATTGATAGGGAAGTTATTTACTAATGCCTTTTAGTTACTTGTTTGATTGATTGATTGACTAGTTCTTTTGTCTGTCTTTTCCTCTCTTGCTGTCTTTTCTTGAGTTTCATTGATTTTTTTTTTGGTTCCATGTGTATTGATTTGTCTTTTTCTGTTATGTAACCTTTATTGATATTTTCATTTTGGTTACCATGGGCCTTACATGAAATATCATACAGCTATAACAGTGTACTATAAGCTGATAAAAACCTCAATAACATACAAAAAGTCTACAATTTTACTACTCCCCCTCATATACATTTTATGTTATTGGTGTCACAATTTACATTATTTCATATTGTGTAACTTTTAACATGATTTTAGTTACAGTTATTTTTATATACTATTGTTTCTTAACTTTTATTTTAGAATTAAAAGTGATTTAATCACTACCAATACAGTAATATAGTATTTGAAATTTCCTGCGCATTTTCCTTCACCAATGACTTTCATTCTTTCTTTTGCTCTCATGTTGCTCTTTAGCACCCTTTCATTTCAAGGTGATGAATTCTCATTTGTATTTCTTGTAATGCAGATGTAGTGGTGAGAAATAATTCAGCTTTTGTCTGGAAAAGTCTTTATCCCTCCATTTCTTAAGATTTTTTTTTTTTGGGGGGGAGCAGTTTTAGGTTGCCAGCAAAATTAAGACAATGGTATAGAGTTTTCCAGATATCCTCTGGAGCCACATATGCATAGCTCGTCTTTAATAACCTCCCCAAGCACAGTGGTAGATTTGTTACAGTTGAGGAACCTATGTGGGCACACTATAATCACCCAAAGTGCATGGTTGACATTTCATTTCACTTTTGGTCTTGTGTATTCTGTGGGCTTGCACAAACATATAATGACATGTATCCATCGCTATAGTATCATAGAGAGTATTTTAAGTGCCCTCAAAATCCTCTGTGTTCAGCCTATTCATCGTTCATTGCCACTGTAACCCCGGGCAACGTTTAACTTTCTCCATAGTTTTGCCTTTTCCAAATTGTTATGTTGTTAGAATCATACAATATGCAGCCGTTCAGGTTGGTTTCTTTCACTTAGTAATATACATTCAAGGTTCCTCCATGTATTGGCGTGGCTTAATAGCTAATTTCTTTTTCCCACTGAATAATAATCCATGGTTTGGATGCACTATGGTTTATGAATCCATTCACCTACTTAAAGGCATCTTGGTTGCTTCCAATTTTTGACAATGTTGAAAAAGTTGCTATAAAACGTACATTTGCAGGGTTTTTGTGTGGGATTAAGTTTTCAGCTCCGTTGGGTAGATACCAAGGAGTGTGATGGCTGGCTGGATTGGATTGTAAGAGTATGTTTAGTTTTGTGAAATATCCCCAGGTTGTCTTCGACTGGCTGTCTCTACCATTTCGCATTCCCACCAGCAATGAATGAGTGTTTTGTTGCCCCACAAACTTGCCAGCATCTGTTGTCAGTGTTCTAAATTTTGACCATTCCTATCTCACTGATGCTTCAATTCTTAAAATTTTTAATATTTCTTTTTTATTTTTCAGCATGATTAGGTGACATTTACAAATAAGTTTTTATATATCTAAAATACAACATGATTAATTCACATTTTTATTCTCTGTAAAATGGTCACCACAATCAGGTTTATTAACACATATATCACCTCACGTGGTGACCTTTTTTGTGGTAAGAACACTGAAGGTTGACTCTCTTAGCAACTTTTAAGTGTATAACATAGTATATAACTATGTTAACTATAGTCGTCATGCTGTATATTAGATTGCCAGAGCTTGTTCATCTTGTAAGTGAAGGCTTGTACCCTTTGACGGCATCTCCTTATCTCCCCAAACTTCCGGCCCCTGGTAACCATCATTCTCCTCTGTTTCAAGGACTTTACCTTTTGGTTGCAAGATTCCACAAGTAAGTGAGATCATAAAGTGTTTCTATTTCTCTGTCTGGCTATGTTCACTTAGTATAATGTTCTCCAGACTAATCCTTCTAACACATGGGTGAATAATATTCATACATATGTGTGATGTATATCATATGTCATTGGTTGTCTCACATAAGATATATATCTTACAGTTTCTTTATCCACTCATTCACTCTTGAACACTTAGATTGTTTCTATATCTAGGGTATCGTAAATAAAGCTGCAATGAACATGGGCGTGCAGGTGACACTTGGAAATAGCAATTTCTGTCCTTTTGGATATATATGCAGAAGTGGGATTGCTGTATCATTTGGTTGTTCTATTTTTAAGTTTTTTTTTGGTTTGTTTTTTTTTTAACATCTTTATTGAAGTATAATTGCTTTACAATGGTGTGTTAGTTTCTGCTTTAAAACAAAGTGAATCAGTTATACATATACATATGTTCCCATATCTCTTCCCTCTTGCATCTCCCTCCCTCCCACCCTCCCTATCCCACCCCTCTAGGTGGTCACAAAGCACCGAGCTGATCTCCCTGTGCTATGCGGCTGCTTCCCACTAGCTATCTATTTTGCATTTGGTAGTGTATATATGTCCATGACACTCTCTCACCCTGTCACATCTCACCCCTCCCCCTCCCCATATCCTCAAGTCCATTCTTTAGTACGTCTGTGTCTTTATTCCCATCTTGCCACTAGGTTCTTCATGGCCTTTTTTTTTTTTTTCCTTAGATTCCATATATATGTGTTAGCATACGGTATTTGTTTTTCTCTTTCTGACTTACTTCACTCTGTATGACAGACTCTAACTCCATCCACCTCATTACAAATACCTCCATTTCATTTCTTTTTATGGCTGAGTAATATTCCATTGTATATATGTGCCACATCTTCTTTATCCATTCATCCGATGATGGACACTTTGGTTGCTTCCATGTCCTGGCTATTGTAAATAGAGCTGCAATGAACATTTTGGTACATGACTTTTTGAATTATGGTTTTCTCAGGGTATATGCCCAGGAGTGGGATTGCTGGGTCGTATGGTAGTTCTGTTTTTAGTTTTTTAAGGAACCTCCATACTGTTCTCCATAGTGGCTGTATCAATTTACATTCCCACCAACAGTGCAAGAGTGTTCCCTTTTCTCCACACCCTCTCCAGCATTTATTGTTTCTAGATTTTTTGATGATGGCCATTCTGACCGGTGTGAGATGATACCTCATTGTAGTTCTGATTTGCATTTCTCTAATGATTAAGGATGTTGAGCATTCTTTCATGTGTCTGTTGGCCATCTGTATATCTTCTTTGGAGAAATGTCTGTTTAGGTCTTCTGCCCATTTTTGGATTGGGTTGTTTGTTTTTTGTTATTGAGCTGCATGAGCTGCTTGTAAATCTTGGAGATTAATCCTTTGTCAGTTGCTTCATTTGCAAATATTTTCTCCCATTCTGAGAGTTGTCTTTTGGTCTTGTTTATGGTTTCCTTTGCTGTGCAAAAGCTTTTAAGTTTCATTAGGTCCCATTTGTTTATTTGTGTTTTTATTTCCATTTCTCTAGGAGCTGGGTCAAAAAGGATCTTGCTGCGATGTATGTCATAGAGTGTTCTGCCTATGTTTTCCTCTAAGAGTTTGATAGTGTCTGGCTTAACATTTAGGTCTTTAATCCATTTTGAGTTTATTTTTGTGTATGGTGTCAGGGAGTGTTCTAGTTTCATACTTTTACATGTACCTGTCCAATTTTCCCAGCACCACTTATTGAAGAGACTGTCTTTTCTCCACTGTATATGCTTGCCTCCTTTATCAAAGATAAGGTGACCATATGTGCGTGGGTTTATCTCTGGGCTTTCTATCCTGTTCCATTGATCTATATTTCTGTTTTTGTGCCAGTACCAAACTGTCTTGATTACTGTAGCTTTGTAGTATAGTCTGAAGTCAGGGATCCTGATTCCTCCAGCTCCATTTTTCGTTCTCAAGATTGCTTTGGCTATTCGGGGTCTTTTGTGTCTCCCTACAAATTGTGAAATTTTTTGTTCTAGTTCTGTGAAAAATGCCAGTGGTAGTTTGATAGGGATTGCATTGAATCTGTAGATTGCTTTGGGTAGTAGAGTCATTTTCACAATGTTGATTCTTCCAATCCAAGAACATGGTATATCTCTCCATCTATTTGTATCATCTTTAATTTCTTTCATCAGTGTCCTATAATTTTCTGCATACAGGTCTTTTGTCTCCTTAGGTAGGTTTATTCCTAGATATTTTATTCTTTTTGTTGCAATGGTAAACGGGAGTGTTTGTTAATTTCACTTTCAGATTTTTCATCATTAGTATATAGGAATGCAAGAGATTTCTGTGCATTAATTTTGTATCCTGCTACTTTACCAAATTCATTGATTAGCTCTAGTAGTTTTCTAGTGGCAGTTTTAGGATCCTCTTTGTATAGTATCATGTCATCTGCAAACAGTGACAGCTTTACTTCTTCTTTTCCGATTTGGATTCCTTTTATTTCTTTGTCTTCTCTGATTGCTGTGGCTAACACTTCCAAAACTATGTTGAATAATAGTGGTGAGAGTGGGCAACCTTGTCTTGTTCCTGATCTTAGTGGAAATGGTTTCAGTTTTTCACCATTGAGGGCAATGTTGGCTTTGGTTTGTCATATATGGCCTTTATTATGTTGAGGAAAGTTCCTTCTATGCCTACTTTCTGCAGGGCTTTTATCATAAATGGGTGTTGAATTTTGTCGAAAGCTTTCTCTGCATCTATTGAGATGATCATATGGTTTTTCTCCTTCAGTTTGTTAATATGATGTATCACGTTGATTGATTTGCGTATATTGAAGAATCCTTGCATTACTGGAATAAACCCCACTTGATCATGGTGTATAATCCTTTTAATGTGCTGTTTGGATTCTGTTTGCTAGTATTTTGTTGAGGATTTTTGCGTCTATGTTCATCAGTGATATTGGCCTGTAGTTTTCTTTCTTTGTGACATCTTTGTCTGGTTTTGGTATCAGGGTGATGGTGGCCTCGTAGAATGAGTTGGGGAGTGTTCCTCCCTCTGCAATATTTTGGAAGAGTTTGAGAAGGATAGGTGTTAGCTCTTCTCTAAATGTTTGATAGAATTCGCCAGTGAAGCCATCTGGTCCTGGGCTTTTGTTTGTTGGAAGATTTTTAATCACAGTATCAATTTCAGTGCTTGTGATTGGTCTGTTCATATTTTCTATTTCTTCCTGGTTCAGTCTCGGTAGGTTGTGCATTTCTAAGAATCTGTCCATTTCTTCCAGGTTGTCCATTTTATTGGCATAGAGTTGCTTGTAGTAATCTCTCATGATCGTTTGTATTTCTGCAGTGTCAGTGGTTACTTCTCCTTTTTCATTTCTAATTCTATTGATTTGAGTCTTCTCCCTTTTTCTCTTGATGAGTGTGGCTAATGGTTTGTCAATTTTGTTTATCTTCTCGAAGAACCAGCTTTTAGTTTCATTGATTTTTACTATTGTTTCCTTCATTTCTTTTTCATTTATTTCTGATCTGATCTTTATGATTTCTTTCCTTCTGGCAGCTTTGGGGTTTTTTTGCTCTTCTTTCTCTAATTGCTTTAGGTGCAAGGTTAGGTTGTTTATTCGAGATGTTTCCTGTTTCTTGATGTAGGCTTGTATTGCTAGAAACTTCCCTCTTAGAACTGCTTTTGCTGCATCCCATAGGTTTTGGGTCGTCGTGTCTCCATTGTCATTTTTTTCTAGGTATTTTTTGATTTCCCCTTTGATTTCTTCAATGATCACTTCGTTATTAAGTAGTGTATTGTGTAGCCTCCATGTGTTTGTATTTTTTACAGATCTTTTCCTGTAATTGATATCTAGTCTCATAGCGTTGTGGTCGGAAAAGATACTTGATACGATTTCAATTTTCTTAAATTTACCAAGGCTTGATTTGTGACCCAAGATATGATCTATCCTGGAGAATGTTCCATGAGCACTTGAGAAAAATGTGTATTCTGTTGTTTTTGGGTGGAATGTCCTATAAATATCAATTAAGTCCATCTTGTTTAATGTATCTTTTAAAGCTTGTGTTTCCTTATTTATTTTCATTTTGGATGATCTGTCCATTGGTGAAAGTGGGGTGTTAAAGTCCCCTACTATGATTGTGTTACTGTCTATTTCCCCTTTTATGGCTGTTAGTATTTGCCTTATGTATTGAGGTGTTCCTATGTTGGGTGCATAAATATTTACAATTGTTATATCTTCTTCGTGGATCGATCCCTTGATCATTATATAGTGTCCGTCTTTGTCTCTTGTAATAGTCTTTATTTTAAAGTCTATTTTGTCTGATATGAGAATTGCTACTCCAGCTTTCTTTTGATTTCCATTTGCATGGAATATCTTTTTCCATCCCCTCACTTTCAGTCTGTATGTGTCTCTAGGTCTGAAGTGGGTCTCTTGTAGACAGCATATATATGGGTCTTGTTTTTGTAGCCATTCAGCCAGTCTGTGTCTTTTGGTGGGAGCATTTAATCCATTTACATTTAAGGTAATTATTGATATGTATGTTCCTATTCCCATTTTCTTAAATGTTTTGGGTTTGTTGTTGTAGGTGTTTTCCTTCTCTTGTGTTTCTTGCCTAGAGAAGTTCCTTTAGCATTTGTTATAAAGCTGGTTTGGTGGTGCTGAACTCTCTCAGCTTTTGCTTGTCTGTAAAGGTTTTAATTTCTCCATCACATCTGAATGAGATCCTTGCTGGGTAGAGTAACCTTGGTTGTAGGTTTTTCTCCTTCATCACTTTAAGTATATCCTGCCACTCCCTTCTGGCTTGCAGAGTTTCTGCTGAAAGGTCAGCTGTTAACCTTATGGGGATTCCCTTGTGTGTTATTTGTTGTTTTTCCCTTGCTGCTTTTAATATGTTTTCTTTATATTTAATTTTGGATAGTTTGATTAATATGTGTCTTGGCGTGTTTCTCCTTGGATTTATCCTGTATGGGACTCTCTGTGCTTCCAGGACTTGATTAACTATTTCCTTTCCCATATTAGGGAAGTTTTCAACTATAATCTCTTCAAATATTTTCTCAGTCCCTTTCTTTTTCTCTTCTTCTTCTGGGACCCCTATGATTCGAATGTTGGTGCGTTTAATGTTGTCCCAGAGGTCTCTGAGACTGTCCTCAGTTCTTTTCATTCTTTTTTCTTTATTCTGCTCTGCAGTAGTTATTTCCACTATTTTATCTTCCAGGTCACTTATCTGTTCTTCTGCCTCAGTTATTCTGCTATTGATCCCGTCTAGAGTATTTTTAATTTCATTTATTGTGTTATTCATCGTTGCTTGGTTCCTCTTTAGTTCTTCTACATCCTTGTTAAATGTTTCTTGCATTTTGTCTATTCTATTTCCAAGATTTTGGATCATCTTTACTATCATTATTCTGAATTCTTTTTCAGGTAGACTGCCTATTTCCTCTTCATTTGTTAGGTCTGGTGTGTTTTGACCCTGCTCCTTCACCTGCTGTGTGGTTTTTTGTCTTCTCATTTTGCTTATCTTACTGTGTTTGGGGTCTCCTTTTCACAGGCTGCAGGTTCGTAGTTCCCGTTGTTTTTGGTATCTGCCCCCAGTGGCTAAAGTTGGTTCAGTGGGTTGTGTAGGCGTCCTGGTGGAGGGGACTAGTGCCTGTGTTCTGGTGGATGAGGTTGGATCTTGTCTTTCTGGTGGGCACGTCCACATCTGGTGGTGTGGTTTGGGGTGTCTGTGGCCTTATTATGATTTTAGGCAGCCTCTCTGCTAATGGATGGGGCTGTGTTCCTGTCTTGCTAGTTGTTTGGCATAGGGTGTCCAGCACTGTAGCTTGCTGGTCGTTGAGTGAAGCTGGGTCTTGATGTTGAGATGGAGCTCTCTGAGAGATTTTCGCCGTTTGGTATTACGTGGAGCTGGGAGGTCTCTTGTGGACCAGTGTCCTGAAGTTGGCTCTCCCACCTCAGAGGCACAGCCCTGATGCCTGGCTGGAGCACCAAGAGCCTTTCATCCACATGGCTCAGAATGAAAGGGAGAAAAAATAGAAAGAAAGAAAGAAAGAGGATAAAATAAAATAAAATAAAGCTATTATAATAAAAAATAAGAAAAAAAAATTATTAAGAGTAAATGTATTCAGAAAAAATTTTTTTTAATTTTTAAAGATAGATTTATTAATTTTTTATAATAAAAAATAAGAAAAAAATTATTAAGAAAAAATTTATCAAGAAAAAAAAATTTTTAATTTTTTTTAAATAAAAAATATGAAAAAACTTATTAAAAATTTTTTTTTAATTTCTAAAAATAGAAAATAAGGAAAAAATTATTAAGAAAACATTTATTAGAAAAAAAAATTTTTTTATTAAGTAAAAAAAACAAAAAAAAAACGGACGGACCTAACCCTAGGATTAATGGTGAAAGCAAAGCTATACAGACAAAATCTCACTGAGAAGCATACACATATCCACTCACAAAAAAAGGAAAAGGGGAAAAATTAATATATCCTGCTCCCAAAGTCCACCTCTTGAATTTAGGATGATTCGTTGTCCATTCAGGTACTCAGCAGATGCAGGCACATCAAGTTGTTTGTGGAGCTTTAATCCGCTGCTTCTGAGGCTGCTGGGAGAGATTTCCCTTTCTCTTCTTTGTTCGTACAGCTCCCGGGGTTCAGCTTTGGATTTGTACCCGCCTCTGCAAGTAGGTCGCCTGAGGGCGTCCGTTCCCCACCCAGACAGAACGGGGTTAAAGGAGCAGCTGCTTCGGGGGCTCTGGCTCACTCAGGCCGGGAGGGAGGGAGGGGTACGGAGGAGGCGGGGCGAGCCTGCGGCGGCAGAGGCCGGCATGACGTTGCAGCAGCCTGAGGCGCGCCATGCGTTCTCCCGGGGAAGTTGTCCCAGGACCACAGGAGCCTGGCAGCGGCGAGCTGCACCGGCTCCCGGGAGGGGCGGTGTGGAGAGTGACCTGCGCTCGCACACAGGCTTCTTGGTGGCGGCAGCAGCAGCCCTAGCGTCTCCTGCCCGTCTCTGGGGTCCGTGCTGATAACCGCGGCTTGCGCCTGTCTCTGGGTTCCGCGCTGTTAGCTGCAGCTCGCGCCCGCCTCTGGGGTCCACGCTGATAGCCGCGGCTCGCGCCCGCCTCTGGGGTCCGCACTGATAGCCGAGGCTCGCGCCCGTCTCTGGAGCTCGTTTAGGCGGCGCTCTGAATCCCCTCTCCTTGCGCGCCGCGAAACAAAGAGGCAAGAAAAAGTCTCTTGCCTCTTCGGCGGCTGCAGACTTTTTCTCCGGCTCCCTCCCGGCTAGCTGTGGCGCACTAGCCCCCCTCAGGCTGTGTCACGCTGCCAGCCCCAGTCCTCTCCCTGCGATCCGACCGAAGCCCAAGCCTCGGCTCCCAGCCCCCGCCCGCCCCGGCGGGTGAGCAGACAAGCCTCTCGGGCTGGTGAGTGCTGCTCGGAGCCGAGCCTCTGTGCGGGAATCTCTCCGTTTTTCCCTCTGCGCCCCTGTTGCTGTGAGATCTGCGCTGATAGCCGCAGCTCGCGCCCGTCTCTGGAGTTCATTAAGGCGGCGCTCTGAATCCCCTCTCCTTGCGCACCGCGAAACAAAGAGGCAAGAAAAAGTCTCTTGCCTCTTCAGCAGCTGCAGGCTTTTTCCCAGACTCCCTCCCGGCTAGCACCGAAGCCCAAGCCTCAGCTCCCAGCCCCGCCCGCCCCGGCGGCTGAGCAGACAAGCCTCTCAGGCTGGTGAGTGCTACTCAGCACCGATCCTCCGTGCGGGAATCTCTCCGCTTTGCCCTCCACACCCTTGTGGCTGCGCTCTCCTCCGTGGCGCCGAAGCTTCCCCCCTCTGCCACCTGCAGTCTCTGCCCGCGAAGGGGCTTCCTAGTTTGTGGAAACCTTTCCTCCTTCACGGCTCCCTCTCACTGGTGCAGATCCCGTCCCTATTCTTTTGTCTCTGTTATTTCTTTTTTCTTTTGCCCTACCCTAGTACGTGGGGATTTTCCTGCCTTTTGGGAGGTCTGACGTCTTCTGCCAGCGTTCAGTAGGTGTTCTGTAGGAGCAGTTCCACGTGTAGATGTGTTTCTACTGTATCTGTGGGAAGGAAGGTGATCTCCGCGTCTTACTCTTCCGCCATCTTGCCCCTCCTCCCTATTTTTAAGTTTTTGAGGAACCTCCGTATTGTTTTCCATAATGGCTATACCAACGTACATTCCCACCAACAATGTGCAAGGGTTCCTTTTTCTCCACATCCAAACAAATAGCAATATTTGTTATTGCTCCTCTTTTTGATAAAACACATCCTAACAGGTGTGAAGTGACATCTCATTGTGGTTTGATTTGTATTTCTTGCTGATTTTGATGGTGAGCACCGTTTCATATACCTGTTGGCAATTTGTTTATCTTCTTTTGGAAAGCTAACTTTTCACGTCCTTTGCCCATTGTGTAATTGGATTATTTGTTTTTCTGCTACTGAGTTATACAAATTCCTTATATAGTTTTGATCAACCCCTTATCAGAGATATGGTTTCTACATATTTTCTCCCATTCCATAGGTTGTCTTTCCTTTGTGGTGCAGAAGCTGTTTATCAATAGTTTGATGCAGTTCCATTTAAAATTTTTTGCTTTTGTTGCCTGAGCTTTTGATCTCCAATCCAAAAACTCATTGTCAAGAATGTTATGGTTCTTCTAGGCTATTTATATTGATATTTTCACCTCATATTTAAGTATTTAATTCATTTCTAGTTAACTTTTGTAAGTGGTATAAGATAGGGGTGCAACGTCAGTATTTTGCATTTGAATACCCAGTTTTTATAACAGCTTTTATTGAAGAGACTATCCTTTCCTCAGTCTGTTCTTGGCACCCTTGTCAAAGATTATTTGATGTTATTTGTTTGGATTGGTTTCTGGGCTCTCAATTCTGTTCCATTTTTTTCTCTGCTTAAATGTCAATACCATACTGTTTTGATTACTATAGCCTCTTAATGGTGTTTGAATCAGGAAATGTGATACCTCAGCTTTCTCAAGGTTGCTTTGCCTATCTGGGGTCTTTTGTGGCTCCCTAAGAATTTCAGGATATTTTTTGTCTGGTTCTGTGAAAAATGCCATTAGATTTTTGATAGGAATCACATTGAATCTATAGATCACTTTAGGTAGTATGGATATTGAACCATAATAATTCCTCCAATCCATGAGCACTGGATATCTTTCCACTGTGTCATAATTTCTTTTATCAGACTGTAGGTTTAGAGTACAAGTCTTTCGCCTCCTTGGTTTAATTCAGTGCAAAGTATTTTATTCTTTTGGATGCTACTGTAAATGGAATTGTTTTGTTAATTTCTTTTTCTGACATTTTGTTAGTTTGTAGAAGCACAAATGATTTTTTATGTTGATTTTGTACTCTGTAGCATTACTCAACTTACTAATTTTTCCTTTTTAACCTGTGTTGTAATTGCTTACATTATTTCAGTTTTGAATGTTGAACCTGCTTTGCATACCTGGGATGAATCCCACTTGGTTTTGGTTCACAATTTTTAAATTAATTGTTGGCCTCTATTTGCCAATATGTTGTTGAGAAATTTTGCATATATGCTCATGAGAGATATTGGTTTGTAGTTCTTTTCTTTTAATGTCATCGGATGTTTTGTTGTTAGAATAATACTGGCCCCACAGAATGAGTTAGAAGTGTTTCCTCTGTTTCTATATTTTGAAAGAGTGTGTAGAGAATTGGTACACTTTATTCCTTAAGTGTTTGGCAGAATTAAAAACTGAACCCAATCAGGGCCTGCTGCTTTCTGATTTGGATGGTTATCAGTTTTATTCAACTTCTTTAATAGACACAGACAGATTGAGATCGCCTGTTTCCTCTTCTGTGAGATTTGGCAGATGGTGTGTTTCAAGCAGTTGGACCATTTCATCTAGGATTTCAGATTTGTGGGCACAGAGTTGTTCATTACATTCTTTTATTGTCCTTTTAATGGGCATGCTGTGTATACTTAAAACACTTCTTTTCTACTGGTGTTGGTAATTAGTATCCTCTCCCTTCACTTAACACGCCGAGCGAGAGGTGTATCAATTTTATTGATCTTATCAAAGAACCAGCTTGGTTTTCATTGATTTTCTCTATTGATTTCCTGTGTTTTCAATGTCATTGATTTCTACTTCAATTCTTATAATTCCTCTTCTGCTGCTTGCCTTGGATTTAATTTGCTCTTCTCTTTTTAGTTTCCCAAGGGGGAAACTTAAATTACTGATTTTAGATCTTTGTTCTTTTGTCCTGTATGTGTTCAATTCTATAAATTTCCCTCTAAGCATGCCTTTTGCTGTATCCTACAACATTTTGCAAATTTGTGTTTTCTTTTGCATGGAGTTAAAAATATTGTAAAATTTATTTTGAGATTTCTTTTCTGACCCATGTGTTCCTCAGAAGCATGTTTTTTAACCTTCATGTATTTTGGGATCTTCCAGCTGTCCTCCTGTTATTGATTTCTAGCTTAATTCTGTCATGGTCTGAGAACAGACATTGTATGATTTCTATTCTTTTAAGTTTGTTAAGGTGTGTTTTATGGCTCACAATGTCAATCCTGATGAATGTTGCATATGAACTTGAGAAAATGTGTATTCTGCTGTGGTTGGATGACGTAGTCTATAGACATCAGTTACGTCCAGTTAATTGATGTTGCTGAGCTTACCTGTGCCCACTGTCAACTAACAATGCCATCTTTCGGGTAGCGTGAGTCCCTTATAATAAACTGTCATCCCGGTTCCTCCCTCCCATTCCTTGTATCATTGCTGTCCTTCATTGCACTTGTATATAAGCATATATATAATATTTATACAGACTATGTGTTATATATTTAATATACACAATAGGTACATAAGCATATGCAAATACATTGTTGCTATGATTTGAAGAAACTGTTCTGTCAGTCAAGACTGTGAAAAATAAACATTGTTATTATCACTATTCCTTCTTCATTGGTCTGCCTTCTGCATGTAGATCCAAGTTTCTGACCTATATCATTCTCCTGTGCTGGACCCCCAGGCTGGGGAGCCTGACGTGGGGCCCAGAACTCTTACTCCTGTGGAGAAACCTCTGGAATATACTTATTCTCCTGTTTGTTGGCTGCCCACCTGGGGTGGGGGGTATGGGATTTGATTTTATCATGAGTCCACCCCTCCTACCTGTCTTGTTATAGTTCCTTGTTTATGTCTTTAGTTGTAGAAGATATTTTCTAGTAGGTTCCAGTGGTTGTCATTGATGGTCATCTGCAGATAGTTGTGATTTGGGTTTGCTCATGAGAGGAGGTGAGCTCAGAGTTTGTCTACTCCATCACCTTAGCCTGGGTTTGGTTTGCTAATGTTTTGTGAAGTTATTTGCATTGGTGTTCATCAGGAATATTGATGTGTAATTTTCTTTTTTTATGATGTGTAATTTTCTTTTTTTATGATGTGTCAGGGTAATGTTGGCCTCATAAAATGTTTAGGAAGTGTTCCTTCTACCTTAATTTTTGTAAGTTTGAGACTGGTAGATATTAAATACTAGAATATTTGATAGAATTTATCAGTAAAGCCATCTGTTCCTGGACTTTTGTTTGTTAGGGATTTTTAGTCTCCTTACTAGCAATTGTTCTATTCAGTTTTTCTATATCTTCATGATCTAGTCTTGAAATATTGTATGTTTCTAGGAATTTATTCATTTCTTCTAGGTTGTTCAATTTGTCAGCATATAGTTGATCATACAAATCCTTTGTATTTCTGTGGTATTAGTTTTTACTTCTCCTCTGCCATTTCTTTTATTTATCTATTTATTTTTAACATCTTTATTGGAGTATAATTGCTTTACAATGGCATGTTAGTTTCTGCTGTATAACAAAGTGAATCAGCTATACATATACATATATCTCCATATCCCCTCCCTCTTGTGTCTCCCTCCCACCCTCCCTATCCCACTCCTCTAGGTGGTCACAAAGCACGGAGCTGATATCCCTGTGCTATGCAGCTGCTTCCCACTAGCTATCTATTTTACATTTGGTAGTGTATATATGTCAGTGCTACTCTCTCACTTCGTCCCAGCTTACCCTTCCACCTCCCCATGTCCTCAAGTCCATTCTCTACATCTGCATCTTTATTCCTGTCCTGACCCTAGGTTCTTCAGAACCACTTTTTTTTTTTAGATTCTATATGTGTTAGCATACGGTATTTGTTTTTCTCTTTCTGACTTACTTCACTCTGTATGACAGACTTTAGGTCCATCCACCTCACTACAAATAACTCAATTTCGTTTCCTTTTATGGCTGAGTAATATTCCATTGTATATATGTGCCACATCTTTATCCATTCATTTGTCGATGGACACTGAGGTTGCTTCCATGTCCTGGCTATTGTAAATAGTGCTGCAGTGAACTTTGTGGTATATGACTCTTTTTGAATTATGGTTTTCTCCAGGTATATGCCCAGTAGTGGGATTGCTGTGTCATATAATAATTCCAGTTTTAGTTTTTTAAGGAACCTCCATACTCTTCACCATAGTGGCTGTATCAATTTACATTCCCACCAACAGTGCAAGAAAAGTCCCTTTTCTCCACACCCTCTCCAGCATTTATTGTTTGTAGACTTTTTGATGATGGCCATTCTGACCAGTGTGAGGTGATACCTCGCTGTAGTTTTGATTTGCATTTCTCTAATGATTAGTGATGTTGAGCATCCTTTCATGTGTTTGTTTGCAATATGTATATCTTCTTTGGAGAAATGTCTG
Organism: Eschrichtius robustus; assembly: GCF_028021215.1. NCBI lineage: Eukaryota > Metazoa > Chordata > Mammalia > Artiodactyla > Eschrichtiidae > Eschrichtius > Eschrichtius robustus. Next base: position 31,264,057 of record NC_090844.1, on the reverse strand, counting down.
TTTAGGTCTTCTGCCCATTTTTGGATTGGGTTGTTTGTTTTTTTGATATTGAGTTGCATGAGCTGCTTGTATATTTTGGAGATTAATCCTTTGTCAGTTGCTTCATTTGCAAATATTTTCTCCCATTCTGAGGGTTGTCTTTTCGTCTTGTTTATGGTTTCCTTTGCTGTGCAGAAGCTTTTAAGTTTCATTAGGTCCCATTTGTTTATTTTTGTTTTTATTTGCTTTACTATAGGAGGTGGGTCAAAAAAGATCTTGCTGCGATTTTTGACAGAGTGTTCTTCCTAGGTTTCCCTCTAAGAGTTTTATAGTGTGCAGTCTTACATTTAGGTCTTTAATCCATTTTGAGTTTATTTTTGTGTATGGTGTTAGGGAGTGTCCTAATTCATTCTTTTACATGTAGTTTTCCAGTTTTCCCAGCTCCACTTATTGAAGAGACTATTCTTTTCTCCATTGTATAGTCTTGCCTACTTTGTCATAGATTAATTGACTATAGGTGCATGGGTTTATTTCTGGGCTTTCTATCCTGTTCCATTTATCTATATTTCTGTTTTTGTGCCAGTACCATACTGTTTTGATGACTGTAGCTTTGTAGTATACACTGAACTCAGAGAGTCTGATTCCTCTAGCTCCATTTTTCTTTCTCAAGATTGCTTTGGCTATTCGGGGTCTTTTGTATTTCCATACAAACTGTAAAATTTTTTGTTCTAATTCTGTGAAAAATTCCATTGGTAATTTGATAGAGATTGCATTGAATCTGTAGATTGCTTTGGGTAGTAGAGTCATTTTCACAATATTGATTCTTCCAATCCAAGAACATGGTATATCTCTCCATCTGTTTGTGTCATCTTTGATTTCTTTCATCCGTGTGTTATAGTTTTCTGAGTACAGGTCTTTTACCTCCTTAGATAGCTTTGAGCATGGAATCATGAATAATTTCATTACCATTTTTTTTTCCTATATCAAAAGATATTAAGTTTAAATGAAGTGGTGTTAAAAGTAAATAGAGAAGTAAAAATCATACTGTGATTTTAATTAACTTAGAGACATACTTTAGTATATTGTGACAATAAATAAAAATGTCGGATTGAAAAATCCTATTATATAACTTGATTATACTTGCTTTTAGGATTGCACTCATTAAAAATGCTGTAAACCTGAAAGTTGTACTCTGATTGGAAAAGCAGAATGTGGTACTGTATGACGCTGTGACAAAAACACTTGTAAGGTAAGCCTTCAAAATATTACTTTCTTTTCTTTTATGAAATTTTGCATTCTTGTGGGTGCATTTTTAGCTTTTTTTTCATTTTTATTTTTACTCATCGTTCAAATCTAATACTTTATGTACTCGATTCATACACAGTTGATTTCAGAACTGAGAGGAGGTCCTTAGGTCTTTTTCAACCTCCTTCGTAGTGCTGCCTCTCACTGTATTGTTTCAATCTCTACTCAGGACCCATCCTGTTATTGCATTTAATAACAATTCCAGGTAACTTGGGGCCTATGAGCTCCTCTTGGTCGTGCCTGAACGTAGCTCTTCATGATCGAACAACTTATGACAAAATTATGAATAAACCACCCAACACACACTTGACATGCAATATTTGAAAAAACAGACAATAATAATAAAAACCCCTCATTTTGAAAGTAGCAGAAAAGGAATCCGTATAGAATAGTCAGCAATATGTAGCATATCTAATGTGAAGATTAGCTTTGGCAAGACCCTGGAAGTGACTGACTGAATCCTTGACTTCCCTTGGGAAGTTTTCCATTCAATTTTCCTTCATAGCCACATCTGATAGGAGACTGGGTAAAATCTCTGTTCTAGGGATTGCTTCATTTTAGCAACTCACCTTTTCTGTGTCACTTTCAGGGGTCTATGACAAACATAAAGACTGATTAATGAGAGGTTTTGTTGCCAAGTTTGTTTTTTCTTTGTCCATGAAATCTCTCCTAACATCATTTTCTTTGCTCTACGTGTGTTCTTTTTCACCCAGTGGGCTAGTTTTTAAAGTCAGTGGTCATTTGTTTCAAGGCACATGAATGTAGAGGCCAGCCTAGGGTTTCCACTTCTTAGCAATAAACCTTGCTGCCCTTTCCTTCACCAGAGCTCTCATCTTAGTCTTTGTCTCCAACTCAGTGGGACTGAGCAGTCAGACTTTTCTAAACAGTCCATTGCCCTCTACCTACATCTCAAAGGATAATTCTTTACAACAGAGGTAATTGCTACATTTGGTCGAATGAAAATTCATAGCATAAGTTACTAGGGAGGGCTTCAGGGTAACAGCTAAATGTACTATGTTAGTTCACATTAATTTTATTATGTATTATAGCACGGAATTTGGCTTTTGCTGTCATTTAAAGGCTCACGGGTGCCTTACACTCTGCTCTCTTACGGGTGGCCATAAGCTTAAAAGGCTTTCTATTTTCTTCTCTGTCCACTTTCAGCTAGGCTAGTTTCCACTGACTTTTGTCTACAGTTTAGTGATCTCATCCAGTTTTTTTCCTATAAATTTTCATTTTAGATGGACACAAGTCCAAGTGCAAAGACATGGAAGACCAATAGTTTAACCAGCTGTTTTTCTGACACATACAGTGATTAATATGTTTTTCGCCAGTACTCAGACATTCCTATATGAAATTTAAGAAACTGTGATTGGTACTGCATAACACCAGTTATTATGGGTCAGTTGTATCTTGATGAACAGCCAAGCAAAGAATAACAAACAAACACTTATGAAGCTTAAGTAAGGCATGAGTCTAGCTTTGTGCTCAGGTGAATCTTTGTTTGGAACAGGAGCAACAGGATTCTTATTCTACGTCTGTTGGATATCCTTGCCTTTTTGTTGGCAGTTCTCAAACAAGCTTTTCCTGTAGGCAGCACAGATAGCTCATTGCAGTTCCTGGCTTTTCTAGTCCATAGTGTGTGATATTTCAGAAGAGCAGAGGAATCCTGTTTCCCAACATCCATCTCCACCCCTGGTAGTGGCAGAAACCCTGACCCACCGCTACATTCTAAGTTAAATTCCCACCACTGTGTCTAGGGAGAAGTGTTCCGATTATCATCCTGAGTCAGCAGCAGTTTCATGTGATTTATAAACTCCTCATGGTGAAAGTGCAGTTAGTCCTGAAAGGAAAATTACTTGAAATGCAAAAAGGATAAAGATGTCCGTTAAGAAACATTTTAGTAACATGGTAAAGACTGGCATTTGAGTTAGTTAGAACATCTCAGGAGCGCAACTAATTAGTCCCCAAGAATCAAAAGCTGGAAAACAAATACATGTAGTTTTATATCAAATATTTTCTATTTATCTTGACGTAAGTATTCAGGATAACCAGAGCATTTTAACTATGAGAACTTTCACCAGAGCCATTGTTTTAAATTGAAGTGCAAATCACACAATAAAAAATTAACCGTTTTCAAGTGAACAATTCAGTAGCATTTAGTGCGTTCACAATGTTGTGCAACCACCTCGACCTGGTTCCATAGCAGGTTCCTCATCCGAACAGGAGACCCTGACCCATTACACACGTACCTTCCTTTCTCCCTTCCCCTCAGTCCCTGGCAACCAGCCATCTGCATTCTGCCTCTATGGATTTACCTACTCTGGAGATTTCATATAAGTAGAACCATACAATGTGTGACCTTTGTGTCTGGTTTTCTTCACTAAGTACAGTGTTCCCGAGTTTCAGTCACCTTGTAGCATATATCAGTACTCCATTCCTTTACATGGCTGAAAATATGCCATTGTCCATTCCCAGTTTGTTTATCCATTCATCCATTCACGGACAGTGGGGTTCTTTCTGATCTCTTTCACCAGAAATTTTAAGTAAATTCATAATTTAACTTTAAATACTTACAAATATAACAATAATGGAAATGATAGTTACAAATATAATGCTCCTATTTAAAATTTTTACATTTGTTTTACTACTTGAAAACAAATAGTTGTTTTTCTTTGTCTCACAGATAGCTGAAAGAGGACATCTGTGTAGGAGAAGCATAGATCCATGTGATTTTCCAGAATATTGCACTGGGGAATCTGAGTTTTGTGTACCTGATATGAAATCTGCTGATTTAGAACCAACAGAATGAATTGAGAGTTTGACTGTAGAGTGTAAGAAAAAGTGCTTAAATGATGTTCATTGCTATACAGCAGGAAGATAGCAAGGCTACCATGTAAAGCCAGACCTCTCTGTGTCTAAATTTGTGTGCTTAATAAATTTAAAAATTTATTTTAAAATGTATGGATGTTGAAAGAGAAAATCTGTATAGGTAACCATGAACCAGGACCAGTGTCTTCTGATATGCCACGATTAAAAGGTTACATTTCCTCATAGATGAATTGAACATAGTTGAAGCATTTTTGATGTGGTAAGGGAGGGATTTAGCAAGATATGGTGTACTTTTTACAAAATTCACAGGGATATATTAGGAGAAAATTCAGTCAGAACTGGAGACTAGTGAAATGGAATGCACAGGAAAAGTGTGATGAGGGCAGGATTGGGTAAGACGGAAAGAACAACAAAGTTTCCAGAGACCTAACGGGGTAGACTTGGTTGAAGTGGTGACTGGATGGATGTATTTGGGTTGGAATGAAAGAGAACTACAAAGACAAACATTTCTGACACAATGGATAATGACAGCTTTTACTAATGGCATGTTGTACAGCAGCTGAGAACCAGCTTGGTTTTGGAGCGATGAACTGGAGGGGAGTAAGAAGGAGTTTGTTCTGAACATGTGTGTGTGGGACACCTGTTGGAAACGCACAGAGGACTGTTGGGAGTTCTCTTCCTCTGTAGATAAAAATAGAGAAAAGAGTAATTATTTCCTTCTTCACATATTGTATTGCTCTTTTTCTCTCTGTTTCCTTGTTCGTGATTTTCTTTGACCCATGTAAAACATAGAGTCTGTGTAAATGAGACATACATAAACACCAGTTTATAGCATTTCCTTTTAATGTGGCTATCACAGATAATTCTGGAAAATATCAAAAAAAAGAAAAAAAACTTGCCTTTACAAATTCTGTAGAGCACAGGTATAGATTGTGACAGTATCAACTGTCTTACCATACTAATTGATATACCTGTAGTTGTGTAGCAAAATTAGACAGCTTTTATTAACAATTTATAAAATGTAGCATTTCTATTTTTCAATATTTCTTTTACAGCAGTGACTAAACAATATTGTCAAAAGCTATAGCTTGGAGAAAAGATATTACCAAGAAATTCACCGTTAACTGGCCTGATTCAAGAATGAAAAACATCCGCTTTTCTCTCCTTTTGTGATGGCTTAAAGCTTTCAATTTCACAAACCAAAATAAATCCTGTGAGTGAAAGTATGTAGGCTTGTGTCTGTTGATTCTGTTCTCAAACTCAAGTTTGTGCGCCCGATGCACAGTGAGGCCAAACAAAGGGAAACGTCAGTGCTTGGAGAAGAGAAAGGTATATTGCAAGGGCCATCCAAGGAGAACGGACAGCTCATGCTCAAAAATGCCAAACTCCCTGATGGCTTTTGGGGAAGAGTGTTTATAGGCAGAATTTGGGGCAAGGGCTGCAGGGTGTGGAACCTTCCCCTGATTGGTTGGTGGTGAGGTAACAGGGCGCTGCTCCAGGAATCTCAGTCATCAGCCTTTCCTGCCAGTGTGGGTCCACATGCTTGTGCTCAGCCTGAAGTGACTTCCTGCAGCTGGCTTGAGGGGGCCCTAGTTCCTGTTGAAGAGCTCAGACATACGCATCAGATGGTTCTGCACATCCCCGAAGAGGAACAGCACCAGGCCCTGTGCTGCACTGTTGTTTCTTCCTGCCTTCCCTCACTTCCCTGATTAGTAACTGTTTGAATACCCCCTTTGGAACTCAGGGAAGGTCTAGGAAGCTGAAAGCCTTTTTTCCGACACACTGGAAGCTGGGGACTCGGAAAGCCTTTTGTGCCCAGGAGGGCCCACAGGGGGCCTTCTATCGCCATGATCCTCTAGTAGGAAATGAGCAGGTTGGCCTCTTTTGAACCTGCAAGGCTGCTGCATCCCAAACGGAAAACACTCCATTGTGCACTCCTGCCGCCGACTGCCCTTAGATACCCATGGCCCTGCTAATCGCTCCCATCTCAAGAGAGGACACCTAGAATCCGCACCTCTCCAGTAGTTCATGATTCTCATCCCCAACCCATTCCAAGCTTCGGGATATTGAGAGGAAGGGTTGCTAGACAAGGTCAGCCCCAGAGCCCTCAGAGAGTCACTAGAATCCATTCTATCGTCAAGGAATTGCTCACACTGAGTTCCTGGTCATAGATAACTGTCCTGTCTCCAGGGTGATACTTCCCTGCCCTCGTGGAAATTGAGCTCTAGAATATATCTTTGTCCTTTGAAGGAACCCAGACTTGCTGCTCTTTCCTGACTGAAGCTGAGCTTTTCTGGGTGACAGTTTCTTGCTTCAGTGCCCCCTCTCTTCATCTCCCTCTTCCTGAGATGCGTGCGCTTCTGCACGCCTCAAAGCATTATGTGTGGATTAGAGATCCATCAGCCTATCTGGAGTCTAATTAGGACCTACAGAATTTCCATCAATATAAATGAAGGTGCTCGTGGGTCGGGGGTGGGAGCATCTCGTCACAAAGACCAAGAGTTTCCTTTTCCAAATGAGCAACTGATGAATGGCTACACAAGATGTGGTCCATCCATACAATGGGATAGTATTCAGCCACAAAAAGGAAGGAAGCACTGATACGGCTACAACATTGACGAATCTTGAAACCGTTATGCTAAGTGACTAAAGCCAGTCACAGAAACCACGTATTATGCATCTGTATGAAACATCCAGAACAGGGACATCTAGAGAGACTAAGATTAGTGGTTGTTTACTGCTGAAAGTGGGGGTGGAGAATGAAAAGCTGGGGTGGGTGATGGTAATAACTAAAGGGTAGAGGACTTGTTTGTGAGATGAGGGAACTGAAATTGACTGTGGTAACGGTTGCACATATCTGTGAATACACTAAAAACCCTACAATCATTCACCTGTGTGCTTTAAGTGGGTGAAGTCTGTGGTAAAAATAATACATATCCGGATGACTCTACCATAACTTTCCCTCATCCCCTTTGCCACTAACTTCTTTGGGGCCATTATGATCACGGTCCTGCCTTATTTAATCATAGTTTCTCAGGATCAGTTTCCCAGGAGTACTACCACCTAGCAGGTCCAAGTTTTAGACCTGAGCAGTGTTTATTTTTTGCAACTGTTGGTACTATACATCCTTGCTGTGCAGTGTCCTGGGATAAAGGAAGGTGTGGGTGAGTGGCAGGCAGAAGCTGAGTTAGGTTTTGAGCATGTGCACCTTAAGATATTTGTCAGAAAATTCAAAGACAATTATATATTCTGTCTTCTGCAGTGGTGTCACTTTCCCTCTCTGAGTTTGTCTTGCTGGCCTTCCCATTTCTAAAGCTTCCTTTTTACGGTTCTAACAGTAACTGTTAACAAGACACACTTAGGGTACATTTCAAAGTTTTCTTTCCCTTTCCTCAACAGATTATAATCTAACATTGTAAGAATAGGCACACAGTTGAAGAATTGTGCCTTTTATTTCCTTATCCAGGATCGAGTTCAATATTCTTTATTTTTCTTTGTTTGCAAATATTTTTTAAAAGATTATTAAGTCGGCAGTAACACGATTTAAGTAGAAAATTTCTTGTAAAAAATAGTTAATATACCTATTTTCCTCTTTCTCTTCCACCACAGTAAATAAACGTTGTGAGAAAACTGTAACATGGAGAAAGGAAGTTACCAGAAACTTCCGCAGAAAAGCAAATAATGCTTATTTGCCCCTTTATCCCTACTGAAGCATTTAAAAGACGTACACTTAGTCACCACAAACCAGCTGTGCGAAGACACTTAGGCTTTTGTCTGCTGTTTCTTCTCCCAGCCCCGAGTGCCCAGCCACTCAGGATGCCCAAGGATGAGCCCGCACAGCTGAAAGCGACTGCGAGGCCCTGGTCCTCACCCCCAGGGCCCAGGGGCCTAGCGCGCTGAACCCCTGAGTGCTGCTGCCCGCGAGCCTCAGGGCTGCCCAACGGTCTCTGACCTTGGCCGTGCTTCCAGCGCCCCGCCCAGCGATGTTCGTACTCCTTGCACTGCTTGCTGAGCTTGGAGGGCTGCACGCCCTCCAGGGTAAGACCGCGGAGCCTCGACTTTCTTCTCCCTCCTTTGGCTTCTGAGCAGGACTGGGATCTTCCTGGGGAGCAATTCCTGTAGCTCTGGGACCCCTACCGCCCCTTTCCCGGATTCCCTGCCGGTGCTTTCCTCCCACACCCCACCCTTACGCCACGCACCCCCGACCAGGGCAGGGGAAGGAAGATGTTAGCCAAGGAGTCCACTCTCTGCATCAAGGGTCCAGTGTCTCAGCAGCTGAGGGTCTTTCTGGCTCACCCACTCTGTGGCCAGAGGATATACGAGGTTCGCCACTGCCCTGGATGTATTCCTCAGAGACCCGAGAGAAACAGGTCCCAACGCGGTTATGGAAACGAACAGGATGGTCCTATAGAACTGCAATGGCTAATTTTTGTTGACTTGTTTGTATCTTAGCCATTTTCAGTGTGCCATTGAAAATCTATTGAAATCTGTGGACCAAGAAGGAGGGTAGACACGTGTAGATAAATTGACTTACAATTGTGGACCCCACCATGGACTCAAACTTAAGAACCCATGCTTCACTCAGCACTGTTGCAAAAAATCCCATTTTTCTTTCTACAGATTCTGAGGGAATGTTCCTGTATGTCACAGTTCCACAGAAGATGAGGTCGAATGAGAGTGAAGATTCAGAGAAGCAGGTGAATGATCAAGGATATTAGTTTTATAATTTAAAAGTTTAAGACGATTTTTCTTTACCTTTGTATTGAATCAGATCCTACTGATTTGTATTCACTTGCAAAGCAACATATTTTCATTGCTAACTCCTGTGCCCTTCTCTTCATCTCTCAGGCTCTTCTGACCTGTTTTTTCACAATTTTCAAGAAATAGTAAACACTTTTCAGGAATCATACTGATAGAAAAAAATCAATATTAAATAAGCATGACAATGAAATTTATGAAAAAAAAGTATTAATGGCCACTGTTAAAGTGACAGAGAAAATGGTCTTGAGCAAGATTTAGACCCAGAAGCATCAGACTTATTAGAAGTAATGGCCAAAGAAAAAAAAGAAAAGGAAAAATAAAAATGTCACATTTGCCTGATTATGATGAAAACATTGTCAGTAAATAAATATTAACTGGAAAAAGAAGTTGAAAAATGCGTACCTGCTGTTAAAAACTGATTAAATTGAAGACACTCCAACTTGAATATTTTCTTGATTAAAATACTTCAAATTGGCATAATTATAATGTTTTAGATTACAAACTAGAAGTCACAATACAGGGGTTTAAATTTTCATGTGGTTAAAGTGGTGTGGTCAATATATAGAAACCCTGAGAAAATTTTTTCAGTTTGAAGGAACAATTTTTGAAATAAGAGTAAGTAAAAAAATTAAGACTCCGTTAACTCTATCTTGACATACAGTATTGGAACCTATCATGATTCTCTTCTACTACTGAATAACTGTAATAAAAATTAAATGTGAAATTGTACTTGAAAATCACAATAAAATAATTTCCTTTAGAGAAGTATTTTCATATACTACTCTCATTTAATTCTCACATTAACCTTTTGAAATATTACATATATTTTCTTATATATATGAGAAAGAGGATTACAAATGTTCAGTTAAGGGAGTCAAAGTTATAAGTTTAGGACATGGAATCCAAACTTTATGACTCTGATTCCATTATAAATAAACTACTTTCTGTTGAAAAACTGTGTGCATAAAAGTTTATTTTCTTTTTTTTCTGATTTACGTCTGTTTGTATGTATATTGTCATTGCATGATCACTTTAAACTTCAAGTTGTTTACTTCAGTTATCACAATGATGCAGGACATGAAGTGTTTTGAAATCTCTGTATATTTCACTACTGGTAATTGGTCTGTTCATATTTTCTATTTCTTCCTGGTTCAGTCTTGGGAGATTGTACCTTTCAAAGAATTTGTCTATTTCTTCTAGGTTGTCCATTTTGTTGGCTTATAGTTGTTTATAATACTCTCATGGTCCTTTGTATTTCTGTAGTGTCAGTGGCAACTTCTTTTTCATTTCTGATTTTATTGACTTGGGCCCTCTCCCTTTTTTTCTTGATGAGTCTGTCTACATGTTGATCAGTTTTGCTTATCTTTTCAAAGAACAAGCTTTTAGTTTCATTGATCTTTCTATTGTTTTTTTTTTAAGCCTATATTTCATTTATTTCTGCTCTGATCTTTATGATTTATTTCCTTCTACTGACTTTGGGTTTCTGTTCTTCTTTTTCTAGTTGCTTTATGTATAAAGTTATGTTGTTATGGTCCATTCATCTACGTGTCTGTTTTTGTGTTGGTAAGATACTGTTTGATTACTACAGCCTTGTAATATTGTTTGAAATCACAAAGTGTGATGTCTCTGGCTTTGCTCTTCCTTTTCAAGATTGTTTAAGCTATTAAGGTTCTTTTGTGGTTCCATATACATTTTAGGATTGTCTTCTCTATTTCTGTGAAAAATGACATTGGGATTTTGATAGGGATTGCACTGAATCTGTAGGTTACTTTAGGTAGTACAGAACATTTTACAATTAATCCTTTCAGTCCATAAACACACGAAATATATATTTATCTGCGTCTTCTCTAATTTTATTCATGATTGTTTTTTAGTTTTTAGTGTATACGTTTTTCATCTCCTTGGCTAAATTTGTTCTTAAATGTTTTGTCTTTTGATGTTATTGTAAATGGTATTGTTTTCTTAATTTTCTTTCTGGTAGTTCATTGTTAGTATATAGAAACAACTGATTTTTGTATTTTGATCTTGTGTCTTAAAACTTTACTGAATTCATTTATTAATTCTGATAGCTTTTTGATGTAGTCTTTAGGGTTTTCTATACATGAGATCATGTCATCTGCAGAGATAATGTTACTTCTTTCGCCTCTTTTGTTCTCTCTGCTCCAGGAGAGCTCCCATAACTAGGTGATTTCGTAGCCAGTTCCTCTAGTGGCAGCTGTGTAAGGTGGGGCACTAGATGTGTGGACAAATTTCATTGAGGGAGAAGCTGGAGAATTAGCTTTATAGTTGGGATGAGTCAGAGCGAGAAAGCACAGGGAATTTCCTCACATCTGTTCAAGTCCCCAGATGACTACTATTTATGTACCCTGTCAGCTCCCTGGTGCAAGCTATTTAGAAGCTCAACCCTCAAACAGCAGCTGAGGAAGTATGCGCTCAAACCCTTAACACAGAGAAGCTGGGACCCTTGTGTCTTTTCCTGTTCCCTCTGCCCTAAGCCCAGGGAGATAGTCCTTGGAAGTGCTTGCACTTCTCTATAAAAATCTTCTCTTAAGATGAATCTGGGGAATCTGTGAATGCTGAGCCCCATCAGGTCTCAGAGCTAGGTGGTATGGGATCCAAACCTTCAGGTGGCAGCATTAAAAGTTGAGGTTCTATAGCCAATATGTTATAATAAGTAGAAATGGAGTATAGCCTTTAAAAATTATGAATCACTATATTGTACACCTGTAACATATAATATTGTACATCAATATACTTCAATTAAAAAAAAGGTTGAGATTCTAGTTGTGTAGACAAGGTCCTCTCAGGAAGAAACTGGAGGCTTGGTTTTATTGTTGGATTGAGCCTGGGGGAGTAGTCAAGCGAAGTGCCAATCGGCCCTTTCAGGCTCCTGGGAGGATCCCTATCAGCACCCACATGTAGTCTGATTAGAAGCTGGACCCTCAAGCTGCAACTGGAAAAGTGTGCAGTCAAACTCCTTCCAGGGAGAAAGTAGGAGCTGGGTGCTTTTGCCTGCTCCCCCTATGATGCACCCCGGGGGGTGGGGGGGGGAACTATGGGGAGTGCTCATGCACACATTTAAAAACTGCATCTTTGTTTAATGGGGGTCTGAGGAATCAGGGATGGCAAGTCCCAGTGGCTCTCTGAACTAAGTTATTTGGAAGCCAGTCCCTTGGGTGGAAGCCTTAAAAGTTGTGCTGCTGGATGCCTGGTCCAAATCTTTTGGTTCTGAGGGGCATACTGAGAGTTGGGGGTTCCCTCCTGATTGTAAGCACTTTGCCAGGGGTGGGTTTTATGGTGAGTGTGTGTATCAGCCTTTCCTACCCATTTTCACAGTGGGTACTTTCTCAGTCACCCAGTGTTGAGGAGTCACTCTGCTACTTTCTGGATTTCTCTCACAGGGCATCAATCCATGTGAGGCTTATGTTTGGTGTATCTGTGGGAGGATGGTAAGGCAGGAACCTCTTATCCTGCCATCAGACTGATTTCATATCCCTGTGTATAATTGTTTTTGATTGGATTAACCTTGCTAATTTTATTTGCTTGATTGCTTGATTTTGTGGTTTTCCTTTAAAATGTGCTATACTTTGTTTTGGCAGGCAATTAAGTTACTTATGAATCAGATGGACAATTTCATGCTGCCTTGTAATGTGTTTAGGATGAATGTTTAGAGTGGCCCTTACTCTAAGATTAGTTTCTCCTTAACACTAAAATTTGACCCTTCTGTGGTCTCTGGTGGATGGCATGAGTGTTCAGTGACATTTTTCTCCTCTGGTTGATCAGACTTTGAATATCTCCCAGCACTATGTGAGCTGTGGGTTTTATTCCTCAGCTCCCCAGTTGTTCTTTGCCCATGGTGTTGGACAGACCCTAATTTAACCAAGTGATTCCTACCATCTGGTGTTCATGCCATTGAATAAGCTCCACCTATTGTTACGGACCAGGGTTCCTGGCCTTCCCCAAGCAATAGAAATTGATCAGAGGCCAGACAAGAAATTCAGGCAAGGCTTTACTGGGGCCCCTGCTGCAGCAAAGGGGAGGGAGAACAAACAGCAAGTCCCCTTTCTTGCTTACTCCCGGAGGTGGGGCAAGCTTGTTCCTTATATGAGGTGAGGGTAGGGGTGTGTCCAGGGGTCAGGCCAGAGGGGTGGCTTAGGTGTTTTGCCCACCCCTTAGGTGGTGGTGTGTGCAGGGTGCATGCTCAGTACTGCCCTTTTGCTCCCAACACCCTGTTTTTGCTCCAGGCTCTTCAAAAGTGGCAGCTGGAATTTGCCCCAACTGAGGCATACACGTAGTTTTTTTTTTTTTTTTTAACATCTTCATTGGAGTATAATTGCTTTACAGTGGTGTGTTAGTTTCTGCTGTATAACAAAGTGAATCAGCTATATGTATACATATATCCCCATATCTCCTCCCTCTTGTGTCTCCCTCCCACCCTCCCTATCCCACCCCTCTAGGTGGTCACAGAGCACTGAGCTGATCTCCCTGTGCTATGCGGCTGCTTCCCACTAGCTATCTATTTTACATTAGGTAGTGTACATATGTCCATGCCACTCTCTCACTTCGTCCCAGCTTACCCTTCCCCCTCCCCATATCCTCAAGTCCATTCTCTACGTCTGGCATGCAGTTATTTTTAGTCCCATACAGTTTCTTTGTATTTTGTTGCTCCAGGAGAGGTGTATCCGGATACAGGATATGCAGGTGTATCCTTTGCACTGCAGCAAAGGGTTCCAGGTCCCAGCCTGTCTCACTAACTATGAGTGTGGGAAAGACCTGTGACTTCCTTCCAACCAATAGGATATGGCCAAGTGGATGGACGTACCTCTGTTGATCACATTGTGTTAAATGGCAAAGGTTGGATTTCAAGCCTACGTTGTTCTATTACATAAAATTCAATTTAGCTAGACACTTTCTCACCCTCCTGATGATCTTATAAAAGCAACCTGCTGTACTGTGTACTGTGTACACTTCCTGTTCCTGGCTGCCATCACGTCAAGGTAACGAGGACCATTATAACTTAGTCCCTGTAGCGTCAGAGCTCGTAGCGCTGGAGCTGCAGCGTTCCTCGCCAGCTTCATTCTCTCAGGTCTGTTTTCCTCCCAGTTTATGTGTGAAGCAGTGCAAAGTGGCTCCAGTGTTTCTTAGTATGCATATATGTATTTAGAAACTTGCTATTGTTTCATTATATTTGGTGTAGAATGTAAGCCTATAGCCATGCCTCATTCATTTTGGCTAAGGATGATATATGTTTTTTCTAAATATAAACAATTAAAATCTAGTATTAGTAAATGGTACAATTATATTTTTTTCGAAATATCGTTTTCATTTATTCTTTTCAAAAGCCATCCCTGCAGTAAATTTAGCACCCGCATCCTGTATTTATTAGAAAAATTTTTAATTTTTACTATTTAGAACAAGAAATTCTGAAGAATATATTCTTTTTTAAAATGGATTGGGTGAGTCTTTTTCGACTTGGGTGAAAAATACTCTTTTACTTTATATATTTCTGATTTACTAAATCGTCTTTATTTGCTTTATTTTAGGTGACTTATATCATTACAATTGATAAAAAACCATACACTCTGCATCTCAGAAAACAGTAAGATATGATTTTCCCTTAAAGCTGAGAATTTACTTTTTTAAAAATGTTTTTGTACACTATTTAAATTCAAGAATGCAGTGAAATGTAGGCTGTTTAATTAGTCAATTTTTCAGTTTAGGATTCATTAGGTCTTGAATATTAAGTCTATGAGAACTTTGCATTTGTATATTCCAGCTTGTTATTTTCAAATTAAGAAATAAGTTACGTATAAATAAGAGTATAAAGCCACTGAACCCAAGAACTGCAAGTTGTGTATCAAGTATATCCGATGTGAAATCGAACATGTGTATATATCATATGGTTATTGGTGGAAAATTGAACTAGTGGCATACTTTGTATGGAGGTATTAATTATATATGTATTTATTTTTAACAACTTTATTTGGTAAATTATATATATATATATAAAATCATAAAACTCTCAAATGTATAATTCAATGATTTTAATATAGTATTTACAATTATCAACCATAAATCAGTTTTAGAACATTTCATTCCCCACTTAAGACCCATTAATCCCTGTCATCAGCCACTACTCCAGGCAACAAGCAATCTATTTCCTGTCTCTTAATTTGTGTTTTCTCAACATTTTATATAAATGGACTCAAACAGCCTCTTCTCTGCCTACATCTTTGAAAATATATATTTATCACAAGTGCATTTTGTCTGCCTGCATCTCTGTAGTTGAACAAGCCTGGAGAAAATTGTCCTCACTTAATTCACGACTATTCTCTTGTAATTCATGATCGTTAAACTCATGTCGGTCTTTAATGTCGCTACCATTCCATGAAAAGTGTTTTTTGATAAGATCATCCAAGATCCTCATGTTTCTAAATGCCAGTTATTTTTTACTCTTCATTTTCCTTGACCAATCAGCAGCATTTTGTATAGCTGAGCAGTGTCTCCTCCATATGATAGTTTCATTTGGTTTCCAGGATACCGCAGACTCTTGTGTTTAACTCTTACCACTGTGCTCACTCTTTCTCAGATTTTGTTTTGTTTGTTTGTTTGTTTTCTAGATTCCTCCTCATCTCTTCAGTCTTAGAGTACTCCATGGTGCTATTCTTAAATCTTGTTTGTTTGTTTTTTCCCCTAGCTATACTCAATCACCCAGTTATTTCATCTACTCCTATGGATTTAATACCATTTATGTATTGATTACTCCCAAACTTGTATCTCTACTTTATTCCTCTCCAATGAACACCATATTCATTTATTTGACTACTTATTTGATAACCAAGAGGTTATGAGAATTCTCATATTTAATGTGTCTAAAATGTACTTCTGATCCTTTTCCAAAATTTGTCTTTCCCACAATTATCTCGGTAAACGGCACCTCTACTCTTCCAGTGTCTCAGAACAAAAATGTTAGGGTCATTCTTGACATCTTTTTTTTTTCTTTTGTTTTCCCCCCACATCCAATGGATTATTAAATCCCATGCGATCTGCCTTCAAAATGCATCCAGAATGGGACCTCCACCATTGCTGCAATCCTAGCTCAAGCCACCGTCATGTCTTGCCTGGATGACTGTAATAACCTAGCTGATCTCTCTGTTTCTGCTTATTTGTCCTACAGATGGTTCTCAACACAGCATTCAGTCTGATTCTATTAAAATGCTGGTCTGACCCGTCCTCATCTGCTCAGACTCTTCCAATGGCTTCTCATCTCGGTGACACCATCTCTTACTGTGGGCTCTTGTCTTCACTCCACGCTTCACCGCAGGCACTGCCCACAGATATTCTTTGTAAACACAAAACATATCTCTGCCTCAGTGTCTTGGCATTTTCTCCTTGCTTTGTCCGGAATAACATTTCTGTGCAAATCCAAGTGGCTTGTTTTCAGGTCTTTACTAATCAGTTCAGTGAGCCTTTCCATGCCATCCTGTCTACATTTGCAACCAACCTCCTGCCACCCTGGGCCTTATTTATCATCACCTAACGTACTAGCCTATGTGTCTCTCACTGCCGTGAAGACCCGTGGTTTTCTCTTTTGTTTACTGCTGTATCCCCGTGCCTCGAAGAGGATCTGTCAGATCATTGACAATCAGTAAATCTTGTTGAATGGAGACATAGGCAGGCACACACATGAATATCTGATATGGAGGATTCAAAGTCTATTCCAGTGTTAAGAAATCCTAAACTCTCTGAGACACTAGTTCTATGAATTTACACTGTTATGGCATGCTAAAATTACTCTAGTTAAGGAATATTATTATACGAATCATATATTTCACTGTTATTTTTATTATTTTAATGTTTATGTTCATAATAAATTCATGATTCAACCAGTTTTTTATTTTTGTTTTTCTTAGCTCATTCATATCCCAGAACTTTCTGGTTTATACATATAACAAAATTGGATCTTTGCATTCTGAGTCTTCGTATTTTAAGGTAAGACCCAGGTGTCTTAGACATTTATTATCACACGTTTCCTTATTGAAGTGGACATATTATTACCATTACCATTGGGATATGTTTGTTCCATGTTGGCAGTTTCATACAATTTTATTCCACATTCCATGTATGATAGAGATGAAATCCAGACCTAGAGAACACTCATGGGCACCTAGGTGGTACAAAGTAAAGAGAGTTGTCAAATACTTATTTTCCTTGAAAATCAATTTTAATAAATCTGTATGATACACAATCTTATTATTTTCAACTGTTTAATGTTTTGAATATTTATGTTTGCCAATACACTTTTATGCATAAATAATTTATTTATTTGCCACTCTGTACTGTTTTTCAGATGCATTGCCATTACCAAGGATACGTTGCAGATTTTCCAAATTCAGTCGTGACACTCAGCATCTGTTCTGGACTTAGGTAATAGCATTTTAGAGGCTATTTATACATGAAAACTTAGGATATACTTTAAAATGAAACTTAGTGGCTGCAAAACACAAATCTGGGATATTTAAGGATAATTCAAATCTGAACGTTTTCTTCATGATGACCTTACTTTTATTAATAATATTAATATTAATAAATGGACCTTAGTCTTGCCAATTGAAATGAAATCACTCAAGGGAATCCTGACTGGAGATATTTTCAAGATATTGAGCAGAAAGAGATAGATGCAGTAAAACAAAACAAAACAAAACAAAACAAACACCTCCCCCCACCCAAATCCTTTAGAACATCTCCCTAGATGTTATTGTTGTATTATCTATCAGTTATCTGGAACAGTTATGGAAAATGACATTAATTAGTTACTTAACTAAGCACATATTGTATGCTCTCAGTTTAGGTGTACTTGGTATCAGACGTAAAATGACTAATTGAGAAGGTACCTCAGAGGTAAAAGGGCAGGGATAAGTGATTTTCGTCATTGACAGTGGCAGGAAGAAGGTGGTGAGTTTATCAGATGAAGACAGGTCCAGAGCAGAGCAAAAAACTCTTCCTAACTTCCTTTTGCTTTTGGTTGCCTGATTTCCAGAATTTACTCATATCAACTCAGAAAACTGACATTCTCTGAATGTGGTTTTCCTGCGTATTAATCTTTTTAGATCTCCACTCTATATATCCATTTTCCCTTATTCTAACCTCTGTAAGAATAGGAACTTTTTATTCTTGGAATTCTCAACAAATGTCTTGGTTCCCAGCAAATACTTGGCCTTAATTAATACATCTTGAATGAATGTGACTCCTATACAGAAAATACAAAATACTTTTCAGTATATTTAGTTTTTTAATACATGAGAAAAACTGACGCAGATGTGGTTACTCAGTTACTAATGGTAGCTGAAAAAAGGCAGGGAAAGAGAGTGGGTTTAATACATATACCTCACTATGGTTTCTCATTTCTTACAACACTTTGGATTATAGGTCTGATGGGATCATATGCAGGATTTTTATATCACTGCTTTCTAAATATTCAGGGGATTTCTTCAGTTTGAAAATATCAGCTATGGAATTGAGCCATTGGAATCTTCAGCAAGATTCGAGCACATAATTTATCAAGTGAAAAATGACAATCCAGATATGCCAATGTTAGCAGAAAATTACAGCAATATTTGGCAGAAAGACCAGCCCTATAAAATCCATTTAAACTCACAGGTAACTGAGACAATTCGGATGTTATGATGCAATATAAAATTACTTCTGTAGAATTGTGTTAATCCTGAAAAGGAACTACTTAGCTGTTGAGAAGTAATATAAAATTTGGTATCTTTTTTCTACAGCAGTAAATGAAACATCCATATTCCATCTAAAATACATGGAAATATGCAGTAATGTGTGTCAAGCTTGTTGTATGATGTATTATGTAATATTTCTTGTTTTCCATTTTTATTCCAACAAAAATGCATGTTACTGAATAAAATTTAGAAATATAGGAAGAATAGTTACAACTACCCTGGTAAAATTACTTTTAATATTTTGACATATAGCTTTATATACTACTGGGACATATCTTTCTAGAATACTTAATCATTTGTATATTAGTAAACTCTTAATTTACTTGTAGGCTGAATATAGAGTTCTTTCTTTCATCACTTTGAATATTTCAGTTCACCATCTTTTGGACTCCATGGTCTCTGATGAAGAATCAAATATTATTCATCTTATTGAGGATTTCTTGTACATGATGAGTCCCTTCTTTGTTGATTCTTTCAAGAGCCTCTGTCTTTGCCTTATGACAGTTTTCTTATGATGTGCCTTTGAGTGGATTCCCTTTGAGTTTATCCTACTTGGAGTTCATTAAGCTTCTTGGTTGTTTAAATTAATGTTTTTTCATCAAATTTGGGAACTTTTTGGCCATTAGTTCTTTGAAGATCCTTTCTGCCCTTTTATCTATCCCCTCACTTTCTGTTACTCCCATTATATGCATGTTGGTGTGCTTGAAAGTGCCCCACAGGAACAGAACAGGTTCTGTTCATTTTTCTCCATTCTTTCTTCCTCCTCTTCCTCTGACTGTATAATCTCATCTGACTTTAAACAGGTACAACAAGGGAAATCTTTGTGGTGACAAAATAGTTTTGTATCTTGATCGCAGTGCTGGTTATATAAACATACACATGACAATATGATGTAGAGATATACACATACACACTGTACCAGGTCAATATCCTGGTTTTGAAAACATACTATTGTTTTGTAACATGTAACCACTGGGGGAAACTGAGTGAATGATACATGAGATATAGTGATCTTTTTTGGCAATATTCTATGATTCAATACTTATTTTTAAAAAATGAACACAAAGTTTTACAAAAGGAAATAAAGGTAACCTATTAAAAATGAATGAATTTTGAAGTTCGTTTTATTGAAAGTGACACCTGACATTATGGTGAATAGTATTATAAGTTCGTTTTAAAACATAGGTATCAAAGTTACATTTTTTGTTTATTATTTTGAAAATAAGAATATAAATTTGGAAAGGCAAATAGGATAAAAACAATGCTGTTATTAAAATATGAAACCTACTGTGCAGAAACATACTCAAATTTGGTTATGGTGCACACATAATTTATAATTATACTCAATCAAGCTGCAATGCAGAAGACATGGTTGTCAACATTGACTTATATTTTATACAGGCACAGTAAGGGTAACCAAAATACAGAATACTTTTAAAGTTAATGTTGAACACAAAGGAAAAAAATCAGCATCTCAGTATATACATATGTAAGATGCAGGTGTAGTTTGCTTCCCTATGGAAATATAAGCCTAGGCTCTACCGTCAAGTCCAGTTTGTTTGTTTGCCTGTTTATTTATAGTAAGCTATTTTATGACAGACCCAATCTTTGTATCCTCCTTACTCTTCGATTTATTTACCAATACACTTGGGTCAAGGAAGAAATTTTGGTTTCTTTAAAATATCTGTGTGTGAAATGGTATCTCAATGTGTTAGAAATATAGCTCATGTAGAAATTACCATTAGAGTACTAAATGACGATGTAGTAAATTGTTGATTCATAGCTGACTGACTTGGCACAATCAAGGATTATTACCTCATATCAAGTGGGACACACAGCCTATGCTATGGAGCTACAGAGCTATTCACTTTCTCTTATGCAGTATTAATAGTGAGTACCTAGACTCCCACCTTATGCTATCAGGCTCCCTGGGATTCCTTTAAACCTGGAATCTGTTTTCAAGTAAAATTTCTGATTTACAATTAATTTATATTGTTAAGTCCTCTTGAGGGTTTTATATACATCCTTTTTGTTTCCTTTACATGTCACTCTCTGTGCTTAACAAATTCAAAACATGTTAACGTTTGATAAATTCTCTTTTCAGGAAAAAACTCTTTCAGAACTATTACCCCAGTATCTAGAAATGCACATTATAGTGGAAAAAGCTTTGGTAAGTCAAACTCTCCCCTCCTTCCCTCACTCTCTCTTTTCTTTCTTTCTTTCTTTTTTCTTTCTTTCTTAAATCTTAAAGTTTTATTACTATCACCTAGAGAACATCAGCTGAAATGTTAAAACTTTTCTGAGTATTAAATTTATGAAACCAATTTATAGAAATGTTTAATATTGTTAGCTGTCTTACAGGTTTCTAAATTAATATTTCTAATGATCATGGAAAGGTAGCTACACTTTTTGCTAAATGTTGGTAGAAAAATTAAACACGGAATTGCCGATTTGGGGTAATTTACCTTTGAGACTTCAGACATTTTTATTTATTTAATTTATTTATTTAAATTTTTTTAAAGAGATTTCCCTTTTTATTTTTTTAATTAATTAATTAATTTATTTATTTATTAATGGCTGCATTGGGTCTTCATTGCTGTGCGTGGGCTTCTCATTGCGGTGGCTTCTCTTGTTGTGGAGCACGGGCTCTAGGCACGCGGGCTTCAGTAGCTGTGGCTCAAAGCCTCTAGAGCTCAGGTTCAGTAGTTGTGGTGCACAGCCTTAGTTGCTCTGTGGCATGTGCGATCTTCCCGGACCAGGGCTCGAATCCGTGTCCCTTGCATTGGCAGGCGGATTCTTAACCACTGAGCCACCAGGGAAGCCCTATTTTATTTGTTTATTTATTTATTTTTTATTGAAGTATAGTTGATTTACAGTGTTGGGCCAATCTCTGCTGTAGAGCAAAGTCACTCAGTTATACATATATAGACATTCTTTTTTTTCATATTCTTTTCCATTCTGGTTTATCACAGGATATTGAATATAGTTCCCTTTGCTATATAGAACCTTGTTGTTTATCTCTCTTCTTTCTTTAAACATAATGAAAAATTTCCTGAACTTCAAAGACATAATGGAATTTTCTAATTATTTTCAAATATAAATATTTAATTCTAAGTGTGACTTAGATACGATTAGGACCCCAAACTAGCCTAGGATGCCCAGTGTTGTCTGCCTGCATCCTCATCCCCAGATTAGGCCAGGGTCTCTTTGGTCACACCTCCTAACTGCCTTGCCCTCTCTTTAACCGGCTGTAGCCTCTCTGGTCACAGTGTTTTCTTTGAACGTATCAGATTTTACCGTCTGACCAATTCAGTTAATATTTTTCCAACTTTTTTGAGGCATAATTGATAAATATGATTGTATATAATTAAATTGTACAATGTGAAGATTTGATGTACATGTACATTGTGGATTGATTACCAAGATCAAGATAATTAGCACATTCATCACCTCACATAGTTAACTCTTTTTTCCGTGTGTGTGTGTGTGTGTGTGTGTGTGGTGAGAACACTAAAGATCTGCTCTCAACTTTCAAGTATACAATACCATATTATTAACTCTAGGCACTGTGCTTCACATTAGACCCTCAGAACTTATTCTTATAACTGAAAGTTCATACCCTTTGACCTACATTTCTCCATTTCCCCCTCTGGAAACCAAAATTCTCTTCTCTGTTTCTATGAAATTGGACTTTTTTTTTTTAGATTCTACATATAAGTGATACCATACAGTTTTTGTCTTTCTCTGGCTGGCTTATTTCACTTAGCATAACGCCCTCCAGGTTTATCATGCGGTGGCAAATGGGAGAATGTCCTTCTTTTTAATGACTGAGTAATATTCCATTGCACATATATACCACTTTTTCTTTGTTCATTCATCTGTTGATGGGCACTTAGGTTGTTTTCATATCTAGGCTATTGTGAATAATGTTTCAACTGTGAATAATGTTTCAATAAATGCAGATATCTCTATGAGATACTGATTTCATTTCCTTAGGATGTATACTGAGGATTGGGATTGTCAGGTCATATGGTAGTTCCTTTTTTAATTCTTTAAGGAACCGTTATATTGTTTTCCATAGTGGCTGTACCAATTTACATTCCCACCAACAGTGCATAAGCGTTCCGTTTCTCAACATCCTCACCAGCATTTGTTAGCTCTTGTTTTTTCAATGATAGCCATTCTGACAGGTGTGAGGTGATATCTCACTGTGGATTCGATTTGCCTTTCCCTGAGGATTAGTAATGTTGAATACCTTTTTGTGTACCTGTTGGCCACTTGTGTGTCTTCTTTGGAAGAATGTCCATTTGGAAGACATAATATCTTTTGAGTATCTACCTAAGAGTGAAATTGTTATATCATCAGGTTAGTGTATATTACATTTAGAGGACATTGATAGTTTTCAAAAATGACTATAACAATTTGTTCTTCCATATTCTCACAAGTAATTGGTATTGATAGTCTTTTTTAAATTGTTGCCATTCTGGTGTATGAATACTGAGATCATATTGTGGTTTTTATTAGCATTTACTTGATGACTGAAATGCAACACAGCAAATAGGGGCAGTGTTTTATAACTTTGAATGGAATATAATCTATGAAAATATTGAATCACTATACTGTAGACCTGAAAATAATATAAGATTGTAAATCGACTATACTTTAGTTTTAAAAAATGTATTTATGAGTTTCAGAGGAAAAATTCTTTCCTTTCTTTTTTCCTTTACCCTATTTCATCTTGTTCTTTATCAAAACTTTTTGAATCAGTCATTCCACATAATCTTCACTTTACATCATTACAATTTCTGTCTTTTTTCCTAAAGATTTATTTGAGCATTTTGATTATTTTTTAATGCTTACGTATTTGCTTCTTCTTTAATTACTAAGCATACAATGGGAAATACTGTGGTTGATTCCTTCTGTGTTATAGAAAATGTCTACCTCAAGAAATCCCTTTATAATACAGAGGGATCTGTGAAGTTATTTTAGTACTTCTTGAGGATTTCAGTTGTTTCTGCTGGACAATGTCTTTAAAATATATAACAAGTGAGAATCTATGTTGAATGCCCAAGTATGATTTTTTTCTTTTTGTTGTTTGTTTTCATTTATTGTAAATATTATCATCTTTATGTTAGTATGCTTTAAATTGTCTGACAAATCCTATGGTTTTCCTGCCTGGTATCACCAAGATATATTTGCCATACAAAAAAAATTGCTGTCACTCACATTTTTTAAAAGAATCATAAACATTTCTTTTTCAGCATGATTATATGGGATCAGAAACGATGGCTGTAATGCAGAAAATTATTCAGCTTATTGGCCTTGTCAACACAGTAAGTTTTAACTTTTTTACATTTACAATTTTGTAAAAAGTCATTGAAAACCTTTCCATTATATCATGACAAATTAATGACTTAAAGCCCTTTATTTGGTTTAATATCCAAAGTAATCAAGTAAACTTTTTATTTTTTTGTACTGTTTTGAGGTAATGATTTATGTTATTTGAATAAATATACTGTAAATCTTATTTTTAGATGTTTAGTCAGTTCAAATTGACTGTGATACTATCCTCCTTGGAACTGTGGTCAGATAAAAACCAAATTTCTACTAATGGGGATGCTGATGATTTATTACAAAGATTTTTGACATGGAAACAGGACTACCTTATCCTACGGCCCCATGACGTAACATTCTTACTCATGTAAGCACAATGTTCTACATTAATAAAGAGATATACATAAATAATTCCATTAATTTTATAATTTAATGCCTTTATTGTGTTCTTCAGCTTTCTGTAGGCCCCTTGGAAAATGTTAAAGAAAACATAGCTGTTGCCACTGAAGTGATAGTGTGGTTGGAAATATAATAAAAATAAAACAACCTGAATCACTTATATGACAAAATATTTTGGAGTATAATTTATGCAAAAAAGTCTGTCTTTCATGAACTTTTATGATATCAACTATACTATGAATACATACAAGCCTCAGCTTACTAATGATGTAAAATTGACACTATTCTGTTAACATTACCTTGTTATGTGAATACATTTCATGTCTACTGTTTGATAAAGAAAGATTTGAGTTTTTTGGTTACATTTAATTTTTAAAACTGCTTATCTTTAGAACAGGCAAGATTTCTTCTCTACAGATTAAAAATCCCTTTCGTTTTAACTTTTAGTGACCAAAACAGTGAATGCTGAATAAGGGAAACTAAGGAGAATTTGAGATAAATAAAACTGTATCAAGTCAAGGAGTTAGTTTAGGAAAGAAAACTGGCATTAAAGTGAATTACAGTTTTCAATGATTTGAGCACTTTGTATAATATATTAGATATTATTCAGATAAAAATTTGTATGTTTGACAAATTATTTTAAATTCTTTGAGAGATTTAATTTAATAAATAAGCTAGTAAATTGTTCTGAATAACCATGCTAATGAAAAAGCCATACTATAATGATGTAGTTACAGGAAACAGCCTAAATATGTGGGAGCAACATTTCCTGGCACAATATGCAATAAAAGCTGTGATGCTGGTATCGCTGTGGTATGTAATTTGTATCCTTCTTTACTGTTTTTTTTTTAAACTTTATATTATATTTTAAAAGTATTATTTTACATAGTTAAGTAAACTTGATTTTTTTTCTCTATATCTCTATCATTATTTTGTTGGGACAACATTATTTTAATCTCAGAAAGTTGTTTTAATCATAAATTTCAAACATAGAACAAACATTAATATACCCCTTCACCAGCTAGGTATAATGGACACTAACTTTGCATCAGATTTTCTAAGGACATAAAACCTTAGAGAAAAGTTAAAGCTTCCTGTTATGTCTCCTTCAAATTCAAGAAATAACAAAAGTCATGATTTCATACTTGCCATTTTTTTGCATACTTCATACTATTGTTACAAATATATGTATCCATTAACTATATATTATTGTTCAGCATTGTTCTTACTTTATGTATCATTTCAGAACTATTTTGAATAGCTTGTTAAAAGATGTATACATGTTGAAACATATAACTCTACTACTATTATTTTTTCTTTCAAAATTTTTATCAAGTAATGCACATATTATGAATAAAAATCGTTTTACAAGACATACTGAAAACAACTAAATCAGTCCTTTGCATAATCTATACTCCTTGAATCCTCTTTCCCCTTTTTTTGTCAACCTCTCCCTCCTGGCATACAACTTAATGTCTATTTCCTTTCAAATAAAAGTTTTATTGAAGTACATCATATATAGAGAACATTGCACAAGTCATAAGTGTATAGCATAATTAATTTTGGCCAAGTCAATACATAGGTATAAACATCCCAGAGATCAAGAGATAAAATCTTATCAACACTTCAGAAGAATCATGCTTCCTCTCACTTACTACGCTTACCAAAGAAAACCACTATCCTGACACTTAATCACTGGTTAATTTGATCTTTCTTTGAGCTTTCTGTAAATGATATAATAGAGTGTGTGTTCTTGTGTGTGTCTGCCACATATTTGCTCAAAATTATGTCTGTGATAGTTATTCATGTTTGTATGTGTAGGAATAGTTTGTTCATTCTTTTACTCTATATTTCTAAATAATATGCCTATTAAATTTCTTGAGTATTCAAATTTAGGCATTATCTATTGACTTCCTGTGTTGAAGTCAGAATTTAACATCCTAATAGCTCATCATTTCTACATTCTGCCTCTTCTATTCTTCCTCTCTATAATTATATAGATTATTAGAATTGTGTTTAATTCTCTGATGAGGCAAATAATGAACTAAGATTGTCGCCTTTATTGCATAACTTTTGGTTCTTCCCAAATTAGTAGTTGCATCATACTGTTTTTTTCCAAAGTCTTTAATTAAGTTATAAATTGCCTCCACTTTTCTACATGATTCAGAAATTCCTTTTTTTTTTTAACTCTATAGATGTATCTTTTTTTTTTTTTTTTTTTTAACCAATCTACGTTGGACTTTTTGCATAGCTGTTTAAGAATCTTCTGTCTTGTCTCCTTTGGAATATGTGTATTCTTTCCTGGCTTGCTTACTCATTTTGGTTAGAATACACGCTCCTATAATTTACTGAAAAAGTAGGTGGGTAGTAACTTGTTTGGGAGTTGCGTCATTGAAAATGTAGCTATTTTAAAAGATTGTTTGGTTAATTTTGGTTTTGAAATAATTGCACCTTGGAATTTTAAAAGTCCTCTCCTTTTACTTTCTCTTTAGAAATTTAACACCGTTCTTAGCCTCACTTATTTGTATGTGGTCTGCTTGTTTTCTCTGCAGAAACATTTAAGATCTTTTTATCATTGCGTGGTACCTTTTATCATCCAATATGCTTGTTATATTGAAGCCCTTTCAATCTGGATACTAATTTACGTCTGACCTGAGAAATTTTATTATATCAATATTATTTGTTTGCTAATCTTTTTCTTTCCCTTTTCTGTCTGGAACTTGGTTAATTATATATGAGAGCATTTTGACTCATCATCTATTTTTTTTCTCTTATTTAACTTTTTTCTTTTATTCTTACATCCTCTAATATCTCTTAATATTTATATTGCGGATCAGTCACTCACTAGGTGCTCTCAGATCCATTTTTCTCCTTATTACCTGCTCTGATTACATCATAAGAACAATATATTCCCTGGACTTCTTTGGCTTCTGGCTTTTGGGTATGTTCAGCAAATGTGGATGATTGGAGAGAGGAAGGGAAGTGTCAGTGTCTTTACATTCTGGCCCTGCCTGGAGCAGTGCCTCAGAACCATTGCTTCCTGGTCGTGTGAAACACCCCCTCCCTCTGTGGTTTTTTCTCCTTCTGATCAGCACTTGTTTATGAATTCTAACGATAGTTCCTCATTCATACATCCATCCAGTCTTGCCGTTGGTAGCAACATTCTGCTTTTCTAGTCTCAGAGTCGCCTCATCATCCTCTGTTGCTTCAACAATAATTTGTTTGTTACCTGTTACTCAGTTGCTTTTATTAAATTCTTCTTGGATCCTGTGGTGGCTTTAAAATAATCTCTTTTTTCTTGTAACTACTAGGCAAATATAGCTGAGAATCACAACCCAGATTAATTGTTCATGTTGCAGAATTAAAAATGCAAGGTGGCACCAAATCTGTTATTTTATAATTAGGGTATTAATTGGAAAGGAGTGGGACTTTAGATTTGGGATGGTAACATTGGATGAACCAAGCAAGATGAATCTGATAATTCTAAAACCCCAAATCTGTCTAAGGATTTTTTTGTAGTAGCTGATCCTCATCTGTCTGGTGAGGTGAGCCTTCTAGCTTCTCTTGCTTAGAAATCCTCTAATGGCATTATTTGAGTTGGATGCCTTATAACGATACATTCACTTCAAGTTCTGTCTTAAGGATTAGCAAACTGTATGTAAAGGGCCAGATAGTAAATGTTTTCAGCTTTGCAGGCCATGTGATCTGTAAAGAGTCAGTGTAGACAGGTACAGATGAATGAGCAAGACCGTGTTTCATTAAAACTTTATGTATCATTACTAAAATTTGAGTCTCATATAATTTTCATTTGCCACAAAATAGTGTTCTTCTTTTGATTTTTTTCAACTATTTAAAAAACTTAAAAAACATTCTTACTTGCAGACTTTACCAAAACAGGTCACAAGTCAGGCTTGGTCTCTGGACCATAGTTTACTGACCCCTGCTCTATTCCCGTCAGCCCTTATGTTCACTGATTCAAAATAAAAGTTGGGAGGGCTTCCCTGGAAGGCAACAGTTTATAAACCAAAGCAATGGGGAACAATTGAAGGAATAGATATTAATGGTTCTAAACAAAGAAGAACAGAATGATATTTGATTCATACTAAATTTATTAATATAGGTGAAAGTACTTGAGATTTTGGATTTGGGGTGCCAGCTCAAACATTTGGGATTGGTTTTAATCATTTTATTGATTGACTGACATGTGTGATCAGTGGTCATCTATTTGCTGTGAACTTGGTGTAATGAAAAGAAAGGAATTCATTGTCTTATAGACATAGAGCTATTGGAGTATATTTATGATGTCCATCAAACTCACCCAACTTTTATCTATGCTTCCTGTGGTGACTACCCTCTGTAGGCTGGGAAAGACAGTTAGTTATATGAGCTGTTTGATAGACTGGAATTCTCTATGTAGATAATTAGTTCATCTGAGAATAGAGATAATTTTATTTATTTCATTTCAATATGCATGCTTTTTCTTTTTCTTGACTTATTCCACCAGGTAGAATCCCCATTATGTTGTCGAGTAGAAATGGTGAGAGTCCTAATCCTTGCTTTCTTCCCAATATTCAAGGAAATGCATTGTCTTTCACCATTTTGTACAATGTTAGTCATAGGTTTTTTGGTAGATGTCCTTTATCAGGTTATGGAAGCTCCTTTTGATCCCCACATGCTTAGTGTTCTTTGTTTGTTTGTTCTTCCAGAAACTGATGTTAAATTTTGTCAAATGCCTTTTTCTACATTTATTGAGACACATGATTTTTATTCTTTAGTCTGTTAATATGGTGAGTATATTATTGACCGATTTTCAGTTTTTGAACCTGCTTTGCATTCCTGCATTGTCTTGATATATTGTCTTTTTTAAATTTATTGTTGCCTTTGAGTTGGTAACATTTTAAGAAAATTTGCCTTTATGTTGATGAGTTACATTCAACTTTAGTTATCTTTTCTGATATTGACTATTTCTGGATTTGGTATCAGAGTAATAATGACTACATAAAATGAGTTATATTTTCTCCATTTCTGTTTTTCTGAAGACTTTGTTTAGAGCAGAAATAAATTAAATAGAGGGTAGAAAAACAATAGAAAATTTCAACAAAGCTAGTTGATTTTTTAAAAAGACAAACACAATTGACAAACCCTTATCTAAACTAAGCAAAAAAAAAGACTCAAATGGATGAAATCAGAAATGAAAGAGGAGACATTACAATGGATGTCTGATAAATAAAAAGGATAATAAAGGAGTATTAGGAATGATTTTATGCCTACAAATCAGATGACCTGGAAGAAACGGATAAATTCCTGGAGACATACAACCTAACAACACTGAATCAAGAAGAAATAGAAAGACTGAACGGTCCAATAACAAATAAGGAGGTTGAATTAGTATAGTAATCCAAAACCTCCTAATAAAGAAAAGTCCAGGACCAGATCGCTTCATTGGATATTTCTATCAAGAATTCAAAGAAGAATTTATACCATTCCTTCTGAAAATCTTGCAAAAAATAAACAAAGGAACACTTCCAAACTCATTTTATGGGACCAGCATCACCGTGACGCCAAAGCCAAAGATGCCACAGGAAAAAAAACTACAGGCCAACATCCCTGGTAAACATAGATGCAAAACTCCTCAACAAAATTGTAGCAAACCAAATTCAACCAAATTTAGCATATTAAAAGTATTATACACTATGACCAAGAGGGATTTATTCCTGGGGTGCAACATATGTTTAACATAGGTTCAACATATGCAAAGTATTCAATGTGATACACCGTGAGAACAAAATTATAGAGAAAATCCACATGATCATCTCAATAGAA
This sequence comes from Eschrichtius robustus, assembly GCF_028021215.1. NCBI lineage: Eukaryota > Metazoa > Chordata > Mammalia > Artiodactyla > Eschrichtiidae > Eschrichtius > Eschrichtius robustus. Next base: position 31,233,884 of record NC_090844.1, on the reverse strand, counting down.
TCAGAAAAAGCATTTGACAGATTTTAACATCCATTCATGATGAAACCTCTGAACAAATTTCCTTTTACTTTCAAAAGTAGAAGAAAATAGCTTCAATCCAATGAAGGACATGTATGAAGAGCCCACAAGTAACATCATAGTTAATGGGGAAAAACTGAAAGCTTTCCATCTAAGATCTGGTACAAGGCAGGGATACCCACTCTCCCCACTTCTATTCAACATGGTACTGGAGGTCCTAGGCAGAGCAATTAGACCAAAAAAACCAACAAACAAACAAAACAGAGAGAAAGAAAGAAAGAAAAAAAAGAAAGAAAGAAAAGACATCCAAATTGGAAAAGAAGTAAAATTATCTCTGTTTGTAAATGACATGGTCATATGTGTGAAAGTCCTAAATATTAAACAACAATAACAAAACTCTTAAAACTAATAAACAAATTCAGTAAACTTGCAGAAACAAATCAATATACATACAAAAATGAGTCATGTTTTTACACACAATGAACTATCTGAAAAAGGAAATTAATAAACCAATCCCATTCACAATAACATCAAGAAGAATAAAATACTTAGGAATAACTTTAACCAGAGAGGTTAAAAGTTCTAAAACACAAATGAAAGAGATTAAAGAAGACACAGAAAAGACATCCATATCCACTGATTGGAAGAATTAATACTGTTAAAATGTCCATATTATCCCAAGTGAGCTGCAAATTCAGTGAATCCTTATCAAAACCTCAATGGCATTATCTACAGAAATAGCAAATAACAGTCCTAAAATTCATGTGTAATCACAAAAGACTCAGGACAGCCAAAGAAATCTTGAGCAAGAAGAACAAAGCTGGAGGCATCACATTTTCTGATTTCAAAATATATTACAAAGCTGCAGTAATCAAACCAGTATAGTACTGGTTTAAAAACAGCTATATAGACAAATGGAACAGAATGAAGAGCCCAGAAATAAATCCATGCTGGAGACTGGGGCAGGGTTAGAGGAAGTGAAAATGCCACAGTGCTTTCCTACTATTTTTAAGTTGTCTATAAAAAAAAATCTTAATAAATATTTTAACCTAATATTCCAGTAGTGTTTTAAAATACAAGTTATAAATTCTCAAGTTGCCTTTTTCTAGTTTCAGCATTCACTTTATTGCTGTAAATCTTTGACTGTTTTCTAGAGTTTTGACAAATTTGATGCTGATGATTTTTTTCTCAAATTTTCAGTATTTTTGTGGAGCAGCAGGTAGGTCCTTGGAGCTACCTACTTGGCCATTTTCACTGATATCTACTGCTTTGTAAATTTTATTTGGTTGCCTACTTTGAATTATACCTTGCTGGTTGCTGCATATTTATGTGCATGTGTGTGTGCGTGTGTGTGTGTGTGTGTGTGTCTGTGTGTTATTTTTCCTATCCTAGGACACAGTCAAGATACTTGGAAAGAGTTTGATCCTGTCCAGACAGTCTTTCAAATACTCTCAGGTGGCAGCAGGAGGCATTTCATACGGAGTGAATTTTTCCAGACTAATCAGGAGACAGTACACTTCTAAGTCCCTCTATCCAAAGCCCCATGAATTATGAATGTTTCTATTCTGGCTGGTGTGCCCAGCAATTATTCCCAGTTCTGTGTGATTTCCAGGAATTATTTCATCTGCTCTCTTTGGGTTCTCTTTTTCCCAGCCTTGAGTGATTGACTTAACTTTTCCCAGAGTGTTAAATTGTGCTACTTCATGTCATGGGTACAAACCTTGCAATCATTGAAGTCCATAAACACCTTGCTTTAAGCTACATATGTTACAAAATTCACAAGATGTATATCATGCTGCAGTTGAGTAGTTTATAGGCACTGTTGTATGATAGTATTGTTCATGTCTTCTAAACAATTTCTAATTGTCTAGTGCTTCTCTCAATTGTGAGAGTTGTTGAAGTCTCCAACTAAATTATGTATGTGTGTATTTATTCTTTCAGTTGTATTCATTTTAGCTCCATATATTTTGCAGCTCTTATGTTTGGTACCCAAACATTTAAGATTATTATATTTTATTGGCAAATCAAACCTTTTATTATATAATATCCTTTGTCAATGATAATTTTTGCTCTCAAGTTAACTTCACCTGTTATTAATGTAGCCTCTTCAACTTTCTTGTGATAAATGTTCACATGCTAAATCTTTTTTCGTAACTACTTCCCTCTTTATATCTTATGTGAGTTTCTTGTAAACAGCATATAGCTGGAACATGTGGTTTTTCCTACATTTTGCAAATCTGTGGCTTTTAATCAGTGTGTTTAGACAGTTTGCATTGAATCTAATTGTTGATATGTTTGTATTTCAGTCTGTCAACTTAGTATATGTTTTCTGTTTTATCTTTTTGGGGGGTTTTTGTCCTCCGTTGGCATTTCCAGTTTTCATTTGGGATACCAGAACAATTTTTAGTATTCTATTTTGGTTTATTCATCATAGACATAAGCAAACATGGCCCATCAGCCAAATCTGGCCCACCACATACATATATTGTAAATAAAGTTCTATAGGAACACAGCTATATCCATTCATTTACCCACTGTCTATGACTACTTTCCTGATACAACATCAGAATTATAGTTGTGACAGATACTATATAGTACACAAATATGTCCTGTCTCTTTACAGAAGCCATCAATCTCTGATTTTTAGTGTTTTTCAATATTTCTCTTTGTAAAGCATTTTTCATGTTTTCTGTAGTAAGATTACACACACACACAATCACATACACACAAGTTTGTGTACCAGCATTTTACCATTTCAAGTAGAATATAGAAATGTTAACACCATATTTTAAGTCCCAAATCATGTATATAATCATAAAACAGGGAATTTTATGATATAATTTGCTGAAATATTACTTTTCAGTACATTGAGAAGTATATCACACTAAATTATAATTTTTGTTTTTAACCCTGAAACATAATTTTTTTAAAAAAGTCAAATGAAGAAGAATAGTCTACTATATCTTCCCATGTAAATATCCTTTCTGTCCCTCTTTCTTCACTACCGATGTTACAGTTCTGAAGCAGGGCTACTGGAACATAGTATCTGAATTTCCCTTCATTTTAGAATGTGTTCATTTCATCTTTATTCTTTAAGGATATTTTTGCAGGATGAAAGTCATTTTCAGCACTTTGAAAATATTGTCTTACATCCTCTGTCCCACATTATTTCTGATGAGAAATCCTCTGTCATAGTAATCATTGTTCCTGAATAAGCAATGTGTTGTTTTCCTTTGGCTGATTTCAAGGCATTTAAAATTTTTCTCTAGCCATGTAATTATGATCTGTCTGGCCATGGACTACTTTGAGTTTATTGTCAGAAGTTTTGTGAATCTATTAAATATGTAGATTTGTGTCTTTTGCCAAATATGGGAGATTTTCGGCCTTTTTTCCTTCAAGTATTTTTCAGCTATGCACTTTTTCTCCTCTTCTGGGCCACTAACGATATTAACGTTAGATTTTTTTGTTATTGTCCCACTGCTCCTGTATTTCTGTTAATTTTTTTAAAAAACTATTTTCTCTCTGTTTTCAGATTGGATAATTTATGCTAATCAATCTTTTTTTATATTTAAATTTATTTATTTATTTATTTATTTATTTTTTGCTGCTTTGGGTCTTTGTTGCTGCGCACAGGCTTTCTCTAGTTGCGGTGAGTGGGGGCTACTCTTTGTTGTGGTGTGCAGGCTTCCCATTGCAGTGGCTTCTCTTGTTGCAGAGCATGGGCTCTAGGTGTGTGGGCTTCAGTAGTTGTGGCACACGGGCTTCAGTAGTTGTGGCTCGTGGGCTCTAGAGCGTAGGCTCAGTAGTGGTGGCGCACGGGCTTAGTTGCTCTGCGGCATGTGGGATCTTCCCGGACCAGGGCTCAAACCTGTGTCCCCTGCACTGGGAGGCGGATTCTCAACCACTGTGCCACCAGGGAAGCCCCTAATCAATCTTTATATTTACTGATTGTCCCTTCTGACATCTCCATTTCGCTACTAAGTTCATCTATTGAGGTTTTATTTATTTTTTTATTATTGTATTTTTCTGTTCTGAAACTTTCATTTGGTTCTTTTTATATTATCTATTTCTTTGATGAGATTTTCTGTTTTTTAATTTCTTTTAACAGTTTTTGTAATAGCTTGTTGGAGCATTTTTATGGTAGTTACTTTAAAATCCTTGTTGCAGAATGCAATGTATGAACCATCTTGGTTTTGCTCTCTGTTGTCTTTTCTGATTACAGTTGAGATACTCCTGGTTCTTAGTATGATGAGTAATCTTGGGCTGTATTCAGGATATTTCTGAGAATTATGTCATGAGACACTGATTTCTCTTTAAATCTTCCATTTCAGAAGACAGTTTATTTTCTAAAATACACATTCTGGATCAGTTTTATGGGCCATTGTTCACACCCCAATTCAGTTTTCATGGCCTTTTCAATGATATTCTTTGTTACCTTGAACAGTGTAACGTTCATAGGGAGTCTGGATTCTGCTGCTTTTCTCTGATGAGGGTTGATTTTGTGTTTGCTTGTTTTGTCATGCAGTGCTCTTGGTTAAATTCAGAACAGCAGCTCTTCCCCATGAACAACAGCTCTAGCCTCAGCTGAGATCTTCAGTTGTGTTGAGGCTGTTCCATGTATGAGTGTCTCAAAAATCAGCCAGAAATGTGGGGGTCAGAATTCGGAGGGTCTTCTTTCTGAAGCTTTCTGCTTGTGTATTTGGCAGCCATCATCCTCCTTGTGTTCACATTTTATATTTTCCAGGCCAGAAATTGTAAAAATTTTTCCCATGAGTTCCCTGTGAACCCACATGCCATGTCTATTACACCTGGCCTGAGTCTAAACATCACAAAAACTGTCTCTTTCTAGAGTTAGTTTCCTTTGAGCATGGACTCCTGACCAATGCTACAAGCTTCTGTTAATGACAGGCAGGCTCCAATTTCTTCATGACCTGAAGTATCTATTAGATTCTGTACTATAGATTCCAAGTCTCTATTGAAACTGTCCAATGTTCATTTTTCTTCTCTATGTTTTTCCTGTATTTGTGGGCACACATGTGCACACACACACCACAGCTCTTCCTGCCCCCCTCCCCCAGCTTTATTGAGGTATAATTGACAAATAAAATACTAATATAATTAAAGTGTACAGTGTGATAACTTGATATATTATTTATGATTCTCAAAATTAATTAATATATCCATCAACTCACATAGTTTACCTTTTTTATTTATGAGAGTGCTTATGATCCACTCTCTTAACAAATTTCAAGTATATAATACAGTATTAGTAACTATAGTCGCCATGCTGTACATTAGATCCTCAGGACTTATTCATCCATCTTACAACTGAGAGTTTGTAACCTTTTGCCAACCTCTTCCCATTTCCCCAATTCCCCAGCTCCTAGGGACCACCATTCTCTCTGTTTTTGTGAGGTCAGTGGTTTTCGTCTTTTTTTTTGTTTTAGATTCCACATGTAAGTGATCCCATACAGTATTTGTCTTTCTCCGTCAGCACCTTTTAATCGCCTTCATGAATTTCACCCATCTCACCAGCAGTCCCCACCTCTGCTGACCACCAGTTTGTTCTCTGTATCTGTGCGTCTGTTTCCGTTTCGTTTTCTGTTCGTTTGTTTTAGATCCCACATATGAAATCATGCGGTGTTTGTCCTTCTCTGTCTGACTTAGTTCACTTCGCATAGTGCCCTCAAGGTCATCTATGTTGTCACAAACGTCAGGACCTCCTTCTTTTCTATAACTGACTAATATTCCACTGTATAGCTACCACGTTTTCTTTACCCATTCATTCACTGGTGAACATGCAGGTTCTTTCCAAACCTGGGCTATTGAGAATAATGCTGCCGTGAACATGGGAGTTCAGAAAGGGGTCTCGTTTTCTTTTCGTATATGCCCAGAAGTGGCACTGCTGGCTCATATGATAATTCTGTTTTCAATTTTTTGAGGAAGCTGCATACTATTTTCCACAGTGACTGTATCAGCTTACATTTCCACCAACAGTGCACCAGGGCTGCCTTTTCTTCACGTCCTCATTCGTTATCTCTTTTTGATATTATCGATCCTATCTTGTAGAAGGTGATATCTCACTGTGGTTTTGATTTGTATCTCTCTGCCATGACAAAAGATGTTGAGCATCTTTTCATATACTTGGTGGCCATTCATATGTATTATTTGGGGAAAAAAAGTGTTCAGCCCCTTTGTCCATGTTTTAATTGAGTTATTTGGGGCTTTTTGGCTATTGAGTTCTATGAGCTCCTTATATATTTTTAAAATCACCTCATCAGGTATACGGTTTGCAAATATTTTCTCCATTTCCAAAGGTTGCTTTTTGATTTTGTCGATTGTTTCCTTTGCTGTGTAGACATATTTTCGTTGGATGTTGTCCCACTTGTTTATTTCTGCTTTTGTTGCCTGTGCTTTTGATGTGAAATCCAATAAAATCATTGCCAAGACCAATATCAAACAGCTTTTGCCATATGTTTTCTTCTAAAACTTTTACAGTTTCAGGTCTTATGTTTAAGTCTTTAATCCATTTCAAGTAAATTTTTGTAAGTGGTATATGACAAGTTTCCAATGTCATTCTTTTGCACATCATAGCTCTTTTTAATCTGAGGATCTTTACTGATGTCATCTTTTTTATTCCTGTTATTAATTTTTGTGTGTAATCTATCTTCTCTTCCTGCACAGTATAATTAAGGGCTTATTTTATTCTGTAGCATGCCTTTATACAGGAGATTTGTTTTCAACTATATAAATATGAAAATATAAGACTGTTTCTCCTTTCTGTGTGTTGGCAGTAAAAGTCCAGCTTCTGGTTCCTATATCTTGCCCTGAAACCTGGTGGTTAGCCAGATATCATCTCTCATGTTCTGATTTGTCTTTAGCCTCCTTTCAAATTCTGACACTGGGATTTTCCCTTTTTTTCAAGAGAGGGTACCTACTAAGTCATTTTTCCATGTTGCTAGATAATATTCTATGTTTTCATTCACACACATGCACGTACATACACACAATATTTTTTCTTTTAGGTATTAATTCAGTTTTACTCACTATAAATTTTTATTGATGTAGAAAAATTAGAGAAGTTCTAAGAATTTTTCTTGTAATGATTAAAAAGATGAGAAAAGTATCACAGTTTATTTATCCATGTTAAATCATAAGAAATGCCGCTCTGCACTATCACCAATCTTTTTTTGGTAACATCTCACTCCAAATTTCTTTACCATGGTCTTGCCTATATCTCGAACTTCCGTTCTGCCATTCCTTCACTTCACTCATTATACTACAGCCTTTGAACAGGTTCCCATACAAGCTCCCTACCGCTATTAATAAGGCTGGGTCATTTTCCAAATTTTCTATCTCGGCCTAAACATCAATTCCACAAATAGATTTTCCTAAGTATCTTATCTGTATCTTATACCCCTCCTCAGAATTCTCTATTAGAGCACTCCATTCCTTCAGAGCACTTTTCATGATCTCTTTATATTTGGGGAGTTCGTTATTAATTTCCTACTAATTTTCTTTCTCCTCTTTTGTATTATAAGCTCCAAGTGTGGACAAAGTCTTTTCTTTCATGCATGCCACTATATTCTCATCTTTTATCATAGTGCCTGACACATGTGTATACTGAATTCATAATTGTTAATTGAATGAATTGATTTAATAAGAAAGTTAAATAAATGTGTTTTATATTGGTTACATCAGAAACACTAAGTGTGCTTAAGGCTATAGAATCTGGGCGTGCCTAATTTTACACCAGAGGATATTGGTAGTTTGATTACATTTTACTTTATATCATGCTTCTTAATAAATTAACTAGTATGGATAGTCATATCAATGATTTATCAAAATAAAATGTAAAATATGGTCAACATGAAAAAGTATTACAATATAAAATTTTGTAGGAACAAAACTGTTTTGACGTATTACTTGCTTTTGTTTTCTTCTTATATAATGGTTTTCTCTTCAACCTTCTTTATCTTAGTATCCAGGTGCAATAACATTGGAGGGATTTTCCGTTATTATAGCTCAACTGCTTGGCCTTAAAATAGGATTAACATATGATGACATCCATAAATGTTCCTGTCCAAGCGCTATGTGCATAATGAATCATGAAGCAGTGTAAGCCTTATTTTTGCTTTTGAATTAATGTCACACATATATTTGTGAGGTTGTTTACAAGACATGATGAATTTATTTTTTATACTCAATCCCACGTCAAAAATTAGGAAGGAATGTTGTGCCTGAAGAGATATCACACTAATGAATTTGTTCACATGATACAAGACTCCAGAAAGCGGTAAACCCCATGATAATGAAATATTCACTCAAGGGAATTAGAGGGAAACTTTACAGATTTATGAAGACTATGAAATATTGAATTCACGTAGATACTGTTGTTGTTTTTGTTCTTGTTGTATCTGTTGCTCAAGGCAAAATCACCCTTAACAATATAAGGTAGTACTAGTAGCTTTGGCTATTATTTTGAGGGAAAGAAAAAGAAGAAAAGATTTGAAGAGGAAAATAATTGTCCTTCTTTGCAGTTATTATGCTTGACTACCTACATAGAGGCCACAGAATCAGTACACAGTCAGAACAACAACAACATCAAAAAATTCATCAGGGTGATCAATCTTGAAAACCATTAGTATGTGTACAAGTATGTGTATACCAGCACTAAGAAAATAGATGACCTATTATAAAATGTCTAATTTTTCCAGAAGAGGTTTATAAATTCAGTGCAATCCCAATCAATATTTTAGATTCTTTTTAAGGAACCTGATAAACTCTGTGGGGGGCAATAGGATGGAGATGAAGGATACAGACAACCTTTTGGGGATTATGAGGTAGGATTTATAATCAAAGGAGGGATTTTATTGATGGGAGACATGACATATTACCTATAGATTGATCAAAATGAAGAGAAGAGGAAGAAAAGATGATAATGTTGGATATAATGAAGACTTAAGAGCAAAATCATGGAGGAAGTTAGAGAGGAGAGGATAAATTAAGTTACTGTGATAGAACATTAGGAGAGTAAACAGATAGAGATGTAGGGAATCTGGTTAATGGAGGTGTAAAGATGTAGGGAATCTGGTTTATTCTGATAGGAAGCTTTGATAGAAGATGTGAAACACTTATCTTGGAGACTGGAACTTAGAAATGACTTAGGAAAGTGATAGGATTGTTGGACTTGTTGAAGACATATTTTGTAATTACAAATTTAAGATTCATTCAAACAGCTACCGAAGTGCCTATGTAAAAGAAAGCAGATAGTTGACATTTTGCCAAGTTAATGCCCATGGAATCAGAAACAGTTAGGGCTGCAGAGGATGCTGCGTTCTCCTGAAATAATTATTTCAATTTTTTTCCTACCCCGCAATTGGAACTTTGGATAAGAAATCAAAGTATTTCAAGGCAGCTGCCTTAGCCCACCTTATTTTATATCTGTCTTTAGACCCAGAGGTAGTCTTCCCCACAAAAAAGCCAATTATTTAATATTTGTTTCAAATGCCTTGTGTCTATTATATATGTATGTATGTGTGTGTGTGTATATATATATATATATGTGTGTATATCTATATATATCTCTCTCACTTGCATTTCTTCCTTCCCATGGCCATCTTTTAAGCAGAGGTTTAAAAAATTAAATTGTTTTGTACCCACCTTAAATAAAAGTTCCAAGTTCTAATTAATACTTTCAATTTTCTCTCAGAAAACATATGGTCCAAGTAGAAAATAACGTCTGAGCCCCTGTCTATTTTTAAACTAATTTTGTGTAAAAGGATGTCAGTGCTCAGAGTTTGTAGCTTTTTGCATGAGAGTGGCCTACAGAAGCAGAATGGCACAGATGCCGACTAAAACAATGTAGTTGGGACTTCCCTGGTGGCGCAGTGATCAAGCAGGGGGCACGGGTTTGATCCCCGGTCCGGGAAGATCCCACATGCCAGCTAAGCCCATGCGCCACAACTACTGAGCCTGCGCTCTAGAGCCCGCGAGCCACAGCTACTGAAGCCCGCGCGCCTAGAGCCCGTGCTCCGCAACAAGAGCAGCCACGGCAATGAGAAGCCCACGCACCACAACAAAGAGTAGCCCCCGCTCGCCGCAACTGGAGAAAGCCCCTGCGCAGCAACAAAGACCCAACGCAGCCAAAAATAAGTAAATAAATAAATGTTCCTTTAAAAAAAAAAATGTTGAAAGTAATACAGAAGTTTGCTTAAATACTATTATTCCTTGTGATATTCCTCCCAGTTTCCCCTATTTATCCCATTACAAATGGCTATGCCAGTAAAGGCTAAAGCATTTCACTTTTTTTCTCAGACACTACCAACTCTGAAACCTTGGCAGTTATATATTTCTTTCCTCGAAGGCTCAGGAGACAGCCCAGGACTTATGTCATCTCAGATATAGTTGTTCAGGCATGATTATTTCAGACATGATTGCGTAGAGTGGCACTGTGCAATAGAAATGAAATGTGAGCCACATATAGAACTTTAAATTTTAGAGTAGCTACATTAAAAATTTTTTAAAGCAGATAAAATTAATTAGAGTGATGTATTTTCATAAAATATTTTATTTAACCCAGTCTATCTGAAATATTATCATTTCAACATGCAATCCATATAAAAATTGTTAATTGGATGTGTTATATTCATGTGTGTGTGTGTGTATTAGTGCAGAAAGCCCAGGGTCACACCCATGTTATCAACCTGAGCTACCAGAAGAATGGAGTTGCCAGCAGCTGAGAACAGTGGATGGAGCAGACTTGGTGGAGAAGAACAGTAGTTCAATACTGTACCTCGTATATTTGAAATGTCTGTTGGACATCTGTTAGACATAGTTACTAGACAGCCCACTGGAAATGAGCATGAAAATATAAAACTTCAAAAAACTTATATTTTAGTGTAAAATTTAGGTCATGTGAAAATATATTAAAAGATACAAATAAAAAAATCTTATTTTTACATGATACGAAACTACTACGTAGAATAATAAATATTGAAATTGGAAGGAGAATATGGGAGGGGACACAATTTCAGATAATGTCAAGGTAGACCTCTCTAGAAGGTGACATTTGAGCAAATATTTAATGGAAATAAGGGAAGGAAGCTTTCAATATGTGAGAGAAGAGCATATTAGGTAGAGAGAAAGATAGGTAGATAGATAGATAGATAGGTGATAGATAGATAGACAGATTTAACCATTATACCTTATTGCTTTCCTGTAAAGATACATTTTCAATGCTTTTTTTTTAATGTTAAAGGTAAGCAATGATAAATTAAAAATTAATCATGTTTGACTTTGTCTCCGCCAAGGTACAAGTTTTTCATTTGAGCCATCTTGCAATTCATATCATAATACATGGAGCATTGTTTAGACGTGGTTTTATTAGCTAGGTTTATTTAACCTGAGGACTATTATTTCCTTTTAGGGTTTCCAGTGGTATAAAGATTTTTAGCAACTGCAGCATGCGTGACTATAGATATTTTGTTTCAACATTTGAGGGTCAGTGTCTTCAGAACTTTTCAAAACTGAAACCATTATATCAAAATCAGTCGGTGTGTGGTAATGGGATTTTGGAACCTCAGGAAGAATGTGACTGTGACAGTGAACAGGTGAGTAATTAAGACTGAAAACTGAGCACAATTTCTTATGTTTCCAATAAGTGGTCATGGCATATGTGGAATGATATATGCAACTAAGTCTTCAGTAGAATTAAGATGTGAAAATGAGGATAAATTAAGATATATGAGTCAGTTCCCCACACCTCTTCAGCTGAGAAGGCAAACGAGTCATGAAACCTTGGTTTGAAGACACCGTTCGCAATTATGCCAGCAGAGAGATTTTGAATATATGGACTAAATGAATTCCCGTTTAGCCTAAATCATATGACCTCAGTCTCTGTTTTCTCTACAAACTTCTGAATTTGGTCCAACTTTTTTCTGTTTCTTATGGTTGCAAGGAGGTCTAAACTTTATAATGGATGTTTCTTAATTATTCTCAAACGTTCCTGCATTTCTCAGTTTCAGGATGATCAAAGTTTGTTCTGTTTACTCATTCTAAATATAAATATGTAATCTACTATAGTTCCATCAACCAAACGGTCAATGCGCACTATTCTCAACTGATAGGACCAGATATTTAGTATGTTATAGTATCATTATTTTGTAATATTTAATAATTCCCCCTATTTAAATAAGAAAAAGGTTCTTCATGATTACTCCCCCAGCAGTTATATGAATTTCTTATCCACCAACAAAAATAGCTAACCACTACTTGTTTACATAACCTTAAATCCCTACACATTCTCTTAATCATCTACCATTTCTTAAAGTTTATACGTATATGTATGTGTGTGTCTCTATATACATGTATACATGTTTTCCAACTATCTCAGATTTTCCAATGTCATCTTAGTTTTTTTGATAAATACATAGTACTGTGCTCATCTTGCATTCACCTACCCCTAAATATGTGGCAATTACTTGCCAAATATTCTAGTTATTTTTAATGAAGGATAAAATGAAGCAACATAATCTAGGGCTAAATCTACACATTGTGAGTTTCCACAACTGCAGGCTGTAGGCAGATTAACACTTACAGCAGATGCTGTCAATGCCCTACCAGTATTTCCTTGGCATTGACTGTTCCTGTAGAGTGTTTTTGCTTCAAGTATTTGATACTTTCTGTTGCAGTGCTTCCTCTGGCCTCAATAGAGTAGAATACTCAGCCAGTTATCAAGGAGGACTTAATGTACTCAGGACTAGCAATCGGCCCTCAGATAATTATGATGGTGAATAAATGTCCCAGATTCCTTGCCCCTTATGAGGAAATTTTCTGAGGCGTGCTTTACATTGAAGTTCTACAAACCGTAGCCAGTGGGCCAAATTCAGCTGCCACTTATTTTTGTAAATGTTACTTTATTGGAATGTAGCCACACCCATATGTTTGCATATTGTTTATGACTGTTTTTGTGCTACAACAGCAGAGTTGAATAGTTGCAACAGAGACCATATGGCACAGCATTTCAGCAAAACTGAAACTATTTGCTATTTCATCCTTTACAGAAAATGTTTGCTGTCCCCTATTCTGTATCATTTCCCAGAGGTACTTGTGGGATTTAGCTTTATCTTACAGGAGCAGCAAACAGTTCACAAACCCACTCGTATTGGCTTGCTTCCCTTCCCTAACAACCTATACCAGCGCTTTGGTGGTTGGCAGAATGGACCTTCAAATACGTCCTCACTCGAATCCCTTGAATTTGTGGATATGCATATTACATGGCAGAAGGTAATGTGCAGAACTAATTAAGGGTATGGACGTTAAAGAGGGGACATTATCCTGGATTATCTGGGTGGGTCCTGGCTAATCACATGAACCCTTAGAAACAGAGAATGTTCTCCAGGTGAAGCCAGAGAGATGTGGCAGAAGGGGGCTCAAGTAGCGTTGGAGAGTGACAGGGACTCAAGCCGCTACTTCTGGATGAAGACACATGGAAGCACAAGAAGAAATGCTGATAGTTTGCTGGAGAAAAGACAAGCCATTGGCTGATAGCCACCAGAGAAACAGGAAGCTTTTTCCCCACATCTTGGTTTTACCCTTATGAGACTGTAAGCAGAGGACCTGACCTAGTTTGCCTGTCTGAAGTTCTGAGCTACAGAAAGTGTGAGAAAATTAACTTGTGTTATTTTAAGTCACTATGTTTGTGGTCATTTGTCACAGCATCAGTAGGGAACTAATACGCCTTTCAAATAAATTACTCATATGCATCATTCTTTCAGAGTCTGTCTCTGGAGAAACTCAAACCACATTAGCTGGACCGGAAATTGTCCTAGGAAGCAGACACTCAAGATAGGATTCTGAAAGTGGATTTCATGCTGGCCAGATAGTAATATGTACTCATGTACTCATTTCTGGGCTTGGCACATTTGAATAGATGCACTTGAGAAACTTAACATCTCCAAATCCCTCAGAAGCCCCTGGGCTGTGAAGTTACTGCTCTCCCCCCGGTGGGGCAGAACAGCATCACATTGCCTGTGGACCAGAGAGAATTAGATGAGATGGATGTCTCACAAGATGATGCCTATTCTTCTCAAGATCTGTCCCTGCCTTCCCTTGTTGGTACTAGACCACTAACTAGTCTCAAGTCTAAACGCAGCCCAAGTGAAGACATACCCTCTGCTACTGGAATAAAGAAGTTTATTTTTTTTTAATTGTAGAATTTGCTATTATGTGTGGACAAGAACATGGAGAATATGCCAGGGATGGATGTTAAGGATGTTAACCCCAAGATATTAAAATATAAGCCTGGAAAAGGGGGATGCTGTCTAGTGAATCAGGGTTTGATACCTTGGCAAGGTAACCTGGGGCCAGCCTTGATTTGCCACTGGATGGAACCTTGAAGATGGGAAACAATCTGGCCTACAATAAATGAGGTTGATATGCCAGAACAACCTTAACGGAGTAATACAGAAAGGGTCAAAAGTTCAGAGTTGTGGCCATATTTTAATAGAACATAAGGATACTACAAAATCTAGCACCTAATTATCTGGATGGCCCAGAGTACACTCCTTTCACTAAAGCAATGAGGAAATGCACTTCTGAGGGGATCCTGATGTTGTTGAAAATCTCAGTGGTAACTTTCTTCTATAGACTAGGGTTGATGGTTGGAAGTACCATCATGGAGTTGGGCACCCAGTGTCACTAGGGATGCTTGAATTCCAAAATAGCAGAGGCCAAGTGGCTGTGATTAAGAGAGATCTGGGTAGGGACTTCCCTGGTGGCGCAGTGGTTAAGAATACGCCTGCCAATGCAGGGGACATGGGTTCGATCCCTGGTCCCGGAAGGTCCCACATGGCATGGAGCAACTAAGCCCATGCGCCACAACTCTTGAGCCTGTGCTCTACAGCCCGTGAGCCACAACTACTGAAGCCCATGTGCCACAACTGCTGAAGCCCACGCGCCACAACTGCTGAAGCCCATGCACCTAGAGCCTGTGCTCCACAACAAGAGAAGCCACCGCAATGAGAAGCCCACGCACTGCAACGAAGAGTAGCCCCCGCTCGCCGCAGCTAGAGAAAGCCTGCGTGCAGCAACGAAGACCCAATGCAGCCAAAAATAAGTAAATAAATAAATAAATTTATATTTAAAAAAAAGAGAGAGAGAGAGATCTAGGTAGTCAATGATGATATCCCTTGATGTATGTAACTGAAAATTAAGAAGAGATGAGCAAAGGACTGGTGCCAATTACTACTAATGGAAATTCACAATCCCTTGCTAAATTTCTGGACCCAAGCCAGTCTCAGAGCCAGAGCTCATTGTTCAAGTTGAGGGTGAGATCCTACAATACCCAAGTAAGGATATAAAGTAGCGATTTCCTCAGTTATTCCCCTCCAAAGTGACCTCCAGCCATTTGCGGTAGCTGTTCACTGGGGGATGGGGAATACCCAGATCACTGTAGGATGACTGAATAGAGAATCTTTACTTAACAGACTCACATAAGAGGACCCAAACTGCTATCACGAGTAGCGTAGGCCTATAGAGAATCCAGGTGATACCTGGCATCTTTGAAAAATCCATCTTAACAGTAGATCCAATAGGTTCATTATCCTAAGCTGTGGTCACGTTGCATGTTCTTTAGTGACCCACTGAGGTGACATACTTAGAAGCTGACAGATCCTCACATTGGTTCCCCAATATGTGGAGTATAAGCTACAAGAATAGGAAAGGACAAGTATAAACGCCTGAAACTACCAGGATAGAAATCAGGGAGGAGAATATAACCTGGATGAAGAAATCAGTAGGGAAAGTAGACAGTAATCTGAACTACGTGAAAATGAAATGTAATGAAAACCAAGCTCATTAGAGAATGATTGGTTAGTTGTGCTAACAGTGCTGACATCAGGAGACCCATAACACCTTCATGGTCAGTACAGATTCTGTATCCAAACATCTTACAACCAAATGCAAGTTCTTGTTATAAATAAATTTAATTAATTAATTAATTAAATAAAATGGATAAGCCTCTACTAACACTAGTAAAGAAAATAATCAAGACTAACATTAATTAAGAAAATGTATAACAATTGGAAGTGAAGAAATTTAACTATCATTCTTAATAATATGATTGGGTACAATGAAAACCCAAAATAATCTAGAAATAAATTATAATTTGTATATATAAGTGTATTTACCAAGGTCATTGGTTACGTAATTCACAAAAGTCAAAAGACTTCTTTATATCAGCAATAAATTAGAAAAGGAAATTTTAAAATAACACCATTTACAATAGCACCAAGAAACATAAAATGTTTAAGAATGTGTCTAATCAAATATGTACAAGACCACTAAATAGAAAACTGCAAAGTATTGCTAAGAGAAATCATGGAAGTATTTAATAAATTCAAGAATATGCCATATTTTAAGATTGGAGGAATTGATATTGATGAGATTGTGATTTCTCTCCAAATTCATCATCTCCAGATGCAGTCCCAATCCATACAAATCCATCCTCAAACAAGTATATAGTTATAAAATGGAAGGGAATTTTAATAACTTTTCAGAAAACTGTGCATATTCTACTTTGTTACTACACCAAACTTGAAAAGTGAAAATTTCTAAAAGGTTAGTTGCATTGTTAAATCTGAAACCAAAATTAGTGGATTATTTATACCCCATTACCCTAAAGCCCATTGGTCTATATTACACTTCAAGTGGACCTTTTACACATGTATATTTTTGTAACATCATGTGTTGGTCATTTGGTTCACTGAATTATGCAGAGTTTCTAAATGTTGACATATTTCATTATGAAACACTATAATCTTATATTCATTAATATCATCACTAATATCGTCACTAAAGTAATGGGAAAATAAAGCCTCTGTCGATGGATAAAAGTTTTCCAAAATTCTAATTTTCACTTGAAAGATTCAAATTCAGTTGTTTTCCTTGAAGTAACAGGCATACCTCATTCGCTTTTAAGAAAACGTCTGCCAAATACCCAAGCCTGAATAACCATGGTTTGTCTGTAAGTTGTTCTTTCATATAAAAACTGGTTTTCTATGATAAATGTGACTATTCAGTCTGTAATTCAAACAATCACATAAGTGTTTTCCTTGAGAATCTGTAGTAATTGAGTATATATTGTGGTTATGCATGAAAAGAGCTTATGCATGCTCTCCATTTGTCACAATATTAGGGGAGTATTCAAATGTTAAAATTTAGCAAATTAGTAATTTTTTACAGCTTTACCAAAGGCATTCTTAAATGAAACTGGTTTTTTTTTAGAGTGCATGACGGTGAATAATACAATGACCACTAGCTTTGATTCAAACTAGAGCACCAGCAGTTTTATCCACTATTGCTTTTACCCGATCAGTGCAAATGTCAGCACAATATAAAAGGCAAATAAAGTCTAATTATTATTAAGAAATTTTTTGACCTTATAGACCCACTAAAAATATCTTAGAGACCTCCCGAGGTCTACCAACCACATTTGGACAGCGTCTGATTTGAACTAGTTGGCAGATAATAAACATACAATTTTCAACTAATTTTAGTAGTAAAGAAAAATTCAGCATCACAAAGTCACACACACAAACACACACTATGGTCTAGTGTAACAAACATAAATGCAAGTTTCCTATGATAAATATTAACAAGTAAATCCACAAGTATAATCAAAAGAGAAATATGCCCAAATGAGGTTTATTCTGAAGAATGCTAATAAATTAATTTATTCATGTGATTATTACACTAAAAGAAAAAACATATCCTTATCACAACTAATTGAGGAAGAATCTATAACAGTAAATACTCCTTCCTCAAAAACGTGCTTCAGAATAAAACTAAATATCATTAATTTGAAGAAACTTTCTACCAGTAATTTATAAGAAATTTAATACATAATAGTGAATCACTAGAAGCAGATCCATTATATCTGACAATAAAGAAAAATGTTGCGGTTGGAATACAGTAGTGGAATACCTAAGACAAAAATAATAGTCTTTATTTTTTAAAAGTCAATAAATAGAGAATGAAATTAAAAAGGCAAGTTTACTACACTCTTAAAAAAATAAAACTATGTAACAAATAGGAATAAAGTTAGTAAGTTCTTTCTAGTATTTCAAAGGTATAAATGATTTAACAAAACTGAAAGGCACATGGAAATTGGAATAAATAGATAGCTTTTTCTTTTAAAGTCAAACTACGTCCAATTCATTCTTTATTAAATTCCCATCAACATGCCCCTTTTAACCCAAATTGAACTACTCGTCTGCAAAAGCAGATCCTAAATTTCATCTAGAAATAAAAATTAACCAAGTGCATGAATCTATTTTAATAATTTGGAATAATGATCATCCATAGCAAATTAAATACACACACACACACACACACACACACACACACACACACACACACCAGGTGGTACTGGCAAAAGAACAACACCAACAAAATAACATAAAGGGAATACATAGTCCATGGCTTGATTATTGCTGCATCACCAGCACATAGAATAGTGTCTGATATATACTCCATACTCAACAAATACTTATTGATTGAATGAATGCATGGATAATGTAATTATCTTTATAATAACACATGATGCGTGTGAGTGGGTGAGGATTGACTCTTTGGTATATTTAGAATACCCCATTCGGAATAATGTTACTTGGAAGGTTTATTCAAAAGTTTTTCTGAAAGAGAACTAAGGAAGAATACAAAAGGACTTTTTGATTTTTCAGTATTTTTATAGATTGTACTCCATTTAAAGTTATTAAAAAATAATGGCTATATTTCTTTATGCTCTGCAATATATCCTTGTTGCTTATTTATTTTATACATAGTAGTTTGTATCTCTTGATCCCCCTATCTTGCCCCTCCTCCCCTTCCTTTTCCCAGCTGGTGACCACTAGTTTGTTCTCTATATCTGTATGTTTCTGTTTTGTTATGTACATTTGTTTGTTTCCTTTTAGATTCTTGTAGATAACTACAAAGGAACTTTTTAGAAAAAGTTGACTTGGGGTAATTTTGCGTTACAAAATATCAGAACATACTGCAAGGCTGCTTAATTTCATTCACTGTGGTACTGGGCCATCTATACATCTCTATCTATCTATTTCTATATCAACATTTATATCTATCAATTGATTTAACCCTATAAATATGTAAAAGTTATATAGATATAAGACATTTTATTTCCAGGGTGGAAATAGTTAATGTCATAAGGGTTTATCTATAAATCCAAAGCATTAGTATGAGTAAGGGAGAAACAAGCCCTGACATGTAGGATCTGACCTATTATCAGCTGGGCCTCCGTGTTGCTAAGCGCTGGCCTGGCATTCACAGACAGGCTGCAATGTTCTCCTTTTGAAAATAAACAATTGTATACAAGGTCAACATCTGTAGCCATTAATGGATGAAGGAAAAAATGCAAGGCCACTCTTTAAGCAAGGGCCTCCACTTTATGTCTGAGGAGGGTAAAACCTGCAAATTGTCCAAGTCACAATAATGCCCAAACACCATCCTTTCCTGGCTAATAGGAGTAATTCCTGCTGCTTTACCAATTTCAACCCTAGCATCAGTACAGTCTTTCTTCGTCTAGATAAGAATTATTAAAATACCCAACTATAGATGAACCCCTGGTTTCTGACAGCATCTAGTCTAGCAAAGTCTAGATTCCTTAAACCCTCCCCAAATCACCTAAAAGGAGCCCAGATCCTATAATTAGATCCTTTTACTGAGGTACATACAGTTCCCCATGGTGTGTGTTTTCCTTTCCGGAAAGTAGTAATAAATCCAACTTGTTCAACTCAGATGTGTTCCAGGTAGTTTTTGGCAGAATGGCATTGACACCTATATCTTCATAAATATCCCCCATTTTACACAAGTGGAAGCTCTGTTTTTGCACTGACCCACACACATGCAGGTGTGTACATTTATTTGTTCCTGTATTCACAAATAAGGTGACTAGTAATAAATACTGGAGTAAATATTCCACAAAATATAGAGGAATACATTTCAGAAAAAAAATCTACAAGTTTTAAAAAGCAATAAAATAAAAAGTGTTGATAATATTCTATAGTCTTGGCATAAGGGAGGTCTTGGGGATGAGACATAAAGCCCAATAGTCGTAAAGGAAGAAGAATGTTACAAATTACAGAAAATGACAGACACCACTAATAAGACCAACAATAGACTGCAAAGAAATGTTATCAATATATAGAAGAGAAAAACGGTGATTGGAGATGATAAAAAAAGCTGCTCCTACTATTTAAAGGGAAAAGAGGAAAACAAACAAAAATCCCTATGCAAAATGGTGAAAATTGTGAGGTGATTACTTAATTCATAAATAAAATTGTACAAAATGCAAATTCACGTTCAAACGCACTAGTAATCAGAGAAATAATAATAAAAAATGAGACACCATTTCCCAGTTACCTTGTTATAAATTAAACTGATTGCTCATAATAAGTCTTGATAAACATGGTTTGGGCATGCATCCTTGTTTACTTTTCATGAAAGAATATATACACACACATCCACTCATATAGTGATATTGGACTTTGGAACATTAAACACTGAAACATACACAGTGATTACCCCTGGAGAATCTGTCGAGTATAACCACAACTTCAACTTTTACTCCATATATTCTATGTTATTTCTATGATGGGAATATTTATAAATACATATCTATTCACATAAACATGTGAAAAATTGGAAACATTTGGAAAATTTTAAATGAAGAAGAATCTTACCTTCTGTTAAGGACAAGATCTTTGAAACCAGATTTTTGAGAAAATGGAAAATATTTCAAAAGTTTAAAGAATATAAAAATATTAAAGAATTGTATAAATGCAATGTATTTACATGAAAAAATATTTGGTTTGTTAACTTTATTTAAATTATCACCTAATTTGAGTAACAGCTAACTGCCATTTACCTTGTAAAAATACATATGTTGACATATCCTTTTTTTATTTCCATTGTAGTAAAACATGACACGATTACTATATTAAATGCATTTTTATTATATATATTGCCTAACTCTACTTTAGCTTTATTTATTCACAAAGAGAAACTTTAGTAAACAAATTACTGAAAAGACAATTGGGGATAGTTTTCTCTTAGGAATTCAGATGATATATTTCCATGTTGGCAATTTATGAATTAATTACCAAATATTTTCAGTAGTAAATGTAAATGATCAACTGCTATTTTAGATGTTATTTAGTTAGTTCTTATAGTTGTATGTGCCTTTTGGTATTCTAGAAATAGTAAAATAGTAAAGCTTCACTGAATATAAGTATATTGTATAATTGAAAAGTTGAACACAAGAGAGTATTAAGTAAACGCTGAGAAACAAGAACTGTTAAGTGGTTGAACTAAAATAGCATTTCTTCTTATGAAATTTTAGGAATGCCAGTTTAAGAACTGCTGTGATTATAATACATGTAAACTGAAAAGCTCAGTAAAATGTGGTTCTGGATCATGCTGTACATCAAAGTGTGAGGTAAGTTTCCAATATTTATGTTGGAAATTGAACTGTGATAATAGAAGGCTATATTAATTGAATTGATAGAAAGACTCTAGAAATAATTCAGGGGAACAAAGTAAAGAGTGCATAAACAACCACAGGTATATAAGGACAACTACGGTGAGATAGAGAAGGCACCTCAGATTAGTACTGATTATTCTATTATGTTGAAACCACAGTTTACCATCTTCTAATTTATCAGATAAAGAGTAGAATAAACATATACATTGCTATACAAAAAAAAAAAATCAACTCTCAATGCAATTGTAAAGTCAAATAAATGGTAAATGACTAACTAAAAAAACATAACATGCATAGCCGACAAAATGTGGAGCAAACAAAATGTGTGGCATAGAGAATATGCAAAGAACCCTCACACATTAATAAGTAAAAGTCGAATCACACACCACACACACACACACACACGCGCGCACACACACACACACAGGCAAAGGGAGTGCCCAGGCAATTTACAACAATGAAAAGTAGAATTGCTCAATGTGTTCACTGATCGTCTGCAGTAATTAAGATAAACATAAATAAAAATGATAACGCAGTATCATCCAAATGGCAATCTTAAAAACAACAGTGCCAGATATTGTCTAAGAAATGGGGATAGAGATCTTTTCTGAATAGTGTTTGTGGAATTTTGAATTGCTATAATCCCTTTCCTGAGCAATTTTTGCATATCTTTGAATAGAGTATAAATTATCAAGTTAATTCATCATCATGAGTTCCTCTCTTATGTATATACCCTAGAAACATGAACGTGTGTGGAAAGCTCAGGAAAAAAATATTAATTTCAGGATTATTTGCAATAGCAAATCATAAAGGCCAACTTAATATTTACTGGTATTGGAATGATTACATAAATTATTGTATATTGTACAAGAGTTAATAAATGCAGGCTAAATTGTGTGCAATAATATGATATTATCTTCAAGACATTTGTTTGGATAAGAAAGCAAGTTCCATAATGCAAAATATTTTAATTCCAGTTCTGGTAAATTACATATACATAAAAATCCCATATATTCTTTTTGCCCATTTTTTCAATTAGGGTATATTTTATTATAGTAAAATTCTTTTAGTGAATACTTCTGAGTATTATGACAAACATATTCAGTCTTATAACTAGCACCACAATCAAAGGATAGGCAATTTCATCACCGCTGCCTCCAAATCTCACCACCCCCCATGCCCCTTTCTGGTCAATTCACACCTCCACCCACAGACCCTGGTAACTTCAGATCTGTTTTCTGCATCTCTAATTTTGCAAAAGCAAATGGCATTTTATTGAATGATATAATATGTGTAAGCACTGTAATTAGGCATCTTAGCATAATGCATTTGAGCTTCATTTATGTTTATCAGTAATTCATTCCTTTTTTGTTGCTGAATAGTATTGCAGGTATTTTAAGGCAGTACCACAGTTTGTTAATACATTCCCCAATTTGTTAATACATTCCCCAACAGCTCCTATAAAAATATTATAAGCAGATTTTGTATGAATATGAGGGTTTTTTTTCACTTAGATAGATACCTATATGTGAAATTACTGGGTCATACAGTAAGTGTATATGGAATTTTATAGGAAACTGAAAACCTGTATTCCAAAATGGCTATACTATTTTGAATTCCCAACAGCCATTCATGAGCCTTACCATTGGTCTGCAAACTAAATATAAATTCTAAAACTATACAGCATATGATTCCATTTTATCTTTGCTACTGGTTTATTATTTAAACTTTAAAAATCATTTTACTGGTTGTCCCAGAGTTTACAAATCTTTGATCAGAGTCTGGTTTCATGTAATACACCACCTCATGTGTAGAGAACGGATCTTATATAAAAGAACACTCCCACATACTATAAACACAAAATACATTGTTACTCTTTTTGCTTTATATAGTCTTATTTTTTTAGAGCAAGTAAGATGAGGAAAACAGAATTTTATAATGAACATCATTTGTTCCATTTTCTGGGTCTCTTTATTTTCTTCTGTAAATTTCTGTTTAGTACCATACTCTTTGTGTCTGAAGACCTCTCTTTACAATTCCTTGTAATTTCTGTCTGCTGAATCAGTTCTCTCAGTTATTATTTGCCTAGGAAAGTCTTTATTTCACATTCATTTTTGAAACATATATTTCTTAAAAATGGAATTCTAGGTTGAAAGAGTTTCTTTTTTATGTCATCCTTTATAAGATGCCATTTCATTCATTTATTCCTCATCTTTGTCTCAGTCTCTAAAGTATTAAGTCAGTCAAACTGGATTGTAGAGTGTGAGTGTGTGTGTGTGTGTGTGTGTGTGACTTCAACATACATATTGGGTCAGCATTTGGACGTGGTGAACTTCACTATGGAAGGCAATGGATGACTGATTTAGTCAGAAGGGCATAAAAATATGACCATAAATGTACTCTTTATCTGAGCTATGCAAGGAGGACTTTTGGCTCTCAGAGAATAATAAATATAACAAAGATGACAACGACACTGATGATGATAGCTATTCCATACATTGTTTACCATGTGTTGCTCTAAGCACTTTTACCATTAATTCAGTTTAATACTAACAAGAGCCTTATGAGGGAATGATTATCATCCTAAGTTTACAAATGAGGGATTATGTGTCTCACCCACACAAATAAGCTAGTAAAAGTCCAAGCAAGAGATTGAAACCAGGTAGTTTTTTTCTAATTTTTATTTTATATTAGACTATAGTTGATTTACAATGCTGTGTTAGTTTCAGGTGTACAGCAAAGTGATTCAGTTATATATATATATATACATATATGTATTATTTTTCAAATTCTTTTCCCATTTAGGTTAGTATAGAATATTGAGCAGAGTTCCCTGTGCTATACAGTAGGTCCTTGTTGGTTATCTATTTTAAATATAGTAGTGTGTATGAAACCAGCTAGTTTGTCTCCTGGGTCTCTCCAAGAAGAAAATGGTAGAGGCAATGTTTCTCCAATTTTGAGGAACAAGTATGTTAAAACTAATTTGTGTAGTCTCCCTCCGAATGCTGGTTAGTCTGATGGCCTCTCAATGTAGAACACAAAGCTCTGTTGGAGGGGTCCTTTTGTCCTTTGAGACAGTTACTTTTCTTCAGGCTTCATTATGAATACTGCACCTGCCTTTTCCTACTCAGCCTTCGGTCTCTGTTATTCCCTCAGGTATCAATAATCAGACACATCTCATTTTCTCTTCAGTAAGCAATTGAGAATAGTCATTTACAGAACATGATTTTCATTTTCCTGCTAGATATCAGTAGCAGGCACTCCCTGTAGAAAAAGTGTTGATCAAGAGTGTGATTTTACCGAGTATTGCAATGGGACTTCCAGTAATTGCATTCCTGACACGTATGCAATGAATGGCCAGTTGTGCAGGTTGGGAACTGCATATTGTTACAATGGACGATGCCAAACTACCGATAACCAGTGTGCCAAGATATTTGGAAAAGGTATCGCTCTTTCTTATATATTTCTCCTTTTCTTGTCTTTGATGAAGCAGTAGAAATTAGTAATTTTATTAAGCCTCAGTTCTGAGTACATCTTATCTTCTTAATATTCTGCATGATACGTGGGAAGGATACATAAAGCACTTCTGTTGCATACAGGAGGACGTGGGAAAGCACCTGTGCAATTGGTTGATTTGTGAGCTGAACTAGCCACTTTTGTCATGGAACACCATTTTTACTTAAAATCATAATTGAGACAAACTATCTTTATAAGAGTTGGGTGTTTGGCAGACATTTTATCAAAAATGAGTGAGGTGAGCCTGTGACTTCAGGGAAAACAACTGGCAGAATTTGTTGCTAAGGATAAAACTCAGACTTTCAACTAAAAATTTGAGTTTTAGAAACATTATCTTCCACTGTGACTTGACAGCTTCCCAACACAAAGTTAAGTGTTATTAAAATTAATATTAGTATTAATATGATCATTACCTTGAACTCTTTATCAAGTAGACTGCTTATCTCCACTTTGTTTTGTTCTTCTTCTGGGTGAACATATTCCTTCTTTGCCTCATTTTGCCTGATTCTCTGTTTTTATTTCTATGTATTAGGTGGGTTGGTTACATTTTGTCACACACTTTCTCTGGGGCCCAGCAGCGCACTCCCCTCTGTTCTCCAGAGCTGTATGCTCAAAGGGTACCCTCTGGGTGAACTGCAAGGCCTGTGGGGTCCTGGGTCTGGCGTTGGCCCACTGATGGGCGGTGCCAGGTCCCACGGCACCTGGGCGGAGGCTTGGAGGGGCCTGTCTTACACATTTCTTTTGCCTTAAATTTGGATCCCTCTGTAGGAAATAATACATATCACACAACTCTAGAAGTGGAAGAACCTGACTCACAAGGTCAATAAAGATTAAATTGGAATGAAAGAAGGTTAGTTTTTGTAGGAGTGTTTCAGATTTTCCAGGATAGTATTGTACATTCCTTTTCTCATGATTTGATTTTTGGTTTTAGTTTTGGTTTTAGCTACCTGGGCAAAAATCCATGTTTACATGTATTTTTTTATGTATACAGAGATTGGAATGGCAAGTCAGTAGATTCTGAAAGTTTACTTAATTTCCTTTTATTTTACACATTCGTAATCTAATTTTAATGGCCTGAAACTTTAAAAGTTCAGAGTGAATTTCATTCACATATAATCATATTTCCTCACTGAAGAACTGCTAGGATAACAGTAGTCTTAGGCAACTGATCAAAATTCATTTTTATATTTTGCTTTTTAATCAGTTTTGGAGACTAACTCAAAAGCTCATGCATATATGCATGACTCATGCATATATGCTTGCTTTTTAGACAGTCATTATTCATAATACTCCAACATGATTTTGTATTTTTAGAAGAATTAAATTAAATTTGAATAGATCAAAATTACTGACATTCAACTATAATCATTTGCTAATTGAGTAAAGGTAGTATAACACCAAATTTCAGTTATTTGCCCAACTGTAATACAAGGTTTATAGTTTGGACCAAATACATGGTATGTGATTCGTATTGTCTTTCTAATTATTTGAAACTTGTCTTTAGTACAAGTTTCAGATTAGGTGACTTAACCAAATTTCAACCAGAGCTGCAGAGCAATGATCTCTCATAAATGACAGGTCAGTGCTATTTTCTGTATGCTGTGTTTTTGGGATGTTACTTTTTATTTGGTTGTTTCTTGTTTTTTTCTTTTTCAATGCTCATTTGTATTTGAAAATATTGTTTGTCTTTGCCACAGTAACTTTTGATCAAGGTTTAATACATCACTTAAAATAAAATTACGGGAGTTCCCTGGTGGTCTAGTGCTTAGGATTTGGCCCTGTCACTGCTGTGGCCTAGGTTCGACCCCTGGTCGGGGAACTGAGACCCTGCAAGCTGCTTGGTGAGGCCAAAATTAAATAAATAAATAATTAAATAATTAATTAATTAAATAATTAAATAATACTCTCTGTAAGATCCAATAAGTAGAATCTAGGACAGACTCCTTTATTAATTAAATAAACCTTTAATCCAGAATTGAGTTACTTGACATTTGACATCTTCTTGAGTTCTAATGAAAACAAGGGTGCTTAGGTAAGATGTAACCACTTATGTGCATTTCCTCTTGTATGCTCTAATATCTCCACAAAACTTACCCAAATGGGTCAAAAATCAGATCTTTTGATGTAGTTTATTTATTTATTCATTCATTTATTCCTCTTTTATTCATTTATTTGGCTCCTATCTGGAGCAGGCATTTTTTTCTTGTTGTTATGTTACCAAAAACTATAGGGCAAAAAGCAGTTCTTATAGTAGTCTGCTATATGAGACATACGAATTAACGAAGAGTTGTTTAAATTTCGCATTATTTCTTTAAGTAAATTTAAACATTTAAAGCAACTGTAGAAGTTCAATCATATTAATCATCTTTGTCCATTAAATATATATAGTGTGTATGTGCACGGCGCTGATAATATTCAACAAGTTGGACACAGTTGCATTGTTATTGTACTCACAGAGCTTATGGTCAAGAGACAAAGACATTAAATACATAAACACAAAAGAAACATAAAACCTCTAATTTTATGCAAAGTGCAGTTAAAGGAAAGAAAATTGACTGTTGAAAGAAAAATGAAGTGTAGAGAACAAGAAATATACTGCCAACTGTCATCAGATAGCCTCCAGCTGTCAGCTCACTCCTTCAGAACTTGTACCAACTACAGAGACACCTCACCCAAGCACGCACCCTTCCCAGGGCAGCACACATATCCAATGATTAACTGAGGTGGGGTAGAAAGGCCTGGTTTATGTTTATGCTCCACAGCTACCCGTGGGTGGGTCAAGTCTTTGTCGGGCCTGTGTCTTAGTTTGACTTCCTCTCTGCTCCATCCTGCTGCCTCCCTCTCACTTCCAGAGGTTCTGATCACTAATAAATAGTTTGCACATCATACCTCATCCAGACGCTGATTTCTGGCGTCTCCAGCCACTAACAGTCAGTACCGAGAGCAGTGTGAGAAAAGAGCCTACAAGATACATTTTCAAAACTAAACCACTCACTACCAGGCAGTTAACGAGCACCCCATCCCTGGTGGAAGCTGAGGATGTGCTCACCGAATGAACAGGGATAGGATACTAGTGACAGGGTCCACCACATATCAGTGGGTACAGGTGAGATGTACCGGGAAATAGTAACTACAGGGACAATGGAACTGGATGACTATTACAAAGCAACACTGAAATCTGGGAAAAGATAGCAAAAAGGTATTATTTGAATTCAAACTGAGTGGAGGGCCTCCCTGTTAACTGATATAGTTGAAATCAGTGGATAGAGAAAGTTGAAGACTTATCAAGCTGAAGGAATTCCAGAGAAGGTTAAATTGTCAATCAAGTCTGTTTTGCCAAGGTTAAGGATCTGGTTGGGAAAAGAATGGGACCTGCAGTTAGGATGGGAGGAGTTAAAAATATGTCCCCCAAACTTTTGAGCCTCCAGACTAATCTGAAACTTTTGAATCTATATAGTGGTCCAGCCCTGCCCCAATATATCACATATTTTATATGTATATATAATACATATCATATATTATACATTATATAATATATATTATATATCACATATGATAATACCAACATCTGCTCCCAATTAAAAATGGCGTATGTTCCCCTTGCCTGAAAATAACGCAGAAACCTGTTACACAAATTGTATCCCCATTAGTATCTTCCCCTATGTGTTGGCCATGAGCTTAAAATAGAGTTAAGGCACAGTAAAATAGAGCCAGGATGTGCTGGAGCTTATAGGGGAATAAAAGAGCTCTACACCAGGGGTCCCCAACCCCTGGGCCACAGACCGGCACCTGTTACGAACCAGGCCGCACAGCAGTAGGTGAGCGGCGGGTGAGCGAACAAAGCCTCATCTGCCGCTCCCCATTGCTCCCTGTCGCTCGAATTACCACCTGAACCATCACCCCCCCTTCCCGCCCCATCCACGTCCATCCATCTGTGGAAAAATTGTCTTCCATGAAACCGGTCCCTGGTGCTAAAAAGGTTGGGGACCGCTGCTCTACACCAACAGAGCTGTAGGTCCTAGTCAGCAGTTACTACCAAAACCAAGGGATTCACATGGAACTGGATTCTGAGAGCGTGTTGTCATAAGACTGGATCAGGGAACGTAAGACTGGGTGGGAGAGAGTTTATTGTTATGGGCGCACTCTCCCGAGATAGAGGATTTAACATCCTGGCAAGGATCCTAGAAGGTAGTAAAAGTTTTTGCTAGATTGTTCCCAGAAGCATGGAAAATAACACGATGGCCCACTCTAAGTGAACTTTAAATGGGAGAATTGCCATAACAGATAGTGGAGTAAAGGAAGAAAAGGCTCAGGGAAGCGGATATTCTCTAATGTATATGCTACATATGTAAGGCCAAATAATTAAGCCCAAGGCCATAGGGGATGTGCTGGTGAGAGGGGTGTCAGAATCACTGCATGTTTCAGTGATGGCCTTCTCTTTAGGCCAGGGGCAATGATGGTAGGAGGTGATAATATAGAAGTAGGCTCACTAATGGTAATTGGTATGATAAGATCTTGAAAAATATCAAGGTCAGATAGCAGTGCTTGACTGCCAGGAACAGCTGGATAAAATTATTATAATAAGCATCAGGGACAGAGTAGCAGATGTGGATACCTGATTTACAGGCAGTCAGGGAGACAGTTAATAGAATATAATTTCTATTCTAGTGTGTTCTATGGGCAGCCGACCAAGGTATCACTCCATTTGTACCATCAAAGGAAATAAAAAATGAATGACTCAGGGACTGAGGAGAATTACCTTAATGATTATCATAATCCCATGTCCAAATTCTGAGCATAAGCCAGTTTTCAGAACCATTGACTGAATGGGCACTAAAGAGCCCAGAAGGAAAACCACACAACACTTTGGCAAATATACATGTTAACCGTTCTCCTAGTGCACCCCCAAATGGGACCTACAACCATTTAATCAGGGGTTTGTTCACTGGGGAAAGGGAAATAACCAAGCATTTTGGAAACTGGTGGACAAGGTCCGATTTGGCGTGTGTACCTGGAAACCCAGTTTCATCATGGTCTCTCTGTGAGAGCAGGGACTTTGAGGGGTCAAGGAACAAATGGAGTCCGTGCCAAGTTTCAGTTTATAACGGGTCCACCAGGTCCACAAGTCCATTTGGTAATCCTTTCTCAGTCCTAGAGTGTATCATTGGGGTTGACATGATGGTAGTTTGTACAGTGCCATCATTAGCTCCTTGGTCTGTTTGGTAAGGCCATGGAGCTAGCCTTTCCAGAAATTAGTGCTTCCCTTAAAGATCTAAAAGATGCAGACGTGGTTGGCTATATAATATCTACATTTAATGACCCAATTGGGTCATTAAGTTGACCCTGCAGAAAACAGATGGTCCCTGGAAGATAATAGTAATCTGTTGCAAATGCAGGCAAGTAGTAGATTACGTAACGCACCCACGCTGCTGGTGTGTCTATGCTAGAGCAGATCAGCGTGACCTCCAGTATGTGGTAGGAGTATAGCCATTGATTTGGCAAATATATTCTTTCCTATCCCTATCTGAAAAGAGAATTAGAAACAGTTTGCATTCACATGGAATTCACATGTCATTAATTTAGGGTTTTGCTCCAGGGCTGTGTTTACTCTCCTGCCTTCAGTCATAATGTAGTTGAAGAGATTTGGACATCCCAGAAGATGTCACATTGATCCACCCTATCATTGATTTTTGTACTAACCCGGCTAAATAAGCAAAGTGTAGCTAGAATGTTGGAGGACTAAGTAAAATGCATGTACTACGAGGGGCAGGAGATAGACTCAAGAAATATTTAGGAACCCATCACATCAGTAAAATTTTAGGAGTCCAGTGATCAGAGGCATGACCTGACACCCTCTACAAAGTAGAAGACAAACTGTATGTATCTTGCATTTCATATGACAAAGAAACAAGTCCAGTACCTGGTAGGCCTCTGTGGGTTCTAGAGGCAGTAGATGGGGAAGTGCTGCTTGATTCCATTTACTGGTTGGCCTGAAACATTGCTAATATCGAGGGAGGTAAAAACAGGAAAGGCCTCTGCAGCATATCGAAGCTGCAGTGCAGACAGCCCTGCATTTTGAATCATAAAACAGAGAAATCCAATACCAGAAGTGTGGGTTATGAGAAAAAAAATATGCCCTGTGGGGCTTCTACCAGGCCTCTCGGGAGAATAACAGCGCAGTTCCCTGGGGTTCTAGAGCAAAGCTGTGCCATCTAAACTGGAAAATTATACCAATTTGACAAAACAACTCTGGGCACACTACTGGCCCCTGTAGAGGTAAACAACCTGGTTTTCGGACATCAAGTGACCAACTGTTGACAACTACGCATCGTAAGCTCAGTTATGTCAAATCCACTAAGTTAGATGGTTCAATAGATAGAAGTCATTCATTCATCTGGATTCAAGCTCAGGAAAAAAGAGAGGGCAGGAGACAAATTCATGAAGAGGAAGTCTAGATCAGTATGTCTTTCTACCCTCTTCCACCTTTGCTTCTTCCTCGGCTCTGACCAGCAGATACTTGGGCTTTCATTACCAGCAGCAGACGCAGGAGGAACAAGCCTAGCCTCGTTTATGTAGGTGTGTTGGCTCAGTACTGGTTATAAGTTGAAAGAGGACGGTAGCCGCACTGCAGCCTCACTTGGGAGGATGCCTTAAAAGATTATGACCACGTGGTCATCCATTTCCCATGAAGGAGAAAACGGCCAGAGGTTGGATTAGAGGGGTACCCATGGACAGTGACAAAGGGCCAAGCAGGTTGGTGGGAAGCCTGGATGTTGGAAGATTAGAGCCAAGAGTTCTGGGATAGAAGTTAAGTGAGTAGACACATGGACATGAACAAAAAATGTGAAGATCTTTGTATTAATCCACCAGGTTAATACCCACCGAAGAAGCACCCACCATGGATTAGACACAGAACAATCAAATAGACGTAAAGACTTAACCAGGTTACAGCAGCCAGCATCCGTCGTCCTCCACCCCAGTGCCTGTAGGGTGGACACATTCCTGAGCTTTCTCTATTTCTTTTTATTACCGTTTCTGAAATAACTTATTCTTATCCGAATTTGCCGTATCTCTTTCTTGAGTATTTGTACCATCTGGTCACATTCAGCCAAGAGTAACCAAGACACATTCTGTTTCCTGACCACCTTGCCTAAGGCAATAAGTTCCTTAAGGACATTATCCACCTTTAAATGATTGAGAAGATAGTTTCTCCAGAAGTTTCAGCATCGCACAGCGTGCATAACTCTCCTTCTCGCCCCCTGCTGTCAGGCTTCAATTACAATGCCGCATTTTAGGCATATTTTGCAGTAGAATTACACATCTACGTACCAATTCCTGTGTTTGTTGGAATGGAAATGAACCTCAAACCTCTGCGATTTCCATATCTAATACACTTACTCTGCTACTCCTCATCGCCTTCACTATGACACCCAGACTGACTGATGAGCCGCTACTTGAAACATTGCTTGTCCCCCATCAGAGAAAAAAAAGAGAATATGGCACTCAATCTACTAGTTCTGAAGGTTTTGCCCCAACTGACATTTCAAATCTCTCATTTCATTAAGCAGAGCAAGTTACAAGGTCAAGCCTGACGTACATTGGACTAGGAAGGATGCATTCCCACAGGGAGGGGTCAGCAAATTATTTTTAACCATAACATAATTTACTACAATAGATATAATAATTGTCTATTTTCTGTCAGGTAAGACAATTGTTTCTTTCTACTTGCATTGACAGGGAACACACAGGAAAAAAAAAAAAAAAGCATGATCAAGACCATGATTTTTTTTGCTTATGCAATGAGTTTCATTAACATTTTATTGACACATGTTTTATTGGCATCAAGAATAATAATTTAGGACATATTTTCATTTTAAGGTGCTCAAGGTGCTCCATTTGCCTGTTTTGAAGAAGTTAATTCTCTGCGTAATAGTCTTGGAAACTGTGGTTTTAAAAATTCCCAACCATTGCCTTGTGAACAGAAGTATGTATATAGAAAATGATTGTTTCATTGAGTTATAAAAATTATATATTTCTTGTCAAGAGACACTAAATAGTAATGGACAGTAAATCATATATCTGGAGAATATTTTCAAATAACATTATGTGTATTTTCCTTCTATGTAATTCAGTTCTCTTTTTTCTTATTTTTTTCCCTGCTAGTGCGTTAGTAAGGAGACTAGACTAAGAGAAATTTGATATTTCTTACTGAAGGTAGAAAGTGGGCTCAGTGCAGAGGGAACAGATGAAATCGCCCATCTCCTAGTCTTTCCCTGAAAGGCTTCCATCTGCATACTAAGAAAGCTGCTACCTGAAGGTCAGGTTTCTAATTTAGGACACATCTAGGAGCTGACTGCAATCCTCCCCAGAGACTCAAGAAACTGATAGACACTTTCCCTGCCATCTCTTTGTAGCCCACTCCAAGTCACCAGTATCTCCCTATAAAGAACTTGTACACATTTCTACACCCCAGCTTTTGCACTGCTGCCTGAGGGTCAGATCCCCAAGGTCACCTTTCTCTGATAGCCAAAGGGACTTCCATTCACAAATCTCACAGGAGTGTAGCAAACAAAGGAGTTCCTAAGTGGCTATGCCCCCAGGGTTCAGCACAGAAGGAGCAGACAAAAATGCCCATCTCCCAGTCTTACCTGGAAAGGGGTCCGTGTGCATGCTTTAAAAGCTATTGACTGAGAATCAGCCTTCTAATTTAAAAAGCTTCTAAGGCCTGCCTTTGATCCTGCCCAGGGACCAGGAATGCCAGCAGCCTCCTCCTCCAGCCATCTCCCTGTAGCCTAATTCAAATCACCAGTATCTTCTGCTGGAAGCCTGTACACATGTCTGCACCACAGCTTTTGCAGTTAACACCCAAGAAACAGGCTTCCAAACAGCTTGGCACTGTTAATCAATGGCACTTCCATTAATGAGTCCCATTTATTGTAGAACTCAAATAAGCACTTCTTAATGGACACAGGAACACCCCTACACATACACACACTGCTGCTATACCCCCAGGCCCAGTACATAAGAAGCAGGTAAAAATGTCCATTACCCAGTTTTTCCCTGTAGGGAGAAATACTGGAGTATACTATATCTACTATATAGAAAATCTGAACAGACCAATAGCAGATAAGGTGATTGAACTGGCAGTCGAAAACCTCCCAACAAACAAGTCCACTGGGGAATTCTACCAAACATTTAAAAAAAGAATTAACAAATTCTTGTGAAAGTCTTCCAAAAATTAGAAAAGAACACTTCCAAACTCATTTTACAAGGCTAGTATTACCCTAATACCAAAGACAGACAAGGACATAACAAGAAGAGAAATAGCAGGCCAATATCCCTGATGAACACAGATGCAAAAAAAAATTTTTTTAAATAACAAATTTAACAGTACTTTAAAAGGAACATACACCATGATCCAGTGGGAGATATTCCAGGGATGCAAGGATGGTTCAGTATCCACACATCAACAAATGTGATACACCACATCAATAAAATGAAGGATAAAAATCATATGGTCATCTCAGTAGGTACAGAAAAAGCATTTGAAAAAATTCAACATCCTTTTGTTATAATAACTCTCAACATATTAGAGTAGAAAGACTGTACCTTGACATAATGAAAGTTATATGGCAAACCCACAGTTAATAGTATACTTAACAGTAACAGCTGGGAGTATTACCCCTAAGATTAAGAAAAAGACAATAATGCCTTCTCTTGTCACTTCTATTTAATAAAATACAGCTGTAATAATCAAAAGAGCATGATACTGGCATAAAACTGAGATATATCAATGAAACAGAATAGCCTAGAAACAAACACATACATACACAGTGAATTAATTTTCAACAAAGGGGTCAAGATTATAAAATGGGGAAAGAATAGACTTTTCAATAAATAGTGTAAGGAAAACTGTATTGCTACAGAAAAAAAAAAAGTTGAACTGGACCTCTATCTTACACCATATACAGCAATCATCTCAAAGTGGAAGATAAAAAACACTTGAATGTAAGACCTGAAGCTGTAAAACTCCCAGAATAAAATATAGGAGATAAGCTTCTTGACATTGGTCCTGGCAATGATTTTTTGGATAGGCACCAAAAGCAAAAGCAACAAAAGAAAAATTAGACAACTAGGACTACATCAAACTAAAAAGCTTCTGCTTAGCACTGGAAACCATCCACAAAATGAAAGGGAATGGGAGACAATATTTGCAAATCACATATCTAATAAGGGGTTAAAAATCCAAAATACACAAGGGACTCTTACACATCAACAGCAAAAAATATTTTAAAAATGATAATGATAATCTTTATTAAAAATGGGCAGGGCTTCCCTGGTGGCGCAGTGGTTGAGAATCTGCCTGCCAATGCAGAGGACACGGGTTCGAGCCCTGGTCTGGGAAGATCCCACATGGCGCGGAGCAACTGGGCCCGTGAGCCACAACTACTGAGCCTGCGTGTCTGGAGCCTGTGCTCCGCAACAAGAGAGGCCGTGACAGTGAGAGGTCCGCACACCGTGATGAAGAGTGGCCCCTTCTCGCCACAACCAGAGAAAGCCCTCGCACAGAAATGAAGACCCAGCACAGCCAAAAATAAAATTAATTAATTAATTAAAAAAAAAAAAATGGGCAGAGGACCCAAATAGACATTCCCCCCTCCAAAAGAAATACAAATGGCCAACAAGTACACGAAAAGGTGCTTAATGTCACTAATGATGAGTACCACGCAAGTCAAAACCACAATGAGATATCACCTCACACCTGTTGAGACAGCTATCATCAAAAGACAAGAGATAACAAATACTGGTGAGGATGTGAAGAAAAGGGAACACTTGTACACTGTTTGTGGAAATGTAAGTTGGTACAACCACTATGGAAAACAGTACGGAAATTAAAAATACAACTACTTTATGATCCAGCAATAGCCAAAGTATGGAAACAATGAGTGTCCATCAAGGGAAGGAAGGATCAAAAATGTGGAATACATGCAATGGGATATTCAGCTTTAAAAAAGATGGAAATCCTGACATTTGTGACAACATGGATGAATCTGTGGGGCAGTATGCTAAGTGAGATGAGACACACAGAGAAAGTCGAATAGTATCAACTATATGTGTATTCAAAAAAAAATGAACTGGTAGAAACACAGAGTAGAAAATCTGTTGCCGGTGGAAACTAGGGAGAAGTTGGTAAAAGGGTACAAACTTTCAGTTATAAGATGAATAAGTCCTGAGGATCTCATGTATAACGTGGTGACTATAGTTGATAACACTATATAATTGTTATATAATTATACAACACAATTATTATATAATTATTGTATAAATGAAATTTGCTAAGAGAGTAGAACTTAAACATATTCACACACAAAAATGGGATAAATATGTGAAATGAAGAATGTGTTAATTCAGTCAGTGGGGTGATTCATTTCACAATGTATACATGTGTCAAATCATCACTTTGTACACTTTAAATAACATAATTTTATTTTCAATTATACCTCAATAAAGCTAGAAAATGACAGTAGCAGATAAATAAGTTCTGGAGATCTACTATACAGCTTAGTTCCCATAGCTTTAAAAATATGTCACTGTATACTTGAAAGTTTCCAAGAGGGCAGATCTTTTGTTAATTGTTCTTAGCACACACAAAATAATAATAATTATAATACAAAGGGAAGGAGGAAACTTTGGGAAGTGATGGATATGTTTATGTCCTTGATGATGCTAGTAATTTCATGGGCGTGTCCTTATCCCCAAACTCATCAAGTTTTACACATAGGTATAGTTTTTTGCTGGTGATTATACCTTGAAGTGGCTTAAAGAATAGTAACAGAGCCAAATTCAAGAACTAAGAGACTGGGAAGAGAATATAAAAAGACTCAGATAAAGTCAAACGATCCAGGGAGAAGTAGGACTTTCTTTAACCTCCAGGACATAGTCAGAAAAACCGTAAAATCCTTAGGTAAGCACCACACTCAGCATGGTTGAAAAACAACTTGGTTCCTTTATGAAGATTATAAATGGCTGAAGGAGGTGTCTAGTTCAATGGGACTAAGTGTCCTCCACCACCTGCCTCCACATGAGTTTACTATGGGTTAAGTATGACGTGTAGAGAATGCAGAATTTTCCACGTGCTCCAACACATGAGGACTAATGGATTAAAAGAGGAGCTCTGGGATCACAAAATGAATGAATGAATGAATGAAGTGAGATCTCATGAAGAGACCCGGATTATCTCTAAAAGACAAAGTATAATCAGCCACACTTTGTTAGATACCAACTGAGAGCACCAGTGATCAGGCAGACTGAGTTACACCACAATGGATGCCAACAGAGACAGGAGATGGTGGTAAATCAGCCACACTTAATCTCTCTCTGATGGCCAGAGGCATGTGTGCCATCCTTGGTCTAAGACTACCATGGAAGAAGGAAAAGGAAAGATGGAAGGAACTGTGAAAGTTAGCAGGCATGACTTATCTGGACTTCATCTGACATGATAATAGTACATGAATTTTCCCAAAATAAAATCACTAGATGAGACTGGAATTCAGTAGCTCAATTCATCTGCTGTGCCAGTTCCAAGAATTCAACCATAAATGCAAATTTTGAGAGAATGGACTTTGGAGGAAGAGTTTGTATTTCAATAGCCAGACTAGAAAAAGACCTACCATGCAAACTTGGTTTAAGATATATTCCATAGAAAGAGAATAGAGCAACAATCAAAAGAATTATTTCGATCTGAAAACCTAGAAAAATTAGGCTGGAGGGGAGAAAATCTTGGAAAGAAGTTTGGGAATTGAATCCCACTCTCATTTCAATCTTCACTTCTTGATGCTATTAAGCTAATCCCTGTGATTTTAAAGAGCCGCCCCATGGAGAATTCCCTGGCGGTCCAGTGGTTAGGACTCTGTGCTTTCACTGCTGAGGGTGTGGGTTCAACCCCTGCTCAGGGAGCTAAAATCCTGCAAGCCACAAGGCAAAAAAAAAAAAAAAAAAAAAAAACAGGCCCCCCCCGTGGTCTTTTAGGACAAGTGGATGAAATTTCTCAAGGGAAGACTTTTGGAGAGATAATAATGGCATCCTCCACAGACACATATCAATAACTAAGAATCGTTGTTTCCACTGAGGATGAGAATTGATAGATTTGAGTGATTCGAAGAGCAAGAAGTGACATCGATGATTTTCCAGGGCATAAACTAGGAACATTGGAAGTCTCTTAGACAAGCCAGCATTCTACCCAATGATAGATTATAAATGGCTAAATAAACTGTTTATGGGATAAACTTTGGTACGCTTCTGCCAAAACTGGGATCTAAAAGTTTCTGAATTCTCAAGAGAGGAGTGCAGAATGACTGGAAATATCAGCAGGTTGGAAGAATCCTGGGATTGAAACGGAGTGTCTGTGTACGAAATAGATTTACGGACTAAAGATCATGGCAGGTACCATGAGCATAATCAGAAAGGGCTCAAAAGATGCACAAAGTGTAAATAGATGCAGTCAGCCACTCTCAACAAATGCTGCGTAAGAAATAGGGAGACTAGTCAAGCTTTCGCAAAGTGGGAGCAGGTGATGAATTTTCCCAATTGAGTTCTAAAATAGGAAATGAAGGCATGTCTGAACATTTGAGTTCAGGGTGTAGTTTTCAATTCTGCTACAGTGCTAATTAATTGTATCACATTTAGCTGTGCACCATAAAATAATGTCATTGTGGCATTTTTCTGGTTTTTTACTATCCATTAAACAACATATTACAGTTTACGTAATACAATACTTATTTAAAACTTTGTTTCATTAAAAGACAAAATGATAAGACATTTTTTGCTTTCCCTTTCCAGGGATGTTCTTTGTGGAAAATTGGCTTGTGTTTGGCCACATAATAATACTTACAAAAGTGATGTTCGATCTGCAGTTTACTCATCTACTCAAGGACATGTATGCATAACTATTGGGTCATCAGTGAGATCAGGTGGAAGAGATTATGCCTATGTGGCTGATGGCACTGTGTGTGGTTCACAAATGGTAACAAAACATGTTCACTTATCTTTATTTGTGCTAAATTATGTAATTGTCAGACACTATATTCCATGATGACTATCACAATCATACAAAATGGATTTGAACCTGGTGCTGCCACTTATTTCCCATATGATATTGAAAAGATAATTAAACTAAGCCTCAGTTATCCAATAA
This sequence comes from Eschrichtius robustus, assembly GCF_028021215.1. Lineage (NCBI taxonomy): Eukaryota > Metazoa > Chordata > Mammalia > Artiodactyla > Eschrichtiidae > Eschrichtius > Eschrichtius robustus. The sequence goes on along the minus strand of NC_090844.1, from coordinate 31,194,597 downwards.
CATTGATTTTTGGGTTAATCTGTCATCAGCCCTAATGTGAGAAGATGTGTTTTTAAGCACAAGATTCCACTAACTGACAGGTGATTTCTTTTTAGGTCTTTGAATTCTGATGGTTTTAAATCATAAAATTCTAATTTTGAGTTTTTAATTTTTCCTGCTTCACAAAGAAACATAATCGAGCTTTCATATTTCTTCTGCTTATGTGTATGGTCAAAATATAAGTGTGAGAAATTTGGGGGAACCAAACAAGAAGTCTGTACTGGGAGACCACAGTTATAGTGATGTACAAGCTTATGTTGATACATACATGTAGTACTATTCATGCAGTCAAAAAATAAAGGGAGAACAAAAATTGTTCAGAGGCATAGTGAGTCAGTCTGGAAGTATGAGTGCACACATTTCAGAAAACATAAGGCAGCAGTTGTAAATCAGTGTGTTTCATGTAAATGACATTTAGTACTTACTTGCTGGATTAAAAATAAAACAAAACCTTAAAATGGTTACTCAATTAGCTAGTTCTTATATCTGTGTTCAGCAATTTTATTCCCTCGGAAACTTGCTTCTTGTGGTCGACAGCTTCTAAAATGCTCCAATGCTCCCACTTCCTGGTATTCACACCCCTGTGTAATACTCTTCCTTTGTGTGTGCTCTGGATACAGTGACTGGCTTCTGAGAAAGATAATACGGCAGGGTTATGGAATGTCACTTACAAGATTAGTTTAAAAAAGCCAGTGACTTCTGCTTTGCATTCTCTCTCTCTGTCTTTCTCCTGCCTTCTCAGATTGCTTGCTTTGCTGAAGCAAGGTACGTGATGGAGAAACTCATATGGAAAAGCAAATATTTTTTCCTATAGCTTTTTTTGTACCCTCTTCACAGACTTTAACAGAGCAAAAGCTTTTGATTTTCATTATGTCAATTTATCAATTTTTCCATTCATAGAGCATGCTTTTTGTGTCAAGTCTAAAAACCCTTCATCTAAACATAGGTCATGAAGATATTCTCCCAGTTTTTTTTCTAAAAATGTATAATATTGTGCTTTACATTTAAGTCTTTGTTTAATTTTAAGTTTATTTTATAACGTGTGAGGTTTAGGTTGAGGTTCTTTTTTTTGTACTTTGGTCAAAAATAAATTGGGTATATTTTTGTGGGTCTATTTTTGGGTTGCCTAGATTGTTAAATTAATCTGCATGTCTATCCATCCACCAGTATCATATTCTCTTGATTACTTTAGCAATTTAGTAAGCTTTAATAACAAGCAGAGTGATTCTTCTCATTTTATTTTTCTTTCAAAATATAGTTTTAGCTATTCTAGTTTAGCCCTGCACTTTTCCATATAGATTGTAAAATAAACTTATATGAGACAACAAAAAACTTTTCAGAAATTTAATAAGAATTGTGTTAAAGCTATAGTTGAATTTGGGAAGGACGAATATCTTTACTACATTGAATCTTCCAATCCATGAATGTGGTAAGCCTCTTCAATTATTTAAGTGCTCATTGATTTCTTTCATCAGCATTTTATAATTTTCAAGATACAGGCATTGTGCATCTTTTGTTAGACTTGTATCTCAGCACTTTATTCACTTTGGAGTAAGTATAAGTGATATTGTGTTTTTAATGTCACCTTTCACATGTTTATAGAAATGTGATTTTTATGTGTTGAACTTGTACCCAAAAGCTTGCTGCATTATTTTATTAGTTCTAGAACTCTTTTTTGGGTAGAGTCCTTAGAATTTTGTATGTAGACAATCACTTCATTTTCAAATAAAGACAGTTTTTTTTTTTCTTTTATGGTCTACACATATTTTATTTTTTTTCCTTGCTTATTGCACTGGCTAGAGCTTCATGTACTATGTTAAATAAGAGTCTTGAGAGTGGACACCCTTGCTTTCTTCCTGATCTTAGGGGAAAACTTCCAGTCATTTACCATCAGCTATTTTATTAGCTGTAGGTTTGAATATGACCCTTAGCCACTTGAGAAAGTTCCCTTCTACTCCTTGTTCACTCAGATTTTTTTCATTATAAATAGGTGCTGAATTTTGTCAAATACTTTTTCTGTGTTAATTGATATAACCATGTGATTTTTCCTTTTTGAGAATATAGTTCTATTTCATCCAGATCATCTAAAAAACAATATGTGGAAATACATTAATGGTATTTGAGAAGTCTAGATTCATAAGAAAAAACTAGTGTTTGTAGATAGTACATTTTCCTTTATTCTGTGTTAGCTGGTGTAGCTTGATAGGAATGAGGAAGCACGAATGATTAAATTTAGGTGGAGAATTTTGGAAAATGGTTCAAAATTGCCAGAGACTTTGATCATGACTATCTAGGAGATTTGAGAGTGCCAAACACCTCTGTGCAAGTTTTTTTTTTTTTAACTTTTTAAATATGGTAAAATATACATAATATAAAATTTACAGTTTTAAACATTTTCAAGTTTACAATTCAGTGGCATTAAGTACATTCACTTGACCATAAATAATCTATTCCGTTAGTCAATTTGTCTGAATTTATGCTGGAAACACATGGTTATCATTGGTGTAGCTTTATAGTAAGTTTTGAAATCAGGAAGTGTGAGTCCTCCAACTTTGTTGTTTTTTAACACTGTTTTGGTTATATAGAGCAGTGGTCCCCAACCTTTTTGGCACCAGGGACTGGTTTCATGGAAAACAACTTTTCCACAGATGGGGGGAGGCGGTGGGGGGATGGTTCAGGAGGTAATGCAAGCAATGGGGGGGATGGTTCAGGCGGTAATTTGAGCAGTGGTTCAGGCAGTAGTTCAAATGATGGGGAGCGGCAGATGAAGCTTCATTCGCTCGCCCGCTGCTCACCTCCTGCTGTGCAGCCCGTTTCCTAACAGGCCAGGGACCAGTACCAGTCCACAGGCTGGGGGTTGGGGACCCCTGATATAGAGTCTCTTGGGATTCTATGTGCATTTTAGGATGGGCTTTTCTATTTATGAAAAACAATATGTCTTTGGAATGTTGATAGATTGCATTGAATTTATAGATGCTTTGGATAGTATTGATATCTTAACAATATTATGTCTTCCAGTCCATGAACACAGGATAGCTTTCTATTTTTCTGTTTTTGTTTTTTAAATTTTTTTCAGTATTTCTTTTTAGTTTTCAGCGTATGCTCCTTGGTTAAGTTTAGTTGTCTAATAATAGTGGATGTTATTCTATACTGAATTGTTTTCTTAATTTCCCTTTTAGAATGTTCATTGTTAAAGAAATGTCTTTGGGTTTTGTATGTTAATATTTTATCCTGCAGCTTTACTGAATCCCTGATTAGTTCTAACAGGCATTTTGTGTATGTAGAGCTTTTAGAGTTGACATATAAGATCACATCATCTGTAAAGAGATAATTTTACTTCTTTCTTTACAATGTGTATGCCTTTCATTTTTTTCTTGCCTGATTGCTCTGGCTAGAACTTCCAGTATTATATTGAAGAGAAAGGGCAAAAGTAGACTGGCATACGCAATGTCATTTTACTCATTGGCTCTGTGTTAATTTTCAGAAAATAATTGCAAAATGCTAATTTTCATTCTTATTTGATATATTCTTCTTTTCAATGATTTCATCATATGTTATGCTGATATTTTTAAAGAAGTCAAAAGAACATAAGCTAGGAGCCTAGTTTAAAAAACAGAAAAAGGTAAATGAGGGAAAAAGTGAGTAATTTATCACTGGATTACCCACTTTGACGTAAGAAGCGTTTTGCAATGGATCCAAATTAAGTTAAAATATTTCTCTTGCTGGATTATTCAGGTCAATATTATAACAGGGATTCATGATAATTTATAATCCAAAATATTAATTTATATTTGAAACCCAAACTAAATTAATAAATTATGTTCCAGTTTCAGTTTTTGACGGGACAAATCATTAATATTAATCTAACCAATTATTCATAACAGAACATTAACTCCCTTGATGGTGATTCTCAATTCAATTCCCAATTGTGAGTTTCAAAACCAAAATTATATGACATTATTACATAAACTGTGTTAAGGCAAGCACTCTCAGGGGGGCTTTCTTAAAGTTATTATTGTTTAGATTTTTGTATTGGAATGCCAGAATCTTTGTACCAAAATCAGAGTAATACATAATAAAAAGTCTCAACAAGAGCATCTTTCGTACGTATATAACAAATAGTTAATTCTTTCTTCACATCAAATTTGTGAATAATTATGAAGTATTGTTTGCTCTGTTTTAGTATTGTATAAATAAAACCTGCAAAGAAGTTCCTTTAATGGGGTATAATTGTAATGCCACTACAAAATGCAGAGGAAATGGGGTAAGTTACTTTTGTTTTCGTAGTTCTAAATTTCATGTTATTTTTGTGGGTATTTCAAAGTCAAAATCTATACTGTTTGGGAGAATTGAAAATCTAGGTTGCTTTTAAACAGACCTGGCCTAAGAATAGCTAACTAATATAAAGAAAATCAGCTGATTTCCAACCAGTCCAAACACTATTACGTGAATTGTCCTATGTGTGTACTGAATTTATTGTAAGCACTCACAACTTATGAATTAGTAACATGTTTAAATAAAAAACATTTATTATTTTCTCATGCAAATAAATGCATATTTTACTTATATTGTGAACATATTTGTTCTCCCTCATACTCTGCATAATTAAAATTTATGGCTATATAATATTTTACAGAAGGTATACTTAAAAAACATGTTAGAGAATTTCTGATGTTCTTATGAAGAGGTTTCTAATAGAAAATATATCCTCCTGCAAAAAATATTTTATTTCTTCTCAATTGTTTATCTGTTTTAATCTGGTAATACAGATTTGTAGTTACTTTTATATTTAATTTTTACTTCTTAAAATGTATAATTTGGGTCTCTCTGTGTTACTATTTTCCTAAAAGAAAATTAGTGTATGATTTAGTCAACATTATATGAATGATCCCAAATTAACCAAATTTATCAGTATTCAATTTTATAATTTTTAATTGATTGGTTTTAGAAGATATAAAGTGCTGCTGCATTGTCTTTAATTTTCTATGAGCTGTAAACAAAAAGGATAGCTACATTTTCATGTTTTGTCTTTTTATTTTCTATACTTATAATTATTGGTCTGATCTTTTGGTTTCTTTTGTTCAATTATCTGTTTTTAAGCCTTCAGCCTTAATATTTTTTATAAAATCTCAAACCAAAGTTATAGATTATTGATACATTTTATTTAGTAATAATTAACATGCAATATTATATTAGTTTCAGGTGTATATTAGTTTCAGGTGTACAACACAGTGATTTGATATTTTTATACATTATGAAATGAACACGACAGTAAGACCAGCTTTATGTACGTCTTATTTTACAATACAAAGTTTTATAAAAAAAAAAAAAGCACATCCAAAATGTAGCTACTTTGACTTTGATGTTCCTGAGATAGTCTATGCATTATGTTAATTTTTTCTAAAATTTATGTTATAGGGAAATTATAATCTATTTAGATTTGATATTATAGATAAATGTTCTTTCTAACATGATATTGTCCATCTACTTTAATGGGAGGAGTAGGGTACTGGAATACCACTTTTTTCAAAAAGTAAAGAAAAATGTATGTGGGAGGTATTCATTTAGAGGAGGTCTCACGTATCAACAAGGGAAAAATGTTGCCTTTCCACATTAAAAATCCCTCTGTTGTCACAGGACTATTAAATTTTAATTCCATTCTCCCAAAACTTTGTAAGCTCTGTTGGACTGTCCTATTGCTTTCAGTCCTGCCAGAGAGAAATGTGATGCTAGTTTAATTCCTTTTACCTTGTGCCGAATGTTGTGAGATTACTTTTCTTTATTTTCTGAGCTTAGAAATATTGCTGACAAGTGTCTAAGGTATGTGTTTTTCATTTCATTTTTTCTACTAGGAAGTCAAATTACACATCCAGTCTGAAATAGCATGTCATTCTTCATTTAATAAAATTTAATAATATAAAATTTAATAATATTATTTATTTGGTTATTGCTTCTGCTCTAGCTGACCATCTTTTTCTTTCATTAAGTTAGTCAAAATGCAGTGATGGTAACCTCTGTTGCTTTATGTGGCTTAGATAATTGTAAATTAATTCAGGACGGGGGAAAAATTTTGGATTAGGTTTGAAATGATAAATAAATGATTCTCTAGTCCTAATTTCAAAACTTTATATTAAAATATTTATCACCTGTGCACTAAATATCAAAAAACAGAGGTATTGATATGTACAATAGAAGAACACTTTATGGAATTCAAGATTATAATTCAAACTCATTTTATTGAAATCACTTTTGATATGTAGGGAAAAGAGATTTAAAATTTCAATAATCGTTAAACACAAAGAATTTAACGCTGTCAGTGTACATGGGCAGGACACAATATCTGTAGCAGAATTATAGGAAATATCCATATCTTTGAATATTACATCTATTTTTAAAATTTGCCAGTCCTATATTTATACCTTCAGGTATGGGAATACGTTCATAATATAACATTAGTGATATTTGTTTGGCAAAAAGCTGGGAATGAGTGTTAATGTGTGTTTGTGGATGTGGGTGTACATGTTTATCTGTGAACATACATAACACAGAATATGCTTAGCAGTGGAGAGGGACTTAATTAGTGGGTGAAGACACGTTTAGTTCTGTGCATTTTAATTGTTTGAATTTTACAAAATTTTACTCAAAAATGAAAATTAACACTAAGCTATTGAAATGTAAAAGCATAAATAACATGGAAACTGCACTGAATATAAACTGCTAGCAACTCAAACTTATCATAAAGGTTTTTTTTTCTGTCCTTTTTAATTATTTTTGGCATCTTTTTTTTTTTTTTATTGGAAAATTTTTCACTTAAAAATGAAATACAAATGGTTGATCAATAGTATTAAATTTTGAAAGAAAGGGCTAGGATAATAAATTAAAGTGGCGAAGTCAATTGATGGTAATTCTATCACGATATTAAAGGTCAGGAACATTCTATCAGGCAGGGTAGTGATTTTGGCATTAACTGTTAGTATACTGCCAAAACTTTCACTACTTTTTCTAACCTATTTCTCACATCATGTAGTCTTAATCAACTCAGAAAAACAGTGATTTTGTTCTTTTGAATGTAAGTATTTCTATATGACATATAAAGACTACCATGATTTATAGTGATTATATGTTTTTCTGTTTCAGATATGTAATAATTTAGGCAATTGTCATTGCCTTCCTGGGTATAGGCCTCCAGATTGTGAATTACAAATTGGTTCACCAGGAGGAAGTATTGATGATGGTAATGACCATAAATCTGGTGAGTAGAAATTAAACTTTTAAAACAAAATAGAATGCTTTATGAAATAATTAAAGAAATATACTGCCGAGTCAAATCTTTCATGATCTCCTGAGTAATTAATAGAGTTACCTTGAATAGTGGCTTTCATTAAATTAGTGTTAAGTAATACTTGTAATGTGGTTTCCTCAGAGAAACCCAGTTTTAATCAGCTCAGTTACTAAGATAGAATATGGTTCTCTTAAGTTTCAATAAATGTCATAGCATGAATGCAAAACAAATTCAAATATGGACGAATGAACACTATGTAAGTTGTTTGCATCCCATGCTATTAAAAACTTTGTACGTTATTTAAAAACAGTTGTAGGATAAGGTGTTTATTCTGAATGAAATTTAGACAAAAACATATGACAAAATATAAGTATACACATTTATTAGGAAATAACAGTAAATCACATTTTGAGTGATGAAGTACAGGTTTATACTTTCTCTTGTTTCCATGAACAGCAAGTGGCTGTTCATTGATTCAACATCCATTTATGATAAAAACTCTCAACAAAGTGGGTATAGAGGGGCTATACCTCAACATAGTAGAGGCCATATATGGAAAACCCAAAGCTAACATCATACTCAATGGTTAAAAGCTGAAAGCTTTTCCTCTAAGAACAGGAACAAGACAAGGATGTCCACGCCCACCACTTTTATTCAACATAGTATTGGAAGTCCTAGTCAAGGCAATTAAACCAAAAAAACAAATAAAAGATAATCCAAGTTGTATTTTACGGGTATTTTATTCTTACTGGACTACATGGCCCAAATCACTTCATACATATCCAGTTATAAAATTATTTTTGTGTTTGTATAATTTTGCTGGAACAACTGGACATCCATAAGCAAAAGAATTATTCTAGGCACAGACCTCATAACTTTCAAATATTAGGATCACAGTCCTAATGTAAAATACAAAAATATGCATCTCCTAGAAGATAACAGAAGAAAATCTAAGTGCCCTTAGAGAATGACATTTTAGATACAGCAGCATGAGCATGATCTATAAAAGAAAAAATTGGTAACTTGCACTTGATTAAAACGTAAAAGTTCTGTCCTGTAGAAGACAGTCAGAGAATGAAAAAACAAGCCAGACACTGGGAGAACGTCTTTGCAAAACATATATCTGATATAGGACTGGTATTCAAAATATACCAAGCACTCTTGAAACTCAACAGTATGAAAATTCACAGCCCAGTTTAAAAATGAGCAATGTTAAAGTGCTTATCTGGGCTCTCTTGTAGTTCTCTGAGCAGCTCTAGAACGATTACGTTGAATTCTTTGTTGAGCAATACCTAGATCTCCATTCCTTTGGGGTCAGTTACTGTAAATGTCCTGCATTCCTTTGGTGGAGACATCTTTCCCTGATTTTTCATGATTCCTGTAGCCTTGCATAGGTGTCCATACATTTGGAGATACAGTCACCCCTTCCAGACTTTGTAAACTCTTTCCTAAGGGAAGCCTTTCACCTGTGGATGGAGGCACACTTGATCGTGCTGTGACCCTGGGACAACTGGTGCAGGGCGCCAAGTGCAGGAGCACCTGGTGGTACCAGGCCCAAAGGGATGTAATGTCTCTTCGGCTCAGGCCACTGAGGTCCATATTATCAACTGTGTGGTCCTTGTGAGCACTTCGTGGGTCCATAGTGGCTGCAAGGACTGTTGCGGTTCTAAGCAGCACCTCCAGGATCAGTAGCTAAGGACAAGGCCAGGCAGCGGTGGTGGCTGGAGATAGTGGCATGCACACACTTGGCCGTGGGGCCCAACTGCAGGTGCCCGTGTGGTGGTAGAGGTCAGGTGCAGACGTGCTTGAAGTGATGGGCTGGAGCCAACTATAGGCTCACTGGCCACTGCAGTGTTCCTGAGTGTCAGTGTGCTTTCCTACTGCTTCAAGCTCTACCTCAGGGTATGCACGCTGCAGGGAGACCAGCGATGGGGGGTGGTCAGGCTCGGGGTGCACAACTGGATGGGCTAACTACAGGTAGGCACAGTGATGCCAACGAGTGTCAGAAGGCAGAGCCTGATCTGGATCCAACAAACAGCTACAGTGTGCTCCTCTCCTGTGGCTGTACTCTTACCCCCTGGAAAGAGTGCACTGCTGTGGAGGTCAGTGATGGGGGTCTGGGTGGGGGTGTGCAGGTGCATAGCTGGGGGGGCGGGGCTAGTTACAGGTGGGCATGGTGGTACCGGCCAATGACAGAGGCTGAGCCTGATCTGGATCTGACAACAGCTGCAGGGTCCATGGATGTCAGTGTGCTCTCCTGTGGCTGGACACTCACCACTGGCATGCACACTGCAGTAGAAGCCAGTGACAGGAATCAGGCTGGGAGCATGCAAGTGCACGGCTGGAGGGGCTATCAACAGGCGGCCATGGTGGTCTTGGCCGGTGACAGAAGGCAGGACCTGACTGTGTCTACAAACAGCTGTGGCTGGCAGGAGAGGGGGCAGGCTGGCTGGCTCTGCATTCACCTGGGGCTGCAGGTTATTTCTGCTCAGTATTATATCAGAGAGTCTAGTCAGTATAAAAAGACCAAAAAAAAAAACAAAAAAACAAAAAAACACCAAAAAGCATACAGATTGCAAAGGAAAAAGAAAATCAGTCTTTATGTATAGGTAATACGATCCTATATGCAGAAAATCCTAAGGAATCCACAAAAAATTTACTAAGGTTGAAGAATATGAGATCAATGTACAAAAAGCAATTGTATTCCTATAAACTAAGAGGAGACAATCCAACAATGACATTAAGAAACCAATTTTATTCACCACAGCATAAAAAGTAAAATACTTAGAAATAAACTTAGCGAAAAAGTACATGATTTGTGCACTGAAAATTTCAAACCATTGCTGATGTAAATTAAAAAAAATTTATATAAATGGAGAGACAATGATGTTCATAGATTGGAAGACTATTGTTAAAAGGACGGTTCTCCGCAAGTTTATCTATACATTCAAGAAAATCCCTGTAAAAATCATCCAGCAGGTTCATTTGCAGAAATTGACAAGCTGGCTATAAACTTTATACAGAATTTCAAAGGACCTAGAGTTGTCCAAATAACTTTGAAAAGAGTGATGTTGGAGAAAGTATACCACCCAATTTCAAAACTTTCTATAAAGCTACAGTAATCAACACAGTGTAGCACCGATATTAACATAGACATGTAGAGCAATGGAACAGAATAAAGAACTGAAAATAGACCCACAGATACATGGAAAACTGATTTTCCGTAGAAGTGCAAAGCAATTCAGTGAATAAAGGATAGTCTTTTCAACAAAAGGTGCTGGAACCATTACATACCCACATGTAAAAAAAAAAAGGAATTTTGTACGTTTTGTACATGATCTGAAATCATATACAAAAATTCACTCAAAGTGGATCACAGACCAAAATGTGAAGCCTAAATGTATAAAACTTCCAGAAGAAAATATATGAGAAAACCTTAGTGACTTTGGACTAAATAAGGATTGTTTTACATATGACACCAAAAGCACAATCCAAGGAGAAAAGGTGAAAACTTGGACATCATCAAAATTAAAAACTTTTACTCTTCAAAAGTCGCTGCTAGGTGTATACCTAATAAAGTATTTATATTCAGAATATGTACAAATTTTATATTCAGAATATATAATCTTTGAAACTTAATAATGAAAAACCAACAGCCTTATAAAAATGGGCAAAACACTTAAACAGACACTTTATCAAAGAAGATATATGGATTGGCAAATAAGCACAAGTAAAGATGCCCAACATCATTGTTCATCAAGGAAATGCAAATTAAAATCACAATTAGATACCATTATATTCCTTTAAAATTTGTTTAAATTTAAAGGACTAACCACATGAAGTTTTGCCAAGATGTGAGGATAGTGTCTCATACACTACTGTTGAAATGTAAAATTGTACAGTTTCAGCTTCTTAAAAAGGTAAACTTTTACCTACTATGTAATCTAGTCACTTTACTCTTTTATTTACCCAAGAGAATAGAATGCCTTCTCCCATACCAAACTTTGTATACAAATGTTCATAACAGCTTTATATGTAATAGATAAAATTTGGAAACAACCCAAATACAAATCAACAGGTGATGGATCAACGACGTGTGGTATATCCAAACAATAGCATATATTGAACAGTAAAAAGGAGCAAGCTATTGTTAAAAGTACCAACATGGATGGATGTCAACATTTACGCTGTGTGAAAGAAGCAAGACTAAAATGAATACAGACTGTCTGACTCTATATTAAATTGTAGAACACACAAACTAATTGATAGGGAGAGAATGCAGATCAAATCAGTGGTTACTTGTTTGGGGGAGTGGCATCATGGCAGCATCATATATAGGCACGAAGAAACTTTTGTGGATAATGGATATATTCACTACAGTTGAGCCTCGGAGTACATGGATTTGAACTGCACGGATCCACTCATACACAGATTTTTTCAATAAATACTACAGTGCTACAGCATCTGAGGTTGACTGAATCCACGGAAGGGCAACTGCGGATACGGTGGAACCTGGGCTAAGAAGGGACCTAGAATATGGAGGACCAACGCTAAAGTTAAACAAGGATTTAGACTGCTCAGAGTGGATTCCCCTAAACCCTGCATTGTTTAAGGGTCAACTGTCTTTTGACTGATGTGGTGGTTTCATAGATATATACATATAATAAAACCTGTAAAATTGTACATCTCAAATAGGCGCATGTATTATGTGTCTAAAATAACTGAGTAAAGCTGTTAAAATAGCAAAATTTAAATGACATCTAAGACAAAAGTCACACTATTTTGTTGTCAAATCTCAGGCGTTAGTTAAACTTATTTTATTTACTTATCAAAAAATGATAAGAATTTTACATTAAATGAAGAAAAATCCACAGATGTCAAAAAAAATAATCTTTTAAATGTATGCCACATTCGTTCAATCTTATCCACCTGTACAGTTATAATGTTTGCATTTCATTGTATATGAAGAATAACTATAATAAAAAGAATGAAAATACCAAATATACCAAGACTCTCATCCACTGCTAATGGGAATGTGATTTCTACAACCACTTAGGAAGATCATTGGAAAAGTTACAAATGTTCAATTTAGGCACATGCTATGAAAAAGCATCACCACTCCCAAAGGCATATACCTGAGAGATATGCACACGTACATTGACTAAGAGACATGTAGTATAATATTCATAGCAGCACTATTCATAACATCCATAATTGCAAATAATCCAGTGCTCATGAGAAATAGAATGCATTAATAGCTGTTATTTCTACATAAAGATATTGTATGCAGTAAGGGGAATGAATATTTTACAACTATAAGCAATAATCTGGGTGAATCCCTAAATTAGATAATATTGAGCCAAAAAAAAATCAGATAGAATAGAAATACACACAATATAACTCTATTTATATAAAGTTTAAAATCTGTCAAAAATGATCCGTGCTCTTAGAGACCATGGATTAGTGATTCTCATTGGGAAGGACGGTGGCTGAAAGAAAGCCGATTGGAGGTCATGGGATGCTGGTAATATTAAGTTTCCTGGATTTGGTGCTGGTTACATAGATATGTTCAATTTAGAAAATTCTTTGAGCTGTAAAATTATGGCATGCATGCATTTCTGTTAGTATGTTATAGTTCAGTAAAAAATTGACTAAATAAATAATAATGGAAGAAATCAATACGCATGTAACCTTTGGAGAGGAATGGTGATTAGAAAATGTCCTGAGGACGCTTTGGGGAGTCTAACAGGGTATGTTTTGAGATCTGGATGATTTTGCTAATTCTTTGTTAACATATTTATTTACTGTGTGCTTTTCTGAATTGTGTAATACTTCAATTTTTTAGGTGCAAGAAATAACGAAAGGGCATAAATACCTCGCTGAACGTCAACGAGAGGGGAAAAATACACACAACACACACTTTATATATAGGTAGATACAGATACAAGGATAGGTATAGATATGGATTTTATTCATATGTATAAAATATAAATACTAGACGGAGAAACATGAGTCATTTAAAAATGGTTTCCTCCAAGGAGAGAAGCTGTGTGACTTGGCAAGGGAGGGGGATGGCGGTTTTTCACAGTATTTTGCTAAATTTTTAACTTAAGCCCTATTAATATATCACCTTTTAAAATATGATGCCATAAATAAGCTGCATGTAGTAAGCATACCTCAAAATATGTATACAGTATCATAATAATTAAACAAATATGCATAAAAGATGACTAGTAAATCTATGAAAAATGTACCATTGTAGTTTTGGCTATGAGCTTAAAGGCCTTTTGTTTTCTCCTATAAGAGTTTGCAAGGTATTAAACTTTCAATTAGGTATATGATTTTATATGTACACATATGATTAGAGTGAAATAAATATAAATTTATTCAAATGCTCTATTTTTCATTTCTAGTTACAATTTTTACTAAAAAAGGCTACAATGCACATCAGAACTGGCTTATTTTGAGTTTCTACATTGTTCTGCCCTTTTTCATAATTTTCACCATTATGATCATGAAGCGAAATGAAATGAGAAAATCATGCAACAAAAGAGTGCAGAATATGAGGGGTAAATATGATTTTACAAATAATTTATTATTTTAAATTGTGCTGGTCATTAACCAGTGTCATAAATTCATAATTACGTAACATTTGTTATATTTATTATTAAATATGTGCTATTTTAAATCTAAGGTAAATGGCATTTTAACCGTTTTGTTTTCCCAGTAGTTCATTGTTAGTATATTAAGGCAAGTCAAAATTTTGACTGCTCCAAAACTGTTCTCCTGATGAATATTCCACACTGTACTAGGGACTTAATATGTCAGAGAAGAATATATTTGGTGTATCATTTTAAGTTCCTTTCTAGTTGGATCTAAATTAAGTATGAGTGTTTGTTTCCTTTGGGGAAACCGTTTTTTCCAATTTAGAATTTGTGTTAAACATGTCACTAATAAACCCTTGAACCTGATAATATTTCTATCTCTTTAGTAGTCTCAAATACTGTTAAAAAATCTCTACAGAATTCCTTTGAAATTAGATACTGTTTCTTACACATTTGTGCAGACTATTATATTTGTGCGTCTTCTCTTCTGATGACCTAACATTTAACTCACTGAAGGCAAGAAACCCTCAAATTAATCCCGAAATGTAACATCACGAATGAGGATTTCAGCTTCAAAGTTACATTTTCTTTGAAAGCTATTATTACTGGTCCATTTTCTGAAGACACGCTCAACTGTACACACATTACATGCATATCGTTCAGGGAAGTGATGGACCATATTCACTGAAAGAGGAAGTGACTTGATGGGCCTATCACGAGCCTTTACAGAGGAAAAGAGAAAAAGAGAATTCAAAGAAAGTCCTGACAGGTAATATCGTAGAGGGAACCTGAGTAAAGTACATGCTCAATACATCTTCACATCCAAAAATTTCTGCTGCCCCAGCGTTAATGACTGTTCCTTTATAAACTCTCCCACCAGGCCTGGGATGTGTACCATTCGGCCCTCCATCTTTGTTTATTCTGTAAGTGTATATACTGGAGCCACTGAAAACATAATTTTCATCAGATGGGAAAAATCATCTTGTAGCCACATATTTATTTCCATCATGCATTAGGCTGGGGCTATGGGTTTTAGGTAGGAAGATCACAGAGATGGAATGTCATTCTCATCACATCAATATCAAAGGCAAATACTACCAACTGATAACTTAATATCAACCTTGATTACCTGGAGGAAGTAGTGTTTGTCAGGTATTTCCTGGAAACATGAAAACACCTGTAAGATTATTTTTCTCCCTTTTTATACTGAAATCTATAAAAGGAAGCGACTAAATGTACCCCATATGTTTTTGTTTTCTGAGCAGCTCGTCACTTTTGGGCTCTATAAGATGTTCCAGAATCATCTTGTATATCCCTGGCCACAGGCCTAGAAGCAGGCATTTCTTCAAGGATTCTTGGTTTCTTTTATTGGAGAACAATATTAGAAACAGATATAGATGTTAGGTGTGCTCCTTGCTTCTTGGATTTCATTGCATCTAGATCCTCACAATAGACGGATATATAAGTTCAATATATGTGTACAACACATACATACACACACCTGTCTTTATATATCCTGCAGATAAGGCCTTTATCAGATATAAAAATCGCAAATGTTTTCTTCAGATATGTGTCATATTTTCATTCAAACCACAGTGTCTTTTGATGAGGAAAAGTTTTTAATTTTATCATTATTTTCCTTCTTGGATTATGCTTTTGTTGTTATATTTAAAAACTCACCACCAAACCCAAGGTCACTCAGATTTTCTCCTGTGCTTTCTTGAAGATTTATAGCTTTGCATTTCACATTTAGATCTATGATCCATTTTAAGATAACTTTTGTGTAAAATTTGAAGTAAATTTAGAGTAAGGTGTGAAGTATGTGATAATGTTTGTATTTTTGCATATGTATGCCAAATGGTCCAGCACCATTTGTTGAAAGAACTATCATATCTTCATCAAAATGCCTTTGCACCTTTGTTGAAAACCAACTGACCAATATATATGTAGGTCTAATTTTGAATGAAGGAAATAAGTGGTTTTTTATTTTCATGGTTAATTTTACAGTGCAAGTCTGCTTATTTACAGGATAATGATATTTTTTTCTGTAATGTATCTTTTTCCAAGTTTCAAACATTAGAATGTGATTTTCTCTTTAATTCACATTTGCAAATAAGTTTGCCTAAAGGAAAGATGTGAGTTATCTTTTTCACATGCCACAGGTTAAGTAAATAAATAAAGGTACAAATTCCTTTAAAATCCTCTTTTACGTTGAAGTTTGTCTCTTAGAAAGCAGAATGGAAAGAAAATATTGCTTCATGAAGATTGGTCTTCTCTGCCTTCATAATGTAGTTGAACTGCATTAAAATGTATTAATATTTGGCAAGGTTTGAAAGAGACTTTTTGGCTGTTGTTGCTTTTAACTCACACTAAAAATTGTGCAGGCAGAGGGCTAGACATGGGAGACTTAGTAGGAGACTAACTTTTCTTAGAGTGGACCATAACACAAACTCACAGACCACACACTTAAGAACTCCATTTAATCACTTTCTGCAAGACCAAGAGGAAAAATCATAGTTACGGTGAATATACATTTGGGTTGAAGCCAGGAATACAACACAAATGACTTGGGCTTCCAGAAGGAATATATTTCAAATATATATACCTAGATATACATACATATATATAACCTAAATATTCATATATAGAGAGAAGTTTTATGTGTGTAACTATATATATCATATATATAACTATGCATATATATATATATACTTTCTGACATCTTAATGGGTATGAGGTTGTAGCTTATTGTGGTTTTTATTTGCATTTTCCTAATGATTGATTAATAACTTGAGCATCTTTTCATGTGCTTATATGCCATTAGTATATCTTCTTTGGAGAAATTTCTATTCAAGTCCTTTGGCCATTTTTGAATCAGATTGTTTGGGTTTTTGTTGTTGTTGAGTTTTAGGAGTTCTCTACATATTCTGTATATTCATCTCTTATCAGGTATATGATTTGCAAATTCTCCCATTTTTTGACTGCCTTTTTATTTGTAATATTCTGGGTATATAGCCAAAATAATCAAAAGCAGTTTCTCCAAGAGCTACTTGTACACCAATGTTCATTGCACCTTTGTTCACAATAGCTAAAGATGGAAGCAACACAAGTGTCCATCAACAGATGAATGGATAAAGCAAAATGTGGTTTAAACATGTAATGGAATATTTATTATCTAGCCTTAAAAAGGCAGGAAATTCTGAAACATGCTACAAGGCAGATGAATGAACCTTGAGGACATTATGTTACATGAAATAACCTAGTCACAAAAGGCAAATACTGTATCAGTTCACTAACATGAGGTAAACGGAGTAGTCAAATTCCTAGAGAGAGAAAATCAAATGGTGGTTGACAGGATTTGGGATAGGAAGGAATGAGGAGTTATTGTTTAATGGGTGTAGAGTTTCAGTTTTTCAAAATGAAGAGTTTTGGAGATGGTAGGTGGTGATGTTTGTACAACACTGAATATACTTAAGAGCAATAAACTGTACACTAAAAAATAGGATGGTAAATTTTATGTTATGTGTATTTTACCATAACAAAAATTATTCTTATAAAAAATAAATTTCCCCCAACCCATAAATTAAAACACGAAATGAAAGTCCTCTTCAAGTTAACTCTGTAGCCTTTCAATGTGTGAACTCCACAGTGACTGGGAAAAAATTGTATTTAGCCTTTCACCATAGTCTTTCTAAACCATAGATTTTTCTAAGAAACAAAAGTGTACAAAACTAAATAAATAAATGGATTTCGATTGTTTTCAGTCTTGTCAAGGCTGTAATTATTTTGCCTCATACTTAAATTATAAATCAACAGTAAAGTAAATAAAATGCACACATAGGAGATTAGCTCAAGATGGCGGAGTAGAAGGACGTGCACTCACTCCTTCTTGCGAGAGCACCGGAATCACAACAGTTGAACAATCATCGACAGGAAGACACTGGAACTCACCAAAAAAGACACCCCACATCCAAAGACAAAGGAGAAGCTGCAATGAGATGGTAGGAGGAGTGCAATCACAATAAAATCAAATCCCATAACCGCTGTGTGGGTGACTCACAAACTGGAGAACAATTATACCACAGAAGTCCATCCACTGGAGTGAAGGTTCTGAGCCCCACGTCAGGCTTCCCAACCTTGGGGTCTGAAAACGGGAGGAGAAATTCCCAGAGAATCAGACTTTGAAGGCTAGCGGGATTTGATTGCAGGACTTTGACAGGACTGGGGGAAACAGACACTCCACTCCTGGAGGGCACACACAAGGTAATGTGTGCATCAGGACCCAGGGGGAAGAAGCAGTGACCCCATAAGAGACTGAACCAGACCTACTTGCTAGTCTTGGAGGGTCTCCTGCAGAGGCGGGGGGGGGGGTGGTGGTGGCTGTGGCTCACTGTGGGGACAAGGACACTGGCAGCAGAAGTTCTGGGAAGTACTCCTTGGTATGAGCACTCCCAGAGTCCACCATTAGCCCCACCAAAGAGCCGGGTAGGCTCCAGTGTTGGGTCGCCTCAGCCCAAACAACCAACAGGAGGGAACTCAGCCCCACCCACCAGCAGACAGGCAGATTAAAGTTTTACTGAGCTCTGCCCACCAGAGCAACACCTAGATCTACCCACCACCAGTCCCTCCCATCCCATCAGGAAGCTTGCACAAACCTCTTAGATAGCCTCATCTACCAGAGGGAAGACAGCAGAAGCAAGAAGAGCTACAATCCTGCAGCCTGTGGAAAGAAAACCACATTCACAGAAAGATATACAAAATGTAAAGGCAGAGGACTATGTACCAGATGAAGGAACAAGATAAAACCCCAGAAAAACAATTAAGTGAAGTGGAGATAGGCAACCTTCCAGAAAAATAATTCAGAATAATTATAGTGAAGATGATCCAGGGCCTCGGAAAAAGAAGGGAGGCAAAGATCGAGAAGATGGAAGAAATGTTTAACAAAGACCTAGAAGAATTAAAGAACAAACAAACAGAGATGAACAATATAATACTGAAATGAAAAATACAGTAGAAGGAATCAATAGCAAAATAACTGAGACAGAAGAATGGATAAGTGACCTGGAAGACAGAATGGTGGAATTCACTGCCATGGAACAGAATAAAGAAAAAAGAATGAAAAGAAATGAAGACAGCCTAAGAGACCTCTAGGACAACATTAAACACACCAACATTCACATTATAGGGGTCCCAGAAGGAGAAGAGAGAGAGGAAGGACCTGAGAAAATATTTGAAGATATTATAGTCAAATACTTCCCTAACATGGGAAAGGAAATAGTCATCCAAATTCAGGAAGCGCAGAGAGCCCCAGGCAGGGTAAACCCAAGGAGAAACATGCTGAAACACATAGTAATCAAATTGACAAAAATTAAAGACAAAGAAAAATTATTGAAAGCAACAAGGGAAAAATGACAAATAACATACAAGGGAACTCCCATAAGGTTAACAGCTGATTTCTCAGCAGAAACTCTACAAGTCGGAAGGGAGTGGCACAATAAATTTAAGGTGATGAAAGGGAAAAACCTACAACCAAGATTACTCTACCCAGCAAGGATCTCATGCAGTATCAACAGAGAAATCAAAAGCTTTACAGACAAGCAAAAGCTAAGAGAATTCAGCACCACCAAACCAGCTCTACAACAAATGCTCAAGGAACTTCTCTAGGCAGGAAACACAAGAGAAGGAAAAAAAAAAAAATCTTAAAATTTGTATGGAGACACAATGATCCCAAATAGCCAAAGCAATCTTGAGAGGAAAAAACGGAGTTGGAGGAATCAGACTCCCTGACTTCAGACTATACTACAAAGCTACAGTAATCAAGACAATATGGTACTGGCACAAAAACAGAAATATAGATCAATGGAACAGGATAGAAAGCCCAGAGATAAACCCACGCACCTATGGTCAAGTAATCTATGACAAAAGAGGCAAGGATATACAACAGAGAAAAGACAGTCTCTTCAATAAGTGTGCTGGGAAAACTGGACAGCTACATGTAAAAGAATGAAATTACAACACTCCCTAACACCATACACAAAAATAAGCTCAAAATGCATTAAAAACCTAAATGTAAGACTGAACACTGTAAAACTCTTAGAAGAAAACATAGGAAGAACACTCTTTGACATAAATCACAGCAAGATCCTTTTTGACCCACCTCCTAGAGTAATGCAAATAAAAACAAAAATAAACAAATGGGATCTAATGTAACTTAAAAACTTTTGCACAGCAAAGGAAACTATAAACAAGATGAAAAGACAACCTCAGAATGGGAGAAAATATTTGCAAACAAATCAACGGACAAAGGGTTAATCTCCAAAATATATAAACATCTCATGCAGCTCAATGTTAAAAAAAAAAAAACCCAATTAAAAAATGGGCAGAAGACCTAAATAGTCATTTCTCCAAAGAAAACATACAGATGGCCAAGAGGCACATGAAAAGCTGCTCAACATTACTAATTATTAGAGAAATGCAAATCAAAACTACAATGAGGCATCACCTCACACCAGTTAGAATGGGCATCATCAGAAAATCTACAAACAACAAATGCTGGAGAGGGTGTGGCGAAAAGGGAACCCTGTTGCACCGTTGGTGGGACAGCAGAGGGAAGGTGGCTCGGGAGGGCCCCATCGTCCGTGGCGGGCCCACACCCCCGTGTTACAGTCCCCTGGACGTAAATTGATATGGCCACTATGGAAAACAGTATGGAGGTGCCTTAAAAAACTAAAAATACCATATGACCCAGTAATCCCACTACTGGGCATATACCCAGAGGAAACCACAATTCAAAAAAAGACACATGTACCCCAATGTTCATGGCAGCACTATTTACAGTAGCCAAGTCATGAAGCAACCTAAATGCCCATCAACAGAAGAATGGATAAACAAGATGTGGTACATTTATACAATGGAATAGTACTTAGCCACAAAAATGAACAAAGTTGGTTCATTCAGAGAAGTGGATGGACCTAGATACTGTAATAGAGTGAAGCAAGTCAGAAAGAAAAACAAATATCGTATATTAACACATATACGTGGAATTCAGAAAAATGGTACAGAAGAACTGTTTGCAAGGCAAAAATAGAGACACAGATGTAGAGAACAAACGTATGGACACCAAGGGGGGGAGGCGGGGGGAGGGGGGGATGAATTGGGAGACTGGGATTGACATATATACACTACTATGTATAAAATAGATAACTAATACAAACCTGCTGTAAAAAAAAACCTAAAAAATGCACACATATTTATACATATAAATAGATATTCATATCTAAATACATATTCATATATGAATACATACATTTAATGTTTAGCTTTTTATTTGGACTGCTTAGTTTTCTAAGAAACAAACTTACCTATAATGAATATTTCAGTTAATCTATTATAGTTGATTTTTTATATTTTACTGTCTGTGTTCCTTTGCGTGAGTGTTTTGATCTCAGACTTAAAACAGAAACCTGGCAGTAGATACAGTTAAAGTAGGAACCCGCCTGCTACTAAAGATATTGTGAATTTCTATTTTCTTTTTCTTTCACTAGTCATTCAGCCATTGTACCAGAGTTATGACGTGGACTATTAATGTTGCCAAGAACTTCATCATCGAGTGGGTTACATGCAGAAGAGAAAGTGTTTTGTAACCCTTATGATACCCCTGAATACGTTTAAAATGTCAAATTTTTGAAAATAAAGCGCACTTGGGCAGGAGGAAGGCTGCCCTATGCTTCCGGGCATACACCTGGCCACAGGTGGAGTCTGGGTCCACGGAGCCGTAGCCACACTTCCACCCTTCACCCCACTCAACCCCCCCCAACCAGCCCCACCATCTCCACCCGCCCCACCCCCGCCTCAGGCCAGCCCCCCAGCCCCTCCGCTCTGCCCTCCCTCCCAGCCCCTCCCCGACGGGACCTAGGGCGCAGGGCCCCTACGCGCTCGCTGCACCGTTTCCAGTGAACCGCCCTCCCGGTGGCGAGGCCGGCCGGCCACGCAATGCTGTCTCTCTTGCTGCTCCTCTCTGGGCTGGGCCGGCTGACCTCCGCGGGCCATCGTAAGTGAGGACCCTGCTGGATAGGAGGGTGGCCCGTCGTCGCAGGGTCCCTTGGCGCGGGGGGCGTCGCCCTCCTTGCTCCAGAAGCCCAGGCCGGGCTGGGGAGAGTCCGGCGTCGGGTCCGAGCCCGCCCAGTTTCAGGGTCCTGGCGGGCCCGCTGGTCGGAGGGCTCCGAGCAGGACTGGGATAGTTGTCCCTCACTCCGGGGCCCTGCACCGCAGGAAGGGGCGCCTGTCTTCCAGGGAGCTGGGGGGAGGAGGGAACCTGGATGGGGTCCTGGGAGCAGCCCTTCTTCACCTACCCAGGGCTGAGGTCAGCCAGCCCCGAGGGTCTCTGGACGGTGCTGGGGTAGTAACACTCCCGCTTCTAGAGGAGCCTCTTCCTGGAACCCTGCGCAGTGTGATTGTGTGTGTGTGTGTGTGTGTGTGTGTGTGTGTGTGTGCGTGTGCGCGCGCGCTGGGGCTTGGAAGATCCACGAGTGATGTGATAGGAGAGGACACGTAAGAGAAGGATAAGGATGCTGCCGTGCGCTGGGGAACGCTCACACCTGTTTTGCTCACTGCAGACACTGAAACATCACTTCCACAAATTACAGTGCCACAGAAGACTGGGACAAAGGTCTCAGAAACTCCTGTCATTAAGAAATCATTCTTTGTGTTTTATGGGTATTCTTTCTGGACTACATGGCCCAAGTCAATTCATACATATCATTTGTAAAGTTATTTTTGTGTTTATATTTATTTTGTTAAGTAGCCATTTTGTCTGAATAAGAGCAAATGTTTTAATATTTAATTTTTTTCATTATGTCACAAGCAATACATAAACATTGTAACATACATAAACATACATACACACATATTTTTAAATTACAGACTCAGGAAAAAAAAATAATTGACCAAGTTTCTATTTCACAAAAAGTCTACTGGACCTTTTATCTCTAAAAAAAATATGTAGTTTTAATATTTATTCTTATATTAGTGAGATCATACTAATACATTCAATTCTTGTGATAGCTATGTTCTATAAAGCCCCAAACGCCGAATTAGCTATTGCTGAATCAGCATTTCAAGGGGAAATACGTATGTATCTCATAGAGATTGCGATCTTAAATCCTGAAAACATCTCATCCTGGAAGATTCTATTTTCCCTAATTTACAAAGGAGAAGTGAATAGTGGCTTGCCTGGGGCCATGTCAGCAATAGGTACCATAGCTCAGATTCAAACACCCTGCAACTGGCCTCAGAACCCAAGCTTCTTCAATACAGTGCCAACTCCATCTTCTGGTCATCTCTGCAGCAGAGCTGCAATAAGAAGGCAGAGTATCAGCTGTTCAATCTCAGCTGGGAGTGTGAGCCTTGTTACAAATGAATTTTTGGCCATTTGTTCGTAAACTCAAATGATCCAAAAAGAGCTACTAATATTGATTTGGGGGCTTACAAATAAATCTGAGCAAATAGGCAAATTTGCAGATATGGAATAATTGAATACTGATGATTGTCTATTTTGTAACATAATTTAAAAATAAATATAAGCGCAATAAGATTTACAAGGTAATATATATACCAGCTATTTTTTTTGCAGATTGTATTGTTATTTAGATTGAAAGCTTGAGACGTTTTGTTACTGAACACCAGTTTCTGTGCCCAACGCATAGGGAGGCCAAACAAACCAAAAGGTAGGAGTTTGGAGCAGAGAAAAGTTTATTGCAGGGCCATGCAGGGAGACAGGTGGCTCCTGCCCAAAAAAACCCCTGAACTCCTCGAAGGGTTTCAGCAAAGCACTTTTAAAGGCAAGGTGAAGGAGGGGCGAGGTTGGTTGTTACAAACCTCTTTGCAGCTGTCCAAGTAGGTCAGGTCACATGATCCTGTAAACCTCCAACAAAACAAATATTATTCTCTGTTCTGCAACTTTTTATCTCTATATGAATAGACTCTTAAAGGTCAGAGCCTTGAAAATAGGCTCTCCTGTATATTTCAGGCTGCAGGCAACATTCTTTTACAAAAGGCACAGAGCCAGCATAACTAAGCACAGGCAACAGAGCACCAAGGCTAAAGTAAAAGAAACAGATCTAATGCAGAGTCAGACTTGTTCTTCCCTGTTACAATTTTACATACAAATTCTCAGAATTAATTAGAAAGTTTAACAAAGGATAACTGGGCACTGAAGAATGGATTAGTATGTGTAACAATGATGAAAAAGCTGCAAGGTGTCGAGGGAGGTGATGCTTCCAAGTCTTCATCACACACTAGCTCGGTGCCAAAATAAGTTCTTCAGTTTCCTTAACTGTAAAATGGGTATAATAGAACCATACCTCGCTCATAAGTATATTGTGAGACTTTGAGGTAATTTAAAGAATGCTTAGCCATAATGCAAAGAACATATTTTTTACATTTCATTTTTACCAAGAAGGTACAGGTAATATTTTGTTGTTGAAGCAGATTTCTGCCTCAAATAATGGTATATGGTGGTACCATTATGTGATACGCAGAATGTGGAAGGCAAATTCTACATTTTTATCCTCAAACAATAGGATAAAGGAAGGGACGGATCCTGTGAAGGCCTACATCAAGGACCCCCTACAACAAGGACACAGGACAAAAATCCCGGAATTAACGGAGCCCCCATAGCAACTGTTGCCATGGGCTCTCCTAATCTATACCGGACAGCCCCCCTCCCCAACTCCATATTAGGCAAAGTAATCACCATGCAGTAACCTTGAAGCATCCTGACCAATCATCTAATGCCATCCTGCCGGCAGGAATTTTCTTTGTCTTGAGGCTATAAAAGTTGGCTACCAGCCCACGAAGGGGGTCGGCTCTCCCTGGTCTATCAGGAAGCGGGCCTGCTGGATTCGCAGCACCCCTCACTAACTCTGCTTTTTGCTCTCAATAAACTCACTCTTTTCTAAAATACCTCGTGTCCGGAAATTCTTCTTGCAACCCGCGCTCGGACCACGACATTTTGGTGGCCCCCCGTACGGGGACATCTCCGGGGGGATCTCCTCCCCCGACCTCCTCTCCTCATTTCTTGGGACCCTCTGTGAACAGGCAAGCTGCCGGGGAAGCGACAGAGGACTCCGGCCAGGGCCACATCCCGGTGTGTTCCGAAGGCTCCACGGCTCACTTCGCCCCAGTAGCTGCCGCCCAGAACGGGTGAGGGTCCCTCTGTCTTCCTCCTGACTGCGGACTGGGCCGATTGGTATCGTGCGGGCACGGGTCAGGCATTTAAAAGCCATCAGGGCGCCTGCCGCTTGAAGACTCCCGTGAAAGGATAAGGGGGTCACGGAACGGACCAGGCTGTTAGAGCATCTGCCCCCAGCAAGACAACTTCCGTGCACCGTGAGGCACACACTGGTTCAAGCAGAACACTGAGCCCCCTCCCCTTGGCCGCCGCCTTCCCGGCAGGACTACGAGGCTGATTCCTCAGCCTGTCTTCTCTGTCGCTTTCACCTTTTTTCTCGGTCCGGATTGACTTACCAGGAGCCTAGGCGTTGCCTCTGAGCCATCCCAGGAGTGCGTTTCACGTTTCAGGGCATCGCCAAGCGGTGAGTCACCCGGTGGGTCCCGGGAATCAATCTCTCTTTCCTTTGTTTTCTCTGCCCGAGTCGCACGGTTCCTTAGTCGCATGGTTTGTGCCTTAGTAGCACGCTCAGGGGTCACCTCTCACGGTCGGATGCGATTGTTGGGACAGTCGGCCCATTTTGTGGCTTAGTCGCAATGAGAGATCACTGGGGCAAAGGGAGCGCCTCTCTGTCAGCCGGGGGCTCTCAGGACCCCCGTTCTACGGCATACAGGCTAAGAATGGGTTCTGGTACGTCTCGGGAGCCTCCCTCGGACTCACCCCTCGGCTGTATCCTCAGGAACTGGGAAAATTTGACCCTGAAAATCTCAAAAAGAAGAGGCTCATTTTCTTTTGTAACACGGCTTGGTCCCAGTATAAACTGACGGACCGAGAACGATGGCCTCTTAATGGCACACTAAATTATAACACGATTCTCCAACTTGATCTCTTTTGCCGGAAACAAGGAAAGGGCTCAGAGGTTCCTTAAGTCCAGACCTTTATGGCCCTTAGTCAGAATCCGGAGCTGAGGGACTCATGCCGCCTGTGTCTTTCTGTTGCCGTCTTTTCCTCCCGACCCCCTCTGTCTCCCTCTCCATCAGATCTCCTAGGCGACCCTCCACTCGACCTTTCCTGTCCCCCACCCCATGAACCCCCCCCCTGCTTCAGCCCCCGACCCCACCTCAACCCACAGCTCCCCAACAGGTACCCCCTTATCAGGGCGAAAGCCCCCCTCCCCTCCCCACACAAGATCGAGGACTGCCCAACGCCAGGAAGTAGCAAATGGAGACATGGGCACTATTAGAGTCAATGTTCCCTTTCCCATGTCTGACGTTTCCCAAATTCAAAACAAGTTAGGTTCCTTCAGTCAGGATGGCCACAATATTCTTTAGACTCCAGAGAAAATTGGTTCAGATAAAAATTCTTTTGAAATTGCAAAACTGGTTCTTTTTGCATATGCAATTAGAGAAAGCTAGCTTGTTGAAATATCTTTTTCAGAATTCTGACCCTGAGAGAACAAAAATATGCCTAGCAGAAAGCTTGAAGTTAACTCTGAACCATGTCCTTGAGCTACAAACACAGCCCACTTTGCCTGAGACTTCAGCCTTGGATTAATTAGTAGAACTTCAAACCAAGGAAAAAAAAAAAAAAAAGAGTCAAAGAGACATTTTAAATTTCAAGTGGCAACTATGAGATCTCTGACGGTCTGGATATATGTTTATGTCTCAGTATGTGTCTTTGTCTTTGGATAATATTGCTGAGGTTAATTTGTAAATGAGCTCTATTTAATTGGCTTAACAGAAAAGTAAGCGCTTACAAATCAAACAATTCTAAATACAAGAAAAATTAAGCTAAATAAATTTCAGATTCAGGTGAACTGGGAAATATTAAATATTAAATTAATACCTGTGTTAATGTTTACATTTCTTGATCTAATTAATATAGACATGTCTTTTGAGCCATCAACATTAAGTATAATACTTTTATTGTGCTTAGGTTTAATATAAACTAAATAAGATCTTATTATATTTGTCAAATTTGTCCGCAATGAAAATCACTCAATGTGAAGAAACTTCTGAGAAAAGAAAATACAAATGAGATAAGAGCTTTGGGTGAAAGGAAAGCTAAAATTCCTTTTTAGGAATAATTATGCTTTAGGAATGTCTACTTAAGAATAATCTCTCCAGATACTCGACAACTTAAAACATTTAGAGTTGTGCTAAATTAAGTTAGAGGATGGAAGTTTATTAAATAACTAGTCCATTTCCAAATAAAATAAGATACTGAAACATTAATTACTGAACATTGGCTTCCTTTTACAGAGAAACAAAAGGTTTGGAACTATTAAAAAAATGTGTTTGGTGCCACGCTGAGATATTTTCTGTAAGAAAGCACATTCTTCAAAAATTATTTGGATGTATGTTTACCGATCTACAGAGTGCTGATATAAAGGACAGTTCATGGTTGCTTAAGGAAAGTAGGATGCATGTTTTTAGTAAAAAAGGTATGAGGAATGGAATTGCATTTTATTAAGGAAAAAGGAAGTAGGACTGACCTACACGTGGCTGTTTCTGAATGGGAAAATAAAGTGATAGATACAGAAAGTGATAAAAAAGGTTTGTGGAAAATGGACCCCTGAGAAGAGAGTTTTATACATGGTACAAGTTTTCTTAAGATGTTGAGCTGCCTTTGCAAAAATACTACCTCTTCAAGATTTATAGAAAGGACTTTCTAAGATTGAATTAAAATTAATTAGGTAAATAAATTTTGTTATTAACAGTAAGCTGTTACCAGACTGGAATTTGGTTCTGTCTCTCTGGTAAGAGAACAAAGTTTTCTTGGAATGCTGCTTTTGATAACAGACTGTGAACTACCTTGCATTTAAGTGATTTATATTTGCTTTTAAAATCCTTTTGTTACTTTGGTTGAGAAAATAAGTAGTATTTCACAATGATCTATGAAGATTATGGCGCATGTAGATAAAGTTCATTCTGCTTTTACAAAAATTAACCCCTCATTGCCAGACTTTTGCCATCCTGATGTCCTTAAAACATGGCAATAGTCTACTCCTAAATCAGGGAATTCAAAATGGGTAAACAATAGCTGTAAATTTAAGAGTTGGGGCTATGGGAAATCCAAGACGGCCACTTGGCTTTTTATGGCTCCCTGACAAAGCTCATTTTTTTTATTTGATGGGATAAGGCTTCCCTGGCTGCAGGGTTAAAGCCCTCACAATGAAAAAAAAAAAAATTACGTTTCACTGAATATTAAATTCTAGTTTTGTTATTTAAGGTCTGTGTTACCAAGACTCACTTCCCAGATAGTTCCTTGCTGTTATGTTATATTGCTAAAAAGTTTAATTCAATTATTAAAGGATACTCTTTTCTAAAGCTAATCTCAGTAATCTATTTTCGGATGAAGATCAGATAGCCACGACCTACAATGGGGATTATGCATACTGGAAAAGACATAATTTAAAGGACTGTCTCCAACCTGGATGGATGGGGATTCATTTTGGGCTGGCTAAATGACTTTCTTTGTAACTACACCCTCAGTTTTAATCAGACTAGCCTGGAGTGGGAACCCTGGTCAGAGAAGGATGAATATGAGGTACATGAGGGTAATTTCACTTTGCGTTGGGGAAATTCAAGGAAAAATGCTGCGACTAAGAAATACGTTAATGAAGACCACATCCCCATAAACAGCTCGGCCCTGGGAACTAAATATGTGGGAATTGGTGTGACCACCGGACACTTACTTAGTTTAGCCTCTGACAAGACTCTCCTCCAAAATACAACATAATTCAACTAATATTCAGAAATGTGTTATGCCAATTCCCCCCGTCACACTCATCATCAGTCAGAGCCCGGATTCTCCCCTTTACGTGTAGATGATTACTTCCTCGAAGCTTGGCCTTCCTAGTATAATCCTAGGCCATGGGACCCCAGTCTATTTCCAGAGGAAAACTCCCAAAAGGTCAGGGCCTGGCTCTGGGGACCCACACGGGGGTATCCTTGAGGGGAACCGGATTTTCATCTCTATGCGGTAACGGGGTCTATCTGGATCTTCCCACACTTCGGAGGGGCTCCTGCACAATTATTGCTGTGGTCCCAGAGGCGACCATTATGACTACAAAGGATTTAGCTTCCTCAGGAGGCATTCCCAACCTTAGGTCCTTCCTCGAGGAGGCCTTAAGACCTGTCCGGGAGAGACAGAAACGAACTGCTGATTGGCGGGGACATGCTTATGATAACCCAATTCTTGATCGGCCCCGAAATAATACACAGTGTCTTTAGAGGGCTCTCCTGGTTTGCAGGCGTACCCCTTAGAGAGGAGCGTTCTCCATCCCACCATCATGGTCCAGGAACCTTGGAAGACTACGGTAGCAGCCACTGAGGAATAGCAGTCAGCCCTAGGCCCTCTGGCCGAAGTGGTTTTACAAAATAGGAGGGCCCTTAATGTTATAACAGCTGAGGCGGGGGTGTCTGTGCCCGTACTAAATGAGACATGCTGCTTCTATTTTAATACCTCCGGCCACATTGAAGAAGACGTTCAGATTCTAAAGAAAAACATCAAATTAATGGAAGATTTAAAAGAGAGAGCAAGACAGGGCCCCAGCTGACTTTCCAGCCTCCTCTCCTGTCTGGGGATCCAGATATGGACATGGCTATTGCCCTTGTTGGGACCATTAATCCTGATAGCCTTTGTTTTGTTGCTTGGCCCCTGCATTATTAACACATTATCTAAGTTCATCTCCCGGCAGGTTCAAAAGATTCAATTCTAGATGGTGCTACAACAAGGATACCAGCCAGTTGGCACAGGGACCACGTTGGAACAAGCCGCCTTACCATTCCACGGGCTCTCATCTCCCTCCGTAAATACACCCTGACAGAGAGCGGGCATTGGGACCCAGGGCGCCACGATGCCCCGTCCAGCAGGAAGAAGCTAGGGACGGTCATCGCCCCTTTCCGCAGTGACCTGGGTTCCTATGGCCCGAGATGGGGATAGGCAGATACTCATGAGCGGGGTTTTAAGGAGCCAAAGATTTGGCCCATAAATAAAAAGGGGGGGGAGGAATGTGGAGCCCTATATCAATGACACCCTACATCAAGGACACAGGACAAAAATCCCGGAATTAACGGAGCCCCCATCGCAACTGTTGCCATGGGCTCTCCTGACCTAAACCGGACAGACCCCCGACTCCATATTAGGCAAAATAATCACCATGTAGTAACCTTGAAGCATCCCGACCAATCACCTAATGCCATCCTGCCAGCAGGAATTTTGTCTTGAGGCTATAAAAGTTGGCTACTAGCCCACAAAGGGGGTCGGCTCTCCCTGGTCTATCAGGAAGTGGGCCTGCTGGATTCGCCTCGCGTTAGTGTGCCCCTCACTAACTCTGCTGTTTGTTCTCAATAAACTCACTCTTTTCTAAAATACTTCGTGTCTGGAAATTCTTCTTCCAACCTGCGCTTGGACCACGACAGATACTAAAAGAAATATTTTATTGGTTTGTTTCCTATACACTTTGTAGCAAATATAAATTCCATCATGGAGTTCAACATACAAAAGCAATCAGTGTAGTATAACACATTAACAGAATGAAAGAAAAGAACCACATGAGCATGTCAAAGATGCGAAAACAGCATTTGACGAAATGCAACACACTTTCGTGACACAGTTATACCAACTTATTTCCAAAATATAATTTTCCTGATTAAAAGGATTAATTGTTGATGTCATACTGTTGCAACGTAAGAAAAGAATAATGTAGCTACTGATAAAAAGGAATAGATCCTTGAAAATATGTACCAATCACTAAATCACACCAATAAAATGTGGTCTATCTGTTACTTACAGTTCCAATTCAGAGTAGTGTTCTGACTGCTGTACAGATGTGAGGCTAATTGTACACTCAATTGTTGTTTTTTATTAATTAAGGTGGAATTCACATAACATAAAATCATTTCTAAGTGAACAATTCTGTGGCATCTAGGACATTCACAATGTTGTGCAAGCACTACTTCTATGAAGTTCCAAAACCTTTCCATCACTCCAAAAACAAAACCCCATATCCATTAAACAATCTCATCCCATTTCATCCTCCCACCAGCACCTGGCAACCACTAATCTGCATTCTGTTTCTATAAATAAAATTATTCTAGATAAGTAATAAAAATAGAATTGAAAATACCTTTTGTGTCTGGTTTCTTTCACTTAGCATAATGTTTTAGAGGTTCACCCACTTCATAGCATGTATCAGAATTTCATTTATTTTTTATGACTGATTAACGCTCCACTTATACCACATATATATGCCATAGTTTGTTGATCCATTTGTCCGTTGATAGGCATTTGAACTGTTTCTACCTTCTGGCTATTGAGAATAATGCTGCTATGAATATGTGTTTATATGTATATGTTTGAGGACCTGTTTTTAATTCTTTTGGGTATATACCTAGGAGTGGAATTGTTGGGTCATATGGTAATTCCATGTTTACCTTTTTCAGGAACACCCAAACTCTTTTCCACAGTGGCTGAACCATTTTACATCCTCAATGGCAATGTATGAGGTTTCTAATCTGGCCAACACGTGCTTCTTTTATTCTTTTATTATAGCTATTCTGGCGGATGTGAATTGGTACCTCATATGGTTCTGAGTAGCATTTCCCTAATGAGTAAGATGCTGAGCATCTTTTCATGTGCATATTTATATCTTCTTTGGAAAATTGTCTATTCAAGTCCTTTACACATTTTTAGTAGGGTTTTTTGTTGTTGAATTGCAAGTTTTTTGTGTATTCTGTATACTATATAAATACTGTATATGTATATGTATATGTATATTTTCTGCCATTCTGTAGATGTCTTTTCATGGTCTTGATGACAAAGGTATTTATATAAAAGCAAAAACCTCACAAGGACAAAAAACAAAGATGAAGACAAAAGCAGTGAAATTTGAAAGGTGAAAAATAGATGAATGATATAGTAGATACAAAAGTTTGCATCAGGAGCCTGTAGAAGCAGTCAAACAACTTGGAGAACCATGAAATGTTAAGGGATTTGATACATTTATTACACTGGAAGTAGAAGTAAACATGGAACTAAAAATAGAAGATTGTTTGAAAACCTGTTTTAAAAGTAGTTATACCCTCGCCCCCCACCAACACACACACACACACATACACACACACACACACACACACACACACACACGCCCCTTCTTTGGTCTAAATGAACACTTGGAGAACCATTCTCTGGGAAGGGAAAATGAGGGTTCTCAGGACTCAGGGACCCTTGAAGACTAGAGTATCATATCGAAAACACAGAAATTAAGTTTAAAAATGTCTTATTCCCCTACACTACATCCAGATCTACTTTTCAAGTGGGATGTGAAAAGAATGTTCTTTCGTTAACCTTACAGTCCAAGAGAAAAGATGTTAAGACAGAGACTTCTGAGGTTATCCAATGAAAGAATCCAGAAAAATTACTCCATGGTGAGGTGTCAAATTAGCAAGCTTCAACCATGTGAACAGAGCTTCCAATCAGATTTGTAATGACTCATTTTTGATCACAAGCAGACAGTTAGGAATGACAAGACATCTGAGGAAAGCATTGATGATGACAAAAAGAGACCAAGACAAAAAAGAAGCTTAAGTGAAAGAAAGACAATCTGCAGAGCTGAAGGAAGAAAGGAGAGAAAGAAATTATCCATAAGGTCTTCAAAGAAACAGAGAAAGTATTGCATCTGGTGATATGATCAGTCTCCCCTTTTTTTTAATGTTCCGTGAATCCACTCTAGATTTTTGCTTTGTGGTTACCATGAGGCTTACATAAAACACCTCATAGATAAGACAGTCCATTTTATGCTGATAGCAGCATATCTTTGTTCACCCATAAAGGCTGCACCCTTTTACTCCTTTCCTTTTATATTTTGATGTCACAGTTTATTTCTTTTTATTTAACAAATTATAGTAGCTATAGCTATTTTAAATACTTTTTTCCTTTAACCCTTATACTATAGTTAAGTGGTTGACACACCATTTTAATACAGAGTTACATTTTCTAAGTCTCTTTGTTTTTGACCTTTACCAGAGTGTTGTGTACTTTCACATGCTTTTTGTTACTGAGTAGCATCTTTTTATTTAAGCTTGAACTTCTTGTAGCACTTCTTGCCAGGCCAGCCTAATGGTGATGAACTTTCTCAGCTTTTATTTGTCTGGGAAAGCCTTTATTTCTTCTTCATATCTGAAGGAGAAATTTGCTGAATACATTGACTGGCAATTTTTATATTTCAACCCTTTGAATATGTCATTCCACTCTCTCCTGGTCTGTAGTTTCTGCTGAGAAATCTGCTTACAGCCTGACTGGGGTTTCTTTGTAAGTTGCTTACTTTTTTCTGCATTTAAGATTCTTTATCATTGATTTTTGACAGTTTCATACAATAAGTCTTAGAGAAGGGCTTTTTGCATTGATATAATAGGGTGTTTTATTAGCTTCATGGACTTGTATGTCCAATTCCTTTTTCAAATTTGGGGAGTTTTCAGCTTTTCTTTCTTTAAATAAACTATTTGCCCCCTTCTCCCTTTTTTTTTTCCTTCTGGTACACCAGTTATTTTTATATCTCCCTTTCTGACTGGACCCAACAGCTCTCATAGGGTTTCTTCACTTTTTAAAAAATCTAAGTTCTCTACCCTCTTCTAACTGAATTCTTTCTATATTTCTATTCTTCCAGTTACTTATTCTGTCTTCCATCTGATCTGCCCTGTTACCTATGCTCTCTATTGCATTCTTCATCTCATTTATTGAATTTTCAGCTTGAGAATTTCCATTTGGTCCTCTTTCATAATTTTAATTTTTAGTAAATAACTCCTTCTCTTCATTAATTTTATTCCTAAGTTCAATAAGTTGTTTTTCTAAATTTTCTTGCAACTCATTGAATTTCTTCATGACAGCTATTTTCAATTCTTTATCAGTTAGATCACAGTATTCCATTGTCTTTGAGTTCAGTTGCTGGAGAATTATTAATTTGTTTTTGTGATACCATATTTCCTTGATTTTTCATAATGTGTGATATGAGCTTCTACTTTCTCATTTGATGTATGTAGCCTGACACCTTCCTTAATTAAGAATTTATGTTTACTTTGCTTCTCAAGATTCAACAGACTGGCAATTAGAACTCTTTCTTTATTTATTCCAGGAGGTGGCACTACAGCTCAAGTTTGTGGTTTCTCCTACAGGAGCCGTCTCTTCGGGATGCACTGGGGATTGCGCACACGGAGCTGGCATCAGAGTGGGAGGAGGCTTGGGCTAGCACCTCAGGCTCCGAAGATGCTTGAACTTCAACTGGGGCACTTTGTGGGTGTGCCCCCTGCTGAAATCTCAAAGTGGACCGCAGGAAATCTGTTCAGGAATATCAATGCCCGTTGATATTCCCGTGTGCCCCCTCCTCTTTCTTCTCCCCCCACCAGTCACAGAGGCCCCTCATCAGAAATCTGGGTGCTGCTGGAGAGAAACAGGTCCCTGCAGCTGCAACTCACGCTACTGGGCAGCTGAGTGGTCCCTCACTGCTTTCACCTTACCCCTCCTCAGCCAGGAGTGGTCGCCTCTGATGCTCCCCAAAACCCGGTCCTTGCAGTGTCACTCTGGAGCAGGGACACACTTGGAGGGCTTCTCCACCTCTTCGGCCTCAAAATTCATTTCTATCCCACTCTGATGGTGTGCCAGCTCCCACTGTCCAGGCAGCCTGGACCTCCACAAATTCTCTAAATTCTCTCTCGGCTGTGGGTATCTGCCCAGTTTTGCTCTCTACAGGTTTCCTTTTCCCTCTGATCATGGCAAGTGGGAGTGGGGCAGGCTCTCCAGCTCCCTTGTTTCTGCAGCCACCACAAAAGTCCTGTCTTCCCACTTTCAGATGCACAGATGAGTTGAAACCTCCTTGGCCTCCTGGTGTAATGTACAGAGGTACTTAGGTTTGGTTATGGATGTTTACTTAGCTGTAAATCAAAGGGGAGAGAAAAAATTAGTGACTCACTCTGCCATTATGCTGACATCACTATCAATCAGTTGTTATACACAAAGCTTAGCTGTAAAAATAGAGCTCAGAGAAAGAAATAGAACATTACCATCACCCCTACAATCCCACTATAATGCTCACCTCTATTCATTACCCTCAGAAGTAACCATTATTTCACTTCTATCACTATATATTAGTTTTTCTTATGTTGCTACATTTGTAATGTGATGATGATGTATCTATCATCTTGTATCTGGCATCTTTTGCTCAACATGTATTTGTCCATTTACCTGTTTATGGACTTTTGGGTAGTTTCCTACGGAGAGCTTCCAGTGGAGAGTTTCCAATGGAGAGCTAGGGCAAATAGTGACACTATGGACATTCTAATTCATGTCTTTTGGTGGATATTTACATGCATTTCTGTTGGGAAAGTACAAAGAAATTAACTTGATGGGTCATAGTGTATGTTTCAGTGAGCTGTTACAATAATATCACAAAACAGACACAAAACTCAGAAACAATGTTTCATTTCTAGTTCCTGTGACTGTGGATTGCCTGGAATGGGTTTAATTCAGTCTGTAAACTTGTGGATCAGCCAGGAGAGGTTTGTACCTATGTTTTGTGTCTTTAGAGGTTCAACATTGGAGAATTAGCTGCTAATTAGCTGCTTGTAAACTGTTGGTGGGAATGTAAAATGGGGCAGCCACTATGGAAAATACTATGGAGGTTGCTCAAAAAATTTAAAAAATACGATATG
Source organism: Eschrichtius robustus (assembly GCF_028021215.1). NCBI lineage: Eukaryota > Metazoa > Chordata > Mammalia > Artiodactyla > Eschrichtiidae > Eschrichtius > Eschrichtius robustus. The sequence continues at coordinate 31,158,792 of NC_090844.1, read as the reverse complement.
ATCCAGCAATCCCACTTCCATGCATGTAGCCAAAAGAACGGAAATCAGGATCTCCCATGAACATGCACACCCATGTTCTTTGCAGCATTATTCACAATCACTAGAGGCAGAAACAAACTAAACGTCCATCAGTGGATGAATAGATACAGAAAATGTAAAATAAGCACCGAATTTCATTCTTTTGCATGTGGATATCCAGTTTTCAAAACACCATTTGTTGAAGAGGTTTTCCTTTCCTCATTCTGTATTTTTGGCCTCCTTATCAAGATCAGGTGATATGTGTGGACTTATTTCTAGGCTATTTCTTCCATTCTATTGCTCTACAAGTCTATCTTTATGTCAGGACAATACTGTTTTAATTACTTTGTAACTTTGTAATACGTTTTGAAATCAGGAAATGTGAGGCCTCCAGAATTGTTTTTCTTTCTCAAGAACATTCTTGGCTATTCCTTTGTGGTTGCATACATATGTTAGGGTTGGGGTTTTTTTCTGTTTCTGTAAAAACTGCTATTGAAATTTTTGTAGAGATTGCATTGGATCTGTAGATTGCTTGGGTATTATAGACATTTTAGCAATATTAAGTCTTCCAATCATGAAAACAGGACATCTTTCCATTTGTGTCTTTTAAAAATCTCTACAACAATGTTTGTAGTTTTCAAAGTATAAGATTTTCACCTCCCTAGTTAAGTTCATTTCTATATATTTTATTCTCTTTGATGTATTAAAAATGAAACTATTTTCTTAATTTCCTTTTTAGATTGTTCTCTATGAATATATAGAAGTTCAGCTGATTTTTGTATATTGATTTCATATTGTGAAACTTTAGTCAATTCATTTATTATTTCTGACAGATTTGTGTGTGTGTGTGTGTGTGGAATCTGTAGGGTTTTCTATGTATAAGATCATGTCATCTGTGAGCAAAAATAATTTTGCTTCCTTATATCCTATTTGGATGCCTTTTATCTTTTTCTTAACTAGTTGCTCTGGCTTAGACTTCTGGTACTACGCTGAATAGAAGGGGCAAGTGGGGCAACTTTGCCTTGCTCTTGATCTTAGAGGAAATACTTTCAGTTTTATACCATTGACTATAATGTCATCAGTGAGCTTTTCACCAGTGCCTTTATTTTGTTGAGATAATTTCCTGAAATTCCTAATTTGCTGTGTCTTTTTATAATGAAATACGTGTTGAAGTTTGTCAAATTATTTTTCTGCATCAGTTCAGTTGATCATTTGATTTTTGTTCTTCATTCTCTTAATGTGGTATATCATGTTAGCTTATTTCATATATTAAACCATCCTTGCATCCCTGGGATAAATCCCACTTGGTCATGGTTTATGATATTTTTAATGTGCTGTTGAATTTGATTTGCTTGTATTTTGTTGAGGATTTCTGCATCTATATTCAATCAGGAATATTGACCTGTAGTTTTCTTTTCCTGTGAACAACACAGGTTTGAACTGCATGGGTCCACTTATACACAGATTTTTTTTCAGTAAATACATACAATACTAAACTATGTTGGTTGGTTGGTTGGTTGAATCTGCAGATGTAGAACCACAGAAGTGGAAGGCTGACTATGGGACCTGAACACATTTGTGCTTTGTTCCTATTCTCTTTCCCTGTTTTGTTCTTATTGCATGTTGCTTTTCACCTTTCCTTTTACTATGTAATATGCTGAGATTTCTAAGTACAGTTATGTTGGGTTCTTTGACTAAAAATCTATTTGCTGAATTTGAAAGTGCTCTGTAGAGTGTGGACTATCTGAACTATAAACAAATAAAGATATACTAGCATAAAATTCACAGAATTGTGACAATGTGTAACTAGTTTGTAGAAATCCTCTTCTGGAAACTCATGTTCCTTGTTAAACCCAAGAGTAAAAGAAAAAAAAAGAAAAAAAAAAAAAAAGCAGTGCTTTTTTAATCTCTTCTCTTAAGAAAGGCTGCCCATCATAATGATCTTAAGATCATGATTCTTGAACCAGACTGCTTAGGCTGAAATCCTGTCATTCCACTTACTAACTGTGAGATTGGACAATTACTTAAATTCTACATGTCTTACATTTATCATAAGGAAAATAAGGATAACATATATACCTTTTAGCATGTGTGCAAGAATGGAATGGGTTAACATTTGTAAATTGTTTAGTAAAATGCTATTTAAGTGTTTGATAATGAAAATGTTGATAATTATTTGGTGTGCGTGGCATTCTTTCAAAGACAAATTAGGGAAATGTAGCTATTAAGGAAAACATATTTACCCTAAATACCTTGCACTTCTTTTTGGTTAAAGCTTGCAACAACAAAAAAGTGGCTCAGACTCTCACTGGAATATTAATATATTTGTAATTACTGTAGCATTGCAGTGATGTGCCCTTTTTCATTCTTGACATTAGGTATTTGCTCCTTTCTTTTTTCTTTATTAGTCTTATTAGGGGCTTAGAATTTTTGTTTTCAAATATAGGTATATACTTTTCTATTCCACTAATGTCTTCACTTATTTACTTCCTCTTACATTATTTTCTTCCTTTTATATTCTTTGAGCTTAATGTGGTGTTTATTTTTCCAAAATCATGAGATGGAAGCATAGCCTTTCTTTTAAATGATCTATGCCTTGTAGACTATATAGTTTCCTCTAAGTATGCCATTAGCTGTGTCCCAGACATTTTATGTCCTTTTAAACCATTATTCAAGTCAAAAATAGTTTCTAGTCTCCATTTTGTTAGGGTTTTTTTGACCTGTGAGTTATGTAAAAATATGTTTCTTCATTTTCAAACGTATGGGGATTTTTCAGTTAATTCTTGTGATTTGTTTCTATCTTAATTTGTCTTGGTTAAAAAATATTTTCTGTATGATTTAATCTTATGAAACTTTTGAGACTTGTTTATGAACCTGCACGTATATGGTCAATTTTTGTAAATGTTCCAGTGTACTTGAATATAATATGTATCTTGAAATTGTTGAGTTTGATATCCTCTGTTTCTTAAACAGATCAAGTTCATTAATTCTGTTTTTTTAATTGCACATATATTCAGTGATTTTTGGCTAGCTTGTTTCATCTCCATCAATTTTGCTTTACACATTTTGAGGTTATGTTTTTGAATGTATAGAAATTTTAAATCGGCATATCTTCCTGGTAACTTGAATGCTTTATGTTATAAAGTACTCCTCTTTTATCACTGTGATGATTAGTTTTATGTCAACTTGCATAGGCTATAGTACCCACTTCTTCAATTAAACACTAATTTAGGTTGCAGTGAAGGTATTTTGTAGGTATGGCTAACATCTACAGTTAGCTTTGAGTAAAGGAGATTAAGCCTGATAACTTGAGTGGGCCTTATCCAATCAGTTGAAAGGTCTTAAGAGCAAAAACATAGGAGAAATTCTGCCTGTGAACTGCAACATGAGATTCTGTCAGAGATTTTCCAGTTTTCTGCCTCTCCCTCTGGATTTCAGACTTCCTAGTGCCCACAATCATATCAAATAAACCCATACCCTGATATGTATCTATCTATCTGTAATCTAGTCTTATCTATCTGAAGTATCTCCTACTTACTGGTTCTGTTTCTCTGGAGAATCCTGAGTGATACAGTATCTAATGATACTTTTTGCCTTAAAGTCTACACTAAATATTTACATAGCTATGCTACTTAATTTTATTTGTTTTCTGTGCCGTATATTTTTATCATTTTACTGTTCAACCTTTCTGCATCCTTATATTTTGGATTTTTATATTTTAAATAACATATAAATATGATGTTTTTAAAAGCCCAGTCTGACAATCTTTGTAGTTTTAAATTGGAATGCTTAGTCAAGTTACATATAATGTATTTATTGATATACATGATTTTAAATCTACCATTGAACTATTTTCTTTGTGATAGCTCTGTTTAGCATCCTTTCTTTCTCTTTTTATGTCTTCTCTTGTATTGATTAAGATTTACTTATTAATCAGTTTTTCCATCTATTGGCTTATTGCTTATAATTGTAACAGCATTTATCTACTGATTACCCTAAAGATTATAGCAAACATCTGTAACTTTTCAAAACCCTTATAAATTAGTTCTCATTTATCATTCCAGAAAATGCAAGAATTTTAATAACATTTATATCTGTTCTCATATTCATGCTATTGTTGTGATATATTTTAATTCTATCTATCATGTATCTATCTAAATAAATAAGTAAAATTTTGCTGGTATTTTTGGCTTCCATATGGATAGGCCAACATCATATTTTTTGTTTTCTCTCTTGGGTCTGATTTCAGCAGTTTTAGCCTCATGAACCGTTCATTTTTATTTATATTTTTATCTGTTATTGAATTATAGTCAGTTTACAATGCTGTATTAATTTCTTCTGTACAGCAAAGTGATTCAGTTTTATATATATATATATATATATATATATATATATATATATATATATATATATACACACATTTTTAATATTCTTTTCCATTATGGTTTATCATAGGATATTGAATATAGTTCTCTGTGCTACACAGTAGGACCTTGTTGTTTATCCATTCTACATATAATAGCTTACATCTGCTAATCCCAACCTCCCACTCCATCCCTCCCCCAACCCACTCTCCCCTGGCAACCACAAATCTGTTCTCTACGTCCGTGAGTCTGTTTCTGTTTTGTAGATAGGTTCATTTGTGTCATATTTTAGATTCCACACATAAGTGATATCATATAGTATTTTTCTTTCTCTTTCTGACTTCACTTAGTATGATAATCTCTAGTTGCATCCATGTTGCTGCAAGTGGCATTATTTTGTTCTTTTTTATGGATGAGTAGTATTCCATTATATATGTACCACATATTCTTTATCCATTCCTCTGTCAATGGACATTTAAGTTGTTTCCATGTCTTGGCTATTGTGAATAGTGCTTCTATGAACATAGGGGTGCATGTATCTTTTTGAATTAGAGTTTTGTCTGGATATATGCCCAGAAGTGGGATTACTGAATCATATGGTAATTCTATATTTAGTCTTCTGAGGAACCTCCATACTGTTTTCCACAGTAGCTGTACCAACTTACATTCCCACCAACAGTGTAGGAGGATGAGTAATTCACTTTAAAGAAGCGTCGCCATTGTGTTCTCTTGGCTGTGTAATTTTAGTTCCAGTTTTCTTTATCTTTACTGTAAAGAGAAACTACTCTTGCAAAACTACATCTTTAAAACAAAAAAGCCATGATGTAATAGGGAAGAATGGTGTGAAAACCATTCTATAATGTAGTCATTCCAATGTAATGTACCATTGAAATGTATTTTAAGTACTAACAAGCTGGATGGCAACACTGCATTGTCTTTTAATATACTGAACACTAACTCCTTTTTTTTCCTTTTGACCGTCATAAGGAACAACATGGCTTCTTCTCTTGCTTCAGCTTCTTGTATGAGATTATAAGATCACATGATGCCTGTAAGTGACCACAGACCTGCAGAAACCCTGAAAACCTTTACCAAATTGCAGTCTTAATTGCATTTTGAAAGAACCATTTTCAAGGTGTTTTATCGTTTCTTTCAACTATGAACATATTCCAGAGTCTCCAAATGTGGACTGTTTCCTTATCAGTCCCTTAGAGATCAGATAAAGTAGAGATGCAGGAAAATCTTCCTTAAAAATGACTCATTAGGAATACGAAGAAGAAGAAAGAACAGTATCATTGTGAATGCACATAAAAGACTGGGTAAGAAAAATGGAGCTAGGGGGTGAAGAGATGCTATGTTTCTAAATTCTTCATGTGCTTGCTTTTTTCTTTTTTCTTTTTTTTTCTATTTCAGACGCACTGACTCTGGGTACCAGAGATTTTCTTTCATGGCTACTGAAACAAGACACTAATATGTTCAAAGAACCCTGGGGGTTTAAAGAAAGCCAGTGACTGTAATAACTAAATGATGGTTTAGGACGTTAGCCATGATTAAATTCATTATTTTAATTCAAAGGTTCAAAAGTTCCCATAAAATAAAAATGTTCTTTCTGGTCACCTATTTTCATGGTTTTTGTTGTTTCAGGCCCTTCCTGACAGGGTAGGTGTTCCAAGTAATAAATGTTTGCCAGGAGTATAAATTTTCAGTTTCTTCATATAATGAGAAGTGAGGCTTTTGTGGTTTTAATTTCCATCAGATTACAAGAAAAGAAAGTAGAAAATGAAACTATTCTAAAAGTGGAAGTCATTTCTTGCTGCCTATGAGGTGAGTTGTGGTCATTGGCTATGGCAACCTCTGTAATAAATAGATGATCTGAAACTACTCAAGAGACTGAGAAGTACCAGAGGAGCAGGCTATAAGAATGGCACCTGACAAATCATCTCCTGTGGAAAATTCTTGGAAGATCTTTGAAGAATACCACATAGATGAAGATGTGGGCTTTGCTCTGCCCAATCCACTGGTAAGCGAGGGCACTAAAATCTGGGCAAAAATATTTTCTTATCATGATTTACCTGGACAAGTTAACTTCTATTGAAAAAACGTGGTTCAGTAATTTCTACTGAACAAGTGGATAAAGCAGTACCAAAATTGGAGGCAGAGTTTGAATAAAGGGGTCTCAACTTCCTTAAAATTTTCTACCTAGAAACTTAGCCTTAGAGGCACTTCTTACTTATCTCACACAGGCACAGAGTGTGATGGGATAAGGAGACTACAGAAGTATTTTGGTTTAATGCAATTGCATTTCAGAGGGTATTTTGAAAAAAAAAATAAAGTAATAAATGACCCATGAGTCAAAGAACCCCCTTTCGCAGCTGATATACCTTAGATTGTACAAAGTATGTGTTCCTGCTTTGATAATGTTTTTGAGGTGGGGCACCAAGCAACTTTGTGTTGTATTAATATTGCTCGGTGTTTACTGAGCCTAAGATTCAGGCTTAGAGAGAATTAGAGCTACCTTTTTATTTCCACAAGTTTTGCCTACAAAGGGCAAGGCATTAGAGTGAATGTGTGCCTTAAAACTACATTTTCCTAAGTTATCTTCCCAAGAGCGTCATGAAAAGCATCTTATCATTAATATTGTAATCATCAAACACTTACATCGCGTTTTTTAAGCAAATTTACAAATGTTAACTTACTCCATCTTTACAATCATCCTGAAAGGTATGTATATTATTAATCTTGTTTCCCTGATGAGAAATGTAGAATGCAGAATTTAAGTAATTATCCAAACTCACACAGCTAGTAATAGCAGAGATAGGATGTGAGCCTAATCAGTCTGGTTCCAGAGTCTGTGATTTCTTTTTTTTTTTTTAATATCTTTATTGGAGTATAATTGCTTTACAATGGTGTGTTAGTTGCTGCTGTATAACAAAGTGAATCAGCTATGCATATACATATATCCCCATATCTCCTCCCTCTTGCGTCTCCCTCCCACCCTCCCTATCCCACCCCTCTAGGTGGTCACAGGTGACCTCCCTGTGCTATGCAGCTGCTTCCCACTAGCTATCTAGTTTACATTTGGTAGTGTATATATATCCATGCCACTCTCTCACTTCCTCCCAGCTTACCCTTCCCCCTCCCCGTCCTCAAGTCCATTCTCTAGTAGGTCTGCGTCTTTATTCCTGTCCTGCCCCTAGGTTCCTCAGAACCTTTTTTTTTTTTTTTTTTTTTAGATTCCATATATATGTGTTAGCATATGGTATTTGTTTTTCTCTTTCTGACTTACTTCGCTCTGTATGACAGCAGAGTCTGTGCTCTTAAAACCGTCATCAGTTATGCTACACAGCCTCACTCAAGAGAAGGAGAGATCACAAGGCATTTTTTGGTTGGTTTTTTTCCCTACTCTTGGGTTTAACAAGGTACATGAGATTCCAGGAGAGGATTTCTAGGAACCAGTTACATGTTGTGACAATGCTGTATACCAGAATGTCTCATTTGTTTGTGGCTCAAATGGATAAGAGTGCACACTCTAGAGAGAACCTTTAAAGGCAGCGTATATATAATTTAGTCAGAGGTTCCAATCTAACTGTACTTAGAAATCACATCCTGTAACTACCTTGGGTAATTCAGGCAAATCTCAAACAATTTTTTTTCCCAATCTAATCTTCCTCTTCACATAATTAAGTTAATTGAAGAAAATGAAGTATGTTTTAATTTTTTTGCTAAAAGCACTGGTTTACTTTATATTTGCAAATCAATAATATTCAGACTTACTTCCCCTTCATACAAGCACACAAATGCCAAAGTGCCAGGATTGGATGTTTCAAGGATGTATTTATCAATGGTACCAAAAAAAAAAACTTTTTCAGAAACTGCAAAGCCTCATATCAAATTTATTCTTTTTTTTTTTTCCTAAAAAGTTGGTTCTTTTAGAAAATAAAAAAATCACAGTAATTATGTAGACCTCTAAAACAGATTCCAAGGGTTAAAGCAAAACCTGAAACCTAAAGTAAAACAAAACTCTTCCTGAGCTCCTTAAAAAATAATGCTGCTACTTGAGATGCTTAGGAAGTTAGATTCAATATCCTGAAACAGGATGAAAAAAAAAAAAGGTTACTTTTATTTCCTCACTGAAGATCTTTCCTGGACATTATGTATTCAAAAATGCCTATTTCATCTCTTATAATCTATCAGCTTCCTATTCTAAAGGAAAATAATATGTCTTCTGATTCCATGTAGATGCAAAATACATTCTCTAATCTAGCAGGAGTTGAATGGCCCTCTGTGTTACTCTTTATTAATTTATTTTCTATCATTTAGGCATCCTCTGAACCAGAAGGATATTACTGATTGAATTTTACATGTGTTGAAAGTTCTGTCCAATAAGACACTAATCTTGACACATAATAGAGTGTCTCTGTTATTTTGGGGAAATAGCAATAATCAAAAAGTCGGGCATGCTACACAGTGAAATACACAACAAAGAAAATGTATATGTATTACTAAAAACACCAGAAGACAGTATTTGTATGGTTAGGGAGAAAAATTCAGAGCAAACAAGAAAGGTGACTATCTAGTGAATATACTGCCTGGATCTTTCATTCCTAAAACTCTGCCCTGACAGGTTAAGTCTGGCCAATTATCTGCAGCCCCTGAACATGTTTGAAGTTTATGTTACATTTGTCTTCATGTTTTATTGCTTCTTTATAATATTAACTTGTTTTTTTTTTTAATTATTTATTTTTTTATTTTTTATTTATGGCTGTGTTGTGTCTTCATTTCTGTGCGAGGGCTTTCTCTAGTTGCGGCAAGCGGGGGCCACTCTTCATCGCGGTGCGCGGGCCGCTCACTATCGCGGCCTCTCTTGTTGCGGAGCACAGGCTCCAGACGCGCAGGCTCAGTAGTTGTGGCTCACGGGCCTAGTTGCTCCGCGGCATGTGGGGTCTTCCCAGACCAGGGCTCGAACCTGGGTCCCCTGCATTGGCAGGCAGAGTCTCAACCACTGTGCCACCAGGGAAGCCCTATTAACTTGGTTTTGAAGCTTAAAGCCTCACTCACCTTGGTTTCAGGTAAACTCTTGATGTGTCCTCCGTCCCCATAGTTCAGTATTGATGCTACGAAGAGCATGTCTGGAAGCAGCTTAATGAAGAAGGCCTAGGGGAGTTGTTCAGGGATCTGAATCTCATTTCAGGGTGTGGCCTAGGCCTTTGGTTTTTATGTTTTCCTTTGAGATGTGATTATAAATATAAGATCCAGGGAGACACGTGTTAAAAAACAAAACCCAACTGAGTAAATTGTAAAGATGTCATTGGCTTCCTTCAGGGATTCATGAATCAGGCAGCATCTCAACCAGCAGAAAGAAAGGGGGTCTCAGGAGCTGTACAAAAATGAAAGACTTCTCTAGGCAGAGGAGAGCAGGAACAAGGAAGTTATACCAGCAAAAAGTGGATTGGAGTGTCAAGGTCAAGTTCCTTTAGGGAATGGCAGCGGCCTATGTGCAGATGACCTCACTACTGGTCGGCCAGGTAATTCTGGATTGACTGTTTTAGGATTCCATTTTGGGAGAGGCAGAAACTGTAATAAGTATTGTCTTGAGTTGGTGACATGGGACTTAAGTTACTCCATTTTGGGCCTGTTGTCTTGTTTTTAACACTCTTTTATTTGGATTTCATTTTTACTTACTGGGCAAAAAAATTAGCCTGTAGTACCAAAGGAAGCAATCAACATGTATCTATACAGCACCTCGTACATGTCCAGTACTGTGCTAAGAAAAATAGGATTAAAAGCATGATAAAATCCTTGCCATCAGGTAGTGAGATGTAAAAAGAGCAAGGTTTTTTAAAAGCTGGAAACCCTCATGTTTGAGTCACAATAAACTGTACGTACAAAACAAGTTACCAAAACTGCCCAACACTTGCTTTTCTTATTTATGACATGGAGATAACAATCAACTTTTGGGGCCATTATTATAATTAAATGAGAAATTACTGAGTAAAACTGCCTCGTCTCCTACTGACATTTAATAAATCTCATTTCTCTTCCATTCAAAAAACCTTAAAATCTAGCTGAGAAGAGAAAAAATAATAGCAGATAGCAATAAATTACTTAATGTGAAAAGGTATAATCCATAGGATTCCTCACTGGAGGTATAAGAATAGAATGGAATAGTCAGGAAGAGTTCAGTGAAACTTTTGAAGTGACCTTTGAAAAGGAAGTAGATGAGAGGAAGAAGAAGAGCACAGAGAAGGTCCTGTGCCCTGAGTGTGCAGATGACAGAGCATGGGCTGGTGTCACTCGACAGGTGAGAGAGTGTCAGCATTGCACAGCACTGAGAAGGAGGCAAGACGGACCGTCAGCGGAGGCAAAACTATTTTATAATACCTTCCACTAGTAAATCAAAGTCCTGTTTCTTCTTTTCAAGGAGGAGCTACCTCACCCTTATGATGCCTGGATTTCCATTGCTAAAAATCTGCCTGAACTGATTAAGAATGGCCAACTACGTGCAGAAGTTGAGAAGGTTTGAAAAAATATGACATGTTTTCTGTTTTAGCGTCTTCAAAGTGTTAACTTGGTTTTGCAGCTATCACAACGTGCATTTTGAGTTGGGCCAACCTCTCTGTTTATTCTCAGTTAACAACCTTCAGCATTGACGGCCTCCAAGGACACAAGTCACAGCGCCTTGCACATCTGGTTCTGGGGTATATCACCATGGCGTACGTGTGGGGTGAAGGTGATGGAGATGTCCGGAAGGTTTGGAGACTTTCTCATATTTCTTAGGCTAACACGACAGATTTATATCCAGTTTACAGTTAATGTAAACAATTCTAAAAGTATTGTAACTGCATTTTGTGAAGCTTGGGAAACAGAATGAGTACCTTGCACAGAGGAGTTGCCTAACGAATATTTGTGGGATGGATGGATGCATGAGCGAATGGCTGCGAATGGTTCACAGGGCATTAGAAAATCAAGATACAGCCTTTGTTTCCTCTCGCCCTCTACTGCTTTGCTCTGTCTATGCCCAGATTATGTCTGCATCGTCACAAATCTAAAACATAAGGATTTAACAAGTACTGGGATTAAGTTACGAAATGAGGAAGAGAAAATGACATTTGTTTGGTTTCACAGTGCCGTTAGGTATAACAGTTAATTTTTTGACAGCCAGAAAGCAGAAGAAAAGGTGAGACATTTCAAATGTGAACACTAAATATCGTGTTTTAATTAGGTCTTGCCAAGCAATATTGCTGTTCCTTACTGCAAGGTATCTGAGAAGCTAGGACTGCCCCCTATCCTGGTTTATGCAGATTGTGTCTTGGCAAACTGGAAGAAAAAGGATCCCAGTGGGTATGTAAACAGTGATTACAACAGGAATGAAAGGAGTGCACACTATTTGAATCAAGGGGAGTTAGTCATTGGTTTAATCTTTGGCAGCGGGGCTTTCTTTTCTGCTGTTAAGGTGTAAAATGCATATGCATGTGAGAGAGAGGTGTCTAATTAGCATACAGTGAAATGCACACATCTTAAGTGTTCAGTTTGATTAATTTGACTGGCTGTATAGGTGGCAATGTCTGGGCTTTCAAAGCAGCCTGCTTGAAACTAGGCACTTCCTAAGCACTGAGTGATGGAACCTGCTGCAATTAAGGGTCAGAGGCTCTCGGTGTGTATCTGCAGAGGAGTATTCTAGATGTGGGAATACCACAAAATGAAATGATTTGATCTAGAAAACTTTCTTACGAGCAACAACTAGTTTTGACTCTCCACGTGTGCTCCTTGCATATTTAATTTTTTATTTCACTTATAAAAGTCCTAAGTTAGGCGTTTGTGATGCCTACTTGATAAATATCAGAAAACATATTTTTTCTATATTTTATCTATTGTTTTTACCTTTGCAAGATCAGTGGTATTAAATGGAATAACAATAACTCAAAAGCATTTAAGTTTTACACTGGTTTCCTTTCTCTCTTCCAATTGATCCGCTGCTTCATGGCTGCTTTCCTAAGGCCCATGACTTATGAGTGAGTATTCGAGCTTTTTTATTCTAAGAATTATTTGTTATTCAGAGTAAACATAGGTGTATCAATACCCTCCAAATGCGTTCTTTTGAAACACCAGTTGATTTTAGGCAAAAAGTAATTCAAATAATTATTGAAAGAGCAAGTAGTTCTGGTCCTTAATTATATCTATGACTGTGATTAGACTGTGTCTGTTTGATGTTATAGCTATTAATATATATACTTGCATATGCAGATGATACCCCACTTAAGGATGGTTTGACTTAAGATTTTTTTGACTTTAATATGATGCAAAAGCAGTACACATTCACTAGAAACCGTACTTTTTTGAATTTTGATCTTTTTTTTTTTTTTTTTTTTTTTTTTATTTATTTATGGCTGTGTTGGGTCTTCGTTTCTGCGCGAGGGCTTCCTCTAGCTGCGGCAAGCGGGGGCCACTCTTCATCGCGGTGCGCGGGCCTCACACCACCGCGGCCTCTCTTGTTGCGGAGCACAGGCTCCAGACGCGCAGGCTCAGTAGCCGTGGCTCACGGGCCCAGCTGCTGTGCGGCATGTGGGATCCTCCCGGACCAGGTCTCAAACCCGTGTGCTCTGCATTGGCAGGCAGACTCTCAACCACTGCGCCACCAGGGAAGCCTGAATTTTGATCTTTTCCCGAGATAGATACGCAGTACATAGTCTCTTGTGATGCTGGGCAATGGTCAGGGCTCCCCAGCAGCCCCGCGATCACAAGGGTAAACAACTGATACAATTACAACCATTCTGCACCCAGACAACCATTCTGTTTTTCACTTTCATTATTAGCGTATTCAGTAAATTATGTGAGATATTCCACACTTTATTATAAAATAGGCTTTGTGTTAGATGACTTTGCCCAACTGTAGGCTAATGTAAGTGTGCTGAGCACATTTAAGGTGGGCTAGGCTAAGCTATGATGTTTGGTAGGTTAGGTGTACTAAATGAATTTTCAACTGAAAATATTTTCACCTTAAGATGGGTTTATTGAGATGTAACACCATCATAAGTTGAGGAAGATCTGTCAATAAATTTAATTAATATGCATATATACAAAATGCACATACACCTATGTATCTATGACTCAATGACCTCAGAGGCCAGAAATATAAATCTATTCTTTTTGACCCAATTCTTACTATTTTTGGCCTGTGTACTAAATAGAGGCTGAGAGCTAAGGAAACAAAAGTCAGTACCATCGGAATAAGCCTGCCCTGATGAACCTGGGCTAATGTGGAGGAAAGAAGATATATGAAAATTATGTAAATTACTATATGATTAAGAGAAGGATTAAGAAAGTAAAGTGCTAAGAGTTCTAACCGAACAAAAGGCATGAGGGAAGAATCCTTATAGCAAGTTATTGAAGCTGAGTCCTGAAGAGTGACTAGGCATCAGTTAGAAGAAGGAAAAGCTGAGCATGTTCACAGTGGAGAAAACAGCAAGAGTGAGGGCTTTGAAGGGACAAAAATCCTGGTGCATTTCAGAACCGAAAATTCTAGTGTCGCTGATAAATAATGAATGACGAAAGTAACAGTACAGGAAACGGATGAAAAAATAAACTTAAAAATACTATGTAGGACTTTTGGCTCTGATATGGGGTTTAAACAGTATCTTAAATGGGAAGTTATGGAAGGTTTTCGAATGGGAGAATGATATCAACAGTCCCATTTGACAGATGAGAACACTGAGGCTGAAACTGATGAAATAATCTTATTCAAGGTCACACAGCAAGTAAGGAAGTGGTCTGGATTGAGACCATAAATGTAACTGCCATGAAACTCAGAGATATACAGATACTGAGACCACGTTTGCATCAATGCAAAACTTCAGTGAAAAAGAAAATAGGGGGTCATCAGGGATCTGAATTTCCCAGTCAATTCCTTTGTTAGGCAGATAAATCACTGAGAAATTGAATCAGGCTCACAGATAAAAATATGGATATGAATACATTTATTTAAGCCAAAATTCTACTTTTAAAAACCATACCTCACAGATATGTCTATAAACATTGAGCTTATATATATATATATGTATGTGTGCATATATATACAGTAATACATGTGCATGTGAAAAATTGATGGGATAATAGAGAAAGAACTAGTCTTGAAGTTTTTAGTTTCAAGTTCTAGAAAGGAATTTCAAGTCTCAGCTTAATCTACTGTAAATTATATGACCTTAGACAATAGACCTAACACCACTACTCCTAACTACATAATGGATATGGTAAAACCTGCCATACTTACCTCACAAGATTATTTTGAAAATGTAGGATAAATAAAAAGACTTGAAAACTAATAAATATTCGACAAATATATCAATATTTTTGTTAAATTCTTTTTATTTTCTTTTCAGTGTTTATGTTTTATATTTTTCTAAATTCTTGACTTCCTGGATTACTTTTCTTAGGAACATGGACATCCTATTCTCGTTCCCTGGCGGGGACTGTGGTAAAGGGTTCTTCCTGGTCTCTCTGGTGGTGGAAACAGCAGCTGCTTCTGCAATCAAAGTATGTCAGTCCATCCTGGAAAATGTGTATCTTGATTCACATAAGCAGAGCAATCACTTAGTAGCTGAACTATATTCTGCATGAAATAACTTTATCCTGACTGAATAGAGCATTTGATGACTGAATTGGAAACTAGGGATCATCTGGAAGAAATAAATATTTTATTTGTTTTTGTGTATTACCTAAAAGATAAAATGTAGGAGCCATATATTTAGAATAAAATTTGAAACCCCAGTAAGAGAGAAGTATTTTCAATGCAACTTGGCATTGGAACTCTATCACACAGTGACATAAATATAATGGTTTTGTCCCTCAGAAATAGAAATATATAGAATTATATAAACTTATCTCTAAGTGATAAGTGAATAAAGACAAATCCAAGCTTAATTAAATATATGGAAATTAGTCAAACAATCAGAGGGTACTCAGCCCAAGAAAGAAATGGAAATATGAAATTTAATTGAGGGATTAAGATTTAGGAGAATTTTATTCTATGCCAATATTTAGTGTTAGGAAATCTTAAGTATTTGTTTTCTTTCTTTTTTTTTTTTAAAGGTGATCCCCATTATATTTAATGCAATACAACGTGAAGACCCAGATACTTTGCAAAGGGCATTGCTTGATATAACTTCTTGTCTGCACAAAGCCCTTGCAATGTTTCACCAAATTCATGGCAAGTATTGTATGCCTTACAACATGCCAGGCCACTGTCAAATGTTTCTAGTTATCTAAGATGTGAGTTGTAGAGAAAACAGAAGCAAAACCAACTCTCACGTAGTGGGTGTGTTTGCGCTTTATTTTATCTCACTAAATCATTATACTTTCCATATGGCAGGTTTTATTATGTCCATTTTACATATAAGGGAATCTAAATTTGGAGGGATAAGATAAATGACCCAAGATTACATAAGTAGTAAATAGTGAAGCCAGAATTCCAAGCTAGGGCTATTTACCTCTAAGGAACATCCTTGTCTCCCACTAAAAACCGTGGAGAAACTTACCAGAAGTACAGGATGTTTTAAGTTCTGAAAAACTTAGCTTTTGCTTGATAGGAACCGTCTGCGAATTCTGCTCTTTCACAAGCTAACTAAAAAAGGAAAAAATAAGAAAAATAGAAAAGCCATTGAGCTCGAAAGTTATTGCAAATTAACAGCTAAAAACCAACAATAACCAAAAGAGTACAGAAACAAGGATTTGCAAAAGGAAATGTGCCCTACTGGGTTGCTCCAACAAATATGTGACTGTGTATCACTGAGCTTTGGCAAGAAGATTGACCTTCAAACCAAAGACATTAGCAACCTTTGGGGAGGGACACCCGTGGTCCACTGGGGCTCCTGGAGGTTTTGTTTTCAGTTTTCTTTTTGTTTCGGCTTGTTGTTTTCTTTATGTAAGTAATTTATCTGTTGTATCAGTAAACACATGAAGTAGTCTTAAGTAAATATTGGCAGCTTAATGGGTCTCCTGAAGATGAGTGGTGGGCGGGCCCAGGCTCTTTGTCACAAGCTGTGTGTTAGCCCCAAGGTAGACCCCGTTCAGTGGACACAGGTGATGAGAATGGGCAGGTGAGGGAGAGCTTGTCCTCAGGGAATTTCTCTGCACAGGCTGACCTAACGCCTTTCTCATATCCTATGCTGAAATCCATGATCAGTTGTTTATAACACCTTGATTTTTCCCAATCTAGCTGATGCTACTTAATTAAACATATCTCATCTTTTTTTCAGAATATGTGGACCCAGACCTATTTTTCAATGTTCTTCGCATATACTTATCTGGGTATGTAGCCTTATGCTTGAATCTGTTTTCTCTTAGACAATTAACATAAAGAAGACAACGTTTCCACTGATGGTCCCTACTATCAATCCAGTTTCAGAAACAATTTGTATCCTAACATACACATTGTAAGAAACAATAGACTATTCGCTGGGTTATTACTTGGCCAGGCATACGCTGGAATATGGACCCGAAAGCTAGTCATTTTAAGGAGAGTGGAATAATCTTTGGTAGTGCAAAGGTAAGGTTTCACGCATAGAATACTTATGCCAGATTTGCTCAGAACCGTATTTTTTATTATTCTCATGCATGAACATGAGTAGAAGGGAGAATGTGGAAGAAGTATAATGAATTCTATCTCATTTCGCCTTCCATTCATCCTCTATTGCAAGATTTGACATATGAAAATTTGGCAATTCATAAAATAACAATTATTCTTTCCTTCCTGGTTTAGCTGGAAAGGCAACCCTTTGCTGTCAGAGGGTCTGCTGTATGAAGGTGTCTGGGACACCCCAAAGAAGTTTGCCGGGGGCAGTGCAGCCCAAAGCAGCATCTTTCAGTGCTTTGATATTCTGCTGGGCATTCAGCATACTGTTGGTGGAGGTGAGTGGCAAATGACAAATAATCATCATCTCTTATGCTAATAGAATAGTATCTAAAAAGTACTTTCCCATCAGCATCTTATCTGAGCTTATCTGATGCTTTTAGGAGAATAGTAGAGACTTTATTGCAATTATCCCATTTCACAGATGAAGAAGCAGAAACTTAAAGAGCATAATAGACAGGCTCCCTGTTAACCAGCTAGAAAGCAGTGAAGCCAGAACTTAGACCAAGTTCAACACTGTCGTGATCTTGACCTTTGAACATGTCTATGAGGTCTGATTGACTGTGGTGAAGGCAATATCACATGTTCTGAAAATGTAAGACCAGATTCAGAAAAAGAAAGTCTCCTGCAGATGAGATAAGACCATGAGTTGAAACTGGGGAGTGGAGAGGCTTGACACTGTCTAGTTCTGCCATCCTACTGCCTTGGGGGTCCCGGGGCAATGCCTGCACCAAAGTTTAAAGATGAGTCACACTCATTATATTCCTTCTAGAGGATTAAGGGGGCTTAGTGGAAGAAGCTCCAAGAAGAACTTCTTTCTACTTTTCTTTGTCTTCCTAAACTTCTATTGAATAGTCAAAGGGGAAGGCTTTGGGCTGCATGATAATAAGCTTTTTCCTGAGCTCATTCGCTTATTTAAAAATGATCCCTTATATTCTCGTGGATTCAGCATCATGATCTGTCAGGTATAGTACATATACTCTGTCCTTCTTAGAAGGATCAAATCCAGTAGGAAAGTGAGAAAGGAAGCAAAACAAAAATATGAGTTTAGTTCATGTGGTTTTCAGAATTAAGTATATTTTACAATAATTACCATTACTAGTAGCAAGCCTAGTAATATGCTAACAAGATGGTCGTAAATTCATGGCCACCCACTCGGACCTCACTCTGCCCTTCTTCCCTGGATTGGAGAATGCTTTGACCTCCTTACTAATCCGTCTTTGTCTTTAGTTCCTTCAGACTCTGCTGCTAAATTCCTCCAGGAAATGAGAACATATATGCCATCAGCTCACCAGAACTTTCTTCGCTCGTTAGAGTCAGGCCCCTCGGTCCGTAAGTTTGTCCTTTCAAAAGGTGATGCCACCCTGCAGGAAATTTATAATGAATGTGTGCAAGCCATGGTCTCTCTGAGAAACTACCATTTGCAAATAGTAGTTAAGTACATTGTGATTCCTGCAAGCCGGCCATCCAAGAAAAAACAAACCTCGAAAGAGCCTTCAGAACCAAAAAGTAAAGGAACTGGAGGCACCGATATCATGGGTTTTCTAAGGACTGTAAGAAGTACAACTGTGAATTCCCTGTTGAAGGAAGATTAAGGTCTTCCAAGAAAGTGCTTGTATTGCTACCACATGTGGTAATGTCACTGCCCATTATATCAGAAATAGCATTAACATTCATAACTTGAGGAGAGGAAAATAAAACTAATGTCCATAAAAAAAACCCTGCACATGGATGTTTATAGCAGCTTGATTCATAACTGCCAAAACTTGGAAGCATGAAATAAACCGAGGTACACATCCTTACGGTAGAATATTATTCAGGGCTAAAAAGAAATGAGTGATCAAGCCATGAAAAGACCTGCAGAAACATGACATGCATGTTATTAAGTGAAAGATGTCACTCTGAAAAGGCTACAGACTGCGTGATTCCAACTATGTGACATTCTGGAAAAAGGTAAAACCGTGGAGGCAGGAAAAAGATCAGTGATTGCCAGGGGTTAGGGCAGAGGGTGCGATGAACAGGAGAAGCACAGAGGATGTTTAGGGCAGTGAAACTATTCTGTATGATAGTATAATGGTGGATACATGCCATACATTTCCCAAAACCCCATAGAATGTACACCACCAGAAGTGGACCTTAATGTAAATTGTGAACTTTGGATGCTCATAATGTGTCAATGTAGGTTTATCAGTTGTAACAAGGGTACCATTCTGGTGTGCAGAGCTGTGTGTGTGTTGGGTAGAAGATACAGGGGGACTCTGTATTTTCTGTTCAATTTTGCTATGGACCTAAAACTGCTCTAAAAAAATAAAGTCTGTTAAAAAGAAAACTGCTCTGCGGCCTTCAGTAATTCACTTACCTCTCTCGTCTGTTTTCACACGTCTAAAAATAATCAGAGATAAATAGATTAAGATGCTTTCCAACTATGATTCAATCCTGTATGTGATCTGCAAACTCATCCAGAAAAAAATCAGTTGATAGGCTACGTTAACCTATGGAGATTTTAAACAACATGTGTTCAAAAGTAGAATAGCTCTTCTATTTCTTCCAGATCATAAAGACAATGATTTTGATGTAACAATCATTTTATATATCTATAATTTTTCAAAGTTTACAACGGGTTTTCCCTCAATGGCATTTGTTTCCTGTCTATAACGCTGTCAGTAAGTCAGAACAGGAATTATGTTTCTTATTTTTTGCTGGTGGTTTTCTAACGTGGTGGAGGCACGGTGAATGAGTAAAGGGCAACACCAGGAAAACTTGTCCTTTGAAGAGAGTGTCGTTTGAAGAGTACACATAACAGGCTGTCTAATTCTCCAAGGACAGTCAAAGCCTCATGGACCCTGGGAAGATCTCCAATGATCATGCCAAAACAACCACTTCCCACCCATATCTATTAGAGACCCACTTGTTTAGGCCATTACCCAAACCACCTGAAGGTAGGGAATTCTCTCTCAACTCTGTCCCCACAGATTTTTTATTCTCTTTTAGTACATGTCGCTTTTCTCTTATGTAATGATCATGGCTGTGTGTATGTGTGTGTGTGTGTGTGTGTGTGTGTGTGTGTGTGTGTGTCTTATTTCACTTGCTAATTTGTCAGTTCCCTGTAGAAAAGATCCATGGCTTTCTCATTTTTACATTACAGCACTTAGCAGTGTACTTAAAATATCATCTGTTAAGAGAAGAAATACATTTGACCCTTGAACAACTTGGGGTTTAGGGACACCAACCTTCTCCACAGTGAAAAATCCGCATATAAATTTTGATCAGGCCTCCGTATATGTGGTTCCTCAGTATTTGAAATTTGCATCCTGGGATTCAACCCTAACCCTAACCCTAATCCTAACCCTAACTGCGGAACACTGCAGCACTGCAGTATTTAATATGGAAAAAAATCCACGTGTAAGTGGACCCATGCAGTCCAAACCCATGTTGTTCAAGGATCATTTGTAGATGAATACTGCGTTGACTCAAGTACTGTTTCATTAACCAGGTTAGACCTAACCCTGTAAGCACCAGAATCTCTGCTCTAATGACTCATTTGTTCAATAACCATTTAATAAGCAAACCTAGGATGCTACCTCCTGAGCTAGATAGTAGGAAGATTAAGGGCACCAACCCTACCTTCAAGGAGCTCACTAGTGGAGAAATGGACAAATGGATTGTTTCAGCACAATGAAATAAGGGCTATATAAACATAAGCAGACAGTTTAGAAGTATAGAGTCCCCAACCCAGACTAGAGGGCAGCAGAGGGGGTGGGGCTTTCCACGGACAAAACAGGGAAGGGGAGGGTACTGAACAAAGTACGCGGTAAGAATAGATTTTCCTAGATGAGGCAATACATGAGATGAGTTTTAAAGGGTGATTAGTGTACAATATGCAAACCAAAGGCTAGAAAATTCCAGGAAGAGAAAGAAGGGTGTTCAAAGACTAGCAGCATAACAAGGTCTATTGAGGAAGTACACACAGCTCAATATGGCTGAAACATTAAAGAATAAAAAGGGCCATGCAATAAAGGAGTTTCAATTTATCCTGAAAACAGAGGGAACGTTTTTAAGCAGAGAAATGACTTTATTATATTCATATATTTGAATCATATTTAAATGAAGCATTGCCCATTGTAAAGAAATATGCATTGAAATGACTCTGGTAGTATTTGGGGAAAAAAGAGTAGGGGTGGGATAAAATGGGGAGTGATAATGAAGGCAGGGGGATGAGTTTGGAGGTTGTAAAAGGAATCCAAGCCTGCAACGATGGGAAAGTATCATGGGCTTAGATTTGAGGCAAAGAGATCAGTTAAGGATTGGAATATATACTCTTCCAATAGTAAATGGTGAGGAATTGAAAACAATGGCAGTGGCATTGGAGATCATGGAAATATAAGAAATATCATGGCAGTAGGAGTGGCAAGACTGGTGTTCTGTTGGATGTGATAAGGGATGACCTTTAGGTCTCTAATGATCAGCTACGTCAACAGAGTTACTAGGACCAGCCCATGCTGTCAGGTAGGGTCTTGCGTGCAGAAGGGCCCACACTTGGCTTCATACTCTACTGTCACTGTCTTGAAATTCTGAATAAGTTTGAACAAGGGTCCTTACATTTTTATTCTTCTCTGCGCCCCACAAATTATATTGCCAGTTCCGAAAGATACCATTCACCAAGACATGGCATCGATGGGGGAGATGAGCTTGGTTCTTACTATCAGAGAATAAGTAATAAGTAAACCTTGGATTTGTTGCTTGGCAGTGGGGTCTCTGCTCAAGAGCTTGAACTAGTTGCTGGAGGTTTTGTAAGCATTTGCCCTGGTCTTAATGGAAGGTGTCTAGTCTATGACTGACGTGTTAAGGTATTTCTTATGACGCCTCTGCAGAGCAGTTGAGTAAGGATGTCTAGTAGATGGTAGGAGAGACCCAACTACAAACAAAATGTTGGGAACCCTTAGCCTAGAGATGATGGCTAAAGTCTTTGAACAGAGGCAATCACCCAGCGAGAGGGAAGTCAGGACCTGAACTAGGGAGGGCACAAATGGTAAACTGTAACCAGAACAATGAGAGAGAAAAACCAAAGAAGGGAAGCCATGCCTCTAGTGGTTAAAAGTGATGACTTTCAAGTCAAATGGCCCCAGCCCTGACTCTACCACTTATAAAAAGTATGACCATGGGCTCTTACTTAACTTTCCCAAGCTGCGGTTCCCTCAGTTGAATGTTGGGGATAATAATAGCACCTGACTCACAGGGCTGTTGTGAACGTTAAGCAAGTTGCTCCATAGAAGATGCTTACCGTAGGACTTGGCACAGAGGAAAAAATCAGTGAGTGTTAACTATCAGTTTTTTCTTATTAGTTTTAAGTATAGTCCAACCAGAAGGAATACGTGTCATAGGAAAGGTCAAAAAGAGAAGAGAGTTTAAAAAAAAAAAAAGCAGAATGCCAGATGCTTGAACAATTAGAAAGGACTAGAAATTCCCACTGAATTTATGAACAAAGGTGTAATTAATGAGCTGTACCAGATTAACCTCAGTGTACCAGTTCTGTCTGGGCTGATTGCTTTTGACAATTCAGATTTGGGACTTTATCAATTTGAAACTAAAACTAAGTATATCTGAAATCACACACAGAAAAATTTCCATTGTGAATGTTTTTCTTCCTTTTTTGAATACTTCTTGGTACATTTCCAAAAGACCCTAATGCCCAGTTTAAGAGACGGGGAACCTTCGTTGTATACTGAAACTACAATAATTCATGGGAAAGCTGATTATAGAACCCAGGACTCTGAAACGACAAACCTTACTATTAGGAGAGGAAGTTCTTGGGCACAATTATGTTTAACCAACTTCCTCTTGGTAAATAAGAAAGATGCCAAGCAAAGCTTCATGAGGCCACTGTGTTCACTACTTCAGAATATGTCTCTGGGACTAGGGCTACAATGGTGTAACAGAGAACAGCACAAACTTCTACCTGGCATCAAGATCCCAAATCTAAAAATGAGTTGCTGAGAGAGATCATTCATTTAACCAGCATTTATTGAACTTCAGACACTGAACTTGCTGATAAAGGAAAATACAAAGTTGCATTAAATATGGGTTCATCAAGGAACTTACAATCTAATAGAAAAGATTAGAGGGGCTTCCCTGGTGGCACAGTGGTTAAGAGTCTGCCAGCCAGTGCAGGGGACATGGGTTTGAGCCCTGGTCCGGGGAGATCCCACATGCCATGGAGCAACTAAGCCCATGCACCACAACTACTGAGCTTGCGCTCTAGAGCCCACGAGCTACAACTACTGAGCCCGCGTGCCACAAATACTGAAGGCTGTGCACCTAGAGCCCGTGTTCCGCAACAAGAGAAGCCACCACAATGAGAAGCCCGCGCACCTCAACGAAGAGCAGGCCCCGCTCCGCCGCAACTAGGGAAAGCCTGCGCGCAGCAACAAAGACCCAACGCAGTCAAAAATAAATAACTAAATCAATAAATTTATTTAAAAAAGAGAAAAGATTAGATAAATACAAGGTTTGAGTGTTAGTAACAGTCGACTAGGTAGAACTTGAAACACGATGTAAAACAGGTTCAAGGCGATAGAAGAATTTTGCACAGCTAGAGGGTGTTTAGAGGTCAGGTGATGGACATCCTTGAATGTCAGGGCAAAGAAATTTGAACTTTATTTAATTTACAGGGAGGAGTTCTTAATGATTTTGTGGCAGAATCTGAGATGTTCACTGACCCACAAGTTCCATGGACCTAGACCTTGGAAGTAAGAAAAGTCAAGGCTGAATATGCAGGCTTGGGTACCTGCGCATAGAATTGATGGTTAAGATCAGGTGGAAATACATAAGAATACTGAGGTGGGGAAATGGTTATAATAATGCTGCAAATATCTATATATTTAGGTCTGAAGTAGGGAAAGGAGTCAGCGACTGAAACAGAAAAGATATATTCAGAATGATAGGGAAGAATATCAGAAAAAATAAGATATTAAAACTGTATTTCCAGAATGAGGGGAAAAGAACATGAGAAAAATAGTATTTACTGTTACCCATTTGATAAGTGCTTTACTTAATGTTCCTCATTTATTCACTGGGATAAATATTACTATTTCCTGTAGATGTGGAAACAGAAGCTTAGAATTTTAAGCCACTTGTTTAAAAAGCCACATAGCTAATAGGAGACAGAGTAGAAATTCACACTCGGGTAGGCCAAGCTGAGTGGGCTGAGTGGAAAGTTCTGGTCTGAGAAGTCCAAATTCTAGTCCAATTCTGATGGTAACACCCAGGGTGACATTTGGTAAGTCATTTCACTCCCATCAACCTCAGGTTTTTCATATTTTACTGAGAGCATTGAACTAGATCACTTATTCTGTCACGCTCTTTTTAGTTTTGGTATTTTGATGCCACGCTCTTATAATGTTAGAGTAAATTCTTAAGAGGGTGCATAGGGAATGGATAAAAAATAACAGAACTAGCATTAACAAAAATAACTGTGCCTTCTTTTCACCTGAGATTGAAGGAAAAAACAAGAAGATGATTCAACAAATTAAGTTTGACAAACTGCCTTTAGGAGGCATGAGAAATTAATCTTCAGAACTGGTTGGGTGCTGGGCTAAGAGGAAGTGGATAATTGAGGATGGCTCTTAGGGTCTAATGAACCATAAATCAATTAGGCTACTTTTGACATACTACCTTCAAAGTTGAATGCTCCATGGGAACTGTTACAGGAGTTATCAGAGCACTTCCTGCTTTAGCTTTTATACTTATCTTAGAGAAAGGGAGGGAGGAGAAGATGTGTATAGACAAATCAGCTTCCAAATAAATTTGTTGACAACCTGACAACCTAAGTTCAGGGTCCAACTGGGCAAAAGGTAGAGTCTTCGGAATTTTCACAGTGCACATCTATGGCCTGGAACTTATCAGTGAGCTCCATACTGATGTGAATTCAAACCATGATGGCGCCTTTGACAGACAGCCTGGCAGCCTGATGGAGTGAACAAAGGAATGGCTTGGAGATCAAGCTACCTCAGCTCTAGTACATAATTAGTAGAGTGACAGTGGGCAGGATTATTCACATGCGTGTGCCTCAGTTTACTCATCTGTACCTGGCTCATAGGTAAAGTCTCCCATCTTAGTGGTCGGTTCTCAAAAGATGTTTAATAAAAGTAGAAGGTTAAATCAAATGATCTGTTAGGCTTTTCTCAAATTCATTAGTATCTGCTATACCTCATTTGTTAAACTTCACAAAAGTATATATTCTCCTTTAATGTCATGGAAGGTTTCAAAAACAATAATATTTCTTAAGGTAAATCAAAGCAATAATAATCTTTAGAATACACTGTTCAAATACGTGCAGAACACTTCTGAGGTTCTGATATGCGTTTAGAGACCTCATCCCCACTCTACCCATGGCCAATCCACTGAAATATCTGAATGTAACTAACTTCTAGTTTTAATGTTTACGCCTTTGGAATAAAGACCCAGTTGTCAAAGTTCATCATGGACCAAGTTCCCGTCGGGGTGTTTGGGATCATCCACAACCAAAACGCTTGTTCATTTCCCGTTTTCTAAAATAGAACAGATTTGTCTCTGGGTTTAAAAATCAATCTTCTTATATTCACATATATGAAAAGAAAGGAGTTCCCCCCCCCACCCCCGAGGTGATTTTGTTTGCCTGTTTGTTTTAATCAGCAGTCTTTAATAATTTACTCAGCCTTATGTCAGAGAAAGTCTATGGCAGTGTGGAATTCAACCTTAGAGCAAGGTTCTCCCCTGTTCCCGAGACAACTGTACAGCTAACTGCGAGGAAGAGATGTTGTTTTGAAGCTCCCTTACCCTGGGTCTTTGATGTATTTGGAGCAGTTGTCTCTTCAGCAGCAGCCTCTGTGCAGATACTTCAAACAAAATTATGGAACGTCAAAGTCAGAATTTGAAGACAGCACCACCTTTGACTTTAGGAAGATTTCATATTTCTGAAGATTATGGCTTTCTTCTTCCAAATCCTCTGGTAAGGATAGGGTCTTAAAGCAGGTCAGTATAGCTTTCTTGAGAGGCTGACTTGGGTGTTTGTTTGTTTAATTGATGTGGTCATTAAGAGAGATGCAGTATAAATGCCAAGTCATTGATTTGGGACAGATAATACAAATAAGGCACAGTGTGATTACCAACAAAGGCGAAGTGACCGCTACAGCAGGGGATAGAGCAAATGGAATGTTTTAATGTCAGTTTTTTTTTTTTTTTAATGGATTGTCAATCATTCCAGCAAATTCATGAGCAAATGTGCAGTTATCAAAAAAAAAAAGAGAGAGAGAGAGAAAGAGAGAGAATTTAGATAAAGATCAATTATATGAGTAAATCAGTTTATCTTGACTTGCTAGTGGGAGAGAAAAGAGAACACAAGGGACCCTGGCTGTGTTCGAGGTTCGTAGGAGGGATTAGATATTCACAGAAATTGCTGAGAAGAGGAAAGAACCTTCGAGGACAAGCAGCACCTATTTTTCTTTTTTTAAGATTTATTTATTTATTTATTTTTGGCTGCGTTGGGTCTTCGTTGCTGTGCACGGGCTTTCTCTAGTTGCAGCGAGCGGGGGCTACTCTTCGCTGTGGCGCGCTGGCTTCTCATTGCGGTGGCTTTTCTTGTTGCGGAGCATGGGCTCTAGGTGCGTGGGCTTCAGTAGTTGTGGCGCACAGGCTCAGTGGTTGTGGCTCGCGGGCTCTAGAGCGCAGGCTCAGTAGTTGTGGTGCATGGGCTTTGTTGCTCCGCGGCATGTGGGATTTTCCTGGACCAGGGCTCGAACCTGTGTCCCCTGCATTGGCAGGCGGATTCTTAACCACTGCCCCACCAGGGAAGCCCCAGTACCTATTTCTTAATTGTTCTTAAGGCTCAACCTGTAATGCAATTCCTTTAATGGTCAGGTCTAAAATGTCAACACTTTAATGGTCAGGTCTAAAATGTCAACACTTTAATGGTCAGGTCTAAAATGTCAAAACCTCAAGAGTCCTTAGAAACCATAGCTGAAGGCCAGAAGTTCTTGCCCAAAGTTATATTACTGGAAAAAGCAGAAGTAGTACTCAGGACTCTTGACACCTTTTTTCTACTACATTCTAAATAAGGGCCAAGCCTACTCAGCTAAGAATCTAGGGATCCAAAGTTACAATCACTGCAGTCATTTATTAGATCCAGTTTTTCCTTCTAGGGGTCTAATAGGGGGTTTAACTGTGATTAATGAATGATCTGGTGTTTAATGAGCTTTTATGGAATACCTTCTTCTGAGTGTGAATAGAAGAGTAAAAATGAAGATAGGATCTATTTGCTGATCCCAAAAGCCCTCTGTAGAGCTGTTAGTTGTGAGACCAAGTCACAGATCTGCAAGTAACTTGAGCATTAAAAGTAATGACTCTAGGGTGTTATGCAGAGGAGGGTTGTGGCCCAGAACACTGGACTGTGTTCTCTGACCCTGCCACTAGGGTGACCAAGAATGTCCATTTGCTAGAGGCCGAAGGGGATTCCAAGATGCAGGACTTTCCATGGTAAACCAGGAAAGTCCTGGGCAAAACAGAATTATTTAGTCACCCTAAGTTTCACTTACTAACTCTTGTGACCTAGAATGAACCACCAGCATCGCCTGACCCTCAGTTTTCACATGTACTTGGAGAGATTTAGTGTACCCCCTGCCACTGGATTGCTATGGAGTATGAAAGCACTTCCATAAATCCAGTGGAAGGTTAGAAGCCAGTTTGCACAACCCTCAGTCCAGTGCTTATTCAAAATTCCATTCTGTGTGTATAACTTGATTCAGGAATATTTCCATCATCCCTAGTTCACAAGGAAGAGTCGGTCAATGGGCCAACACTCAATTATTGGGATTAAATATATACACTGAGCTGAGAAAAATAATATTAAAAGTATGTAAACATTGGGTAGGGCCACCATGATTGTGTTCCTTTCTTTGCTGTTTCCTTTCTTATAAATAAGAAAACCAGACGGGAAACGAAAGTAACGTCAAGTGTTTGTGACTTTCTGAGAAAACACAGGGCTCTATCTGTCCTGTGGTTTGGTTGATGGATACTCCTTAGAAGAAATTTCCATTCTGGAGCTCAGAATTTCCTGGCAAACTGGGTCTACTCTCACAGTCATGTGTCAGAGTTCTAAAGAATGCAATTCTTTGTTTCAGTTTTAATTTTCTCTCACTTGTGGAAGAATTTTAAACATCTCCCTTTCTGGGAAGAGGTAAGGGAAGAGAGTTTACATCAGAATCTGCCTCA
Organism: Eschrichtius robustus; assembly: GCF_028021215.1. NCBI lineage: Eukaryota > Metazoa > Chordata > Mammalia > Artiodactyla > Eschrichtiidae > Eschrichtius > Eschrichtius robustus. The sequence goes on along the minus strand of NC_090844.1, from coordinate 31,130,541 downwards.
GTTTACTCAACTGATCAGGAGAGAATCTCTCACCCATGACCAGATAACAGTGGTGTCGCAATAGATCGCAAATTGAGAAATACCAGCCACTGACTTTGCTAAGGGCATGAGTAGGCTTTGTTTGCCTTTAGGTAAGCGATGGGGTGGCTATTCCTTCATGTCAATGAGCCCAGACATACTCTTTCAGCAAGCTTGGTTGTTTACCATAAATACTTAAAGCATGTGAGTGTAATCATGTACCACAGGTGGTAAATATTTTGTTATATTTCAATGATTTCATGGATATTGGACCAATCTGTATGCTATTTCTAATAGCATTTTTATGACCAAAACTAACAAATATCGGAAACGGTTCTGATTTTTAATAACAACAGAAAAGAAAAGAAAACACAGTCAAACTAATGAATAAGCAATCATTCTGGCTTTGGGGGAAGGGGCTGACTTGGTTTCAAATACTCTATCCCACTGTTTCTATAAACTCTCAAACATCTCCAGGGTCTAATGTTTCAGTGAGGAAAATGTATACCTTTCAGACCCACGTCCATAAGGAAGCCACAGAAATCCCTTGCCAGATCGTGTGTCTGTTGTGTACGTGTGTTCGTGTGGGTGCGTGGGTGAGGAGTAAGTTTTCTTTAGACATAAAGAATGTGAGGAAATTTGCTTGGCAGGAAGGGAGGAACCGAGATCGTTTATAGCAGGAGATTAGATTGGAGTGAGACCAAGGGAACTCAAACGTTAGGCTCAGGAATTTGGATTTCATGCGTCTGGTAAGCAACAATGCCCTGGTGTGTGAATTTATTCCTAGCAGAAAGTTAAGTGCAGGGTGGGTTCCAGCAATGGTTCCTGAACTGCATATCAAAATTAGCTGGGAAGCTTAAAAATTACTGATGCCAGAACCCCAGCCAGGAGTTAATTCAGAACCTCTAGCCTAACTAGCTCGGTACTTGAAAATGACAGAATACGTAAAGGACAATGCAGGTCCAGGTGAGGGATGAGGGGCTACACGTAGGAGGTTGTTTGTGGAAAGAAAGGTGTCATAACTATGAGAAACAGTGAGAAGAGCTTGGAAGTAGTTTAACTACTAAAACAAAGGAAAGGGAAAAACAAAACAAAAGCAAATTGTAAGGGTGCCATAGAGCAGAAGAAAAGGAATCGGGATGCTGGGAACCTTGTTCTGTATAGTGGCCAAGCAACGATTTAGGAAAAATAAAGTCATATATACTCTCCTGTCGTAATTCAAAGCACTTGAGAGAAGCAGTGGACTCCAGCTGCTTAGAAGGAAGAGTAGAAAAATAATTAACACAGGAGGCTACAGTTTTCGTTTTAATTTTTTTAAAATCTTTTAAAAAAATTTTTGGCTGCTTTGGGTCTTTGTTGCTGCTTGGGCTTTCTCTAGTTGCGGCGAGCGGGGGCTACTCTTCGTTGAGGGGTGCGGGCTTCTCATTGCAGTGGCTTCTCTTGTTGCGGAGCACGGGCTCTAGGGGCGCGGGCTTCAGTAGTTGTGGCATGCGGGCTCCGTAGTTGTGGCTCGCCGGCTCTAGAGCGCAGGCTCAGTAGTTGTGGTGCACGGGCTTTGTAGCTCCATGACATGTGGGATCTTCCCAGACCAGGGATCCAACCCGAGTCCCCTGCATTGGCAGGCGGATTCTTAACCACTGCGCCACCAGGGAATTCCCAGGAGGCTATAGTTTTCAAATAGAAAGTATAGGTAGGAAGAAATCTGATATTTCCCTGAGAAAATATTGCCATCTCTGCTAGTGCCTGGGGTATATATGCCTGATCATGTCAAATGAGATTTGAGGCAATGATGGTTATGTTACTAATATATATATTAGTATATCTACTATATTGTGGAGATAGACACAAAGAGATCAGATTTCAGAAGACTTAGTGGAGATCAATAAAGAAAGATGTGTTTGTGGGTGGGAACGGTTGGATGGTACGTGGATTTCCATGCCAAAGTTAAGGAACCGAGAGAAAAGGTGAGGTGAGCCAATGGGGAAATGGGTGGACGACGGAGATAAGAAAGTGGGAATGGAGACAGCCAAGAGGGTCCTCTAGAAACTGGGATTTGAAGCAGTGAAACACCTTAGAGTCTTCTCCCTCAGGATATCTAAGCTGTAGAAAAACTTAAGACAACATGCGGAGAGGTGAGCTGAGAGATCTAAGAAAGGACGAAAAAATCACGCATCGGAAAATACATACCTGCTATTTTCAGTCCAAAGGAGCCTCCGGGAATGAAGTAATTTCCTAGGGCTGTTGTCACAAATTACCACAAATTTTGGTGGCTTAAAGCAAGAGAAATGTATTCTCTCTGAGCTCTCGAGGGCAGAAGTCTGAAATCAGGGTGTCAGCAGCAAACTCCCCCTCCAAAGTCTCTCGGGGAGAATTCTTCCTTGCCTCTTCCATCTTCTCGTGGCTCCAGGCATTCCTTGCTTCTGGCAGAAGAACTCCACTGTCTACCTCCATCTTCACATGGCCCTCTTCTCTGTGACTGCATCTTCTCCCCTTCTCTCTCTCTGTCTTCTCTTATAAGGACACATGTCATTAGATCCATCCTAATGTTGGATGTTCTCACCTTGTGATCAACTAAATGACATCAGCAAAGAACCTTTTCCAAATAAGGTCACGTTCACAGTCTCCAAGTGGACATATCTTTGGGGGCGGAAGGGGGTTGGCATGCACCATTCAACCCCCTACAGACAGTGAGGCGGAAAGATAAAGAATTAGAGGGAGGGAGACCCTGGGCAATGGAAACCGAAGCGTTGTGTTGTCCTGAGATTCCCAAAGCTGACCATACAGGAGGGTGAAAGGTAGCAAAACGAGAGGGTGCAAAACACAGAATGGTAAAGGAAACGTGAGGACGCAGTTAAATAATGACTGGCTTTGTCCCATATTGTTAACTCATGTTCACCAGTATGACCTCGATGTTCTGAAGAAAAGTCACGCTCTGCTGTAAAACTGTAGCGTTGAGGTCAGAGAAAAGCTAGCATATGAGAAAACATCATAGGGGCAAAGGGTAGACAGCTAAGCTAGCCCACGTGTGCTCAAGGTCCAGCCTTGTTTTTTAAATGTCAGCACAGTAATTACATGACCACAGCTGCAGAGGAAAGGAGTCTTCTCTCTTGCATAAATATGAAAGGATAATCTAAAATCACGTTTCTGAAACTGTGGCCTATGGAGTGGGGAGACGGAAGAGGAGCAAAGATACACTCCTGAGGGTGCATAAATACTAAGATTCTTAATTTTGTGTTTTTATTTTATAACTAGATATAGAAATTTCACAATTTCACAATATAGAAATGTCACAGAGATAACTTGCAATTGAAAGACATTTTCCATAAAATAAGATTTTAGTTTCTTTCTTCCTTTTTTCCAACTGAGGTCTTTGGATTCTTGGGAAATTATTCTCTGGGATCCATGAAAATTATTCCTTTAAGGCAATTCTATACACTACTCTAGTTGAGAAATAGTAGATAGTTAATATGACAAATTCTGGTTAATGGCATAGACAACACTCTAATAGTCATACTGATTTGAAGTCTAGCTAAATCTCTTACCGGTTTTAAAACTAACAGGTCATATTTGATCTCTTTTAACCTATTTTCCTTGTGTGAGGCTAATACGTCACAGGCATACTAGGAAGATCAAAGTAGGAAATCTACCACGTAAAACCCCTTATAATTCTGACACTCTGTGGTTTGAGTCTAGAACTAAATACTAGGTCAGGTCCAGCTCTGGGTCCTATTGACAAGAGGATAAGTTATTACTATACAACCTAGATTTTCTAAACCATGACCAATTTGAGAAGGAATATTTTATCACATTTCGTATTATAATGTCAATATTTATCATACTAGGTGTCTTAATTTGATTTTGAAACATACAATTGTTGTAAATATCTCCCAACTGCTTTTAATCACATCTTATGACCCCATTATTGATGAAAATAAATCTTTCCATTATATATAATATCAGGTTAATGTGTACCATAAATTGACTATCCTCTGCTTGAAATCTTACTTCACAATTCTTTTTACGATTATTTACTTTATTATTAATCTTTAGAAATTGGGAGACCGCTAAAATATGGTGGCTCGTCGTGAGTCACAAGATTTTTACGAAAAACATTCTAAATGTGACTATTTTCTTACCAACTTAATAAATTCACATCAAATACAAAGTGGAAAAAATTTTTTAAGTAGGAAACTGATTATTCATAGCTCCACCACAAAATCAAAATACCTTAGTTGTCTGGGGGTAATTTATCTAAAGGTGTGTATGTTTGGGTATGTATTTGTGTATGTGTGTGTGTCCGTGTGTTTGCAAAGCTACAAAATTGTAATTCTGTTGCATATCCAAACCTGCATTGTGCGTTTTTTAACTCAATGCGATAAAATAAAACTTTGCCTGAAATTAATCAGTCTTAATAATATAATTTTAATGGTTTCATTAAAACCCACTTGCATGATAAAGCATTGCAATTTAAATGGCATTAGACATTTAGTTAATTTCAATTTTCTCGCTTTATGAATACAGCTGATGTATAAAACTTCTGATGCTTTAATTCAAACCAAATAGTTCTCACAAAAATTGCATATCTCCTTCCTAAAAGTAACTTGTAGTCACGAGCTAATTTTGAGGGCATTTGTTTAGGATGTTTCCCCATCCTTCATTCTAACCTCCAGACATTCACTCTGTTTCTCTAGTGTCAAATTAATGTCCCTCCCCGATCTACTATTTCTTCAATTTTTTCACTGGAATTTTATTTATTGTTTCAACCTAGTGCATATTTTTCACTACTTTGTATGTTTAAGGGCACTTAGGTTACAGATGTGAATTAATGTGAACTCTGTACTCCCAGACTAAGGAAAATTTTGAAAGAGGATGAGACCAGAACAAAAGATGTGGGCCCCCTAGGTGGATGAATTAATTTGGTGTCAACGAAGAGTTTTTAATATTTGTCCAGGCTTTATTATAGAAACACTTGAGCTCTCATTCTGGGTGGAGTGGTGGCAGAGGCGGTGAACCCCTCTCTGTAACAGCTGCTGTCCAAAGCTACTGAACTTCAGTCCCAAATCTGTTTACATCCCCCAGGAAAAAGCAAAAAAAGAGGAAAAGTAAAGAAAAGAAAACCTTATCATTGCCAAGTTCCATCTTAGCAGGCATTTCAGCAACCATTTATTGTTACTTTGGTATGCCCTCAAGTAGCTTATCAAAATATTCTCTCCAAACCTTTCCTATACTTTTTCTGGGTTTTTCTGATTTTATGTATAGTAATAACTTCCCGATATCAAAATATACTCATAGTAATGCTCAATATGGATTTGTCTTTCAATATGCTATTGAATTCAATTTGATACTATTTTATTTAAGAATTGCCTTTTTGTATTCTCACACCACAGTAGTGTTATTATGTCAAGGGCTAGTCCTGGGGGTCTGTTATCTTCACAAGATGCATTAGGTGCTTTGTCCTCTGTGTCTATGCTCTGGAACAGATAATATATCACCATTCTTAAGACTGGAAAAATTTTAGGTGGTAAGTTTTTAATTATATTTTTCATTTCCTCTGTGCTTATTGGTCTATTTAGATTTCATACTTCTAGGCAAAAAAAAAAAAAAAAAAAAAAAAATTCATCTTTTAAAATTTTCCAAGTGGGGTTTTAATTCAGATTTTCAAAGTATTAGCAAAATTTATTGATAGCGTTCTCCTATATTTCATTAAGAATGGAGTTTTTCTTATTTCCTATGGTAACCTTCTTATAATATATAATAAGAGTAGCAATTATTATTTAATAGGTGCTCACTTTGTGCTAGGCCTTGTGTTAACTGCACATTTCCCATTTGAGTCTCACAGTAATCTTCACTCTCAAATGACTCATGTGATAATTAAGGAGTTCAGCCCTGTCTCTGAAAACTGTCTTTTAGCTACCCACCTTTCTCTTTTCCACCCTAGTCCAATCCACCAGTATTTCTCCCTGGACTATTGCCTTGTAACCCGTCTTCTTATTTCCCCTCTTGCCCAACTATAGCACAGTCCCCACATGGCAGTCAGAGTGACCCTTTAAAACAAAAATCAAATCACATCACTCCACTCTTTAGAACAAAGTCCTGTGTTTTAGTGTAGCCTCCAAGGCCCTCTCATGCCGCTTACCCATCTCTTCAAAGTCATCTAATATCTTTCTCCTCTTTAGTTTGCAGCGATTACACATCAGCCTCTTTCCATTGAAACTTGTCTTTTATTTCACTTAAAACCCTCTCCTTCACATTCTACTCTGTCCCATAGTTTACATTCTAATTTTTATGATCATAATATTGTCACCCAACTTTCCTTTGTTGACGTTTGCCTGCTTTAATTTCACTTAAACTTTCATTTTTTAAGCTTTATTTTCTTAACCAGAAGCTGGTTTCATTAACTTAATCAGTGCTAATACAGTTTATTGTTTCTATAAAATACATTATTTTTTAAAACGTCTGTTCTTTTCTAGATTATAAATGTGTTGAGAAGAATTATCCAAAAGAGAGCAAAAAGAGGGCTGAGTTTTATTTAGTACCATCCGGAACCCTGTCTAACTAAGCAGTCTCACCTTAGGATGACTTAATTACCTAAGGGACGCTCATTTTTTGACATGCTGCTTACTATTGATTAGGACCGAATCTCTGAAGCTGCATATTAACTTGCAGATTTTTGTTCAAAAGAGCTGCCAGTGATTTCTGTTGAGTAGAAAATAAAACCCTAAAGCTTGTGATTGTTCTGCCATATAGGACATTAACCAATTACTATGTCTTTACCTTAGCAATTTAATTTTAACATACTTTTTTCAAAACTCTAAACACTTCAGTTTATCAAGTGCTTTTGAACAAATTGGACCGTCCTCTGAGTTCCTCATTAATAAGCTAAATATATTTTGGACACACATTCCATATTTGCATGAGTCATTTTTTTTAACTTTTTGAAAATTGTACTTTGACAGATATAAAAGTGCAGAAAAAGAATAACATCAAATAGGAAACTGAAAAAATAGAAAAGAAGGCCATAGATTTTATTATTTGTGTCCATCCCACTTCTGGGTCTTCTGATTATTGGAATGAGGGGAAGAAAAACATGTAAAGTTTCTTTCGATTTCTTGTCCCCTTGTACTAACCATCTCCGCAGTCACCATTCTCCATGTGTTTACTCTCAGGAGGTACTGGAAAGTACACTGAACTCTGAGTCAGAAGAGGTTTGACCTGACCACCGACCAGATCTGTAAACTTGGGAAAGTTATAAAACTTCTCTGGCTTGAACTTCCTCTATTTTGAAATGGAAATAATGAGATAATCTATCCTAACTCACAACACAAGCGTAGATAGATGAAAGATGTAAGCACCAACAATTAAACTAGAAATTCTCTAAAAGAAACGATATTGGGATGGGAAGAACTTTCTAAGCATAATCGAAAACCCAATGGCATAAATGAAAATGTTGGTTCATTTGACTACCCTGGTATGAATGGCATTTCACACCCGCACACAAAACGCAATGACCAAAGCATGACAAGATATTCAAACTCACTAATAATCACAGAAATGTAAATTTAAACAATAAAATGATAGCATACAAAATTTCTGGAAAACCACTCAAACTTCCAAGGGTCATCATTGCTAGATGAGAGGATGAGAATAAGAATAATTTTACTTTCCACTTGATAAATTTTGTGCTTTTTGACTGTCTTGCCATAAATATTGATTACATTATTTTAATCATTTCTGAGAAAGGTATATTTTTGGATGGTTCTTTTATTGTTATTAAAGATTGAAATAATTATAGAATTTTAGCGCAGATAATACATATTATGTCTTTAAAAATAATAAAAATGTTTGGTGATGCTCTATTGTTAGATTCATATATAAACTGGCACTCCCATTATATACTACATACTATAAATGTGATTATAAATTCATGTAACTTTTCTGTAAGAAAACCAAGAAGTAGCTCTTAACCTTTCCATGTGCAAAATCTTTAATCCAGTAAATCCACATTTATAAATTTGTCCTAATAATGAGAAAACATCTAAAAGCACATGTATAAGGATGACTCTTTCAAACTTGTTAATGATAGTGAAAAATTGTAAGCAATTACCAATATTCATTAATAGAATATTGAAATTGTATATAGGTTTTGAAATAGCTGTGATAGATAAGTATTAACTAATACCAAAAGGGGTGCTATTTAGTGAAAAACTCATCAGCTGATCCTGTCCCCCCATACTGTAACTTAAAACAAAATCTGGCAATCAAAAAGTAAGTATATTAATTCAATATTTTATTCAGTCTCTAGAGGAAAATCCCACTGGAAGGGTGAGTACATTTTATTTTTTAACATCTTTATTGGAGTATAATTGCTTTACAATGTTGTGTTAGTTTCTGTTGTATAACAAAGTGAATCAGCTATATGTATACATATATCCCCATATCTCTTCCCTCTTGCATCTCCCTCCCACCCTCCCTATCCCACCGCTCTAGGTGGTCACAAAACACTGAGCTGATCTCCCTGTGCGACGCGGCTGCTTCCCACTAGCTATCTGTTTTACATTTAGTAGTGTATATATGTCCATGCCACTCTCTCACTTTGTCCCAGCTTACCCTTCCCCCTCCCCGTCCTCAAGTCCATTCTCTACGTCTGTGTCTTTATTCCTGTCCTGCCCCTAGGTTCATCAGAACCATTTTTTTTTAGATTCCACATATGTGTGTTAGCATATGGTATTTGTTTTTCTCTTTCTGACTTACTTCACTCTGTATGACAGACTCTAGGTCCATCCACCTCACTACAGATAACTCAATTTCGTTTCCTTTTATGGCTGCGTAATATTCCATTGTATATATGTGCCACATCTTCTTTATCCATTCATCTGTCGATGGACACTTAGGGTGAATACATTTTTAATGGATTATGAACTAGCTTTAAAATCCTTTCTCCCTTTCCTTCGGGGTCCCCACATCAGTGGTTTTCAAACTTTGGGGGTACATAAGCTTCACCTACAGGGCTTGCTAAAGCACAGGCAGCTGGTTTCAGGTTCAGTACGTCTGGGGTAGAACCCGAGAATTTGCATGTCTAACAAGTTTCCACATCATGCTGCTGCTGCTGGATGGGAACCATACTCGGAGAACACAGAGGTTCTCAAAGCTCATGGTTTCCTTACATTTGTGGGGTGATACCAGAGTCCAAAGGCTAGAACGGTTTAAAGAAGGGAGAGGATGAAGAGGAGGAAGGAAAAGAAGCCTCTAGGAATCCAAGGGGAAAGAAAAAGAGATATTCAAGAATAGAGTGTTGCTTAGATTGAGGCAAAATGTAGTATTTAAGGATTCCCATGCAAGCCAGGAAGCAGAAATCCAGGATGCTTTAATTTTTTTTTTTTTTTTTTTTTTTTGGCTGTTCATCATGGCTTGCAGGATCGTAGTTCCCCACACAGGGATGGAACCTGGGCCACCGCAGTGAAAGTGCCAAGTCCTAACCACTAGATTGCCAGGGAATTCCCCAGGATGCTCTAATTTAATTCTCAGAATACGATCCCCTCTCTAGGCATCAAAGAAGGAAGGACAGATTTAGTTACAGCTTTCCTTCAAACCCACTTTAAAAGGCCCTTCTGAATACTCTGAGTCTGCTTCTGTGATTTTCTTTTATAAATATTATATTCCTTTGTCTCTGTAGCTGCATTCAGTTTTTGTTCATAAAACATATGCATCATATAGATGAGAGGAAAAACAAGTTGCCAGTTCAGGGTCAGTTTACCATAAATCTCTCTGCCTTTATGTGTGCGAGCGTTCTCAGCTGGGCCACTGCTCTGTAAATCCCCAAACTTGGGTCAATTAGCAGCTTTCTTCAATTCTGCACGACTGCTGAGCTCTGCTAGGGAAAATTATGCCATTATGCTTATAAATGTTCTCTCTGGGAGAAGAGTAGGGAAGCATAGTTGACTCTGCCTCTCAGAAGCTGAGGTACTGGATGAGGAATGCATGCGGAGAACAGGGTGTGATTTCCTCTTTGTGAATATCTGTATTGTTGGGGCCCAGGGCAAGTCACCCGCGAATATGCCTCAATGCATATTGATTATTTAGGGTGAAACTTAAGAAACAATCAATTTAAGAGGAAATTTGACCCTCTTCTCTGTCTCCCTAAAAGCAGGAAATAAATCTCTCCTATGAAAGGTACCCTCCCCCCATCTGGAGATAGGACACCACCCTTACCACCAGAGGTAGGGAATTCAAGCGGAGAAGCCTGAGTAAATAAAACCCTGTTACTTCTTTAATTGACGACCCCAAGCCCAGAATCTGTTTAGATAAGCACCTGAAGCCTAAGTTTCTTTGTCTTGTCCATTCCTCACAGATTTATTGGCTCTTTGTCTACAAAGTATAAAAGCCTGCTTTGGCCACTTCTTAGGTCCCATTTCTATGAGACCTCTGTACACACAAACTAAAATTTCTTTCTTTTTCTCCTGTTAATCTGTTTTGTGTCAATTTTATTGACTCCTGACGCAAGAACTCAAGAGGAGTAGAGGGTAACATCTCCCCCTTCTGCACAATATCTGTATTAAAGATGTTAAATTGTGATGTTTGGGGTGTAATTTGATTTGTTGGGAAAGCTAGTAAAGGGTGCCCAATTTGTCCTAAATTGATTCAGGGGCAAAGATAGGAAGCAGAGGATTAAATAAAGTCTATAATTTTCAAAGATTGTGTATTGGATGTTAGATTCACCCAGTTTTATTTTAGATTCTGAGAGACAGAGGATCTCCAACAAGTGACTTACTGGTAACTTACAGATCTACGGCACTCCAAACTTATAGTTTTCAAACTTCCCTGGGTTTTTAAAGTCATTATAATGTATTATAATATACATATTATATATTGCAATATATTATTTTATTTGCATTTTTTATGTTTAGTTTCCTCTTCCCTTCCCTCCGATAATTAATTTAGCACCCACCCCTCTCCCCAAGGCATATAACCTGAATCTTCACCATTTGCTGAGAAATTGAGGTCATAAGAAATGAATCCCTCAAACTCCAGACTTTCTCCTTCCAGCTCTTCGCAGCCAGATGCTCAATTTGGGCTCTTCCTCTCCTCCTCCTCTGCCTCACGACCCTTTACTTTTAATTATTTCCTCTCTCCTTTCTCTTCAATCTCCGCCTCTTACACTAGCAGGCTGTAAACCGCTCAAGTTTCCCATTCGAAAGTGGGAACAGCTCTTAAACACAAACTGTCCCCTTGTTACGGCTTATGGCTCTCCCAGAAAAGTAATTCACAGTTTCAATCTCTGTTTTCTTCCCTCCTCAGCACACTAAAATTTGAACCCTGTTTCCATGACCCTGACCTGAATTTCTATGCCATCTACGTGGAAAGACTGGTGTATATATTGATATATTAGTGACTATTTAGTTTTGCCTTCCAAAGGGGTAACCTTACTTAAATGATGCATTTGGCCATCTGATGAATCCCTACTTCCGAGAAATCCTCTAATGTCTTGACTTCTATAGGGTGATTCTCTTCTGGCTCATTTAGCCTCTATACCTGTCTTTTTGTGCTCGATTCAGTTCCTCTGCCTGCCTTGTAAGTATCCCCCCAGTGTGCTGATCTAAGCCTTCTCCTTTCACTTGGAAACTTCTCCCAAATGATCTTGTCCCCACTTGTGGTTTTTATACCACAATGCGGAATTTGCACTACTGTGATGCCTCCCGATTGTATATTTCTAATATTAATTCTCTCCTGAGCTTCCAATTGTATATCCAACTGCCCTGTATATAGCCATATCTTGACATTCCACAGATATTTTAGGTTGGACATATCTAAAAACAAATTCACTATTGTATGTCCTCTCTTTGACTTGCACCTGCATTTCTGTTTCAATTTGTCTTCTCACCAATTCATTCAGTCATCTGATTCAGAAACATGGAAATCATCCTCACCGCTTCTCCTTCTTAACCCAGAGACACAACATTTCAGTCTTGCAGACTGTACTCTGTAAAAGGGTGGGGACAGGTCATGAGTTGGCAAACTTTTTCTGTAAAGGGTCAAATAGTAAATATTTTAAGCTTTGCAGACCATATTGTCTCTGTTGCCACTATGCAACTCTGCCATTGTAAGGTGACAGCCACTGTAGACAATGTGGAAACAAATGAACTTGGCTGTGTCCTAATACAAGCTTATTTACAACAATGAGTGTAGTTTGCTGCAGTTTGCCATTTCTTGGGATAGAGTCAGGGTTGCTGAAATCCAACCTGTGTTCTTCTTGGCTAAACCAAGGACCCAGAGTGGGCAAATAAACTGTGTTATTGTGCTAGGGATCATCTTGCCTTTAGCCCCATCCCTGCCTCTAAATTTAATTATTTCAATTTTATTTTCCAAATATTTTTGGATACATACCTTCTCCTTTCCAAATTCACTGCCATTGCCTAAGCTTAATTTTTAGACAATATTTCAAAGGCTTCCTAATCTGACTTTATATCTTAAAATCCCAAAGCAAAGTTATCTTCTTAAAATTCAGATTGAACCATGTCACCAACATACATAAAAATAAAGTTCTTATGTAGTCAATAAAAAGCATATTTGATCTGGTTTTCTGGTCAAATCTTCCATCACCCTTTCTCTTGAACTTTATATTCTAGGGACACTGAATCATCTGTAATCCCAAGAAGCACAGTTATCTCTATTTATCCACTATCTCCTCTGTTTCACTGCCTTCCCATCTTAAAAGTTCCAACTAGAAAAGTCACTTTCAGACCCTACGACTGGCCCCAACTATCATATTTTTATGAACATTTCCCTTTAATTCCCTAGCACAGTTGACGGAATTAACCACTTCCTCTTCAGCTGGTTGCTAAGCTTACACATATCCTTAATTGAACGTATTATACTGCACTGGGTATGTCTGATTACATTATATTTATCCCTTACTAGACCACATGCTCCTTCACTACAAGGACTGTATTTTAGTCACCTGTGTATCTGCAGTGCCTAGCATAGGGTACAGCAGATAGTGAATTCTCAATATCTGTTGATTGGAATTGACCTGAATTCTGCCTTAAGACTGAAATCTGAAAACAGCTACTACACGAAGCTGCTTCCCAGAGAGGCCTAAAATACTGAGACATTTTTATTTTTTGAATGCAGAAAGAACTCCCTGATCACTATAGACCTTGGATGGAAATTGCCAACCGACTTCCTCACTTGATTGGGAGTCACCAGCTTCGAGCTCAAGTGAACGAGGTAAAACGTTTTGTATTCTTCTCCTTAACCCCTTCTCACTACCCTATTTTCATCCTCACGCCATTTTCCTTTCTCAGCATTGTGGAGGTGGGTCAGCTGACCAATCACTGCTGTTGAGTTTAATCCACAAAACTAAAACTATGTCACCCTTCCTGATGAGCAGAGTGACACTTGCTTCTGGTGCGACAAGTGTGTTTCCCTAAAATTTCCAGAGCCTGCACAGAACAGTTCCTGGAACCTACTGAGCACTCAACAAGCATGTGTTTAAAAAAGGAAGACAGTCTGGTGGAGAGGTGTCAGGAAACCGATGAATAAGACCTAGCTGGGGGAGGACAGGCATGAAAATTCTCAGTGCCCTCACGCCAAGCCACGTGGTCAGGGCTCCCCTCCCCATGAGTGAAGCCACACTGATTTACTGTCGGCATTTCACAGAATAGTTGAGTCAAGACACTTTCCCAGTTATAAAGTCAGGGTTGGCGGATTCTTCAGAAATCATTGATAAGTCTGTAAATGCCACATATGAGACAAGATGAGCAATGTTTCCCCAAAATATGTAAGGAACGGTGAAACTCCTTGATCCTGGGAGAACTGACATGACCCCACAGGAATAAGAAGAAGGTGTTATAGGAAGAACATAGATTTGACTCAGGAGGACCTGAGTTGGACTCTTGGTTTTATCACTTAGTCGCTATAAACTTTGACTTAACGAGTTACTTATTCTGTTTCCATATTTATAAAACGGGAGAAATTCGCGGCCCCTAGAATTGTTGTGAAAACTAAATGACTTTTGCAATAGTGCTTTTGTATTTCCTGCCACACAACCGTGTTTGATATATATATTTACATATAAACATATATCCCTCTCGTCTCTTCTCCATCTGTTTTAATCTCACCAATTGGCGTGCCATGTGATTTTAGACATATAAGAGGTTTTCCCCTCCAAAATTCTCCTTCACTGACTTAGGCATATTTCATGTCTATAATTACAAATTCATTTAAAAATACTTATGGAATGTCTGCTAAGTGCAAGCACAAGGTTTAAAACCCTGCAAGAGATGTAAGACACTGTCTTCAGTGTCTATGAAGATGGGAAACTAAGCCTAAGAATTTATTTTCCTGCTGCCTAAAGTCTCATTAATATGACCAAAGAAATACAAAAAGAAGAAAAAAGGAGATATCTGAGTGAGGGAAAACAAGAGAAATGATGGAATAAAACCCTTAAGGACTTTTGTACCATATTAATCAAACTATATCAGATCCAGAAATGAGTCTATTGTACCCATGCCAAGCATTCAACCAAAGCAAAAGGAAGACACCTGAGGCTCCCTCTCCCATCTCAGAGTAAGAGGGCACAGAGGCAAGGGGCAGTTTGCAGGAAGGTAGATTCAAGTTCAGTATGTGAACTTCACAGTCCTCTGTACAAGGCTTTCCTCGGGCTTTATGTAACTCAACCTCCATACACGAAGTGAAGAACTTGTTGAATTGGTGCTTCTCATATGTTAAGTGTCAACGAGGAAAGGCCGGGAGTGTCCAGCTAATTTCTGGTCACTGTAAACATGGGCATGGGGGATACAGCTCAGTACAGCAGTGGAATTAATCCCCCTGATACTTCTCCTGTGTTGAATAGTTTCTCTCCAGAAATTGTGTCTTGGAACCTGTGAAGATGACCTCATTTGGAAATAGGGTCTCTACAGATGTCATCAAGTTAAATAAGGTCGTGTGTGTTGTATTGGGGTGCACTCTAAGTTCGCTAGGCCTGGCATGCTTAGAGCAAGAAGGGAATTTGGACACAGAGACACAGATACACAGGTTAGAACATCATGTGAAGACAGAGGCAGAGACTGGAGTGATGCATCTACGGTCCCTTAAAGTATCCCAAGAGTTGCTGGCAACCACCTGAAACTTGGACTGAAACAGGGAACAGATTCTCCCCCCAAGAGCTTCCAGAAGGAACAAACCTCACAAACACCTTAATTTCAGACTTTCATCTCCCAGAATTGTGAGAGCATAAATTTCTGTTGTGTTCCTTCTTTGGGGCAGCCCTAGGAAACTAATATAACATCCGTGGCCAGTGTCTATGCTTCTAATTAGTTCTAAAACAACTAACTGGATAAAACCACTCTTTAGACTTCACCACCACAGATGGAGACTGAATCAATTGGAAAACTGTCATGAGAAGCAAATACTATGGCTTCCAGGACCACACATAGAGCTACAGACTAAGACATTTGTCCTCTTGAGACCTTTACTTGGCACAGACAAGACAGAAAGTGAATTTACACTTCTAATCTCACAGTACCTCCAGGCCAACCACCTTACTCTTAAGAAAGCCCCCAAGGCCCCTATCCGTATGTTGGTAAAAAACAAAACAAGGCAGACAAAAACTTGTTAACTGGCTTAGACTCAACCATCTTCTTCCAGGAAGGGTCCCCCTTCTCCAGCCTTCTGGGACAAAACACTACAGACAACTGATGGGCTCACAGGAAGCTCACAAGTATTCTGGAAACATGATAAGGGAAGCTCTATTAGTTACTAATTCTGATAACCCTGGCCTCCATTCCTGAACACGAATGGATAACCCCAAATGACCAAATGATATGAAGAGAATAAGCAAGTCAAGAAGGACGAGGGAGAGACAGGACATTTGGTCTCCGACAGAAGCCAAAAGATGAGATCAGTGCTTTTAAAAATTGAATTAATGTCTTCAGTATATGTACTTCATAAAAATAAATAAAGTTGCTCTGTAAAAGGAACTATTGGAAAGCAAAGAAATAAACAAGAAGCTCAATATCAACCCGAATAAATGAGGGAAACATTGATTGTAGAAAAATAATGGTGATTTAGGGACTTCTTGAAACGGTTTTATAAAGCAGGAAGCAAAAATTAAATGCCAACATCAGAAAAAGAAAAGTATATGAAAAAGAGAAATGGATGATCTAAATTCCACAAAATAGAAACCCCACAAGCAGACTAGTGTGGGTGAAGAAAAAGCAAAGCTTTAAACACATAAAAACAAAATTTTTCAGATCTTATGAAAGATTGGAGTATTTCTATCAGAAAGACAATGGGGGCGGGAGACCACCCATAGATATCCTGGTGAAACTTCAGAGTTTCTAGAATAAGAGGAAAGTTTTGCAAGTCTTAATCAGGAAGGAAGAAAAATGAAACTAGGTGACTTACAGAGAAACATAGGACTATGTATCTATGTTAATAAGTACTAAAAGGCAATTTAAAACCTATTTGAACAGCTAACATTTTTTTAAAACTCTGGCAACATCAAACACTGGTGAGGCTATATAACAAAAGAGACTCTACTTCACTTTGCTGATGGGAATGCAAAATAGTCTGGCAGAATCTTTTAAAGGCAAACATCGACTTACCATATGACCCAGCAATCACATTCCTGAGTATTTACCCAAACTGAAAATTTATGTTCGTGGAAAAGCTTGTGTGTAAAGGATCCCGTAAACCGGAAACCACCAAGATGTCCCTCAACAGGGGAATGGTTAAACTGAGTACAATGGCCTGAATGTTTGTGTGGTCCCCAAATTCATATGTTGAAATCCTAATCCCCAGCATGATGTTGTTAGGAGTGGGGCCTTTGGGAGGTGTATTAGTCAGGGTTCTCCCAAGAAACAGAACCAATGGGAGATACAGAGATATATAGAAAGAGATTTATTAGGAGTGATTGACTCACATGATTATGATTATGGAGTCTGAGAAGTCCCACAATCTTCCTTCTACCTGCAAGTTGGAGGCCCAGGAAAGCCAAAAACCAGAGGAGCCAGTGGTGCAATTGCCAGTCCGAGTCTGAAGATCCAAGGACTAGGGGTGCTAATGTTGGGGGAAGATGGCTGTCCCAGCTCAACCAGAGAGCAAATTCACCCTTTTTCCACTTTTTTGTTCTATTCAGGCCCTAAACAGGTTGGATGATGCCACCCGAATTGGTGAGGGTGATGTGCTTTACTCAGTCTCCCAATCTCTTCCAGAATGTCTTCCAGAAACATCCTCAAAGACACACCCAAAAATAATGTATCTGGGCATCCCTTAGCCCAGTCAAGTTGACACATCAAATTGACCAACACAGAAGGTAATTAGGTCATGAAAGTAGAATGGGATATTCATAAATGGGATGAATGCCCTTATAAAAGTGACCCCAGGGCTCTCTGGCCCTCTTTTGCTGTCACGTGAGGATGAAGCAAGAAGACAGCAGAATGGTTCTCACCAGAACCCAATCATGCTGCCACCCTCGTCTTGGACTTTCAGCTTCCAAAACTGTAAGAATCAAATTTCCATTGTTTATAAGCCATCTAGTCTATGGTACTTTGTTACAGCAGTCTGAACGAAGACTCCTGTATTCATACATTAGAACGCTATACAGTGACAAAAATGAATAAGCTATTGATTTATTCAACCATATGGATGAACCTTAAATACATTTTGCTAAATGAAACATGTCAGAACCAAAAGGCTATACATATTGTATGATTCCATTCATGTGACATTTATATATATATGGTTGGCCAAAACGTTCGTTCGGTTAGTGAATATGTTGGTCAATAAAGTTCTTCGTGAAAATGAAAAATGTCTTTTATTTGTACTTAAAACCAAACGAACTTTTTGGCCAACCCAATGTTAGGATGAATAAATAAGTAAATGAATGGTGGATAATATTTCACCATCAGAGATGAAAGTTATGAGTTAGCAAGGGGGGAAAGATAAGATCAACCTGTGACACCAGATTAGAGTTGGAGACGTCTGACATGTTTAGCATTTTAGCATCATATATACATATGATGCTAAAACGTCTCTCTCTATATATATACATACACACACACACACACATTTTGTGGATATATAGATGGATAAACAAACATTATATGTATGTGTACATAATATGTGTATACACACACACAGGACACACACACACATTTCCTAGCTTTGCCCACTGTGAGGATCTAGAAACAGTGGCATTCCAGTAGCAAAGAGCAAACCCAGTGTCCATTTATTGGAACTCTTTTCCAATAAATGGAACTGGGGCTTCTCGGAGAAAGAGCTGATTATAAATCCAGAACAGGGAAAAATAGAAGGTGACCCCGGAACATCTTGGGACCTTACTCCTTTACCTTGAGGCTGCAGTGTCGGTAGCCAGTAGCCACTCATGGCTACTGAGCACCTGAAATGTGGCCAGGACAAGTTGGCATGTAAGATAGTCACTGGATTTTGAAGACTTACTATAAAAAGAGAGGGCAAAAATCTCGATATTTTTAATATTGATTATGTGTAAACATTTTGCATACATTGGCCTGGATAAAATGTTATTAAAACTAATTCCACCCGGGGCTTTTTTGTTTTTTGTGTTTTGCTATTTTTAAAATGTGGCTGATAGAAAATGTAAAATGACAAGTACGGCTCTCATATTTTTTTCGGGCAGTGCTGACTTCAGAGGGCAGGGCTGTGGTCAGCAGAACTGAACTAGCACCCTGGCTCAGTCCCTTCCTGGCTCTGTGGCTCTGGGCAAATATCTTACCCTCTCTGACCCTCAGTTTTGGCCTGTGGGTTTGGGGGAAGATGGAGTACCAACCTGCCTGGGACGCTTTTCGCACCATGCCTTGGACACTTTAGTAATTGCCTTAGAATAAGTACTGAAGAAATAACTGAATATATTGTAACTGTGGTTATAATTCTCAGGCTAGTTCCTGTTAAAATGCAACGTCTCAGCAATCCCTCCAATAGACACACACACACACCCTAAGGCACAGAACCTTCGCGATTCTATCTCAGAGCCAATTTTAAGGGCGAAATAAGCAGTCTGGCACAGTGAGGACAGACTCAGAAAGGTTGCCCCCTAGGGGCCAGCGGAGGAAGGATTCCCATCGGGGAGGCTGCCGCTCCGGATGCCAGGCGCTGGGCGTGGGGAACCGCGGTCCCAGCCCACTTGTCACTCATCGTTTAAGAGCCCGGAGCTTGAAGAGATACACACATCCACCGCCGCCCCTTCTGGCGCTTCGGACCCTGGAGAGGGGCACCTGGGAAGAACTAGATCAGACTGTGTCTAGAGCTGGGGAAGGGATAGGGGACGGAGGAAAGCCGAGGGGGAGGTACAGGGAAGCTGGAGCTCAGAGGCAGTTGACAGCAACCAAGACAGGCAGGGCTGGCGGGGGCAAAACTGAGAAACTGGTAATATTTGCTTAGACAAGGCTGTCAGTAATAACTAACTTGTGTACAGGGTGTTGCTTTCAACGACATCAACTTTACACCTGTCTATGACGCATCTTGACAGGGAGGGAGTGGGCGTGGAGAGGTCACAGGGTCACGGAGAGTGTTCGGACGAGAACCGAACAACCTCTTGGTAAGGGATTTGATCGGATTCCTAACTCCACTGGCATCCGGTGTACTCGTTTACCTACGAATTAAACAGAGTAAACAGAGACAGTAACGCCCACAGCAGCAGGGCTGTTATTAGGGTTAAATTGTACCCGTTATGCAGAGGTGCTTTGACAAGGCAGGATTGTAAAAGTTGCCCCGGGAGACTCCCGTTTAATAAATGATGTCAGTCTCGGGACTGAGTTATTCTAGAACACTCTAACCAAGCGGTCAGTGATGGTGACCAGTGTCCGGCACAACCACGGGGCCAATTTGGTGTAGGTACTTCGTGAACAATATCATCTGGGATACCTCCTCCACCACAGTGTCCTAAGATCAGGGCAGAAAGGGGGGTGTGTGGGTCCCCGTCACTGAAATATAACCCCTTTAAGCCACAGAACCCCTACACCCTTCACACCCCTGCCGCAGGTAATCTCTGGAAATTCTCTTGAACAGATGCCCCTCTTGAACTGTCAGTTCCTCACGGGTTACCGGGAACAGCGGCTGGCACACCTGGTCCTAACCTTTATTACCATGGGATATGTCTGGCAGGATGGAGAGGCACAGCCCAAAGAGGTAGGGACAAAGGGACACCTGTCTTGTCATCTGGCAGGACTTCTGCACCTGGAGGACGCTGTCTACACTGTTTGCCTGGAAAGTGGGTCCTTTCTTGTTCTTTCCTTTGGGTATGAGGTGAAGGAAGGGCAAAGGGCCCATTTAAATGAAAACACCTTTTTCCCCTGGCCAGGAGGTTAATTTTCCTTAGAACTGGTAGCCCTCTCATTAGTTTTTGAATTTTGTTTTTTCTGGCACCCACCCTCTTCCAAGAATTGTGAAGAGCTGCATTTGAAGGCAAGTTCTGAGGTGTCCTAGAAAACTTAATGATTTCCATTTTACAGCAGTTTGTGCTCTTATACACATCCGTAATCACAGTCAATGTTCACAATCCCATAAGGTAAGTACAGCAATGCTGTGCCCATTTTACAGATGGCTGAGGACTACAGGAGTTAAATTCCTTGCCCAAGGTCAGACAGCAAGTTCGTGGAAAATCCAGGACCACAACTCAGACCTTCTGATTTCACTAACGTAACCTTCTTTCCCCAGAGGGGAAAAGCACACATTGCCATTTATAACACTAATCTTACTTTCTTTAATGTTGCTTGCTATCTACCAAATATTGGTCTGTGTCTCTTAATACTTCATGTAAGTCTCTTCTGAATCTTTTCATAACTTTTTAGTTTCAATCTGAAACTTGAAATCTTTGTTTCACTAACTGCAGTATAAATTCCTATTCGTTTTATTTTCTTATAAATGGACATTCTCCAGAAATTAGGGTGTTACCCTTGTTCTAGTACTTCCTGCTTGAGTCAGCAGCCTGTGCTTATTTTGTTTGCTTGGTTGATTCTGCCTTTTCTCTCTCAAGTAAATACAGGAGACTCCCAGTGAGAAAAAGAAAGGAAAGTAAGAAAGGAGAGAAGAGGAAAGCATAGAGCTGCTTCAGACTCTTTAAGAAGAGTCATGTGTCAGATGTTGGAAAGTCTGAGATCTAGGCACATGTGACAGGACATCCCAATGGGCTTCCCTCCTCCTTCTGTTCTCCAAACCACAATCCTCAATCAGGGGAAGGGGTGGGAGCCCCCTGTCACACCCCACCCCCACCTCGGGCCATCTCTTACCTTCTTTGTGTCTCCTCCTTTAACTTCTTCACTATGGAGACACCTCACTTCTGCGCTGCCCTCCTCATCCACTGCCCCCCAAGGGAAGTTGGCCTTAGGTTTGAATCTGAAAACTCTTTAAAGCTCTTTATTGTTTTCTACCTGAGAAACAGTTCTGTCCCAACTCTCTCTAAAAATCTAAGGGAAAACAAAGGCAGAAGCTGGACTTCTCTGAGTAGATTAAGGGGAAGGAAAATGGAAGTGGGAGACAGGAAGCATAAGAATGTTCTTTTGGATCTGGACTAATTTAGCCTTGTTCGTGGTTGGAGTCTCCCACTGGCACCCCCATGGGTCGGGGTAGTTTTTCTGGATTTGGGGGCATATAGGGTTCTTTAGAGTGTCCTAGGATAACTCAGGGGTTGAATGGGGACTGTCTTGAGGTGACTTACTTGAAGTTGTTATTGGGTTTGATGAAGCGTTCTATCCTTCCCATCCCTCTCCCTGAGGAGAGGACACACACACACACACATACACACACACACACGCACGCGTGTGTATACAAACACATACGCATATGCTCCTAAAACTAAGACTATACACAAAAACACACATATATCTAGATAGCTACATATCTCTATGTATCTATTTATCTGGAGATATATATATATACGTAGAGAGAGAGATTTTTTCCCACTGCTCATCAACTCAGCCCCCATTTATGCTTAAACATTTGCTCAGGCTCTTCTCTGCACAATAGTCAGAGATTATTTTATACTATATGTGTAAGTGTGTGTGTTCCAGTTTTGTAATTTTCGTATATATTTCAGACCATACTCATAAACAATATATCCACCAGGTTGTTAACAGAATAAACATGAGAGTGAGGTGTGTGCATACGGATCCCTCATATAATTCCAGCTTTATCCCCGGCTCGTTGCTCTACCACAAGATTGCCAGAATAAAAGACAGATTGCTTCCTCTGCTGCATTCTTTCTAGAACGTGCTAATTGTCTGGATTTATATCTGCAAGGTTCTGCCGAGAACCCTTGCCCTTCCCTTGGTCGAGGTCTCCAGGGACTTGGGGCTCCCTCCTATCCTGCTTCACTCGGACTTGGTTCTGGCCAACTGGGCTACTAGGAACCCGGGAAGGTAAGAGCGGGAGAGGGTGCTTGGGATTTGCACAGATTAAAACCGAGTAAGGGAGAGTCTTGACTTTTCCTTCTCTCTGCAGGAAAAATCCAGGCTTTGTCAGCTATGTTGTGATTAGAGATGTTCATATTTATTACCTGATTTATGGTGCCAAAGAAGGGGTGAACTTGAACACAAGTTCAAAAATCACAGTTCCCAGGAGTTTCCTCTCAACCCACTCTGAAAACATTGGGGGGCAGCGAATTACAAGTATGTAAAAGGATCACGATCAATGGTCAGGATGGCCACAGGCTAAATGCTCTGGGGCTGATATGTAAGTTGAGATCTATCTCCCTCTTTGTCACTCCGAGGACTGTAGGGGAGGAAAACCTTGCCCTTCTTCTCATTTAGGCTGCTTAGCTGGTCTAATAATCAAATTGACATCAGATAGGTGAACAGGAGAAAAACAAATTTAATTTTATACGTATTAGAGCCCCACAAAAATATGAGACTCGAAGATGCGACTAAAGCCGGAAGCTTGTATATCTTCTAGATGAGGAAGCAATGCATTTATGAAGAATTGACAAGACACAGGCTTTTGGGCTTGGGTTAGCTAACTAGGGAAGAAGTAACAAGGTTTGTTTATACAGGCTTCTCAGCCCTGAATTCCTGTCTCTGGTGATAAGACTGTCTCTCTACTTCCTGGTACAGGAAGGGCGCCTTCACGTGGGAGATTTATTTCCTACTTTCAGGGGCACAAAGAGGTCCGAGTGTCCTTTTGGCACCTGCTGTTTCTCAAGTACCTTTAATTCAAAATAATCAATACACCTAAGTGGCATATTTGGGGTGGTCTATTCTGCTCCCCTCAGGCCCACGGTCTAGTCACAACCCGTGACATCCAAACTGTGCACGATGTGTGTGTGTCTGCACGTGCATTTGCACACAAGTGTGCATGCCTGTGTCCACGTGACCCTAGAAGGCATATCAGGTTTGCAAACTGATTTGTTCTTTTCTTTTTCTTTCCTTTTGTCAATAACTGAAATTGGACTAGACCCCTGGAAATCAGGTAAGTTCTCAGAAATCCTTCATTCACTTTAGGATCCTTGCTAACTGTAAAAGCTTACAATAAAACCAACAAGCAAAAAAAAGAGAAAGCATACCACATTGTATGTATAGTACATAAAACATATAAAAATGCATGAAAAAATAGTAGAAGGAAATGTGCCCCAAATCAACAGCCCAAAAGTTAACAGTAGTTGTCTCTGCTTTGTAGAGATTAAGGGATTAATTTTCTTTACTACATTTTCCTATTTGTACATAATAAAACAAGCAAAATGCAATGTAAGAAGAGCAAAAAAACAAACCAAAACTCCCCAAAACACCAAAACTTCACCAGTTCTCCAATTCTCTGTGATTTTTTGAAGTCTAATGATCTGAGAAAGATCTCTGGTCTCACTATAACTTCTCTGAAAGGCCAATTTGCAGGCTGTGGTTGCTACAGCTACAGAATCCCTTTGAAATATTACATAGACTAGAGCTCGTGGGGCAAGTCTGGTGCAGATGTTCTTAGGCTCCTGTTTCCCCAGGGAGCACCGTTAACCTCTAAGTTGACACTGCTTCTCCGGTCACCAAACCTCAGCTCAATAAAGGGGCTCAGTATAAAAGCTGTAGCTCAGAAGATGGAGAGATGAAGCATGAAGACCCCATTTCCCACACTAATGTGACTCTGCTGAAACTACGGGGGTCCCTGACTGAGTTATCTTTTGTGTTTGTTTTTCACGTCTTCTCATGTCTTAGAGGCAGAAGTGATTTATGGAATGAGGTTTTATGTTTTGTAGACGGGATCCACCTCTGGGCTATTTGAATCCGTGTGATAACAGGTCATTTAAGAATGATCCCTCTATAACAGTCTTCACCTGTCACTATTATAATACAGAATTTGGGGGGAAAATTGACTAATTAGACAGAGCACCAGCCTGAGGTATGAAACTGTTCTGGACCAGGTCCAGTGACTAACCAGCTGGGTGCAAATGGGGAAGCGATTTTGCTTCTTTGGGCAAAAAGGAGCATGGAATTAGCTGTTGCCTGTGGTCACTGCAGCATTAAGACACTGTGTTCCTAACAGGAAGGGTGTGATGGGCCCCGGACTGGCCCTGTAAAGAATCAGCCCTACTTGTCCGCTCATGCTTTAGCAGTTCCACAGCAGGAGCGGAGACGGGGGTGGGGGGGGGGCGGCGATGATCTAGGACCATCTGGGCCATGCTAGACTTTGGGAGTCCTCAGGTGAACTTGGGCTCGAGCAGATCTGTCTCTTTCCTACCTGAATGTTGTTGGAGGGAACATGCCCATCCTCGGGCTGCCCTGTGGAGAGGAGAACGTCAACCTCTGCTTCCACCTTGGACTAACAGTTCCCCCGGACTCGAGGCCACCACTGGGCCCTGCGTACTCACTGTGTCCAGACCTTTCTAACCACATGGTCATCTCCCTCCCAAGGAACTTGGACCCCATTTTCTTATTCCCTGGGGGAGAAAGCCTCCGTGGTTTTATACTGGTGACTGTTTTGGTGGAGAAAGCAGCTGTACCCGGGATTAAGGTATCTTCCCACTCACAGACTTTTTTTTTTCTAAATGAAAAGTCAGTCTGAGCTTTGCTTCCCACCCAGGCCCTTTCCCTGCAGTGAATTCATCAATATAGGCCTCATCTTACTTGGTTAGTTGAGCAAAGAGATTTAAGTTCTGGCCCACAGAGGTATCTACCTTTCCTCAACTACTGAAAACACGCAGTTGACCGTTTGCCCATCAAAAAACAAGCATTGTTCTAGGCGATGGGAGATCTGGGGGAATAAGACAGACATTGCTCTGGCTTCCACACAAGGCTCAGGATCCAGTGGAGGAGGGTGCATCGATATAGGGAGTAACATGAAAAAAAGTGCCGTGTTTCATGAAAAGACGTCTAAAACCTAATTCAGACTTGAAGGGTCGGGCAAAGCTTTCCAAGGGAAATGACAGGTCTGAAAGTTAATACCTGAGTAATGTAAAGGAATTAAGCAGAGAGAGAGAGACAGAGAGACAAGAGACAGAGAGAGAGATATGCAGATGCCTGGAACTACCATACAAGGGCTCTGAGTTAAAGTGAACCATCCTTGAGATTACCTAGCCCTGGGGGTTGTAAACTTGAATTCCTTTAGGGGTCAGGCAGGTCCCAGAAAGGTCAGGTGTCTGCCAGAGAATCCATGCCCTGCCTGAAGATATTGAAGTTAGATTTCTGTCCTTCCTCACCACCTTCCCTGGTAAGCATATTTTGGGTGCCTACTGTTATCTACTGTAGGGTGACCAGATTGGGCTACAATTATTAGAGCTCCCTCTTGCACTCTGAGAAGTGAAACTATGTGGTCACTTTACTTCTCATCCGTGTGTTTATTCCATAGAAAGATACAGAATAAAATACTGGTCTTCCAAATATAGCTCAGATAAGGTCGAGACTGCTAATGAATGGGGGGTCTGAGCTGAGGGCCCCACAGATTCTGACTATCTGTAAGACAGAGCTCAGGGGTGAGGCCGTCCTGAGTCAAGACGCAGGAGTAGAAAGAAGCCTCATGTGTAATAACTCAAGAAGCAGAAAGGAGGAAAATGACAGAGTGAGGCCCCTGAGAGGCACAAGAAGTATCAGCCAGTGGAAAGATCCAGAAAGACCTAACCAGGTCCATCTGGGAGGTGACCAGGAAGATTCTCCTTTGAGAAGGACCTCATGGCAAATGTAGTTTAGGGGCACTCCCTGGGGAGCCCTGTCACACAGTCCGGCAGGCTGAGGGCTGCCCTTCCTGGATTCCCCATCTCTGAGGCTCACTGCATCTCAATGGGCCTTCAGTGAAAGCTAATGCATTGTGACACCGAATGTCATCCCCAGGCCCTTGTTCAGGCAGTGAATGCCGTCTTGCTGCCCAGCCCAGACTCCCTGCTCCAAGCCCTGCAGCGACTGAGGATCTCCATTCAGGACATCACCAGAGCCTTGGGACAAATGCATGGTAAGGGGCTCCTGAAGGCTGAGGGATCGCTTGCAGGGGAGAAAGGGCCTGGAGGTTGGCAGTGTCCATGAGATGGCACTGCTGTGCTAGCTTTGTTTTAGGTAACTGCCGCTCATACTATTAGAAAATGATCTCTCAGTTGGCAGGGATATTCTCCTGGTTTAGTCTTTCTTTCTATTTTCTTGTGATTAGGCTAATTTCCTCTCTTCCGCTGTCATGTATTTCTTTGTGTGTTGAGGTCTTGCACGAAGCTTGGGAGGAGGGGAGGGGCACACAACATGGCTTGTACCTGCTTTACCCAGCAGTGACCCTGGTACCAGAGGACATGACTGACCTTGGCTTCTTCAGTTCTCCTCTGTGGCCGGTGCAGGATGGGTCACCACAACTGTGGCCACTTAAGGGGCCCACCCTTCCTGCAACTGGTTACACATTATTCTGGCAACTGCCTTCCTCTCCAATGTCTGGGCAGCTCTTCAACTTCCCCTAGCAGAAGAATCTCAAAAATTTAAGGGGGAAAATAGGTGTGATCGGTTTAACAAGGGAAAAGCAGCTAAGTATCAGTTTCCCTAAGTCCTTCTTCACTGGAAAACAAAACAGATTCTGGAAAAAGAGAGTGTTTATAGGAAACAGGACAGGAGGGAGGGAGCCGGAGACGGGATGGTGCTCAGCTTTATGACTTTTCATTAAAAGGATAGATTTCTTTGTCATCCCAGACTCTCTGGGAAGTCCATCTGAAGTCACAGGGTTATGTATTCTTTCCATTTCAATGTCCCTGTTTTACACGTTTGACTCACATCTCCCCATTTCCCTGATTTTTAATTTTAAAGTCCTCCCGATCACACTAATAGGTCTCCTGCCAAACAAGCTCTCCCAGCTTAGTGAGATGGATTTTAGTTTTGCAAGATACCCTGCGTTTATTACTCAGGATGTCAAGACCACTAGAGGGACATTGCAAGGTCTTCAGATCGTACGAATAAGCAGAAGTGAGTGGTTTGGAAGGTCACAGGAGGCCCTCCACCCTGTCACGGGGCATGTCCCAGTAAAGTGGCACAGCCCTGTCTGGCTCTCACACGCTTCCCTAGCACTCATTTTCAAAGTCACTTATTCAGCCCAGGCCAACCCTAATGCTTTCTTGATCATCCTCTGCAGGAGGCCTGATGGCCTGGGCAGGTGATGGGGTGATTTCCCTTGTGTCCCCCAAAGACAAATTTTCCCACACAGACATCATGTATTTTAAAGGTTTCACTACTAGTCACTGCAGTGAAATAGATGAATGTATCAGCCTGCGGTTTTCAAAGATGGCCACAACAACACCATCCATCCTCAGGGCTCCTTTACAACGTGGCCTGGATATTCCTCTCGTCAAAGCCTGTGTCCTGGCTTGTGACGTAGGCGGGCTTGTGACACGCTCACGATCAGTAGAACTCAGCAGAAGTGACACTGCGTGACCTCCCAGAAAGGGCTAGAAAAAGTGATGCAGCTGCCACCCTGTATACTGGGCCACCGTGTAAAAAGTCCATCTACTCTGTGGCCACCATGGCTGTGAATGAGGGTGTCAAACCACACAGGGAGGCCAACTGTAGGTGCTCCATTTAGCACCTAGCACAGGGGCGAATAAGCCCTCAGGTGAGTCTAAGTTCCCACTTTCCAGGCATCCTTACTCTTCCATCTCCTCAGCTGAGGACCCAACCGCTGTGAAGCAGAGACAGGCCATATCCACTGTGTCTCGCCCCGATTCCTGCCCTGAGTCCATGAGCGTAATACGATGGTTATTCTGTGCCACTGAGTTTGGAGTGGTTTTTTATGCAGCCACAGTAACCAGAAAGGTGAAATTATAAAAATGATAACAAACAATAAAAACTGCAAGGTGTAAGGAATCGCACGGATTTTTTAGTGATTGATTGTGGTGTATGGTTGTTGAATTTCTTCTGCCTGATAAATAGAGCCCAGCTGCACTGCTTTCCTCCCCCAGATGGAGCTTACCCAACGATTCCTCTTTCTGAGCCAAACTTTAGCACGAATTGTGTACTCCCTTCCTCTATAAACCCTCCTTTCCAGGAATTTTCAAAGTCACGCCTAAAGATGTGGTCATTCTAATATTTGAAACTGGTTTCTGTTTCCTTCTTGTTTTTTAACCTTTTCTTTCTTTTTCAGTCCTCACGGTGGTTGTCATTTTTTTTTCTACGCTTGATTTTGTGTTCACCTTGTAATGTTCGTTGCCTTTGAAACATCATTTGTAGGCAGGTTTTGGGGACTAGGAGAGAGAAAGATTTGTATTTGGTTCTTCCTGGTTCTTTGGAACTCTAAAATTCTGCATCATCTTAAATCATGTTGAACAAGTAAGGACCCGACAACTGAACTTGGGCTAAAAATGTGCCAAGGAAAAGGTCACAACTTTTCAGGGACAGATTATTTTTTTAATCCTCTTTGGCTTGGTGCCAAAGTTAGTTCTAATTCTGTCTCCTGTGGCAAACGGGGGTACAGTGGGGCCCTGATTCACTCGGAGGTTGTGAGTATAGGCATTTGGGGCTCCGCGGGTAATATGAGGAGGTTCTGGTGCAAAATTCCTCACCAAAGCTGGGACCAGGGCTCCCATCATACAGAGAAGCCACTAAACCAGAGCCCTGGCGAACCTGGATCGGCAAGTGATTTCAGGGAAAACTCTCTCTGCTGGTCTTGTTTTCTACCTCCCCGGGTTTCTGCTTTCCCTTGCAATTTTTGCTTGGTGGTTCCTTGCTGTCTTTTGAGCTCTTTGATTGCCTTTAGGATGTTTTCACATTTATCCAGCTTTTTGTTGTTGTTGTCAGGGGAAGGATAGGTCCAAGTAAAACAACATTCCATTACAACAAAGGGAAGTCTCTTTCTCGAGTACTTTTGGCATCTCTTCCTTTCCCTGTGTTTCCACCATCACTTCCTCTGCACCTGGCTATCTTCATCTCCTGCCAGCACTCCTGCAGTGGCCTTCTCAATCCTTTCTCTCATCTGTCCTTTACCTAGTCGAATCCATGCTCTGCACAGAAGCCTGAATCAACTTTTAGGAGTGCAGATCGGTTGCAACACTTTGACTCTTAAAACCCTCCAGTTGTCCTCTTGGCACAGTCCAATATGGTAACC
The DNA here is from genome assembly GCF_028021215.1 of Eschrichtius robustus. Taxonomy (NCBI): domain Eukaryota; kingdom Metazoa; phylum Chordata; class Mammalia; order Artiodactyla; family Eschrichtiidae; genus Eschrichtius; species Eschrichtius robustus. The sequence goes on along the minus strand of NC_090844.1, from coordinate 31,101,012 downwards.
TTTAGCCACACGCGGCCACTGAACACTTGCTATATGGCCGGTGTGACTGAGGAACTAAATTTTTAATTGTATTTAAATTTAACTAATTGAAATTGAAGTCGAAAAACTGAATCAGTGTCAAATGCTTTTCTGATAGACACAGCTTCATTGTTAGAAAGATTACCTTTCATTTAACTGTTGAAAATTCAGCATCCGAATTAAAATGCACTCTAAGTAGAAAATAAATTTTAAATCTATAAGAATATACCCAGGATTTCAAATAATTATTTTTAAAAACCACATTAATAATTTTTATATTGATTACATACTGAAATGATAATATTTTGGATATTTGGAGTTAACTAAAATAGAGTATTGATATTAATTTTTCCATTTTTTTTTTTTTTACCTTTTGAAATATGGCTACTAGAAAATTTAAAACTACACGTGTCTATCACATTAGATTTCAACTGAAAGCACTAGTTTATCCATTATTCTAAGGATAAGGCCAAAATCCTTAACCTATTCTGCAAGACCCAAGATGAACTGACCCCAGGCTATTTTAATTTTAATTTATTTCACATCATCTTTCCCTTCACGTATTCTTTCTGACACTAGCTTTTAGTTCCTGAAAAGAACTTTTTCCACTTCAAGGCTTGTGTACGCACTATTCCTTCTGCTTCAGACATTCTTCCTAACTCACCCTCCGCCTACTTAACTCCTGTTTACACTCAGATTTAAGCCCTGGTCTCATCCAGGCATATATAGCTGCTTAAACCCTATCAGCAATGCTAAGAAACCCAGGAATGGGGCAAGGGATGGAGCAGTGACTGCAACAGGAGAAATAAACAAGACTCCCCAAGGAGAAAGTCTGAGGATTGGCTGAGCCGAGGCAGGAGGTGGGGTCAAGGGTATATACATATGTATGATTTCAAAGCTGGTTGAAAAAAGTCATGAGGCCTCTGGCAAAGATCTGTTATTTGGAAGACTGAATCAAGTTCTGCTTGGTTGGCAGATTGATTTTCAACGTAAATAGGGAACACGGGGAAAGGAAACAATACTTGCTTTGAAACATGTCACATTTAAGGTGATGGTGAGACATTCAGTGGAAATATGTGGCTTTAAAAGTGGGAAATACCCAAGAAAGACACAGTTTGGTGGTCAGGTCCATCAGATGTATAGTTCAATTATGCACCTACAGTGCTTTGTTTTAGGTGTCAGTAATGGAGCATTGACTGCCTTACCTTCCTGAGTGGGATGACCATAATGAACATTAATAATGTCATGTGAAAATACTGCAGTGATTCTGGGTCTGTGGTTTTAGTACTGACCCAAAGCAAGGATTTGCTGAGTTTTGTTTTGTTTAAAGGCCACTTCTCAGTATAAAACCTAAATCCCTACCCCTGAAAAGTTGAAAAAGCAAGTTTCCTTAGGTTTTCCAAGCAAAACAAAAATAATGCTTATGATAAAATGTGCATGAGATGAGAGTGAACTAATCAAAAGCAGACATTGTATTTTTCTTGAGAGTCACTTAGATTTAAAAGAACAAGATACTTGACCAAAATGTTTTGTGTTTTTCTGAACAATAGCAACAGCAACTGTGGAAGACATCTAGACCCATCCACTAAGTGCACCTGGGCTTGGCCATCGGGGCAGAAACTGCCGTCCATGGGGCCATTTTTCCACTCCTCTAGGAAGGCACAGGGAAGGAAAGGGGGGGAGGCTTAACTCAGGTGTCTGCTTGGATCTTCTATGCTCCCTGTAGGATAATGACACTGGCTTTCAGGAACTGCCCTTCTTAGCCCAAGTGTACACACATCAGATCCAGAAGCAAGAGTTTTTATGTGGCTCTTGTCCTTCACCAGCCCCGCGTTAATAGATGTTCTCTACCTGGTTTAGGGAGAGAAATACCTTCCATCAGCCCTGGTAGGGAGGGATTCTGAGGCTTTTTCACACTTTCTATGGATACACCTGCTCCAGTCTTCTTGCTCCCTCTAGTGGCAGAATTCCTAGTCCTCATCGTCGTGCATGCCTTCTTTTGAGCCTGCAAAGCCAGGCCAGGAGCTGACATTCTTCCTTTGCTTCCCCTAGGGCAGTGCTAAACTCTCAAGTGTGTTTGCTTTCTCCCAATCCCACAGAGTCCCACTGTACCTGCTTGATACCTATCTGCAAAGGCTCACTCTTGCCACCCTCAAGAGTGTGCCAAGAAGGTCTCTCTTGGCCCTGTGCTGTGCTGCCCTGGGGAAAGGGTGATGTGGGTAAAGTGAAATGTTCTTCTTACCCTCTTCAGTGCATCCAATCTTAGATTTTTTTTTTTTTTTTTTTTTTTGCTCCAACGGTGTTCTGGAACCTTTCACTGGACTCCTGGACTTCCACAAAGGCTGTCTTATCCACGGGTGACTGTCTAAATCAATGTTCTTTGGGGGGAAGACAGTAGAAAACTCTTATTCTGCCATGCTGATGATGTCACTCTTGCATTTCCCTGATTTCTAATGAGTTAACTCTCTGTGTGTCTGGGATGGGGGTGGAAGGGCCCGTGCTCCTGCGTGCTCATCACGTGTGTCCCTGATTTGTGAAATGCATGGCTTTCCTTATTTCTGGAAATGTCTTTTATCTTTTACTCATTGCCTTTAATGAGTTTTTGGGTACACTCTGGAGGGTGATCTTTGTTAGTTATGGATTGCAAACGTTGTGGTTTGTCTCATTCTGCCTTTTGAAAGCAGAAGTTCTTAATCTAAATATAGTCAAAGTATTTCTCGTTTCTTTTGTAACAGTTTATTTTTAGGAAATCTGGCATAAGATATAATTTCATAATCAGAGGTCATAGATATATTTTTCTACATTTTTTTCTGTAGTTGATGTTGTCTGTCTTTCACCTTTCACCCCTTAATACACATATGATTATTATCTCTATACAGTATGACATAGGAAATAAATTCGATTTCCCTTCTGTGAATAATCACTAGTCTACAATATTAACACTGTCTTACATCAGATTTTCTTAAATGATTGGATCTCTTTCCAGGCCCCCTATTCCGTTTCATCATCTGTTTGTCTTTCCCCACACCAAAACCATCGGTCTTAAATGAACCATAGCTTCATAGTATTTCTCATTTTCAGGTAGAGAAAATCCCCCTCACCTTCCTCTTCTCCAGGGGCGCGTGTCCTGTCTTTGACCCTGTGCTTTTAATATAAACTTAGAATCAGCTTGTTAAATCGCAACAAAAAATTCTGTTAAGAATTTTGCTCAAATTGCATTAAATCTGTATATTAATTTGGAGAAAAATGACCTGATTTTGATGTTCTATCTGGTCCTTCTGTCCTCTGATCAGGGCAGATGGACAGGTGGAGACTAACGTAAAGACGTTAACGTGCTCTCCGAATCACGTCTTCATGTTGCTGGGTGTTCTTCTCTTCCCACATGGCCTGAAATTTATCCAGATAGAAAACTCTTGTTTAAAGAAATAAGAAGACTTGTCAACAGAAAAAAAAGAAACCAAGAAAATGGAATGATACCACTGAAGTGCAGAAAGAAAATAACTTCCAATTTGGCATTACACACCTAGCCAAAATATCTTTCAAATTTGAAATTAAAACAAAGATATTTTCAGGCAAATAAAAACTCTGAAAACTTATTGCCAAAAGACCCACACTAAAATAAATGTTCAATTGAGTTCTTTGGGCAAAAGTACGAAGATTCCAGATGTAAGCACAGAAGTACAGGACAGAATGAAGAACAAGGGACGGTCGGTAACTATGTGGTTAAATTCAAATGATTATTGACTTTATACAACAATAATAATGTAGGTTTAAAATGTATGTAGAAATAAAATAAATGATAACAATAGCACAAAAGGCAAAGGGGTTAAATAGGATAAAGTATGCTACAGACCTTGTATTGATTGGGAAGTGGTAAAAGTACTAATTTTAGTGGATCTATTGAATCAAAGATATCTGTTGTAATCTCAAGAATAACCACTAAAAGAATAGCATTAAGAGGGGGAAACTAATGATAATAAGGGGGGAAATAAAATAATTTAAAACATTTTATTCATGAAAGCCAAAAAAGAAGAAAAAAGGGAACAGAGAGTATGAGACAAAGACAAAATAAATAAAAGTGTATATATAACCAAAATATATCAGTAATTACATTAAATACTTGAATATACAATAAAAACAAAATAAACAAAACAAAACAAAAAACTCTTCTTTAGATACATTTATTTTCCTAGATATTGATACTGAGTTTTCTCGTCCGTGAACAAACACACATTTTCTTAAATTACTTTGACTTACTTCAAGATAAGAGATTTAGATATATTTTGCTTTATTCATAGTTACTTTATATTTTTGTTTCTAGCCAATAATTCCAAAAACATTGTTTTGTTTTTTCATTTACAATACTTATAACTTTTTTCTTTTAATTTTTATTCTTATTCTTCAGGCGAGGGGATGCCTAACACAGTGTTGAATGGACGTGCTGATACTTGGTTTTGTCTGACATTTTAAAAGACTTTTTTAATATTTCAACATTAAGTATAATATGTACTGGAGGCTTTCTGTGGATTCCTTTTATCAGTTTAAGGATGTTCCCTCCTATTCCTAATTAGCTAAAATTTTTTGTTTGTCTTAATCATGAATGGATTTTTTATATCAATTGAAAATTTTACATCAAAATTATCTCACATTTGGGAATTCCCTGGCAGTCCAGTGGTTAGGACTCTGTGCTTTCACTGCCGAGGGCCTGGATTCAGTTCCTGGTCAGGGAACTAAGATTCTGTAAGCCATGTGGTACAGCCAAAAAAAAAAAAAAAAAAAAAAATTATCTCACATTTACTGAAATAATCATTTGGCTTTTCCTCCTTAAATATGATAAGTTGGGTAAAACATTAAATTATCTCCAGTCATTACTGCTTCAGCAAAAATTTGTGCGTAGTACTTAGCATATTTGTGGGAACAGAGCACCAAATGGGAAAGACCCAGAAATAGGGCCCAGAGAAAAGTCCAGCGCATGGGATGCTGTCGCAAAGGAGTGGGGAGGATGTGACGGCCCTCAGAGGCCCTGGGAAGCCCTGAGGCTGATGGGAGATGTGAGTTACCTGAGCCCAGGGGGCTTCAGAGAAGACAGAGATGGAGGACCAGAGACCAGGTGTGACGGTGGAAAAGGTAAATTGATGGCATAGAGATGCCATTATTTAGGTCTCATCAAAAAGATGTTTCTTTTTTTCTCCGAAACAAAGAGACAGAGACAGGAATCTGGATGAGAGAAACATGTCCGCTCCCAGAGGGGCCCCATTGTGAGAAGAAGAGAGAATAACGTTCAAAAGTGGATGAAAAGAAATTCGGTGCAAATGTGAGGACGTGCTTCTTTACACACACAAGTTAATAAGCTAGTGGGATCAGTTATCCCCACGCATTGGCTTAGATTCAAAATGAGCTGCACAGGGACTTCCCTGTGGTCCAACGGTTAAGCCTAGGCGGTTCCAATGCAGAGGCCACGGGTTGGATCCCTGGTTGGGGAACTAAGATCCCACATGTGGCGCCGTCAAAAGAAAAACCCCCCAAAACAAAAACAACAACACACACACACACACACACACACACACAAAACGAGCTGCACGGACTAATGAATGCAGGTGAGTGAGCCTGTGTCCGACCAAGTGTAGCAGAGCCTGAGCAGAGGATCCCCCACTCTCTGCCCTTTATTGACTACACAGAAATGCACCCAGGGGTTCAGTGGTCCTGTCTTCTGAAAGCCTTGAAGAGAGCAGATTCTTTCTCTCTGCTTTTCTCCTTTCCGCTTCCCACATTCTTTCATTCTCTCTGTCTGTTTAAAATATTAATTTTTTAAAGATGGCCTTGACCTCTCTTTTTGGTGATTGTTGTTAAGTGCAGAAGAGGGAAGTAACCACAAATAGAAAAAGGCAGCATTTGGAACCGTTTAACCCTCCCGTCAGCGCCAGTGAGGGGGGCGACCGAAGGGAACATTCCTCCCCATCCTGCTGCTGTGTTCCCTCCAGGTTTCTGTGCAGATCAGATAGAGGGGGTGTCCCGGGAGGGCAGCAGAGCCCGTGCATATGGAACCAATTGCTTTTTTTGCCTGTAGTAAAGTTCACATTTTGATTGCTCCTCCAGATTATGTAGATCCAGACACATTTTACTCAGTCATCCGGATCTTCTTCTCTGGGTAAGTATAGTTCAACTCTTTTCCTGCCTGAGGCATCTGCAGCCTTTCCCAGATTTATGAGGGGAGAAACAGACAGAAGCTTCCCAGAGGAAGAAACACACCAAGTAACCCTTGTTAACAAAGGAATCACCTGGATCCATTCTTGCATAAAAGAAGTGGGGTATCATTTGCATGACAAATGACACTGAATGATGAATATTTAAGTTTAGAGTAATTGTCCTGAGGCCATCACTTTAGATTCAATGTATTCACCTTTCTTAGAAAACCACTGGATGACAGAGGGGAAAAAAGCCCGGTGTGCCACCCACAAAGCTCGATTATGTATATCCTTTCTCCTGCCTGTTATCCAGGCAGGTGGAGGCATAGGCAGTAGCTTAAAAGCTTCCTTCTAACATTCCTGGAATAGCTACCCCAAAGACATTTTTTCATATTCCTGGTATTCTTCTTTGGTCACCTGGCCTGCAATTTCTCCAGATAGAGAACTCTACTCTTAGATACATGTCTTATTTTAAATACATTTGTCATATTGTGACATGTTTTAATGAGATTGCTCTCCTATTCACATTAACTGAGAGAAACTAAGTTTTTGTTTTTGTTTTAATGGTGAAGAGTGAAAGGTGGAGGTGATGGATGGAAGAGGTGAAAATGTGAAATAGACATCATCTAGAGCACCATCTTGATAACTAGGAGGTGCCTGAAACGCTGTTGGTAGAAAGAATATGAAGCTGTGTCTGGATGTAGCAAGAGTCATGCCGAATTCCAACATCAATAGATGTATTGATTCATCAGTAGATTTAGTGGTATATTCCATGGGTGCACAAAGAGAGTGACCATGGGTATTAAGTATTTTCTCTAGATTGCGTAGGTCTGTAGTGTGAGACTTTCTCAGGGGAGGCCAGCCTGGGTCAGGACCCCTCATTGTAGGAGTAGTGAGTGGAAGCAAAGTTTCTAGAGAATAACTTGAGAGTAACAGGTACTTGGTTTATGGGGAAAAGAGAAGGAAAGGGAAAGAGCAAAGGAATGGAATTGAGAGCGTATCTCAGAATTTAGACCTTCCTATGTACCCTTCACTCCTGAAACCCCAACAAAGGGATTATTCATCCTGTAGAACTCTTCTTGCTCTCCGTATCTTTTGCATGTAGCCAGGGTCAATACAAAGATCTGATTGTAAAATAGAGATTCTAGCAACAAATATTAAGCAAAACATGCAGACAGGCTTTGGTAGGATTAGAGGGGAGAACAAAAGGGCCATTTTTCCAAAACGTTTTAAATAGACTGCGTTTTAGGAAGACCTAATTCTGGAAAATCTCCTGGTGCTTCAGTTTGCTCTCTGAGTTAGGGTTAGTTTCCACTGTTCCATAACAAATTACCACAACGTAGCAAGGCTCATTTATTATCTCACATTCCTGTAGGTCACAAGTCCGGGTGAGCTCGGCTTGGTTCTCTGTTTAGTGTCTCAAAAGGCTGAAGTCGGGATCTGCTGGGCTTGAGCTCTTATCTGGAGAATCTAGGGGAGAGAATTCACTTCCAAACTCATTCAGGTCTTTGGTAGAATCAGCTCTTTGTGGGTTGGGAACTGAGGTCTCTCATTCTTTCCTGGCAGAATCTGCTGTCAGCTTCTAGAAGCCTCCAGTATCCTTTCCAATTCAGCAATGATATTTCCCCAATCCTTCTGGTAATTCAGAACTCTCAGAGTTCTCCTTCTGTCATCAGCCAGAGAAAACTCCCTGTTTTTAAGGTCTTGTATGATTAGATTAAGCTCCCCTAGATAATCCAGGATAACTGCCTATGTTAAGGTCTCTTGTTAGTGACCTTAATTACACCTGCAAGGTCCCTTTTGCCTTGCCTTATAATATATCATATCGACAGGCATGCTGTCTTATCATATTAATAGTTCTAGGAGTTAGAATGGGAATCTTGGGACGACATTTTTAGAATTCCATCTATCATAGTTAAATGGATACCGAAGGGTGACTTCATTTTCATTAAGATAAGTTCTGGGTCAGTGATGCATTTTATCTGTGATCTACATAAATGCCTCCTTTCTACTTCTGATCCTCAAAATTATTTCCCACATAGCTAAGCTAAGTGGCCAGTAGCCAATCCTAAATGTGTTGGTGGCCAAAAACATCTGGATTGTTGAGAGTTCCCAGTAGGGTTGTTTTAGAAAATCTAAATCTGCTCCTGTGTTCTTGATTTGTCTTATGCTTGACTTATTATTTTTGTTGACTTTTTAAAAAACATTTTTATTTAGGAGCATTAAGAAATTCCATCTGTAAATGAAACATAGTCCCTTTATTTCTCACTCACGTCAAATTTCTCCGGGAAGTTAGCCCCTATGGATAAAAGTCATCTCTTTTCCTTTCTTTTTTTTTTCTTTTTAAACTTCCCCTTTTCTGGGGTTTGCTAGAAATATGCTACAAGAAATGTTAAAAATAAACTTGCTTACAGAGATTTGTAAGGAAAATAATTCCTTTTCTTCACAAACAGCAGTTTGGGCCTGGGAATGCATGGGAGCAATCCTTGGGCTATTCAGAGAAACCCAAGTTTTCTTCCTCATATTAATCTCATCATAGGTAGAGAATATGGGTTTTGAAAGTAGATGCCTTCCTTTTATTTCATCTTCTTTTAAGCTGGCCAGGTCCTTTCAACAAATACACTTGGATTTACATAATCTAGATCTATAATACCTAATTCTAGAATGCTATTTTTTCATTCATTCATTGATCAAATATTTAGCTAGGGCTGACCAAAGGCCAGGCACAGTTCTAGGTGCTGGGAATGGAGCAGTAAAAACAGCAACTTCATTTCTGTGGAGCTTACATTTTAATCACGGGAGACAGATAATGAATAAATAAATATAACAAAGGCAATACCATACTCTATGTGTTACAGCAATAAGAGATACAGGAAAATGTAAAGTAGGATCATAGAGCATTATGGAGTGTTAGGGGTGGTAGCCATAGTTCTTCTTTATTTATTGTGATCTGCGGATACCACGTTTCTAAAGGTTGTTTAAGAAGAAATGTGAAGGAGGTGAGGAGGATGAGGAGCAAGCCACCCAGGTACCTGCCCGGCCTGAAAGGAACAATCATCATAATGACCCTGGGGTGGGAGCAGTCTTGGAGGAAGAGTTGCACCGAGCCCAGCAGTGCTTTCGTGGAGTAAATGTGGGGAGAATGAGAAATACAAGCGATGGGGGGACCAGATCATGTAGAGGCTCGTTGGCTCCTTTTCTGAGTGAGATGAGCAGCATGGGCAAGTTTTGAGAAGAATGACATGAGCTGTATTACGTTTCAAATCGTCACTCTGTCTTCTGAGTGGGGAATAGAATGGACCAAGGGAAGCACCTAAGAAACTCTGACGACAATCCAGGGTGGTGGCCTGGACCAGGGCAGGAGCAGCAGAGGCATTGAGAAACAGTCAGTTCTGGTTGTGGATTGAAGTTATCGGCTCTTGGATTGCACGTAGAATGGAAGAGAACGAGGTCCGTCAGAGAGGACTCTAGGTGTGTGTCCGGATCCATGGAAAGCATGGAGCTGCCATTTTCCTTTCTCTGAAGGTGGAGACAGGGGAGGGGCAAGTCTGGCAAAAGGAAGGGGGGAATCGAGAGGTCAGTTTGGGATGTGTCCCCTCCCATGGAGATGTCTAGTAGGCAGTTGAATACACGTCTCTGGAATATAGGGCAGAGATCCAGGTCCAGGTGCACATTCGTCAATAATCCTAATATAGTTGGCTTTGAAATCCAAGAGACTTAGATGAGATCACTTGAGAAGTGAGAGTAGTGAGAAGCCCAAGGAATGAGTCCTGAGGGTGTCCAGCACTTAGAAGTGGTCATGAAGGGAAGGAACTAGAGAAAGAGACCAGAGTGACTCTATGAGACCATCAACAGGATTACAGAGAAAAATCTGAACCGGTACAGCCATTGTGTTTGGTCCACTTACCACACAACAGTGGTCTGGTCTTCAATATTTCTGCCCCGTAAAATGTTGCTTAGAAATTTTATTGGACCAGTGTCCTGAACTCTGATGAGTCAGTAGACCTTTGTGGAATCCACTTGATTCTTCCAGCAGCTTTAGGAAGTAGGTACAAGTCAGGAGAACTGAGACTCAGAAGGGTTTGTACAAAGTTACAAAATAATGAAAGGAGGGAGCAGAGGTTAAAATTCCCTGTGAATATTATGATAAAATGGCTAATATTTATCAAATGCTTAATATTTTTCAGGCACGGAGCAGGTATTATTTTAATTCGTTCTCACAACCCAGTAAGGTAGATACTAATATTACTCGGATGAGGAAACTGAGGCTCCAGGAAGTTAATTAACTCGCCCAAGGCTCAGAGTTACTAAGTATCAAAGCTGAGATTCCATTCCATATCTGCTTAAGATAGAGCGCCCTCTCCGAAGAGCTACAGCAGGTTGTGATCTTAGACTCAGAATCCTCCCTGGTCTCCTCCAAATTGTCCCCTGCCCTGCTGTGCATCTGTCATCTCTTTCCATGGTGATATCACTCCAACTGCAAAGGCCACTACGATATTCATCCAGTGAAACCACAGAACAGGCAACGCAAAACAGCCCCCAATGAAAACGATAGCATTTCCTACCTCAGGGAAGTACTTGGAAAAGGTCATGGATGCGAGCTGAGCAGTCTGTCTGCGGCTTTTGTGTGTGCGTGATGTGTGTATTTCCCTTCTCTCCAGCAGAATGACTTGCAGAATTACAGGAAAAAGGAGAGACATCAACATAAGCCTGTTACTTAAAACCATTAACAACAGGGTTCCTGGCAATAAAAGAAAAAGATTCTGTTCTTCAGTAAAAGTAGAAATGTACACGTGGGTGGTCTTGGGAAGTGAAACTAGAAAATGACAAGTTTGGGGGTCAAGTTCTGGTTCCCTCTCCCTCTAAAAACGTGGTCCTAGAGACTTAGTGCCTTGAGTCTTTGTTTCTTTATCTGTAAAATGGATTTAAAAATGCCTGCCTTGATCTACTCCAAAGAGGACAAACGAGAAAATGGATGTGAATGTGATATGTAAACTGTAAAGCATCGTGAGGGCAGATGTGGTGTGTTCTTGGCACTGCTGACTGCCTCATTGTGGAGTCACCCACATACAGTCTGTGACTGTTCAAGACCCTGTAAAAAGTCAGACAGCGAACTGAGTAAAGTGGCTTGGGGACTCAGGAAGAGGGGGACTCAAGGACAAAAAGATGAAGACATGGAATCAGGGCGACAGAAGAGGAGAGAAAAGAAGAGAAGAGAGGAGAGAGAAGGAAGGAAAAACCATTTAATCTGAGCCTTAATTCCGGTCCTTCCTCCTGTTCTTGACTGTAGATTCTGGTGACCTGCATAGCTGTATTGTGTTCTCTTTGCTGCTACTCTTATTATTAACACCTGCCATCAACAAACTATCTGATAAAGGCATTCCCATGACGTTAGGTAGTATTTAGAACTGAAGTTTAATGTGACCTATGTTAATGGTTCCTGTTGATTAGCACTGAGGTCATCTTTATAATTGAATTTTTCCAAAAAATATGTCGTAGGACCAATGCCAACGATTTCTCTCTAAATATCTTTTACTTCTCTGGAACAGTCCTTTATATGAGCAAAGAGAAGGGCTGGCCTGTTAGGAAGTTGGGTCAAGATAATGCTTAAGTACACATCCTACAAAGATATGCAGCCTCTTGCCCTAAAGTTGCCATTGGAACTGTGTTCACTTTCTTGCTCAATCTCTGTTTCCATATCAGAAAATATACTCTTAACCCCTAGCACCCACTTCTTCTCTCTGACTTTTACTCTTGCCTAGCTGGAAGGATAACCCAGCGATGCCTGCGGGGTTGTTATATGAAGGTGTCTCCAAAGAGCCCCTGAATTACTCCGGCGCGAGCGCTGCTCAGAGCTCAGTGCTGCATGCCTTTGATGAATTCTTGGGTGTTCGTCACAGCAAGGAGAGTGGTAAGTCAGACGTTTTTCTTTTTCTTGTTTTTTCCTTAACAGGGAGGAAGAATAGCGGTGTTTTTTATCAACTAATACGTCCAAGTGTAAATGAAACTATCAGGAAGTCTATACTTCTCCAGATCAACCAGGAGACTGTGCACCTGCCACCTATGACTGTCAAGCCAATTAGTATCAGAGCTCAGCTGAATATTGGGTTTTATTTCCAAATCTTAAAACATTCCTATATTTCCAGCTGTTCCCTGTAACTTTGTTTGGGTCCTTAGGCAGTAGCTTGCTTCTGTGGAGTGGGGGAGAGATCTGCAGATCCAGGGCTGTGATACTATGTTGCCACGTCTGGATGTAGCTGGGGATGGGTATGGGCTCCTCCCCTGAAGCCCATTCCGTAAAAATGGTGCGGCCTCAAGCCAAGGCTATTTAGACCAGAAGAGGGGTTCTGCCATTTTACAAGCTTGAAATGGCTCTTTTCCTTACCTGCCAGCATCAAGCCTAATGTTCAACAGCTGCAAAAAGGCACTTCCTACTACAGAGTTTTCAAGTTGGATTAAGAAAAAACAAATGACTAGAATTCGGTGTCATAGGGTCCAGTCTCATCCACAAAAGTCTGTTCTGTAGAACTATGATCACTTTTCATGGACTTTTGATTTGATGAGGTTAGTAGTTGACGTACCATGCCTAATATTAATCCCATAATGAGTTTCCTGTAAATGATCTCTCGTCTACCTGTATTGCCCATAAAGATCTATTGATTTGATTTTTAAACAATTTGACTTCGAGAGGCTATTACTGTTGATCATTCTTTATCTTCCTGTCCTTAGGAACTCTATTACTTTCCTCTTCCTTAGCACTCCCTCCAAAACGAAGCACTCAGGGAACAAAATTCAGCAGAGTATTTAGCTCAGCAGTTTAAGGGTCCATGCCTTACATTTGTAGATATACCTCATGTCACTAGCAAGATATGTTGCCCACATTTGGTAGATGATAAATATTTATACCTTGGCTGGTAGAGCTAGTTCCATCTTAGTTATTTGTGATGGGCTTGCTGCTTTTCCTTCCTCATCTCCGATCTACATTTGGAGGATTTGATGTCTGTACACAAAAGAGCCAGCCAAGTTGATTGGACACTATTAGGATGAACAGTTAGGAGAAGAACAACAGCATTTGCTGTGTTGATGTCTGGAAAGGCGGACAGGCTCTCTTACCTTTCCACGTGGAGATACGGCATCGTTCTGCCTTGTTTTATGACATTGTTCTGCCTTGTTTCTTTCAGCTGATTTTCTGCACAGAATGAGGGATTACATGCCTCCTTCCCATAGGGCCTTCATAGAAGAAATTCACTCCGCTCCTTCCCTGAGGGACCACATCCTGTCCTCTGGAAACAGCCAGCTTCTGACAGCCCATAACCAGTGCGTGGAGGCCCTGGCAGCCCTGCGCAGCTATCACCTCGCCATGGTGACCAAGTACCTCATCACGGCCGCACCCAAAGCAAAGGGCAGGAGGACGAGCCATCTCCCGGGGCCGCCTCAGGCCTTAGAAGAGAGGGGCACAGGCGGAACGGCAGTCGTGAGATTCCTGAAGAGTGTCAGGGATAAGACCTTAGAGGCGATCCTCCACCAAAGTGGCTAAGAGACTGCCCTTCTCCCCAGCAATACCACCCAGGTCTCTCCTTATCCTCCTTTCACTGGACACCAGGTGGGCCTGGGGAATGAGGACCAGGAATAATCTGGAATAGTCTGGAATAATCTGAAAGGGACCTCAGACCTGTTCATGTTCTCGCTCCACAGAACACCATCTTTTCCTATGTTGAGAGAATTTTCATGACCAGGAACTTGTCTTTCCCTCCCTGATCACTGGTTAATAGCAAACAGTTCTGGATAGCCCCTCATTCAGAACCCCACAGAGGAGTGAGTGTACCCCTATTCTGTTTGTCAAGTGATAGAAAACCAACATAATTTCACAAATCAGATAAAATTGCTTGTGGACAGATCACCTTGCTGATTTCTCGAAAAAAAAAAATTTTTTTTAAATTCCTGCATTCGTTGGTTCACTTACTGACTTACTCAGCCCATACTGAGTCCTGGCTTAGGGGTTACAGCAGGGATTTTACAGTCCTCTCTCCCCACGTGTGCAGAATTTGGGGACAGAAGTTTGGAGGTGCTCCAGTGGAGACGTGAAGGGAAGAGGAAGCTGATGATAAGAGTCACCAGTGTGGAAACGAGAAGTTAATGATATGGGAACGGGTGAGGCTTAGCCACAAGGTTCAGAAATTTGTACTTTCTATTTTGGTTTCTTTCTTTCTTGTTAGAAGAATGATTTTTTTCTCCTTACGCTGAAAGTTTGCATTTGTAAAATGAACGAATTGACCCTTTGGAAGTAAATGAGTGAAATGGGAATACATGGGAAATCCACACGTGTCGTGTGCAAATAAATGTCACTTTTTATTGACTTGGTTTATATCTCAAGCGCTCACTCCACCTGGCAGTAGAAAACTAGAGAACGTTAATCTTAGGATGAATTCCATTAATTTAGGGTTGCCCTCACTGTGCACACACGTGTCCCTGGGCTGGTTCTAAATTCCGGAGGGCTGATCTATATCACAGCATCAGGGAGAGGCAACTGATCATCGGGCAGGTGGGCAAGTTAGCATCTGCTAAGCAGGCCCCCTCCCTACATGGGTAGTGGTCTAATGGAGCCCTCAGCATGCCTCATCCTGTCTAAGCCAGAAAAGATGCTCAGCCCTCAAGGTCCTATCGCGCCACCTGGAGAAGCATTGACTTATTCCCACAGCCCCCAGGAATGTTGGGCGACCACCAGACCGGCTCAGAGCATCTGCCCAGTGGTGTAGGCACAATCTCCACTCTTCAGTGCCATGGCGGGCGGGGCAGGGGTTTCTGGACTCTCCTCAATGCTCAGGACCCTTGGTAAGAAGTCACGAACCAGTATATTTCTTGGGGTGCCAGGAAGGCTCCTACTGTCCCACGTTCTCCCAGGGCGTGGCCTTGCAAAAAAAATGGGGAGGTGGGCATGAAGGGGCCAAGAGCATCTGGTCTGAGTGGTCCAAGGGAAACTCTGGGTCCGATGAGGTCCTCTCTGCCTACCGTTTAAGTCAGAGTTTCAGCTCAGAAGACCAAGGTTCTCATCACTCAAAAAGCCTTTTCACTCCGCAGGCTGTCCTTGTGTTTGAAAAGTCGACTGTGAAACTCAAAATATGAGCATGGATATATTTATTTCTCTTTACTTTGCTTTTCTAACTGCTCTAACTTGGTATCAATAAGCCCAGGCTGTCTTAACTGCCCGGGCTGTGTGTACGCCACAGTCCAAAGAGGTCCAAAACATCACCCCTTCTTGATGTCCTTCTTGGGTAAAAAGAATGTGTGACCTTTAAAATATGTCTGAATTTAGTGTTTGAATTCTGACTTCTCCATTTTTTTAAATTTATTTTTTAAATTGAAGTATAGTCGATTTACAATATTGTGTAAATATTTACAGGTGTACAGCAAAGTGATTCAGTCATACACACATCCATGGATATATCTATGTTCATTCATTTGTTAACAATGTGGTTTTTGACCAATTTTAGAATATCCCTCATCCTCAGCTTCCTGTTTCTTAAACAATCAAGATGATCAGGTCGGTCTTGGGGTGGATATAAGTCACAGAAGGGATAGTTCTTGTTATGGAGGAAAAAAATTAATAGAAGTTTATTTGTTTATGGGATTGGGCTCAGAGCATCGTGCAGACATCAGTTCAAGAGAGAACATGGCAGTCCTCCAGCTTCTTGGATTCACAGAGTCTGCATGGCAATAAAATGACCATTTATCATTTGGGAATCCTAGAAAGTAGAAAGTAAGAAAAGTGTGGGCTAAAAGAGCTGAAAAAACCTGGGTTCGTATTCCAGCTTTGTCACATTTCATGACACAAATTATC
Source organism: Eschrichtius robustus (assembly GCF_028021215.1). Taxonomy (NCBI): domain Eukaryota; kingdom Metazoa; phylum Chordata; class Mammalia; order Artiodactyla; family Eschrichtiidae; genus Eschrichtius; species Eschrichtius robustus. The sequence continues at coordinate 31,084,971 of NC_090844.1, read as the reverse complement.
TAATGTTTCAGAGCCGCGGTTCACTTACTTGTAAAAGAAGGAACATTGCCGTCATGGAAGGGAGATAATATAGAGAGTAACTAAATGGTGCTTATGATAGTTTTATTCTCATGTATGGGGCCTTGAACTAGAGGGAACCATGTCTAGGGCTTCCTAAGAACCAGAAGGGAAGTTGGACCTGGTTGTCTCTATCCCTGCACTTGGTAAAGAAAAGAGATAACATGACCTCAAAATAGGCAAGCAAAGTGAGACAGAACATAGACTTTTCTTGAAATAGTATAATGATAAGGACCTTTCACTGAGAACTTAAGAAAGGAGGCCAGTTCAGTCTAGGTTTTAAATCTAGGTTCGTATGAATTAAAAAAAATTTTTTTCCCTGAGAGTGACAAGATTAACAGAGATTCCTCTTCCCTGGTATCCTTTCAACAGATCCAAGTCCACACAAAGAGACCACAGGGCCTGACTCTCAGCAGGTTTTCAATAAATGTTGAATAATTAGAAAACCAGATAGATTACAGGGGGGCTGAAACGGAAGTGAACAAAGTGTAGTCTTTCAAAGCTTTCAGAATGTTTTGTTTGTTCGTTGTCTTTACACAAGAATGAAATCAATGCAAACCAAAGAGTTCCTTTGCCAAAGAACCAACTCCTAATTCATGTTCAAGCTTTGATGTCTAGGGCCAGTGAGTTCCATTTGCAGCTTTATGGCATAGTGTGAAAATAAAGCTTCCAGAACAAAAGAGAGTGCATTCTCCTCAAGATTTCTAGAGATAAAGGGAATCCATATCAGTGGGGAAAAATAACTAATGGTAGAAATGATTTGATGATGATGTTGATGAGGTGAGGAAGTTAATGTAAGCTCGAAGAAGAGGCAAAAGTGTAGGCTTAGAAACTCTTTCTACATCTGTATCTGTATCTATACCTATACCTACATCTACATATATATCTGTATCCGTACCTATATCTACATCTATATCTATCCCAGGCTGAAGACCCAGGGAAGAGCCAATGCTGTGGTTCAAGTCTGAAGGTCATCTGTTGGAGAATTTCTTCTTTCTCAGGGGAAGATCAGCGTTTTGGTTCTATTCAGGCCTTCACCTGATTGGGTGAGGTCCACCCACCTAGGGTTAGGGCAATCTGCTTTACTCAAAGTCCACAGAATTGAATGTTAATTTCATCCCCAAACACCCTCAGAAACATCCAGAAGAGTGTTTGACCAAATATCTGGGCATCATGGCCCAGCCAAGCGGATGTATAAAATTAGCCATCTCCAGCTTCCTTGAGAAGTTATGGTGTCTAACGCCACACTCTCCCCACACCCTGTATTAGCAGAAGAATCTTCCCTTGTAACGATGGCAAGGAGGTAAAAAATGGTACCAAGTAGAGCTATCCTCTAAGACATGCCAGGGAGGGATGCAGCAGTGGACTGGGTAGAAGCCACTAGGGAGAAGCAAGGGACACCACCTAGAAAAAGCTGACTTAGTTCACAGCTAAAGGCTCCATATGCTGGGTGATCTGCGTGGAATGGAACCATTGCCTCTACTTATTTATTTACTTGTTAGTTAGTTTGTTTGTTTATTTGGCTGCACCAGGTCTTAGTTGCAGCGTGTGGGATCTCGGTCCCTGACCGGGGATCGAACCTGGGGGCCCCCTGCCTTGGGAGCCCAGTGTCTTAACCACTGGACCACCAGGGAAGTCCCCATTGCTTCTCTTAATAACAATAAAAAACCACTGCTCCGAGGTTGAGAATGTAGGACAAATCTTCACCTGAGGAGGAGGAACGAGGCCTTCAAGTGCTAAGCCTTGTACACGAGACTCAACTTCCCTTTGACAGCTGCCACCAGCCACCACTCCTGGTGACAAGGAAGCATTGAGTCCTTTCCATCCTGTGCCCTTGTCTGGCTAGGCTGGGTGTGGTAATTTTTAAAGAGACTTTAAAGATTCAGGCTTTCAGACTACAGGAAGTTTTGTAATCCCCCCAAAGCGTTGGTTATTTATTTATTTTTGTCATGACAATTTTATTTTTATTTTTGAAAAATGAGTGTCTTTATTTAGACGGGACCTCAGGGACATGAGGGATTAGCCACTGTTTCATTCAAAATGATGCATTTATTCGGGGCAAGACTTAATTTTGTCTTTTTCGGAAGAAAGAGCGGCAACAGTGCCTGAAAGGGAGGACTTGAAGACTCAGGAATGATTTTGCAAGGAAACAAACACAGCTAACATGTCACGCTCTCTCTGTGGGCTCGCAAGCCCCACGCCATCCTGATCCCTGGCCTGCCTTCAGGTCAAACTTGGATGCAAAGATCTGCAAAGGTCTCTTAACTTATAGGATATCAAGACAGAGAGGTTCAGAGACTGAGTTCCCCTCTCCTCGCTGTTAATCTGTAATTTGCTTTCCGTTGTTTCCGAACCAGGGTTAAAAGCAAAATGAAACTAAACTATGACAACAAAGAAATGTTTAAAGCCTGTGAGATCTTATCCAATTTAAGATCTGGGATAGAAAACTTTCTGTACCCACAAGCCAATTATTCCTTCCACGACGATGAATTTCACCCACCAAATTGTCGGTTGCATTTCCTTGTGCACAGACGTCCTATTTGCTTTGCTAATGGGAGAAATGTTTCTCTCTTTCTTTGTTCACTTAACCGTAAACTTAATAAAGAAGTCGGATATCATCGCTTTCTGAAATGCCACCGCTAGTTCATTTTTGCAGTTTAGCATCTGCTTGCCTGCAACATTAAAAAACTGAGTTCTTGACCATAAGCATCATTAAAAATACACTTAACTGTGGCAATAGTAGTGGTTAAGAGTAGGACTGATTAAACCAATAATATGTAATTATTCTCACTTTAATTATCTAAACTTTTCAGAAGGGTTCAGTAAACATGATCACAGCAGTCACACTGTGAAAAAGCAAACTCTTACCATCTCAATACAAAGAAGACACCATAGTCAGTCCACAGGCAAAGTTGGACAGATTGTGAACACTTGGGTTTATAAGGCACATCCCTCGGAGTTGTGGTCCCTTGTTGAACCACAAACCACAGTTGCCAACATCAGTGACCAGTGACCATGACTGTAGAAGAGGGATAATCTACAACACATCGCTTTGACGTTGAAAACAGTGTTACTTTCAGCTCCTATTTGGGGGACTGTCATGTGCATTTTGCCCTTCTCCTTTAATCTTTGGACGCAAGATTGAAAAGTGGGACTTTTCACATCCCGATGAAGGGTTTCTTAGGACATGGAACCTCAGTGTTGACAGCAGGACAGTCGCCCTAATGGCCCCCGAGAGTCCACACCACTTCCACCACTGCCACCTTCTAGATCATGCTCTGGGTACGAGAAACACAGAATCCTTGCACAAGGGGTCCCAAGACTGCTTCTGAAACCTGCATAGTCCTCTCCTGGGTTTGCTCCTGATGGGGCCAGGGCTGTTCGTTCCGTGGACGCACAGTGAGTGCGTGGGGAGGAGGGGCTCTTTGCAGAGCAGGGATGGAGATGGTGCTTGACCAGGAGGCTGGGGTGTCATGGTGTGATGGTGCGGTCCCTGGAGATGTGCAACAGAGCGGGGCTGGGAAGAGTGAGCTACGCCTGACACCCACTGTCTCCAGGCCTCCGGGTTTCATATGGGATTCTCAGGGGTCTGGGAATTTTAACTTGAAGATGGGTCCCCAGCTTATTACGAAAGTATCTTTTTCGAGGTGGGATGATGGAAACCTTTTTTAATAATTTGCTATCTTGATTTATCACTTTTACATATGTGTAGACATGGAATGTGGTTGTCCATTTACCCCAAAGGCCCTGGCAAACATCAGGGGTGGGGATTGCCTCGCTCTGTCCGAGGCTTGAAAAGTTTAAACTTTGCTTGCAAGTCTGCTCTGTCACCACCAGAGGGCAACAGCGACCTGCAAGACAGCACCAGCGCGAGCAAGGGTGGTTTCCCAACTATCTCACAAAAGCTTTTCCTATGTTTTAGAATTATCTCTTTCTCCACAGTAGGACTTGGGGAATTTTGAGAGGTTATCCCCCAGGGCCAAGGCTCCAGACAGAGCCACAGTAATCCATCCAGACAGCTCTCTGTGTGTCTAAAAGCAAATCAGGGCTTCCCTGGTGGCGCAGTGGTTAAGAATCCGCCTGCCAATGAAGGGACACGGGTTCGAGCCCTGGTCCGGGAAGATCCCACATGCCACGGAGCAACTAAGCCTATGCGCCACAACTACTGAGCCTGCGCTCTAGAGCCCACGAGCCACAACTACTGAGCCCACGAGCCACAACTACTGAAGCCCGCGCACCTAGAGCCCTTAATCCGCAACAAGAGAAGCCACCCCAATGAGAAGCCCACGCACCGCCACGAAGAGTAGCTCCCGCTCGCCACAAGTAGAGAAAGCCCGTGCACAACAATGAAGACCCAACACAGCCAAAAATAAATAAATAAAAATAAATAAAAGCAAATCTTATTTTATTTATTTGTAAATTTTTTAATAGGGATATTCTGGGTGGTAGAACTGTAGATAACTTGGATTCCTCTTCTTAAGAGTTTCCTTTATCAAAAAGAAAACTCTAATCCCTGTTGTTTTGAAAGTTGAAGAGGAATTCTTCTTTCTACCTCAGTGACCACTGTTATATGAGAATCTTTACTGTCAGGGAAGCTTAAATGCTGGCAGATTGTGAAAAGAAGATTAATAACACAACTAAGGGTTGAAAAGGAAGATCACATAAATACTACAAACAGGAAAAGCCAAATAACTGCATTGGGCTTAGAAAGAGACTAGTTGGGGCTTTGCCTACAAGAAAAAAAAAATGTCATCACTGATTACATACTTCTCTCCTCTTTGCCTCCTTCACCCCCCATCCCGATCCACTGCCTCCGGAGCCATGTGTGACTCCTGTGGAATTCCTGCTGTGGTAAGAACACAAGGATGAAATCTGCACAGGCAAATAGACGCTTCACTTAAACATGTCCTATCAGGGCAATCACTGAAATTGTATTCAGACTCTGGAGGGGAACTTTCGGGTGGACGGAGACAGGAGAAGGAACAGACAATGTGACATCTAACCGATCTGCTCATTGTCACCGCGTTCACCCTTCTTCTAAAATACAAAACAAGCATAAAAAGAAAACAAACTTAAAGAGTCCTTATTTATCATCTCCCTTGTCCATTAATTTCCAATACAGAAATTAAAACAGAGAATTAATTCTGTTATGAAGCTAATGAAAAAAAGCAAATGTAGACTCTATGCTGCAAAATGCCCCGTAGCCAGGTAGTAAACAAATTTGGGATTAGAGATTTCGATACAGAGCATGAAGCCCACAGAAAACTCCTCATAACATCCTCCTTTCTATGTCACTTGCCTGGGTACGAATTCCAGTTCCTCCATTCAATGTATTTGTGACATCTTTGTGAGTCAATTTCAGGGTGATGATGATTCCTACATTATAGGGTATGATGATTATATGAGTTACTCTACTGTATATAAAACATTTGGACCAGTGTCTACAAAGAGCAAACACCATGTAACTACTTGCTGCTATGATTGGTGCTATTAGGAATTTCCAGGGACTGTTAGACACACAGCTGAACAGTATGGAAGGAAACATGCTTTCTTAAACCCGAGGCATAGCGTCATAGAAGAGTTCTGTTCATTTCTGTTCACCTGGGAGGGAATTTTTGCCCTAAGAACCCCAGAGGAAGGCCGCAGGGAAAACTGAGAAATGTCTATGGTATTACATTGTCATCTTTTTAGAGAAATATTTTTCTGACTCTGATTACTGTCATGTTCACTATAAAAGACCTTCTCCAATCACACTCCTATATTCTAAATGATATAAAATATCTAGCTTTAAAACATATAAATAAAATCATGTCAGTGTTGTTGTGAGACCTTACAACACTCTTTGAGGGAAGTGGAGATACTATAGATTTGGAAAAACTAGAACTAGTACTTACAGAGTTAAAGACTCATAAGCCTGTTGGCAAGGGGGAGCTAATTTTCCGGGAGAAGGAATTTAATACCCTACTGCTTGACAGGGTTGGCTAAGCTGTAAGTAGGAAAGATTAGCTTCCACACTCCTAATCTCCCCTTTCTGTGCTGTCCACCCCCATCTTGGTGCCATCTCTTCTATCATGTTGTATTTTATATAATCCAAAAAAAAAATCCCAAGAATCGAAGTTTGTTTCTCTCTCATGTTTTAACATATCTAGGAATGAAATGGTGGTTCCATTCAGTCATTAATAATTCAAGCTGCTCTCTCTCCACTCAGACATCTCAGGACGGTTCTTCTGCCTCATGGTTTAAGATGGTTGCTGGAGCTCCAGCCTTTATATCTGCCTTCCAGGTGATGGGAAGAAAAAGGGAAATACAATTTCTTTTTTTAGAAGACTTCCAAGAAGTCTTCTATGGATATTTTACTTTCTGTTGACTGTATCGTAATCTCATAGCTTTCCCAGCTACAACAGAGGCAGAATTGCTGTATACTTAGCAAAAAATAGAATTCTGTTAAAAAAGGAAGAAGGCATGAATGCCTGTTGAGGTAGGCAACAAGACATATTTTTATTATACCTTCCTTAAATAGTCTAATTTTCTCTGTGTCTTTCATGGTTCTCAAAACTTTTCCTCAGAAAGGAGTCCAAAACTCAGTTCATTGTATAAGAGATTGGTAAAGGATGAAAGTATTCCTCCCTAAGGTATTTGACGTATAATAGGATTAAAGCCTTAAGTACAGTTATTAAACGTTACTAGTAAACTTTCAAGGGAGGGAGAGGCAAATACAGGAAGCAGAGGCAGTGTTTGCTAGGAGCAGAGTATGAAATCACAGCACAATGACGACTCACTCCTCCCCTCGGGCCAGTCAGCCTGCACTAAAAGCTGTAATATTATCTTCAACTTGCAGCTACATTGATATGGAAAAGGTCCTGCCTCGGTAAAATAGCTGCTCTCAGATTGGAAGAAATTCTACCTGTTCTCATAGTCAGGAGTAAATTCTTAAATGGGTTGTATTCCTTAAGTTTCCAGCAATCTATTGGGTTGGTCAAAAAGTTCGTTCGGTTAGTGAATATGGTGTTCAGTAAAGTTCTTTGTGAAAATGAAAAATGCATCTTTTATTTTTACTTAAAACTGAACGAACTTTTTGGCTGACCCAGTATATCTCAAACTTTAGGCTTACATCAGAATTGCCTGGAATTTGATAAAACATGGGGTTGGAGCACTCCCAGGGTTTCTGATCTGTAGATTTGGGGTTCAACCTGATCATTTGCTTTTCTAACAAGTTTCCAGGTGACGGCATTATAAGCTAAAGTTTGAGACCCACTGGTTAATGGCGTTCTCCCCTTCCCCTTGTTGGCAAGGATACCATGAACCATTACCTATAATTCACCTCACATTTAATGAAAAAGAGTTTTGCTTTCTGAAGGGGAAAACATAAATTCTTTATCATCATCCGAATAAGAAGCAAAAAATGCCTAAATCTCTTCTGATGGCCTGGCTACCCATCCCTCTCCAAAAACTTGCATAAAAGTGTTTGTCTTTATTATATAAAAAGGCAATTCTTTCTGATCATTCTCTTGCACCATTAAGTTTCAATTGAAAAAGAACACAAATTCAAGTTTCAGGAAAAAAAAGAAAAAAACAATACTATTGTTAAACGAAGGACATAGCAAAAAATGCAAGACAGCTTGGGCCAAAAGACACAGGAAAGGAGATGAAGAGTTTCCTCAAAATGGCAAAATTCCAAATCAACTGCTGACTAACCATGATTGTATCTGAGGAGAGACTGATTCTGGGACTTGAGTTGAAACTAATTTGGCATATCTCTTAAGTGGTGCTAAAATTAATGGATAAAATATGCCTTCAAAAGTTCAGACAGAGAAAGACAAATATCATATGATATCACTTATATGTGGAATCTAAAAAATGATACAAATGAACTTATTTACAAAACAGAAACAGACTCACAGACAGAAAACAAACTTATCATTACCAAAGGGGAAAGGGGGGGTAGGGGGGAGAGGGATAAATTAGGAGTTTGGGATTCACACTATATGTAAAATAAACAACAAGGACCTACTGTATAGCACAGGGAACTCTGCTCAATACTCTATATTAACCTATATGGGAAAAGATTCTGAAAAAGAATGGATGTGTGCATATATATATATATATATATATATATATATATATATATATATATACACACATATATATAAAACTGAATCACTTTGCTGTACACCTGAAACTAATACAACATTGTAAATCGACCATACTCCAATATAAAGTAAAAATTAAAAAAGAAAAAGTTAGTGAGAAAAGACAGCACTGGAAAAATGTTCCATATAAATCAGGATTCTTCTGCGAATAAATATAAACTGCGTGGTGGGATGGTTGTATTACTTCCCTCTGCCTGCCCATCGTAGGCCAGTCACCCCTCCTCACTGAGACTCAGGGTCTTCAATTGTGAAGACAGTGAGCTGGGCTGGAAGATCTGCAAGGTTTCTTTCTTTTCTAACATTCAATGATTCTCTGATGAGTGTGCAATTGATGATCCTGTGCTCAGTGTACAGGGAATTAATTCTTTTTTTTTTTTTTTTTGAATTTTTGAATTTTATTTTATTTATTTTTTATACAGCAGGTTCTTATTAGTTATCCATTTTATACATATTAGTGTATATATGTCAATCCCGATCTCCCAATTCATCCCACCACCACCTCACCCCACTTTCCCCCCTTGGTGTCCTTACGTTTGCTCTCTACATCTGTGTCCCTATTTCTGTCCTGCAAACCGGTTCATCTGTACCATTTTTCTAGGTTCCACATATATGCATTAATATACGATATTTGTTTTTCTCTTTCTGACCTACTTTACTCTTTATGACAGTCTCTAGATCCAGCCACATCTCTACAAATGACCCAATTTCGTTCCTTTCTATGGCTGAATAATACTCCATTGTATATATGTACCACAAAAATAAACAAATGGGACCTAATGAAACTTAATGAAACTTACCATCTTCTTTACACATTCATCTGTTGATGGGCATTTAGGTTGCTTCCATGACCTGGCTATTGCAAATAGTGCTGCAATGAACATTGGGGTGCATGTGTTTTTTTGAATTATGGTTTTCTCTGGGTATATGCCCAGTAGTGGGACTGCTGGGTCATACGGTAGTTATATTTTTAGTTTTTTAAGGAACCTCTATACAGTTCTCCATAGTGGCTGTATCAATTTACATTCCCACCAACAGTGCAAGAGGGTTCCTTTTCTCCACACCCTCTCCAGCATTTGTTGTTTGTAGATTTTCTGATGATGCCCATTCTAACTGGTGTGAGGTGATACCTCACTGTGGTTTTGATTTGCATTTCTCTAATAACTGGTGATGCTGAGCAGCTTTTCATGTGCTTCTTCGCCATCTGTATGTATTCTTTGGAGAAATGTCTATTTAGGTCTTCTGCTCATTTTTGGACTGGGTTGTTTGTTTTTTTAATATTGAGCTGCATGAGCTGTTTATATATTTTGGAGATTAATCCTTTGTCCATTGATTTGTTTGCAAATATTTTCTCCCATTCTGAGGGTTGTCTTTTCCTCTTGTTTGTAGTTTCCTTTGCTTTGCAAAAGCTTTTAAGTTTCATTAGGTCCCATTTGTTTATTTTTGTTTTTATTTCCATTACTCTAGGAGGTGGATCAAAAAAATCTTGCTGTGATTTATGTCAAAGAGTGTTCTTCCTATGCTTTCCTCTAAGAGTTTTATAGTGTCCAGTCTTACATTTAGGTCGCTAATCCATTTTGAGTTTATTTTTGTGTATGGTGTTAAGGAGTGTTCTAATTTCATTCTTTTACATGTAGCTGTCCAGTTTCCCCAGCACCTCTTCTTGAAGAGAGTATATCCTTGCCTCCTTTGTCATAGATTAGTTGACCATAGGTGCATGGGTTTATCTCTGGGTCTTCTATCCTGTTCCATTGATCTATATTTCCATTTTTATGCCAGTACCATATTGTCTTGATTACTGTAGCTTTGTAGTATAGTCTGAAGTCAGGGAGTCTGATTCCTCCAGCTCCATTTTTTTCCTGCAAGACTGCTTTGGCTATTCAGGGTCTTTTGTGTTTCCATACAAATTTTAAGATTTTTTTGTTCTAGTTCTGTAAAAAATGCCACTAGTAATTTGATAGGGATTGCATTGAATCTGAGGCTTTCTTTGGGTAGTATAGTCATTTTCACAATATTGACTCTTCCAATCCAAGAACATGGTATATCTCTCTATTTGTGTCATCTTTGATTTCTTCCATCAGCGTCTTATAGTTTTCTGAGTACAGGTCTTTTACCTCCTTAGGTAGGTTTATTCCTAGGTATTTTATTATTGTTGTTGCAATTGTGAATGGGATTGTTTCATAAATTTCTCTTTCTTATCTTTCGTTAGTGTATAAGAATGCAAGAGATTTCTGTGCACTAATTTTGTATCTTGCAACTTTACCAAATTCATTGATTAGCTGTAGTAGCTTTCTGGTGGCATCTTTAGGATTCTCTATGTATAGTATCATGTCATCTGCAAACAGTGACAACTTTACTTCTTCTTTTCCAATTTGTATTGTTTTTATTTCTTTTTCTTCTCTGATTGCCGTGGCTAGGACTTCCAAAACTTTGTTGAGTAATAGTGGCAAGAGAGGACATCCTTGTCTTGTTCCTGATCTTAGAGGAAATGCTTTCAGTTTTTCACAGTTGAGAATGATGTTGGCTGTGGGTTTGTCATATATGGTCTTTATTATGTTGAGGTAGGTTCCCTCTATGCCCACTTTCTGGAGAGTTTTTATCATAAATGGGTGTTGAATTTTGTCAAAAGCTTTTCCTGCATCTATTGAGGTGATCGTATGGTTTTTATTCTTTAATTTGTTAATATGGTGTATCACATTGATTGATTTGCGTATATTGAAGAATCCTTGCATCCCTGGGATAAATCCCACTTGATCATGGTGTGTGATCCGTTTAATGTGTCGTTGGATTCTGTGTGCTAGTATTTTATTGAGGATTTTTGCATCTATATTCATCAGTGATATTGGTCTGTAATTTTCTTTTTTTGTAGTATCTTTGTCTGGTTTTGGTATCAGGGTGATGGTGGCCTCATAGAATGAGTTTGGGAGTGTTTCTTCCTCTGCAATTTTTTGGAGGAGTTTGAGAAGGATGGGTGTTAGCTCGTCTGTAAATGTTTGGTAGAATTCACCTGTGAAGCCATCTGGTCCTGGACTTTTGTTTGTTGGAAGATTTTTAATCACAGTGTCAATTTCATTACTTATGATTGATCTGCTCATATTTTCTATTTCTTCCTGGTACAGTCTTCGAAGGTTACACCTTTCTAAGAATTTGTCCATTTCTTCCAGGTTGTTCATTTTATTGGCATATAGTTGCTTGTAGTAGTCTCTTATGATGCTTTGTATTTCTGTGGTGTCTGTTGTAACTTCTCCTTTTTCATTTCTAATTTTATTGATTTGAGTCCTCTCCCTCTTTCTCTTGATGAGTCTCGCTAAAGGTTTATCAATTTTGTTTATCTTCTCAAAGAACCAGTTTTTAGTTTTATTGATCTTTGCTATTGTTTTCTTTGTTTCTATTTCATTTATTTCTGCTCTGATCTTTATGATTTCTTTCCTTCTACTAACTTTGGGTTTTGTTTATTCTTCTTTCTCTATCTCCTTTAGTGTAAGGTTAGATTGTTTACTTGAGATTTTTCTTGTTTCTTGAGGTAGGCTTTTATTGTTATAAACTTCCCTCTTAGAACTGCTTTTGCTGCATCCCGTAGGTTTTGGATCGTTGTGTTTTCATTGTCATTTGTCTCTAGGTATTTTTTGATTTCCTCTTTGATTTCTTCAGGGATCTCTTGGTTATTTAGTAATGTATTGTTTAGCCTCCATGTGTTTGTGTTTTTTACGTTTTTTTTCCCCGTAATTGATTTCTCATTTCATAGTGTTGTGGTAGGAAAAGATGCTTGATATGATTTCAATTTTCTTAAATTTACCAAGGCTTGATTTGTGACCCAAGATGTGATCTATCCTGGAGAATGTTCCATATGCACTTGAGAAGAAAGTGTAATCTGCTGTTTTTGGATGGAATGTCTTATAAATATCAATTAAATCTATCTGGTCTATTGTGTCATTTAAAGCTTGTGTTTCCTTATTAATTTTCTGTTGGATGATCTGTCCATTGGTGTAAGTGAGGTGTTAAAGTCCCCCACTATTATTGTGTTATTGTCGATTTCCTCTTTTATAGCTGCTAGCAGTTGCCTTATGTATTGAGGTGCTCCTATGTTGGGTGAATATATATTTATAATTGTTATATCTTCTTCCTGGATTGATCCCTTGATCATTATGTACTGTCCTTCCTTGTCTTTTGCAACATTCTTTATTTTAAACCCAGTCCATTAGCCTCAGCTTTCTGTAGCTTTTTCTCCTGTCCCAATGTCCATTTCTGAGTTTCTGTGCTGCTCTGGCCGCCAAAACACAGAGACACAGGGTCCCAACGTGATGGCCCTAATTGGTGACTCTACACTAAGGGCTTTGGGGAGTGATTCCCCTGCAGTGAATCACCCATCAATCGCCAGTGAGTCAGGCCACTTAACTCCATCTTTAATTCATACTCCATAAATGGTGCCAGTTACTTCAGAAGTCTTTCATTTAAAAGTCAGGAGCAATGCCAATGCCAATTGCCAGAAGGCCCCTTACAGAGAGAAAAGAGAACAGAAAAGGAAAGCAAAGGTCCCCTTTTGTTCTCAATAAAAATCACCATTAATATAGCATCTTCTCCACCATGCCCATTCTTGTGGTCACCTCCAGGACTCCTCGATGGTGAGAGAGGTAGTAATACAAAGTGCCTTTGTAATCTGTCCTCCTAGCTCTGGGATAAACCAAGGACAGGCATCAACCATAAATCATCCTTTATTGCAGCAGTGACAGAGGAATTCCACAGATGAGGCTTTGAAATATGTTCCCCAGCTTTCAACAGGGCTGCCCTGGGTGGAGAAAGCAGAACAAGATTTGGTTTGGTGCTTCTTTATGATACCAAAAACTCGGCCTCTGTGCAGCAGAGCTGAATTGAATCTTGGAGACAGAGTTTTGGACGAAGTAGAAAAGAATAGCTTTATTGCTTTGCCAGGCAAAGGGGGGACACAGCAGGCTTGTGCCTCTCAAAACTCTGTGTCCAACTTGGGGGGATTTGGTGAGGAGTTTCATAGCAATGGTTCAAGGGCAGGGTTGCTGATAAGGATCAGGGTGTGTGCAGTGCCTGCACTCCTTTAGTCTGACCTCAGGTGGTCTCCTGATGAGCTTCTTGTGTTTATCAAACTGTGACCTTCTCTCTTGAACATCTTCCATCTGGTGGGGGGTTTTGTGCTACAGAAGAGCTCAAAGACATTGTCATGTGTATCCCTTGAGGCGGAACCAGGACACTGTCCCAAGGCTGCACTATTGTTTCTTGACTGCTCCTCCCTTGCCTCTGCATCCCCTCCCTTTCCTGATTAGCGACTGTTTGAAAGACTTCTGTGCCCAGGAGCCCCACAGGGTTCTGCATGGTTTCATTTAGTGCCCATTTCTGAAACCCTAATGGTACTATCAAAAAGCTATATACCTTGATTATTCTGTCCAAAGAGGAAAGGAAGGCTTGATTTCCTGTCCCAAGCACAGAGGGGTAGATCCTAGACTGAAATTCTCAGCCACACTGTCAAAGAGCCGTCTGATGTGGGTGCTGTTTACAGCTAAGGGGCTGAATCAGTGTCAGCATATAATCTTTCATATAGAGCCCAGTAAAATCATTTTATGGTTTTAGAAAGGGATAAAAACAATAGACACTAGATTTTATGCTTCCAAACCAAAGACATACTTCAGTTGCCTGTCGTTAGAGCATTCATTTCTATATCATCTTATGATAAATTTTAGAGCACCTTTTACATGTCAGGCACTAGACTATATACATTCTATACTCTATACATATAGCATAGTCTCAAGACATGTCCTCAAAGAGCTGTGATCCTACACAGAAAGTCAGATAAAGAGTGTGGATCTAAAGCAATTATACTCCAATTAATATGTTTAAAAAAAAAAAAAAAAGACTGTGGATCAACTACTAGTGTTACAGGGCAACTTTCAAAACACCAGAGATAACTCTGTGCCTTGTCTTGTATCTAAAAACCATGAGATTCAGGCATAAAATGATGCTTTAGCTTTTGGTGTTGTTACCAGGTGAAAAGCTCCAAAACATCCACCACTCCATGAGTACTATTTTAATAGGACTTGCTCTATGAGCTATACTCCTGGCCTGTTCCTTTGCTATTTCACTCATGTTTTAAGCATAGCTAAAAGCTATTTCAGGGTCCAGATTTTCAGTTTCTTCACTTAAGTGCTGAGGAGTATTCCAGGCTGGACTAGCACATCTGTTTTCCATTTCTTCCTGAGTTGGATGACTTTTACTCCATGTCAGCTCTCCCTAGGGGTAACTGTTAAGTGCAGAGACAGCCTGGTGTGGACACAGGGAAACAGAGCTCCCATGTTTCCTCCTCTGACCTTCTGTGTCACTATCCCAATATGGCATCTGTATGTCAAAATTGTTCCATGTGTGGCCTCCTCCTGAAACAGGAGGGAAGGGGACAGGGCACAACCTTTAAAAGAATGACATAGCCTGAGGACACGATATAAACTGATTAGAACCAAATAAGTCCAAGATGGAGGACGAATCGACTTCCACTAGAACTTGAGCCTTAGTATCTGCTCATTGCAACACATCAGCATGCTAAATGACATACCCACAGGTGCTATGACAGTTGCAAGGCTGACCATAAAGGTCAAAAAGTGGGCGGTGGCCCAATTTCTGGAAATCCCCACCCTTTCCCCAAAATAGCTGGAATACTCTTCCCACTCATTAGCTTATGAAATGACCCACTCCTATAAAAACTGACAACCCCATACCATGGGGGCCTTCTAGATGGCCCACACTCTGTCTGCGGAGTGTGCTTCTCTCTAAATAAATCCACTCCTTACCTATCACTTTGTCTCTCACTGAATTCTTTCTGAGACCGGACATCAAGAACCTGAGCTTCATTAAGTCCTGAGACCAGGTGTGTGATCTCAGTTAAAAGAATGTGGGTTCAAGTCCCAATCTGAGTTGCACGGTTTCATTCCCACACACATCTTTTCCGACAAAACGCTGAAGGAAATGTTTTTGGTCTGCAGTGCCCTCCCCCATCTATGTTTACTTTTATGTCATCCCTCAAGCATTTTAATGCTTTTACGCCCAAGTCCTAATTCCCCAGCCTGGCTTTATCTTACCTGTAAGAGCACCTTCCAGTGCCATGAGTTCTTTAAGGTCAAGGTGAGAGTGGCTTTTTTCCATTTCATGTATTACAATGGAGCCAATTCCAATTCTCCTGCCCACAGAGGCGGATAGGTGACGTGATCACATTTCAACAGAGTGTTCTGTTACCCAGGCCATGGGGATAGGCCTGGGACCCACAGGGTCAATGGACACTTTTCTTACTTTAGATATCTGGGTGCTGAGAGAAATTAATGGAAAAGTCACTTTGGGGATGGCTGTGGAAAGAGCCTGTCTGAGAACAAAACCAACAAAAGCAGAGAGGGGAGTCAAGGGGGGGAGGGCGTGAAGAAGTGGGAGGGAGAGAGAGTGAGCCTAGAAAACACCTTCCAAGCCGTAGCAACTGAAGCCAGCTCTGCCCTTGGCCTTCCCAGTTACCTAAGCCAATAAATTACATTACATTAAAAAAAAAAAAAAAAGCCTAGACACAATGAACTACTGTCTACAGCTATTTCTCCTCACTATGTACCTGTCCTGGAATTTGTACCTGGCTTCTTTCTTAAACTCTGCTAGATGTGACCTCAAAGCTATCAACAGAATTTCACACTCACAGATTCCAGGATAAGGTTTTATATCCTCCCTGGTGGTAAACAGGTTTCTCATGCTGACCATGCCCTTGGCTCTGTTTTTCCTTCATAAGTATGCTTTCGAGTCTCACTTGCCCCCATGACCCCAGCCCATTTAAGCCCACCAGCCCATTTAAGCTCACATTCTATCTCATCCCATTCCCGGTTTTCTTTACTTTTCTCACTTGTCTTGAAAGCACACAGGTCTATGCATGGACAGATGAGATTGAATCCCCATTCAGAATATCAGGTAACCCTCAAAAAGAAAACACCCTAATTGAAGGAGTATGTCCACATTAGTACTCCAGCGGTACGTCTGCATTCTGAAACCCAAGATGTGTTAAACTGTAAAGGAGTACAGGTGAGATTTCAAGCAGTGCGACAGGTCAGCGGGGTTGGAAGCTTTCCCAGGCTTCTCCAAGCAAAGCCACTTGTGTGATGTTGGTCATTTCCTGCTCTGTTCACATTCCCTTCTAAGGAAATCTGCTCCACCTATGGTTCCTTCTAACTAACGGGCCATGTTTTGTACTGTGTCACCCTGTCCTCTTGGGATCCAGAGTCAAACAGGTGACAGCAGAAAAGACAGAGAGAAGCACCTACATTTTGAATATTTAACTCATGCTGAAGAAGGAACACTAGACAATTTCAAAGAAAGTCTGTGAATAATCACTTTGACTCAAAAAATACAGTTTGAAGATCCTGATTTTGGATATCTATGGAAAGTCCATTTCCCAAACTACTCTACATGAAAGAAATTAATATTCTCCTACTGAGCTCCTGGTGCTTACCTAGCTCGGTGACTCTCTGCCCCTTGCAACCAACCATAAAAGTCCAGTAAGTGTTATAAAAATGTAGTGTCTTCTTTACCAAAGATAAAGATGATTCTGATTGTCCCAACAGATGAAGACACAGTGGCATGGGGTGGGAACTGGCGGTGAGGGTGTGTGAGTGTAATGTGTAATTGTGTTCAGCAGAAAGGAAAACACAAGTCAAATTTAACACAACCTGACTTAGAAGAAAGAGACAGGTGATTTCTGATCCCTTTTTCCAATGCATATCTTCTAGAAGTTTTTTTCTTACTCACCCTCCCAAGGGTAAGATGAATCACTTACATAAATGTTGCATATCAGGATAATTCAGATGAAAGCAAGACATGCTATATTAAGCAAAAGAGGGATTTATTGAAAAGATATTAGGAATTTATGGAACTGAAGGAAGGCTAGATAACCAGCTCTGTCAAAACTTTATGTATATACTCACAGAGTCACAAAAAGTTGCAAAGGTAGTACAGAAAGGTTCTATGTAACCTACACCCAGTTTCCCTCAAAGGTTACATCTTATGTAATTAATAGCACAACATATTGAAACAGAAAATTGAAATTGGCATATTGGTATGGTACTACGTAAATTCATGCAACCACCACTGCAATTAAGATACAGAACTATTCAGTCGCCACCAAGGGATTCCTTTTATTTCTTTTTATGGTCACACTCATCCCCCCCTCAACATCCCTAACCCCCCGAAGTCACTTACCTGTCTTCCATCTCTATAATTTTGTCTTTTCAAAATTGTTATATAAATGGAATCACACGGCATGTGGCCCTTTAAGATGGGCTTTTTTCACTCAGCATAATGTCCTTAAGATCCATCAAAGTTGTTGTTTGTCAAAAGCTAATTTCTTTGGATTGCTGTGTAGTATTCCATTATACTGATGGACCACAGTTTGCTTAATCATCCACTCATTGTGGGTGATGTTAACTGTTTCTGGTTCTTGGCTATTACAAATAAAGCTGCTAGGAACAATCTTTATACAGGTTCTATAATTTGAGGGTCTTTTTTGTTTGTTTGTTTGCTTTGTTTTTTGGTACAGGCTTTGTCTGATTTTGGTTTTAGGTTAATACCGGCTTCATAAAATAATTGCGTAGTGTTCCCTCTTATTTTATTTTCTGGAGCAGATTATGTCGAAAATAAAATTTTTAAATATTTGATAGAATTCTCTGGTAAAACCACCTGGACCTAGAGATTTCTATTTGAGTGGTTTGTTTTGTTTTTGGTAACTGATTTCCTTAATAGTTATAGGGATATTCAATTATCCTTAAAATATATTTTCTATTGGATGAGTTGTGCTTTTCAACTTAAACCATTGGATGGTTTATGCTTTTCAAGAAATTGGTCATTGCTCAAGAGTGTACTGAGCAAATTGGGGTGACCAGTAAAGGAACTTAGCATTGTACAAAACAAGTTTGTCCACCTGATTATTAAGATTCCCTTTTGCAGTGGTGAATTGCTGGTGATAATTTATGTGAAATAGAATGTTGATTTTATTTAGAGTATCAAACCATCTACCTGACAAAACTATACTTCCTAGCTACCATTGTATCTAAGTGTAGCCATGTAACTAAATTCTGGCCAATGAGATGGAAATGGAAATACCATATGGAATATCCAGGAAGATTGCTTAACAGAAGTTGACTCAATTGAGACGTGCTTCCCTTTTTGCTTTTCTCCTCTTCTTTCTTTCCATCATGATGGCTGGAGTTCCAGCAGACATCTTGGACCAGGAAGTAACCATGATGACCGTGGAGCAGTTATATCAGTCCTGGCCACCCACCTTCAACTTCTTTTATATGTGAACAGAAAACAAAGCAAACCAAAAAATGACTTTCCATGTTGTTTGGTTACTGTTTTGTAGGGTTTTCTGTTGTAGTAAGCTGCAACTAATCCTAAATATGTAATATAGGATCTATTCATCAAGATCCATCCACATACTTCTCAAAAGGTCCTTGTCATCAATTCCCTAACCAGGATCCTTCCAAGGTCCTCATTGTCTGAGCAGACTATTAGCCACTGCCCATGTTTAAGGCAGGGTCTTGTCTCTGACCATCTCTCCTAATCAAAGCTGATGAAATGAGCTCTTTAGAATTCGGCTCATGGAAGTATTTTCTTTTTTCATTATGCTTCAGGGCTATGCCAGAGTGAAGTTAAAGTGATGTGGGAATCACAAGAATAATCTCATAGCAGGGAAACTTGATGGAAAAGACGTGAGATTAACACATTCCAACAATGTCTCCACTACCTGCATCAGACTGTCAAGATTCAAGTTCCTGAAAAAACAAACAAACAAACAAAACGTATTCCAATTGTCAAGTTAGATCTTCTGTCCACATTTTGTCAACATGAGTTGATTGAAGGTAAAATCTGGTCCTTTCAGCTTCTTTAGTAAAAGGTAGAAACATGGGTTCACTATCCCAACAGCTCCAGATACATGAGAAGAGGTAATCCGCCACAAAAAAATAAAATGCAAAATCAAGGCGTTGATAAGAAGGGGGAACAGATGCTATACAGACAAAAAAATGACAGATGTCTATTAGATAGATGCTTTGGCAATTAGATGCAGTAGAGTGTTATCAGGGTGCTGATACAGCTGCAAGGTCAGACAGAGTTGGCGTAGGTCACAGTTCTACTACCTAGTTTCTGGTTGTCTGTAGCAAATCACATGACCTTTAGGAGCTCCAATTTTCTCATCTGTATAAAGGGGCTATAGTACCTAATTTATTAGGCACACAGCCTAAATTTTAACTGAGACAAGTTACATAATAGCACAGCATCTTATGACAGCTGTTGTTAGTCCAAGTGCCAGTTTTTAAAATGATGGTCCTTATTTCAGCCTTCTGTAACGTATTCCTGCATGCATGTTAGTAAGGTAATTAACAGCAAAGGATTTCGAGTCAAACAGACTTCTATTTACCAACTATAAGATACTGATCAAATTACTTACTGCTCTAAAGTTCCATTTCCTCATACGTAAACTGAAAATTACGATAAATGCTTCAGAAGCTTAATTCAAGGAATAAATAAGATGAGGCATATATAAAACATTTAGTACAGAGTCTAACACATAGTAAAGGCTCAAAAATGGCAGCTGCTAGCACTATCATTATTATTATTACATAAGAGAGGTTGACTCAAGCTATACAACTTTCTGGAAATATTCAATGCTATATGAGAGGAGAAAAATTTATCTCAATTCTACAATATTGTTATAAAGTGAAAAAAAGAAGCTGTATTTGATATGACACTTTGAAACAGCTTTAAATGGATAAAGATAACAATGAATGATTGTACCCATTACTCTATTATGGTTTTATAAAATGTATTGTGTGCCCACAGTGTACTATAGATAACATAGTTGGTACTTGCCCATGGGGACTAACTGCCTACACTTACGATCACAGACAAACTCTTATTCAATTAGGGAATTTGTCTGGAACCTAATTATAGCCCTTTATAGCCCTGATCTTCCCCCACTATCTAATTTTTCCTAGATGCCTCAAAAGACTAATATAGAACAGGATATGGAAAAAGGGTATATGCCAAAATTGAAAGCCCAACTCAAATGACGCTTTCCCAGTCTCAGAAGTGCAAACTACCATGAAAATCACTTACACGAGACTATAATCACTCAGGGGGTACAGCGTGAAGTCCTCCAACAGCAAGGTGGGAGCATATCCACAGGCGTCCGTAGTGATTTGTTCTTCTCTAGGCACATTATTGATCCATTCATTCACATTTATGGAGCACCCACTATGCACAAAGCTAATTATTCAGGAAATACATTCAGAGCATTAGCCCCAATCCTTCAAACTGAAAGAATTATGCATATACTCATGAATCCACTCCTGCGTGCATCCACACGTATTTAATGAGCATCTGCTAAGTGCCAGAGCCTCTACTTAGGAAAGCGATATGAAGATAAATAAAACAAATTTACTCAGATGCCCAAAGTTTGAGCCAATGTAACGCACTGCCTATAAAACTCATTTGCCTCCTTGTGCCTGCGATTTCTTCCTGCTGGGGCCAGGTGCGTGGTGGAGCAGGGTTCAAAGAGTCAGTTAAGGTAGTTGGGGGTGAAGAAGAGAGTAAGCTGGTGCCCAGTGGTGCTAAGCAGGTAGCCACCCTTATCCCCGGGGAGAGGGGAGAGGAGGACGCAAGTCAGAAGCACACATCTCGTGGTGGAGATAGCACTGACATGCATCAACGAAATTGACCTTTGGAATTTAGAGAAAGGCGCCTTGAACAAACAAACGTTTCAGCAACTCTGGGAACACTGGTTTCAGAAACCCGTTGTGCAAGAGTTGACCCAGGATGGTTGGTGTGCCGCTCCTTGGTGTTTTGCTGCGTGGGGATGTTTTCTCCTGTGCCTCCTCTACCCTTGTTCATAGACTCTCTGCAACTAAATGTGTACGTCTGGAAGTTAATGCTCTCTTGTGCTGCCGGCTCTGTCTGCTTCAGCTCTTGAAGTGGTGATGGCCATGGCTGTTTGCAATGTCTGTCCTCCCACGGGTATCTAGGCAGTAATTCCAGCCAGTTCTGATAAACAAAGGACAAAGAGAACTGGCACAGAGGTTGGAAATTGCTTGCTCTGTGCCAGTTACCAGGCTGCCACAGGCCAGTGCCCTGAGGGGGCCTGGGCATCTATAGGAACACCGCATTGGGAAGGACAATTATCTCCAAGCTTGGCATTTGATGGACAAGGAGGGCCCAGGGTAGAATGGGTGACCTTTCAGAGATGAAAGGGGTCCTGAAAGATCATCTGGTAAGGAGGCAGGTGGGGAACATGGAGGGAGAGTGTCCTTCCTTCCCCATGTCCTTCCTACTTGTTATGGATTTATCAATATCTTGGATTGGTTTTCTCCAAAAGAAGTCCCTGAGGCAAAGGCTCGGGTGCCAATGATTTATCTGTGAAGTAATCTCTAGAAGCACAAATTAGAGAGTGATGACCATTAAGAGGTGCACTGTTGTGGGGGTTCAGCTCTGCAGGCGGCTGGGCTCCACCCCCATGGAGACCCTGTAAGGAACCATGAGGAGGGAACTCACCTCAGACCTGTGCCACCAGAGTGTGGAAGCTTGCATGATGTATCCAGCAGCTTCCGTCCCCATTAATTGGGGGTTGCTCCCAAGGTCACTGAAACCCCTTCCACACACTGCTGGGTTGCACTGGTATGCAGACAGCGAGCACATGGGGTGCCAAAGAAATCCCGGGGCAGAGGGGAAAAGACATGGAGGGGCTTGAGGTGGAAAGTTCTCGACATTCTGGAAGCTGCCTACTGCCACCACAGCGGACTCAGAGGTGGGCCATGGGGACAGGGAATTGGGCCATCAGTAGTGTCTGCTGCCGGCAGCAGATACACACAAAATTTGCATTTGAAGAGATACCCAGAGAGGAGGAATTTCCGTTACATGAAAGAGGAAGCCAGTACAAGAAGTGTTGTGATATAAACAAGGCACTTGCGATGTAACGAGTAGTCACTCCACCGCTTTCTTTCTTTGAGGCTCTACACTGTTGCCTGAGTTTTTTTCGATCTCAATTTCCATGTCTGCGAAATGAAATCTGTAAGATCTGTTCGATCTCGCTGGCAGAAGTTTTAAGAGAACAAAATGAGAAAGTGCTTGTGTAGATATCTGCATAATACCACACAGTATTATACACTGAATTTATTTATTCCACCAATATTATTGAATGCCTGCCTACTACATGTCAGAATCTATGCTAAACATTATTAAAGATAGGACAGTAAATAAGACCAATACAGTTCTCATTCTCATGGAGCTTGTAGTCTGTTGGAGGATATAAATCAAAAAAAGAAAGGAAGTTTAATGGAGTGTAGTTACAGCAGAGGTGTAGCCATGATGGAATAAGTACAAGGTACTATAGGCCTGCAGATAGGAGCACATTATTCAAGCTTGAGGGGGCTCAAGAAAAGCTTCCTGGAAGACGCGATGTCTAGGCGGAGTCCCGCAGGAAGATGAAGAGTTAGCCTGGTGAACAGGGAAAGGAGTGTTTCAACAAGGGCTGATGGAGCGGCGTGGGGAGAGAGGGGACCTGAAGCTTGCGAAGGCCCAGCAGAGATCTAAAGGAACATAATATAACTAAGGATCTGAACACAGTCCAAGAGGGCTGGAGTGAGGAGTTAGGGAGTGAGGGGTGGGAAAGGCAGGAGAGGGCGGGACCTAGAGGTCCCCAGGGTTCTGATGACAAAAGACCTTGGAGCAGTATTGGGGGTGTGACTTTATCTGGAGGGCAAGAGGGACTCGAGGACATTTTTTTAGAAAGAGGAGACGTAATTCTGTTTTGTAGCACAGAAAAATCGCCTTGGCTGCTGACAAAGGAAAAGCTGGCTATGGATGTGACTGTCCTGGTCCCATGGCTTTGCAGGGAGGTCACCACTGGAACTGGAGAACCAGAACTACCTCCAGCAAAGCATCTCTTCTGACACAGGGCTGCCTTCCCCACGGCTCCTGCAGACCTCACACCAACCAAGATCTTTGTCCTTGCTTTATGAGCTCAATTATTTTTTTAAATTGTGGTAAAATACATGCATCAAATTTACCATCCTAAATATTTTTTTTTTAATTGAAGTACAGTTGATTTACCATGTTGTGTTAGTTTCTGGTGTACAGTAAAGTGATTCATATACATATATGAGTATTCTTAAAAAAGTGTATATATATATACTTTGCCAGACTGTTTTTCATTATAAACTATTACAGGATATTGAGTCTAGTTCCGTATGCTATACAGTAGGTGCTTGCTCTTCATTTTATATATCGTGGTTTGTATCTGCTAATCCCAAACTCCTAGTTTATCCCTCCCCTGCCCTTTCCCCTTTGGTAACCGTAAGTTTGTTTTCTATGTCTGTGAGTCTGTTTCTGTTTTGTAAATAAGTTCACTTGTATCATTTTTTTAGATTTTACATATAAGTGATATCATATAATATTTATCTTTGTCTGACTTAGTTCACTTAGTATGATAATGTCCAGGTCCATCTATATTGCTGCAAATGGCATTATTTCATTCTTTTTTATGGCTGAGTAATCCATCTTAATCACCCATCCACAGATCTCTTTTCATTTTGCAAAACTGAAACTCCATCTCTATTAAACAATAACTCCCCATCTCCCCTCCCCACAGGCCCTGGCAACCGCCATTCCACTTTCTGTCTCTATGACTTTAATTACTCATATAGGTGAAATCATACAGTGTTTGTTCTTTCATGACTGATTTATTGCACTTAGCACGTCAAGGTTTGCTCATGTTGTAGCATTTGTCAAAATTTCCTTCCTTTGAAAGGCTGAGTAATATCTCATTGTGTGCAAGGACCACATTTTGATTATCCATTCATCCATTTATCTATTCAGGGACACTTGAGTTTCTGTCACCTTTTGGCTGCTGAGGACAATGCCACTATGAACATGGATGTACAAATATCTCTTCAAGTCACTGCTTTCAATTCTGAAACTTTTATTTACTGCCATAGGTCATTTTTGACCAGTTTCCTGTATGTCCATCTTTTCTTCTTTTTTTTTTTTATAAATTTATTTATTTATTTATTTATTTTTGGCTGTGTGGGGTCTTCGTTTCTGTGCGAGGGCTTTCTCTAGTTGCAGCAAGTGGGGGCCACTCTTCATCATGGTGCACAGGCTTTTCACTGTCGCGGCCTCTCTCGTTGCAGGGCACAGGCTTTCAGTCAAGACATATTTCACACCCCCATCAGTCACGAGGCTGTTTTCTTACTCTCCCCACAAGTTCAATCTTATACTCCAATCAAAATTTTTCCCTTGCAATTTTGCAAGCTGACTCAAGTCTTTCACAGAATGAGACACAGTACCAGCTTTGGTACTTAACCATAGTACCTGGATGTCAGAATATAAAATATATGACTTTAATTGGACATGGACAGCCTACAAAGCCGACACTGTTATAGTTTAAATATACTTCCAGGCTCTAAAAAAAACATTATTCTAATTTCTGTCAGGGTCTAATGAAACCAGAAATCACCATCACACATCCAAAATTTATGGGTGATGAACTTTCTCGTAAGGTTATCAAATCTTAGTCTCTAAGGTAAGAAGCAAGTAAAGGGTAGCATTGTTCCATTCATGGGAAATAACTTTGCAAGATGGAAACATGTGACCACTTTGTCACTCCGATTTCAACGTTAAAAAAGCCATCAAAACCACAGCCCCCAAGTCAGGAAGTCAGTGTACCAGAAACTGTAACAGGTTGTTAGAGAGTGTTTAATCCAAGGCTAGTTTCCTCATAGTTTCTGGAGAAAGCAGTCTCCAAAACAAGCACCAGTGGTTTCTGCAAATGAAGGCACTTGTCTGCAGGCACTTCCTTTTAGAAAGTGCTAATAGCAGGTGATTCCGCCTAGTGACTCTTCAATGGGAGTACCTTTTGCTTTCAGGAAGGGCTGACTAACTCTGTGACACTTCAGGGAAGCCTGGGGCTTTTCATTCCCAGACCTCAGTAGAAGCACTTAGAAAGGGAAAATGAATGTCAGAGATCTTCCTCAAGAGTCTGAAACAGGCAAATGCCCCGTTCCCTCAAGGTCCCCTCTTTTGAGCCCAGAATGGAGGTGTTGCTGCAGTGAGGCATGTAGTTCCTGACTCTGAGAAAGGGCCAGGTGAGGAAGTGTAACGGGTGATGAGATTTAGAAATGATCCTCCCCCCAACACACACAATTCTGGAAGAGGCTTCTTTTAGCCACAGATGTGGCAAATCATACGTTAGAGGGCTTATGATTTCTCCTTGTGTTTTAGCCTGTCGATGAAAAATTAATCCGTCGATCTAAGAAAGAAATGGAAAACTTTATTCCAGCCAAATTTGAAGATTATGACCCAAGAAGAGGTTCTCAGAAAGCTCTGAGAACTGTTCCGTCCATTATATAAGTTTTTGGAGACAGAGGACTGTACATCAAATGATGTATTATTGACAGTTCACATAATCCAGATCTAAGCGTCATCGTGGTGGGTCATGTGACCCCTTACAAGATCAGGAAGGAATGTTATCTTTTTTTTTTTTTAATTTTTCAAATTTATTTATTTATGGCTGTGTTGGGTCTTTGTTTCTGTGCGAGGGCTTTCTCTAGTTGCGGCAAGCGGGGGCCACTCTTCATCGCGGTGCGCGGGCCTCTCACTATCGCCGCCTCTCTTGTTGCGGAGCACGGGCTCCAGACGCGCAGGCTCAGTAGTTGTGGCTCACGGGCCCAGTTGCTCCGCGGCATGTGGGACCTTCCCAGACCAGGGCTCGAACCCGTGTCCCCTGCATTGGCAGGCAGATTCTCAACCACTGCGCCACCAGGGACGCCCAGGAATGTTATCTTTTAAGGAGTTGTCTTATTGATGCTAAGAGGATGCGTCTCTTCATGGTCGA
This sequence comes from Eschrichtius robustus, assembly GCF_028021215.1. Lineage (NCBI taxonomy): Eukaryota > Metazoa > Chordata > Mammalia > Artiodactyla > Eschrichtiidae > Eschrichtius > Eschrichtius robustus. Next base: position 31,058,847 of record NC_090844.1, on the reverse strand, counting down.
GCAGGTATTTCTGCCGACGGGAGAGGTTTGGTCGATGCCTAATGCAGATACGCAACGCACAGTGCGGGGAGAGAGGAGGCCAAAGGGCAGAGAAAAATTTTTATGTTTAAATTTCTCTTGTCTTGCCATAAAATACGAATTTTACTTCACAAGCCCTTTTAGATGTTTGTCTTTTGTATACATTGTATGAATGTGTAGGCAGTTCAGACAGAACCTGCCTTAGAATAATAGAGAGTGTCCTAAAGTCAAGACTTAGGGATTTTTGAGTCAGAGCCCTCTGGCTTCAAATCCCGCCGTGCAATCGACTGTTCTGTTGCTCAGTTGTCTCATCTGGAAGCAAATAGTATGGAATTATTTTCCTCATTTTTCAGGTATGAACACTGAAAACAATAACATCCACCACAATATTTAACCCACAGTTAGCTGAAATAAGTGAATGAATGAAATAAATGAATGAAATTATATGTAAAATGACTGATACGTAGGCATTACTCAATACGTGACAACGTTATTATTTGTAGTAGTAGTAGCAGCACAGTCTACCTGGGCTTGCTGATCTAAAGCGTAGTTCATTGTGATCTTGCCATAAAGAGATTGTTCTCAGTTTTGGAATGTGATTTGCACCTGGTCAGCAGTAGAGTCCCAGAATCAGGAAGTTATCCAACAGGTTCCTCTGGGGGCTGTCTCTAGGATAAAATGTGGCAGGATTACACAAGATTAAGAATTATTTCTGGTGTACACATCCCAGACCATCGTTAAAGGTCAAGGTGGCAGATTCGAAAGTAACCATGAGAAAGCATGCTTTCCAGGAAAGAAGAGTTAGATAATCAGTAGTTTAATGGCTCAACCTGACTTTCAAATATTTATTTATTTATTTATTTATTTATTTTGCCTACGCCGGGTCTTAGTTGCAGCTCGCAGACTTATCAGTTGCGGCATGCAGTCAACTTGACTTTTGAAGTCAGCTACCTTTGTGTATTACATTATTTTGACATTCATCTGGCCATATGAATTTATTAAGTACCTGATATAAGTTGGGCTCTGCATATATAATGATGCATAAAGTAGACTTTCCCCCTAACGAACGGGATTGACATTTTAAAAATAAAACATACACACGGTTGCCCATTGTGTGACATGCAGTGAAGATACGGGTTTTATAGTTAGTTCATCATGTCTGAGACAGCATCTCTGAGGATGGTCTGGTGAAGTGGATATCAGAGGACCAAGTGGGAGTCAGCTGGGCAAAGGAAAGAGGGAAAAGCATTCCAGACACAAGAACCCATACACTGAAGACCTGCAGGAAGGAGAAAGCTGAAAGAAGGTTGGGGTGATGTGAGCACGGAAACATCACAGAAAATCCGGGAAGAGAAGAAGAGATGAAGCTGGGGGAGGTGAACAAAGTCAAAGCTCATGAATGATGTCCTGGTGGCCAGGAGGGAATTGAATCCGGATATGAGTCAATCTCGGGGGCTGGGGCAATGGTGTCTGAGTAGCCGAGGGGTTCCGAAAAATGTGCCTTTTTCAGGCACACTTGAAAAAGCAATATGTAATCCAGACTCCTGCATAAAGTCCAGAACAGGGGAGGGTTGCTCATGGGCTGAAAGGAAAGCTAAATTGTATCCATCACTAACTAAAGGAACAGACAAAATCCTGATTACTTCCTGGAAATATAACTGGGAAAAAATACTCTGTGGGAAATGGAAGCCCCAGTCTATGCTCTAGACAAAGCAGGAGAAAAAGCTGGCATAAATATTGGTCCCATAAAGATGTGCTGAGATCCTGATTTAAGGAAACAGGATCCTTAAGGAAAACAAAACAAAACAAAACGTTATTTAGGAGGATTTTTCTCCTAGCATACACACACACACACACAAATACACACACACACACACATCTCAGCTAAATAGGCACACACACAAATTACAAACCACACAAGAAAATAATCTATCCTGAGGGAGAATCTGGTTAAAAGTAAACACTAGGAATAAGGTTTCAAGAATTAGAAGTAATAGAAAAATCATAAAATGTGCTTAAAATTGTTAAAGATTCAAAGATGTAATAAAATTATAATAAAAGGCAACATTTTTGAAATAATGTTTTTGAAGGAAAAACAAAATGGACTTTAAGAAAAAAAATATTCATCAAAATTAGATGTTCAAAGGTTTAGTTAAACATCATGTTGAACACAATTGAATAAAGAATCTGGAACACAAAAAATTAGTGAACTGAAAGAATAGTCTATAGCAATTACTACAGGAAATAATAACCCAGTGAGACAGAGGAATGGAAAGAGTAAAGACTGAGTGTCATGGGAAGTAGGATAAAGGTAACTGAAGTGTGTCTAATAAGAGCTCCAGGAGAAAAGAACAAGGGAACAGCTGGGGGAAAAAAATACAAAATGATAAATAGCTAAGAATTTTCAGACTTGATTTTAAAAACTATGAATCTTCATTATAAAAATCATATGAATTCCTGAACTGGGTAAATAAAAATAAACATTTAATGAGATACATCATAGTGGAATTGCAGAGGAAAGGAAAAGCAAAATAACTGAGAAATAATCAGATAGAAATGATATTTTACCTGCAAAATAGGGAATACTTAGGTTGTCAATTAGATGTTCCATCAACTAAAATGGAAAGTAGAGATTATCGAATAATATCTTAAAGTTGCTAAGGAATATAATGTGAACTTGGACTTCTATGCCCAGTTAAACTTCTCTTTCAAAAGCAAATGTATAATAGAAATATTTTCACACAAATGCTAACTTTACCACTCAGATATCCTGCTGAAAGAACCACTGAAGGGTGTATCTCATAAAGATGGAAATTGAACCTAAGAAAGGAAAAGGAAGCAAAAATGTATGGTTAGAAAATAAATCAGGAAAATGTGAGTAAATCTAAATAAAGATTATTGTAAAAATTAATGATTATAATTAAAATAACACCTACTTGAGGAGGAGGGGTAACACAGGATGTCGCTAAAGTGCTACACAACACTAATATGAAAGTCCTTTATTATTCATGAGAAGAACCTGTTAACATTTTAACGTGACATCATTATATCAGAAAAAATACAAAACATATCTTTTAAGGTAGTAGAGAGGGAAAAAGCAGAAAGAAATTCTAATTATCCAACAGAAGGATGATTTAAAAAAGAAAAAATATCAAGAAATAGCATGAAAACGCACAAAAAATACAAATAATTCCAAACATATCCATAATTCCAATAAATATAGAGCATGGTCATCAGTTAAAAGATAAAGATCCTTTAGTTAGATAAAGAAAAATTAAGTTATATGCAATTTACAGGCATCAGAGAAAAGATACTAATGAAAAATGGGAAAAGATACATTAGGCAAATGCAAATCTAAATAAAGATGTTGAATTGTATGACAATATTAAAGTCAGCCAATTAGACTTAAAGATATAAATGAATATTTACAGTAAAGATAACCATAGAGCTTAATTATAAAGTAAACAATTTCCCAGGAAAATAAAATAATACTAAACCCATCCATTTCTAAAAGTATTGTCTAACCTCAAAATATATCAAGCAAAATGTAGACAAAATTACAAGAAAAATTGATAAAATTAAATCATAGAAGATTTCGCTTGTCACTTGTCACAAACAGTACAATCAGGAAAAATGGAAAAAAGTAAAAAAGCATCAAAAAAGCACAATAACAAATTTGCTTAAATTGTTGTATAAAACAATTAAATTTAAACAATTAAATTTTAATTGTTGTACCCAACGATTACAATATTCGTTGTTTCTTAACAGATATAGAATACTGATAAAAATCGACCATGTTTCACAATGTGCCAGAATTTGATAGGAATGGACAACATTTTACTTTGTAAAATCAAATTACCAAAAATATGACCACAAATACCCAAACAACTCATTCAAAAATTTAAAAAATTTGAACATTTGAGTATTTCACAAGTCAAAGAGGAATTCAGAATGGATATTAAAATAGAGAACTGAAAAGCCATATATCAAAGCTCATGAGTAGCAACTGAAGTAATATAGAAGATTGGAGCTTTAAATGCACAAATGAAGAATGAACACAGAATAAAACATGTAGTGAGCTCTGTGTTCAATTCATGAAGCATGAAAAGACTAAGAGAGTGAACATGAGGAAAGGAAGGGGAAATAATAAAGAGGAGAAAGACAACAGCAAGAAAAACAAAGAGGATGAACAAGAATCAGAGCCAGTTCTTTGAAAAGATTAATAATACAGGCACATCCCTGAGAGAGAGAGACAGAGAGAGAGAGACCTTGTTAGAAATTGTCATTAAAGTTATTCAATTGATGGTCAAAAATCTACCCATCCCTCCTTTTCCCCAAACCCCTCCAAAAAATCCTACCTAGAAAGTAACATGAAGCAATCAGTATACAATATATTCCAGGAAACAAGCAAAGAGAAGCTCTCCAAATCACTCTATAAAGCTAATATAATCTCAGTTCTTAAATTGGACCAAGTAAATATCAAAAGGAAAAATTGTAGGGCAGTCTTCTCTTATACAGGAACACAGATGCAGTAATCCTAAATAAAATATTAGCAAATGATTCTGAATTCAGCCATTTTTTCAGTGAACGAGCTGGGTGCATCCCAGTAATTCATAGATAGTTTAACATTATAAAATGTACAACTATAATTCACTCACTACTTTAACAAATTAATGATTAAAGGAGATAAACTATGGTTATCTTAATACCTGCAAAAAAGCATGTGTTAAAATTCAATATTCATGGTCTTTAAAAATCTCTTAACAAACAAGGCATAAAATGGCATTAACTTTACAAAGCTTGTCAATCAACATCCAAAACCGAATATTGTATTTCATGTTAAAACATTAACACATTCCCTCCAAAGTAAAGAAAAATATAAGGATGCCTGCTATCAGCAATTCCTTTCAGAATTAAACCCTCAGTCTTAGCCAGACCAATAAGATGGGAAAATGTAAAAGGTGTGCAATTTTTAAGAAACAGAACGAACATAATTCAAAGGCGATATGGTTATCTACACAGAAAAGATAAGAAAATACAAGCTATTAAAATTAATAAAAGTGCATCAGCATTACTCGAAAAACCATAATGTCTTACGTTGACAGTAAAAATTCAGAAAATATAATTTAACAAATCCATGATAGCAGCAAGAGTACATAGGGTTATATTTTAGAAAAGTAGAGAATAAACTTTATGGAAAAGTTATAAAATGTTATTGCAGGATATTCTAAAAGGATCAAAATAATTGGTGATATCAGTCATATTTATGAATGGAAACATTAAATATCTGTAATAGTAACCAGTACTCTCACAGTGGATTTTTGTTTCTTGTTTACAAACAAATTTAACTAAAGGATACTAAAATTAATGTGGAAGAATAAAGGGCCAAGATTTGCCAAACTACACAAAAGAGGGAGCAGAGGTAAAATTTATCATTAGGCTACTAGTCAGGAGAGTGTGGTTAGATGCAGGAATGAGCAATAAAAACAAATGAACACTATGGAGAACAGTATGGAGGTTCCTTAAAAAACTAAAAATAGAACTAGCATATGACCCAGCAATCCCACTACTGGGCCTATACCCTGAGAAAACCATAATTCAAAAAGAGACATGTAGCACAGTGTTCATTGCGGCACTATTTAAAATAGCCAGGGCATGGAAGCAACCTAAATGTCCATCAACAGAGGAATGGATAAAGATGTGGCACATATATACAATGGAATATTACTCAGCCATAAAAAGAAATGAAATTGAGTTATTTGTAGTGAGGTGGATGGACCTAGAGTCTGTCATACAGAGTGAAGTAAGTCAGAAAGAGAAAAACAAATACCGTATGCTAACACACATATATGGAACCTAAAAAAAAAAAAAAAAAAATGGTACTGATGAACCTAGTGGCAGGGCAGGAATAAAGACGCAGACATAAAGAACGGACTTGAAGACACAGGGCGGGGGAAGGGTAAGCTGGGATGAAGTGAGAGTAGCATCGACACATGTACACTACCAAATGTAGAATAGATAGTTAGTGGGGAGCAGCCGCATAGCACAGGGAGATCAGCTCGGTGCTTTGTGACCACCTAGACCGGTGGGATAGGGAGGGTGGGAGGGAGACGCAAGAGGGAGGAGATATGGTGATATATGTATACGTATGACTGATTCGCTTTGTTGTACAACAGAAACTAACACAGTATTGTGAAGCAATTATACTCCAATAAAGATCTATTAAAAAAAAAAAAGAAAAGCTAGTGAGTTGGGAATGTTTGTAATAAAAACTAAACAAAACAAATGAATAAGGGAGAAACCAGAACAGACTGGTGGATATACACAAGCTTGTTATAAGGTGGCTTTAGAAATCAGTAGTGCAAAAAAAAAAAAGGACTGTATGGTAAATACTGTTGGAGTAATTAACCATTCATAATAAATTAAATTACACTTCAAGATCACATGATAATAATAACCGCAACAATAATAACGATGATGAACATTCGTTGAATGCTCATTAGACGCCGGGCACTGTACGTTAACGCTGTATATGTGTTAACTCATTTAATCCTTTCTGCCTGCCAATGAGATACTTTACAGATGAACAAACTGAGTCTCAGAGAGAGACAGAACTTGCTGACAGTCACACAGCGAGTGGGTGGCAGAAGCAGACCCTGCTTTGAACACAGCAGTCTGGCTCCGGAGCGCTAGCTTTTAACTACCACACATTATTGCTCTGTGACGAAAATGAAATGTCTCCTGGGTCAAAGTCCTAAGGGTGAAAAACCAACCTTAAAACTCCAAGAAGCAATTTTAGGACAAATGATCTAGCTTAAGAACAAAGTTCTACTTTCATATATAATAAATTTATAAACAGAAGCATGGAATGTCATTTAACAGCTGGAAAATAATGGTTATGTATTAGATGGGGGGAGGAAAGATGGGATAGGGGAGGACTTTTTAAGCGTTTCTGTGATATTTTGGTTTATTTCAACAATGATCTATGACAGATACGAAAAAATGATATTTGTTAAATCTGGTGGATAGCATATACCTGCTTTTTCTATATTTAGCATTTCCTATATATTTGCATTTTAAAAATGCAAATATACTTTTTTTAAAACGCAAAGTACTTTTAAAAAAAAAAGAATAAAAGGGAAAAGTTGGGGAGGGATAAATTAGGAGTTTGGGATTAACATACACACACTACTATATATAAAATAGATAACCAACAAGGACCTACTGCATAGCCCAGGGAACTCTACTCAGTACTCTGTAATTATCTATATGGGAAAAGAATCTGGAAAAGAATGGATATATGTATATGTATAACTAAATCACTTTGCTGTACACCTGAAACTAACACAACATTATAAATCAACTCTACTCCAACATAAAATAAAAACTTTTTAAAAAGAAAAGTTAAAAAAAAGAATAAGTTGGAGACGAGGAAGTAAAGTCAGAAGAAAAGAACATGCTTGAGAAATAAGTCTGTGTATTTTTTAATGAGGCTTCAGGAGGTTGAGAGCCAGATCAGGTCCTTTACAGCTTACTTTCTCATTTTTCTTCTTTTCAATAAACACTAATGTGCCCAGTAATGTGATAAAATTACCCACCACAATCCATCCTTAAACATGCATGTCAAACTCTGGTTCTCACCTGGGGCACCTACTGATTTGTGCATTGTGGGTCCTCAGTAAATACTTGTTTATTGAGCCATTTACTATTTGGTATTAAACCATAATCAACCAAATTAAACTGTATTGATTCAGAAAATGCCGATTAGGTGTTCCTTTGGTTGCAAAATTGATCTCCTGGGCATTGCATTAGGAAAAGAAAGCTGGGGGCCTCGATTTCCCTCCACCACTCGGTAGCAAAACAGATGAGAAAGTTTGCACAAATTGTGTTTTTAAAAGATTCCTTTGAAAAGTCTGGGATGTTTGCTGACTCTAAGCATTTCACTCTCTACTCACACACTCAGCTGATATCCCTCTTCAGCCGGCCCTGGGGCTCTGGCTCTGGCTAACCTTGGACACCCTTCCCCCATGCTGAGAATGGCACGAAGTGAAATTTGCATTTCAAGTACAGCCAAGGGCTTCTGAAAGGGTTCCCACCACTTACAGCAGTTGCCTGGTCCTCACGGTGATTCCACTTGCCTTCCTTGGGGTATTCCACGGTCCCTGAATCCAGTCTGCACAGAACAAATACGTCTTCTTCCTGCTTGCCTTCTTTTACTTTTATATTCATGCTTATCTGCAATTGACCTGGGTTGAAAACACTTGGATTGGAGATGCTTCCTGATTTTAACTGTTTCTATCACATTTGGTTAATTTCCTAGAACCAGATCTTGTGGATGTGTCAGATGATTCTAGCCTTGTTGTTGATGTTGGTTTGTTTTTCAGTAAATTGTGTAGAGAATACCTCTGCCCTAGCTTTCCAAGTCAGGTGTGCTTTGGTCCATATTTGCACTGTTAGGGTGTCCATTAATATTAATTAATATTCAATTTAGCCTATCTCCTCGATGTTTGAAAGACTTTTCCAGTCGTGATAATATTCCTTGGTTGACACTCCTGAAGTGTCTAATGTCATCCTTAAGTTCTTTGAATTGCTCTCTTGATTAGTGATTTATCCAAATAATCTTTGCTCAAAGTCAATATGTTATTATTATTTCCCTCTGCAAGTCTTTGGCACCCTTAATTCTGAATCTTAATTTTATGTTCTTCTTTTTGGCTTGCTGCATTGGAAATCTCTTCCATTTATACCTATTTTGAATCTACTTGCCACTTTGACCACCCATTACAGTGGCAACCGTGAAGGCTGTGATATTTGTAAAGGTGTATTTATAAAAAAAAGTCCAAGTCAAAAAATGCCCAAATCCATTAACTCTACAATGTCCTATATTGTCAATGCTAATCTCTGTTACATCTCCTTCCTTCCTTTGAGAATGCAGAGTCTCTCTATAAAACATTATCTTCACAACCGTAGAGAGTTCCAGTGTTTATACTATTTTTTTTTGAAACTGTACATATTCCTCTCTCTTTCTCTGCACTGTAAACAAACTTCTGCTCTCATACTTTCTCCACTTTTCTTTTCCCAAACACTTGTTACGTTCTCTTGCCTAACCACTATGTTCAACAGTGATGTCCAAAAAGAAAATTCAAAGTTCAATAAGATATATTACCTATTTTCAAGAACTTATAGTCTACTTAAAGAGAGAGATGGGTAACAAATAACTATAATGTATTACGTTCTGTAAGGTAATTCTGGGCAAAATTTATGGCTAACTTTGCCTCAAGGTGCCAGGAAAGGCAGTATAGAGGTAGGAGTTAACATTTGAGCTTGGTCTGAAGCAGTATCATGTAGCAGTTAATGGACTTGGAGTCAGCCCAGGGTCTACTCGACCTCTCAAATCTATTAGCTGTGTAAAGTTAGGTGAGTTTATTCTTTACTCTAAGCATCAGTTTCCTCACTGTCCAACTCCCCTAATGATCCTCATCTCAGAAGGTTGTGGAAATTAAACAATAGGATGCATATAATGTATAGCACACTGCCTGAGACATAGTAGGCACTTAATAAATAGCAGTAGTCAGCTGATGTTATGTTTTGTTATATGGAGGGCACCTTCAAGATAGGTCTTTGCTAAAGGAATAGTATGCCCTGTGGCACAGTTCGTGCACACTTAACAACATGTTGAAGAAAAAGCAATAAACTAAGTGATGCAGTAAATTTAGTCCTCGCCCAGAATGAGTTAAAATTTTACTGAAGAATGTAAGTAGACCCAGATGAAGCTTCCTTTAGCCTGCTAAGGAGTTGAAGTTGATTCTGTTGTAGCTGAAACTTAAAATATTTTTTATTAGGAAAGTAGCTTAGTCTGCTTTACATTCAGAGGGCTGCGAGAGATGCATTGCAGGGTAAAGAAGATTTGCAGTCCAATTAGCAAGCAATGGCCATAGCCTAAGCAAGAGATAATGAGTTTCCAAATTAAGCCACTGGAGTTGGAGAACAGGTAGGTATGGTGTATTTAAGTGATGGAATCCATAGCCTTCAAAAAGAACTAAATGCGTACGTGTTAAGTGTGTATACAATGAGGTGTTACATTATATCCTCCACTTGGCTACCAAAAAATGAGTTATACATATGCCAAATGTTATGCCTTTAGCCCAAACCAGTGATATTCATTTCATTCAATTATCCTTTCTTTCACATTTACTTTCCCATTTAATAATAATTTATTGCTTATTTATTGCTTTAATAATAATTTATTGCCTGGCAGAGGAATGTAAAGGTAAACAAGACTTGCTCACTCCTATCTCCCAGAAGTTTTTGCTGATAGTGAGAAAAGAGAGAAATTCCATTTTTCTTTGTTCTAATGCTTAACCACAAAGAGCTATTAAAGTCAGAAAAAGTCCAAGAAATTAACCCTTGTTATTTTGAGATTTGGCTGGTGTTTTGCTTTCCCATCTTCCCAGCTCAGTGGGTTATAGGAAGTCCCCTTGCACATGACCTCCTGTACTGAGGGCTAAATTAGTTATTTTTGGATGACCATGAGGATTTCACAAAGCAGCTTGGGCTAAATCCCGTATTGCCAGTTTCCTTCCTAAACAAGTCCCTCACAGAGAGAAATCACCTGCATTTTCTCCTAATTCACTTCTTCTAGACATCGCTCTGATCTTCCTTTAAAAAAAAGGTAACGATATAGGTAATTTTTAATTGCATTTTTATGTAAAAAAATGATCATCAGTGAACTGGTCAGCACAGATTAGGAAATGCTGCATTAATAAAAAATATTAAAATCTCAGTGACAGAGCCGTGAGGTTTATTTCTTCCTCCTAACACGGGCCCTGAGGGCCATCTTGGGTTCTATTTTGCCCTGTCCTTCACTTCAGGACACAGGCTACTGGAGCAGCCACCACCCACGATCTGGAGGATCCAGAGCACAGGCAGCGCCAGGGCAGAGAGAAGTATTTAGTGATAAGTACAACCGCCCTGAAAGTTTACACGTTGAGGGACATAGACTCCTGCTTTACATTCCATTGGTCAGCACAGGGCCCGTGGCCACATTTCACTACAAGAGTGGGAATAAAATATAGAATTCATTCCAACCGTATGCCTGGAAGGAGAAGAAATTGAATATTCTTGAGCAACTTTAATGAGGAATCGAGGTTTTCTCTTCTGAAAACCAAACTTTCTGTTCCTTCTCCTTTCCACTTGCAAATACTCACACCTCTTCCACAGGAAACCTGCTGAAGTCCTGAAGTGGCATCGAGCTCAAGGTCCAGCATCTCTGGAGGATACTGAATCATCTCATCACCAAGGAGAGTGTGCGGTCGTCTCCAGCTCTGGTTGAAATCTGGGACCTCTTGAGACTTAGGAGATAGAAAGCGGGGCTTCCGTGGTGGCGCAGTGGCTAAGAATCTGCCTGCCAATGCAGGGGACACGGGTTCGATCCCTGGTCCGGGAAGATCCCACATGCCGCGAAGCAACTAAGCCCGTGCACCACAACTACTGAGCCTGCGCTCTAGAGCCCGCGAGCCACAGCTACTGAAGCCCACACACCTAGAGCCCGTGCTCCGCAACAAGAGGGGCCACCGCAATGAGAAGCCCGCGCACCGCAACAAAGAGTAGCCCCCGCTCGCCGCAACTAGAGAAAGCCCGTGCACAGCAACGAAGACTCAACACAGCCAAAAATAAATAAAAATAATAATAAAAATTAAAAAATTAAAAAAAAAAAAAGAAAGCAAACCTACCTGGCTCCTCCCAACACACCAAGTCCTGCTTTTCCGAAAGAAGAATGGGAGACACACAGCTGGCAGAGGTCTGCAGCAATTCCTAAATTCCACTGGGAGAATATATTCAGAGGCCCCCTATCTGGGGAGTGTGGAATGTTTGGAATGTTCCCGGGTTAGGTCTTCAGTCAGTGCCCTGGGAGTAGCTTGGGCTCACTTCTCCTTTGTTCTCTGTGGTCCTCTGAAAGTACTTTTTTGATTATCCTCCTTCACTAATGATGGAAGGGCATTGGGGAATATTGCCCTCCTTAGGGACTAAGAGGCTTTTCTTCATTCCACTTCTTGCCCAGAAACTGCAGGCTGGTACAAGGGTTAATTTCAAAGAAACAGACAGTTTGAGACTAACATATACACACTACTATATGTAAAATAGATAATCAACAAGGACCTCCTGCATAACACAGGGAACTATACTCAATATTCTGTAATAACCTATATGGGAAAAGAATCTGAAAAAGGATGGATATATGTATAACTGAATCACTTTGCAGTATACCTGAAACTAAACAACATTGTAAATCAACTATACTACAATGTAAAATAAAAATTAAAAAAAAAAAAGGACAGTCTCCTTTAGTCCGAGCAGATGAGTCTTTTGACAATAAAATTCAAACAAAAATCCTCTTAGAGTTTTGTTAATTGAGTTTTTAACTCTCAGAATATTTGGTGCAAAGCTCCATTAAATATGGAGGGTCTGGTAGCCTCTAAGTGTGCCTGCCACCACGTGGATCGATTGGAATCAATAGACAAGACACTAATAAGAAAATGCAACTTTTATCCCTCGAACAACTGTCATGATGCTCTTACCTACATTAAATATCATATTCTTGTATGTCTTTCTGAATGAATATTATACTGGGACCATTTTCTTTTTCAAACGTTTATCAAAATTTATCTTTATGTATATATTTTACCTTATTCACTCTGACTGCCCTTGCTTTCAAATTGTATATCTGGTTTCATTTATTATCACTTCCCTTTTTCAAAATGTGTGCTTGGATTTGTTTCAAATATATATTATCTGTCCTTGCCATTCCACCAATAACCCCCGATGGGCCTTATCTGGTCCTTCAGCAAACACCTCACCATCACCACCATGGGGCAGTAATAGTGGCTGAAACACATGTGAAGGGACTTTCTTTTCCATGACACAGATTTGTCACTGATTTCTTGAGAGAAGCGGCATTTCCTAGTGCTCTTGGGAAGCCAGATGATCTGAAACATGGGTACAAAAGAAATTTTGTCATCCCTCAGAAATGTAATGTCACTAATAATGTGGAACATCACTACAATATAATCATAATCATCATCATCATCAAATTTCCCTCTCTTTAAATTCATAAATGGGAGTCAAACTTTTATGAGCGTACTTGTCTCCGTTCTAGGCTTTGGGAATAGATTGGTGAGAACAAAAAGTCTGTCTTCATTGTGGAGCTTATGCTCTGATGGGAGAAGGCAAGCAGTCAACATCTAGAGAAGGAAAATAAATCGTATGCAAATTTGTATTGTTTGTTGCTGTTTTTACTTTTTAAAAACTTTATGGATTCCAAAACAATTCCTGGAAAGTTGGTAGGGGTGGAGGTGAATCTTATGTTGGACTCATAACTACCAGAGAGCCTGTAAAACTGATACATTAGCCCGGAGGTATGATGGTCGCTCAGCTTCTCACTGGGAACTTCATCCCTCATTTCTTCTTGAATGCAGATCTTTACTAAGATCTGCTACAACCATAAATGAACTTTTACACTGAGATACCTTAATCCATTCCCAGTTTTTACCATTGTGTGAGATGTATTCTAAATAATTTTTTGTATGTTCACAATGCATCTGTTTGTTCCAATGAATTTGTATTGGTTGGATTTTTTTCTTGGCATAGAATATTATGTATTTCACTCTGAACTTTGTTTTTTTTTTTCACTAAACAATATACCTTACAGATACACGTTAACTGTTTTATAGTATTTGATAGTAATTCCCACATTGATAGACACAGGATTTTTCCAATATTTCCTTACAACAAATAAATCTGCAATTAATATCCTTGTATACATTGTCTTGAAAATTGAAATAATTCTCCAAAGTAGGTCTTGAAAGTGGAATTGCTGAGACTTAAGATATGCATTTTCTCTTTTAATAGGTACTGTTAAATTTTCAACAAAAAAGGGCCATACCAATGTCCCATCTATGGCAACCAGTTTCCATGGATCTGCCAGTATTTTCTATTATCAAACTTCATGTGTTGTTAGACTGTTGGGTGGAAAAGGTTCATTTCTATTTTCATTTGCATTTTTCTTGATCACTAGAGAGGTTAACATTTTTTTCTTTTAGTTTTTATATGTTTAATGGTCATTTATATTTTTTCCTCTTGAATTTCTTCTTAATATATATTGCCAGTTTTCTTATGAACTTCTCACTATTTATTTGATTTTTTAAATTAATTTGTGAGAAAATAATTTTTGTTACAGTACTACAATCCATATTTCCGACAGTCTATGATTTACAATTTTTTTGTCTTTTGTTTTACCTTACAAAATTTGAAAGTTTATTGAGCTCAATATTTTTCATTATATCAGTTGCTTTATGTACCCCATGCCCTATGTTGATAAATATATTATCTCGTATTTCTTCTTGTATTTGTATACTTTTTTACCTGTAGGTCTAAAATCCATATAAAATGTATTTCTTGGGGATATATGTACACATATAGCTGATTCACTTTGTTATACAGCAGAAACTAACACAACATTGTAAAGCAATTATACTCCAATAAAGATGTTAAAAAAAATAAAATGTATTTCTGTGAATGTTGAAAACTATGGATTAATTTAATATTTTCCCAAATGTGTAGCTAGTTTTTCCAATACCATTTAATGTATTAGAATTTCTCTTCAATATGAAGACAACATTTATCATGTAAGAAATTCCCTCGTATACATAATTTCTGCTTCTGGACTCACTGATTTTTTCTATTGGCTTGTTTGTGTTTATTTTTTTCTATTAGCACACTGCTTTGCTACTTAAAAGTTTATAGCATGTCATGGTATTTGTTAGGACAAGACTTCCCTCTTTTTTTTTTTTTTTAAAGCTGTCTTAGTTATTCTTACACATTTCTCTTTTGCTTGAATTTTAGAAATAGCTTACCAAGTTCCATGAAAATCCCCCCTTTGTTCATGATTTTTGCCTTTCTCTTTTGACCACAGTTGCCAAAGATTTATTCATATTATTAACCTTAAAAAATACAGATTTTTCTGGGTACAGAACTACAAATCCAAATGGCTTCTTTTTTTCTTTTTTAAATCTAATTAGATTCTCATTTTTTCCAGGCATTCTATCAAATCCCATTTTGAGTTTCTCTTTCTAATTGATGTGCTGAAACATTCTAATTGATATGAATTAAATGGGATTTTTTTTTAAAATGTTTGTTTCATTTATCTTGCTTGGGATTCTTTAGACCTTTCATTTTGAGAACTCATATCTTAGATTGGAAATGAGGTTATCAGTTAGAACTCAGTTTTTGATATATAATACATAGATTTTAATATAAATATAAATGTAAATTTGTGTATGCATACACACACACACTCACACACACACACGAGCATAATTTTCTTAACCCTGCCCACTGAGAGTTTCTTAGAACAGTGACACTGCCAATTAGCACACCTAGCCCCAGATCTTGGATTTTAAGTACCGTTTTCCAATTAAAAAAAAAAAAAAAAAAAGGCCCCTTATAGAAATCACCAATTCTAAAGCTGGGGATGGAAAAGTTCAAGATAATTTTGGAATACCAAAAAGTAAGGAAGTGCTCAAAGAATAATGGGATGCATCAAAAGGACACAGGAGCCAGCTTGAACAGACCCCCTCCGGCCAAATTTGAGGTAATTTGGGCATCAAAATGAACAATAATTGGGTTTTGACATATAAAATGTGAATTCACGAATCCATATTGAATATGAATATTAATATTAATAAGCACATTAGTAATAAATAAAGAAATTAGTAATAAATAAAGAAACAAGGGGGGAAAGTCCTTTTTTACAGTGGAAAGGCAAGTAACAAGTGCAGATGGCATAATATACTCAGAAAACCACCATTTGAAAACCACCGTAGTAATAATTGTTTTAGTCAAGAATCATCAAGAGATACAAAAACAGGTGGGTGAAAATTTGATGAGAAACTTAACAAAGTGAACGAAGTTAACATCACCATTAATGAGAAAAACAGATACCTCCTGATGGCAGTTCCGTCAATCTAACCATAAAAAAGCTTCAGAAAATTCCCAACTGAGGGTTATTCTACAAAATAAATGGCCACTACTCTTCAAAAATATTAGAAGACCATGAAAGACCAAGAAAGGCTGAAGAACTATTTTGAATTATTAGAGAATAAAGACACAAGTAAACTAAATGCAACATTAATCCTGGCTTGGATCCTGGACCAGAAAAAAGTATAAAATCCTTGTGCTGTAAAGTAGTTAGTAGGACAAATGACAAAACTTGACTAAGGCCTGTAGAATACATAACAGTGCTGTACTGATGCAAATTTCCTGATTTGGAAAACTGTACACACTCTGGAAAACTGTAAAACTCTAAACACAAACTTTTTTTAAAAAAATCCCATTTAATTCCTATCAATTAAAATGTTTCAGCACATCAATTAGAAAGAGAAACTCAAAATGGAATTTGATAGAATGCCTGGAAAAAATGAGAATCTAATTAGATTTAAGAAAGAAAACAAGAGAATGTTCTTGTTTTTTAGGAAATACACACTGAAGGAAAGGGGCATTGTCTTTGCAACTTACTCTCAAATGGTTGAGAAAAGAATTTACATACACACATTTAGAGAGAGAGAGACAGAGAAAGAAAGAGAAAGAGAGAGGGAATGATAAAACGTGGAGTAAGCATAAAATTTTTTCAAAACAAACACATAAGACAAATTCCTTCAAATATGCATTATTGGTAAAGTATCATGTAACATCTGGGCACAGCAAGCAAAAGGATGCAGGCTATAAAAGTTCTGTCACAGGCAAATTACCAGAATCACATGCTTCCCTGCCCTCTGAATGAGGGAGTTAGCAGGAACAGCGGCCAGCTCTAGACGATGCTATCTCTACAGTGTGTTTGCAGAACAAGAATATAGTTTGAACAAATGCAGAGTTTTGGCATTTGCAAGCTGAAAGCAGGCGATGAGCAAATGCCACATAAATAGTTATCAATCTTGGCTCATTTTACAGCAAAGAAGATCACTAAAAGGGCACCAAGGCAGGCCGGCTTGCTTTAGAAAATGAAACCAGTCCAAATCCAGGAATCACTCACACAGACCCCAGGTGGAACTTTACAGTATGCTTTTCAAAACCCCTAGACATGGAACAAGATGAAATATTAGGCAAGTGCAATCTCTTCCCTTGTGAAACTGCAGGACACAAAGAAAACATGAGGCTTGCCTCAATCTGGTCTTTGGGTGACCGGTGGTGACATTAATGAATTGTACTTTGAAAGAACAGGGCATTGGTGAGTGGGTGATACCTTCATGAGAAGGCCAACAAAATGAATATATTTCCCTGCATCCAGTGATAAAAAATTTTACATAAGCAGGAAATGGAGTTGTTTGAGCTTCCTAATTACTAGAAATGTAGACTTAATAGAAGAAAGATGTTCAACGGTTATTTTTCCATTGGGCTCTGGAAAGGAGACTTATTTTAAATTTGCCTCCTATGACTTTTTATTGCCCATGAAGGGCTGTTAATGTAGGGATCCATGTTTATGAAATCATTCATATTTCTTTTGAAGTCCTCTCACTTTCTTTGCCATGACTATTTCAAAACAACTGAGTTTTGATCTCTAAAGAAAGCTGAGAGTTCTGTGGGAAAGAGCGCGCCAAGCCAGTGAAAGGGTCCTGACCTGATTCTTTGCTCTATGTCCTCGTGCTTCTTTCATTTGTCTGCAACTGTTAGCTCAGGGCACCCATTCACTTGTTCATTTATTCATTAATCTATATGTTCACCCAGCAGGTGTTCACAGAGCCCCTGCAATGGGTCCAACACTGCTGAAAGAGAAAAGACTTGTACTTTAGTGAACTCTTAGACAATACACACAGGAAATAACCATGCCCAGTGCATTTGTTGCTCCTTCATTTCTAAGTAAGTTATACAAACTAAAAGGGGTCAAAATTCAGATGAGTTTCTTTCCTAAACTCACTGTCAATTTACGGCAGGGGTGAAGATACCAGGGTGGTAAGGTAAGATAGCAGGATGGCTGGGAAAGGCTTGGAAAAGGGACCGTTCCACTGGACCCTGAAAATAGGTGGGATTCAGAAAGTCAGAATGAAAAGGTAATCATGGGTGAGAGGTCCGATTAAGGACAGCGTGCTCAGGGAACAGTGACGAGGTTGTTCCTGGGGGTGGCTAGTGTGAAAAAGGTGGGAAAATGTTTATCTTGTCATGGCCACAACGCTGGGCTCCCTGGTGGCCGTATCAAGAATGTAACACAACGTCCCTCCGTGCCCTCTTTTTTCCTCTCTCTCTCCCTCCTTCCAGTCTTTTCTTCCTTCCAACAGATTGCTGGGTAGAACAAGACTCTATTATTCATGACTTCATATTATTATTCTAAGGATGTGGGAATTTAGCCTATATAACGTTGGGGGTTGTGCTGCCTTAAATTCCTAGCATACCCTCCTCCACTGTCTTTTTTCTTTTTTTTTTTTGGCCACGTGGCATATGGGATTTTAGTTCCCTGACCAGCAATCAAACTCATACCCCCTGCAGTGAAAGCAATGAGGAGTCTTAACCACTGGACCGCCAGGGAAGTCCCCTCCTCCACTGTCTTTACCAGTTCCTAAACGATTTTATGACTGGAGAATCCCATTATTCTTTTTTTTTTTTTTAATTTTTATTGGAGTATAGTTGATTTACAAAGTCGTATTAGTTTCAGGTGCACAGCACAGTGAATCAGTTATACATATACATATACTCACTCTTTTTTTAGATTCTTTTCCCATATAGGCCATTATTGAGTAGTAGAGTTCCCTGTGCCATAGAGTAGGTCCTTATTAGTTTTCTCCATAATTCGAAAAGATACATGCACCCCAATGTTCATTTCAGCACTATTTACATGGAAAATAGCCAGGACATGGAAACAACCTAAATGCTCAACATCAGAGGAATGGATAAAGAAGGTGTGGTACATATATACAATGGAATACTACTCAGCCATAAAAAAGAACAAAATAATGCCATTTGCAGCAACGTGGATGGACCTAGAGATTGTCATACTGAGTGAATTAAGTCAGACAGAGAAAGACAAATATCATATGATATTGCTTATATGTGGAATATAAAAAAAAGAGTTCAAATGAACTTATTTACAAAACAGAAGTAGAGTCACAGATATAGAAAACCAAACTTATGGTGACTGGGGTTTAGAGGGGTGGGATAAATTGGGAGATTGGGATTGACATATACACACTACTGTATATAAAATAGA
Organism: Eschrichtius robustus; assembly: GCF_028021215.1. Classification (NCBI taxonomy): domain Eukaryota; kingdom Metazoa; phylum Chordata; class Mammalia; order Artiodactyla; family Eschrichtiidae; genus Eschrichtius; species Eschrichtius robustus. The sequence goes on along the minus strand of NC_090844.1, from coordinate 31,039,580 downwards.
CAACTAATAAGTCCAATTATTCTTTTCAAGAGGTTTCTGGCATCATAGTGGGTTCATTTCAAGCAACAAAAGCAGGCACAAATTATATGTCAGGTGATTTTATTCAGAAGTTAGGAAAATGAAAGAAGTTTCTCTCTCCTTCTTCTCCCTTTTCTTAAATCAATAGAAATGTTGAAATTCAGCCAGCTCTGGGCTTTTACTCAAGGCACACAGTAAGGTGGGAAGGAAAACCAGAAATGGGATTATGTGCATGGCTATTTGAACATTTATTTCTCAATTAGTTCCTTATGTCTCCTTGGTAAAGCCCAGAGGAGTCCAATTTGGTTTGATGATGAGGCCGTATACTATCATCAAAAGAGAACTTGGTCAATTTGCAGAAAGCCATTTTGCCAATAGATCAGTTTTTTAAAAAATCCTATTTGCCAAGTAGTGAGGATATTTCAAAGTTTTGATATTGCTTCAGCCCCTATTCAGCACTTGCACCTACATCTTTTCTTGTTCCTATTCTTGCCATTTTATATGTCGATGGAGAGCCTCTCCTTTTACGATTTTTAGTCTCTTTATTTTTGTAGACTTGGGTCTTGCCACTGCCTTTGAGTCTGTACTTACTTTAGCCCGAGATGTTGGTATGAGAAATTTTACACTTCTACAGGGTCTGGCACTATGCCATGACTCTTTCTGTGCCAGTGATTAAAGGAAAGGCCAACTACATTCGTAAAATATTAACAGGCTGGAGTAGAAGAAAATGCAGGGGCAGGGTTGCTGGAAAAGGTAGAGGGAGCAGGGACAAGGGCTGAAACTCAAAGGAAAACTTTGAAAAACACTTCAACAATTAAATAATTTATTAAATTTATGAAATACAATAGTTGAATAAATTGATCATTCAGTTGGATTCACGGGACCCTGCTCTTAAAGCAAATTGACCTGAAGCCAGTGGAAAGCCATAAAGCTCCACGATGAAGGCAACATCCTGAATGATGGCTTTCACCCCTCCTTAGTTATTAGGGCTTGATTTATTTTTCCTGTCCTCTAATAGAGACATGTGGCCCAGGTGATACAAAGATGGTCTTCAAGGTCACTTCTAGAAGGGTGCCTAGACTTTTCCTGTTAGTACCACATTTTTTTAGGAGCTTATTTTATACATTACAGATGAAAAATTATTTAAATTCTTGCAAATGTATGAATACAATTAAAATATGTTGCTGCTTTAACCTTTTTTTTTAAGTGCTGTTTTATTTGTTTCACAAAATTTAAGGCAACAGTGAAAATCTAGGACCTTCAAAGTGCCTCTTTGGGCCGGGCTAAGTGGGAAGGAGTGGGGACAAAGTTAGGTGTAGTTATTCTGTTCTGGGACCATCTCAACAATGTGAAGCCCTTATTGTCTTTCAATAATTGTACCTCCCCTTTGCTTCTGAGAATCATGGGCCTCAGCCTCCATGCCGTCCCTTTTCTGTTCAACAATTTGCTGTTGTGCTCAAGATTTCGCTCCAGTGAAACTCAGTCCATAAATTAAACTTAATAAAGGAGAGAGTAGGCAGATGACTAAGCTCCTTTTTCTAAGTACTTGGAACAGCCTGGCTATGGCAGCACCCAGACTATTAATCAGCAAACTTGGCAGGATTTTAATGTTACCCTTTATGAGTGGACACTTGTATAGGTTTTTAACTTCTAAGCCTAGTCATTGAGACAACAGTCAACAGGGCAGTTGTACACATGGTGAAGTTACTTTATTGAGTTTTGTCAATATTTTTTTTTATGTTCACAAAACTCAGCACATGTGAACATTTTTTTAAATAAACTTTTTATTTTCGAATGGTTTTAGAGGTACAAAATTATTGTGATGGTAGTACAGACAGATCCCATACACTCCAACCTGTTTTCCATTTTGATTATGATTATAATATTTTATTAGTATGGTACATTTGTCACAATTAATGAACCAATATTAATACATTATTACTAATTAAAGGGAAAAAGCCCCTTGACATGGGCCTTAGTAACAATTTTTTTGCAAATTACACCTGAAGCACAAGTAACAAAAAAAATAAACACGTGGTACTGTATCAAACTAAAAAAAGCATCTGCACAGCAAAAGAAGACATTGACAATGTGAAAAGACAAATTACAGAATGGGAAAAGATATTTGCAAACCATATATCTGATAAGGGGTTAATATCCAAAACATATAAAGATCTCATACAACTCAATAGCAAAAACAAAAACTCAAATAACCTAATTAAAAAATAAGCGAAGGACTTGAATAGACATTTTTTCCAAAGAAGATATATAAAAGACTAATAGGTATGTGAAAGGATGCTCAATATCACTAGTTATTAGGAAAATGCAAATTAAAACCACAATAAGATATCACCTCCTGACTATTAGCATGGCTGTCATCAAAAAGACAAGAGATAACGAATGCTGGAGTGGATGTGGAGAAAAGGGAACACTTGCACACTGTTGGGAATGTAAATTGGTGCAGCTACTATGGAAAACAGCATGAATGTTCCTCAACAAATTAAAAATAGAACTACCATATGATCCAGCAATTTCACTTCTGGGAATATATCCAAAAACACTAACTTGAAAAGAAAGTTTGCATTACATTGGCCCTAGAATGAATAAACAATCCAGAAACAGTTCAGAAAGCAAATTCCACTATACAAAGTAAGTAGGCTTTTTTCCTTCAGCTCATTTGAGTTAATTTTTCTGAATGGTGTAAGATAGATTTTAAGTTTCATTCTTTTACATGTGGATATCCAATTTTCCCAGCACCATTTATTAAAGGGACTGTCATTTCTCCACAGAGTATCCTTGGCTCTCTCATCAAATATTAGTTGACTGTATATACTTGGGCTTATTTACAGGCTCCCAGTTCTGTTCTATTGGTCTATTTGTCTGTTTTTATGCCAATACCACACTGTTTTAATTAATTTAGCTTTATAGTATAGCTTGAAATCAGGAAATGTGATGCCTCCTGCTTTGTTCTTCTTTCTCAGGATTTCTTTAGCTGCTCAGGGTCTTTTGGGGTCCCATATGTATCTTAAGAGTACTTTTTTCTATTTCTGTTAAATAGTGCCATTGGAATATTGATAGTGATTGCACTGAATCTACAGATGGCTTCTGGTAGTACTGACATTTTAACGGTATTAATTCTTCCAATCCATGAGCATAGGCTATCTTTCCATTTGTTTCTTCCTTGATATCTTTCACCAATGTCAAGTTACTCTTTTTCCCCTGTCTCTTTCTATACTGTACTCCTTGGAAAGAAATTGCTCTGTGGAGCCCACACTTAAGGAGTGGGAAGTTATAGTACATTTCCTTAAAAGTGGAGTGTCTGTATAAATTATTTGGAATTTTTCTGCATGAGGAATTTATCTATTCTCTCCATTTATTTATTTATTCAATCATTTATTTGTATAAGTATGGATTAATGGATACTAATTTTATACTTTGGATTATAATCCAATACTACTTTATTTATTCTGTTGCTCAAATTTTTCTAGCTTTGACTATTGGGACTTCTTTTCTTTGGTGCCTATGTTCCTTCAACATACCCCCATCAGTTTGGGCTTTTTAGCTTTTTGAGCAGTTTTTTACTTTCTGGAACTATAAGATAACCCAGGCTCATCTTGTACATTTCCTGTCCTAATCCAACAATCAGCCATTTCTCCAGGGAGCCTTCGTTTCTTTGGCTGGAGAATGATATTAGAAACCAAGATCTGGGTGCTAGGTGTGCCCCTTGCTACTGTCATTCATGTAAATATTTAAAAGCTGAGTTTCATCTGGAATGTTGATGCTAATCAATTAAAACTGAAAACTTGTTTAATAATCATTCTTCAGAAAACTACTAATTCTAGGATGATGAGATAGTATAAGCACTTCATTAACACCAATTCCTAGAAATTCTTCAAATAGCATGAAAATTGAGTCCAGTCTCAGGAAAGGATGAGAATAAAAGGGAATTTGAGGTGGTAGTATGGGAAATGTGGGAATTCCTGTTCAATATTTCAGAAGTAGGCTTCCTCAATTGTAAGGTAAGAAAAATACCTTCCTCTTCATTAAAAAGAAAAGGGAAAAACACCTACTCACTTTATATAGTGGAATTTGCTTTCTGAACGGTTTCTGGATTGTTTGTTCATTCTAGGGCCAACGTAATGCCAACTTAGGGACTAAATGGAGAATACCATTGGTATACTGCCACCACCTTCTGCCATCTAGTTTCTCAGCATTTATTCTTTTACTCAATAAAATATTACTTGAGCACCTCCTGTGGAGGACAAATTTTAAAAGTCTGATGTTCTGGTTACTATTGCTGCACAAGAAGTTATCCCAAAACGTAGTGGTACAAAACAGCAGCCATCTAATGGTGTTCACTCTTTTGCGAATTGGTTATTGAGGAAGAACTCAGCAGAGGCAGGTGTCAGGAGTGCTAAGAGCGTTGATAGGCTGGCACCAACTGTCTGTTGCTGCTTGAGAAGAGCTAAAGGGTGCTGGAAAGCAGGAGGAAGTGCCTTCTTCCTTCCTTCTTCCGTTCTGTCTCCCACTGCCTCTCATTGTCAGATGCTGATCAGAAGCAAAATGGCAAGCCCCAGCATCACATGCAGAGGACAGAGGATGGGCTTGGGAACGAGAGTAAGTAAATAGCACAGGAAAAATTATGAACTGCTGAAAACTTCTTTGAACACCAAACCTTGAATTGTATCCATTGTTTTTAAATTAATTTTTTGGCTGCGTTGGGTCTTTGTTGCTGCGCACGGGCTTTCTCTAGTTGCAGTGAGCGGGGGCTACTCTTGTTGCAGACATGGCCTCTAGGCACACCAGCTTCAGTAGTTGCGGCGTGTGGGCTCAGTAGTTGTGGCTCGCGGGCTTAGTCGCGCCATGGTATGTGTGATCTTCCCGGATCAGGGATGGAACCCATGTCCCCTGCATTGGCAAGTGGGTTCTTAACCACTGCGCCACCAGGGAAGCCCCAAATTGTATCCATTTTAAATAAAAATTTTAAATTGAGCTCTTTTTCACAGAAGATTCTAAATTTAATTTTTCTTGGTGTCTTATGGTCAGCAGGGTTTTTTGCTGTTTATCATATATTGTTTCCTCAGGACCTATTTTGCTGGATATGATTCCGTGCCCCTCCCCCAATATCACATGTTCTGTATTCTTTGAGATACTACTGATTGTTTAGTTTTTTTCTTCTGTCAGTTGAATAGGTTCAAATGAGTTACATCATCGCTGTAACTGAAGCCTGCCTATTTCTTTATTCTAATGTCTTTATTTTAAACTGATATTGGCTTAGCTCTCAAATGTGAAAATGTATTTAGTATGGCATAAAATAACCATAAATGGGCTTGAATAAATTCCCGAAGGGTTTGTGTACAAGTCAAATGGCTAAATCTCATTGGAGGCACCATCATCTTTTATAGTTACCTAGAGGCTTTGCTTCTAAGCTCTGGATATGTAAGCCTGTTGAACACCTGATTTCTGATTTGGGGTAGTATTAAGTGTAGACTGTTTTCAGTATTTCTCTCTTTTTTTTCTATTCCTTCTTTTTTTCTGTTTAGGAAAAAAAGTTAGGCTTTGAAGACAGCTGCTTTTCTAGTATATGGTTGTCTTATTACTTTAGGTGGGTAGGTATTTAGAAGAGCCATAGCAAAATTTTTATCTTTTTATTTACCTGGTCTCCATGTGTCTCCAAGCAGCAACTGATTTTAGAGATGACATGAGAAAGTAGTTGGGCAAAAGTACCTTGGAGAGTAAGTCTCAATGCCTAAGGTGTCCAACTGTACCTTCCACAGCTATGGCCTGATTATTTTTTGTCTTTCTTGCTCTCTAGGGCTGCAGAGTAACTTAAAAACATATGTGGCTCACTCCAAAGCTCGTAATGTGAAGCTCAAAATGTAACTAATACATTTTTTATCAAAGAAAACGCCTTGACTTATCAGAAGTTATTCAAACACACAAAAAAATCATTTCTCTTTGCCGAAAGGCAGGTTTGATTTTTGCTGGATCATTATCAGTCACATCTTTATTCTCCCCATCAAGGAAGGCTATTCCATTTCAGATAGTTTTAGTAAGTTTGGGGATGTCTTCCATAACACAGAAATATGTCCAGAACACATTTCTTATCCTAATATCTGAATCTTCTATTGGAATTATTTTTAGAATACATATCTCCCTCCCTATAGATTTGAGTGCCCTGAGAAGTTGTCTCAATATCTGATTGAAGAGTATTTACACTCAGAAAGTCCTATGGATGGATTAGAAGAGATCCGTGATCTCTGAGGTGATTCAGTGAAACACTAGATGATTCTTTTTGTAATAGATGATAGATGCAGTTGTATATTATATATTACGTACACAGGAATTGTCCTTATTACAAAGTAAGTGAACCTGAGCTAGTACTGTGCAAAATACATTTTCCACAGCAATTAGGAATAAACTATAAGTGATTCACTAAAATATGACCTAAAGCTTCAAACTATACAGAATCACAAGTGATGGGCAAACATCACTACAGCATGGCTCTGGGGTTAACTACAATACTTTCCTATTGTGTTCTCATGAAGGTATCAGTGAGGCAGCTGAAAAATTCAGATTGGGACTGCTAAAGCTACAAGAGAAAAATGAGAGCTCTGTATAAAGGGTACCCAATGTGAAGAGGATGCAGAATGCAACTCTGGGGACAAGGAAAGAAAATTTAGGAAGTGTTCAGAGATTTAGGAGGAGAATATAAGACAGTGAGACCACAAAGCCAAGGGGACACTTTCAAGTAAAAGTGAACGTTCGATTGAAAGGTCAAAGAGGATGAGAATTGAACATCAGTTACTGGTATCTCTCTCATCTGAATCTAGACAAATAAAATGTAACAGCTCAATTTAAACTAGGTGTGTCTAATTCCACAATCTGTGATCCTTTCACCGTTCCATGCTACTTGCTATTAAAATCAAACCAATGTACAAAGAAACCGAGGTGCTGAAAAGACAAGTCAAATACCTATAGGCATAGAAACACATGCACTAATTATATGTTGATCCCACGGCTGGTAGATTCTTCACTGATCTAGACACTGGGCATCGACTGGCCAATAAAGTAGGTATGATGTCTGCCCCTTGTGGAGCTTCCGGTCCTATGAAGTTGCTAGATATTAATCAAATAGTCATATTTAACAAGAGCTATGGAGGAAAAATAACACGGGGTTTTAAAAGGATATAAGCAGAAGGACCCAACTTGGTATGAATTTCAATGATGGAATCTATTGGAACTGAAATCTCCAGAATGGCAGCAGTCGGTGAGATGGGATGGGCTGGGTTGGGGCTGACAGGTGATGTTAGGAGAAACCCTGTTGAGTGCTGACAAGCTAGGGACATCCAGGAGAGGTCAACATGGGCCAGATTATGTAAAAAAAAGCTGTGTTTGTAGGTCGTTGTTTAAGGTCTCCTGTGTAAGGAGAAGCCTTTACAAGGTATTGATTTTCCATTTAATTCCTACACCTTCCTGAGACGCTTACCAATGAACAGCCCTGCTTCAAACAGGAAAATCAACATTATGGCTTTTCCTGGTAGCAAAGTGCAACTATTTTTTTTTCCTTTCTTCCTCTTCACTAAGCCAATTTAGAGATCACTGGACTTACCTTTGTAACACTGGCATCATAATAGCCATGATTTGGCACAAATCTGAGAGCTAGTTGCTGGGAGAATGCTACTGGCGCAATTCTACCAGGTGGACCCAACCACACAAATGCAGTATTAGAACAGAAAGGACAGTGAAAGATATCAGGGTGGAAGAGACAGTGCCTTTGATTTTAAGATGCAGCAAACCCACAAATTTGTCTTTGGAGAAAACAGTGTTAATCTTGTTCCAGTAATAGATAGGGTGACAGTCACACGTCTAACATTTCTCTTGTAGTCGGGAAACTCACCAAATCTGTTTGCCACACGAGTCTTTGCCTAGGGACAATGGTGCAGCTCAGCTGAGTAATGGTCCTAAAACCCACACAGTTGGGGCAGAGGTAGGGAACTCCTCTGATAGGCACTGTTTGGATTGTGAGTGTACTAATGACTTAGCTCCATTCTCTGCATTATTTCCTGGACCCACCTAGATTCAGTCAATCCCAAATCTTATCTGAGAAACTCCCATGTGTGTTTATATATATATATGTGTATATATATATATATATTTTTTTTTTTTTTTCTATTAGAAGCAATTTGGTATGCAAGACTATAGGTCTCATGGCTTCGTCATCCCTTTTTTTTATATAGTGAGAAAGTTCAACACAAATTTATCAGTAATTGATTAAACTAGTATACAAAAAAAAAAATCAGTAAGCATATGGAAGATTTGAATAACATGACTAGCAAACCTGATGAAATTGTCGTGGTTATAATCCTATAAGCCAAAACTATAGAGTATATCATTACAGAGTACATAGATCATTTGCAAAATAAGATTATGTTCTTATCCATAAGACAAATCTCAACAAATTTCGAAGAATACCATGTGGAATATTTTTTCTGATTACAGTTAAATGCAGCTAGAAATCAGTTTAAAGGTGCTTTTAAAGTCCACATATCATAGGCAGTTTTTTAAAAGGTAAAATAAACTTTATTAATTTTTGTTAATACTATAAAACATGTTTAATCATGTTACAAAATCATTTGTATCTTTTTTTTAGATTCTACATATAACTGATATCATATGGTATTTGTCTTTCTCTTTCTGTCTTACTTCACTTAGTATGATCATCTCTAGGTCCATCCATGTTGCTGCAAATGGCATGGTTTCATTCTTTTTTATGGCTGAGTAATATTCCATTGTACATATTCATCCACTTTTAAGTTCTTCAAATCACTCTCTTCAGCGTGGCTCTCTTCCCCAGGTTATAATCTTAAATATCCAGTTTCTTGTGGAATATGCATTTGGATAACCATCTGTTATAGGCAGAATTGTGTCTCCCTCTAAATTTATATGTTAAAGTCTTATCCAGTACCTTCAGAATGTGACTGCATTTAGAGATGGGGCACTTAAAGTGGTAATTATGGTAAAAGGAAGTCCTATGGCTGGTGTTCTTAAAAATATGACTGGTGTTCTACTACCACATGACTGTGTTCTTGCAAAGAGAGGAAATTAGGACACAGACCAACACAGAGGGAAGATCTTGTGAGGACACAGGGAGAGGACGACCATCTGTAAGCCAAGGAGAGAGGCATCAGAAGAAACCAAACCTGCCGACACCTTGCTGGTGGACTTCTGCTCTCCAGAATTACAAGAAAATAGAGGTCTGTTGTTTAAGCCACCTAGTCTGTGGTACTACGTTATGGCAGCCCAAGCAAAGTCATTTTACAAAACTGAGCACATCACCTTCCTCTAAAAGTGATTCCCCTTTCTCAAAAAAGAAAATCTCAAGCTCGTTCTTTCATTCTCATATTCATTGTTTACTGAGAAGTCGCTAAGTGATGGGAGTTGGGGTACAGATGTGACTTGGTCACAGTGCCCGCTCAGAGATCTCACATTCCACACACCCCACACAGGATCATTCCTGTCGCTAACACTTCCACTATTTCGATTCTCTGATTGCAAACTTTGGGTCATTTTCCATTTCTCCTTTTTTCAACTTTCATTTCTGGTCAGTCCTAGATTTCCAATCTTTCATGGCCATGTTTTTTCCCATTTAATCTGAGTGCCAAGTCATCCCTGGATTACAGGCATCATCTTCTAGTGGGCTTCTCCTTTTCCAGTTCTTTGTCTCACTCACCTCCTATCCATCTCACTTGGTTATTAGAGATATCAAATATAATTCCCTGTGCTATACAGTAGGTCCTTGTTTTTTTAATCTATTTTATATATAGTAGTGTGTATCTGTTAATCCCCAATTCCCAATTTATCTCTTTCCACCCCACTTTCCCCTTTGGTAACCACAAGTTTGTTTTCTATGTCTGTGAGTCTATTTCTGTTTTGTAAGTAAGTTCATTTGTATCCTTTTTTTGGATTCCACATGTAAGTGATATCATATGATATTTGTCTTTCTCTGTCTGACTTACATCTCTTGGTATGATAATCTCTAGGTCCTTCCATGTTGCTGCAAATGGCATGATTTCATTCTTTTTATCATTTTTATTTTATATTGGAGCATAGTTGGTTAACAATTAGCATTTCATTCTTTTTTATGGCTGAGTAATATTCCATTGTGTGTATGTGTGTGTGTGTGTGTGTGTGTGTGTGTGTATATACCTTATCTCCTTTGAGAGGCACCATAGTATCATAGATGGAAGCGTATGTAGCTCTGGACCTGGACTTCCTGGGCTCAAATATGGGTGCTGACACCTATTCAGCTGGCTTACTTGGGTTCTAACCTTACTGGAACCCAGTTTCTCACTCTAATGGTACCTGCCTCATAGGATAGTTATGAGGATTCAATGAGCTAATAAATACAGGGTGCATATACCAATGTTATTCTTCTAAAGAGAATGAGAAATGACTGATTTTCTCTTATTTTGCCTGCTCTCTCTCTCAAGTTGTGCACCAGTATCCACAAGTCTCATTTCCAATCTCCAACATCTTCACTTCTCTCAACTCTGACCCTCCACCAACTTCTCAAATGACATCACCCTAAATAAGGAGACTTGACACACCTAAACAAACACATTTAGTGGTGATGTAAGAATCTCAGAAAAGACTGTAGAGACGTTTTCAGAGGATTGGTGTGAGATTTATGGTTTTGCATAGGGATGGGTAAAACTCCAAGCATAAATCCATGCCAAAAATGAAGGCCACACTAATGCTGGGGAGAGATGAGCAAAATTACAAGAATGCAGTGCCTCCTGCTTTCAGGAAATACCAAACTTCTTTCAGATCTGCATGAAAGATCCTCAGAGGCCAGAAGGAAACAATCTTTTCTATTAGACAAAATTCCATATTTCTGACTTAACCTATGTGCCACAGGCTGTAGTAACAGCCTCTCTCTCTCTCTCTCTCTCAGTTGCTACAGGGCTTCATGTAAAACTAATCTCTAACAGAAGTAAAGGCGAAAGAGTCAATGAAAATCACTCTTCTGTCTTATCCTCCAGGTTTTCTCATTTCTCTCTACCTTTGGTCTCTATTTTCTATCTACGAAAGGAGGAACTCGGATTCAATGATTTCTAAAATGCTGTCCATGTATTGTCATCGATGTTCCAAAGCGCTTGACACTGTATCAAGAGTTAGGAAGAATAATAAAAGCCCTCCCTTCTGGGAATATCCAGTCTAAATTGGGTAGACAGTACATACAATGAAAATGAGAAGCTATATGCTTTTTAACCAGGTAATGTATTTTGCCACTAATGGCAAACAAGGTGAAAAAAACGTATAGATGTGGTGCAGAGGAGGGAATAACCACCAAGGGATTGGGGGTTACAGAAGAGTTTACTGGAGCTGAATTTGGAGAACCAGACGTGACAGAAGGGAAGTTTCCTGGGAGGGAAACTGGGTGAGGCATGTGTAGAGCTTGGCATGGCTCATTATCCAGTCCGGGGGTGGACTTGCCAACTGCTTTTCAGAGTTCAGAGACAAAGGTAGTGGGAAAAGTTCGAAAAGGAATATTGAGAACACATTATGAAGGGGTTTGAATACCAGGCTGGGAGTCTGTCCCCTACTCTTAGGTTCATGCCTCCCAAAATTTCCCACAGAAGTATGCCCAAGGCTGGTGAGAATATAGGAATGCTTCTATTGACTGAAGAAAAAAATGCACAACCTAAACGTTGAGAATTATGTTTTATTCAGCAGACATTCTGAGGACTTCAAGCCCGGGACACAGCATGTCAGGTAACTCTGAGGGGCTGCTCGCAAGAGGCTAGGGGGGAACCAGGACATACAGGAGTTTTTGCAACAAAAAGCAGGTAGTCAGATTATCAAGATTACTGTTAATTAAAGAAAACCAGACATCTCAAGTTAAGGAATTTAGAGTTTTTCTATGTATGAGGAGATGCAAGAGTCTGGCCTTACTGAAATCATTCCTTTGAAATGCACCTCAGCTACTGGGGCCAGTATCCTGTGCTTTCTCATCCTGAGTGCCCTCGGGCTCACTGCTGGCGGCAGCAGTGGCTGATGACTTGATGACCGCAACATCTTTGTTTGCTGATATGGCAGGCAACACTTTTCATTCACACTTCTATTCTCTTTTGACTGTAAAGGGAAAAGTTTCGAAGTTTTATGATAACAATTTCTATGGATAATTTTCAAAATAAAATAAAATAACGTCTAACTCCATTCTATCTATTTTCATTTTACAATAATAATTTTGGCATTCTTTTACCAAAACTAGAAAATCCAACCTGTAGGCAAATATTTTATCTTACAGCTTTCAATACCCCTGTACATACGTATAGCCGAATAACCCTTGAGGTAAGACTACTCCATCTAAAAAGCATAAGCTTTACGCTATGGAAAACCATTGCAAATATTTTGAAAAGAGAATCACACACTATTTCAGGATGTGGCATAATTTAAAAAGAAACAGGAGCTGCAGGCGAATGCAAACTCCTTCTGTTCTAGGAGAACCTTCCTTTTTCTGAACTCTTTCTCACACCCTGAGCACTTTGCAGGACTTTGCAGAGAGGATGAAGACTATCACTATCTTTACTAAACATCAGATAGTCTTTACCTCTTCAAAGAACTTGCATATACATTATTTCATTTTTATTTCACCATATTCTTCGAAGAATGGCTCAGAGGCCAATAACGGGATACAAAGAGCTAGCCACTAGGAAAATATATGGATTTTGCCCTTTATGTGAGGACACTCTTTTATTAAAAAGTCAGGGGCTTCTCTGGTGGCACAGTGGTTGAGAATCTGCCTGCCAATGCAGGGTTCGAGCCCTGGTCTGGGAAGATCCCACATGCCGCGGAGCAGCTGGGCCCGTGAGCCACAATTACTGAGCCTGCGTTCCAAGGCCCACGAGCCACAACTACTGAGCCCACGTGCCACAACTACTGAAGCCCGCGTGCCTAGAGCCCGTGCTCCACAGCAAGAGAAGCCACTGCAATGAGAAGCCCGTGCACCGCAACTAGAGAAAGCCTGCCCAGCAGCGAAGACCCAACAAAGCCAAAAATAACTAAATAATTAATTAATTTTTTTAAAAAAAGTCAAACCTTGAGAAAGTTTCTACATTGAGAAATATTAAATTTCCAAGTACAAATCTTCACTCCACAATAATGAGGCCTTTCCTGCTTGGTGGGGTGATACTATTTCCCATTAATTTATTTGTATGAACAAGGTTAAGTACATCGTTGTTGAGATTCTATGCATGCCGGTTGGTTCTGGTTCTTAGGAGTTGGGCAGAGATGCTTTCCTGGAAGGACAGCTGTTCTTGGGGCTGTTGTGAGGAATTCACTATCAAAACAGGGTGCCCCCAACCTCAAGGGTTGTGACTGACAACCTTCATTTACATGTGCCTTGATGTCTGGTGTATACTACCTTTTCATGATTCATAACTGTGGGTATAATAGGATATTGGAACGTGCATGTTTCTTCTTGTGAATGAAAAATGTTGCCTGCCATATCAGTAAACAAAGGATGTTGCAGCCATCAGGCGATCACATTACAGCTGCCCCAACTGTGCACCTGAAGAGACTTAGGATGAGAAGCACAGGATATTGGCCCCAGATAGCTGAGGTGCATTTCAGAGGAACGGTTCCAGCGAGCCCAGACTTTGCATCTTCCCAGGTATAGAAAAGCAGGGCTAATTTCATTAACTTGAGATGTCTGGTTTTCTTTAATTAACAGTAATCTTTTGATATTCCGACTACCTGCTTTTTGTCGCAAAAACTCCTGTATGTCCTGGCTCCCCCCCCCACCCCTTGCCTCGTGGGAGCAGCCTCTCAGAGTTATCTGACATGCTGTGTCCCAGGCTTGAAGTCCTCAGAATGTCTGCTGAATAAAACATAATTCTCAACTTTTAGGTTGTGCAGTTTTTTTCAGCAGACATTCTTGCTGCTATTTCTTCTTCATCCACCCAATGACCTTCAAACCAGAAAATTTTATAGGCTGAAACTCTGTGTGTGTGTGTTTAGGATGGAAGTTGATCCTACTTGAGACCCATGAAATCTGAGTTGGAAACTTCCAAATAGATAATAGAAAAGTTGTGATTTAAATAGGCAGTCTGAAATGCTTACCTAACTCCAAATAGCTCTCTCTGCCTACCTGCCAAGATTCTGCCAATATTAAGGTGTTCAAAAAAATTCCTTGTTGAAGCATAAAGACGTTTTGGGGAGGAAAGATTTAAGGAGGTGGTGGTGAGGTTAAAGCCCAATTCAACATTTGCTCCACTTTAGAATCTTAGAAACTTCTGGGAGTTTCTTATATCCATGTATAAGAGGTCAGTCTGCTCAAACTTCCACTTAAGAACAACATGTCTTATAATTGCTGAAATTATTCATCCAGCTTCAATACAAACGTAGCAAAGACCTAGGAATTCACCGCTGAAAGAAGCAATTCCTTCCTTAATTACATCAGAATAATGGTATTTGTTTTAACAAGTATTGGGCTATACAACCTGCAGCATACTTCTTGCCTGTATTATCTCATTTATTTAACATAGTTATTTTGAGACATGCTTCTGAGTATCGACCCATAATCTGCCTTCATGAAGCTTCCATCGTTTGATCTCATCTGCCCAGAACAGCACATAAAATGTGGCTTTCATGAAAGCTTGTAATATTAAAGATCACTCTCAAGCCAACTGTAAGACAATCTGGAGCAGGAAGAGAAAGCACCAAGGGAAAAGAGTTATTGACCCACCGACAAACAGTAAGGGCTTAGAGAAAAAGAATGAAAAATTATGTATGTATAAGGTTGCTTCTTGAAATTTGAATAGAAAAAAATCATAACTTAGATTATTGACACTGGGAGATTAGTTAAGAAAATTACAGTGTGTGTATATCATGTAGTATAGCTATTGACGATGATGATCTTGTGATGCATTTTGACCAGGAAAGATATCCATGTCATATTGAGTGAAAGAAGCTGCTTATAGAAAATATATATGATCCCAGTTAGCAAAATTATAAACATATATATTTCTAAATATGCATGACTAGATAACAAATGAGTGTTTAATATGGGTTGTATTTGGATGGTGGGATCTGAAAGATTTTTTATATCTGTGTTCTTTAGATCTTTCAACAGGGACGCTTTATCATTTTCCCCCAAAGCAATATAGATATTTTCAACATAAAACAAGAATAAATGGCTGATTAGTGCACAGTTGGTATTCAGTACATGTTTGCTGATTTGAAACTTCAAGGTAAAAAATGAAACATTGCCTAAGTCTTTTAAAATCAGAGAGAGAGAGAGAGAGAGAGAGAGAAAGAGGTATGTGTGTGTGAAGACGAAAAATGAAAGAAAAATACTTTCTGGGTGGTCTAAAAGAAGCAATGAAAACAAATTAAGGAAAAATGTCAAAGTTGAATTAAAAAAAAAAATAGAATTCCCAATGAGAGATGCTCTGGATGGTGAACCAGAACCACAAGGGTAGGACTCTATTACTTGAGTCATGTTGAAAAAAAACAAACACAAAACAACAAAAACCACTCTTTTGTTTGTCTTTTCCTGTTTCTGAAAGTTGACCTTTCAGAGACCCTCCTTCATTTCTTCTTTTCATTATAAGAAAATTGAAAAGGGTCATAATTATATGTTGGGTTTCTCCTAGGTGGCTGAAGCTTTAAGGTGAAACATCTCAGTGCTAAAGAGGGACCACTCGTGACTTAGCTGTTCCTGCACAGGGGAACTTGTTCTTTGTAAAATTCTAGCCTGGAGCATTTGCAGCTGGCTGGGCCCCCGCTCCATTGGTACATCATGGAAAATGAGGGCCTGCATTAGTGACACATGGGCTGTATTTAAACAGTATATTATGGCCTCCTGCCTGTGTATAGGTTTTGAGGCGGTCACAGCACATCTGGTTTTAGTCTATCCTCATGGTTTGAGCAGGAAGTAAGTAGGCTCTGAAGATGCTGGCTTCCAACCAGTTCGAAGGGGGTTGTGAGGCTGCCTTTTACAATGAAGTTGAGTACAAAGAGTAGTTTACCATCTCTTCTTTCTCCCTCTTATTAATGTGAGCTGATCCTTGAAACTCATCATTTCAAGCCACAAACATAAAACCAAAGATCAGGTTACAGAAATGGACCCATTACCAGGCTCATCATGGCACCTTGTAATACTGTATTCCAAAATAAGTAGACTCTCAACTCCAGGTTCAAAGGCTTTCCCGAGCCCCAAGAATCTCAAGTCCTAAAACAAACCCTTTCAGCTGCCCCTGCTGTTTCTGTAGTTGCAATCTCCTTTACACCTTCCAGTTTCTTCATTTCTTCCTGTAATTTACAATGTCCCACTCCACCTTCAACTGCTATGTTCTGACTTGTACTCTAACCATTCCATTGACTGCTCCATCCAAGGTGACCAATTCTCAAATTTCATGTCCTTGACATTGGTAAAAGGTTTGAACCTGGTATCCATCTCTTCCTAACTCTCTTCTATCTCTGTTTCCATAGAGTCACGCCATTCTCTTCCTCCCCCTACTTCTCTTCCTTTTCCTTCACCCTGCTTTCATGGCACATATTTTTTTTTTTTCTTTCATTAAAGGTCTTTCTTATCCCTTCTCTCTCATTTTAATTCCCTTGGAGAATTAGCCACTACTGATATTTTTACATAGTTGACTACCATACCACTCACACAGCCTACTAAATACATCCAGTTGGATGTCCTACGGTCGTCGCAAACTCCACACGCCCAAAGCAAACTGGTCCTCCTCACCTAAATCTAAATGCAAATCACAAACATTTCCAAAGGTCTTACTCTGTCCACCATCTCCATTTTGAAGGCTGGAAGCTTTGCACTGACGCTCTATTCTTCCATCTCCTAACACGTCCGTATTTTCACCAAAGTCTTCCCTATTTCTTTGAAAGTTTGAATTACTGTTCGAGTTTACCTCCCTATCCATCCCTCCTCCTAATTACACAGACCCTTATGGTTGCAATTCTGGTGAATCCAAAATTTGTCCTATCTGTACACAATTCAACCCGTACACCATTATCAAGCTAATTCTCTCGAAATACTGCATGTATTGGATTATTTCATTCCTCAAGAACATATAATGATTTACCATTGGTAAGTGAAAAACAATAAATTTTCAGTCTAGTTTTCAAGGCTCTCCAAAATCCAACCTGTCCAATTGTTCCCATCTTTTAACCCACTACCCCACCACAGAAATCAAGTAAGACTATCTAGTGGGTCTTTGGTCTAGTCATCTTAGCTAATTTCTTACATCTCCTTTTGCCTCTGAGACTCCAAACCTTCTGCCTAAGCATTTTCTATGGTCGGATGGGACTGAGTCCAAGTAGAGAACACCCCTTCCATGATTTTTTTCAGGGCTTTAAGTGGCTTTAAACTCAATAACCACAGTGAGAAGGAATTTTACTTATGAATTGTGGAAAAGAATTCTAAATGGGGAATAAAGTACTTTCATCTTACTTTTTGCCCGAAACATCCGTGTATAAATCGCTGCCGAAATTTCACATGAATAAAGCATTTCCTTCCTCACATCTGAATTCATATTGACTTTAAACTGGAACTAACAGTAGTAAATGTGAGTTTTTGGAGAAAAGAATCCAATTCAAAAGGATTTAATAATAAGGTCTCTCCTCATTTATATTCTCAGTAGGAAATAAGTATTATAAACACATTTCTGTTTTTATCCTTGAAACTATTCTCCATTGTAGGCCAATCTCAAGGAGTCTTTATACACATATGTAGGGGGGGCACTTTCTGTTTAGAAACTAAATAGAATGCCAAACTTCATCCACCTTGGGTTTTTTATAAGCATTCTACATTGTTCTGAGAACTGAGAAGAATTCCAAATTTTCTTTGCTTTTGAAAGCCAGGGAGATGAAAATATGGTAAATATTCTCAAGTTAGATATCTTAAGGTTATTTTACAAGTTGGCAATAGTTTTGAGTTTGCATTCATTGAACTATAAAATTTCCTATTAGTGATTAAAGACTCTTTTTGTTTAGAAGATAATAATTACTTATTAAAAACACTCTTGGTCCACAAATTGATTTGAGGTGGCAAACAAGGATGTTTTGCAAAGTGAAGTACCGCAATCTGGGCAATCTTTCCCAATTCTTTTTTCTGGTTGAATTGCTTCCTAGAATATTGCCAGCTAACATACACCACTTTTCCACACTCCTAAGAATATCTGAAATAAAGGATGAATCTTTCTACCTCACAATCCTAGTCTGAAGATTAAATAACAGAGAGTTCATGGTAAAATAACGAGTTAGTGTTAGTGAAGAATTCTGCAGAAACCAGATCTTACCAAAGAGGGGGCTTTTAGGGACTCTATGTTTATACCACAAAGATGACCAATTACATTGCTTATGGTTGAACTTCACCTTATCTTCCCCTTTACTTAGAAGTGGAAACATTCTGGTGCTTTTGTGCTCTTTGCATCTGTCTCTGTCCTTAGATCCAACCTCTCTCTACAGTCTTTTCTTGCAGAAAAAAAACAGAAGAAAATAATTTCTCCTGGAGTTCCATAGTAACCAAACAGTACCCTTTGATGGTTTATAATTCTGACGCATTATATTAACAAAGAGTTTCCAGCACTGCAGAAGGACCAGTTTCTCTTAACACTTGAAGATAATCATCAAAATAAATCATGCTAATCGAACACAAGCAACCTGACAAGCCAAGTGTCTACTTAAATCTGATGCAAAATAGGAAACTCAGAATGTGTAAAACAATGATTTCCTTTCGGAGAAATCATGGCTTCCTAATAAATAGTCTCTTAACAGTTTTTATCACTTACGCGTTCATGTAAAGTGTATGGATTGCTGAGAAATGTTTTAAACTCATGGACTTTGGGGTTTAAATTGGTTTTTTAAAATTTTTTATTGAGGTATAAATATAGTTGATTTACAGTGTTGTGTTAGTTTCAAGTGTACATCAAAGTGATTCATCTGATTCTTTTCCATTATAGGTTATTACAAGAAATTGAGTATAGTTTCCTGTGCTATACAGCAGGACCTAACTAAGTTGTTTTTGTAGCATTCTGATTTAAACAAGATCTACCGTAGAGCTGTAAACAAATTACCTAGTTTTGGGCCTCAATTGTCTCAAATGTAAAATGTGGTTGAATTGTCTAACGGTCTGAAGGAAGGAGGCCAGATCTCTTCTCAAAAGCCTGTTAAAGTGACCCTCTCTTTGCGTCCTCCTGTGATGAAGCAAATCCCGTTTCTAGTACGGCTCATTTGCTGAGTCAGGATCCAGCTGGGGTAAGTAAGTGAACCAGGAGACTCCTTACATCTTCCAATTGTAGCAGAACACTTATAAAGTATCTTTATTTTTCCTTAATAGGATGCAAAGCCGTGATCTAGCCCAAGGTTACAAAGGTATAAAAATGCTAATGCAATCTTTATAAGTCTGTTATTGCTTCTCTGGCAGTAATACGAGGTAAATCAAACCTATAGTGATACAGCGAAATCCAAGGCATTTTGACAGAAGTTCACTTTCCTTGGTTGCCAACAGCGTTAATAGTTGTAAACAGCATATGGCAAACATCTGTATCTTGTATTTGGAGGGTCTGGCTTACTTTTGTGTCTATTTTTGATTCCAAAAATGAGTTATTCAGCTTTCCCATGGAAGTTATTTTTTAATAGTTGTTACACATAATTAGCCCAGAATTCAAGTACACATTTTGTATTTGACTTAATTTATAGAAAGATGATACATGTTTACACTTTTGCTTAAAAATCTGAAACTTGAAAATGTGTAAAGTGCCTAGAATTCTTCTTTATGTTTTTAAAGTGTTTGGATTCCCAAAGGGTCTTAGAAATTTTATCTTGAGTAGAACACGCCGTCCCATCTCTACTCTTTTCTCATCTTTAAAAATCAGAGTGTGAAAATTTATATGAAAAACTGTCCCTACCTCACAAAGTTATTTTGATACTCAGGGAATAGTAACATTAATAAAAGTAGTTAAATTTATTGAACCTTGTTGCATAATAAAGAATCTGACTGGTCTTTGTCCCTGGTTCCTGGGAGGGAGATTCCAAATCCTTGGAAGTTTTTAAGTGATAAGAATGTGTTTGTTATTCTTGGTAGAAACCCTGGGATCAGACATGGGTGACTCGTGGGAGGACCCTGGTTAGGTTCATGATCTAACCAGCATGAGGGCTGGTCATGCTGGAAAGATCAACCTTGGATTATGAGCCAGGTGAGGTCAGGGCAAGCTCCCAACTTCAGGGAAGGATAGGGGAAGAGAGATTCAGTTGAATCATATGGCCAGTGATTCAGTCAATTGTCTCTACGTAATTGCTACAGAGCAAGAGCTTGTGCGAAAGAAGTCAGAGAGCCAAACTCCGACAGCAGGTGTTTGCAGCAAAGTCAGGGCTTATTTGCAGGCCACCAAGCAAGGAGAAGGGGCAGCACATGCTCAAAAGACCCGAACTCCCTGACAGCTTTCAGGCAAGGGTTTTTAAAGACAGTGTTAGGAGAGAGGGTTGTAGGATGGGTGATCAGCTCGTGGACCTTCTTCTCATTGGCTGGTGGTGAGGTAACAAGGTGATGTTTCAGGAATCTCAAACTTCTGGTCCCAACCATTCTAGGGTCTCCGTGCTTGTGGTCCTCATGTAGTCACCATCTTCCACCTGGGGGAGGGGATTAGTTTCTACTGAACAACTCAGAGATGTGCATCAGATTGTTATTCATAACCCTTCAGGGGGGACTATGAGTCCTGTGGCTCTACTGTCCTAATCTCTAACTGCTTGAGTCTGCTCTTTGGAACTTGGGGAAGGCCCAGGAGACTAAAGCCTTTTATTCTACAAACAAGAAATGGGGGACATAAAGGGACTTTGGTACCCGGGGAGGCCCCTCAGGGTCCTGCTTGATTTCCAGATGAAACCCAATAAAACTCTGGACACTGAAACTTCCTGGATTTTCCTGATGGGTGAACAAATCAGAGCACAGGGTGAATTACAACAGAGAGATTGCTCTTCTAATTCAAGGGGGTAAAAAGGTATATTGAAAGGTTTGAAAGAAGCTGTATTTTTTTTCATCAGTGAAGAGGTCATTCTTGTCTGTGTTTCCCAGACCATTTTTACTGAGCTGAGACCTTCTCTGTCTTAACACTGGCAATTCAAACCATGTCAGTGAGACAGATTTAATGACGACAAAATCTTTTCATATTAAAACTGACTTTGATGTGAGAACAAGACTCTGCAATATACAAATTGTATGCAAATGATAAAGAGAACATGCAAATTGAAAAATTTCAAAACTAAAAGGTCACATACAGCCGAAACGTTATCTAAATTAAGAATGAAATCGCCATTTCTTTTCCCAGTTGAGAGAAGTTACATCCAAAGATTCGACCAGGTTATTCCTCAGATGACTGGGTTTTACATTTTAAGTCCTTGAGTAAAGGTATTTTGTATAGTAATAAGGAATATAATTGAAAATTATTGTACTTGAACCTACTGGCCATTGCTTTGCATGCCAGGAATTCTGACAGCCATCAGTAGCAATCACAAGATAGATATTGGAAGATTTTGTAATATTAAATTGTTCTCAAAATGACAGAGAGATTTCACTTAGGAGTAGCACCGTGGGAAATAACCAAGATACCAAAGAAGAAAGATTAACTCCACTGATTTTACAGGATTTAAAGAATAGCTCATTGAACCTGAAGAAATAAGCAATATTATACTAAACAAAAATAAACTGGGTAGAAACAGCCCAGGGAACTATATACAGTGCCCTGTGATAAGCCATAATGGAAAAGAATACAAAAAAGAATGTATACATATGTATTGGGACTTCCCTGGTGGTGCAGTGGTTAAGAATCTGCCTGCCAATGCAGGGGACACAGGTTTGAGCCCTGGTCTGGGAAGATCCCACGTGCCGTGGAGCAACTAAGCCCGTGTGCCACAACTACTGAGCCTGTACTCTAGAGCCCATGAGCCACAACTACTGAGCCTACGCACCACAACTACTGAAGCCCCTGCACCCTACAGCCCATGCTCCGCAACAAAGAGAAGCCAACACAATGAGAAGCCCACGCACCGCAATGAAGAGTAGCCCCCGCTCGCTGCAACTAGAGAACGCCCGTGTGCAGCAATGAAGACCCAACGCAGCCAGAAAGAAAGAAAAGAAAGAAAGAAAGAAAGAAAGAAAGAAAGAAAGAAAGAAAGAAAGAAAGAAAGAAAGAAAGTTTGATGTACAGCAGAAACTAACACAACATTGTAAATCAACTATACGTCAATAAAAATAATAAAATAATTAGATGAAAGGAATAGCAATATAAAAAAATAAACTGGAAAGAGAGAGAGAAACAGCAACTTAAATACAATGAATTAAAAGTTATCAAATAACTGAACTTGGGACAAAAATGACTGCCAAGTGCGCATTGTTGTGTGGAGCAGCTGTACTGGAAAGCAGATTATGCAGTGGACATAGCAACAAGCTCAGTTTATTATATGGACCTTTTAATGATGTCCCTGTACGTAAAGCTTTGTCAACGAGCTACAATCTAGAGCATAAACCAGAGTCTGCTTACTATGACTCACTAATTCAGAAGAACTAGTGGAAGTTACCAAGTTTAAGTTTAAATAACAGAACGTTTTTTTAAAAAAAATAAATTGTGTGACCTGCATCAGGCTGTTTTTACCAGGGTGCATTTTTTTGGAGGTGAGAGGGAGTGAACTATAGTGAATAGCCAAGAGGAAATTCTTCATCAGAAATGTTAGAGTGTCACAATAAACAATTTATTTTTTTATCCAACCAGTTTCATCATTCTGTAATGTGGACAGAGCAGCTTAATTGCCCAAAAATAAATTCTTTAACGTAAGTAAATTGCTTATCCTTTTAAGCAATTTCAAACATCTCTACTTTGTTTTAATTTGACGATGCATTTGCTTTGTAAGCATGATCTTAATAATGAACGAACACTTGCTAACTTTCTCCTCTTAAACATTGTTTCACCTTGTCCCTGAGCATCACTAAAGTTTCTCTGTTTCCTAGTAGATTGAGTCCAACACTTTCCATAACATAGCCTCACCCAAAGGATTTAAAACGCTACTAGTTCTCTTTTGCGAATCCTCCTTTTTGGCAGGGTTTTTATTTACTGTTTTCTGCCAGCATGTATTCAGTTTTGATTCCAAGCTTTTGCATACCCTGTTTCTTGCTGGAATTGTTTCTTGTTTTCCCTCCTACTTTAGAACCTACATAAACTTTAACCCCTGAGATCACTCATCACCTTCTTGGTGAATTCTTCCCTATGATCCGTGCAGCTTTACACTGAATCCTTCATGGTTTTCAGTTGCAGTTGTATGACTGAGAAATTAGGTAAGTGCCAGGCCATATGATTCTCAAGTTGGTTGTCTTACTCTTTTCATCCATTTAAGGCAGACATCATGTCTGACACTTTTTTGGTTTCTTTCCAATAAATTAATGAGAATTGCATTGTGTGCATGATATTGCAAAAGACTGACAATTTATAGAGTACTTCCTTTATATGATGAAATAAATAATTGACAATTGACATAAAGTTTTCTTAAAATGATGAAAAGACTAGGGTCAAATCTACTTGAGAATGACAGGTGAACATGGGAGGAGGTTCCCATGGAGACCTAGCTGAAATGTCCCAGGTCAGTAGACAGATGTACGTGTGCCTAGGAACACAATGCTACCCAGTGTCCGAACAATAGAAGAAGAAAAAGTTATGTCCCCAATTTCCAATGACATGATTTACAGAGGCCACCTGAAACTTGGCACAAGCAAGTCTGGAAGAGTGACACCAAGGCTCCAGCAGAACAATAAAGTGCCTGCCTCTCTTAAGCAAGATTAAACCGAAAGCCCCAGAGAGGGAAATACAGGATTTCCCCTGGCCGTCATGACAGTGAGTCAGCGTCGCCTGCCCTAAACAACGGATGGAGACACAGCCACTTAGAGGCCTTTCATCTTTATCCTTTTTTAGCAAAGCCTGTGCCCTATTTTCATAGGTAGGACGTCTGACGCCTCACCCACTGCCCCTCTTCACCATCGTTTGTTAAACAGGAAATTGGCAACATTCTTTCCAGGAATGGGGACGAGGTCTGCTGTCAACCAAAATGAAGGCAAAGAAGCAAAACGTTTTAACTCAGTTTAAGTGACGCCCTGGATCACTTAAATATCTATTTACAAAGCCCATTGTAGACAGGATTACCCAGAATCAAAGGTATGACCCTAAAACCTAGAAACTCACCTCCTGAAAAAAAATGTGTGTGCCCAGTTTTCAGCAAGCATTGTTCTATTTTAAACCCAGGATATGAAAAAAAGAACATTGTTTCTTAAACTCATACTTTTATTGATTCAATGCCATTATCTATTACGACCCAAAAATGATCGCATAACTCCGCACACCAGAACAGTGTAAAGGCCCACATTCTGTGCTGTAAACTGTCACTTTCATTTCTTAGGGAAGGTCTAAAGTCTTGAGTATATTCCACACTGGGACCCACTAGACTGTCCCTGGGTCTATCAGTTAGGAATTGCATTTGGCTGCTAGTAACAGAAACTCCAAACTCACTGGCTTAAACAACTTAGGGGTTATTTATTTTTCCCGTTGGAAGTAGACAGTCCAGAGTTGGTATGGGAGCTTCTCAATTCCACTGGGAGTCAGTCTCCTCTGACCTCCGTGCTTCTCCGTCCTTAGGGTGTAACCCTTGTCCTCACATTCTCAAAATGTCCTCAAGAGCCATCGTGTAGGGCAAGAGGGAAGGAAAACAGTATGGCAACTGTGCTAGTTCCCTTTGAAGAGCTTTCTGGGGAGTCCCACTCCCCAGAACTCAGTCATGGGGCCACATTTTACTGCTGGCAAAGCTTGGAGTGTAGTATTTTATCTAGGCTCTGTTAGAAAGGAAAAGAGGGAGAACTGTTATTGTTCAGGTAACGGTCTCCACTACAGCAGAGAAGCCCATTGCAATGGCTTTTCCTGGTCAGAAGTCTGCCAAGCAAAGTAGCCTCAAGAGACCCTCTGTCTCCCCATGTATTAATGCTTAGTTCACAACTAGGGTGAAAATATGAGTGACTGCCATAGACTAAACATCACGTACTACTTTGTGTGTCCTATTCTTAATGTTTGCAATACTTCTTCATTTCTACAACACCTTTAACAACGCTCAAAACAACAAAGTATCAATATTTAGTATCAAATGGGTGTAAAAATACCTGCATTACAGGGCGTTTCTAGGTTGTCTTATGTTCATTGCTTTCTGTTGAATTTGTTTAGGATTTTAGCAATGTTTGTTTACAGACCGTTTGGCCAAGCTCTGATGAGCTCTTTCAAATAAAGTTCTGCACTGAGACTTACTAGGACTCTTTAAGAGCTTAATCTAGGGACAGTTCTATTTCTTTGGATTTTTTTTTTTTTTTTTTTTTTTTTGGCCTTATCCAAAAGCAAGATCCAGATTCCTTGTAGTTTTGCCCAATTAGAGGATCGTTACTTCTCCTTCAGAAATGGTGTCTAGTACCTCACACCAGCCCAGGGACACCTCAAACATCACAGAAATAGCAGGGGGCACAACTTCCCTCAAGGGACTTAATTGCTCTTTTCACTTGCCAACTCAGCATTTTATATTCTCCATTTATGCCATTGTGTTTAAATGGTTTAGGTTTTTTTTTTTTCTTTTCCAGAATTCCCATTGCTACGTCAAGGGGTTAAGCTTCTCACCCCTCACACATTTAATAGGAAAACACATTTACTAGGAAACATGTCCTAGAAACCATCTGTTTCTGCTTCCTCCTGAACCCAGGCTGATGCAGAATAATCATGATTATAAATGTGGAGCCCTGAATTGGATTCAACTTCAGGCATCTCAATTTGCCCACTAATGTATATAGAGTTAATCCTCATTGTTTATGGGTTCTGTATTGTTAAGTTCACAGATTCACTAAAATTTATCTGTAACCCCAAATCAATATGCATGGCATTTTCACAGTCATTTGCAGACGTGAAAGTGGCAAAAAAAAAGGTGCATAGCCCGACACACACGTGCCCAGCTGAGGTCGACCAAGGAGATACTGTGCCTTTTTTGGTGCAATGCTCATACTGTAAACAGGTGTCTTTTTTTTTTGTGGTCCCTCTAGTGCCACATGTTTGTGCTTTTTATTGGTGATTTTGCTGTTTTAAAATAGTCCCCAGATGTAGTGCTGTGTTGTCCAGTGCGATCTCCATTAGGGAGAAAACATACGCTAAATAACCTTCTTTGGCACATGAGTTAGAGGGCTGTTGGCTGTGAGTTCAAGGTTAATTAATCAACAATGCATATTAAATGCCTTTAAGCAGAAATGCACCATAAAATCAGGTATACGTTGATTGATTGATGAAAATGTGACCAGAGGCTTTCAGGAACCTAACAGGATATTTCCCCTAGAAGCGATGGTTCAGTATTGACTCATTCAGTGTCCACGGGGACTTCATAGACCATAACTGCTGTGAATAATGAGAATCAATTGTATTCTGTTCCAATCAGCCCTTTCTCTGAGCAGTCCAACCAGAGTACTTAAGCCTTTATTATTCTTGATTTCCTGCCTCCATGGTCTGCCTATGTTGTTGAACCCAGAGTCATTATTCTCTGCTATAGAGAGATGAGGAAAAAAAAAAAACAAAAACAGAAAGAGATTTTCCAATCTCTCTTTTATGAATAATAAGAAAAATAAATGAGAGTATGTAATTTTGTACTCTATGATTGAGTCTTGGAGTCTGTATTTAATCGCTTCAGTTTTCCAGCCTTTATCTACATGGAGCTGATTTTCAGAGAAAAACCAACTCATTTCCCAAAAGCATGCATAGATGCACTGCGGCGGCCAAGGATGCCCAGTGGTTCTAGCTGGTGGTATCGCTCGAAGCAGATACTGTGCTAAATTTTCTCCTCCCTCTCCTTCTCTCTAACACACACGCACACACACACAGTTACACACACAGCACTCACAGAAACACACACAATTGTCTTGCATGCTTAAGACAATTTCTATTCAACATCATTCATTCACTTAATGACCATGTATCTAGTATCTATGGTGGAATATGTAAATCTCTGTGGGAGATGAACGGATGGCTGAGATTCAGATGAAGTCCTCAGGGAACTCAGGATCCAGTGGAGCAGTAACTGAGAGACGTTGGGAAATACTAAGATAAAGGGGGGCGGAGCAGTGGTGTGTGCTTATTCCCAACCCCCTTGACATTACCGTGTCTTGGCTAGATAAAGCTAGATGCCTATAAGCAGAAATGTGTGCAAAATGACAAAAGAGAGGGTGTGTGTGTTTGCATCTGTGTCTGTGTGTGTATGTGTCCTCAGCCTCCCATTTCTGTGGCAGGTACAATGTTATTCTAGGCAAGGATATCTTTTCAAAAGAATATGAAGCAAGACCTGTGTGTAGGTTCACAACTGCCCGTTTCTTCAGCTTTAACTGGGAGCTCTTTCATGTGGCCTTGTGAACACTTTTAAAAAGTCACAAGTTTCAGCTTTGATTTTTAAGATTAGTGAAACTCTGTAATTTACTTAAAGTCACTAGCAATTTATCTTGTCATGTCCTGCACTGTCAAGAACCCCAGAGATGACATGGAATTTATGGGGAGTAGCAGACTTTTAAGTCTCAATGAGAATCGAACATTTATCATATTCTTTCTTCCTGGGTTTTGCACAATGTGATTAACTAACTTTTGTATAAGATAAAGAAAAGCTGAAGACTAGTTGACAAATCCAAAGCCTCTGGGTTACGATGTCCCTGGAAGAGTCACGCTTCTTCTGGGATTTTCTACTATTTTCCTCATTGTATATGAAATTCTGTTGAATGAAAATGAGCCCTTAGACCTTATCCCCTTGAAAAATCATATAACAGAACCTGAATTTAACCCAAGATCGCCTTCTCAATTCTAAGAAGTGAGATGTGCACACAAGACAGAAAACAGAAAGAGAGAGAGAGATAGAGAAAAGAAAAAATAAGCTTGGCAGTGGCTGTACAGCTACCACAATAATACATTATATGTACACTCAACCTACTTTCAGAAGTTATTTGAGATGGCCTACAAAATTAAATATTAAATAATTAAAATAATGGTCAAATTTTTTTAAAAAAAGCAATAATGAAGGGAAGCAGTTATGAAGAAAACACTGAGGAAAGATAACTACAAAAACTGAACCCCACAATGTAACTCTGAGCTTCCTGCAACTAAAGCAAAAGTTGAAAATCCACAAAAACAAATCCTTCATTATCTTATTAATGGAGAGAAAACCGTTGTATTAGGAGATCCTACTTCCTCTCGGAGTTCGATGTCCTAATAAAAAGTGCATTGTGTGAATGAACTTATCTATAAAACAGAAACAGACCACCAGACATAGAGAACAGACTTGTGGTTGCCAAGGGGGAGGGGGGGACAAAGAGGGATGGATTGGGAGTTTGGGGTTAGTCCCAATCCAAACTATCATATATAGTAGATGCAAGCTATTATATACAGAATAGGTAAACAACAAGGTCCTACTGTATAGCACAGAGAACTCTATCCAATCTCCTGGGATAAACCATAGCAGAAAAGAATATAAAAAAAGAATGTATACATGTGTATAACTGAGTCACTTTGCTGTACAGCAGAAATTAGCACAACATTGTGACTCAACTTATGCTTCAATTAAAAAAAAAAAAGAGTTTTAAAAAAAAGTGCACCGTGTGAATCATTACAGGAACCAGATTTAAATCCATGTGTGTCCGCCTACTGCCTTCAGCTATATGCACAGGGCACAATCACCTTCCTTTCAAGCACTGTTTTAATGGAAGGTGGAAGGGACACAGTGGCGCTTACTCTCCAGAGGTGTGGCGTGCCGGTGTGATGGCATCTCACACACCTCACCTCTGTCTGAGGACGTACCTTGTGTGCTGGGGCAGCAGCTGGGCTGCATCTCCTCCAGCTCCTCTGGCTTCTGCTGGATCTTGTTTTTCAGCTTCAAGTCCTAATTTGAGTGTGTGTGTGTAGTTCTGTGGCAAAGCATCATAGTTTTAGTCGCAGGTCACTGGTGTCATCAAAGTCAGAAGTGGTGAGGGAGGTGGGTTGGAGTTTATCGTTCTGGATTTGTCCCTACAGGTTCCAGTGTGTCCCCACTCTTCCCCAGTTCAGTTCCGGTTTTACTTCCTGACTGTGGGTCTTACTGACCCACGGGGACATTATTCCCACCACTAGAGTCAGAGAAAAGTCTTCCATAGACTTCTTCACGTGATTCCATAAATAAATAAGGTCTAATTCCCATAATAGATCCCTTAGTCCATATCATTTTTAGTTCTGTTTTGCCTGATCAAACTTTACCTGATAACTATCTGGTGCCTGGAATTGGGGTCCTGTCAAAATGGAAGCCTAAAACATGTGGCATTCTCTTCCAGACTATATGGTGGGCAAAATCTAGGATGTTCTTGATGACTATAAGCCTTAAAGACAGTGAGAAAATTGTTATTGGCTGCTAAGGAAAAAAAAAAATTGTGTTATGTAATAGCAGAAATTTTGACAGCACTATGGTCTATACTAACGTGGAAAATAGAAAGTATACCTAATGAAGTAGAGTGGTTGGCTAAGGGAATTTCTAAGCCAAACTTTGAAAATGTCAATTAATTTCTTTTAGTCACATATGATAAGGTATCAATAGAGAGATAAGCTAAAATAAAGTAGTAGGTCTGTTTGTAAGCAGAATTTTGAGACAATATAAAAGAGTCAGGCCTTGCTGGATTTGAAAATAAAACCAGTTCTGATTTCTAGCTTTTCTAGATGGCAAAAGATTCTCAAAGTAAGAAATAGCCTTGGCATAAAGAACAAATCCAGGAGTGTGTCTGTAAGACCCTTTGTTAAACTTCAAAATGATTTAAGGATATGTCTTGGAAACTCTCTCAACTAGACCGAAAGGGTTTCAACCAACAGAAGGGTGTTAGCTCACAGAATCCAGACTCTCAGTCCAAGCTGGAGAATTGTGGGCATGGATTTTGTCTAATGCAATAAACCCTAATAAGATTTATAGAAAATCTAGAAAATGCTTTAATATAATTACACTAGCAGAAGCATTGTATACTTGGATTAGAAGCAATAGAGACAGGGCTTCAGGAAGCAGGATGAGAAAGCTACTAAACTGGAAAAAATGAGTCATGTCTTATGGCAAAGGAAGGATGTTCCAGAGTGAAGAGCTTATAGTCCTAAGAGCAGAGCTAAGATGGACAAAAAAAAAAAAAAAAATCATACCCAAGGGGAATCTAATTAAGAAACTGGTGCTATGTGTCCGGATCAGTTTCAGTATTGCTATGGACCAATGTATGCTGTAGGCCTCCCCTTTCTGTTCTTATTAAATGAGAATGTCTATTTCAGTCATTCTTGCATTAGTTTGCTGGCATGTCATAACAAAGTACCACACATGGGTGGCTTAAACAACAGAAATTTATTATCTCATGGTGCTGGAAGCTAGAAGTCCAAGATCAAGATGACAGCAGTGTTGGTTTCTTCTGAGAAATGGGCGAAGGGTTTGTTGCAGGGCAATCTCCTTGGCTTATAGATGGCTGTCTTCTCTCTATGTTCTTCATATTACCTTCCCTCTCTGCATGCCTGTGTCCAAATTTCCCCCTTTCTTAAAAATGGAATTCCAGTTATATGAGATTAAGGGCCCATCCTCCTCCAGTATGACCTCACCTTCACTAATTTTATATGCAATGGCCCTCTTTCCAAATAGAGACCCATTCTGAGGCACTGGGGGTTAGGACATCAACATGAGAATTTGCAGGAGACAGGGTTCAACCCATTACAATTCTATCCCTGTATCACCGTTGAGTGTGTACATTGGCAGTGGGGAGGCTAGCTAACATATTTATAGGTTTACAGATTGAGAGGGAATGTTCTTGAGTTACTGTACCCAAGAAACCTCCTCTGTACCTGTACTTGATTTGGATGGAGAGACCCTGGACTTCGTGATGATACTGTAATTGGATCAAATTTTAGAGGTCTTGGAAGAAGTATAAGTGTATTTTGCATGTGACTGTAACCTAGAAGAGCCACGACAGACTCTCTCATCCCATTCAGCCTTCCGGAATGTGACCTTGCCACTCCTCCATTGAAAGGTGGAGAGAAGCTAGGAATAAGAAACAGTTTTAGTTTCTCATCCAGCAGGACCTGATTTCTTTATATTTTTCCAAAATCCTGCTTAAAAACAGACACACAACTTTATTTCAGCTTCTCATTTTCTTGAATTCTCCTTCCCTTGAATCTGTGCTCATCTTAATGACTCACTTAGCCGGGAGAATGTGGGAGAAATGACATTTTAACTCACAAGCAGCCTTGCAGTTTCTGCCTGGATCTCTTAGAGCATTTGGAATACTTTCTCTTGGAAAGCAGTTGCTGTGGTGTGAAAAACTCATGGAAAGACCAAGCTCCAAAGACATGGACACAAAGGTTTATGAACAGCAATCTTTACAGAAACATCATTTATAAATTAGCAATAGGTTAAATTTTCAACAATAAACTGCTTGTTAATTTATAGCATATTCATGTCATTAAATGTTGGGCAAATTTTTAAGTCATATTCACAAACACAAAAAATTCACATAGAATGTGAATAAAAGAAATCAATATTTATATAGGCCTCAAAGAAAGCAGGATACAAAAGCTGTATATTGTATACCATATGTTCTTAATTTTGTGAGAAACACATCCGTATTTCTGTGCATATATTTTTTTATAAATATGTACACACAAAACCAACTGGAGGAAAATAAACTAACGTATTAATAGTTGTTTTCTGAGGCTTGTAAGACTGGGACTGATTTATATTTTTGGTATTCTATATCATTGTTATAAACTTCTATTACTTTGATGATGATCTTTAAAAGAAAACAAATGCCATACAAACAATACGTCACGCTCAGAAAATAGGGTTCTTTACCTGTGATTATGTGGTCCATTGTGATTGAAATCAGAGGGTTTTGGGTCTTGAAGCCTGAACTTTGCTCGCTGGAACAAACTTGATTTTTCTACATTAGGACTCATCTATGATACTCGACGTATCTGCAAGGCTTTATACTTAGGAAACAGAAAGTGACGTCAGAACAAACTTAATTAAGCAGATCACATGATGAATTAGAGCACGAACTGCCATACTCAATGTAGCCAAACCTAAACTCAGATTCAAAAATGAACTTATTTTTGCCAAGTGATGGAAAAACTCATAGTTGTTTGGGCCTCTCCTGTTTCAGTTCTTAAGCACTGGGGATAGCTGAAAGTAAATTAATTGTATTTTCTCACCTGATACATTTGATATTTAATTCAATTTGTTTTTTCAATTTTTTATTAATTATTTTTATTGTTTCAAATTCAGACCTTTGCTGTAGGAATCACATTGATACGTATTACATATCTCTTAACTGATACAAAATCATATCTTTATAACACTCTATCTCTCTGGGAGTTTGAATAAGTGGAACAGAATTTGAGTTCAGTGTTCAAAGAATTAGATTTATTAAATGAAGCATTGGAACAATATTTTGCATTTGAGATAAACTGGCCTTCAGTGAGGAAAGAGCTTTATAATAAAGGCTTTTGTTCAGAGATTATCTGAGCATAGCTCTATTACCGCACTCACAAAGTTTACCTGTTCATTCAACAGGTATTGCTATAGCCCTATTACACACAGACGATCCTCTAGGTGTTCCGTGAACCAGATGGATACATTTTGTGCTTTCAAATATCCATATATCACACATACATATAGATATAAATATCAGAAAAATTAATAGATGGATATAAATATTGTAAATGTATCTATTAGTTACATATATAATAAAATAATGGTAATTTCAGAGAGTGATGGGCTATGAGCTAGAGAGTTAGTTGGGGCAAACTTTTGATTGAATTCTGTATTAATTTCTAGGATTGCTGTACAAACGATCACAAAATGAGTCATATAAAACAACAGAAATTTATTCTCCCATGGTTCTGGGGGATAGAAGTCTGAAATCAAGGTGTTGGGGAGTCCATCTAGGGGAGCTATGTTTCCTTGCCTCTTCTAACTTCTGGTAGGTGCCAGCAATCCCTGGCATTCTTTGGCTTATTAGATGCATCACTCCAATCTCTGCCTTGGTCTCCACATGGCCTTCTTCCCTGTGTGTCTGTGTCCAAATTTTCCCTTTTCTTATAAGGATATACCATCAATGGACTAGGGCCCAGTCAAATCCAGTATGACTTCATCTTAACTTGATTATATTTGTAATGATTCTATTTTTAAATCACAGGTCACATTCACAGGCACTGGGGGTTAGGATTTTAACATGTCTTTATGGGAGACACAATTCAATCCATAATAAATGCTAAGAGAAGGCCCCTATGGAAGAGGACATTAGAAATAGAACCCGACTGATGAGAAAAAGGAAGGCACCTGACAATCTGGGAGGAAGAAATGGTTTTAGGCAAAGGGCAGTATAAAGTCCTAGAGCTGGATCACTCCTGAGAGAGACAGAGAGAGAGAGAATCTAAGACCATATATGTGAGCAGGAACCATATCAGAGTGAGCTTTGTAAGCTCACATAAGGAGTTCAGGTTTTAGTCTATTCAGTGTGAAGCTACTGAAGTGTTTTATCCACAGAAAAATTAAGATGAGATCTACGCTTTCAAGGAAACATTCTAGATGTTATGCATGGGACTAGTAAAGACACTTTTGCGGTAATCCAGGAGAAAAATGACGGTGGCATGGAAGCTGGTGGTCCAGTAGAGTTAATGAGATTTACTCTGAGAAGCCGGTCCACCAGAAGTCACTGAATTGGACATAAGGTGGGAGAGAGGAAACAGGTGGAGGGAAGGACAGCCTGGGGTGGATACTGTCACCGTTGCCTGAGAGAGTATGGACTAGGGCAGGAGTAAGTTTGTGAAGCGGGGGTTGAGTTTAGTTCTTTTTTCTGTGTCGGGCTCCCCCACCAGTGTAAATTCTTGAGTGGAGAAACTGCGGTGACATGCCACGGAGGAAGCACGTGAACAGAGTTTGAAGTAGATGTTCTCCATCTCTCTAAACCTTATTAGACGTTCCATCTGAGGCACGGCTCTCCTTCTTCTTTACTCCATTCATACGTCTTCTCCAACACAGAGCCCTTCCCTCTCTTCTCTCTTGGCTCTAACATGGCTGCCAAATTATTGACACGCGTAAGCTGCTCTTTCAAATGTCAGAACAAATGCAGGGGGATTGTGAAAAAGCAGAGACCTAGAGTCACACGGACCTGGGACAACCCTTCCATCTCAGCCGCCCAGTGTTCTGTGTGATACTTTGCTTCCCGAAGCCTTAATCCTCAAGGGTTCAACGAGTGGCTGGGAGGATGATTTTAGATTTTGTATTTACTGATAGATGACAGATGACAGAGAGATGGATGATAGAGAGATGAATATAGATATAGATATAAATACATAGATACTGTGGGTAAAGCACACCATGAATGTACGTTTAGGAGAAAAGTGGGGGAAGAGACAGAAGCCAGGACCAAGGCAACATGGTGGATGCAGTATTTTGGTGGAAAGTTTCTCTGTGGTTTTGGATTCAGATAGATCCAAACAAGAAACGAGACCCTGTGCATTCACTTATTAAATAAACCTCACTTTCCACAAAGAGCTGAGTCCCGATCTTACAGGACTCTGGTGACGATTTGTAAAGTGTATGAAAGGTGCCTGGAACAGGAGGAATGCCTGAAATATGACTTCCCTTCCCTCTTTGCTCTGCCCAGAGCCCTGCCCGCCAGAACCCTGGCGAGTCCAGGTCATCATCTAGTGTTAAATTCCAGACAGTAATTTTCCAACTTTAACTTTTCTCTGAATTTTTCTTAAAAAGAAACAAATTTCCCCTCTCCCACCACTATCGTGGTAAGTCAACACAGAGCAATGTCCAGGGGTATAGGGACAAAGTTAGGAGAACTTCCAATTTCCTAATTAAAATGATGACGGGGGGTCTGAACCAGAGGCAGGGGGCTCTCAGTCAGATGTCTTGTGGTCCCTTGCAGTTCAGGGGGTCTCTGAAAAGCTGAGTCCTGGGTCCAGTACAGTCACGCAGGCCTCCGAGAAAGAGCAAACTTTCAGACAGGGCTGAATTGAGCCTGGGACCCAGTACTCTGCCTTACTTCTCTTTTCTAAAAGACTTTGCAGCCCCTCTCAGCTCTAAAACGCAATGACGTATTTGGTTTTAGTGTAAGGGGTCCGATGCTAAGGCCATTCTCAAAATCCTGTTACATAGATGCATCTAACGTCTTTCACGGTTTTCCTGGCTTCTAGGCAAGCTGAAAACTGAACTAAATTCAAGATTTAGGCAGCATTCCGTGATTCTTTTTTTTTTAAGTGTCATCTTGTATCAGTGACTTCCTGCCAGGAGTACAAAGAGGAAG
This sequence comes from Eschrichtius robustus, assembly GCF_028021215.1. Lineage (NCBI taxonomy): Eukaryota > Metazoa > Chordata > Mammalia > Artiodactyla > Eschrichtiidae > Eschrichtius > Eschrichtius robustus. The sequence continues at coordinate 31,004,143 of NC_090844.1, read as the reverse complement.
GAAGGTGAGGATGCCAGAACAGCCAGATTCCTTTTCGCACAGCCTCTGCGAGGGACCCCAGGGGTTTGGGAGTCAGAGGGGAGCACGAAGGGCCAACGAGCTGTAACCTCACAGCTGCTGGGGGTGCAGCCTCTGGCCATTCTTTCCTGCTTCTTCCTGGATTAGGAACCAGGGGACAAGCTAGCCAAGAGCTGCAGTCCCCTCTGGGACACGGAACCTGATTAGACCAGAGGAAAGTCCGGGAACGCGGTGTCCTGAAGTGCTTTAAGGTTAGACAAACAGGAGGCTGGAGGGATCTGGGAACTGGAGAGAGACCCACCGTGGTTCAAGCGTGCGAAACTCACCACGGAGTGTGCACCTTTCTATTAAAAGTCAAAAATAAGTGAACAGCATGCTGGACACTCAGTATTATCTACTTTGTGATTTACTGAGAGCTACCAGGGGTCAGGTGTACAGTCCTATATGGATACTAGTCAAGCAGCTGAGGAGAAACTGAGCAGGAAGGAGAGATGGCCGTGTGTCATGGACCCATCGACCCCAGGGTGACATTGGGAGGGAAATAAGGCATAAATGCAAATACCCTCTCTAAAGGGTACCACAGAAACAGTATAGAGCACTGATTCTCAATCCTGTTGCAGAGTAAGTTTGAATGCAAGGGAAAGCATTTGTTACCCGGAAAGAAACGGGAAGAGGAGTCCTAGACGTTTAAGACAAAAGGTCCACTACACCAGTTTCCAGGAGATCAGCCATTGGTTTGTTTTAACCACTGCCGGGCCACCCAAAACAGCTGTGTCCCTCAGAAAATTGCCTCCCTGCCTGAGCCCCATCTGTGCGATGGCACGGTGGTCCCATTCTGGCCACAACATATGTAAGATACTACGGACCCCATGGCTCTGCCGGCATGTCAGTTGAACTCACTTTTATCACTAGTAGAAATATTTAATGCACATTAGAACTTAGAACATAATTAACTAGAAATAATGTTTGACAAGATTTGAGAGCACGTGTAGAACACTATACGTTGAAAAACAAAAAGACAAAAGACAACATACTAAGTTGATGTCAGGGTTTTTTTAAAAAAAGACTAATTATAGGAAAGTTAATACACTCTAAGGGGTTCAGTAAATATTTAGTTAGTCTTGTTCAGTGACCTTGGACCAATTCCTTAGTGTTCAAAACAAAAACCAACAAAGTTCAGGGACCATGATCTCTTTCTTCTGCTTTTGAGTCATAAAATCCATCATAAATTCTTACTGAGTGTTAATCTCTGCACGATCCTGGAACACATGTGACTACATTAAATGCTGCTTTCCCTTCCTTTCCAGGCTGTCTGAAAACTTAGATTTGACATGCTTAAATAGAAAAGTAAGTTTATCTCCAGAGATACAAGCTTGGATTGTATAGCAGTTGTGCAATTTTTCCAGCATTTTAGGGACTCTCATATTCATGTGTCAACAAGTAGTAAACTAGAAGAGGGTCAGTTTTTCACTTCATGCATTTGAAAACGGGTGCCTGTTGAGTGTCTTGGGAGTCTGTTGGGATCTACTTTGTTAACTTTCACCCAAGGCTATGTTTTTTTTTTTTTATTGGAGTATAGTTGATTTACAATGCTGTGCTAGCAAAGGTGTAAGAGCAAAGGTGTACAGCAAAGTGAATCAGTTATACGTATACATATATCCACTCTTTTTTAGATTCTTCTCCCATATAGGTCATTACAGAGTATTGCGTAGAGTTCCCTGTGCTATACAGTAGGTCCTTATTCATTATCTATTTTACATATAGTAGTGTGTATATGTCAATCCCAATCTCCCAGTTTACCCCTCCCCCACCCAAGGCTATTCTTGACCTCCCACACCCGACATCAGCATCCTTATCCTGTATCATGGCACCCTTTTTTCTACCTTGGTCCTCCAGTTCTTATCTCATTATCCCTGTAAAATGGAAGAGGGAACACCTTGGGATGCTTGGAGGAATGGCAAACAGGACTTATAAGCATATAGAGTATTTGTCTCTTTAGGGCATAGCAAAGGGGATGGGAGGCTTTTGAAATAAAATAAATAGATATTTTATTGACTAAATGAGCAAAGGATTGAATGTATGATTGCCCTTGTGGTCTAAACTACTGAGATATTTTTATGTGGTTCTACTACCTAGTTCTAGAGACATGTTAAAAAAAAATTATTCCCCAAATGATTATAGTGATGGCAGCTGTACTGGACTGTCTACCATTTCAGGGCGGTTATGTCGAAGCCTTTCCTATACACAAGTATCAAAAACCACAGCACAGCAACAAAGCGACAACTAGTTACGTAAAAGTTTATTGAAGCACAGGGTCACGATCTCCTCTGCTCAGCATCAAAAGAGTCATTAAAATTGTCTAGACCAGTGGTTTTCAAACCACAAGTTGTGACTCATTAGTGAGTCTGAAGTCAGTTTAATGGGTTGGAACTGGCCATTTTTTAACGACCAGAGGATACAATAAAATAGAATGAAATACATAGTGCATAAAGCTAGTAAGTTTAAATGTCTTTTTGAAATTTGTGCTTCAGCTATGCATGTACATTATTTATACATACATGAAACATATATATATGTTCTTCTATATAATGACTGAAACAAAAATGTTACACACTTTCTTATGTGTGTATAACCTGATGACACAAGCTGTAGATCATAGGCAACAAATAGAATAAGTAAAAATAAGCACTGGTCTAGTCTCACTACTTACATGTCTCTACGAGATACCTACTAAGTGGTCATCCTGACTGTACTTGAATGTTCTCACTGTTTATTTTCTCATTGAGTAAATGCCTTTAATTGTGCTGAGTCAAAATATGTCTTTCTGGAGCTCACCTATTGCATTGGCCATATTTCTACCACCAGGCACTTTTCAGATAAGCCTAATTTTTCTTCCATTTAATAACCTTTCAATACTTAAACAGAGATATGTTGTCCTTGCTAAGAGTTTGCTTCACCTTATGAAGAACTCCAAGAGTCCAATTGTCCTTCAGCGGCTTGGAGAAGCTTCGGGACCGGATTTCTCCAGGCCCCTCAGAAGTTTGGGCTGCCTATCGTTCTTGGAAAGTCAGACAGAATTAGTAGGTCAGTCTGAGGAGAGAGGAGCCAGGTGTGACAGTAATCTGCTCAGGAGAAGGGCCTTCAGAAGTGGCCACGTGTATGGTTTGCGACACTACTTACGAAATCTGGGAAGCACATGCCAGGAGTTCTTTCTCTGTGGAGTCCCACTTTGAGAAAAACCGAAATACGCCAATCTCGCAACTCTCATCTAGAGGCACGCACTGAGGGAGAGGGAGCGGCAAGTGGGAGGAGATGGTGCATCAAGACGTTTTTAGCTTTAGTCATAGATTACAGAAACACACACTACTATAAATACATATAAATATCTCATGCCCACTTCCTGAGAAAAACATGTTAGTTTATGTTCACAACTGTTTCCTTTGAAAGAAGCTATTAATACCAGGAGCTCAATATCTGAATCTGAGCAGCTAATTAAAATGTTAAAAAAGAAAAGCTTATCTTCAGTTCCTTTTTTAGGAGATGTTGCAAATATAGACTGTGGCTTAAGCAAAGACAGCTGTTTCACTTCACATGCAAAGGCACCATTAAAAAAGCAGCACTTTAAAAAAATGGTCTTGGCGGTAATTCTTTGCAGTAAAGTTGTGGATTTTTCTCCCCATATTTTGATTGAAAGCATTTTGGAAAAGCGTTTCTCTGTTTTGTTTTGTTTTTTTCTTTTCTCAAAATTTGTATTGCTTCAGAATGTTTAATTAGCTCCTCTCTTTGAGTAAAAGTAAATGTCAGAATCAAAGTTTCTAGAAGAAAACCTGCCATTTGTTCTCATCAGCAATCACTAAAGATTTAAAAAGACATTTAATAAAATTTACTGAAATAAAAATGTTTGCTGATTAATTTTTTAAAGGGATTAACCACAACTACAGCAGAAATGGACATGTAGTATAGATTTTATATAAACATATGGAATACAGTAAATGCCCTCAAAGCAATTACTTAAGAGAATGATTGCCATTTCAGTTGTTAAGTACAGAAAAATGAAGGAGGTTTAAGTGTCCAGCGAAAAGAAGTCACGTGACCATTGACCATTGTTTTCACATGTTATTCAGCCCTCTCTAGGCCTCGGTATTTTCCTCATGTAAAATAATTCTAAAACTATTTATATGAATTCTACTTTGTGCCAGGCATTGTTCTAGATTCTGGGTTCATGCATAAGTAGGATAAAGAGAGCTGCAGTCAATGTTGATTTCTTGACAATTATTACTGAGAAAAAATAAAAATTAAAACTATCTTTCAGACTTCTCCTCTGAGCTCTAGATTCACATACTCAGCTATCTTCTTGGCAGTTTCCCAGGCATTTCAGATTTACTGTGTGCAGCACTGAACTTGTATTTTCTCCCAAATCCTTTTCACTCTCAACCTTCCCCACCAAGGAGGCCAAGGCTTAACCTGGGAGTGACCCTTGACACTTAGCCCATCCCCTATTAAAGTCATCACCAAGTCCCTTTGAGTTTATTTCCAAACTACATTTAGAAGAGTCTATTCACCACCTGAAACCATAATGGTTCTCTTTAGTTGCTGTCTTTGACTACCCAGCAAAGCAATTTAAAAAATTAAATTAGAAAAGCGCAGCAGTTTCCCTTCCATGCTTATAACCTTTTCAAGACAGCCCATTGCCCTTAGGATAAAATATTAAGTCTTCAACACGATCCTCCACCCTTTCCATCTTCCGGCCCTGCCTACCAATCTAGTATCATCATCCTCTCCTCGTTGGTTTCTATTTGCCACCTGCATTGTCTTTGTGTCTGTTTTCCTGTCCTTCAAATTCATTCCCACCCCAGGGCCTTTGCACAGGATTTCCTTCTGCATCCAAAGCTCCTTGCTGTGCTCCTCTCCTTGTTAATTTCAACATTTACTTCGAGTCTCAGCTTAAATATCTCTTCTTCAGAAAAGCTTTTCAGGCCTTGAACGATTTAAAGGACGCCTCACCTTGTTTCCTCCTTTTTATCACCTGATGTTTTTCATTTTCTCGCACTTATAAACGCTTCTTCATCTACTGATATGTTTACTTATCTGTCTAAAGTCTCTTTTCTTCTCTAGGCCTCATGTTCCACAGACACCGGGATGATGTCCATTTCTCCCAGCCTACTTGTTCCTCAAACTCGTGGCACACAGTAAGCATTCAATAGTGTGTTTGTGACTGAATCTATAAATCAATGAATAAAGACATGAAAAGAAAAATGAAAGACAGTTGGGATAGAAGTTTCAAACTATAAGAGATAAGTAAACAATGAGCATAAGCAGGAAGCCATGTGATGGTAGGAAAAAAACCATAGGATTTAAAGACCAAAAAATGAGAGTTCCAGGGCCGGCTCTGTTATTTAATTAGCTCCAAAATTTGGGGAAACTTGCTTAACTTCTGTTATACTCAGTTTTCTCATCTGCAAAATAGGGATAATAAAACCAGTGACGTTGTGAACGTCAAACGAAGTAATATATGTGAAAGCACTTGGTAAATTGCAATGCAGTATGAAATTTTTGCTGTTAAAACAAAAATGTACAGGGATAGCTCAGTGGAAGTTTAAGGTACACATTTCTAGTTGCTGGCTTCTATGCTTTTCATTTTCAGGAGATTGCCAGGGAGAGAAATTGGTACACAAAACCGCATTGAAGTAAATTCTGTGTGCTTACTTTCACTCACTTCTTCATGTAATAATTCAATAAGTATTCATTAGATACATTCTATGTACCAGCCACTACACTTAATATCTTTGGCCCTTTAAAGATATAAATAAAGTTATCATTTTTCATCTGGAAAGGTAAATCTAGAGTCTTAGTGATGCGAACAGTAGTGGCAAGTAGCCTAGCAAAAGTTCGGGAAAACCTTCCCAAAGAGATTTGAGGGATAAGAAAAAAATCTGGAAATGAATTCAGTTTTTACAACTTACTTTGGACAGATTGTTTAGCCCAATTCTTTGTTTTTAGTGAAAATGGAGGTCGATAATATCTACTTCCAGTATTGTTATGAAGAATAATTTAGATATTATATGAAGAAAACTAGGTATACACATCACTTAATAAATATTAGTTTTCTTCTTTCCCTTTGTTTTCTCAAATCTTTTCATTAGATACAAAAGTAACCAAGCACACACTTATTACTGGCAAACAGATCTCTTTGTGTGATGAAAAAAATACTGGAAAACTGGTGCCTGAAAGAAAATACACTAGCCTAGAAGCTGCTTCTTAAGTCCTAACCACTGGACTGCCAGGGAATTTGCTAGAAGCTGCTTCTTTTAAACAGCCTTCATTATGTGCTGTCTTTACTGTAGAGAGCAAAAATTCTGTAAGGCACCTATGTGATACCATCTCGTCCATATGCAATTTGTGGCTCCTTGCCAGTGTTTTTTTAGAGTCTGTTGTCCACATCATTCACTGAAAATATTTATACAAAGAAGGGAAAGAACAGGGTGACAGCAGCAAAAGGCTTTCCGAGCACACATGGAGTTACCTTTGGCAAAGGGCATCAGCAAATCACAGCCTTAAGGCTTGTGTCACATTTCTGGTAAACAGAAACTAACACTGTTTCCCCGTGGATGGGCTTGTCCTCTAAACAGTTTTGAAATGCCTTAATCTCTCAAATTCATCTGAATGCTTTTAGGCAGTACTCAAGGAGAGCTGCTTAGTGTCATGTGGGAACATTATTCAGGCTCTTTGAAGAGAGAGCTTGCAGTTGATTTGAGAGCAATTCAGTAGAGTGTTTAAAATCACTGGGCTTTGGAGTCAGGTAGTCAAGGGTTCGAGTTGGGTTCAAGTTGTCTTCTCACAGCTGAAGGATTCGCGGAGTGAATTCGTTTCCCATTGCCACCGTAACAAATTGCCACAAATTAGCGACTTAAAACAACACAAATTTACTATCTTACAGTTCAGGAGGCCAGAGGTCTAGAATGGGTCTGTGGCGATATGTTCCTTCTGAAGGATTTACAGGAGAATCTGTTTCTTTGACTTTTCCAGCTTCTAGGGGCTGCCTAGAAGCAACCCTTGGCTGCTTGGCTCACGGCTCCATCCTCCGTCTTCAAAGTCAGCCACACAGCAGCTTCTCCCTCTCTGACTTCCTGTCTCCTTCTTATAAGGACTCTTATGATTACATGGGTTGACCATGTAATAATCCAAGATAATCTCCACAACTCAAGATCTTTAATTTATTTACACCTGCAAAATTCCTTTTGCCATATAAGCCCCTTTTGCACCATAAGGTTCCTTTTTGCTTATATTCATAGGTTCTAGGACATCTGGGGAGAGGGGGAGGATATTCAGCCCACAGCAGGGAGCAAGTTTCCATTGCCTCAGTTGTCCTGTCTGTCACACGAGGATTGCAATAGTTCCTACCGCACAGGGCTGCTATGAGAATTAAATGGAATCACACACACTGTTATTTAGTTAAACGCTGCAACACATTAAGTGACCCAGGAGGTTCGGACACATTAAAGAGAAGCGTAGAGCTGATCCCTGCTCTTGGTGGAGACAGGCTTTAAATCAGTAATCCCCCAAATAAATGTGTGCTTGAAAATTGTAATAAGTGCTACAAAGGAATAGTAAAGGGTACATTGGCAAGGAGGCGTGATCTGGTCTAGAAGCATCAAGGAAGACTTCTCTGAGCAAGTAGCTTTCAGTTGAGATTTTATGAATGAATAGCTGAGATAAAAGGCAGAGAAGAACATTCCAGAAAGAGGAAAAATATGTGCAAATATTTTTGGGCAGGAATGGGCATAGTGCATTCAAGGAACTGGAAAGCAGGGCAGAGAGTGGCAAATTATCATGCGGCAGGAGTAGCCAGGGACCAGAGCAGGTCAGGCTCAGATAGGTTGTGTTAAGATTTTGGAGGCTTATCCTAAGAGTAATAGCAGGAGTGGTCTGACCGGATTGCTTATTAGACAGTATTGCTCTGGGTCCTGCACAGAGAATGGAGAACAAGAGTGGAAGCAGGAACACCAGGAGAGAGGTCTGGTCTTGGTCCAGGTGAGAGAAGATGGGATGTCATGGACCGGGATCCCGAGGAAGCAAACTCTGAGCTGGCGTGGAGCAGGCAGGTGGTTGATCACTGAGAGCTCTTGGGATCATTGCCAACAGATGGGAGAGAGACAGGATCGGGCAGAGGGTGGACTCAGCAGAGCCTAAAGGATGTTCTGAAGTGTAGAAGATCCCTCAGAAGTGGGGTGAGGGGAGTGGGCATTTACACCCGCATATTGACCAGTCACTAGATACAGCTGCACCAGGAAGGGGAGGCGCCTCAGGGGACATGATCTTCTTCAGTGGTGACAACCTCCAAAGGCAGCTGACGGCTGAGCATCTGGGGAAAACTTAATGAGAATGCTGGGTCGTGCATCAAAGCATCCGCCCTATTGAGGCTTATCTAAAGAGTGGCAGGAAAAACAGAGAGAAACTGGATAGATTTGAGAAATATTTGCAGATAGAATTGACAGAACTTGGTGATATATATAGATGGATAGATAGATAGATAGATAGATAGATAGATAGATAGATAGATGGGAGAAAGAGAATGAGATATTAAAGATTACAGAAGATGATAGCTGGGTTTCTGACTTTTACAACTGAACAGATATTAATGGCATATGTGTGTTGCTTATGTATTCTATAGTTAGTTAAATAAATGAATCTATACTTCAGAGGACAGGGGCAGGTTGGAAATCAAAATTTGGGATTAATTAATGAATAGAGGATAAAAACTGTGAGCCCACCTAAGAGTCACCTCAACAAAGGGCAGAGCATGAAAAGGCTGATGAAGCCTTGAGCAAGGACAATTCAGACAGGTTATGTCCATGTCAATCCCAAACTCCCTGACTGTCCCTTCCCTCCACCCTTCCCCCGCTGGGAACCATAAGTTCATTCTCTAAGTCTGTGAGTCCGCTTCTCTTTTGTAAATAAGTTCATCTGTATCATTTCTTTTTAGATTCCGCATACAAGTGATATCATATGATATTTCTCTTTCTCTGACTTACTTCACTCAGTATGACAATCTCTAGGTCCGTCCATGTTGCTGCAGAAGGCATTATTTCATTCTTTTTTATGGCTGAGTAATATTCCATTGCATATATGTACCGCATCTTCTTTATCCACTCATCTGTCGATGGACACTTGGGTTGCTTCCATGTCTTGGCTATTGTAAATAGTGCTGCAAAGAACACTGGAGTGCATGTATCTTTTTGAATTATGATTTTCTCCGGATATATGCCCAGGAGTGGGATTGCTGGATCATACAGTAGTTCCATTTTTAATTTTTTAAGGAACCTCCATCCTGTTCTCCATAGCGGCTGCACCAATTTACATTCCCACCAACAGTGTAGGCGGGTTCCCTTTTCTCCACACCCTCTCCAGCATTTATTGTATGTAGACTTTTTGATGATGGAATAATTTTATAAATAATAAAAATAACATATTTTTATGTTAGTGAGGCTGCCACAAATGTGTGCTACATATGCCAGGAAATCCCTAGTCGTGGGAAGTGGAACATAGGGTTCTTCCATGGAAAAACCAGAACAAGTATCAGCTGCCGTGGTTGGCGCGTTGAACACCAGCTCACCTAGAAAAGTCTCTCAAGGAAGCATCTTTCACAAAGAGTGCGTGCTGGGCTCCTGTCTGTCTGGTTCCCCAGGTTGGGGCCGTCTGCAATCCTTTCGACTCCCCTTTCACAATATGCCCAGAATCTGATTTGTTTCCCTACCATCTATTCTCTACTAAGAAGTGACAGTTATTTATTTATTTATTTTTAATTATAAGAAAAATCATGTCATTTCTCAGCTCCAAGTTCCCCCAAGGCTACCTATCTCCTACAGAGTAAAAGGGAAATTTGTGAGTGCAGGGTTGTACTCAGTCTGCCCCTGGCTTTCTTACCCTGAATCCCCTTCTCACTCTTCTCTGGTGACTCTGCTTCAGCCAGGCTGAGCTCCTAGCTGTTTTTCCTACCCGCCACGCATACTCTTATCTTCAGGCCCTGGCACTTGCTGTACCTCCGCCTACAACACCCTTCCCCCGGGGTGTCTGTCTACACAGGCTGCTCCTTCAGCTCCCTCAGGTCTTTGCACAAGGTCACATGCGGAAGCTGCCTCTGGACATCCTATGCAAATTCCAACCCTCCCTTGCTTCTCCTGTACAACCTGCCTCACGCATTACCCTGTGACGTCCTCTAGACTATGCATGCACCTTTTCCTATTGTCTATTTCCCAGCTGCATGTAAACTCCACAAAGGTAAGGTAGGGATGTTTTGTTTTTTATTTGGTTTAGTGTGGTTTCCTGTTACATTTCCAATGCCTAGAAATGTTCCAGCTAAAAGTCGACCTTGAATAAATACTGATTGAATAAACGAGTGAATGAATGAATATACGAGAAGAGCCTCTAACTCATTTTTCTAGTGAGGTACCTTGTCTACATGCTCTCCCTTTGTGCACTTTTCTAGATGACCAGATGAGAGGAAAACAAAGGCCAGCCCTGTTTCTGAGAGTGCCGGGACCCGGCAGAAGGTCCCTGAAAAGAAGTCTCCGGAGCCCTTTGAAGCTGACATTGAACCTTGGGTGGAATGTAAGTGTTCCATACACCAGTGCAGACAGTGGCTGGCTGAATATTGTGGAAGGTAGAAAGAACGAATTTAAATTCTTCCAAAGAAAGTATTGTTCTGACTGTGTCTGACTGATGCCAAAATAAATACGAGAGGAAAAAGTCAACTCATCCCTTTTGAGTGCTATGTACATAAAAGCACCTTTTAACTCTTCCTCCGGCTTTTTTTGATATTGTTGTTGATATATACACAAGCCTAAGGAGACACTGTCTATTGCTATGATCATTATTAAATGAAAATTTTATTCAGCAATTGCAGATTTGCTCTTGGACACAGGCTCTGAATGGTCACGGACTCAGGCTGTGTCACATCAGCGTTTTGTAGCGTCTGACCCCATTCTACAGCAGATGTACTCCAAATCAATGTCCTTGATGCTTAAGCTTTCTCTCAATAGCTTCCGGGTTGCCCTGGCTGGAAATGTCCACAGGGCACTGGTGTGGGCTGCCAAATGTTGGGACTGCACTTCAGTAACTTCTCTGTGAATTAAAACTTTCTGGTGGCTGGCAGAACCCTTTGTTTTGGTTGTTGTCTGGAAAGATTTGAGAGTCTAAGCCACCTTGTTTGTCTCTTATCTTTGTGCTGTCCTGGTTTCAGCTTTTTTTTTTTTTTTTCTATAGAAGGGTCCAAGTCTATAATTCTATTGCCACAGATGTGGTAAAAAGAAATCCCCCCCTTTCCGGCCCTATCACTGAACACAGTTTTAGTAACATTTAGCACAAGAACAGGATATTGGCAACTCAACTGTTAAACCTGTCTGCGATTATGCTTCCTTGAGATCACTCTGATGTCACCGGTGTAATCTGAGCCTGGAGCTTTTGTTCACACTTTAAATAGCAGTCCCGGAATGATTTTGCTACAGACTCTCTGGAGAGCCCGGGAGCTGAATTCCCAAAGATTCACACATCGATGAAAGCCAAGCCAAGCCACCCGGCCAGAAGCATGTCCACCTCATTGCGAGTAAGCCCGTCCATCCACGGCTACCACTTCGACACAGCCTCACGTAAGAAAGCCGTGGGCAACATCTTTGAAAACATAGACCAAGAAGCATTACAGAGGCTCTTCAAAAACTCTGGGGACAAGAAAGCAGAGGAGAGAGCTAAGATCATTTTTGCCATAGATCAAGATTTGGAGGAGAAAACACGGGCCCTGATGGCTCTGAAGAAGAGGACGAAAGACAAGCTTTTCCAGTTTCTGAAACTGCGGAAATATTCCATCAAAGTTCACTGAGGACCAGACGATGTATAAGGACATTAGCCAAGAACGGACATTGAAAGACCAAGCGAGTCTATGAAACCTACCACGCGCAGCATCTTGTTGCTGCCTTGTTAAGTTTCTCTTCCATAGGAACGGAACGAACTTGTTACAAAGACTCCAACTAATTTCACGCCTGTGCTGTTACAGTGGAGAAGGAAATGCTTTCAGCAAGGACTGGAAAACTCCCCCTACGGGAAAAGGACCGATGCTGATGTCAGGGGAGAGTCCGGACAGACATAATGAGAACTGAAACGGAAGATAACAGAAGTCTGGGGAAGAATGGAGGCCAGGGTCTCCCTGTCAGGCCCTAGGACTTAAACTCAACCTGAACTTTTTTTCCTTAACCAAACTGGGTAGGGGGAGGGAGATGGGGAACAGGAGAGAGAATTCCATGCTGCAATTGTTTACTGAATTTTTTATTTGAATGTTCAAAGTGTTTGCCAAGCTTCAATGTTGTCTATCGGTAGATTTTTTTTTTTTAGAGATCAGTAATTGATTATTTATTTGCATTTATTACAATGCCTTAAAAAGTGCACCACATGGGTGTAAGTACAAATTCAAGGAACTGCATTATTTTCAGCAGCTCAGTGAAACCGTACGCCACCTTCTGGTTTGTAAGGGGTTTTTACGCATTTCAAACTGGTTGCCCAAAAGTTAAAATAATAGGGTCCTTCATAAATCCGAAGTACTGTGAACAAATTTTATAGTTTTTTTTTAATCTTCTAACTAATGCTAAAATATAATCTAAATTTCTTACAGTTACTGCAATAAGCATTAGGAAGTGAATATGATACACTTAATAGTTTATAAAGATGCTATGGTTTCTATAATTTATTATTCATGACAAATGATATACAACCTTAATAAATTATTATAAACTTAGCTGCTCTTGGTGTGCGATGATTGGTCTCAAAGGAAAAATAAGATGGTAATTTTTATTATTATAAACTTTTATAAGCTTTTCTAAGGATTTTACTCTAAGAGTAAGAGGTGATTTTAAAGTAGCTTTGCATTGCCAACTTATTCAAAGCAAATTCTTACATCAAGTATCTAGGAAGTTTCTCTGTCCCGACTTTAAAATATAAGATACAGGCATAGAAATTCATAGAGTGGCTCATCAGTATTGTTGTTTATGTATCCATAGAGGGTGAGTTTCAAAAGGTTTTTCTCTCCATATTTTTGAAATTTTTCCTCTGTGGCTATGGTAGCTGTGTACATTTATTTCTCCCAAAACAATATATCTGAGGGTCAGAGTCTGAATTATGATCAAGATTTTGTGGCTTATCAATGTTTATTTAATATAAACCAATATGGGGGGCTTCCCTGGTGGCGCAGTGGTTGAGAGTCTGCCTGCCAATGCGGGGGACACGGGTTCGAGCCCTGGTCTGGGAGGATCCCACATGCCGCGGAGCAGCTGGGCCCGTGAGCCACAATTACTGAGCCTGCGCGTCTGGAGCCTGTGCTCCGCAACGAGAGAGGCCGCGATAGTGAGAGGCCCGCGCACTGTGATGAAGAGTGGTCCCCACTTGCCACAACTAGAGAAAGCCCTCGCACAGAAACGAAGACCCAACACAGCCATAAATAAATAAATAAATAAATATTATTAAAAAAAAAACCAATATGGGAATAACATTACAGTCTCTTTGCTTATTTCCTCGTAAAATTATAATAAAATATTTCTAAGAAGGTATATAGCAATGCCTGCTGCACTTTCCTAGCAGAAATAAATTTTAAAATTTCCCTAGAAATTAAGTGTTTCAGAAACATCTACAAAGGTTTTTGAAACTGCTGATCATAGTAAAACAAAAGTGAAAGATCTGAAATCTTTGGGGAGAGTTATAAGTCAGGTTTTTAAATAACATATTTTTAAAAAAAGAAATTAAGTAGTCAAGTCTGTTTTCAAACGTTAATTGATTCATTTACTGAAGATAATAGAAATCATTCCATTTAAAAAGGATTTTTTTACATGACAGCATCCATAAAAAACACAGATCAATATGCAAAATTGTGTGTGTGTGTGCATTTTTCCTGGAGGAGTATTTCTAATTTCCATCAGATTTGCAAAGACATCCATGAAACCAAAATAAGTTAAGAACAAAAAAGAAGGAGTTCTGACAGATGGAAGCCTTGGCTAGTGATGGTATTTGGGGATCATCAAAGTGAAGGCTTTGGAAATGAATAAGCTTCCTACCTCTGATAGGGCCTGTCGGTGACACATTTTCTCTGTCCATCTAGGGTGCCCCAAAGACAGTGATAAACTGCTTGGGAAGGAAATTTAGTAAGTTACTCCCCCAGAGAAGTTATCATACTCCACGATCTCAGTGAACATGTTCAACTTATCTTCCACTCCAAGACTTTAAACCCATCTCAGATGCTGAACATCATTCAAAGGTTGAGTTTATTACACATACTCATAACTATATTCTCTGCCTCTGTTGTTTTCAATAGAGTACAATGCGTATCTTACCCACTTTTCACATAAGCATGTATTAACTTAGTTTTCTTGCAGGATATTATTATTATTTTCTGACTGCAGTACCATAACATGGGGAACAAATTAAAAAGCAGTTGGGATATGATCCACAATGGTGTGGAGAATAATAATTCTTTCTGTAGATTATTACACAAGCGTGGCATCCTTCTCCTTCATGGAGAACGGAAGTTGGAATCAATGCACAAGGATGATTTTTAACTTCGTGATATTTTTATTATTTAATGAGGGGTGAAAGGATCCATCATTAGACCAGGTAGGATTAGTTCTGTTCAGAAATCCTTCTACGGCACAAGGACGGCTGAATATATCTCAAGACATCTCATTATAATAGAAGAAACAAAAGCAACAAAGGTGAAATAGCTCATTAATATTTTTCTATCATTAGGATCATAATAATAACAACTAACTTTCACTGAGTGCTTACTATTCACCAGTCAATTTTCTAAGTGGTTTTTTTGTGTGTGTATTAAATCACTTCATTAGTACCGTGATATAAAAGCATGCGTGTGCATGCATGTGCCTATGTATGTATAGTAATGAAACTGAAGCACAGAGAGGTGCAGTAAATTTCCCGAAGACACACAGCTAATGAAGGCAGGAATCAAACCCAGAGAGCCTTCATTCCGAACCACTAGGTTCCTCTAGGAGGAACTAAACTTCTCTTTTATCCTTTGAAGTGACAATTACTTATATGCTAGTAAGAAAGACGGGAAAGCAAGCCCTCTGAGAAATCATTTTTATCTGATCTGTGTCTGTTTGTCTATTTATTTGGCACTTCCCTTCATGCGGAAAGCTTCTCAATCATTTTAATTGTATCAAAGATTTCTCAGATATAGCCTTTCTGGTCTACAGTTAAAATAACACCTGGGTTAGCACCTTGGAACAAAAGATCACATCTAATTTCTCTTCTGAGTCGACAGTCAAGGCTTTGGGTCTGGGTTTGCACACTGGGGGAAGTTAGAAACTGTGGATTCATGGTTTTATTCACTCAGTGTAGACCTTCTCAGTTCCCAGCCCTGGCCCAGCAAAGGAGGGTTCGTACCCATAGGAATCGCTGACAGATGAGATTTACTGAGAAAGGGGCCTGGGATATGTTACTGCCTGATATTTTTTTCCCATTGTCCGAGGGTAGTCAGAGAATGTGACTGCTGTTCCCTTGGAGAGCCTTCCTAACAAACAAATCATTAAACTGGTCTAGGAATCGCATGGCCTTTCAAAGCGCCTCATCTACCCTTCCAAACTCCACACAAGGGCTTCCCGGAATGGCATGTAACTTAATTGACCTCCTTTGTCACACACAGGGAGTTGTTGAGTGGAATCAGGGTCTCTACCTTCTCCATTTGTGCAACAGAAATGTAGTAAGCACCCACGTGTGGGCTGCCATGGACAGAACAAATCTCTAGTCTCCTTGTCAGAGGAGCGAGAAAAGGTTTTAAAATGAATACAGTGAGATCCACGATAGAAGTTTAAACAGGATGCTATGGGAGCAGAGGTGTGTGTGTGTGTGTTTGTGAGTGTGAGTGTGTGTGTGTGTGGGTGTGTGTGGGGTGGTGGTGGCAGGGTGTAGAGAGTAGCAGCAGAACTGGTGAAAATCTATTCCAAACTGGGGAGATCCTAGAAGACTCCATAGAGAAGTTTCAAAGTAGGATTTAGGAGAATGGAGAAGAAAAATGTCATTCTGGCATTTGGGTGTAGCATCTGCAAAGGCAAGGAGGTGGGAAAGAGAGTACATTGTTTGAGAATCTCTACACAGTTCATGGTTAGGGGCCTAAGCATTTGGAGCAATCATTAGAAAGGCAGCTGGGTCTAAAAGACAAGCTTGAGTATTAATTTTATCCTGAAGGAAAGAAAGAAGCATGAAGGACTTTCAATAGAAGAGTAACATTTACTGCCTACCTACTATGTATCAGGCCTTACGAAAAGATACAGGTAATATTTTGAAAAGTAATGCGCTGTCTGGCAACTGAACACATGGTTGGAGGCTACAGTGATTTCTTCCAGACTGTTTCCTCACAGTTGGTCTACTGAGGTGAAAAGCCATACAGCTCTTTCACAACTCAATAATAAATGAGTAACTATGTGGAATCTGAAGATGAAACAGAAGTTAGAGATTCTAAAAAAAAAAAAAGGGTTGGGAGGCCAGATCAGGGGAACCACAAACTAATCCTTAATGAAATTTGTAAGAAATTGTAACTATGCTTGAATCTTAGAATGCGTCATTATTCAACAAATATTATCACTTAATGGCTACTGAGCTCTCTCTTCATTTAAATAGCTCTTCTGCAAAAAAAGTTACCGGATATTTTCAGTGATCATCACAGACACACAAATGTGTTCTGTGGTAAGGTATGCACACAGTGACAATGGATTGGGTTCACTCGTGTATTGGCAAAACTATCTTACAGCACTGTGGAAATAAAAATCTTGTCCCAATAAGGTGTAGCAGTGGTTTTAAAAAAGTGGACGAGGGGTTGCAAGGCTTTTGTTGTAGCCACCTTCCTCCTCCCTTTGCTTTACACACACGCACACGAGCACACGCATGAGCACAAATGCACACACAGGCACGCGCACACACACACACACACACACACACACACACACACACACACACACACACACACGAGTCCTAGGAGGAGCACAGAAGTTTGGTTCCTGAGCCTTTGTTTCCTCCTACGTGGGCATGGTATTGAGCAAATACCACCAGACTGAGTCTGACTTTCTGGGGTTTTTCCCAACTCTGCCTGAAGCAAATTCCTTTTTTATCCCTGGTTTTTTCATCTGGAAGGAAAAAACAATAGATCTGACGGGCTGATGGCTGTGACTTCTAGATCGCATATTCTACATACATGGGAAATAATGCTTGTACCTATCACCTTACGTGATAGGATTTCTTTCTGGATCGGTTGGTATTCCATATATGAAAAGAATTTCTGTTCAATAAAACAAAAGCCTAATTTAAAAGTTTGGATCTTTACTAGTTGTTGCTGAAGGCAGAATGTGAGAGAAGTAACTTTCTGTGGATCCTTCTTTTTTTACGATTTTTTTTATTATGTAATTTTCAGGTGTACAGCGTCATAATTTGACATCTGTCTACACTACGAAGTGATCAGTACCACAAGTCTAGTTACCATCCGTCACCATCCCATTTCACCCACCCCTTCCCCTCTGGTAACCATTAGTCTGTTCTCTGTGTCTATGAGCTTGTTTCTATTTTATTTTGAGTGTTTGTTTGTTTTGCTTATTTTTTTTAGATTCCACATGAGTGAAATCATACTGTATTTGTCTATCTCTGTCTGACTTATTTCACTTAGCATAATATATCCAAGGTCCATCCATGTTGTTGCAAATGGCAGCATTCCATTCTTTTTCATGGCTGAGTATTATTCCACTGCGTGTATGTGTTTGTGTGTGTGTGTATCACATCTTCTTTACCTATTCATCCATTGATAGACACAGTTTGTTTCCACATCTTGGCTATTAAGAATAATGCTGCAATGAACATGGGGGTTCATATAGCTTTTTAAATTAGTGTTTTCATATTCTTCAGATAAATAGCCAGAAGTGGAATAGCTGGGACATATGGCATTTCTATTATTAATTTTTTTGAGGAATTTCCATACTGTTTTCCACAGCAGCTGCACTAATTTACAGTTCCACCAACAATGTATGAGGGTTCCCTTTTTCCACATTCTTGTCAACATTTGTTATTTCTTGTCTTTTCCATCACAGTGATTCTAACAAGGGTAAGGTGAAATCTCATTGTGATTTTAATTTGCATTTCCCTAATAATTAGTGATGTTGAACATCTTTTCACGTGTCTGTTGACCATTTGTATGTCTTCTTTGGAAAAATGTCTGTTCAGATCTTCTGCCCGTTTTTTCATCAGGTTCTTCGTTTTTTGTTGTTGAGTTGTATGAGTTCTTTAGATATTTTGAACGTTAACCCTTTATTGTATATATGATTTGAAAATATCTTCTTCCAGTCAGAAGGTTGCCTTTTTATTTTGATGATGGTTTCTTTCATTGTGCAGAAGTTTATTAGTTTGATGTAGCCCCATTTGTTTATTCTTGCTTTTCTTTCCCTTGCCTTTAGAACAAGGAAAGATCCCAAATAGCCCAAAGTATCCTGAGAAAGAAGAACAAAGCTAGAGGTATGACACTTCGTGATTTCAAACTATATCACATACCTATAGTAATCAAGACAGTATGTTACTGGCACAAAAACAGACACACAGATCAATGGAACAGAACTGAGAGCCCAGAAATAAACCCAAACATATGTGGACAATTAATTTATGACAAACACATAGAGAATATACAAGGGAAAAAGGGTAATCTCTTCAATAAATCGTGCTGGGAAAACTGGACAGCAAAAGAATGAAACTAGACCACTATCTTACACTATACACAAAAATTAACTCAAAATGGATTAAAGACTTGAATATAAGACCTGAAACCATAAAACTCCTAGAAGAAAATGTAGGAAGCATGTTCTTTGACATCAGTCTTAGTGATGATTTTGTGAATCTGACTCCATCTGTGTTTTTTTTTTAGTAACCTGCCTCTTTCCTGGTGGCTGGGTGCCCATGCCAGGGCCAGCTGCTAATATTATGACTATCTCTTCCACATCCAAGCAATGTCAGAGTCACTGAGACAATCTCCATGCTGGGTAAGAGTCATAACCACCTGTGTCGTTTTAAAAATATAGATTCCTGGGACTTCCCTGGTGGTCCAGTGGTTAAGAAACCATCTTGCAATGCAGGGGACGCCGGTTCCATCCCTGGTTGGGGAACTAAGATCCCACATGCTGCGGGGCAGCCAAGCCCGCGAGCCACAACTACTGAGCCCGCACGCGCTGGAGCCCACTTGCCACAACTAGAGAGAAGCCCAGTCACTGCAACGCAGAGCCTGATGTATGCTGCAGCTAAGACCTAATGCAGCCAATAAATAAATAAATAAATAAGTATTTAAAAAAAAAAAAAAAATATATATATATATATATATAGATTCCTGGTCCCAAATCTCTGGGCATTGAGCCCAGTGATGGGTATTTTTACAAAACTCTATAGTCAACTGTGAAGAACATAGGATGTAAGGAATTGTTTTCTTACGTTACAGTTGGATCTCCTATTGATGGCATTTCTTAGTGTAAGACTAAAAAAGGATTTGACTTGATGGCATTGGCCAGAGTTTTTCCTAACCTACTAATTCTGTCATTAATTGAAAAACAGACCCCCCAAAAGGACATATTTTGAGGAGAGGATAATTTCTCTTGGATTTTAATAATTGCAATGTGTGTAGACTAATACTTCTGCTCCTTTTCTGGGGTTTCTTTTCCTTGGATTTCTGTCTGATGTTTGTCTACTTTGATAGGTACATGTTTTATCAGGAGAAACACTTCTGCTTCCTATATTTTCCTTTTATTCTCCTGCAGTTTGTCCATGTTTGTTATTTATGCTCAGCCTTTATCATCGGAAAGACTTTGGAGAATCCTACTGATCTTAGCGTCACAGGAACCACAGCATCTGAAGTGCTGATATCAGAGCATCTTCTCCCACCAGTTTTGCGGAATACCTCCAGCAGGGCAGTTGTTTCCAAACCTACTGTTATCAGAATCTCCTGGGAGACGTTTTAAAATCCAGGTCCTTGAATTTAGTGATTCAGAATTTCTGGGGCTGGTTACCTGCTATCTCTGTTCTTAAATCACTCCCCAGGTGATTTTGCTGCAAAGTCAGATCCAGAATCACTGACCCAGATTAAATTCACCACTGTGTGCAGTGAGGATGTGGCCCGTTTAAGTTCATCTGTGTCTCCCCAGGTACATTGCAGGCCTCAATACATTTTTGACTAAACAAACTGTTGACCCAAGGTGTGCCTGTTACCTCATCCTGGAATACGTTGTGCCTATGACCTTCCATCCAAACAATACCATTATTTTGACTTTGCTCATAAATGTTATATTCTAAAAAATCTTACCTGATCACCGTTAGCTAGCCCCCCATATGGCACATACTCTTAGCAATTAAAATACATTTTTCAAATGGATGGAAGGCTTTCTTCCCCCTAAATATATTTACCACTTGCCTGCTATCCTGGAGACTTCCTTTCTTAATCCAGACAAGTTATGCTTTTAAAGTTAGCCTTTTTTTTTTTTTTTCTTTTTTTTTCTGGCCTCGCCTCCCAGCTTGTGGGATCTCTGTTCCCCGACCAGGGGTTCAACCTGGGTCATGGCAGTGAAAGTGCCAAGTCCTTAACCACTGGACCACCAGGGAATTCCCTAAAGTTAGCCTTTTAAAAAGGAAGGTTTAATAACTAATGAAAACCTACTGTATAGCACAGGGAACTCTACTCAGTGCTCTGTGGTGACCTAAATGGGAAGGAAATCCAAAAAAAGAGGGGATGTATGTGTACATATAGCTGATTCACTTTGCTGTACAGTAGAAACTAACACAACATTGTAAAGCAGCTATACTCCAACAAAAAATTTTTAAAAATAAATAAAAAGGAAGGTTTGGCACTAATCACTGACAATCACTTATGTAATTTAGCTTACTAACAGGTAACAAAACACTTTCTTCCTAAAAACAAGTATCCTTCACTGAGAAAATGTGGTTTTCATTTTAAGGGGAGAATGGGCAGCCGAGCAGGAAGCTGGAAACTAGGGATAAGGGGGCATCTGAAATTGGTAAAGGAGGACACAGAATGCGGGGGTGAGCTGAAGAAAAACAACCGCCCCCGATTTTCTCAGCGCTGGTCTTGGCAGTTAAAAAGCCGATAGTCAGATGTTCCGTGTGGTGGACAACGGGAAGATAAACCGAGCGTGTTTTGGGTGTAAGAACTGGATTCTAATCTGTCCTCAGCCGTTTAGTATCATGTTTAAATTCTGAGTAAATTATTTAATCTCTCTCAGCCTTCCTTTATCATTATAGAATAAGGATAATAATACCTCCTGTTTTAGTCTGCTAGGACTGTCATAACAAAGTATCACAGGTCGGGTGGCTTAAACAAGTGATCTCCTCATGGTTCTAGAGGCTAGAAGTTCAAGCTCAAGCTGTCAGCAGGGCTGGTTTCCTCTGAGGCTTCTCTCCTTGCCATCTTTTCTCTGTGTCTTCAGTGTCTCTCTTCTCTGTGTCTTAATCTCCTTTTCTTACAAGGTCACCAGTCAGATTGGATTAGGGCCCCACCCATATAACTTTGTTTCCCTTAATTACCTCTTTGCAGGTCCTACCTCCAAACACAGTCACATTCTGAGGCACTGGGGGTTAGGACTTTAACAAATGAACTTAGAGGGGACCGAATTTGGTTCATAACATACTTATTCTTTTGACTATTATAAGCATAAAATAAACGGTTGGGTGTTAAGTACCTATAAGGGTAAGATCCTTGGCGACAGATGTGGTGCTGTGCTTGTGGTTGAACAGTACAAAGCTTCCAGCAGAGCCTAACATGGGGGAGGTACTTAATAAGTGTGTGTTCATATGAAAATACACACGTCAAATAAACATACAGTATTTGATGTATCAACTGGCTAATCTCTGAAATCAACACACACTCCTCGGCATCCTTTTCGCCTCCTCCGCATCTCAAAGGGGGGCTCAGTTGTCAGGGGCCCACTGGGGTTGAGTAACTGAGCCGTGGCCCGGGTCACAGCTGTGTTGAAAGAGTCACGTGGGGAAGGTGTTTCTGTCACTAAGCACTTTCGTTGCTTTTCCTCACACATGAAAGGTTTCAAAATGTTCAGTGGAAATGAACACGTTCTCTGAACATCCGTGAACTGAGTTTGCTGATGGCGCCTAATTCTGTTGTTCTCGACATAATTTTTGCACCTCTGGTTATGGACCTAAGACTGAAAAGTATTGTAAGACTAAGACTGAAGACTGAAGACTTCTGGTTATGGACCTAAGACTGAAAAGTATTGTAAGACCTAAGACTGAAAAGTATTTCCCATATCTCCTTCCAGCTTCAGGCATGTACCAAGAGTCACTGCCAGGACATTGGCATCTTATTTGGGTGAGTGTGAAGAAGGGAGGGGATGAGACAGACAAGGTTTAAAAACTCCAAGTGATAGACACTGAAAAAAGACTGTGCTGATCCCCAAAGCAATTCTATACCTCGCACCACATATGGCAAGAATTTCAGAATGAGTGGCACAGATTTAGAGAGTTTTCTAGTCTATAATTGAGAAGCATGGGAACCTCTGTGGAATAAAGCCTTGCAGCGTGTTTTTAGAAACTGAATGCCATGGGCTATTGTCTGATTTCAGTTGGGAAATTGGGGGCAGAAAAAACCTAAATGTTTTATCATACCAGCAATTAAGATTACATTAGTGTGACACTGAGCAATCATCTAATGACATCACTTGACTAAAAAGTCGGCCAAGTAAGTGTGGGGAAATTTGGATTCAAAATAACAATACTAGTGTCCGGTTTTTAACTTCAAGTTCATTGAATTCACACTGCGTAGGTGGGAACTAGTATTATCTTTTCATTCTACACACATTTGGATGTTGAAGATGTCAACATCTTCACCCTTCTCATGGGGTCAAAGGGCACATGATTCTCCATCATCCTTGAAAGATGTCAAGACCCGATCCTCTAACCCCCAATCAGCTTTCACACCGATTGCAGTGAACCTTTACTCTTTTATAGCTTTTTCTTATTATTTTGAAGCTGATGTAAAAAACGGATTCGTTTTTCAACTTTAAAAACTCAATGTTGCCATTAGGGAGGTTTGTAAACATTCAAGCAAATGGGACAGAGCTGGTTGCTTGGGCAAGACAGGGACATGCAGGTTGCATTACTGCTCAGAGCTCTGCTTCTCAGCTAAGGAAGACCAGAAACTCAGTATTGTGGGCACCAGGCTCAAAAGACAGAAAGACTCGCTCACCCTAATCAAAATCACAGTCTGCATGGTGAACAAAATCACTCATTTATTCATTTATGGGAGGAATTGAGCTGCCAAGAAGGAGGACAATGTATAAATGAAAGCAAAGGGAGAGGCAGTGTCTGGAGGGCAAATGTCAGCTTGGCTTTGATAAGGTTTGAAGAACTAGCCTCATAGCACAGAACTCTTCTCTACTGATCACTGCAACATTGGGCTTTTGCTGTGTAACAAACCCTCCCAGTACTTAGTAACTCAAAATGACAACTGCTCTATTTAGCTCAGGATTCTGTGGGGCAGCTTGGGGGTTCTCCTAGCCTGGGTTCTCTCATGTGTCTGTGGTCAGCTGGTGGCTGGATGGTGTGGGATGACCTCATTCACGTGCCTAGTGATTGGCAGGCTGTTGACCAGAACACCCACCAGAGGAGCGGATTATCCTTCGCTACTTTTTGCAATATTAGCTCTTAGGGGTTTTCACCATAAAAGTGCTAGATAAGCATCTGTCAAATTCTGCTTTTCTGTCTCTCCTATTTGTACTCGCCATGCCCACCACCCACCTTCTTTGTAACCCATTATAAGAAACTACACTTTATCTTATTACTGGTAGTCACCCTGTGGGCTCACTTCCCTGCGATCCAATCCAGACTAGTTCACAAAACTCAGTCACTTATTTAAAAATGCTTTTTTACCTATTCCCATGGTTCGTTAATTCAGTTCACAAAACTCAGACATTCATTTAGAACTTTGGTTCACAGAACTCATTCATTCATTTAGAAATACTTTTTTTTTTTACTGACTCCCATGGCTAGCTAATTCCCTCCATAGGGGTGAGTTTTGCCAATGTCATGCTCAGAGAACATTCATTTCTGTTTTTCTGTAATTCCTTCATGGGGCAGGAAGGGCAGAGACTTTACAATCATCCCCGTGGACCCATGGCAGTGCCAAAGCAGGTGATGGGGGTAGGCAGAATTTTGAAAAATCCTGACTGCTTTCACCATACTCTTTTACTCCTTATGAACTATATAAGCATATGTCACTGAACATCTGAGCTAGTCCCTCTCCTGAAAAACCACACTGTTTAGAAAGGGTGTAAAATTAACTGCTCCAAATGCCTGTTCTGTTCTCTGGGACAGTGGACATTGAGAGACATTAGCCAGAGGAAGACAGACTTACTGAGGGCAAAGAATTAATGGAAGCACATGGCTCCTGCCGGCAGGAAATGCTTTGATAGGCCCTTTCCTCTTTTTGTTACCAGGAGGGCCTTGACAATAGTCTCCACCTTGGAGCAGCTGTTCACTCCCCGTGTGATGATCACAGCACATTTTCCTTGTCAGACTTGAAGTCTGCACCCGGGAGGGCGCAGGAAGAGACACACACAATGTTGGGGATCTGCCCTTGGGCCTCGGAGCTGCGTGATGGGTGGAGACATCACCCCTAAGACACACAGCCAATCCCTTTGGCACGCGCTTCCGGAAGGCTGTCTGCTTCTGTGGTTCCTCTGACCTTTTGTTAGAACCCACCCGAAACTGGCAAGAAATGACCAGAATAAAACTAAGCCGAAGGCAGCTTGAGACCCCGTTGCTTGTAAAAGCAAGTCAAACAATCAAAAGCCTTGGTTGAGCACCTAACACGTGCCCACTTGTCTGCTACATATTAGCTGATGGAGGGAAAATGAATATTTTTCAGTGACTACACAGTGTCAGGCACTATATGGGTTGCTGACTAGTTTCATGTCATCTTTTCAGTATTTTTGTAAGGCAGGTTTTAGTATCCCCATTTTATAGATGAGGAAACTAAGGCTCTGAAGGGGGGAGGTTCATTAACTTTTCCAATGTGGGTCTAGCCTTATAAGAATGTAGGGAAGGACAATGTAAGAATTCTGCCTCGAGCTCACATTTGATTTGATTTCAGCCCTGATGTGTTCCTTACTCAGATGCTTAACAGTTTTTATTCCCCACTCTTGTATTCAGTGTCGAAGAGGTTCCATGAAACACAGAATCAGGAGACCTGGTTCTCAGTCCCATTCTGATGGGTGCCATGGGGAGAGCCACTTAACTGCTGGGCTTCAGCTTCCTTGATAATAAGGCACTGGGACTAAATGAGATCATGACCCTTCTGAATCCTAAATTTAGAGCTGGGTTATCAAATGTAGTGTGAACGTCACACCAATTAAGATGGCTACTATATGTATTTTCTAAGTAACAAGTATGGGTACAGAGTTTCATTCTGGAAAGATGAAAAAGCTTCGGAGATGGATGGTGAGGATGGTTGTTCACCGAAGTGACCATACTTGATGCTACTGAACTGTACTCTTAAAAATGTGAAAATGGTAAATTTTATATTATGTAGATTTTACTACAATAAAAAAAGAAGTTAAAAATGTGGTACGATTTTTTTTTTTACAAAACGTAAGCATATTCCCCTTTCTTGAAAAGGGAGCCTCATTCGATTTCCTAATGATTTTTAGGGACTTTCAAAATATTGTTGATTTTACAGGTCTAAACTCACTTGTAATACAAGCCACAATGTACAGGAGTAGAAGCCATTTTGACAAAGGATGGAGAAGAGAGAGTTTCAAATAATGTGATTAATTTATAGCAAGATTCTGTGTTGGGAAAAGCATAGCTTGTCTGAG
The DNA here is from genome assembly GCF_028021215.1 of Eschrichtius robustus. Taxonomy (NCBI): domain Eukaryota; kingdom Metazoa; phylum Chordata; class Mammalia; order Artiodactyla; family Eschrichtiidae; genus Eschrichtius; species Eschrichtius robustus. The sequence continues at coordinate 30,978,218 of NC_090844.1, read as the reverse complement.
AAAATGAGAACAAGTTGACGTTGCTGGAACCCAAAGATTAGGGGACGGAACAGCATGTGCTAGAGACAGAGGCAGGGCTGAGTCACTGGAGACCAGGTTACAGAGTCTGCGCTGTGTGTTACAATGGAAATAGAGACATTGACCAATTTCACGACGCAGAGTGGCGCTATTCTGGTTTGTGGTCTCAAAAGGTCAGTCTGGCAGCGTTCTGTGGAAAGAGCCAGTGGGTAGCAGTAGCATGAAACGGTACACATCTTTTAGGTGACTATTGTCATTGTTCAGAGTAGAGTACATAAGAGACAGGGTGGAGAGAAGTAGTTAGATTTTAGAGATAATTTGAGAGGAGCCATCCACAGGACTTGGAGATGCATTGGCTTAATCCTCTGTGCTATTTCTCTGTAATCAGTCATTTCCCCCCAGTGCCACAGTCACCCTTACCTGGGCCTCTGTCACCATCTATTAGAGCATTGCTGTTATTGATGGGGTTCATTGCCTTGAGCTCTTGCCCCTAAAGGTGTCCTTTACATCATAGCTAGACTTGGCTTTCTGAAATGCCGCTCTCCACACACAACTTCCCTGCTCAAAACATTCAGAGTCTACCCACTGCCTTCAGCATCAAGTCCCACCTCCTTAGCCTGACATACAAAATAATTTATGATTCTATGTCTCTTAACGTATCTACCTCATTCCCTTAACAGGGACTCAATAAAAAATATGTATTCAGCACCTATTATTGGCCAGATTAATTACTACCAGCAACTTGTTATAAAGCATTTTTCTTGCTACTCTTGCATTCATTCTGTCTTCCTGGAATGTCCTCACCCTTATCACTGCTTATGGAAATGCTCCTCTTCCTTCTCTGGAATCAGATCTCATTTCTTAGGAAGCTTTTTGTGAGCCTCTATCTCAGACGAAGCACAGCTAGCCATTGTCTCCATGTTCCAGGGCGTTGGCATGTCCTGCAATTAATTGCTGGTAACCTTTTATTTGTCATTGGAAGCAGAAACCTTATTTTCTATTGAAAAGGTGCAGAGTTTGTTACTGATGATGCAATCAGCAATGACATGCTTTGTTCTGAGCAGTAAGTTAGACTTAGGGACTTGGGATGCTGAGAGGCAGAGGGAAATTAAAAATGTCCAGGCACCAGAAAGGGAAGGTAGAAAATGCCTGGCATTCAGTGAATAATTATTGAATGAATAAACAAACAGGTGATTGGCAACTTTGTCCAGCTACAATACTGAACTCTACGTAATTTAGGACTAAGCCAGCGCCTCATTCTTAATGATCGCACAACTACAACTTAGATAGTTCAGTCCAATCATTTCTTGAATATTTGGTTCAGGAGAAGCCAAGATGGATAGGTTTCTGCTTTAAATATTAGTGGTGGAATTGGGGGAGGGCAGGAGGAGGGCGAACACAAATACAGACAACATAGGGCAGTAAATAGGACAAAAAAAAAAAAAAACCACACCATAGCAATAACTCAGAAAAGAAAGTGGGTTAATCCTGCCTGGGAAATAGGAATTGACTAGAATTTGCTCATGTCCCAGGTTGATTGACGTACTCCCCTCATTCCACTGCAAGCTTTTCTCACTCTTTGCCCAATGGTCTGCCATTCACACACTCCTGGCTGCAGCCTCAATGGTCCAGGTTACTGTCTTCAAACAGGTCCACAACTTACCTGGGAATCTTGTGAAAATGCAGGAGGCCTGAGATTCTGATTTACCTAAAGCTTCCGGATGACACCAATGCTGCTGGTCTGTGGACCCCACTCAGAGTAGCGAGATTTCCGTGGCCTCCCTGAAAATATTTTCCCCCATTTATTCAAATCCTCTGTGTTTTTACGGGCTAAGTCAAATGTCTGCCCTATGCAGGTATCTCCTAAAATCTAGGGCTGTGCGTCAGTGTTTTGTTTTTTTTTTTTCTTTTCTACACTCCCTGGCAGGTATTTCTTGCCAAGTCTTTCCCCCCCAATTTACCCCCAGTTGTTAGCTCCTTAAGGGAAGGACTTGGTCTAATTTATCCAGACTTGATCTAATGCACCCAAACTCCACGATGGTATATGTTACAGAATTGGGCCTTCATAAATATTTGTTCAGTTGAATTTGAATTGAACTTAAATTTCATGTTGTGTATGAAGTAAACGTGTGTGTGTATGTTTGTGTGTATACCCTACGCAATGTAGGTAGACCAGATCAGAATACATACAGGAACCAGGTCATTTTAGTACTGTGTCACCATGAATGAAACATAGATTACAGTTATCTGGGTGGGAGCAGTCACCCAGCATATAAGCTTAATGAAGGCAAGACACTTTTTTTAAAAATTGAAGTGTAGTTAATTTACAATGTTGTATTAGTTTAAAGTGTACAGCAAAGTGATTCAGTTATACACATATACACACATATATATATTCTTTTTCAGATTCTTTTCTATTATAGGTTATTACAAGATACTGAGTAGAGTTCCCTGTGCTATACAATAGGTCCTTGTTGTTTATCTATTTTATATATAGTAGTGTGTATATGTTCATCCCACACTCTTAATCTATCTTCCCCTCCTTCACGTTATCCCCTTTGATAACCATAACTTGATTTTCTATGTCTACGAGTCTATTTCTGTCTTGTAAATAAGTTCATTTGTATCATTTTTTAAGATTCCACATATAAGTGATATATAATATTTGTCTTTCTCTGTCTGACTTACTTCACTTAGTATGGTTATCTCTAGATCCATCCATGTTGCTGCAAATGGCATTATTTCCTTCTTTTTTATGGCTGAGTTGTATTCCATTGTGCATATATACCACATCTCCTTTATCATTTCATCTGTTGTTGGATATTTATGCTGATTCCATGTCTTGGCTATTGTAAATAATGCTGCAATGAACCCTGGGTTGCATGTATCTTTTCGAATTATAGTTTTCTCTGGATATATGCCTAGGAGTGGGATTGCAGGATCAAATGGAGACTCTATTTTTAGTTTTTTAAGGACCCTCCATACTGTTCTCCATAGCGGCTGCACCAATTTACATTCCCCCCAACAGTGCAAGAGGGTTCCCTTTTCTCCACACCCTCTCCAGCATTTATTGTTTGTAGCCTTTTTAATGATGGCCATTCTGACCAGTGTGAGGTGATGCTTCATTGTAGTTTTGACTCACATTTCTCTAGTAATTAGTGATGTTGAACATCTTTTCATATATGAAAGATGGTCATCTGTATGTCTTCTAAGACACTTTTTTTCTTGTAGGTCACTGGGACCTCAGAGTCTAGGCCTGGGCCTAGCACGTAGTAAATAACCAATAAATATCTGTTGAATGCTCAATGAATGAAAAGGCAAGGTATTAGTTTAAGGGGTCTTTTGATAGTCAGAATGTGAAATTAATTTGGGTGTGAGGTTATGAAGGGTCATGGAGTGAGTTATACATTTGCATTGTCATACACAGAACAGAGATGCATATTGTCCTCTCTTCCATACATTCCTTAGATTGTGTACTGCTGTTTGAGGGAATGGTTAAGAATGGCAGACACCCAGAAGAGGCTCTGAAAATATGGAACAAATTGGGAAGAAAAATTCCCTATTTAAAAAATTAATTTCTAAAATGAAAACATTGCCTTTACTGTTTTTCTTCAAATCATTGTAATGCTTTTCTTTTTACATCTTTCAGTTTTAGCATTCCTAAACAGTAAAGTGGTCAAGTGATGTCTTAAAAAAAAAAAAAAAAGAAAAGAAAAGGCAAGGTATTAAATTTCAATTTCATGAATAATCACAATGTCAATCCCTAGAAAATGAAATAAGTAAAGCTCCGTTAAGATCTTCATGTTTCTGAAATAGAGTAAAAACAAACAAATAAACAATACTCAGGGCATTTCCACTCACGAAAAGAAAGGCCAAAAATAATCTGAAAATCTTCCTCTATAGTGAATACACATTAAGTAATACATTTTTTTCACTAAGTGTGTCTTCATACATAGCAGCAAAACAAAATCTAAGACATTTTTCCATGTGAATTATCTTTTCCCTAAAATACAAAATTGTTTTAGATCAACAAAAGGCTTTGTTTTTTTACTATTAAATATCAAGGGACCCACTTAATTGCAAACATAAATGCTTTTTCCTTGTCTCTCCTTCAGTTTTGCTGATGAGGAAGATTTTGCAGCCTTACTTGGTACCAAAATAGCTCTGTTTTGCTGACCATTATCATCTTCACAGAGCAGAGCAATGGTAATGAACTTAGGACACAGGAAGTTTACCATCTCGCAGTATAAAAATAGAACTTCTTATTACAAAGATACCTCTCCCACAAAGGAAAGCAACTAGAATTTTTTTCTTTTTTTTAAATTGAAGGATAGTTGATTTCCAATATTATATTAGTTTCGGGTGTACAGCATAGTGATTCAGTATTTTTACAGATTATATTAAAGGTTTTCATTAAAGATTATTATAAGATAAATGTTATAACTTCCTGTGCTATACAATATATCCTTGCAACTAGAATTTGTATTTTCTTTAACTTGTTCACATTATTATGCTGTATTTATATGTTAAGGTATTCACATAATTGATACTTGGGAAATATTGCTTCCATGCATATTTTTATTCAAATAATTATTTTTTTAAGAATTCAAAAATTTCCATTGACTATTAAGTATTTTGTCACTATGGCTTAGCTGAAGCCAATGTTACAAACAATAAACATTTTAGGACTCCATGTTTTCTACTAAAAAATTAGGTGGTAACTATTATTTTTATATGGTAATCTTTTTTTATTGTCATATTTTGCTTTCACACTTTCTAACATTTTAATTTTATTGGAGTATAGTTGATTTACAATGTTGTGTTAGTTTCATGTGTACAACAATGTGATGCAGTTATACATATACATATATTCATTCTTTCTTAGATTCTTTTCTCATATAGGTTATCACAGAATATTGGGTAGAGTTCCCTGTGCTATACAGTGGGTCCTTGTTGGTTATCTGTCTTATATATAGTAGTGTGCGTGTGTTCATCCCAAGCTCCTGATTTATCCCTCCATCACAATCCCACTCCTGGGCATATATCTGGAGAAAACTATAATCTGAAAGGATACATGCACCCCAATGTTCATAGTAGCACTATTTACAATCGCCAAGACATGGAAGCAACCTAAACGTCCATCGACAGAGGAATGGTTGAAGAAGATGTGGTACATATATATAATGGAATATTACTCAGCCATAAAAAAGAATGAAATAATGCTTTCACTTTTTAAATGGTAATTTAAGAGTAGGGGTATGAGTCTGGAATAACATTTGCTGAGTACCTAGCATAAGAGTGGCCCATTCCATCCTCATAGCTGGCCGTACAGGTGTCTACTGCCTTTCCTGTTTCACAAATGAGAAGACTCAGGACCAGAGTGGGTAAGTCACCTGCCCAAGGTCTCATATAGTGACCCTGGTGGGAAAATCTGACTTATCTTCCTGACTCCAAAGCCCTCCTACGTTCCTCTGCACCAAGATACCTTTAGAAATCTACCCTCTATTTTATTAAAATGCTATATCTTTGTATAAAAAGTGTAACATGCTGGGATATCTGTATCTTAGATAATATATAACTTGACTCATTCTTTCAATAAACATTTACTGGGTTTCTGTTGTGTAACTGGCAATATGCTAAGTGCTAAAAATAGAGATGAAATACTGTGGTGTCAGGAGAGACAGACCATTCAAAGACAAATGCAATTTGGAATTGCCAACGTTCATCTGCTTTTGAGTTATAAAAATGTCCATTTCAAATGACTTATACTAAAACCCATTATCCAATAAAGAGACTAGCACACTTTATTCTAATTATTCTAACTTAATATTTTAGAAAGGAGAACATTTCCACGTTATTTCTCAACATTTTGATTATATAGGATGAGTAAATAAGCTGTGTTTTTTTGTTTTAGTTTAGTTTTGTTTTTGGTTAAATGGAAACCTGGATTCCCCTGTGAACACTTAGAGTAGAAGAGGATCTGAAGGAGCCTTCTCTCTGTGTTTCCGTCCTGATTCTGTCGCTCACTGGTCCTGTGACTTTGGGCAAGTCATTTAACTTCTCAGCTTCATTTTCCTTATTCAAATAATTGGGAAAACTTCCCCTATTTCAGAGGTTCTTTCTTCAATTAATGAGCTGATGAATACTTGCCCAATAATTTGTATTCCTCCTGCTCCGAACCCCTTCATCCTAATTTAAATGTGAAGACACTGGAACAGAAGCAATCAACCTTTCAGGTTCCAAATACTTTAATTGTCATCTTTTATTATGATTCAATTCCTTCTGAAAGAATTTGCCCTGTAATTTTGCCATGGCTTTATGGGGAAAAAAAGAGGCAGTTTATCCTTGTGCAAAATATTTTTCAGAGGACTTCTCTGTGACACAGTGTTTTAGTCAGTCTGGAGATGACTCACCAATTCCAAATCCCAGGGCTTCCCTGAGAAACGCACTTGGATCACGGAGGTTCTCTCGGCAATGCAGGACTGTCATCCCAGAGCCAAACCACCCTGAGAAAGACACAGCTCCTTCCCAAGCCAGTCTGGTTCTGCACTCAAGGCGTCTCCAAAGCTGACAGGAAATGATTCAAGACCAAGGTTGGCCAGAACGAGCGTGGTGGTTTCCTCTGTGCATGAGATGACAAAGAACTTGCATCACGGACCTTCCCTGAATAGACTACCAATTCAACGGGTTCCAAATATCGTGAGATAAGGCACATCTTTTGCGTGGTATACTTTTGTCATCTCTACCTGAGGACAAGTAGTACCTCAGAGTATAAATACACCACTTTCCTACGCCTCCCCCGCTACGTTTAAATGAGATTAATCAAATTCACTTTAACTGACATGTGTGTAGTTCCTACACAGTAATAATATGTATGTAGCTGTGTTAGGCGTGGGAAGAAAGTGACACAACATAGATTCCTGTCACCTTGAAGTTGAGTCTGCAAGAACAAATATGAGTCACAAAGGTAAATAAATGTATTGTTTCAGAATATCGTAGCGGGCCTGAAGTACAGGGTGTCCTGTGGGAGATTGTCAGAGAACACCTGGTTTATACAGTAAGTCCCCTACATACGAACTTTCAAGTTGCGGACTTTCAAAGATGCGATCGTGCGTTCCACCAATATCAGGCGTGAGTGAAATTGCAGCTTGCCCTCCATCTCCTATTGCTGACGATCCTTCAGCTCTACCATCTCCCACCTGCTCTCCTTCCTCCTGTCAGTAACTCTTCTTGCCTGTTCACTTGATGCCAGCCCTTGTATGCCAGCTGTTGTACTGTACTACTGTACTTTTCAAGGTACTGGACTGTAAGATTAAAAATGTTTTATTTTTTGTGTTTGTTTTTTATGTATTATTTGTGTGAAAAGTATTATAAACCTATTATAGTACAGCACTATATAGCCGATTGTGTTAGTTGGGTACCTAGGCTAACTTCGTTGGACTTACGAACGAATTGGACTTACGAATGCACCCTCGGAACAGAACTTGTTCATATGTAGGGGACTTACTGTGTTGGTCCTTACTGAGAAAGGGACTTTCAAGGTGAGCTCTGAAGGATGCCTCAGCCAAGTGAAGAATGGGAGGAAAAGGCAGAAGGGCCGGATGGGCAAATGTTTTGAGACAAGACAGGTAGCTTGGTGGCTTGGAGGAAGAGAAGGCAGCCTGGTGTCTGGGGTGGAGCTCATGCTATTTGGACTTGATTCTTGGAGCAATGCAAAGTCAGTGAAGTGTTACAAAGTGAAGGATGGTGAAGTAGATCCATGGTTTTAGGAAATCAGCCTCGTTGCTGTGTGGAAAGTAGATAGGATAAGGGGCAAGAAAGGATGTCGAGCGTAAGGGAAATATGGTGGCCATGAGCGTTAAGGGGAGCCTTAATCAATGACACGGAGAAGATAAAAATCGTGGAAGTGGCCAGACATGCAGAAGGGGGAAAGAATCTGTCAGAGTGAGGTGCTGTGCACAGTCTTTGGGATACAGCAAAAAGGTCAGCAGGGCGTGAAGGCAGGGGGCCAGCCTCCTGTGTAATGACTTGGAGAAGTTGTAGGATAGGGCTGGAGGGAGGTGACTTGCTTACTGGTTGTTTGTGAGCCTCAGACTGTCTTTCAAGAAGATCTAGAACAAATCCTCCCATTCTCTTCCTTACTTCACTGGCACCCCGATCCAGTAGAAGTAAGTCGGCTCACACAGCAATGCTGACCCCAACCCTAAAAATCGCTGTCCGATTCCCTGTGGTCCTGACCCCAATCAGTTACCATGTACAACATGACCAAGCAGTAACAGTCTGATGCTCTGTGGCATCCAGGGGACCCCCCTTGGCAGTGGGGTCTTTGGAGGGAGCAGCCATGTGTGAATAATAGGGACCCCCAGTGTTTCCACAGATGAATGAACATGGCCCCTCCGTCGCTGATGGAGATTGCTCTGTGACGGAGGAGTGCTTTGCCCTTTGCGTGTGATTAGTAAGACAGAGATGACTATTCTTTCAAAGTCCCCCAGTGACCAAATTTGGCCTCCAAGAACTGAGTAGAAACATTTCACATGAGTCACGCTTGTTTGCCTCATGTTCTGTCATTAGTTGTTATGGAAACCACATAGCACAACCTAAGGGTTCAGAATTCCTGCAGTTAGCCTCCAACTTACCCCTAGTTTATACAGCAAACAAGTTTGCTTACTTGGTTAATCTTTAGCTACTTCCTGCCCGGTCTGAGGCTCACAAATTGGAAGCTGAAGAACTCAATACAGCCTAGAGCCCAGGCTGCCCTTTTTCAGGTGAATCAAAATAAAAGACATGCCCTTGTGTTCTGCCCTGAGGATGGTATAGATATTTAGAAGAATTTCAGATTACTTCCTGGGTTATCTGGTTGTTAGATCAAAGCTGCTCCCTTGTTAACATGGACACTAGACACACATGAAAAGAATTCAGGAATTCCTCACATTGTCTTTTTTGGGTTCGTCCCAATCTCTTGGCAAAATCTCCAGTCAAATCTTAATAGCCACTGGGTTTACTTTGGGAAATATGCACTTTAGAGAGATGTTAGACAGATTTTTGCTCCTTGAACTTCTTTGATGATAATACAAATCTTTGAAGCTCAGACACAAGAAAAGTTCATGTTCATAGTGCCTCCTGATGATTCAGAGACTGATGGTATGCGTTGTGGCTTCTTCTGCAAGGAATTTGAATCAGAAAGACCCAGACTGGGGGTGGGGAAAAGATTGAGTGGGAGTTCAGGATTAGCAGATGCAAGCTATTGTGTCCAGAATGGATAAACAACAGGGTCCTGCTGTATAGCACAGGGAACTATATTCAGTAACCTGTGCTGAACCATAAGGGAAAAGAATATGAAAAAGAAGGCTTCTGTCTATAGACCTCTCTTCATAGAATTTAGTACCAGTCCACAGGGCCAGAATAGAGACAACTGTTGTCTCAGATCCACCTGCTACGTCTCTCCCTCTCTTCAGCTCCAAATATTCATGAAAATAATCCCTTGACAGCCTTGCCCATCATTTAGTAAACATGTTCAGACAGGTCAGAGCATCAGCTTTAATTCAGGTTAGGACCTTGCGCTAAGGAAAAATAGAACTAATTAAAGTGAAAACGACACTTCATTTGAATAAAAATAAGAAAACATCATTATGAGCTGAAGAATACATGATTATTAAAGTCCTAAGAGAGAATAAGAAATAGGGCCAGATTAGCAAAGACATCAAGTCTTAGGCTGGCGAGTTTATACTGAATACTGACGGGTTATATAGTCACTGTAGATGAAAACAGAAATAGTTGAAACTCAAGTCAATTTCTGTTTTCTACTTTTTTAAGTTTAATGACTTAGAATTAAATCCAAATCTACTGAATGCTACTGTCCACTTTTGCGCAAACAATGTACACTGTCTAAGCATCAGTTTGTTCTTCTGTGATACAGGGGTAATTCTAACATTGTTAAGGATTGCTGTAAGAGTATATCTGATGATATGCATAAACGCAGTTGGTTCAGAGCCTAGGTCATGCTAGGGTCTCAATATATGTGTCCGTTTTCTCTCTCCATAGAAGATGATGACGATGAAAGTATTTTCACCTTAAAAAAAATTAAAGCAACTTTAAAAAGTTGAGTTTAAGAATTATCTATATATTTTAATTATTCATCTCTTAATGATGTACACCATCAATGAAGATAACTGAGAACAATTTTACGGTCAGAACTTAAGAGTTAAAAGGGGAAAAGGATAAAATTAGTCGTCGGAACCTAAAGTGCTTTTTTTCCTTCATCCTCTGATAAACCATACCTAAGTCCAAATTAGATATATTACTGAAATGCAACAAATAAAAATAGTAACAACAATATCTTCTCTTTTAATGGATGTGTTATTATTAGGAAATGAATTTATCACATTTGCTTCCTCTGACCTGTTATTATATTTTTAACTCAAGGTGTTCTGACTTCTTCTGTAATTTATACACAAAATCAGAGGTTTAAAAGTAGAGCAGTGTTATTGAAATATAATTCACATACCATACAATTCACTGACTTAAGGTGTAAATTCAATGACTTTTAGTATATTCACAGAGTTTGTGCAACCATCGCCACGATGAATTTTATAACATTTTCATCACCTCCCCGAAACCTCTCATATCCTTTATCAGGCACTCCGCTTCCCACCTCACCCACTCCCCTACCCTGAGCAACCATTAATCTACTTTCTGCCACTATAGATTTCCCTATTCTGGACTTTCCTATGGATGAAAATATATAATATGAGGCATTTGTGTCTGGCTTCTTTCACTTAGCTTAATGTTTTCAAGGTTCATCCATGTTGTAGCAGTATTTTATCACCTTTATTGACAAACAATAGTCCATCGTAAGGATACACGCCATTTTATTCATCCATTCATGATTTAATGGATTTTTGGATTGTTTCCAATTTTTAATTATTGTGAATAATGCTGCTATAGAATTGTAGAATTTTAAACCCAGAAAGTATCGCATGGCTTATTCAGCCCATTCGCTCTCAATTTACAGATATTCTACTGAAGTGTCAGAAAAGGTAGGTGAATGGACCATGTCTTACTGCTTTTCAGATGCAAAACTTGAACTAGAACTCAGGTCTTCTAATTATTGTATGATTGCTATTTCTATCTCCATCAAGAGCTGGCAAAGCTTTAGGAAGAGGGCCTTGAGCTTACTGTTATATCAGATGCAATGGTGCGTAAGAGCCAGTCTCTGTAATCCCAGCAACATACAGTTGAATGAAACAGTGATTGTGTCTGATTTTATTCACCTCTGAGACACTTCTCTGAGTGCAGCGCACATAATGAGTGTATAATAGGAAATTGCATAATTGATACCTTGAAAGATCTGAACTCATGGGGTGTAAACACACAAGCAACTTTGTGTTTAATTTTTATTTTTCCTTTAAGCCTGTTCACTGCGGTAGTTTTTCCCATTCTCCTAGATAAAAACTTGGGTAGGCCCCAAGAAATGAAAAGACCTGGAGTTTCTTTATGTCACAAAACCATCTCAATTCAGTTCTGGGAATGCCAAAGCTATGCACTGGTGAAAGTTTCCATCTTCACTGGAAGTAGCCTTCTCTCCCACCTAAGGCAACAGGCCAGCAATGTGCAGGGGGTGGGGAGAGGGTCCAAGGGGAGCTGGAACATTCTGATAATGCTGTAAGGACACAGCCTGTGTTCTCTGGGGCCGGCAGAGGTCTTCACACCTCTTTCTTTCATAGCTGTCTTTGGAGGTTCTTTAGAGACCTTCTCTCCCGTGTCACAGGGTGACCACTGTTCTCTTGACATGGATGATTTGCACTTTTTTGTGCAAATCACTTTCTCCTTCCTTAGCCTCTGGGAACATAGCAACAGAAACCAGATTGCCCCTCCTGATGGCCCTATTGGAAGTTTTATGGATGGCACACCTCTAGGTCACTGGAAATACTCATGTATCAACTGCCCCCAAAATGTCAAACCCAACATAGCCTCTCTTCAGCTCTTCTATCAGCGGCAGGTGGCCAGTGCTTAGTTCACCCTTTGTATTTCTCAGAGAGTTGACTCTGTCCCTCTTCCCACGCTGCCACATGTATTTAGTGCTCTGGCCAGTTTCTTTCACGTTCCTCTCTTGACTTGAGGTGGTAGGAGAATGTTTCTCCCACCTGGGGTGTTTGTGTGTCTGAGGTAGTCAACAGAACTCTAATCACAGCTCTTTCCAAGGAAACATTCCTTCCTCAAGCTTTTTACTGTAAATGTGGGCAAGTGGTTTAAGAGTTATGGATCTGCTTAAAACAAAAACAAAAACAAAGCAAAAACAGAAAAGGAAAGAACATCCAATGAACTAAAATCTTTGAAATTTTGCATCTTGGTTTGTTACCTTACTTTGGAATAGCATATTTATTATATCTTGGTGCCTTAAATGTAATTTCCAATGTAACATCTGGTTATGCTTTTAAATTGCCTGGAAGCCAGGGTGATATAATAAAAGGAACACTGGTCTAGGGCGGTACTAGCTGTCATGTATGGAACTCTACTTTATACCAAACACCGTACTAAATAATTTGTAAACATTATCTCAGTAACTTCTTGTAACAAGTCAATGATACACCTTTTGTGATCTTCATTTAATAAAGCAGGGAATTAAATCTCCAAAGTGTATCGTCTGGAACAGTATGCTAAATATATCATTTAGTTGGATGCTTTCAATGAAAGAAACAGAACACCCCCCCCCCCAAATTGTCTTAAACAACAGAAACAAGTACTATTTACATAATCCAAAGGTAGGACAACTCCAGTGTCGGTTAACTTAATGGCTCAAAGATGTGCCCAGCATCTGGGTTCTTTTCGTAGTTCTGTTCTGCATCCCTGGCGTTTAAGCCTAAGCTTTCATGATCACAGGATAGTTGCCACATTTTAGAAATCACATCTAGATTAGACAACGCTTAGGAGAAGAAGAGCTGTCTCTCCCCTTTAGGAAAAACTTTTCCCAAATCCCCACCCAGCAACTGAGCAAAATGGCATTCTGCAGCAAGAAAGAAAGTGGAAGATGTACTTTAGATGTGGGGTGGGCAACCTTAGCCACAGGCCTTACACAACTTGCCTTAAATCATTGGAGTGGGATTTGAATCTAGGTTTGTCTGGCTTCAAAGCATATGCTCTTGTGAATTCTTTACCATATGCTGCTGTAGCCTCTATATCCAGAGGGATAGGTAATTTGGGTTCTATTCCTTGTAGTTATGTAACTTTAATGGATTGTTAACTTCTCAGATCCTCAGTTCTCTCAACTATAAAATCAGAGAGTTGTGTTCTGGTGACGGTCTATTTGTTTTATAATTACAGTGGGACTGACGGTACCTTGTACCATACTTTAAAAGAAAAATATATATAAGAGTGCATGACTTTAGGTCTTTAACTAGACTGGTCATTGTCCTGCAAGTTTAAAAAAACAAAACAAAACGTGTTTCAGTTATTATGATTTTCTGTGTACTTTCTGTGATGAATCAATACGTAATATTGCCAAATAGCTCAGAAGCTTTAGCCAAATAGCCAAATACTCAGAAGCTTTGTCAAAACCCATAGAATGTGCAACATGAAGAGTGAACCCTAATGTAAACCCTGGACTTTGGGTGATGATGTGTCAACGTAGGTTCATGGATTGTGACAAAGGTACCACACCAATGAAGGATGTTGATAGTGGCAGAGGCTGTGCATTTGTAGAGGGGAGAGGGTCTGTGGCAATGCCCTGTACTTTCCACTCAGCTTTGTTGTGAATGGAAAACTGCTCTAGAAATAATGTCTGTTAATTATACATCATAATTAAATGTTGCTGAGTCTTTTAATTTGTCATTGGTGGTCGTCCCCACCACGTAAATCAGTTTGTGGAATGTACAGCTTTAGGATGGCTTGAGGAAGCATGGTATGGTCAAGCCTCAAGGTCAAATCATGGCCAGCACATAGGTATATAGTTATACAGGCTGTACCTGCCCCACTACACGGGTAACTTTCTCATAGACTGTGATATGATTTGTCTCCTCTGGAATTTTGCAACCTGGCAGCCTTTGTGCAAATCCATCCTCCTTTAGCTAACTGGCTCTATGACTTTGATCCATATAGTTAAGCTTTTCAAATCCTTGCTATTTCATTTCCTATAAAATTGGGATGACATAGACTCCACAGAGCATATGAAGAAATGCCCCAAAGAGATCATTTCTATGTGGAGCAGAGATCTATTAAGATAAATGATGTCCAGTCTAATGTCCATTTGCCAGAAATGTCATTTACCCATCAGGGTAAATCTTCTTTTTTCCCTTAAGCTGGAATTGGAAACTTCTTGGAAGAAGAGACTCAAATCTTCTGTTAAAAAACAAACAAACGAAAAAACACACAAAAAACAAAAAACTAAGCTTGGTGAGTGAGTTGCATTACCAGGAATACAGGAATAAAGGATAAAGACAGAAAGTGATATTCCAAGAGGAATTCCAGATACCAATTTGAAAGTATGAACTACAGACCAGGCACCAAGAGTTCTAAGCTATGCCCTGATTTCTCCACATTTGTTACTTTTGATATTATCTGTTGCTTTTTCTTTCAGAGAGTCACAGTTAAAACCTTCACTGTGCAGTGTCTTGCTGCCTGCCTAGGAGAGGCTGAGCACATTACAGCCCGCTTTAAGAAGAGACCCACGAAGATTAGGTGATGGTAGCCTAGCAGGAGGGAAAGGGAAGCAGGCTAAGTATGAGTAGATGGTCTGCACCTGGAAAGAAAGAGGTTCCTTGGTAGCCCTAGAAAGGAAAGTCACACATATGTGAAAATGTCCAGTACTTAGTGAGGTCTCAGTAAGGGTGATTTCCTCCCCTTGAAAGACAATACCATCGGTTTCTTAGAAAATGCCTTTTGATCTTCCTAATTGGACTATGCATTCTTAAATGTGAGATAAATTCCCTTGTCTTCGGTGATATTCCAGTTTTGTTTTTATATAAAATGTCTTCTCGTGATTTGCCAGAATAACAGAACAGAGTTGTTATATCTATAATCCAGTGGCAATTTTTTTTTTAAACTAGTCCAAATGGAGGGTAGATTTAGTCACTATTTGGAGCCTAATTCTTTTAAAATAATCAACTCATGCTGGAGAAAGAAGTAAATCAGCGGAACAAGAAAGATAGTGTCTTTCCTGTTTGACTCAAATGCTGAGAACCCTCCCTAATTACAAGCTAAGGAAGTATCAG
The DNA here is from genome assembly GCF_028021215.1 of Eschrichtius robustus. Lineage (NCBI taxonomy): Eukaryota > Metazoa > Chordata > Mammalia > Artiodactyla > Eschrichtiidae > Eschrichtius > Eschrichtius robustus. Next base: position 30,962,994 of record NC_090844.1, on the reverse strand, counting down.
TATTGAAAGGCAGTCTCTCTTCTCATCCCAGTCTGAAGAAACTTGCTCTATTTATTATGCACATATTTCTTTCCTAGGAGAAGCAACCATTTGTTTAAAGAGATACCCTGTTAGGATGAATTCTGCTTGGATTGACTGAGGAAGTAAAAAGCAAATCCATACAATTTTATCAGGGACTTCAAGCAAAATTTGACAAAAGTAATTTACCCACAGATAACCAAGAGGTAACTGTATTGGAAATACTACGTTGAAAAACCTCCAAATTATTGCAAAAATGATTGAATGATATTGGCAACTGGGCATGGGTGTCATTCAGTCCTTACCAATGGATGAAATCTCAACTTTTTTTTTTTTAATTAAAAAAAAAGGAAAACCAACACTTAGAGAATTTAAGAATCAAATCCATCAAATCTTTATTGATTCTCGGGAACCTGGAAGCAGGCACGAATTTCAATGTGAGCCAAACAATGACCCTCAGTATTAATCCTGTACTTCTTCAATCCACACACACTCTTTGCCAATAAATACATTCTTAAGGATGTTGATGCAATTAACACATAGGTGCTGAGCTCTGCTGTGTACCATTCACTGTGTTAGGCGCTGGGGATGGATACGGGTGTTGGTTAAGACAGACTCCGTCCCTTCTTGTGGAACACTTATCTTCCTTGGGAAGACAGACAAGAAACAAGTAAACAGACCACAAGTAATAACACAAATATAAATTATTTGTTAATAAACGAGGGGCTATGGTTACGAGTGAGCATACAGGGAGGGTCTTTCTGATGATTTGGCCTTTCTGAGACCTAAATGATCAGAGGAAGCTGAGATTCAGAGGATCTGCTTAGGTAAGGAAAAGGATAACTTTTTTTTTTTCAAGGTAAATCTTTACTGATGAACCTCGGGGCCTGAACATAGCTTAGTGATCACTTTGAATTCCTTCACGTTAAAATGAAGAAATTCGATTCTGGAAACCGTTACTTCTACAAGGTCATTTTAGTCATTTTCATGTTTTAAACGATTTGCATCACTGTTTCAGGCTTAATAAGAAGGTGAAATATGTCTCTGATGCTCTCTTTCCTTCTGTTCTTCATCCTCATTCTGAGTGACCAGAAACCTCATGTATCCCTCATTTTCCATGGTGCTTCACCCAGGCTTTCTCTGCTCTCCCAAACCTCTCCAGGCAGAACACAATTCTTTTGTTCTACTATGGATAACGCATCTGACATTAGCAAAAGGATAACTTTTAAAGATAAATCATGAGTTTACTTTATGCAATTCTAAAAACCTCTCTTTAGAGTGTCCTGTAGGTTAGTAAGCCTTAAATGTTAGCACGTGTCTGAATCACCTCCTACAAGCCTCGCTGAAACAGATCCCTGGGCTTCACCTTCAAAGGTTCTGATTTCATAGGTCTTGGGTAGGTCTAGACATCTGCATTGTTAACAAATTCCCAGATGGCGGTGGTTGCTACTGGCTTTTGGACCACACTTTGAGTAGCTACAGGACAAATGCTTATCGTCAACAAATTGCAGAGAGGTACAGGTTAACAAAATTATGGTATGTCATGCTTGTGTTAATATTGCTGACAAAGCATTTGCACATAGGTTATCTCATTTGAGCTGTATAATTGCCATACGATGAAGAAAGGGCAAGTGATTTTGTCACTGTATTATTTCTTCATTTAGTCATTCATTCATTCAACACGTTTTGGGATGCTATAAGATCATCAGCACTACACAAGAGGTGCTGGAAATATGGCGGTAAGCAAAACAGACACAGAGCTCAGGCTTCAGAAGGACAGATAGACATAAAGCCAATTGTCCCATAATATTTCTGAAATACATATACAACACTCACATTACATAGATAAGTAGCATGAAGAAAATGTGCTTAGAGAAAGTAAACCAGAAGAAAACTGTTTTATATCATACAGTCCAGAAATGCCTCTCTGAACCTTCCTGGGTTATGCAGTTAGTAGGTGAGAAAGTCACGGCAAGCTCCAAATCCCAGTACGACTTCCCCTCGACCACTGCTGCCTCTCAAGATGCACAAGGTCAGGAAATCACAAAGTCAGGAAAAGGATAAGGCATTCAGATCAGGAAGTGCCACTGTCTGGGGCTGAATCTAAGGAAGACCCACACCCCTGGATGGGGATGGGACTCGCCATGTGCAAGAGACCTACCGAGAGCAAGTCATCAGGTCGAGTAGCCAGAGATACGTTATCAGTGAGTGTACGGGCTCTCACCTGATTATCCGGAAGCACACAACCCAAATGTCATCAAAAGAGAGAGGAAACGAAAAAAAAAAAATTGTTTTTAGACTCTCCCACATATGAGCATATTTTCTACCATATTGGTGCTTATCATTTCCCTTATACAGTTCTCAGGTTCACAGAGGTTAAATAACTTAGGCAAGTTCATACATTGTGGCAAAATGGGGTAAAAATCCATCTCCGTCTGACAATAGAGTCAGCTCAGAGTCAAGTAGATTCAGAACTCTAAGGAAAAGTCAGCGACTCCCAGGGGACCTGGCTTTGAGCTAAACTCTTGTGTCTGATACTAGAGTCAGATGGAGACCAATCTGAGCATTTATTTCAGGGATTTTCAAGTACTTGTGGGCAGAACCACAGGTATGTGCTTGAAAGTGATGCTAGGACCAATGCCGAAAGAATCTGATCCAGCAAGTCTGGATTTGTCTCTGAAATATATGCAATAAACACACACTCACACACATACACATATATGTATATATACATTTTTACAAAACTAGTTTCCCAGATCATTCTTAAACCCAGTTAGGTTTTTTCCACCAACTGAGTTGTTTTCAAGCCTGAGGGTAGAGCAGAAAAGTAGGTCAATATGGCTAGAACAAGTACAGAAATAGAAAATAAAGACATATTTTAACATTTTCATGAGTAAATAAAATTATTATCATTTCATGCCATACATGAAATGTTCAAAAATCCCATGCTTATCAAACTTAGAGATGACATTTCTAAGAAGCTTGATACTGGGCAAGACTGCCCTAACATATCTCAATTCTCTTGTCGTCCTGACAGATCGGTCTCTATAAATTGATTTTTTAATGTATTTTTTTCTGGGACTTTATCTCTTACAACCATATTACCTTCAGTTTATATAGCTGAGAACTGCCCTTGGTACTGTTATCACCATGGTGTAAAGTATGGTGGATATATAGACACGATTAAACCTTTAACGAACTCCTCTTTGTTCACTCCTAAGGCCATGAAATAGAAGAGATTGCTAAGTATCAAGTGACTATCAGAGAACAGGTAAGAGTTCTCGAAAACAAAATACCTGATTGTAAAAGTGAGAGAATCTTATGGAAGAATTAGAACATAGAGCTGAGGAAATTTCTCAGGAAATAGGTTGAAAAATGCAGTAAAAAGTAGGAAAAAAATTAGAAAATCAAATCCAGAATGTCCCTTATCCAGCTAATAGGGGTTCCATAAAGAGAATAGACAAAATGGACAGGAGGACATTTATGAAAGGAATCATGCAAGAACATTTTCTAGAACCGAAGAACATGAGTTTCTAAATTTAAATCTCACCAAGTATCAAGCAAGGAATTAAAAAACAAATAGAAAGCTGCTACATTATCATGAAAAGTCACTGAGGATAGAGATCTTACAAGATTTCAGAACAATAAAAATTGTTTAAAAATGAATACCATTAATCAGAAGAGGAATGAACTCCTCAAAACCTAGAAAATACCATCCTAATCATTTTGAAGTAACGATATTGAACCTAGAATTCTACACAAGCTGTCAATCAAGCATGATGCTAGAAGAAAGGCAGTTGCATACAGGCAAGGTGTCAAAAAAGTATATTCTGTGAGCACTTTCCGTGGAAGTTACCGGAAAACATGTTCTTACAACAAGAAAAGAAAAAAGAAAGAGAAAGATATGGGATTCCCAAAACAGGGAACCCTGTATGGTCTTCCTGCAAAACTGGAATGTAACCAATGAAGAAAGAACACTTTGCCAAACTTTTTATTTTATTTTTATTTAATTTTATTTTATTGTTATGTAAAGAGTCATTGGTCAGGAAAAGCTCCCTTGGAAAAACAGTTTTACCATAGAGGCTTCTTTCAAGCGATAAGTATCATGAAAAGAGAAGAGATGAAAAATAAATGAAGGTATTATTAATTTCTGGAAAAAATTGGTTTCTGGAAAGAAACAAACATCTGGTCAAGAAAAGAAGTGAAATTGGAGGAGTCCCATAGCTCAGTTCCTAGTAGTTTGGGATCATAATTACGTATTCACTTACTATAGAATTACCTGTAAATGTGGGATTGGGCAAAGGAGGAGGAGGTAGGAGAATGGCTTGCTTATTGAACACATACTGTGCGCTGGAGACCGTTCTGGATGCTTTACACGTTCTCATCCATTTAACTCACAACCACCCATTGAGAAAGGTGCAGGTCTTATGTCCATTACACATACAAGGAACCTGAGGTACAGAGAGAAAGGAACCTCTTCCGGGTCACACAGCTGGGAAGTGCTGGCCCCAAGGTCTAAGCCCAAGCCACCCGGCTCCACTGGTATTGCTTCCAACTTCTACCCTGGATTGTCCCTCAAGTCAGTTAGCACATCAGCAAGCAATAAATTATTTCTATAAATGGAAAGCAGGAAATTATTAAAGAAGCATCTCATTTAGAATTATGAAGGTCAATCTCCAAAAGACAGCTCAGCTAAAGAGTTTGCCTCTGAGGATCACGGCTGGAAGGTTTGAGAGCGTTTGGTCAGGGAAAGCTGTTTTTCATTGAAAGCCTTTCCATACGTGTTTACTTATATGCTGGTATGACTTTGATTAAAGTGAAAATGAATTATTAAAAAAAAAGTTTTCAACTAGGATTTCAGAATCTTGTTTCCAAGACTCAATTCCACTTATAATCAGCTGTTACTAAAATTATCTGCATTTTAGTTTACCCACTTTATCTCTAAAGTGCTTTCAAGTCATGCTCGTTTACAATTATGCTAAAAACTCATGACAGGATGAGGGCTGGGTGGGAAACACGTGACGGTCATAGAAAATATGGGTAAGTTCCTCCCATGTAGTGATGTGTAAAATGGGGAAACACCATCTGAGTACACCCTGTGTACAGTCTGGAAACATCATGAACATGACAGTGGACAGTAATGATGGTTGTTGTCAAGGCCACCACCTTCCCATCCCCCATCAATGCCATATCTCCCTCCTACCTTGATACCATGTCAGAAGTAGTATTTTGGGCAGCATGAATCCTGCAATTCTTTTGTCCTTGACCTAAACAGGAAAACTCAAATTAGACTCTGATTTAAAGTTATGCGCTAGAGAACTCTTTTGGGTGAAGAAATCCAGTTGAGAGAATTATTCATGTTTGAAACATGAACAGTAGAGTTAATAATCTGCTGATCACTTGGGGAAAAAATAGCTGAGGTTGATAGCCAATTGAATGTTTAAAAAAACCTCAGTAAAAAAGGAATATCTCATATTCTTACAGCTGAATTATTTGTGCCTCTTACATGGAGTGCTTCAAGCCTATTTATAAGCATGAAAAATAAGCAACAAAGTAGAAAACATATGTTTCGATGGAGTAGGCTTGTTGGACAAATCCTAAGAGAGGATCTGAAAGAATAATAATGATTCATAGACAGACATTTCAGAACGATTTAAATGTCTAGTTCTAGAATAGAGCTGAAACTGAATAAGAATATTGGTCATAAGACACCAATTTTCTTTTAACTAAGGGAAAAGGGACAATATACCAGATAATAAAAACTTTCTAAGACAAATCCAAGAGCACCCAATTTTTTTTAAAATCAAAGAGAATTGAGCAATAGCTTATAGAGATTAGGCACTTAAAGGGACAGCCTACATTCTAACTATTTAAGGAAATGAGACACAGAGAGATGAATTCGCTTGCTCATGGTCACGCAGATAGTGAGTGGCAAAGCCAGAATTCAAGCCAGCTCTTCAGATGCTCATTGATCAATGAAGAGAGACATCATGCTGGACATATTTGTGCGGAGTTGAAGATAGGGAGAAGCTAATTACAGGTTCAAAGCCCATGGGTTGCACCAGTCCCTGCAGGTGCTGGGAATTGCTGAGCTGTAGCGTTGCCGTGGGAGAGGGTCAGAGAGAACGCAACCAGGAAGATGCTTTATGCAAGCATTTCTGGAAACTTGACTACATAGGTATTAGAAGCAAGGGACTTGAATTTGCAAGGCTCCAATAATGTGTTTATTGAGATTTATTTTCATGCCGTAAATAAATATGTAATTTTATACCAAATTTTTTTAAAGAAGTCATCTTTCAAATCTAATTCAGGCCCCGCAGAACCCATATGAACTGCATATGGACCTTCATTGAATGTCATTATTATCTTTATTACCTAACTATTACCTCAATTTACCTGAAACATTAAAAATTAAAATGCTTATTTACATTACAAAATGCCATGTTGTGCTTTTGTAAAGGGCCAAATAATAAATATTTTAGGCTTTGTGGCATCACACAATCTCTGTCACAACTACTCAACTGTATCTTTGCAGCCTGAAAGCCCCATGGACCATACATGAATGAATGAGTGTGGCTGTGTTCTAATAAAACTTTATCTACAAAAGCAGGCAGAGGGCCAGATTTAGCTCACAGGCTGCAGTGTGCCACCCCTCGATCTAAAGTGACTTTAAATCAGATTTCTCCACCTCAGCGCTAAGGACAAGGGATATTCTGGCCAGATAATTCTTTGTTGTAAGTGGCTGTCCTGAGCATGTGGTTAGCAATGTCCCTGACCTCCATCCACTAAATAGCAGTAGTAGCCCCACCTCCTCCCCGTGGTTGTGACAACCCAAAATGTCTCCAGACATTGTTTAGTGTGCCCTGGGAGACAACATCACCCCCCATTGAGAATCACTGCTTTGAATTAATGGAGTTTCAAAATGTGTGTGTTGGGGGCTGGAGGGGTGGAGGAGAGACGTTCATGTCTGAATAACCTGTGGGACTTGCTCTCAGGACATCCTCTAATGCACCTCCCCCGCCTAAAGATTCTAGAACACCTGAGGGTGATCTCCTGGGCTGCCATGGGCAAGTCCTGCTGGTGATTCAGAAACACAACTGTGCCTTCATCTGTGGATTATAACTTTGGTGTATTTCACAAATATAAGATGCCCAGCAACTCTTAAAACTGAGGCTCCCCTGTTTGTAACTAAGACATTTGACTGCTTGGTTTGATATTTTACATAACCCATCACCTCTAAAAATCTACGGGGTATCTGAGGAAACTTTACTCTTGAATATTTTACACGGTCTTACTTTTTCATTCAAGATGGCGTAGTAATCACATCTGGGGTAGGGTACATGGGGAATGCCTCAGATTCTGTAATGGTTGATCCCTTGCGAAATCCAGTTCAATGTTCTTGGTAATTCTGTACCTTCAGGAGAAAGCAAACACAGAGCTGACAGGATCATCCACTGTATCAGGAGATTGTAAAACAGGGACGGGGAGAAAGCAGTCTCTTGGGTAGTTTCTGTGCTCATTTAACATGGGAAGAGAAGAAGGGCAAACAAACTCTGGGGTAGTCTCTGCCCAGCTTGGTTTGCTTTCTGCTTCTGAGGGAAAAGGTACTCGTGTTTGCCTTTCATCTTTTTTTTAATATATATATATATATATAAATTTATTTTATTTATTTTTGGCTGCGTTGGGTCTTCGTTGCTGCGCAGGGGCTTTCTCTAGTTGCGGCGTGTGGGGTCTACTCTTCCTTGCGGTGCGTGGGTTTCTCATTGTGGTGGCTTCTTTTGTTGTAGCACGCGGGCTTCAGTAGTTGTAGCACGCGGGCTTCAGTAGTTGTGGCATGCGGGCTCAGTAGTTGTGGCGCACGGGCTTAGTTGCTCCGCGGCATGTGGGATCTTCCCGGACCAGGGCTCGAACCTGTGTCCCCTGCATTGGCAGGTGGATTCTTAACCACTGCGCCACCAGGGAAGTCCCGCCTTTCATCTTTGACAGACTGCGAGGGAGCCATGGGCAGTAGGGGCTGAGGGTGTTTTGGGCGCCGTGGGCAGGGTGCCTGGCACCAACGGGTCACTCGACCATCACTTTCTAAATCAGGTTTAGCCTTAACAACCCCGCTGTTCAGAGGCATTCCTCCCACAGAAAAATGAAAAGCTTTTATCCTCCTGCTCTTAAAAATGTCCTTTCATCATCAGTCTTTACACATTTGATTGCAGGGCTCTCAATTCCCTAAGTAAATTAATTAGGGATAATTCAATATTTGGTGATAAGATCTGCCGTTCTGCTCCTTACAGTTTCTTAGGCAAATGCTCCATAATTGAGCTGAAATGAACAGCTCCATTAATTCTGATCCGGTGTCAAATGGGCCCAAACAGCATGGGGTACTCAAGCAGACACAGGAGAACAGGAGCCAGAGAAAGAACAATCCCTCTTAAATATTTAGTCCCGCTGCTTCCCAGTTGTGCCTCCCCTACATATTTCCATCCTTAGAGGAATCACGCCTTCTAGAATTTGAAAGACTCTTCATGGAGAAATGTGGTCCTTAAGGAAATTTATTCTCTCTGGGTAACAGGAGTGCTGGCTGGACTCTTGCAAACCAGCAGGAGAGAAGCACGTGGATGGCATTATAGCTCTTATTCAAGGATTCTCATTTGAAAGGCACCTACAGAAAAACTCTATTTCCCAGGGACCAGATGCCTCTGAACTTAAGGTACAGTTTTTCCTAACTCATGTACATAGCAAACCAAGAAGAAAGTTAGACCGTGTGCAACCAAATTCATCTGTATCAGAAAGCACACAACTTATACGCAACTTGGTATATATGTATCTATATATATACACATACACACACATATATTTACACACATGTATGTGTGTTTGGCAACGGAATTTTTCACCCAGTAAAGTGCACGCCATTGATTATCGTCTGATTTTTTTAGCAAGCATACTGACTGCGTTAGGGGCATTGCTCCATCTCTATATAATGTCTTTCTTTAGCAACTTAGGAGAGAGTCTTCCTGTGATTGAAGAAGAAGGAAGGAAGGAAGGAAGGAAGGAAGGAAGGAAGGAAGGAAGGAAGGAAGGAAGGAAGGAAGGGGGGAAGGAAGGAAGGAAGAAAAGAAAAGAAAAAGGGAAAAATGAAGGCCTAGGAGTGCAAGTTCTAATCTCAACTTCACTGCAGACGCTTTACCTACATGTAAAATGAAATTAATGATAACATTTTCCATATCAGAGAAGAGGATAAGATGAAGTGAGAAGAGCGACTTTTAAAACTACAAAGCACTTGCAAACTCAAAGCCCAAGTATAGACCACTGTGAAGAGTGGTGTACCTGTATACAACCAAAGCCAGAAAAGGTAGATGAGGTGAAGCTTGCGCTTACATAAACCTTATTCTCAATCCATCCTTGTCAACGCTTGCGTGGAGCCGCCATCTTCATACCCCCAAATGCTTCCTTCCGAACTTGAGCAACCATTACTCTAAAATGTTCATCTTACCATCCTTTTTCCCACATAACCCGCATCGCTGTCAGCATACACTGGCAGGAGTTTTTAACATGACTCACAAGGCTTCTGACTGCTTGAGCCGTACCTGATTCAGTGGTTTCACCCCCCCTGCACCCGCTCCCTTGAACTTTAGTCTCTAGCAATCCCAACAGCTTTTCGTTCCCTGAACACACTGTGCCATTGTTACTATCCCCGTGCTGTTGTGAAACTTCTCCTTTTGCTTGCAATGCCCTTCTGCTCTAAACCTGCCTAGGAGACTAGTAACCATCCTGCACTTCACCACCGGCTCTTACTCTGTGAAGCTTCTGCGCTCTAGACAAGCTGAATCATCACCCTTCCCTTGTGCCGCCACTCTCTTTTGTATACGTTTATTTTTTCCATTCTGATTTGTTTACCTGTTTACTTTCCTGTCTAGACGCCAATAGTCTTGAAACCATAGAGCAGGGGTCCCCAACCCCCGGACTGGTACCGGTCTGCGGCCTGTTAGGAACCGGCCTGCACAGCGGGAGGTGACAAGCAGGCAAGCGAGAGGAGCTTGATCTGCCTCTCCCCATCACTGCCCATCGCTCGCCTTACTTCCGGAACCATCGTTGGCATTACCGCCTGAACACCCACCTCTGTCCGTGGAAAAATTGTCTTCCATGAAACTGGTCCCTGGTGCCAAAAAGGTTGGGGACTGCTGCCACAGAACCATCTAATTCAACCTTGATGCCAAAGTGCCTGCCCAGTGTCTGACACGTAGAAGATGCTCAATGTTTGTTGAGAGAATGAATGAAGGAAGGGAGGAAGGGAGTTCATGCCTAAGCTTTAGGTTATCTGTCTGCTCCCAATGTCTTTCATGTTATGGTTACATAGTTTACATTCTTTTCCATGTGCATCTTAACCCCTTTGTCTCCCAAACCACTAAACCTCTGCCTTTTGTCAATTTCCCCCAGAAAATAACGTCTTGAGTCTTCATTCTTCCATATTCTTTTACAGTCTTCAGTTTCCCCCCCAGGGTTAGTCAGGACATTTTACTTACCAAAGATTCCTAGGGCTTGTTGGAGGAAAGCAGGATTCCCAGAACCCAAGAAAGAAAGAGGACAGGATGAGGAAGGTGGCAGGAGAAAAAAGAACGTCCCACACAAAAAGGGGTGAAGAATGAATAGCAAGAGCTAGCATGATTACTACATCCATGGGCCGAGGACGGGATAGACGTAGTTTAACTCTCGACATTATAGTCATAATGCTGTCTACCCCCTAATTACAATAGTTATTATGTAAGTCCTTTAAACAGCATCTTCAGTCTAGTGAAGTTGTATTTACTCATCCAAACACAGACATTTATAAATACTGCTTAAGAAACGAAAACCAAAAAAAAACAAAACTAGCCATCGTAACCTCCAGTCCCCACAAATAAAACCTTTTCCTTGGATCAGTTAAACCAACACACTAATCACAAAGATCAAGTAATGTCTTCATGTATTTATAGAACTAACCTAGTCACCAAAACTGAGTCACTTCAAGACCATATGAATAACACTCTTGTGTAGAAAATTCACAAAAACATTTTGACCTCAAAGTTTTAAGTACATGCACCCCCTTCTGGTTTCTAAAACATTGCGTCTTTGACATAGTCAATTTATACCTATTCAATTTCTACTGATTTCGCTCTTTTAATAAGAAACCTCTAAGTTAGATATTACAGCTTATATTCATTTGATATCCATACCCAAATATTGATCAAAGACTTAATAGAAACATCATAATTCATAGACCCGGTAAAATATTTAACCTGGAAAGGACCTTAGAAATCATCTGATCCAACCCTCTGATTCTACAGACTGAAAAATGGAAAGGAAGAGCGCTTCGTTATCTTATTTAAAGTCATGCATTGGGAGAAATGGGGTGAAATTCAGATCTCCTGAAGCTGAGGTCAGGATATTTTCCCTTAAATCACAGGGCACAGAACGAGACACATGAAATACTGAACAACATGCAGAGTTTACACATATACATAGATGGAAAGACGAATATTTACTGCTAAATAATTAATTCAGCTGTTGCTTCTAGCATAAAAATAAAAGACTTTAACTTTAGTAGAATATTTTTATTAGATACAATCTCAACGTACTTCTTGATAACTCAGTATATTTCATCATGTATATTATTTTATATATATACACATATGAAACAATAATATATAATAAAATGTATAAATATATTTCATATATATATATATTGCATTTTAGGGAACTTTAAAAGAGCAAAAAGTGAATACAAGTGTTAGTGAAGCTTCATGAGTGCGGTCAGCATCCCTAGAGCCAATGACGTGTTTCTTTCCTGTGACTGAGTTGGAAAGGGCGCCCTCTTGTGTTCCTTCAGTGTCATAGAGTCTTTTGCCTTACAAACAACCTCCCCTTCTTTAAGAATTCCCTCTGTCCCTCCCCAGAGAGGAAATGGGCGTTTGAAACATAAAATAGCCCTCCTGTCACTCACATCTGCATGCTACATGTACCAAGGATAAATCAAACCATACATGTGAATAGCTAGTCTTCATATTTATTCCTGACTTTGTTGGCTGTATTCACCATCGTAATTCCTTTCCTCCTGGAATACACAGTACAACTGTAATTTAAGAAAAAAAGAAGAGAAAACAGAAGACTACTTTCTTTTATGCACAAATGTATTGCTACTGGAAGATGTTATTTCATTGGTTTTCCAGGAGTGGTATCAGGCCAAGCTTACTCTATTCCTTAGTGGACCATTAGCAATCAATTTGTTAACTTAGTTAATGCATTAATCCAGTCAATAAATCCTTTTGAAGCCTCTAAGTTTCCCAAAGCAACATGTTAGTAGTGTGCAGAATATAAAAAAGAAGAAACTACACCTGTCCTCAAGGAACTTACCATAAATTAGAAGATAAAAGTTCTGATCACAAGTGAAATAAGACAACTTTCCTAAAGTGACCCACAGATGCTGTAAGAGCTCAGAGGAAGAAAATCTCTGCTTAGCTCTGGAGATCAGGGAAGGCTTTATGCAGAATCTGGCTTGTCACTAGGCTTTCAGAAGTTAGATGTGGGCTTTGGCAAAGAATCCCATGGACAAAAAAAAAAAAAAAAAGGAAAAGGTGGAGCTGAAAATTGAATCAATTCTGGACTTGTTGGAATAAGAACATGTACAGAGAAGCCACTGTTGGGCCAGGAGGTGGCCTCGAGTCTTTGCAAGGAGGCTGTGACAACACAAAAGAAGACCTCACCAATCCCAGCATCCTGAGTGCACAGGAACCAAACGCATGACCTTGGTTCTATTTGCAGCATCATATTCTTTCAATCACCTGCACGAACAGAACGAGGAGGGCGATTCACAGACACGTGTACTGTAATGCCGCACGGTGACATTTTGAATAGCAGGCCTGATGGCTTATCTGCCCCTAGCTCTGCTTGGATGTCACATTTTTGCAAGCGACATCTTCAAGCTACATTCCAATGTCAGTTATCTGCACTAAGGAAACAGAACGGTGCAACAGATCGTCCAGTGGTCCTTCCTCTTAGCCTTTGGAATGCATTACAATGGGAATTTGAAGAAGAGAATTCTTTCTTCCCAATTCATTTTTTTCAGACCCATATGAAAATGAACGTGCCCTCCCTTCTAAATACATCAGACTGTCTGGTACTAAACATTTTCATGAACAGTCTGCAGAGGGAATGATCCACTATCACTAATGGACATCACTTAACTACTGTCACATTTATCTAATTACATTATCTCACATTAACAAAATGTAACATTTTTATGTAAGCACCAGGATGTCACCTCCTAATCTCTGGCCTGGATCCATCTGAATCCCACTAGGATGAAACTCTAGTTTAACATCTGAGCTCACCACATCCTTGAGACGGTGTCCTTGGACAATCTCTTCAACATGTTTATTTCCTCATTCTACTGTGATTGTATTTTAGTTTCCTGGGTATCAACATTTAATGTGTTTTTTCACATTTGGCAAACACTTCTATTCTCCTTCACTTTCCATTAGATGCCTCCTCCACACCTCTTCCCCGCCAGTGGCAGGGCACCTTTGAGTGTGGTCCATATACATTCAAGCTGAGGGGTGGTCTTGGGTTAATATCACTGATAACCAAAGGGGGCCATTTTCAAGAGATGAACCCAAACTGACTCTTTGTTTACCTTAAAGGAATAGGCTAAGTTCCTCTAAATAATACCACACAGTCATCTTCTCCTGATCCCCAGCCAGCGTCACAAGCAACCTGTTTCCTCCGTGAGAAATTGCTGCAGAAATTGCGGCATGAAAAGGATTCCAGGTGCCTGGCAAGGACAGACACAACACATTCTGCAACACGGCTGCCCTCTAACGGCTGACCCAGCGAAGTGCCCTATGGTGGAGGATTCACGCGTCCTGATGGGAAGCTGCAGCTGAGAAGCAAAAAGACTCAGCCTTTGAGAAACAATTTAGGTTCAATTCAAATGGAGATGAGAAGAAGAGGAAGTGGTACCAGTTCCCTGATATTCCTCTCAGAATCACCATCCCCATCACCATGACCACAAAAATCAGTTATCACATCTGAGAGGTGGTGTATATTCTGGGGTAGCATGGAATCATTGGTCAGTCCAGGCAAACAGACAGACATACACATACATACATATCTACATACATAGAGGAATTTATTTCAGATGTTCTTGGGAAAAAGTAAACCTTGCAAGTAGGACAACGAATGTTTATTTTATATTTGGAAAGATTTGGGATATAATTGCATTCTATACTAATTCTTAGAATAAACAAAATTTGGATTTTTTTAAAAGCCTGATTTTTCAAACTGATCATAGGATAGCAAGATGCAATGCTGATCACCCCAGGTTTAACTGGAACACAGCAATCATAGAAGATCAGTTTGTAAAACATTGAATAGATACCTCAGTTTTCCCAAGGGCCTCGCTCATGCTTTGATGTTCAAATCATTCCCTTTTGAATAATCCATCAGGTCCAGATCCCCTTCCATTTTCTCCAGTCTTCAAGTGGAGTATCTCTCCCAGACCCACATTCATCGGCGCCAATGTGTTTGTGATTCCAGCAGTTTCTGAGAGCCACACTCATTAACTACATGTAATCTGCCTTTTTGAAATATGGGTAGTTTTACTGTGCAATTTTATTAGACAGGGAGAGTTGAGTACATTTTAATTTTATAAGTGATCAGTTTCTAAATGAATATTTTAATGTAGAACAGCTTTTCCTTCCCCCAGGAAATGAATTCCAGATAATTACTTCACAGAAATAGAGGACTCTCAATGTTCTCTAGATGGCTGATTTGACATTAGCTGGATATGGAGACCTGGACTTGGAAGGCTTTCTTCATTGCATTGCCTTCCCCTATTTCAGCAGAGACAGTCCCAGCGCAATCGGACACTGGGAATTTGGGGATAACTTCCTGGTCATTATGGTGAAGTAACAAATGGCACATCGGTGCTTCATAGCTCAGGAAACATGGTGTAAGATTGGATGGAGTTCAGAATTGGTCTCATTATCATTCGCCGAGGGTTGTTTATTGGCATAATGACAGTCACGCATTTATGCCCAAAAATGAATAAACAGAGCAGCTTCCTATAGTCACCATGATCATCATTTCAACTGCCCAAGGGGGGCAGTGGAGGAAGCAGAGGGCCATCTCTGTGAAGACAGTACAAGCCTTAAGCGCCGAGGATATTATCCGGAATCAAGATTTAACGAAGGCTAGTTGTTTCCGTTTTCCTTCGGGGATGAGGAGGTTTACATTTTTATCATAACCAACGTTGGCTCCAATTGTGAGCTAAACAAAGTTTTCGTCTTCTGGGATACACCTTTTCATTACCTTGTTAAAAAGAACCAAAACCCTTATACCACTCGGTCCTGTGTGGCTTAGTCTCAGAGCTGTGAAACAGTCAATAAAACACAAAAGGAGTTCACATCTTTTGCTTGCTTTTCTTAAAAAGCCTAAAGAGGATCCAAACACACAGTTCAAGGCAACCTCATAAAACTCCCTTATTCCTTCCTAGGCCTTCCATCATATTCGGCAGCTAAGACGCTCTTCTCTTAAAAGCCCCCAAACAGGGCTTCCCTGGTGGCTCAGTGGTTAATAATCAGCCTACCAATGCAGGGGACACGGGTTCGAGCCCTGGTCCAGGAAGATCTCACATGCCATGGAGCAACTAAGCCCATGCACCACAACTACTGAGGCTGCGCTCTAGAGTTTGCGAGCCACAACTACTGAGTCTGCGTGCCACAACTACTGAGGCTCACGTGCCTAGAGCCCATGCTCCGCAACAGGAGAAGCTACCACAATGAGAAGACCACGCAGCACAACGAAGACCCAATGCAGCTAAAAATTAAATAGATTAAATAAATTAAAGAAAAAATAAATAAAGTCCCCAAACAAAATGATTCTTTGCTCTAGCTCTTATAACTTGGGTCTCCTCTGCCTTTCATTTCTGTGTTATTTACTTCAATTGATACCTTCCAAGTCCCCCTCCTTTTCCTCTAGTGTCTTGAATTCTCTTTTAACTAGGTTCCCAATTTTTGCATTATAAAAACTCAAGTCTGGTAGAGACCGAAGAAGAGGGCAGAAGCCCTCTGAGGATGGGAAAGAAGGTGAGGAGGCAAAAATCAAACTCTCTTTGGAAGAGATTGGGGGTGACTGGAAGTCTGGGAACACTGCAAAGTTAATCACGGTCGTCTCATCTAAACGTACATCAGATGTACAGGAGTAACCGTCATTAGTGGGTGAGCACGCTGGTGGTGCCCCGCTGCCTTCACTCCCGGTACAGGTGAAAGAGAAGCCAGCACAGAGTCTGCACGGCAACAGAGAGCAGCAAATACGAATGTCCAGACAACCTCCTCTGCTTGACTCAGCTCTGTGTCCCTGTGGATGAAAAACTGGAGCCCTTAACAACTTGCACCGTGATTGCTCAAACTGTGGAAGAGTGTGTGTGTGTGTGTGTGTGTGTAAAAAGACACACTAAGTCACGAATTAGACAATGTCAGGCTTGGAAAGACCCTGCTAGAGATTATTTCACTTACACCCATCCTCACCCGTTGTTTTAAAGGTAAGAAGTCAGAGGCCCAGAAAGATTGTGATTTGCTCGTGGAAAATCAGAATTTCCTGAATTCAGATTCCTTAGCTCCTAGGACACAAAGCTGAAGTGCAGGTCTGTCCCCACTGGGACCACTGGAGCATGGTATCAATGAAAGGGGTAGCATGGGCACCGATAGGCCGTGTTTGCAGAGACATCCTGTTTGCACATCTCTGGGCCTCCAGCCCTTCTGCTTAGACATCCAGGAAGGTGCTGAGCCTGGTGCCAGAGAATCAGCATAACCCTCCCAGTAACCCTTACCTCTAAGCGGAAGGTGGGAAGCAAAGGTGTCGCCCTTATACAAAGGCTCCAAGATCTCTGGTAGAGCCCAGTGACTGTCTTTCCTTTAACACAGAAAAGGGTGGACTTCCCTGGTGGTCCAGCGGTTAAGAGTCTGTGCTCCCAATGCAGGGGTCACGGGTTTGATCCCTAGTCAGGGAACTAAGATCCCACGTGTTGTGTGGCACGGACAAAAAAAAAAAACAAACAAACGAAAAAACAAAAACCAGAAAAGGGAAACTTGAAACTCAAAACCTAGGTTTTATAAAAATTTGCCACTCTCCTATAAATGAATCTGCTGCCCGCAGAAACCTGCAAAGCATTTTCCTTCATCCCTAGAACAGCTCAGATCATCTCTCGGTATCCTTTAATTTCATGCCACATTCCTTAACCGAATATTAGATTTCCCCCTTGAAGAGACAGTAATAAATCACCTAGGAGAGAACTGGCAGTTCTTATGAAAAAAACCGGAGGTACAAATTAGAAGTGGACACCTTTCTCGTCTTGTCATTCCAGCCCTGGGCACAGCTATGCGGCCTCAGCTGCCCCACGGAGGCTGCTCTGTGCCCTTGACTCTGAGGCCCTGCAGAGTTCTGGTGCCATTGTTACTGCTGCTGGTGTTGGGCTGTTTATTTGTTTATTTTTGTGTTCTTGCTGTTTTGCTCTCACAGGAACAGGTGTGGGCGTTTCAGTTTGCTTGTTCGCCACAGAGTCATTTTGATTGAAGTTCATGATGACAGCAAACAGATCTACTGTGGCAGCAGCCAAGCTTTGATGCTTGCTTTGATGCTATTGTTCTAGCAAGACTTTTTTTTTTTAATTTTTCAAAATAACCCTATTACATCCCATGTAGATTTATTGTTATGCTGCACAATTGTATAATATATACTCCTCAGTTTCCAAAAATCCTGCTATTTTGTAAATAAGAAAACAATACAGTATCCAGCTGCCTGCCAAACCATTGACTTCATAACACATGTCAAATGCTTTTTGCATATACAATTGGGAACTATGTTTACAATCAATCCCTTGTTGCCATTCTGAAGACAAAGGAGAGAATTTGCTTTCTATTTAAGGACAAGATGCATGTGCGTCTTAAGGGCACACTGCAAAAAAGCGAGGAGAATTTCTCCTTAGCTTCCTTTTAGCATCGCGTGGAGAGAACTGGATTAAGCTGACATTCTGGGGATAAACAGAAAACATTCAGGTGAGTGAAGTAGAACTTGAAAAAAATCAGAATGAGGAGATTAATTTGCTTCGTTCACACTCTGTTTCATAAGCGCTCGTTTTCAGCAGCTCAAACTCTTAAGGGAGTTTTTGTCACTGGGATGAGGGCTTCATCTCAACAGGTCAGCTGTTGCATCACAGGTAGAGTGTTACCTTGGGTAGCAAAGAATCAGTCACTCCTGATGTTTTAGGGATCCTGAGCCTTGACTGAGATAACTACCCACACCCATGACAAAAGCTGAGGAAATCAAAACGTGGGTCTGGAATTCTGTGAAGCAGCAATGGCTAGACTTCACTGGATGCCCACCGTGAGTTACCTACGTCTGTGATCCTTCACTGGGTGAACTGGCCCCGTGGGGAGGCAAGGTGAGCAACTACCTATGGAATTTATTAGAGACTGACAGATACTCACTGAAAAGAAAACCAAATTTTTAAGTGCCAGCTATGCAAATAATTTAAGAGACATTGACAATGATGAAGTAGATGGTTACTGACATGAAAAGATGACCCCAAGAGGAAATTGGTCTGGGGTGGGACCTGGGTGTGGCTCATTTTCTGAAGCTCCCTAGGAGATGCTCTTGGTCTGCAGGGTTGACAACCTCGGCTGCAGAACTTTTAGCTTCGTGATGGGAACAGAACCCAAAGCTCCACCTATAGACCAGCTATTGGCTGAGGGAAGCAGCACTTCACCAAGCCCAAATGTTCCCCCAGCATCTCTGTAGACAGAAGAGAATATAATAAAATAAAACAGTCTAAGCAGAATGTAAGGGATTTGGAGTAGATAGAAGGAGAAACCTTGAGAAGGAAGGAGGTTAGATATTAAAATGTATTACCTCAGGGAAATTGTGCCACATCGTTTTCCGGAGAGTTTCACAATGAGGATGAATTCCCATCTGTCTTGGATATGTTTCTACTGGAATGCCTACATGGTACTGGAGAGGAGAGCTCATTCTTTCAGACAGGGCTGAATTCTGCACTCATTCATTCAAAACAAATCAAGCATTTCCCACGTGCCTTATAATGTCCTAAAGGAGACCACTCGGTTTGATGAATTATTTGGGTGTGTGAGTTGTGTCAGGTCCTGTTTGTAAAACCAGTACAGTATAGAGAGACAGTACAGTATTTGGGCTAAGTATGTTTCCTCTGGAGCCAAACTGCTTGGTTTTCCTCCTATTAGCAGATAGGCATGTCCCCTACTGTATCTATCAGTTTACCTGTAATGATGACGATGATGGTGGTGGTTATGATGATAGTACCGTCCACAGAGAGTTATTCTAAGAGTTCAGTGAGCTAATGTATGTAAAGAACTTAGACCATGCCTGAAACACAGTAGACACTTATATAAAGATTAGATTTTTTAATTAAAATTCATTTTAGGTTGCTTAAGTCATAGAAGACACATTATATATATATATTTTTTTTTTTTTTTGTAAATTTTTTTTTTTTTAACTTTGGGTTTATTTATTTATTTATGGCTGTGTTGGGTCTTCGTTTCTGTGCGAGGGCTTTCTCTAGTTGCAGCAAGTGGGGGCCACTCTTCATCGCGGTGCGCGGGCCTTTCATTATCGCGGCCCCTCTCGTTGCGGAGCACAGGCTCCAGACGCGCAGGCTCAGTAGTTGTGGCTCACGGGCCTAGTTGCTCCGCGGCATGTGGGATCTTCCCAGACCAGGGCTCGAACCCGTGTCCCCTGCATTGGCAGGCAGATTCTCAACCTCTGCGCCACCAGGGAAGCCCGACACATTATATTTTTAACTGCAAAATTAAATATATGCTCTTTTTTGTGTTTTTTAAGCTAGTATAAAGTACAACTCATCCTTGGATTAGCAGAATCTTAAGAGTTTGAAGGAAATAGAGAAACTGTGTAAAGGAATTGCTCTCAAACACAGCTGCGCGTTGGAATCACAGGGGGAAATTTTAAACATACTGATACTCACACCCAATCACAGACAGTGCAATCAAATACGAGCTCTTTTTTTTTAAAGCTCTACTTGTCATTCCAAAGTCTAACAAAGGTTGCAAGCTACTGGGTGGGAAACATCCTCCTTGAAATTCAGACATTTCTTCAACAACCTCTTTTTAATATTTCCGTTGACAGCGAACTCACTACTTCACATAAAATTGAATGTCCCCTTAAGTTTAGGTACCACTAAGCAGATAATTCAGACTGAAAAAATTCAGAGTTTTCTTTTCGAATCCCTCACCTCCTCAAATTGTTGGCAGAAGGTTTGCTCAATCAAGTGATAAAGGCCAAATATAATGAAATATTTCTGTAAAATCTCTAACCTTTTACTACTGTCACAGTTAAATGGAACAAAATACTTTTCAAAGCAAATCGAATTCATTTGCAATATATAACCCAACTATTATGAGTTTAAATGAAATTCGTAAGATGGCATTCCTGTTTTGAGAGTTATTTCAGAATTGGCCTCCACATGATCAATTTTACACATTTCTTTTAAAATGATATTATTCTTTTATTACTAGTTGTTTAATAAGCTATAGCCAAGAACCAGCATCAGACACTGGCTACAAACATTAATAAATACAAAACAAAAAGCTGGGTTGAGACTTTGAATTTTCTCAATATTCCACAGCTTTTTCTTTGTCCTGAATTACTGATTGTATTGAAGATTCTATTAACAATTAAGCTGATGTACAATTGACCTAATTGTTAAATAGACTTAATATATAAGAATCTTGAGCTGTAATTCAGGTCAGTTAAGGAGTTAAGGGATGGGGTGAGGGTGAGCAGTTCATTATGGAATTTTTTTGAAAAAGTGAGTTTTTCTAGCTTATTTAAGATGTGACTTACTTTACCAGAATTGTCCATATACAATTTCTGAAGACACTGACTGAGTAAACCAAGACCTGCCAACAGCTGAGAATTCCTGTGCAGTGATCACTCTTGAAATATCACTGAGTAATGCATTTAGGCTGGCTTCAAGGACAGAAATGAGAGGAGACCAGGGCCATCAAAGGTTGGATTCCATTAATTAAATGAGAATAGCCCATCCGTGTCAGTGTGGTTCAGAGGAGGGGCAGGAGCCCACACGGTTCTCATGAAGGACACCTACAAGGGCAACCTCAAGGACATTGCAGCTCACAGGAATCCTGCTGGTGAGGTCTGTGAGAGGTGATTGTTGCAATATCCTCAGCAAAAGTACTACTGAATTTTTATTTTTCATGGCAAAATATCAGTGGGCCAAGGGTTATGAGCACCAATGATACAAGTAATGACAACCCTTGTTAATGTGTGTCTATAAACACAGTTTTTTCTCCAGAACACTTAAAGCACAGCTTTCAGGTCTGGTCTTATCTTTTCTAGTTATTATCATTAAAGTATATCTTGGAACAATTTTTGGATTCTAGCTCATTGTATTTCCAGCTAAACTGGCAGAGAGCAAAGGAGCTGGAATTAGTACAATGAAATAGAATGAATGCAAGTGAGAAGGCACGTATAATAATGTTGAGTGGAAAGAAATTGATTGTGGTTTTAAACATTTCAATGGGCTTTTTTTTTTTTTTTCTAAATGCTAAAATAAATCCTTACAGGATACCCATTTTGGTTTTTTGGGATTTTTTTTGTAAATTCAATTTCTCAGGTTCTTTTCAGTCCAGTGTAAAAAAATTCAATCTTTATGATTTTTCCCAAAAAATACACGGGCAAACATTAGTGATGCTCATTTAGATTTATAGAATGCCATTCTCTGACATAACACACTCTCAGTTTATCCTCACAGCACTAAAAAAAAAAAAAAAAAAAAAGGATTTTAAAGCAAAACGACTCTGGTCCTCTTCTTGATTTTCTTTTAATTGATCTGAACTTCGGAAAGACTCCTAAGCTTTGCCCTATGTTTCTTTATCCAGGTTATATATTAAGTTTCTTCCAGCTGTAACATTTTATAAATCTCTACTTTGGAGGGTGTTAACATGGTGGTGAAGGCTTTCAGTAACTTGCTCAGGGTCACATATTTAGACAGAGGTAAAGGAGGACTCAGGTCCCCCGAATCAAATTCCAAAGTGTCCTCCCTAGGCTTGATTGCTTATTATTGGGAATGTGAAAAACAGATCTTGGTTAACTTCACTATTATTTTCTTTTACTTTTGAACTAAAGAAATCTGTTTAAAGTCACACTTGAATATTTGACTGTGACATTTGACTGGCAACGATGTGTTTCAAGTAAACAGCGAACATCAGAGTTTTGCATTTAGTTGTGAGAATTAGGGAAGAAAGATTTCTACTCTGACCCAAAGCCACCAACTGCCACCATAGTCTGCTATCTCTTGGGTTGGCACTGTTTCCTAAAAACAGTGATTCCATTCGTGCTAAAGGAGTAGGACCTGATGAATCCTAATTCTCCAAGGCCAAAGAGAAAAGCTCACCTAGATGATTGAAGGTTTCTCGGAGTTTTACTGTTTGTCTATTTGTATTTTTTTAGCTCTAATTTATTTTATATTATTGTGTATGTTCACAACCTAGTGTATTTGATTTCAATGACATGAATGTTTTCTTCAGTATCACTTTTAAAAAAATTGTTTTTTATTGGAGTACAGTTGATTTACAATGTTGTGTTAGTTTCAGGTTAGATTAACCCAAACTTCATGGATTTCTTAAATGGTATGAAGCTTAAAAGCTAACCCTTGAAGAAGAACTAATAATAAGTGTTGTCTTCTACTCCCCCAGAAGGAGCTGCATGGGAAGGAGCACATCTTATTCTTCTCTTTATCCCATTACTCAGTTTTCCCCATAGAATAGAATGGTGAAATATTGGCTTCCAGTGGCCAATGTTAAGTAGGAACTGAGGTCATCACATTGAAATAGCCAAGGGTCCAGTTGCTGGGTCCTTTGTGGATGGCTTACACTCTCTTCTGTCCCTTGTCTCCATGCAAAAAACTCCCCAGGGAAGGCTTGCTCTCTTCGGGCATTCTCTACCTTTTTTCCAGCTTCACTGCAGGAGTTCAGTTGGAGTGAGATAGCAAGGCCCAATCCTTTCTCCAATTCAACATTGCTAGAAAACCCTATACTTTGAGAGCTATTGGGAAGCCATTGATAAATTGATACCATAGTTGGCTCTTGTTTGCCTCCTTGACTATTTGTCTATGTACTTACATTCAAAAGAGAAGACGGAGGATGTCATTAGCACTCCAAATCAACAGAAGTGCGCAGAGCAATCAAGAATCAAATTCTACAGCTGATGACTACAGAGGGCAACAACATTTGCTGTTAGAGTTGGCTAGAAGTTGATGTAATAATTCCAGATTAAGAAGGCCATGCAGGAACTCCAATTGCAGTGCATTTCTCATCTAGTCTAATTAGATTTTAATGTCTTCACACCTTGTCAGTTGGTTGGAGAAAATTACACTGGGAAGCATCACATGCTTCTGTCGCTAATAATTATCCTAATTTGTCTTGCTCACTTTGTGTCATAAAGTAGCACAAGGTGGAAACGGGGGCCCAGCAGGTCAGTGTGTATGACTTCACTACTCGGTACACATTTGTAGATCATAAACATGGTTCATTAGTTCCTCAAAGACAAGAGAGTTTTCTTGCAGCAGATATTTCTGAAAGCAATAAAAATTATATAATCATTCTTGAAGAACACAGAACGTTTACCGTCAGAATAAATTTTCCATGCACACGTGCATGTGTAACAAATGGTGTAGAGACTGAACGTTAAAAGGAACTCTTTAACTACAGAAAGCCACATGTCAACCCTTTCTTTAATTGTGGTGAATTCTCTGCTCTTACCTGAGAAAGTGACATTTCACGGCAAGTAAGTCTGGGAGATCACCTGGGACATGAAAAGATTTCCTGTTTTGTAAGCTGTTTCCTATAATGGCCAGAAAGTTGTGAACCAAAAGCTAACTGACAGTACAGTTGTTCTGAGCTTTGTTAAGCAGGTCAGGAAACCTGTACTTTTGTTTGAAAAGCAAGTGGAGAACTCTGGTTCTCCTGGGCATGAAGCTAGCCCAGTGAATTGGTAAGTCCAAGTGAGCATCGACATTGCTCAGAGCCTCAAGTCCCCAGGATTGCTGTGTAACACAGAGAGGCAGATGGGCAGAGGACATGCACATGATGCTGACCCTTGGTACCCATATGCTGCCCTCTCATCTTCCTTGTGGCCAAGCTGCCGCCAGTATTATCACCTCCACTCACGCAGACACCCCCAAGTCAGCAAAGTCATATGAATGGAGCTGGAACTGATACCAAGCAGGGCCCTGTGGGGCTCCTGGGCACAAAAGCCTTTCTGAGTCCCCCATTTCTTTGATTACAGGAAATAGGCTTCATTCAGCCTCCATGACCTTCCCTGAGTTCCAACGGCAGATCCAAGCAGTTGATAATTAAGGAAGGAAGAGGATGCAGAGACCAGGGAGAAACAAACAGTGAAGAGAAACAATAGTGCAGCCTTGGGGCAAGGTCCTGGTTCCCCATCAGGAGATACACACAACAATAGCTGTTTTGCAGATACTGAAACACCCCCTAGGTGGAAAAAGTTAATGGTTAATGACGGTATGCTGCCCACAAGCACGTAGACCCCCGACCAGTTGGAACCAGAAGGTTGACAGATGCTGACTCCTACTTATCTCATCACCAACCAGTCAGAAGAATGTCCACGAGCTCATCACGTCCTCTTTGAACCATTACTTCTCAGCCCCCTCTCCAAGTTGGGACACACATTAGCCTGCTGTGGCCCCCTTTGCCTGGCAAAGCAATAAAGCTATTCTTTTCTACTTCACCCAAAACTCTGGCTCCAAGATTTAATTTGCTGTCAGGGTACAGAGGCCGGATTCTGCTTCAGAACTAACTGTTTTGCAATAGGGTCTCACCTCTTCCACCATCCCCCTTCAGGACCTGCTATCCTCTGCTGTCACCTTCTCGGTCGGTTGTCCCCTTGAGACTATTCCTGATGTATATCTATCTGAATAAGACACCACAAAGATACAGACAGTAGATGGAAAAGGCCCTGACAGTATCATTTATCTCAGGCAGTTCAACAGAGACAGTGAAGTGAAACTCTCCAAATGTTAAAAGATAGCTTTCAAATCTGGGGAAAAGAGCACCGCTTCCAAACTCTGCATCATCCATTGCACTCAGATTTAGGGGAGTGTTCCAATATCGGTCCTGGCAGAGATGAGCAGGAACCTTCACAGTCCCAGGTGTCCAGGTGAGGCCAGCTCTGGGAGCAGATGAATGATAAGTCTGTGGCTTAAAAAAAAAGAAAAGAAACAAAGGAAAAGAAACAAACAAACAAAAAGACGTTCTGTTTTCTTTCTGTCTGTTGGATGTTCAGAGAGAACTGTAAATACATAGATCTCTTCACTGGGCCCAAGATTCTATCTATAAAACTGTGAACTGAATGGACCCCCAAATGGGCAGTTGGAATCCAGACCACTTGCAACACAAACACACACATGCACAATAAAACAAAACAAACAGATTCTGGATTGAAGGAGGGAAGATGCTTGTATTCTTCACCGAGTATGCCAACTAAGCCTCCACACTTGGAATCTATGATGAGATGTTGTGGAATAAATACTGCCCTAGGAACTGGAAATTAGTTCTGGTCCTACTATTTGCCATGTAACCTGGATGAGTCCCTTAATATCCCCACCCTCCCTCTTTATAGCATGGTGAAATAATACCTAGTTTACTTCCCTCAAAGAGTTGTTGTCAGATTAAGCAACAGATTAAAAAGTGTAGCGCATTGAACACGTAGAATGCTACCATTTATTGTTTTCCTAAGTAATTCTGCTTTGAATAGTTTTACTTTCTTTATCCACAATATTTTTATTTGCTTCTCCTAGCCCCAGGAGATGGAATAGGGAATATATTTATTAGTAAATCCCTTACCCCTGAAATTTAGAAGACTAGTTGGTAACTGTGCTTAGTTAAATCATACTTAAGGGAAAAATTAGCCTCTACTTGGACCACATTGACTGCTCCTCCCCCCAATCAAAAAACACTTAATGTATACTCATTTTTTATTCATTAAATTGGTCCAAAAAATTTCAAACCAGGCTTGTAGCTGAATTTTAAATTTGGATATGACTCAGTCTAGAGTAGGCATACAAATAAGTATAGTTACGTAATAAAAGAATGCCAAAATATTGCAGGGCAGGGGAAAAAAATTAACTTTCTCTGAGAGTAGAAAGTGAGAGTCTTTACAGGAAGATATCACAAAGAGATATCTTGAAAGATAAGTAGGCTTTTTCTATGTGAACAACAGTATTTTCATGTATATTCATCAGTAAAATCTTCCTTTTTAGTAGGAAACTAAAGAGTGAAATTATATGAGTAAATATGGTAATCACCTTTCACAGTAGGGTAGGTTCTTTTTTCTTTTTTAATAAGTTGATCACTTCAGGTTTTTTTTAAATTAATTAATTAATTAATTTTTATTTTTGGCTGTGTTGTGTCTTTGTTGCTGCACGCGGGCTTTCTCTAGCTGCGGCGAGCGGGGGCTACTCTTTGTTGCGGTGCATGGGCTTCTCACTGTCATGGCTTCTCTTGTTGCAGAGCATGGGCTCTAGGCGTGCAGGCTTCAGTAGTTGTGGCTCACGGGCTCTAGAGCTCAGGCTCAGTAGTTATGGCGCGTGAGCTTAGTTGCTCCGCGGCATGTGGGATCTTCTGGGGCCAGGGCTCGAACCTGTGTCCCCTGCATTGGCAGGCGGATTCTTAACCACTGTGCCACCAGGGAAGTCCAGGGTAGGTTCTTTTGAAAGCAAATTAAACACTGTCCCTGGTCTAGCAATTGAGTACCGCAGCGAGCACCGTACGCAAGGCTTGCTAAATGGTCTGTTTGGATGGAAATTGTCCCACTGGACTTAAGTCCAAACACAGTCCAGTGGAAAAAATGCCTAGGATACAGCTGTTCCAAAGGAGCTTAGGGAAGAGGGAAGGAAGGAGAGGGAGAGGGACGGAGAGTAAAGGAGAGTTGGGGTGGGGTGTTCAGAGAGTGCGAAGCTAAATTCTGACTTTCTGACTCCATTCTACTCAATGTCTTTAGCCTCTACACGACTTCTCTACTCTGTACCATCACCTCCTTCAAAGATGGGTCTACAAAATAGGACAAGTTAATAATTAATCAGGGTCAAGAATTTAAATGTTCTTATATCATGAGTTATTAATAAAATGGTTGAAATTAAAGCATGTGGTAAATTGAAATAATATGGCTTGGTGAGCTCTGGGGTAGATGCTGATGAACCTGAATCTCGTCCTGATGCTGTTATTTGTTTATGGAGTGACACTGACGTGTTCTGGAAGATGGGAAGAACTCTTTTCTGTGCTACCTTCTGAAAGAGCTCAAAGGGTGCATGGGGAGTGGGCTTCCTTTCTCCGTTTGAACTTGCCAATGTTCTGCAGTGCTGACCTCAGCAGTGAGGTGTCAAACCTGCTTGAAGCTCGAGAATCTTCCCCAGGAAACTTGGGGATTTCTTTCAGAGAAATGGTTTCATTCTAGCTGAAATAACCCAACACGTAAAAAGGATTCTTGGGAAAAAACATTTCCCACACCTGATACAAAACAGAAACCTGGAAGCCGTGGGGATGGTTATGTGTTGAATCGCAGGCGGGTAGGGGGACATCCTCAAACAGAGACTCAATCAGTCTCCAATTTCTCTCTCCAACTCTCACTTCTAATGGCCTGTGTCCAATTCACTTTAGGCCTTTGAAGACCTTGAGAACATCTCAGACTTGGGGAAAAAGAATTCCTTACTCTTTTCTATTCCTGAGTTCACAATAATAGTGATTCTCAATCAGGCTTATGAATTTATAAGAAATGCAGTCCTTGGACTCTGCAGAGAAACATTAAAACAGTATCTGAGCTTAGGACCAAGTGTCCATGTCTGGAATCTTTTGCGGGTGATTCTGAGGTTTTTCTGATCAATAATAATTTTATTTATTAATAATAATAATAAAAGTCAATCTACCCCTAAACTCTGCTTGTATATATCTAGAATCTCTGAAAGGAAAGGGACTTAGAGATAATTGCAAAGGTCATTAAGATGACTTCAAACCTTAGCTACATTATAGGGTTGGAGCTATTCAAGATACAGCCACACTTAACTTAGCCAAGCAAAGTTTAAACATGTTAAATTTGCCAAGGAAGTATATTTTATCATACCTAATGTGCCTTGAATGCTACAAACTTAACTCTAGTTATTTGACGGAGACTGCTGATAACCATAATTAGAAAGAGTAATTAGCCACAGAGGGCATCTCTAGGTCCACAGTTTAATTATTGTTTGCTTTAAAATTTGTATAGCATCTCACTTTCAATGTGTTTGTATTGTTCTTTCAAACTTGCAATCTTTTAATTTTGAACGTCCGTGTTCTAACGCAAAGTGAGAACATTAGAGACTGTCGTGTGCCAAAGAGACATCCTTTCCAAAGACTTAAATCAAATTAACTTAATCATATTTTATTTTACACATGAGAAATGCAGCAATTATTGTGCTTTCTAAATTTTCTTTCTTTTTCAGAGATAGCTGGTTGTCACTAACATCCAGTCTCCTGATTTTCCTTAGCCATTATGGCTGCTCAGCTAGACTAAATTTTCCAGACTCCCTTGCCTTTGGACCTGACAATGTGACATGATCTTGCCATTGGAATAGGAGTGATGCCTACCACTTTCCAGCCTGGATCTTTGGTCAGTGACCACCCACATCATCTTCCTTGTGACAGTGACCCAGCTTCTACTGTTTAGACAGCAGCAATGTCACAGTGACACGGAAAAGCAATGGCTTGGAACATGGGTCCATGATAGACTGTAAGGAACCCAGTTCCCTGCTGACCTGAGCGGGTCTCACTGAGACTTGTACCTGAAAGAAATAAAAAGTTGTAATTTTTCTTTTAAGCCATTCAGTTATGGGTTCTCTAGTTTTAGTGTGTTAGTACCATTATACCAACTACTTTAAACCCTTCAAACCTTTCATCTCCTGAAACCACGTGTTCAACTTCTTAGGAAATGCCTAACTGATCTCTGTAAATAGGATTTAGAAAAAGACCTGGCACACAATACAAAAAATACATAAATATTGAAATAATATGTGCAAAAATGGTGGAAAAGTAATTTGCTTAAGGGCACATAGTCAATTACACAGAGCTAAACCGAGAAACATATCAGAACAACCTACGAAAAATCCAAACTTACGCTCTTAATTATTTTAAGATATCCTCAACTGAAACCTCTCTTTCTTATCCAGAGAACTAAGAACATGGAGTTTTAGCCTTGTTCATACAATTTTGTCCTCCTATAGACTACTAAGAAATTTTGCTTGGAATATCCTTTTTGTTGTTATTAATTAGTATCAACTAGCTAGTACTATCAGAGAATTGTCCTAGTGATGTTTTCATAGCAGATACGACATCTTGGTTGGTCAAATGTATTACAATTTCAGGGAGAAAAAAATAAGCTACCCCAATTATGCTTTGCCATTTGTCTGACACTTTTATTATTCCTGATGCACTTCCTGTCACAGGTTGTCTTGTTGTAAAAGCCATTTCTGTCAAATTAACTTAGGGAAGAGTGGTGGGAAAGAAATAACTCCTCATCTACTTCTAACACCTAGAGAATCAGCAGAGAAATATAATTTTGTCATCTTTCAAATTAAATCAGATTCTGGGCTTGCTGTTTCTGAAAAATAAAAATCAGTATAAAATGGAAGTCTTGCATCCATCCATGACCATTTAGGCACATGCTCAGTTTATGGTAAATCAATTCCACCTCACAGCTATGTGGCTTTTTTTCTGATGCCCCATTAAGATTTCTCTAATTTTTGTAAATCTAGTGGTGTATTCATTTGGGTGCTCTCAGAAAGAAGACGTCTTCAGTTCAATAAAATCTTTATCTGGGAAAGTGATCTGGGGCTCTGGTCACAGTTCTTACACATATTAGGAAATCCATCTTTCCCACCTAGTACACAGCAAAAGGAAGAGGGCGGGACAAAAAGCTTCAAAATCTTTTTTAAAAAGATATCTTTTGCAAATTCTGAGACACTTCTGTCACCATGTCTTTTCATTTTGATTCTCTTCATTTGTCTGTCAATTTCATGTATAGGAAAAATATGCCAGACTTGATAAACAATTGAATATACAATTGGATTTTTATGTATTTCCATGGTTATACATGATTTTTTCAAGGAAAACAT
Organism: Eschrichtius robustus; assembly: GCF_028021215.1. Classification (NCBI taxonomy): domain Eukaryota; kingdom Metazoa; phylum Chordata; class Mammalia; order Artiodactyla; family Eschrichtiidae; genus Eschrichtius; species Eschrichtius robustus. The sequence goes on along the minus strand of NC_090844.1, from coordinate 30,932,723 downwards.
ACGCTATAATTTACTAATCAGTTACAGAATTCCAATGATCTGAGTCAGGTCTGGTTAATCATTTTCATGTAGTTTTTTTTTATAGCTCTATTGAGATATATTTCAGATATAATAAATTTTACCTATTGGAAATGTTAGTGTATTTAGTATATTCACAGAGTTGTGCAACCATCACCACAAGCTAGGTTTAAAACATCTGAACAGGCCAAAAATAAACCCCATATACATACAATTCCTCCTTATCTCCCCTCCACCCACTTCCCACCAGCCCTAAGCAACCACTAATCTACTCTCTGTCACTATGGATTTGCCTATTCTAGATGTGTGGCCTTTTGTGACTGGCTTTTATCATTTAGTCTAATGTTTTCAAAATTCATCCATGTTGTAGCAGGTATCAATACCTTATTAATGTTTTTAAATGTCTGAATAATATTCCTCTGTTTGGATATACATTTTGTTGATCCACTCATCGCTTGATGAACATTTGGTTTTTTTCCACTTTGAGGGCATTATAAATAATTCTGCTAGAAATATTTGTGTACAAGCTTTGCATAGACATAGGTTTTCACTTATCTTGGGTCTCTAAATAAGAGTATAATTTCTGGGTCACATGGTAATTCTTTTTTTTTTAATTTCTTTTTATTTTTTAATTAATTAATTAATTTATGGCTGTGTTGGGTCTTTGTTGCTGCGTGCGGGCTTTCTCTAGTTGCAGTGAGCGGGGGCTACTCTTCGTTGCAGTGCGCAGGCTTCTCATTGCAGTGGCTTCTCTTGTTGCGGAGCATGGGCTCTAGGCTCGCGGTCTTCAGTAGTTGTGGCACGTGGGCTCAGTAGTTGTGGCTCGCGGGCTCTAGAGCACAGGCTCAGCAGTTGTGGCGCTGGGGCTCAGTTGCTCCGCGGCATGTGGGATCTTCCCACACCAGGGACCGAACCCATGTCCCCTGCATTGGCAGGCAGATTCTTAACCACTGCACCACCAGGGAAGTCCCACACATGGCAATTCTATGTTTAACATTTTGAGAAACTCCTATTTTCTATTTTGATTTACATTTCCCTGAAGACTAATGATGTTGAACATTTTGTCACATGTTTATTGGGCACATAAAGATTCCTTGGAAAAATACTTATTCAAATCCTTTGTCCATTTAAACATTAGCTTGTCTTTTTAATGTTGAGTTGTAAGAGTTCTTCATATGTTCTGGATACAAGTGCCTTGTCTCTTATATGACTTACAAATATTTTTTTTCCCCATTCTATGAAGTAAAAGTTTGGTCACTTGTGCTTTTGGTGTCATATCTAATAAACAATTTCCTAACCCTAGGGTCACAAAATTTATTCCTAAATTTTCTCCCAGGAGTTTTATAGTTTCAGCTCTTATATTTAAGTCTATGATTCATTTCAAGTTACGTTTTTGTGTGTAGTGTGAGGTAAAGGTACTCTTTACTCTTTTCCATATGGATATGCAGTTGCCCCAGTACGTTTGTTGAAAAGAATATTTTTTCTGCCTTGAATTGTCTTGGCACCTTTGTCAAAATCAAATTGCCTATAAATAATAGGGTTTATTTCTAGACTCTCAATTTTATTTCATTGATCTATATCAGTGTCAATTTGTCAATTTTTGTGACTGTACCACACTATCTCATGATAATTGTGGCTTTGTAGTAGGTTTGGAAATGGAAACTGTGACTCCTCCAACTTTGATCTGCTTTTTCAAAATTGTTTTGGCTATTTTGGGTACATTATGTTTACATATGAATTTTAGAGTTAGCTTATCAATTTCCATAAAAAAATAACAACTGGGATTTTGATAGGGATCACATTGAATTTGTAGATCAATTTGGAGAATATTGTCATCTTAATGTCATTAAGTTTTCCAGTCCATGATCATGATGTCCTTTCATTTATTTAGATTTTCTTTAATTTCTTTCAACACTCATTTGTAATTTTCATTTGTAGTGTATAAGTTTTGAAATTCTTTTGTTAAATTTATTCCTAGATTTTTTTTTACTATTATAAATGGGATTCTTTTGTTAATTTCATTTACAGATTATTCATTGCTAAAATATTGAAATGTAATTGATATTTGTATGTTGACTTTGTATGCTGCCACATTTATGAACTCATTTATTAGTTCTTATAGCATTTTAGTTGATTCCTTAGGATTTTCTGTATACAATATCTTGTCAACTGCAAATAGCAATAGTTTATTTCTTCCTTTCCAACATGAACATCCATTATTTCTTTATTTTGCCAGTTTTCCTGGCTAGAACCACTAGTACAATATCGGAAAGAAGTGGCAAGAGCAGATATTCTAACTTTCTCCCTCACTTTATAAGGAAAGCACCCAGACTTTCTCCGCCACATATCATGTTAACTGTGGGCTTTTCATAGATAGCCTGTGTGAGGTTGAAGAAGTTCCTTCTATTCCTAGTTTGTTGAGTGTTTTTATCATGAAAGGCGATTGAATTATGTCAAATGACTTTTTTGCATCTATTGAGGTGATCATGTGGTTTTAATCCTTTATTCTATTAATATAAGGTAATAAGTTTATTGTTCTGAGGTGGTTAAACAACCTTGCATTACTGGGATAAATCTTAATTGGTCATAATGTATAATCCTTTTTATACTTTGCTGCATTGGGTTTGCTATTATTTTCTGAGGAGTTTTATGTCTTTGTTCATAAAGGATGTGTGTCTGTGGTTTTCTGGGTTTTGTTGTCTTTGTCTGGTTTTGGCACCAGGAAAATAATGGTCTCATAAAAAGAGTTAGGAAGTATTACTTCCTTTTGTAATTCTTTGGGAAGTGTTTCTAAAGGACTGGTAGCAATTGTCTTTAAGTATTTGATATAATTCACCAGTGAAGCCCTGTGGGCTTGGCTTTTCTTTGTTGGAAGTTTTAAAACTATGAATTCAATTTCGTTGCCTGCTGTAGGTCTTTTCTGATTATCTATTCTTCTTGAGTTACTTTTGTTTGTTTTTGTCTTTCTGGAAATTTTCCCATTTAATTGAAGTTATCTAATATATTGGCATATGAGCATTCAAAGTATTCTATCATTATCCCTTTATTACTGTACAATCAGTAGTGATGTCTCCCTTTCATCCCTAATTTTAGTTATTTGAGTCTTCTCTCCATTTTTCTTGGTGAGTCTAGCTAAAGGTATATTAATTTTGTTGATCTTTTCAAAAAACCAACTTTTGGTCTCATAGCTTTTTGTCTGTTGTTTTTTTTGGGGGGGGGTGGAATTTTATTTCATTTATTTATTTATTTATTTTTAAGGAACTCCTTTATTTACTTATTTATTTATTTATTTTTGGCTGTGTTGGGTCTTCGTTTCTGTGCGAGGGCTTTCTCTAGTTGCGGCAAGTGGGGGCCACTCTTCATCGCGGTGTGCAGGCCTCTCACTATCGCGGCCTCTCTTGTTGCGGAGCACAGGCTCCAGACGCGCAGGCTTAGTAGTTGTGGCTCACGGGCCTAGTTGCTCCGCGACATATGGGATCTTCCCAGACCAGGGCTCAAACCCGTGTCCCCTGCCGTGGCAGGCATACTCAACCACTGCGCCACCGGGGAAGTCCTCATTTATTTTTTATACAGCAGGTTCTTATTAGTTATCTATTTTATACATATTAGTGTGTATATGTCAATCCTAATCTCCCAATTCATCACACCACCACCACCACACCCTGCCGCTTTGGTGTCCATACGTTTGTTCTCTACATCTGTGTCTCTATTTCTGCCCTGTGTTTTTCTATTCTTTGTTTTTTTAATTCCATTCCATTATTTCTTTCCTTCTGCTTGCTTTGAGCTTAGTTTTTTCTTTATTTTGTAGGTCTTTAGTTGGGAAATTAGGTTATTAATTTAAGATTTCTTCTTTTTTTTACTTATGTATTTATAGCAATAAATTTCCTTCTATGCATTGTATTTCCTGCTTCCTGTAAGTTTTGATATGTTGCATTTTCATTTTTACTCCTCTCAAAGTATTTTGTAATTTTCCCTATGTTTTCTTATTCGACTCATTGGTTATTTCTAAGAATTTCAAAATTTCCACATAGTTGTTAATTTCCAAGATTTCCCTTCGTTGTTGATGTCTAATTTAATTCTTTTGTGGTTGGAAAACTTATTTTGTATAATTTCAGTCCTTTTAAATGTATTCAGGCTTGTTTTATGGCCTAAGGTATGGTCTTACCTTGATAAGAATATGTATTCTGCTACTGTTGGGTACAGTCTTCTAGAGATGTCTGTTACATCCAGTTGGTTTACAGTGTTATTCAAGTTGTTATTCAAGTGTTCTTTTTTCTTGTTTATCTTCTGACTAGTTGCTCTTTCCATTATTGCATGTGGGTGTTGAAGTCTCTATTATATTTAAATTCCTTGTTTGTTTCTTCAATTCTGTCAGTTTTTCTTCATGTATTTTAGATCTCTGTGCTTAAATCCATATATGTTTAATATGATTATAGCTTCTTCTTCATGTATTGATCTTCTTAGTAATATAAAATATCCTTCTTTTCTCTAGCAACATTTTTTTTAAATCTTAAAGTCTATTTTCTTATATTAGTGTCACTACTCCAGTTCTTTTTGGTTACTGTTTGCATAGATTATATTTTTTCATCCTTTTACTTTCAATTGATTTATGTCTTTTAATCTAAAGTGTATCCCTTGTAGATAGCCTTTACTTGGGTAAATTTTTACCCATTCTGCTGATCTCAGACTTTTGATTGATTGACATAATTTTATTTAATGTAACTACTGATAAAACAGGATTAATGTCTGCCATTTGCTGTATGTTTCCTATATGTCTTATGTCTTTTTTATTTTCTATTCCTCAATTCCTGTTTTCTTTTTTTGTTAAGTGGATATTTTCTAGTGTATGTTTTTAATTATCTTGTTTCTCCTTTACTGCATTTTTTAAGTTATTTTCCTAGTGAATGATTGTTCTGGTGATTATATTTACCACCCTAATTTAAAACAATCTAGTTAGGATTAATATGTACTTAATTTTAGTAGTATACAAAGCTTTGTTCCAAAATGTTTCAGCTCCTCTCCACTCCTTTGTACAACTATTGTCATACAAATTACATTTTTTAAATATTATGCGGCTATAAAAACAGTTATCTAATTATAGCTTCATGCAGTTTCCTTTTAAAATAGATTGGATAATGAATAAGCATTTTCAGAACTCTAATGGAAAACTGATGAGTTCATAAAAGTGCTAACAAAAGATCAAGATGAAAAATAAATTAATTACATGGGACTGAGTGAACTGATGAGGATGATTATAATTTTTGTTACTTTCTGTTTGAATAAAAAAAATAGATTGGATAAAAAGTGTTACAAACAAAAATATGTTTATACTGCCTTTCATAATACCTTTATAGTCACTTCTATTGGTGCTCTTTGTATTTTTCTGTGAATTCGAGTTACCATCTAATGTGTCTTTGTTTCAGCCTGAAGGACTTCCTTTACTATTTTTTGTAGCTGTAAATTCTCTGTTTTTACTTTTCTGAAAATGGCACAACTTATCCATCAGTTTTGAAAAGTGGAGCTAGATATATATTGGTTTACAGTGTTTTTCTTTCAATACTTTGAAGATGTCATCCAGTAGGATCTTCTGGTCTCCATGGTTTCCAATGAGATATCAGTCTAATCTTTGTGAAGATCCCTTGTCTGTGATGTCATTTTTCTCTTGATCTTCTCAAGATTTCCTCTTTTTCTTTGATTTCATCAGTGTCTATGATATGTCTATGTGTGGTTCTCTCTGAGTTTATTCTACTTGGAGTTTGTTGAGCTTCTTGAATGTGTTGATTAATATTTTTATCAGATTTGAGAAGGTTTGATCATTATTTCTTTTAATATTTTTCTGCCTCTTTCTAGGGTCTTTTTCTGGGGCTCTCATTATGCATATGTTAATACATTTGATAGTTTCCAACAAATCTCTAAGGTTTTGTTTATTTTTCTTCGTTCTTTTCTTTCTCTTCCTGCTCCTAAGTCTGTATAGTATCTATTGACTTATCTTCAAGTTCACTGATTTTTTTCTTCTACGAGCTCAAATTTGTTGTTGAGCCCCTCTAGTGAATATTTATTTCACTTATTATACTTTTCAATTCAAGAGTTTCTATTTTTTAAAAATAACTTTGTCCTTATATTGATGTTCTGTATTTGGTCAGACATCATTGTCATTCTTTTCTTTAGACATAGTTTCCCTTAGTTCTTTAAACAAATTTTATTTTTAATTGCTGATTGAAAGTCTTTGTCTACTAAGTCTATGACCTGGGTACTCCGGGACGTTTTCTGTTGGCTCTTTTTTTTTATTGTGTATGTGGCATATTTCCATTTTCTTGCATTTCTCATAATTTTTTGCTGAAAACTGGACATTTAAGTAATATATTGTTTCAATTCTGGTATCAGATTCCTCTGTCCCCAGGGTTTATTGTTGCTGGTTTGTGGTTGTTGCTGGTTTATTTTGTTTGTTTGCTTGTTTTTGTTTTTATTGGTGCTTATTTATTTAATAACTTCCCTGAAGTAATCCTGTACATTCTGTTTTTTTCTGCAGTGTGTGGCCTGTGGGTTGAGCCTTCTGCTGTTTATTTTTAAGTTCTTGTTTGTATTTTTAAATCTCGCTACCTATGGCTCACACCTGGGGTCAGTATAATTTGGTAGTCAGCCAATAATTGGTCAGATTTTCTTAAATGTCTTGCCTTTATATCTGTACCCTTTGCCACATGTAGAACTTTACTAGAGAACAAGCCGTCAAACTTCAGGCCATTTACAAGACAGACTTAGCTTTCACTTTCTGCTTATACAAGACCTCAAAGTCATCCAGAGGGAGTGACAGGTGACTTCTCCTTTCCCAGTAATTTTCTGGGCTTTCTCATAGCCTTGTAGACCCCCCAAAATATGTGGGGACTTTTCAAAGTTCCTTATGGTTGTCTACTCCTGTTGGATTTTCTTTTAGATTCCCAGTCAGCATCTTGTTGGCCTCAACTGAAATCACAGCCTTAAACAGCTGAGATGTTCCTAGACTTTGTTATTATATTAGTAATAACCTGGGGGTAGGCTTCCTCCTCTTCTCCACTTCCAGTGAGCTGAGCTCTTGATAAATCACGTAGCCATCATGCTCTGAGAATAGAACTTTCTTAGGGAGCTGCAAGTTTGGATAAGACTTTGGCTGTATTCTGGAGACTGTGCTTTTAAAGAAGCTCTAAAAAGCTCAGATCTGTCCATTGCAGTGCTGCTGCCTTTTGGCTACCACACTACTGAGTTGAGGAGTGAGGAAGGCATGTGAATAGCCCCCAAGTTAAAGTTTGCAGACTCACCTCCCACCATCTAACTGAGGTTCAGTAGTTTCTCTTGGCTAGGTAATTTTCAGGTTGTTCTGTGGTTTTGGTTCATTGATAAGAGTTTTTAAATTGTTAGCTTTAGTTGTTTTTCCTGTATTTTTGTTGTTTTAGAGGGAGACTAAGGTCACCAAGTTTCACTCTGCTATTCTAGAAGTTGATCTCCCCTCATACAATTTATCAATTTTATTTGGCATCTCATTTAATTAATCTATGGTATGTTTTGAATTTACAGCAGACATATGAGATCTACCACAAATAATCAGCTGCATGCAGGGCTAGAATCTCAAGTCATGACAGATCATATTAGGCTAGAAAACTGACACTTCCAGTGATGAATGTCTAAACATTTAACCTCAAAATCTGATATATTCACTCTTACAAGGAATCTTTCATGATAATATAAAGACAGAGAGAAAGTAAAAGGTGAGTTTCATGAGCACTTTGGTGACTGGATCACTTATCCTCAACTTTCCACTTAACTATTGTTGTGTAACAAACTATAGCCAATGTAGTGACATGAAACACCATATTAATGTTACAACTTTTGGACCAGAAATTCAGGAAGGGATCAGCTGGGCCATACCTCTATGCCACATGGGGTAACTCAGTGTTACTCAGCTGGTGGCTGTTCCTGTATGAAGGGGCCAAAATGGCATTGTTCAACACCTGCCGCTTTTGTCTAATGGCTAGAAGGCTAGGTTCTGCTTTATCATGCTGTTTTTCTATCCATGAACTCTCAGGGTTTCTCCGGGGTGGGGGGGGGGGGTCTCTCCTGGAGGGTAGTCAGAGTTCCTACTTCATGGATCAGGGGTTCCCAGAGGGCAAGCCTAATCCTCTTCAAAGTTAGGTCCAGAATTGGTATAGCATCATTTCCACTGACTCTACTGGTCAAAGCAGTCACAAGCCAAGCCATCTCAGGATAAAGGGGAAGTGAAAGAGAACCCACCTCTTGAAGGGAAGAATGTCAATGCATTTAATGCCATCTTTAGTCTGCCACACAGCCCATCTCTGTTTGAAAAATAAAATACAAAGAAGTTAGCAATTCTCTGGGCTTGAGAGTGAGCACATCCCTGTGAATTTCTCATCACAAACGGCCTCTGAGACGTCGTTAAGAAACCTGAGAATTTGGTTTCTCTAGTCATACATTTTCCTGATTCATTGAGCGTGACAGTGGCATCACCTTTGGAGAATTACTAAAGCATCAGCAACAGTGGGATGAAGCCTGCATTTTTCAAAGGCATAAGGCGAAGTATCCACCGAGCATTTGAAGAGATTTCCAAAGATGATGTTCTTCTAACTCCCTTTTTAGAATCAGGTGCCATCATTGCTGACACATAGTACTGACATGAATGCTATTTCTCCTTCCCTGATGGACCACCTAGCAGCACAGTTTCCCTAGCTCAGCTCCTAAGATAACAAAGCCTTTAGAGGGAGGGTGGCTTCACTTGCTTAGTGCTACTTTGCTGGATTTTCTTAATGTTCATGTTTTTGTTTACGCACCTATCTGCTGCTGCCCCTGGAACATTTTGTCTCGATTAGCTCACAAGTTCATCACAGAACTCTCAACTCGCTCTCCTTTTCTAATCCTGGGGAATCTTACCATGAACATATTCACATGTTTCTAATCCTCAAAACGTAAAGAGCTCTAATACTCCTCTTTCACTTAGCATCTCCAATGCGGCACAGACTCTGAGACAAAAATAGAGGCCTATTTATTGATTGTCTTGTTGGAGGAGCAGTTGTATACCGGAAAGGCTCCACTTTTTGATCCTTAATACAAAAGACTGACTATAACCCCCTTCTTGGACAGTAGAGCTAATTTCCTAAAGGGTAGTTTTGTGTGTGATGGGAGTGAGGTATATCTTTGAAACACAGGAAGCAAATTCAGGAATTTCCCTGGTGGTCTACAGGTTAGGATTCGGTGCTTTCACTGCCATGGCCAGGGTTCAATCCCTGGTTGGAGAATTGAGATCCCGCAAGCCACAAGACGCAGCCAAGATTTAAAAAAAAAAAAAAAAAGGAGGCAAATTCATTCCCCACCTACCACTGAACCTTTAATGCCTCAACACTGACTAGTCCTCTCAAGGGTAAGATACTGGTAGCACCTGTACTTGACTGAAAGTAAAAATATCAAAAGTATATTAAATAGCAGATTTTGTTTAATATTGAACTTCTGCTATGTTGAAGGCATTGTACTCTAAGCTGGGGATATAATGGAAAACAAAATAAATATGCTTCCTAAAACTGGAGTTGACATTTAATAGTAATAAGAAAAAAAACCCGGATAATTCAAATAATGTGTATATTGTTACACAATGTTTCGAAGAAAAGGAAACTGAATCTAGAAGAGTGTATCCAAGGAACCTGATCCAGACCCGAGGTTGAAATCGCTTCTTGGGGGAAGTGACAGGTGAGATGAATCTGAAGAAACAGTAGGACATAATCCTACTAAGAGTAGGATAGTAATCCTCAAAAGAGTAGGAGGAAGTAGAAGAGCATTGCATACAGAGGCGATAACATGTACAAAGGATGTGATCCAGAAAAAAAAATGGCACATTTGGGACACGGAAAGGAGACCTGTGTGGCTGAGATACAGAGAGCAAAAGAAAAAGTGCATCAAGACCAGGTTGAAGAGACAGGTTTGTGCCGAATCATACAGCCATAGGCCAGAGTCAATATTTTGTATTTATCATAAATAAAATGAGCATCGCTTAAGAGACTTACTCTTAAGGATGGTATAATTATAACTACATTTGGGGAAAAAGAATCATTAAAGCTGAAATGTGGAAGATGGATTTGATTAGTAAGAGAGTGGCTCTTGAGAAGACCAAGTAGAGATAATACGTTTTCCCAAAGATATGTATGAGTTAAGATCGATAGAAGTTGATGATTGTTTGAATATATGGGATATGGTAAGGAGACAGAGATGTTAAAAATTGCTACGAGAAATTTAATGGTGACCCAATTCACTTAAAATTAGTTTGATGTGGGATTGGATATTGCAGTGGTATGGAGAAAAGGAGAGAAAGAGTTAAGTGACTGTAAGATTTCTAACTTGAACAAGAAAATAAATGGTGACCCCATTCTCTGACACAGAGAGCACTGGACGAGAATTAGACTTGAAAGGAAAGATCTCTCTCTTGGGTCTGTTGTCTTTGCTACATTTGAATAGAAATGTTAGTAAGTAGTTGAACATATGTATGTGGAAATAAAAAAGAGCGGTTTTGACGGGAGATGTAAATTTAAGAGTCATTAGACTGTAAGTGGTAAATGAAGCCATAGAACGGTTAGGAGGGCCTGAAAATGTGCAGAGTGTAAGAGTGAACACAAACAAAAACCCCTCATTGCTAAGTGTTTTAGTTTGAGCTTGCAAAAGAACAGAGAAGAACGACAATAGAAAAGCATTCGCTCTCAGAGGGGAACATCCATATTAAAACCATGAAGGTACAAAAGCCAAAAACTAAACCAAGACAGAACACTCTTTGAGTCTCTACAGGCACATTTTAAGATACTTGAAATAACTCTATACGACTATAGACCTAACATAAGTGTTCCATGGGCACTTTTTAAAGAGTTACTTCTGTAGTATTCAAAATATTAAGATAACCTTTATGTATCTATTAAATCAACGTTAGAAAGAATATAATTTTTATCAGTTATATCATTATTTACTGTATTTTGTTTATTGTATTTCACCTATACAGTCAAAATGAACAGAAACTTCAAACTCTGCCCTGAATAATGCATTTCTTACTATATGTTGGTATGTTTCTGATTCATTTAATTTATGTTAGGGCTTCCCTGGTGGCGCAGTGGTTGAGAATCTGCCTGCCAATGCAGGGGACACGGGTTCGAGCCCTGGTCTGGGAAGATCCCACATGCCGCGGAGCAACTAGGCCCGTGAGCCACAACTACTGAGCCTGCGCTCTAGAGCCCGTGAGCCACAACTACTGAGCCTGCGCGTCTGGAGCCTGTGCTCCGCAACAAGAGGGGCAGCGATGGTGAGAGGCCCGTGCACCGCGATGAAGAGTGGCCCCCACTTGCCGCAACTAGAGAAAGCCCTCGCACAGAAACGAAGACCCAACACAGCCATAAATAAATAAATAAACAAATAAACCCAAAGTTTAAAAAACAAAACAAAACAACAAACTAGTGCTCATCAAGAAAAAAGCAAACTGGCATTTCACCCACAGGAGCATTTAAACAAAAAAAATTTATGTTAGTATGCACATAAATATTTTTGACATTTATACTGCTATTGCGGATTATTTCCATTATTTATTTAACATTTTTATCATTTAGTGCTTTTTACTCCAAAATTTACTATGTTGATGTTAACTTTGTGACCCCATTTGTTCTATTTATTTTTCCCATCCTTTTGGTTTTAATCTTTATTTGTCTCCTTTTCAACTTTACGTGTTGATTAGATAATACAAGCTCATGGTACAAAATTCAAAGGGAACGGAACGATACACAGTGAAAAGTAAACCTCCTCCACCTCGGCCCCAGCCGTGCACACCCTTCCCAGGAGGCAGGCACTTTAACAGTTTCTAGTGAATCCTTCCAGAAATTCTCTAAATATATAAGAAAATGGATTATACATATAATTTTCACAGAAATGTTATCAAAACACACACATTGTTCTTTACATTGCCCATCACATACTGTGATGTTTCTTCGATATGAAGTCTATGTCTTTGTTGTTAATAGCTACATCTACGTCCCATAATTTTTTAACCAAGCCTCTGTTATGAATATGTATGCTTTGCAGCTAGCACATAGTTAGAGTTTGATTTTTGACTGTAAAGAGAAAACCAGGCTTATAGTTTGAGTTCTGTTCTAGGCTCAAAGTAACAGAAATCTCTGGCTTTCAGGATATAAAAATGTAGTATCTCACCTATTTGGAAACCTAGGTGGTGTAATCAGTGGCTCAATTATGTCACCAAGGACCCACGACCTTGCCATCTCCCCATGATAGCAGCTCAGCAGTGACTTCATCCTAAATCTTGTTCTCCTAATAGTTTCAAGATGGCCTATAGCATAGACTGTAATTTCTTCCCTTCAGTGGGACAGGGCCAACTTAGACCTTGTGCCCATATGTGGACGAACAGTCTGGAGGGCAATTCTGCACACTGATTAGCTTAAATTATTCAGGATTATCTTCAGGAGTGGGGGGAATAATGTGGATATCTTAAAAATATCTGGGTTCTGTTAGGAAAGGTATGATGAATGAATATTAGGAATACAGCTAAATGCCCAGTATATTTTCTCAATTTAAAAGACTTAGGCTTTAAATAGAAAAGTATATTAGGTCATATTAATTCTCTCTTATTGTCAAAACGAATGCATTTTGTTCCAATCTCACTTTGTTGTTTTTCTGCATCTTATTCTTATTGTTCTATCTTTTACTTTATGAACTATATTATATTCAATATTTTCTCTATAAATTTGAAAGATATATATCTTGTTACTATTTTATTACTAGTTTTTTAAATTAAAAAATTAGTCTATATGTCTCTAGTTATCATAACAATAATTAAACCAATGCTTCATTATATAAATGTTATATAAAAATCTATATTATATGAAGAAATGATCATACTTTTACTTTCACTTCACCAACTTTCCAATTTTTTCCCATAAATTTGGGCTTTAGTTACTATTATTATTGATTATTTATATTTGATTATTTATATTGATTATTAATATTTTATATTATTTATATTTAAATACAATATAAATACAATTTATATTGTATTTGTTATATGTGAAGAATTATTCTTATGTTTGCCTTCCATATTGCTGCACAATTTAAATATATATATATATATTTACATTTAAAGCTATGTCTAACTAGTTGTGACTCTCACCACCGGTCTTTTATGCCATGGATTTCTTATTCACGAGATTTTGTTTAATTGATGACATGTTCAATAAGAGTATATCTGAAATTTTGTTCCTCTAGAATGATGGCTGTTTCAGCAAAACAACAGATCGTCTATTTGGTTAGATTTTTTTCTCCCCCTGGCATAGACTTAGACAATGAGGTGTACTTGCCTGGGCTCTTGAATCATTAACCAAAGATGCAAAGAAGTCAGGACTGTGATAAATACTTTGGGGTAGTTAAGAAAATAGCAAATCACTCCTTTCAAGAAGGCTCAGAAGGAACAGAACTGACCTTGGCCTTGGGTGCCCACAGCTGTTGATAGCCGCGCTACAGACTGCCACGTCCAGCTTTACAATCTGTTTCCTGACTGTTTTATAATCCCAGTTCCTCAGCATTCCAGTGATTCTCTGAGAGACCTAATATCCTAATTTTACATTTTGCGTAAATCATTCGGAGTTGGTTTCTGATGTTTAAAACCAAAGCTTCCCAGGCTGCTCCCTGCACAGACAGGGTTAAGCTTACAATATTTGGCTGTTTTGTTTGCTCTAGCCTCCCAGTGAAGCACAGTTTTCACGTGCTGCTCCTCAGCACGAAGAAATAAATACCTAGCGAACACTTTCCCCAATGCTCTGAGAGCCAGAACTCACCCCTGCCCTGAGGCTCCTTAAATCAAAAGGTTTAAGGGGGATTTTCTCAAGAACTGCTCTATATGTTTCCTACTGACAGTTATTTTTAATCAGAGAGGTTGCTGGAAGTCAACCTTTCTTGAGCAACCTCAATTTCTTCCCGTCAGCACTCTACCTAGAAATTTCTCAAAGATGCTGACATATCAGGGGAGTCCTTTACCGGTTACCAACGCTCATGTCAGGGTTTGTTTCTCTCTATGCTTTCTATTCCGTTGACTGTGATGGGTGACCCACAGTGGGCAGTGCATCTTACTATGACATCAGATGTTACTACTTAACCATGTAAGTGTGCTACACAAAGTAAGGAGTAAAATAATGTATGTTTCAATTGTAACAATACCAGGCCAATAGAGCTTGTAAATTGCTTTAGATCGTGGATGACTTTCTGACCTCCAACTCACCCTGCCTTTGTACTGGTTGATGAAAAAAACGTCTAGAAGAGCGATGTACATATTGAAATGGATCCTGGATCCTGGTTTTAATCCTTAAATTTCAAGGCGGTATAGATGATAATCCCTGAGAGTCTGAATGACCATCTCCTGTAGTTCGACAACTATAACCGATGAATATCTTGTGATTAGCACAATATTTTCTTCTTTGCTCAGAATTTTGCCTTCACTCTGACCTCAAGAAATCAGTCAACCCAAAGATTTACCCTGCTCCTCATACCCCACCCTAAGAACTTGTTAGCCTGCCCAATAAGCAATGAAAACCAGGAACAAAATGCCCTTTTAGAATTGTCTGTGTGCTCTTCTGCTTGTTGCAACCTCATATGACTCTATTTATTTATATCATAACAGGTTGTTTTTCTTATAGATAAAGCTTTCCATATGCCCCACACATGTACACAATATTTGGGGGATAGAAATGAGTCTCTCACATTACCTCAGCTCATTTTCATTAATTCAGGATTTAAGTTCTCATCTTCATATAAGTTCAGTGCCTCCTTTTTCTATTCATTTTCTCAATTTGCTTTGACTGACTCATAAACAGACATGAGCTCTTGGAATTATCCTCTTTGATTCCTTACTGACCTTCTTTCTGTCACGAGTTAAAATCTCACTACTAATAAACATGAAGCTCTCTATTTTTATGGCAAAAAGAAAAATTAATAAATTCCAAGAGCTTTGCTTGTATATCAGCCTAAGAGAGAACGAAAGCAAAGGCAAGCAGGATAAAAATAAAGAAGGAAAATTAAAAGTCAGTATTTCTGCAATCCTAGATGCAAAGGCTTTTTTAAATTTTGACAGATTGGTTTCATAGCTTGGTAATTCAGGTAACATATGTATGAAAATGCCAAGAAGTTTCCTCTCGAAGAGTTTTTTTCCACAAATCCTGTCAATTTTTTAAAAATACTTATAAATGATTCAGTTCTGCATTATTTTTTTAAAAATAATGATGTTCTTAGCCAATGCTTTTCTTATCTTCCTTAGCCCATGGTGCATGTTTCCCCCAAGCAATTTACATAATTCCTCAGAATGTGATTTAGGGAATTTGTTATTGCCTAGTCTCTTATTTATGACAACAGATAATTTGTAAGATAATCTTACAATATTATAATGATTAAATAAATCACCTTAAATTGGTGGCTTCTATAAATTCTCTTGCTTGAGACTCCCTTTGAAGCCATCTCTATCCCAGGACAGGGTTATGTTATCACCACGAATGGATCCTCTGGTCTTTGTTTGATAGTTGGGAGAAAGCAGACAGGAACACGTAGAAATCATTTCTATTTCCCAAGAGAGATTCTCAATGATGAAAACCAATATGGAAAGCTACCGTCATCAGGAAGTGGTGGCAGCAGTGTCACACCAGGTCCTCCAGGGTCCCGAGGCCTCCCCTTGACCCCCATCTCTACTCAGACCCCCTCCCCCTCTAGGGCTCTGATCAGGGAGCCTATTCTTCCTTTGCCTGAGTATCAATCATTCGACATCAGCAATGCTGAATTTTACCTGTTCTCCTGGAAAACAGTAAAGATTCAGAAACCCCCTCACCCTTTATCATGTGCCTGAGACAGCTTATTGCTAAGAACCATCATTCCCCACATAACTTGTTGATGACTCCTGGATGCCCCCTGTTTACCTATGACAAGGTCAGACTCAGACCCTCCAAAGTCCGATTCTCATAAGTGATGAGCTGAATTGCTGCTCCCACTGATCAATAAGAACAAAATATTTATAAACCAAATGCTGATTAAGATTCTCTCCTTCCCTCAGCCCCCTGAAACTTGGCTCACCTCAGCCGAGAGAGCACACAGCGCTTCTTTAAGACCCTTCCCAGGAAATAGGCTGGCCTCAGGGTGAAACCTTCTCTCATCTACTATTCCATCACGCCGCCCTTTCATCCCATTCTTTCTAACTTTGTTTACTCCTCTCTCTAAAAGAAAGCCCTTTTTGCCTAGTCCTTGAGATGCTTGTTTATCTGATGTCACAACTCTCTTCCTATTGCTGTGATCTCTCCCTCTCTACTGCATTCTTCTCTTTCCCCTTCTTTTCCCCCTGCGATAATCGTCCTGAATAAAGTCTCTCCTTACCAAGTTTGTAGTTTTTAAAAACTTGTCAACATACATTGTAAAACTCCTCTATAATAAGAACTAAAATTGAATGGTACCTCCTTTGTCCCTCTGGCCTCTATTCTTCAACCCAGGTGTCCAGGATGGAGATGTTGGGCCAGTTAGGGAAAAGGTGAAAACCCCAGCTTAGAAGCCAGGAGGTAGATGTTGAGTCTGAACACTCCGAGTTTTCTCCCCTTCCACTTGTCATGGAAGCAGCCAATGAAGTGTGTATCAGCTGACCTGGAGATCCCTCAAATCCCTGTTATGAGTCTGGAAATTGATCTCCAGTCAGTCCTAAGACCCAGAATTGGCTCTGGTGATTTTTAAAATGGAGGAGCTACAGCCACCGGATGGCACCAAACACTACTTGGTCAGGGACAGACTGACGAGGGATGGACCCCTGCTACTGCAGCATTTTAGCTGAACTGGCTCACGCGTTCATCTCATTAACTTTTCGGTGATACTAACCTGCGTTTTAATTCTTGGACTCCACTATCACATTATGGTCCTAATAAAGTTTATTTATTAAGTACCTTTTTATGGGAAATTCAAATCAACATTGGGTATCTATTCTCAAGGAGTTTATTTTAATTGGGGATCAAGCTATATATCCATGAAAAGATGTGTGAAAAAAGAACAAGGTAAAGTAATGTATTTAGTGCCCTCTGATTGAAATTCAGCTAAGACATTTTTGCAAATGTTGATCGGTAGAAGCTGGAGGAGAAAAAAAAGGCATTTAAAGTAGGATGCAATGTTTTTTCTCCAGAAGTAGAGACTAGAACTCCTTTGGGAGTCCCTTTCTTTTGGAAAATCATTTGGGTACTTTTAGTAATGCAAATGTGATGCAAAGTGGCTGCAGAGATGGATGCTTGAGAAACCAGAGCTCAAGGAAGCTAAATTTCTGTAAAGAATAACAGTTTGAAGGGTCCCCCTTTGTTGCAGCTAAAGTTACATATTTAGATGAGTTGTTTCATGAAATCAACGTTTCTCAAACTTTTTAACAGACCCTCTCTGAGAAATATATTTCACATTTTACACGTGGTCGAGTACAGAAATATGTGCCTGTTTCACAAAACAATTTCACTTACCAAACCCAAGGCCTTGATCATTTCTATTTCTATTTTTTAAATGCCTATAGTGATCCATTATATTGACTTCAAGAATTCCACTGGGTTGTGAAGGATATCAGAATATGCCACCCTAAAATCTGCGGCTTGCCAAAGGATTCTTTTGGCAAAGAATTAATTGCATAAGGATTATTATGAGGTGAAGGCAGTTAAGTAACAGCAAACACAGGAGGAGCTCCCAGTCTTAAGCTTTCTGCCTAAAAGCAGGGCAAAAGTTTCCCTTTTGTAAAGGAAACTTGGAAATTTCCATTTGTAAAGGTGTCCTCCTGTCCTCTTTGTCACCAGAGACAATTCTTATCAACTGAGAGTGCACAGCAAAACTTACTAAACAACTCTAATTTACCTTATTTATTTTACATTTCCTAGTCCCTTGCCCACAATTTACTCAACCCCCCTTCTCCTTTGTCTAGACTCTTGTCCACATTTTACCACCCTTTGTTAAAATTATATATATATATCCCCAGGTTTAACTGCCTCTTTAGGGTTTTCATTTCTTTTCTGTGAGGAACCCTGTATGCATAGGAAATAAATCATTTCTCCCGTTAATATGTCTCTTGTCAGTTTAATTCACAGGTCCCAAAACAAAACGTAACAGGGTAGAGGAAAGATTATTTTTCTTCCCCTATGGTTGCAATCTATAATTTAAAAAAAAAAAAAAAAAAAAAGCTGCCTTAGGAAAAAACGTTTTATTTCCAAGTATAGATTTGGAGTACAACTTATTTCTCATCCTTGTGGAGATGTGCAGGGTTTTTGGGAGACCTAGAAATGATTCAGAGACTGCAGCAAGGACAGGCAGGTAAAGTCTTCACCTCATACTGCTTGACATACCGTAAAGTACCTATAAAATGGATACCTACCTAGATTCTTGATATTCAGTTTGGAATGTGCTGCTGGTGTTATTAGAAATTTTTCTGATTAATGTGTCCCTCTGCAGTGAGTAGGAAATCCTGCAAACGTGGGAGTCATGGTGAAGGCATAGATTCCAGAACAGAAACAATGACCAGGAAGGAGGCGCTGACTTGAAGAATATAGAAGAGCCATGGGGGCTTTATAGAAAGTTGTAAACTGACCACCTACCCAGAGAGACACAGGTACAATGTCAGAGTCCTTGAGAATGAGTCTGAATCTGTGGTCTCAGAGAGTAGCCGTTCCCAGAAGTATTTTTAATTTTTCTTTGTTACACTTTCCTTCTTATATACCGTTAAGTCCCTGACATACGAATGAGTTCCGTTCCGAGAGCGTGTTCGTAAGGCCAATTTGTTCATAAGTCCAACAGAGTTAGCCTAGGTACCCAGTTAACACAATCGGCTATATAGTGGTGTACTGTAACGGGTTTATAATACTTTTCACACAAATAATACATTAAAAACAAGCAAAAAGTAAAGAAAACATGTTTAATCTTACAGTACAGTACCTTGTAAAGCACAGTAGTACAGTACAACAGCTGGCACACAGGGGCTGGCATCGAGTGAACAGGCAAGAAGAGTTACTGACTGGAGGAGGGAGAGCAGGTGGGAGATGGTAGAGCTGAAGGATCGTCAGCGATAGGAGACGGAGGGCAAGCTGCCATCCCCCTCACGCCTGCAGTTGATGGAACGCACGTGCGCATCTTTGAAAGCTCACAACTCGAAGGTTCGTATGTTGGGGACTCACTGTACCTGAAATTTCCATAATGTCTTGTCAGAACTTCCAGCCTGATCTTAGTTATGCAATGAGAGGGTCTCTTGTGTGCCTGGGACGAAGCAGGAGAGCCTAGAACAGTACTTGTCGCGCGAGGCCAGAGAGACTGTAGCAGTAGTGGATTCAAGCAAAGGCTGGGGGTGCCCGGTGGGGCAGGCAGCCAATGTGGGCCAGGCCACTGCCTGTGAGGCATGTCCCGGCGGCTTGATGAGAAGCCAGAAAGAGGACATGGGCCCTCCTCAGCACAAAGGGAGCAGTGAGATATAATAGGGCAGTGGGTTTTTCTGTACTGAGAGGCAGCTCACTTGAATCACTGTAACTTATGCAAGTGAAGCATTAATGTTCCTGTATTTTTCCCTATAAGCTAGTGGAAAAGCCTGGGCTCTTGTCTCTTTTCTCTGTAAGTAGTGCAGCCAGTTACTCTTGGGCTTAGAGGGACAGGGGTGGAAATTTTTTCCTTCTTCCCTTCTACTTTCTAGGTTCTTTGCCTGGTCTAATAATCAAATTGACATCAGACAAATGAACAGGAGAAAAACAAATTTAATTTTGCACATATGGAGTCCCATCAAAATGTAAGACCCAAGGGCAAGTCTGGCAATTTGAGGCTTATCTGCCACCCTTATCACCCATCCCGTGGAATGGGATGAAGTCTGGGCCTCAAAAGGCAGGAGGGCACTTCACAGGAAGATGACAAGAACTTAGCCATGCAGCTAAGTCTTTTAGATTAGAAGAACCGAATAAAACAAAAAACAAACAAAAAAACCCCCAAAGCTAAACAAACCCCAAAAAGGCAGTTGCAACAAAAAAATATTATCTCTGATAACAGCTCTTTTCCTGATACAGGCCCCCTACCTAAATTCTTACAGGTATTAAGGGAGAGGTAAAAGTTTTTCCTGAGTTTGCTGGGTCTTAATTGCCTTGAGCTCAAAATAATCCACATGTCAAAGTGGGACCTTTTGGGGCGGCCTATTGTGTTCGCCTCAGAGGAAAATGACAGCTACATCTCAGAATTTGGAGTCAGACCACAGCAGGTGTCCTTTCTTGGGAACTCAGACCAGAACTGCCTCTCCAGTGGACTTGTGCTGCATACAGTATAAGAAGCAGGGTCACGTGATGACACATGTGACTGCAGCAGTTTACCAATGTCTTCAGAACATTGCCTACTTTCACCATTATCGTTAGCTCCAGTTCAGTGCTGCAGGTCGGAAATAACAACACAAATAATATAGACTCTCCCTGTGTTTTAGTTTCAGGTACGGAGCTTTGAAAGTAGGACCAAATCCCTAATAGATAACTTTCCAATTTTAGCATTTGCAGGCTCAATTCACAATAGGTTACTAATTGAGCACCGGGGAAAAATTTCAAGGCTCATGTCTACTAAACCTCCTAAATACAAAGTAGGGGGGAAAATACCAAGAGATGTACCAAAGGTTTTTCAAACTCTCCCTTCTATTAATGTGGTCTAGATCTATCGTTTGGACTAACTTTCCCCCTAAGAAATAACTAAATGATGGATTAAAAACATTTTTTAAGTCTTAAAATTATTGACGATGTGGCAGGTAGAAAGGAATGTCAGGGTATACTCAAAGGGAAAGAAGGAATCTGGAGAAGCAAGAAAAGACAGAAGCCATTTTTGCTGTGGAAACATTTGTCTACACAAGCACATTTGAACTTTTTGCTAGATCGTCTTACAGCCCCTGGGAAGAAAACCAAAGCCCAGGAAGTCTAGCTAGGGAGTCTAAGAGGTGACCTTCACGTATTCTGCTGGGACAACAGAGAACCACACTCTCAAGTTAAGGATAAGCTAAAAAAAACCCACCTTCACCACCAAATTCCATGGCATTTTTAGGAAAGTTGCTTTATTCCAAGTGAGAGATAGCCATAAACAGAAGCTGACCCTTCTGTAGATTTGAGGTCAAATTCATGTCACCTGAGTAATCAAAACAAAATAAAACAAAACAAACAAACACACAAACAAAAAAGACCAAAAACATACACACAAAAACCTTTGGCTCATGAGTTTAATTTAAAATGATTGAGAATAGTTCCTTGAGGCACCCTTTGTAGAAATGGACATTTATCCTTTATCTTGGGCTTCAAAGAACACTCATAAATAAATTTTCAAAGACAATACAACTAAGCACATAAGGAAAAAAGAAACCATGTGCAAGAAGCATTAAAAACAAATATATAAACAGATCTACAAACACCTCTAATAGAATTATCAGACATAACTTATAAAACATGGATTATAGAAATAGATTATACTATGAAAAAAAGACGAACTTGCAGTACCTACAAAAAAGGAAACTACAAAAAGTAATCCAGCATTTTAGAAAAAGTGCCAAATAGAAATTCTAAAAACGGAGATTAGATTACAATTTTGAAATACAATAACTTAGTAGATGGATTTAAGAGCAAATAGAACGCAATGAAGAATGAATAAGTGACTTGGAAAATAAGTCAGAGGAAATTGTATGGAAATTATGGCAGAGAAATGAAAAGATGAGCACACAGAAGATGAGATATGAAAGATAAAATGAGAAAACATAATATGTATTTAATTGGAGTTCATGAAGGAAGGGAGAGAGAAGGTCAGAGGCAAAGATGTGAAGATGATGACTGAGAAATTTCCAGACACGATAAAAGGCACTCAAGAATTCCAATGAATCTCCAGAAACAACTATTTTTTTAATGTTCACATCTAAAGACATTACAATAAAAGTTCAAAACTTTAAAGACAAAGAGAAAATCTTAATCACAGCCAAAGAAGTGAAAGATCATCTTCAAAAGAGAAGAGTGAGATTTATCACCGCCTTCACAACAGCAATAATGGAAGTCAGGAGATAATGAAACGATAATTTCAATTTGCTGAAAGAAAACTGCTGCTAATCTGGAAAATCTATGCCCAGAGAATCAACCAAGTTAAAGTTAATTTTATTTTAAATACTATTAATATTAACTTTTTTTGAGATTGATCATGGAAAATAGAAACGAGGTCTGAGGCATAGAAGATGCTATAGATCAGAAATAAGAAAACTATGGCCTGCATGCTTGCTGCTTATTTTTGCAAATAAAGATTTATTAGAGCACAACCATGTCCATTCATTTATATATTGTCTATACTGTTTTCACAATACAGTGGCAGAATTAAGAGAACTGTGACAGACACAACATTACCCTCAAGCCCTACATTTACCCTATATTTAATCTCGTTCCCTTTAAGGAAAATGAGCAAACTGAATGCATTACAGTGAATCTCACAAATAAAATGTTGCACAAAAAAAGCAAGACCCAAAATAATACATATGAGCGGAACTCCACTATGCAAATTTCAAAGTAGACCAAACTATACGTATATTGTATAAAGCCGCATATATAGGTGGTAAAAGTGTAGTGAAAATAACTATCACAAAAGTCAGAAGAGTGCTTACCTCTGATGTGAGGAAGAATATTATGATCAAGGAATGACTCATGGGCTATGTGTGTGAAAAAAGTGTGTTTTGGTGATAATGATGTTCTATTTCTTGACCTGGGTGGTGGTTATAGATACCTTTGCTTTATGATTATTTATTAAACTGCACATATGTATTTTCTGCATAATTATGGACTGAATTTTGTGGTCCCCAAGTTCATACGTTCAAGCCCTAACACCCCATGTGACTGTATTTAGAGATAGGGCCTTTAAAGAGGTAGTTAAGTTTAAATGAGGTCATAAGGGTAGGACCTTAATTCAAAAGGACTGGTGTCCTTCCTTATAAGAAGAGGACAAGACCACAGGGATACACACTCACAGAGAAAAGGCCATGTGAGGGCACAGCAAGAAGGTTGTCATCTGCAAGCCAAAGAGAGAGGCCTCAGCTGGCTCCTTGATCTTGGACTTCCAGCCTCCAGAGCTGTGAGAAAAGAAATTTCTGCTGTTTAAGCAACTTAATCTATGGTATTTTGTTACAGAAGCCCTAGGGGACTAACACATGCACTTTCCTGTTTACGAGTTAAATTTCACAATTTAAAAATGGAGATTTTTAAAAAAAAATAAATTTCCTAAAAGGAGAATGCTCTATAGAGTTTTTTTTTCTAAATAGTGTTTTTTTTCTAAATAGGTGAATTTTTAACCATTAAGCTTCAGGCATCCTTGCTTGTCTAGCTTTGGGAGGTGTCTTAACAATTTGTTTACATAGTTATATGCTTTTGTAAAATGTGCAAACCTAACGTAACTGTAATCTATTGAGATTGATCCACTTCTCACCTTCCCTGGTGTCTGTTGGGTTGCACTGAAGTGGCATTTTGAGGATCTGGCTTGTCACAGTTGAATTGAGGATACGTTTAGTTTGGGTTTAGTGGGACATACCTTTTTGGTTCCTAGTCACTTATGGGTATAGTTATCGTTGGCCATCTGTGGTCATAGTTTGCATCATGATATGAATGTTGGTATCAAAATCCGAAAGTGTCCACCATGGGAAGCGTGGAGATAGTAAAAGAGAAGGACGTGTGAAATGTAAGAACTACAAGCTATCCTGTGGGAATTTTTGTTTCTAATCATGTCCTGTATAAAATTACAAGCAGAGGATTCTATTTCACAACATCTAGTGAAAAGAGTTGCCTCATGTCAATAATATATTCATAAGCAGCATATACAATTATAGAAGCATCATGGATTTTTTTTTCTTTTTGATGGAATTTGTGCAAGACAGAATTTATCCAAATTCTCATTTGTAGGGCTTAAAGCTGTAGCAGTATTGCAAACAGCAACTACATTTGTAATGGTTCACATATGAAAGAGACTTGGGGGAAGGATTCCCAAATTTGTCAACCATCCTAATAATTCATATGACATGACCAACACTGAGTTAATAAGCAGAAAAACTTCTCTAAACAATTGATAGCAAAAATATTTTGACCAATGGCGCTAGAGGAAAAACCAATTATCTTTCTATTCTGTTTATAGAGAATGATGTTATAAGAAAATCTTTGTCATATGAAAAGGCAATCAAATAATACACAGCAAAAAAAAAAAAATTCAAGAGATGTGTCAGGCTATTATTAGCTGTTATTTTTTCTGGATTTTGTAATATTTGTACCATTATATACATTTGTGATTTGTTGTGATTCCTTCTCTTATTCTAAATAAATATTCACTTTTGTACCAAATTGCTCATTCATAGTGATTTTTTTGTTTTGTTTTGTTTTTTAATTAATTTATTTATTTATTTTTGGCTGTGTTGGGTCTTCGTTTCTGTGCGAGGGCTTTCTCTAGTTGCGGCAAGTGGGGGCCACTCTTCATCGCAGCGCGTGGGCCTCTCACCGTCGCGGCCTCTCTTGTTGCGGAGCACAGGCTCCAGACGCGCAGGCTCAGTAGTTGTGGCTCACGGGCCTAGTTGCTCCGCGGCATGTGGGATCTTCCCAGAGCAGGGCTCGAACCCGTGTCCCCTGCATTGGCAGGCAGATTCTCAACCACTGCGCCACCAGGGAAGCCCCTATGGTGTTGTTTTTTAAACAGTGTCCCCCAAATTAATATTAGGCCCTACAAAACCTGGGTCTACCTTAATCTAAACCTAATCAGATATTTGCTGATTTTTCCTTTCTTCTCTGATGGCTCTGTCTTCTCTGTGCTAAGATACAATTTTTCTGGAGCTCTATCTCGTTATATCTTTACACAGTAATTCTATTTGTGAAATTACTGTTATACATTGACTGGCCTCACATCAGTTGGTGTTACCCTTTCTGTGGGAAGAACTATTTTCCACACATTTAATCTCAAGGATATGACCTTCAGTTATATCTCCCATAGCAAAGCAGCTCTAAGCTCTTAGTAATTTCAACCTGCTAAGTCTTTGACCTCGAACTACTGTGTTTTAATGGCTTTGGTGTCTTACTGTTCTATAGCAAAAGAATTGCCAAGGTCTCATATATTTTTACTGATATTTTACTTCATTTGCTATCTCAATCTAATCATCTAAACTGAATACTCCTTCAGTTTTTATTCCTGTCTCTTTTTATCATCTTCTTCGCAAACATTTTACTTTCTCAATAACTAAGTTACTTAATGTCACTAATCCCAAGATGCCAGTTAAAAGCTTAGAGGTGAAAGCAGGTAAAAAAAAATTAGTGTCAATTTAGACCTGTCAGTGAAACACAATTTAATCTATTTTCCTCTGCATGCTTGAAATAATTTCATGGAAGAGAAAGGCATTCTTCCGGCTACCAGGTTTTTTTACTTGAAAATAACAGGAAACTTTCAGGATCACTGAGTAATGAAGTTCATATACCATATACAGACACTTAAACTGTCACAAACTTAATGGTTTCCTAATACTTTATGGTTTCCTAATACTCTGTGCCCAGAGCTGTGTTAGGGGACATGGTAGCTATTGAAGAGATGATAACATGATCTTTATATTTTCAGGAGGTTATGGTCTAATTAGGAGAAGAGGTATGTACACATGAAGTAACTAAAACTGGTACAAGCTAGTAGCAGGGCAAACAGGAAGGAGACAAAGCTACCTATGAACTGGGGCCTTATGATAAATAATTTCAGGATAACAAACAAGATTGGAAAGGATTTAAAAAATGAACTTGAGCAAGTAAAATAATAATACAATATGTTTGGAGATCAAATTTAAGAGTAGTATTGACAACTTATTCATCCTTCCAGATATAGTTCAAAAAGCACCTGTGCCCCGGGGGTTTGGGAGAGGGGGAATTGGATGAAGGTGGTCAAAATGTACAAACTTCCTGTTTTAAGATAAATAAGTACTAGGGATGTAATATACAGCATGATCACTATAATTAACACTGCTGTATGTTGTATATGAAAGTAGTAAAGAGAGAAAATCCCAAGAGTTCTCATCACAAGAAAATTCTTTTTCTATTTCTTTAATTTTGTATCTACATGAGGTGATGGATGTTTACTAAGCTTAGTGCGATAATCATTTCATCATGTATGTAAGTCAAATCATTATGCTTTACAACTGAAACTTACACAATGCTGTATGTCAATTACATCTCAATAAAACTGGGGGAAAAAAAGTGAATTGCCACCATAAATAGGACATTGAAATTCTATCTCCAATGCTTGGTTAGCTTCCGGGTAAGGAGTCATTCATTGTGTTTCATTTATGATCATTGATGGTGTTCAAAAACTTATTTACAGTGACTCAAAGGCAGTCTCTAAAATATCTTAATATTTGAGATACTTTAACATCTCAAATATATAGCGAAATATATTTCGAACACACAGTATTTATCACTGTGTGATAAATACTGAAATATATAGCGAACACACAGTATTTATCACGTGCCAGACACTGTACAGATACAGATATAGATATGATTGTAGATATAGACACACGCACTCATTTAACCTGAGGCACAGAGAAGTAAAGTAATTTGCCCAAAGTCACAGAGCTGGTGCCTAGTGGAACTGGAATTGGAACCCCAGTTGGCTGACCCCAGAATCCATGTTCTTAACCATGATGCTATCCTGTCTCTCATGCAGGGAAACAAATTTTATTATGTTTCACTCAGTTGTGAAGGAGAAGTGGGATGCTGACAAACATTTTCAGTCCCTGTGAAAACTACCTTGAAGTGTGCCTTCTTAAAAAAAAACTATTCCATTGTATATATGCGCCACATCTTCTTAACGAGTTATTTGTAGTGAGGTGGATGGACCTAGAATCTGTCATACGGAGTGAAGAAGGTCAGAAAGAGAAAAACAAATACTGTATGCTAACACATGTATATGGAATCTGAGAAAAAGAAAATGGTTCCGAAGAACCTAGGGGCAGGGGCAGGAATAAAGACGCAGATGTAGAGAATGGACTTAAGGACACGGGGAGGGGGAAGGTTAAGCTGGGACAAAGTGAGAGAGTGGCATGGACATGTATACATATGGTATATACATATATATCAAATGTAAAATAGATAGCTAGTGGGAAGCAGCTGCGTAGCACAGGGAGATCAGCTCCGTGCTTTGTGACCACCTAGAGGGGTGGGATAGGGAGGGTGGGAGGGAGATGCAAGAGGGAGGGGATGTGGGGATATATGTATACGTATAGCTGATTCACTTTGTTATACAGCAGAAACTAACACAACAATGTAAAGCAATTATACTCCAATAAAGATGTTAAAAAATAAATTAATTAAGTAATTAAACTAATAAATAATAAAATGGGGGAAAACAGCACCTATGCCCACAAGCCTTCCCATCCTACCTGGTCAAAATGAATCACTCCATTCTCTGCAGTTTGTTAGCCCTCTTTACTTCTCTTGAAGCACTTGCCAAATATAAACTTTTATATCTTACCTTAACATAGGGCAATCGTCTTCCAAATTGACCGTGAACTCCAAATGACACTGATTCATCTTCATCTCTGGACTCTGTACATGGTTTTTCAGTAACAAACCAAACCTCGGGTACCTTGATATTGTGTAATAAGCAGACTCTTTTAG
The DNA here is from genome assembly GCF_028021215.1 of Eschrichtius robustus. Taxonomy (NCBI): domain Eukaryota; kingdom Metazoa; phylum Chordata; class Mammalia; order Artiodactyla; family Eschrichtiidae; genus Eschrichtius; species Eschrichtius robustus. Next base: position 30,905,004 of record NC_090844.1, on the reverse strand, counting down.
TTGCAAGTGACTGAAACCCAACATAAAAAGTTGAATCTAAAATGAATGTATTGGCTCATGTAACTGAGAAGACCAAGAGTAGGTCTGGCTCTATTTATGTCTTGATCAACAAGCTCAAACAACATTAATTTGTGTTCTGTTTTGTCTTCTCTCTTTGGATACACCCAGAAGTGTGCAATCTTCCTTGAAAGAAATATGGCCGGTTGTTTCCCAGGTCAGATTCCTGTAGGAGACAGCTTCTCCCTCACAGGTCTGTAATCCATCTTGCTGAGGGATTCTGATTGGTTCAGCTCGGTCAGGTGACCATTCTTGATCCAGTCATAGTTTTTCAGGAAAGGGTGTGATACCACAATTGATTAAGCCTGGGTCCTTGTTCCCACTTGTGGCAAGGGATAGGATGGAGAGAACAGTTACTAGGACTGAAGAAACCTACACAAGTTAGGGTAAGGGCAGTTGGGCAGACCAAAATCAAGGGTGTTTATTATAGAAAGGTAGAGTAGGTGCATTGATTTCAGTTACAAATGAAAAGTTGAGATTTGTACAGGAGATGACAAATATGCAATAGTCTCTTATCGTGAAGAACCTGTTGGAAATAAAACGATGTAACAACTACAATGATTATAAAGTGCACTGGGGGTTAGAATGGGGGAGACAGTGAGGACAGAGATATCGGAATGATAATCCAAATATGAGAGGAAGATCTGAGATGTCCGTTTAGAAAGTGTGAAGGAAAGATGAGTAAGGTTAAGTGACTAAGGATTTAGGTGATAAGAAGGGAACTAAGTTATGCTGATTTAAAAATTTTGCCTTCAACAGATATTTGGAAAGAGAGGAGGGGCATATGTTTAGCTTCAAATAAAATAATCTTACCTAATTAGATGGATGGCCAGGTATCTTAAGGTGCATGTCCTTTGAACCAGCATGGAAGACAGAATTTCAGCTTGAGTGAAAGGTGAGAGGTGGAATAACAGAGGAGACAATATCAGTATTAATTTGATAGTTGAAGCCACGATGTTGAGTGAAGGCACTTTCTGGAGAAAGCGTAGGAGTATGAAAACTGGAAATTGTGGTTGGATTTTACCTGTGGGAGAGGGGTTTCAACGAGGTAGAAGAGGAAGGTGCCCAATAACAAGGGCTCAGGGAGGAAATGAGGCAGTAGAGGGTTAGACCACTTGGCTCTAAAGAAGAAGAAAATTAAGAAGATTGATGTAAAGGGCAGCAGAGTCAGGTTGAAATGTACTCAGTAAGAGGCAGTGACTAAAAAGAAAGAAGATAAATATAAGAAGAATCTTTAATGGAGGAAAGATTGAGAATCAGAGCCAAGGAGGAAAGAATTGTTCTCTCTCGGTATTGCAGGGGAAATGACAAGATACCCTGATTCTGCAAAGGGGATAAAGGAAAATGGTCTTTCTTACCATCTGCTGATACTCGTCATTGTTGGGGGTGGACATTAGCTTCTGGAGAGAGGAAATTTGGAGGCATTAGGGGGAAAATCACAGAATTTTTAGATAAAAGATATTGTTTTATTCTTCTGAAGAGTACCAATGGGGTGCAAGCGCTGCTCATAAATTTCCTAAATGGAGATAAATGGTGTTATAAAAGCTGACTTTGAACAATGAGGAAATGGCCACACCGAAGGCATTGCACACTATCCAAAGCCAGCCTGTCTTGGCCCGTGTACCCACGCACCTAATAATCTCGGTGTAGATGATAAAGAAGGAGTATAGTGAATGTTGCTGTCTCTAAGCACCTAGGTAACAATTAATCATAATTTGCTGATTACAGAGCCCAGGCTTCCCAAGTTTGAATCCCAGGTCCTCCTCAGAACAATAGTTCTGTGACTTTGGAGAAGTTTCTGAACTTCCTCTGCATCAGATTCCCCAGCTGGAAAATGGGTATAATAATAGAAATCTGGGGGGCTTCCCTGATGGCGCAGTGGTTGAGAGTCTGCCTGCCAATGCAGGGGACACGGGTTCGGGCCCTGGTCTGGGAGGATCCCACATGCCGCGGAGCAACTAGGCCCGTGAGCCACAACTACTGAGCCTGCGCGTCTGGAGCCTGTGCTCTGCAACAAGAGAGGCCGCGATAGTGAGAGGCCCGCGCACCGCGATGAAGAGTGGCCCCCGCTCGCCACAACTAGAGAAAGCCCTCACACAGAAACGAAGACCCAACACAGCCATAAATAAATAAATAAATAAAATTAAAAAAAAAAAATAGCAATAATAGAAATCTGTATAATGGGGTTGATGTTAAAAATAAATGAGGTACTATACGTTAAACGTTTATGAGTGTCAGGCACATGGTGAACATAAATGTTAGGTATTATATTTAGAAATCTCTGCATTGGGGTTTAAGGAAAGAAAATCATCGATAATTACTCTGAAAACGAACTTAGGATGTGATGAAATCTCAATGAATTGAACTTTAAACATTTTGTAATATAAGTATTTTAAAAATTCCTATCAAATACAGTCTTTTGTTTTTAAAATGGATGTTTTTGGTTTTCAAAGAGTTATTATAGAGTTTATTTAGTAAGCATACACCCCTCGTATGTAGCTCGGAGTACGTGATTACAGAATGTTCATCTTAATTAATTTGTTCATTGTTTGATTAACTCCTTTATTCATTTATCGAGTCAATCAGTATTTCTATAGAGCATCTAACAATTGCATTAGCCAGGTTCCTACTTTCATAAAAGCCACATAAAGAGGATTAATTACTGAGGTATGAAAACAAATGTATACAGCTTCATCGCCCATAAGAGAATTTTCTTTACAATATCATCCATGACTACATTTTCCTGAAATTTAAGTATATGATTTAATTTTTACCAGTTTGAAGGTATCTGTGTTCTATATTACAAGGCCCTCTTGGAACTGTGCATAAAAGAAATAAAATGTTCTTTATCCATATATCCTTTTTTTCTTTTTAAAGTAAGGTTTATTGAACTATAATTCACACACAGTAAAATTCACCTTTTTCAGTGTACAATTTTATGAATATTGATAAACACATACAGTTGTATAACCACCACCATGATCAAGATACAGCATATTTCCATCACAGAAATGTCCCCATGTCCATTTGCAGCCAATTCCTTACTCTCAGCCACAGCTCCTGGCAAACCCTGATCTCTTTTCAGTCCCTAATGTTTTGAGATTTCCAGAATGTCACATAAATGGAATCATACAGCATATAGCAGGTTGAACCTGGATTTTTTCACATTGCACTGTGCATTTGAGATTTATCAATGTTGAATTACTGTCACTAGTTTCTTTTTTATGTTTTTTTTTTTTTAATTACTGTTTCATTGTATAGATGTACCAAAGTTTATTTATCTGTTCTCCAGTTGACGAAAATTTGGCTAATTTCCAATTTTGGTAATGAAGCCACTAGAAAAACTTGTGCATGGCTTTTCTGTGAATATATGGTTTTATTTCTCTTGAGTATATACCTAGGAGTGAGATTGCTGGGTAATATAACTAAATATTTAGCTTAGAAGAAATTGCCATATTTAAGAAATTATTACCTAATCCAAGATTATGAAGATTTATGCCTATGTTTTTAAAAAAAAGAAAAGAACTTGCCGAACTGTTTTCTAAAGTGGCTATCTCAATTATGCATTCCCCTTAGCATTGCTTTATTAATTGTATTGCTTTTTTCAAAGTATCAGATTTGGTTTCTTTGATTCTCGCTATCGTTCTTCTGTTTTCAGTTTTAATGATCTCTGCTCTTACCTTTATCATTTCCTTTCTTCTGTTTGCTTTGTCTTTAATTCTCCTCCCCTTTCCCACATGCCCCTTGTTTCTTATGGTAAGAAATTTTATCATTGATTTGAAATGTTTCTTTTTTTCTAATAGAAACATTTAAAGATATAAATTTTCCTCTAAACATTGCCTTAGCTGTATCCCACAGATTTTGATATGGACAATACCGTGTTTTTATTTTTATACCATCAAGATATTTTCCAATATTGTCTGTGAGTTCCTCTTTAACTCATGTGTTATTTACCAATGTGTTGTTTTATTTTCAAATATTTGAGTATTTTTCAGGTATCTTTCCACTATGGATTTCTAGTTTAATTCTGTTATGCTTAGAAAACATACTTTGAATGATTTCAATTCTTATAAATGTATTGAGGATTGTTTTAAAGCCTAGAATATTACTTACCTTAGCGAATTTTCCATGTGCACTTAAAAAGGATGTATATTCTTCTGTTGTTGGGTAGATGTGGACTGAGCTATCAGTGTCATTTAGGTCAATCTCATTGACAGTGTTCTTCCGATTTTCTCTGTATTTACTTTTGTCTATTTGTTCTATCAGTTATGGAGAAGAGTATGGAATTTGCTAATTATAATTGTGAATTTGTCTATTTTTTCCTTTCAATTCTATCAATTTTTATTTCACTATTTTGAAATTCTTTTGTTAAGTTATTTCCACTTAGAACTGGTGTCTTCTTGGTGAATTTTCCCCTTTATATAAGGCTGGTCAAAAATGCTGTAAAATTCATAAACCTTGAGGTTGTTTGTGAAATAAGACTAATTATATGCTAAACCCAAAACTGATTTATTCAATAATTATTTGATTTTCACATATGACTTAGTGGCTGAGTTTGTTGATTATGCATGCAGAATATTTTTTTAAGTTGCTAAACTTTCAGTTTAATTATGTACTAAAAATATGTGACCCTTTAACAGGTATAAATATCAAAAGTCAAACTTAGAAAATAGACATCAGAAATATACTAGTTCTCATCATGCTCTTCTATGTCCCTTAGGGCCTTGTACATACCTCTACTCTGATTTTTTTGTTTGTTTATTTCTCTCTCTTATCATGCATATATATGGGACAAGAACTGAATCTGAATCTCTGGTGGCCAGGCCAATAGTTGCTTTACAGAGAGTGCTAAATAAAGTGTAAATATATGAACACATAATGAATGACTCAGGCTTTCTTCACTTTGCAGAAGATTTCCATTTTAAATTCTGAGCTATCCTAAGATACTTGAGTTTTATGTTATAGAGTACCAACCATCCTAATTTGCTCTTGTTTCCACGTTGTAAGCCCTGCCTCCCAAGAAACCCTTCAGTCCTGGGGAAACTGAGATGGTAGGTCACCCTACAGCCTCTCAGGTTGCATCTAAATGTTTAACATGGAAACAGAATTGTGTGAGTAGAAATGCTTTTTCAGCTGTAAGGTTGAGGTCAGAGCATTATGCATATGATTATAATTGAACCACGAAGTTCATTAACATGATTTTAAACTGGGGCACTTAGGTCTTCAAAAATTACAATTTGAATGAATGATGATTATAAATTTCACTTTTATTTTCCTGTGGAAATTTGTCCTCCCTTGGTAAAAATAGCATTTTTGTGACTTGTTTTGGTTGACTTTTGATTCACTGGAGGTAGAGAAAGCAAAATTGAATTTTAAAATGCTGTTTGTCCGTGGGATTACACCGAACCAGGTGAAAAGGGGAACACTGAGTTAAGAAGCCAGAGGGGTGTTTGAATAATGCCATAGAGCACGTATTTGACGGAGTTGCCTACGTTGTGTATTAACCACCTCCAAGAGAAAATAGGCTTAATTTTGTTGGAGCAAACTGATAGAATAAGCTAACTGTCCTATTTGACAGTGATTCTTCATGACCTTTCTTTCCCTTCTATAAACCCCAATTTCAATACCTTCCTCTGTTTTGCAGCAAAGTGGTTTTTTTGATATTGCAACAAGATATTATGCAAATATAAATCACATTAGATTAGAATTACTCCTTAACAGCAAGAGCAATGTTCTTACTAGCAAGATAAGTGTAAATGTCTTTAATTATCTTTTATTACACAAAGTCTGAGAGCAAAGTATCAGGCTGCAAATAGAAACAATCAGCTAGACTGGATTGGAGAACTAGATTGTTAATTCAATTCACAGAGGACAAAGCAGTTAATTACATTCTAAGACCAACTTTCTCGGTGCCTTATGATTTGAGATGCATTTGAGATGTATAAGCTGATACAGTCGTCATCTGTATCTTTCACACGATGGATAGATTCCAACAAAATAATGACTCTGGCATAATTGAGAAGCAGTTCTAAGATGTAGAAGTCAGAAGTTGCTGCCATAGATGAGACACAAAGAAAACAAATAGGGGATGACTGTCAATTTCCACAGCGATCGGGTTTTTCTGCTTCTTCCCATTTTTAAACCAGAAGATCAGTGATGAATAATAATGCCCAGTTTCAAAATGTTTAGAGTTAATTGAAATGTGCCTATTAGGTCCTTATTTCTTCATGGATATGTCAGTTTAAAAAGAAGCTTTAGAAAGCCAGGCAAAAACGGTATGAAGAAAGCTACGTGTTTGGGAATCTTGTCCAGCGTTCCTCTGCAGTAGGTATTTTATTCTCTGTTTCAGGTATAGAGGAAGAGATTTTGCAGGAAAAAAATGGCCAAAAATCTTGTCTCTTTCCTAAAATCGTTAACAACAGTTAACATATATTGAGTGCTTGTATATGAAAGGCTAACCCTGCCAGTGAAGGACTTACTATTATCATATCAATTTTAAAAATTAAAAAAATTCTGATACTTAGTTTAACTTTTTTTGAAGTATAGTTGATTTACAAAGTTGTGTTAATTTCTGCTATACAGCAAAGTGATTCAGTCATATAAATATATGTATATATGTATTCTTTTTCACATTCAGAAGCGTGAGTTTTGAAGCACAGAGTGCCTGAACAAAGCTGGTGGTCTCTACCAGCTCGTCTCTACAAAGAACATCTCTTCATGTATCTGTGGGAATCTGTGTGTTTACATCTTGTACTCACAGAGATCCTAAGACTGGGATATTCTTTTGGTTTATAAGATTTATGTGTTTTATTAAATAAAAGTCTTAACTTTACCCATCAATATCTAGTATTAAATACTATGTCTCACCCATGAGATAAATGTATATCAAAATACCAACTTGGGAAACAGACCTGGGAAATATACAAGTTATATTTCCATTATACTCCTCTGTGCCCCATAGCACCCATCACACATAATAAACCAGCCTTTGACAAAACATGGAAAGGCAGATTAGTATGGAAAGAAAGACTTCAGGATCCTTGACTGTCAGTAACCCAAAAGGCTATAGACAACCATTCTTCATTGATACCTAGCACGTCCTAACCTATAGATCATGAGCTGTCTTCCTGATTTCCTACCCAATCTCAATAGATACTGCACTGATTCTTCCCACAAGTTACTGCCTTACATGCACTGTTGCTTCTTATGGATTTATTTATAGGCACATAACAACCTTGCAGTCATTTCAGTTAAGCAGTATCTATAAAAAGCAAGGTGTGTTGAATTGCTTCAGTAAACCTCAGCTACCTGGTGAGAGAGAGAACTTTGCTCTTCATAGGTTGATCAAATTAATGACTGAAAAAAAAAATCATTTGAATGTGTGTTACATTCTAAGATGTTCTATTCTCTAAATCTTATCTAGGATGATCTGAGGAAGCCCAAGGTAGGATTACACATCTGCAAATATGATAAGTGTTTAGTCTGTAAATTATTTAATCTGTACCTCAGTGTTTTTATGTCTTTAGCTGTTACTCTAAATGGTTTATTTATGTGTGTATTTATTTATTCATTTAATGCCTGGTCAGACCTAGATTAAGATCAACATCCAAACAAACATCAGAGGTATCATGGGAGAGACAAAATTGAAAACATCCATTCTGATGGAAAGAAGAAAGTCAGGCACACAACGATAAATGACAAAGGAAAGGTAAAATGTAGAGCTGTACTCTTCAATATAGCCAGTAGCTTTTTGTGGCTATTGAGCACTTGAAACATGGAGAATTTAAATTAAGATGTGCTATCATATAAAATACATGCTGAATTTTGAAGACATCAAGAACAAAATTTTTTTAATATCTCAATAATTTTTATATTGATTGCATGTTGAAATGATGATATTAGAGTTTGATTAGCTCTGCTTCAGAGACTAAGTCTAATTTGTTTGAGGGCAGCCAACCAGAGAGTCTGTAAGGCCAGAAAAGACTCATGGCATTCCTCTCTTAACCTGAGCCATAGCAGACATCCATAAGCAACAGTGGCATTTTCCCATAACTCAAATTCAACTTTAGAATCCTTCTCAAAAAAAACAAAATTCTTCTCAAAACACATCTTTCACTCTCCTACATTAGTCCTAAGAGTTTATCTCTAGAATGGAGAGTGAAAGCTTTGGTGAACCTCTAAGATCTTCTTTCTACTACTGTCAGACTCATATACACTTATCCCCACTGGGTATGCAAGATCAGGTGGTGATGCTGGGTCCTGCATCTCCCTGATTAGTCTCAAGACCCCTTCTTTCCTCATTGTATATCTTCATTCACCAAAGAACAGGGACTAATTCAAAACAGCACAGGAATCAATGGAAGAGTTACTTATAATCAAATGTCTATTTACTCCTTTTATTAATCAATCTCTGACCCTGAAAATACAAGGGGAATAAAAGAATCAAGGAGACAATATGCAGATTATTGAACAAAAGGCATGATTTTGACATCAGGTGATCTTTCCTTTCCTGACATCAGGTGATGTTTCCTTTCCTGTTATTTCCCTTTACTATTTATTTCTTTCCTTTTTATTTCAACTGTGGAATTAGTGTAACACCTTTGGTGAGAAAGAAAGAAAGAAAGAAAAAGAAAGAAAGAAAGAAAGAAAGAAAGAAAGAAAGAAAGAAAGAAAGAAAGAAAGAAAGAAAGAAAGAAAGAAAGAAAGAGAGAGAGAGAGAGAGAGAAAGAAAGAAAGAAAGAAAGAAAGAAAGAAAGAAAGAAAGAAAGAGAGGAAGGAAGAAAGAAAGAAAGAAAGAAAGAAGGAAGGAAGGAAGGAAGGAAGGAAGAGAGATAGAAAGAAAAAGATCTGACAGTTTCTATAGCTTCTGACACTGCTCATGTCTCCTGGCACCTATTTGCACATTAGGAGGTACCATGGGGGACTGCTAGTTCCATATTTCCAAATTTAGGCAAGTGCAGAGAGACAGACCTAAGGAGAGAAACAGGTGAGCAGCGAATGTAGAGGAGAAGGTGCCGAATTTGTTCTCAACCCAGCCAGCATCAAAGAGCTTAACCCCTCGCAACTTGTAAAGCACAAATAGTGTTTAACTGAATGAGGACTTTGGTACTCCTCAGCACCTATGATTTCAAAGCAGAAATGAGGGGCGAGTTGGAGGGGCGATGAGGACGGGGGAAGGAGAGGGCTGACTTAGAAAATATTTTTCTTGAATTTCTATCACACTTTTTTTTTTTGATGAGATGCAAAAAGAAGGATGTGTGGCTAAACACAGTATTCAATATGTTTCCCTAAGATCTTTCTTAGAACTACCTTCTGCAGAGCAGATTTTCTATCATAGCTAGAAGGCATCATAGAATTAATCTGAAGCAATCCATTCATTTCTTAAATAAGCAGAGTAAGGTTACCAAATAGATGATTTGCCTCAAGTCACATGGCTGCTCACAGGCTCAACTGCAACTGACTCCCAGATAGCCTTTCTCAGCTGGGACTCGTCTGAACCACAGAAAGCATAACGTGTGCATGATATTTACTCAGTTCTCCCAAGGATGGTACAGAGCTAGTACCATTTTGGAGTAATAAGAGAGAAGTTAATTCATAACATCCAGTGGATGTCTTAGGACATTAGGGCATAATTCTCTTGCAGAACCCCGGTTGAAAAAGGCTGTAAATAGCACACTCTCACCATCTGGCTTTCCCCTGTCATAAACTATTTGGAAGCTGATCTATAAAATGGAAGCCACAGTGAGTTTATAGGAGTCATAAATTTAAAGTATAAACCTTACTGGTTTGGGCTGCTAGAAGATTCCAGACTATGGACACAGGGCTGTTTCATCTGTGACCTTGAGTTATGATAAATTTTAGATGAGCAGTGGATAATACATTTAAGGGACCTCACTTTGGCTCCACCTCGAACAGAAGCATAAATTTCACTTGTGTTCTAGTTTTTGTAATAACGGCTTTGCCGTAAAAAGTTTCCTAAATAGCTCGGCACTGGAGAGGCTAGTTAATAAAGCACTCTGTGTGTTCATTAGAGAAGGTAAAATGCCACAAAATTCAACAATTACCTGCAAATAATTGTCAGGAACTTTTTTCCTAAAGGAATTGACTCTTCCTCTAGGTGGGCATCCATCACCAAAGGTGGAGAGAAGCAATAACCCCCCTTGCAGGTCATGATGATGACCAAGAACAATCAAAGTTAAATATAATCAGAAACAGAAAGCAAAATTCAGCAGTAGCAGAGCCAAGCAGTAATTTAGGTTCATCACTTTACTGACAAATGATCACTTATTTTTCTTATAGTTTGTCCGTGGATAATTAAATATTTTCAAGGGAAAGAAATAGTAACACTCACTGAAATGAATCTGTCTTTGGAGGGGGTGACCTTGATTGTTTTTGATGCCCTTACCAAAGCCAGTTTCTAAATTTAATTTCTGTATAACTATCTATTTTAACCCAAATAGCATGGCGTGTCAGAAGAGAGGTTCATGTCCCTCCTGAAGACATCTATTGTGGGGTTTGATGGAGTCGGAGTACAGTTCAGGATTCAGAATGCTGAGTCACTGGTTGAAGTTGCTATGAGTTGACTGAAATGAGAAATTGGAATCAGGTTGAGAATGAAGGATCCAGAGTAAACCACTGTGGCATAAAACTATTTTGAGCTGAAGCTATTTGAGTTCCTAAAAGCAGAGCCTCCCCAAAGAACTCAGTGGCCATAAACTCCTCTCTGGAAGCATCTCTAATCTTGTCTTCCATAAGATGAGAAATGGGCACTGCACCCAAATAAACATTGTCACAAAACTATCATATCTCTCATCTATTCTCCCAAGGGTCTATTTATTCATCTTTCAAAGAAAACATTTGTTATTTCCATAAGTGTCCTTTCTTCCCCCTTCTAAAAAGTCATTTTTATCTCCCAGAAGTTCCCCCTTTCCAACCCCATTCACTATTAAGATGGTATAAAAGCCCCAAACTCTAACAACCTTCCTGAGTCACGTTTTTCTCTGAACTCCATGTACATGTATATAAATAAAAATCTGTATTTTTTCTCACTAATGTCTTTTGTCAGTTTAATTTGCACTCCTCCATAATAGAACTTAAAAGGGTAGAGAAGGTTTTTTTTTTCCTCCCACCAACAAGGATCAAGGTCACAGAATCAGATCATGTTTCTGTATAGTATGATGGTGGTCACTTCCTTGCCTGTTTCTACAAGACTGGAAAAATCAACCCATGGCCACCTAGTTATTTTACTTAAAAGTGAGGAGTGATCACGTGACCCTGTTTGACCAATGAAATAAGAGAAGGCATTTTCTGGAATTGGTTTCTGCTTTCCTGATCAAAGTGGCAAAGGTTCTGGGCATGCCCCATCTGTCTTTTCTTCCTCCCTTGAATGTGGATGCAGTGTTTGAAGCAGCAACAGCCAACTACCATCTATGAAGGGAAGAACATGAGAACAGAAGACAATTTTCTAACAATGAAACAAAAAGTTAAAAAGAGAGTTTGACTTTGGGGCCGTGATAGTATCACTAAACAGGTAAACCCAAACTATCACCTTCCTGCTTCAGGACATTTTGTTAGGAGAGAAAATTTATCCCAATTTGTTTAAGCCACTATAGCAGCATATAAGTTCAGGCAATTGACATCCTAATGAATGAAAACAGATAAGACAAAGCCAGGAACCCAGACACCAGAATGAGGAGGGATAGGGAAAATCTGGAGATGTTATGTAGTTCATTGCTTCTGCTGTTTCCCTCTATTCCTGCAGAATTTTACTTGAAGTTTAACTTGCTCGGTATCTTCACTCCCTTCCAGGAGCCTAACATCAGAGAAGGGAATTACGTGAGCCAATTGCTGTGGCTGGGTATTGCGTGTTTCCTCCTGACTGTAGCTCATGTTTGGACAGAGGAAAATGTCCTCCTGCCCTGTCCTCTCTTCACCCCCTTCAGAAGAGCCTTTGAAATCCTCTAACAGCAGTTGAGTGAGTGAAGTGGGTAATTACACTGCTTCCTTTCACTCAGAGCAAAGAGGACCATTTCTACCTCTTGTCAGACCTAACGAGTGGCTCTTCTGCTGAGAAGCTGGAGGTCTAGAAGGGAAGAAATGATATGGAGACACATAGAAAATATTTCCTGGGGATGACGGTGCAGAGCGTGTGGTACATGGGAGATGAGCTATATATAAAAGTACCCGTTTGCTAGTGTTCCTGCCCCAGGAAGGGGCAGCTCAGCGGAGAGACCGGCTCTCCACTGGGTTCACAGATGGGTACGCTGTCTGACACTGTGTCAGACACAGAAGATTCCTGGATTGTCCGTACAAAGCAAAATATGACTGAAAAGTGCACATAATTTTTTACACTCAAATAAAAGAAATGCAAAAGTCTTATTTGTTTGTCACAAATCTGTGATTTAATATACCCTCCTTCCCTCCCCAACCAAATCCATTTTCCCTGAAGCTGAAGTGCATCTTTCGGTGATTTTCTTTCATCTTCGTGATTAGATTGCCCTCGATGAGTGTCCTCTCTTAGGGCCCAAAGATCCCTGGAGAGATGGGGTAAGGAGAACAGGGAGGAAAGATCTTAGAAACATTTATGGAGGGCTGACAGTGAACCAGGTAGTATCTTAAGAGCCATATTAAATTACTGTGAAAAACAAGACAACAGGCCCCAAATGCAGTTGCTTCTGCTAAGCCCTGAGTTGCCAAACCAAGACTTAAAAATTACAATATGGGTTCTCCCAGAAATGGAATCTTAAGGCAGTCAAGCAGGAATCACCTGCCTAGCACTGGTTAGGTGATCTGCCTGATAGACCCCTGCATTCCCTAAAAGAAAGTAACCTCACCATAACCAACCTGCTTTTTGGCCAGTATAATTCCCTTGTTCCCACTCCCTTCTGCCTGTAAAGGTCTTTCATTTTGTAGAGTTCCTGGAGCTCCTTTCCACCTGCTAGACTGGATGCTGCCTGATTTAAATCAATTTTTGCTCAAATACACTGTTAACATTTTTAATATGCTTCCGTTCACCTTTTAACCCTAGACACTGGGCGTGGTGCGGTTGGAAAGATGTGCGTGGGGTGGGTAGTGGGATAGGAGATGGGGGATCTGGGTGGGGCACATGCCATATGGGAGAAAATAGGGTGGCAGAGCAGGGTGGAGCATATGGGGTAAGGGGTGGACATCAGGACACGTAGGGCAGCAAAGGACCCCATCTTCTGTACCACACTGGGATGAGTAGGTAAGATGTCAGTTCCCTGGGGAAAGAGACATTGATGGAATAGCAAGGGCCCTAAGAGAGAGAAAGTATAAAATGTGAGAAAGTGTCAGAAACATAGACAAACGTTGGCACTTCCTATTTGACACTTTACCCGGGGGCAGGGCTTTGTGAATTCTCTGACTGGAATCCAAAATGCTCTCTCCAAACACTTCCGACCTCTCCAAGAGACACAAACAAACGGACCACATTAACGCAACTGCGAGCTCATCACATTGACTTGGCAACAACTAAGCCATCTCCACGCCGAAGGGCAACGCTGCTGAAGATATTTAGCCGAGGAAACTAATCACTGAGGAACAGTTTCTGCTCGAGGAGAAATAGTGATTATGAGCAGATCAGTGCTTACTGTCAAAAGGCTTGGAAAATGTCTTTACTTTAGTTTCACTCTGTGCTGACTTCACACTTTTTCCCCCCAAAAGTTTACAGAAGTAATTTCACTAACACGCCCACCAAGGAGACTAAAATTACAATAGGCAAATGGCTTCAGAAGAAAAATTAAGAACACAAAGGATTTGAATGGAAGGCCCAGATATCATAGGTCTGCCTACTAAAATTCTCATCATGAAATCAGAAATGCAAATATAGGGAATTTCCTGGCGGTCGAGTGACTAGGACTCCGCACTTCCATTGCAGGTGGCCCGGGTTCCATCCCTAATCAGGAAACGAAGATCCCGTGCAGCCAAAAATTTGTTTTATAAATGCAAATATAAGGGCTGGAAAGGTTACAGGTCATAGCTGGGGTGAACCAATCTCGGTGATTCAGCGGAATTCATAGACCCTTTTATTACCTCTATGGAGCTTGAAGCCTTTTGTTTGTAACACAGTGACTGCCTTTTGAAACAGATTAACATGGGAAAAGGGTAGGTCTTACTAATGTACTTCAGGTACTTACAAAGGCGCCTGTTTTGTTTCCTACAACTCAGCTATAGAATTTACAAATCTTATGAGGGCAATATTTAATCTTATTTTCTCCAGTAAGGGAGGATAAATAATTTTGCCTCTACCTTCTGAGTTCTTGGCTGAGACCACCAGAAATAAAAGACAGATTAATAAGAGAAAAACAAACAGAAGTTTCTTAACATGTTTCCCCACGTATAAAAGAGAGATACCAGGGAAAACGAGTAACACTCCACGGTGGTCTTAACCACCACCTTAAAGACCGTCTTCAGCTAAAGGCAAGAGAAGGAAAAGTATGGGGGTGGGTGGTGGGGGGGGAGAGTCTGGGAGGCTACCAGGTAAAGCCTGGTAAACAAGGGTAAGGTTAGTTCTTGTAGATTTAAACTGCTGTCTTCTCCATTGATAAGATGCTCTTGTGATTCAGTCATCCTTCCCTTCCTGATACAGAGAGGGAGACACCCTTACAAATGGAGGTTTTCTTTATCCAAGTAAAATTCCCTTATAAAAGGGTAACTTCTACTGTGGTTTGCAGAGCTTCTCCTGGGTCTGCTGCTTCTCAAAATAATCAGCTCAGAATAATTCTTACGCCAGAGTGGTATACTTTGGTGTGGCATATCCTAGTACCCTTCACTTCCAAGATAAAACATGAAGCTATATTTTGGGGTCATGGAAGCAATATTAATTATAAAGCACGGAATATTTGTAGCGTTTGAGCAGAGGAATCTGTGAAAGAGAGAAGAAGGAAAAACAGAGCCTTGGATATTTTTCAACTTTCCCATTCTTTCTTAGCTGTTCCTTGATCCTTCAAGAGATTAATACTCTGCCTATATTATATGTTATACACAGAAAAGAATCATGTAGAACAAACGTAATGACTTGAAATATAAAAATGACTTACAGAGAAGAAGTACATTTATAGGAAACCATTCTCTGCAGAGCTTTCCTAAAGTCTCTGGGAATTTATGAAATAATTTTGCTGATGAACCTTATTTTTAGATTTACCCCATGACAGTCCCCTTGCAAAAGGAATGGGAATTCTGTTTATGCTACAGAAATGAAGGTTCTTCTCAGCAGTCAATAGAAAACAATGGATATCAATTACACAGCTGGAACTGCTGACTTGATCAGATTTTATAACTTTCTTCTCTGGGGGTCTTTTTAATAAATCCGTGGAGAGGAGTGTCATGTGTTTTATGGGAATGTTCCAGTGTTTTATTCTATACATAGAAACTAGTAACTAAAGGTAGCTTGACCACCCTGGAGTGACTCACCTTCCTAAATACATAAAAGTTAATGCCAAACACATACAGAATGTTAGATCTTTATTAGATCTGGAAGGAGTTGTTATCTTTGTTTCTAGGACTTAAAGGGCACTCTGATTTCTTTTATTATCTTCTTCTTTTTTTTTTTTTTTAACTTTGTATCATTCATCTCTCTACTCAGAGGGGAAATCAACTAGATATGCTGCTTTGGACAAGGTCCAAGGGTCTTTCGCTTCCTTTTCTAATTTATCTCCTCCCTGACTGCCACTTGCATTGAACAGGATCTGGTTTAGGAGATCTTATCTAACTTTCTGTCAGTTGGAGATAATAAAAGCACCTGCTTGTTAGGTAAGGGTGCCATAAGGATTAAATGAGATAATACATGCAAAGGATTTAGAGCAGTGCCTGGCACATAGTAGTAAGTTCTTAAAAATGTCGGCAACAAGTCATCAGAAAGTCATCAAAAAGAAAAAAACGTCCTGCTTATTCTTTCATGACACTTCGGATCAAGTCAGAGAGTGATTTCAGTAAAAACAATAATAATCAAAGTGTATGTTCCTCTGTTCTTGCAAGAAAGGGTCACTATGAAATCTTGAGGAGGCTTTGCTATTCTTTCCTATTTTTTAATTAAATTTCCACAGTTCTGGAGTGTTTAACTTCATATTTATGAGACTCACCTGGGGCTCGGGCGTGGGTAAAATGCAGATGATCAACTCCTTTGCCCATTCTCAGAAGATTCTTCTTCAGTAGACTTGGGGAAGGGGCAGGAATCTGTGTTGTCAAAGGCTTCTTCCACCCCCCATTTTCCTGCAGTGGGTCCACGGAGGAGCCCAGACTTACCATCTAGCTGAGAGCCTGACAATAGGCTCACTGGATTTATTGAATTGCTACTAAATTTGATTTTCTCAGTAGTTGATGTGTTGAGAACTCTCTGTACTTTTAAAGCTCTTTCAAGAGATTTAAGAGATCTCTACCTCATGTGTGGACAGTTCCCACACATAACCTAACTTTTTTGGAAGATTCCCAGTGGAATAGTTAAACCATCATTTCAGAACCCTTGAGTCTTTTTCCAAAGTGCTCAGAAGGCATCCACAGCTTTCCAGGATCTTCCAGTCAAAGCTTTTGCCATCTGCTGGATTTGGCGCTTGGTTTCCACTACAGGTGTAGACACCATTGTTGAGAGTCTAGCCTTACTTTATTTAAAAAAAATTTTTTTTGTTTGTCTTTGAAGTATAATTGACCTATAACACTATAGTAATTCCTGGTGCACAACATACTGATTTAGTACTTCTATACATTACAAAATGATCACCACTATACTCTAGTTACCATCTGTCACCATACAAAAATATTAGATTATTACTGACTATATTTTCCTCACTGTACATTTTATGCCTGTGACTAATTTATTTTGTTTTTTTTTTGTTTTGTTTTTTGGATTTTTTTAATGTTTTTTTTTTTTTCTTATTAGTCATCCATTTTATACACATCATTGTATACATGTCAATCCCAATCTCCCATTTCATCACATCACCACCCCACCCCCCCGCCGTTTTCCCCCCTTGGTGTCCCTACGTTTTTTCCCTACTTCCGTGTCTCAATTTCTGCTCTGCAAACCGGTTCATCTGTACCATTTTCTAGGTTCCACGTATATGCATTAATATACGATATTTGTTTTTCTCTTTCTGACTTACTTCACTCTGTATGACAGTCTCTAGATGCATCCACGTCTCTACAAATGACCCAATTTCGTTCCTTTTTATGGCTGAGTAATATTCCATTGTATATATGTACCACATCTTCTTTATCCATTCGTCTGTTGATGGGCATTTAGGTTGCTTCCATGACCTGGCTATTGTAAATAGTGCTGCAATGAACATTGGGGTGCATGTGTCTTTTTTAATTATGGTTTTCTCAGGGTATATGCTCAATAGTGGGATTGCTGGGTCATATGGTAATTTTATTTTTAGTTCTTTAAGGAACCTCCATACTGTTCTCCATAGTGGCTGTATCAATTTACATTCCCACCAAAAGTGCAAGAGGGTTCCCTTTTCTCCACACCCTCTCCAAGAGTTGTTGTTTGTAGATTTTCTGATGATGCCCATTCTAACTGGTGTGAGGTGATACCTCATTGTAGTTTTGATTTGCATTTCTCTAATAATTAGTGATGTTGAGCATCTTTTCATGTGCTTCGTGGCTATCTGTATGTCTTCTTTGGAGAAATGTCTATTTAGGTCTTCTGCCCATTTTTGGATTGGGTTGTTTGTTTTTTTTAATATTGAGCTGCATGAGCTGTTTATATATTTTGGAGATTAATCCTTTGTCCGTTGATTCATTTGCAAATATTTTCTCCCATTCTGAGGGTTGTTTTTTCATCTTGTTTATGGTTTCCTTTGCTGTGCAAAAGCTTTTAAGTTTCATTAGGTCCGATTTGTTTATTTTTGTTTTTATTTCCATTACTCTAAGAGGTGGATCAAAAATACCTTGCTGTGATTTATGTCAGAGAGTGTTCTTCCTATGTTTTCCTCTAAAAGTTTTATAGTGCCCAGTCTTACATTTAGGTGTCTAATCCATTTTGAGTTTATTTTTGTGTATGGTGTTAGGGAGTGTTCTAATTTCATTCTTTTACATGTAGCTGTCCAGTTTTCCGAGCACCACTTATTGAAGAGACTGTCTTTTCTCCATTGTATATCCTTGCCTCCTTTGTCATAGATTAGTTGACCAGATGTGTGTGGGTTTATCTCTGGGCTTTCTATCCTGTTCCATTGATCTTTGTTTCTGTTTTTGTGCCAGTACCATGTTGTCTTGATTACTGTAGCTTTGTAGTATAGTCTGAAGTCAGGGAGTCTGATTCTTCCAGCTCCTTTTTTTTCCCCTCAAGACTGCTTTGGCTATTCGGGGTCTTTTGTGTCTCCATACAAATTTTAAGATTTTTTGTTCTAATTCTGTAAAAAATGCCATTGGTAATTTGATAGGGATTGCATTGAATCTGTAGATTGCTTTGGGTAGTATAGTCATTTTCACAATATTGATTCTTCCAATCCAAGAACGTGGTATATCTCTCCATCTGTTGGTATCATCTTTAACTTCTTTCATCAGTGTCTTATAGTTTTCTGCACACTGGGCTTTTGTGTCCCTAGGTAGGTTTATTCCTAGGTATTTTATTCTTTTTGTTGCAGTGGTAAATGGGAGCGTTTCCTTAATTTCTCTTTCAGATTTTCCATCATGAGTGTATAGGAATGCAAGAGATTTCTGTGCCTTAATTTTGTATCTTGCAACTTTACCAGATTCATTGTTTAGCTCTAGTAGTTTTCTGGTGGCAACTTTAGGATTCTCTCTGTATAGTATCATGTCATCTGTAGACAGTGACAGTTTTACTTCTTCTTTTCCAATTTGGATTCCTTTTATTTCTTTTTCTTCTCTGATTGCCGTGGCTAGGACTTCTAAAACTATGTTGAATAATAGTGGTGAGAGTGGACATCTGTGTCTTGTTCCTGATCTTAGAGGAAATGCTTTCAGTTTTTCACCATTGAGAATGATGTTTGCTGTGAGTTTGTCGTATATGGCCATTATTATGTTGAAGTAGGTTCCCTCTATATCCACTTTCCGGAGAGTTTTTACCATAAATGGGTGTTGAATTTTGTCAAAAGCTTTTTCGGCATCTATTGAGATGATCATATGGTTTTTATTCTTCAGTTTTTTAATATGGTGTATCACATTGGTTGATTTGCGTATATTGAAGAATCCTTGCATCTCTGGGATAAATCCCACTTGATCAAGGTGTATGATCCTTTTAATGTGTTGTTGGATTCTGTTTGCTAGTATTTTGTTGAGGATTTTTTCATCTATATTCATCAGTGATATTGGTCTGTAATTTTCTTTTTTTGTAGTATCTTTGTCTGGTTTTGGTATCAGGGTGATGGTGGCCTCATAGAATGAGTTTGGGAGTTTTCCTTCCTCCGTAATTTTTTGGAAGAGTTAGAGAAGGATGGGTGTTAGCTCTTCTGTAAATATTTGATAGAGTTCACCTGTGGAGCCATCTGGTCCTGGACTTTTGTTTGCTGGAAGGTTTTTAATCACAGTTTCAATTTCATTACTTGTGATTGGTCTGTTCATATTTTCTATTTCTTCCTGGTTCAGTCTTGGAAGGTTATACCTTTCTAAGAATTTGTCCATTTCTTCCAGGTTGTCCATTTTATTGGCATAGGGTTGCTTGTAGTAGTCTCTTAGGATGCTTTGTATTTCTACGGTGTCTGTTGTAACTTCTCCTTTTTCATTTCTAATTTTATTGATTTGAGTGCTCTCCCTCTTTTTCTTAATGAGTCTGGCTAATGGTTTATCAATTTTGTTTATCTTCTCAAAGAACCAGCTTTTAGTTTTATTGATCTATGCTATTGTTTTCTTTGTCTCTATTTCATTTATTTCTGCTCTGATCTTTATGATTTCTTTCCTTCTGCTAACTTTGGGTTTTGTTTGTTCTTCTTTCTCTAGTTCCTTTAGGTGTAAGGTTAGATTGTTTATTTGAGATTTTTCTTGTTTCTTGAGGTAGACTTGTATAGTTATAAACTTCCCTCTTAGAACAGCTTTTGCTGCATCCCATAGGCTTTGGATCGTCGTGTTTTCGTTGTCATTTGTCTCTAGGTATTTTTTGATTTCCTCTTTGATTTCTTCAGTGATCTCTTGGTTATTTAGTAACATATTGTTTAGCCTCCATGTGTTTGTGTTTTCTACGTTTTTTTCCCTGTAATGGATTTCTAATCTCATAGCATTGTGGTCAGAAAAGATGCTTGCTATGATTTCAATTTTCTTAAATTTACTGAGGATTGATCTGTGACCCAAGATGTGTTCTATCCTGGAGAATGTTCCGTGCACACTTGAGAAGAAAGTGTAATCTGCTGTTTTTGGATGGAATGTCTTATAAATATCAATTAAATCTATCTGGTCTATTGTGTCATTTAAAGCTTGTGTTTCCTTATTAATTTTCTGTTTGGATGATCTGTCCATTGGTGTAAGTGAGGTGTTAAAGTCCCCCGCTATTATTGTGTTACTGTCGATTTCCTCTTTTAGAGCTGTTAGCCGTTGCCTTATGCACTGAGGTTTTCCTATGTTGGGTGCATATATATTTATAATTGTTATATCTTCTTCTTGGATTGATCCCTTGATCATTACGTAGTGTCCTTCCTTATCTCTTGTAACATTATTTTAAAGTCTATTTTATCTGATATGAGTATTGCTTCACCAGCTTTCTTTTGATTTCCATTTGCTTGGAATATCTTTTTCCATCCCCTCACTTGCAGTCTGTATGTGTCCCTAGGTCTGAAGTGGGTCTCTTGTAGACAGCATATATATGGGTCTTGTTTTTGTACCCATTCAGCAAGCCTGTATCTTTTGGTTGGAGCATTTAATCCATTCACGTTTAAGGTAATTATCGATATTTATGTTCCTATGACCATTTTCTTAATTGCTTTGGGTTTGTTTTTGTAGGTCCTTTTCTTCTCTTGTGTTTCCCACTTAGAGACGTTCCTTTAGCATTTGTGGTAGACCTGGTTTGGTGGTGCTGAATTCTCTTAGCTTTTGCTTGTCTGTAAAGCTTTTGATTTCTCCATCAAATCTGAATGAGATCCTTGCCGGGTAGAGTAATCTTGGTTGTAGGTTCTTCCCTTTCATCACTTTAAGTATATCATGCCACTCCCTTCTGGCTTGTAGAGTTTCTGCTGAGAAATCAGCTGTTAACCTTATGTGAGTTCCCTTGTATGTAATTTGTCATTTTTCCCTTGCTGCTTTCAGTAACTTTTTCTTTGCCTTTAATTTTTCCCAATTTGATTACTATGTGTCTTGGCATGTTTCCCCTTGGGTTTATCCTGTATGGGACTCTCTGCATTTCCTGGACTTGGGTGGCTATTTCCTTTCCCATGTTAGGGAAGTTTTTGACTATAATCTCTTCAAATATTTTCTTTGGTCCTTTCTCTCTCTCTTTTCCTTCTGGGACCCCTATAATGAAAATGTTGTTGCATTTAATGTTGTCCCAGAGGTCTCTTAGGCTGTCTTCATTTCTTTTCATTGTTTTTTCTTTATTCTGTTCCGTAGCAGCGAATTCCACCATTCTGTCTTCCAGGTCACTTATCCATTCTTCTGCCTCAATTATTCTGCTATTGATTCCTTCTAGTGTATTTTACATTTCAGTTATTGTATTGTTCATCTCTGTTTGTTTTTTCTTTAATTCTTCTAGATCTTTGTTAAACATTTCTTGCATCATCTTGATCTTTGCCTCCATTCTTTTTCCGAGGTCCTGGATCATCTTCACTATCATTATTCTGAACTCTTTTTCTGGAAGATTGCCTATCACCATTTCATTTAGTTGTTTTTCTGGGGTTTTAACCTGTTCCTTCATCTGGTACATAGTCCTCTGCCTTTTTATCTCATCTACCTTTCTGTGAATGTGGTTTTTGTTCCACAGGCTGCAGGATTGTAGTTCTTCTTACTTCTGCTGTCTGCCCTCTCTAGCCTTATTTTAAAATGGGAACTACAGAAATAAGTCAGAACTTATTCTTTCCACATGCTCTCTTTCATCCTTGCCTCTCTCACAGAAGGTTTTATCCTCTTTCTATGGCAACAGATTTTAAAAATTGCCTAGGTCTCTTGAGTTTTCCGTCTCTGTAGTCCTAGCGGAAAATGCTATCTATATTATTTGTTCTCCTGGTCTAATTGACTATCTACTGCCTCTTGAGTTTGTAGGGGAACCTCTATATTTTTCCATAGTAGAGATAAAAACTTCCTTCTTTTCTTCTTTCACAAAAAGTAGAATCAATTAAAAATCTTTCTTGGAGATATCCTGCTGCTCATAAAATGTAAAACATGGCATATAACCCTCCTCTCCATATGCAGCCAACTCCCGTAAACATTAAAGCCACTTAGACACTTGCATTACAGGAAAACCACACCCTATGAATTTAAACTGTGAGGGGAAAAGAAAGAGAAAGAGCTGCCATGGTCTTCACCATGTTTTCTTTTGTGTGCATTTTTTATTTATTCATCTCATTATCCAGGTTTGTAAATATAAAAGCATCACGTCTTCTATGTGACCTCTTCCCCGTGGTAAATCTAATTAAACTGCCATTAAAGGCTGTTTTTCCTCTATTATGCCAAGGTGACTACAGCAGCTACTAAATGTGAACAGTATCTTTCTTTGCTCATGGCCAGGCACTTGGGGAGGAACCAGCAATAGTGGTCTTTACAGAAATAGATTTTAACAACTATTCTTTTCTTGCTTTTTTTTTTTACAATCAGTATCTGTGATTTTGAAAATATTATTGTCAACAATGAATAACCATGTGGGGAAAAATGATATATTTAATGCTTTTCCTTGTACTATATAACAGAGTTTGATGGCCAGTTAAAATCAATATTTGCATATTTCTCTGGCTTTGGATCAAGTGCCTATCGATGTCTGGACATCTACCTTTCCAGTCTATTTGCCTGACTCTAATAGGACTGTTGCTGACTTCTGAATATGGCAAGCAGGTTTCAGCCCTCATGTTTTGCTCATGATAATTTCCATTTTTAATGTTTTGGTTTTTTTATTAAATCTTGACACCATCCATCTTTAGGACTCAGTTTGAAATGAAGCTTCTCTTGGACCTCAGCAGCCCAAAGTGATTTCCCCTTCATCTTGAATCAGTCGATGGCGGCCCATGTGACCGTTTTCACAGATCATCTTGCATTGGGACTCAGCATCTGTTCATCCAAAGCATCTTCTGGGCCACCCACCTGAGGAAGAAGAGGGTGGTCAGTAATTCTGGGCTCATACTCTCTCCGACGGCAAGGGCTCGCTTTCGGCTTCTCAGGGCCTGACATAGGATGGGGTGGAGACGAGGTGCTCTTAGCTCACAGAAGGCAAGCCAGGCCCCTTATCTGCTCACTCTCTGTAACTTTTTTGTTTGTTTTTTTACCTTCACTATCGTCTTTTGATTGCTGTCATATTGGAGCATTACCTACACTACACTTGCTGCCTTTTCCTCTCTGTCCCTTGCTCTACCCTAATTCACACACACACACATCACACACACACACATACACAGCAGTTCCATACCTGCGGGGATGCAGGGCACACCAGGTCCTATGGCTTACGTGGGCCTCTGCTAGGTTCCACCACAACTCCCTGTAAGCATCCCTGCTCCTCCTGGTCCAGCTTTTGGGGCACTGCTGGGGTCCAGGTTCTCTCCTCTCCTTGCCTCCCTGGGTACCTGCTGCTGACCGAGGCATGTGGGTTTCTTCCACCCCCAACTTTGCCCTTCCCTTCTCTTTTGGGGGCAGTTTCTTATCTAGTAATCCCCACTCCATGGCTAGATTTCCTTCCACCTGGATTCGTAGACCTACGCATGTGTCTATGGCCCCAGAGATGGATGGTCACTCTTTAGCAGGAAGGGGTGTGGTGTGTGGACAAATATCTGTCTCACTAACTAGAGTCCCCACTTCGCTTATGTAACTCCCTGTCCCTGATGGACTCTAAATAAATGTGAGTTGAGGTCAATCATTTGAAAGCTCTCTTTCAGAACCCCTACAGCAATTAGAGTTACTCTTTGTCCAGCTTCTATTAGGCTGCTGGGTTCTTTACTTGAATTATCTCATTAAATCCTTACAGTATTACCATAGGGCAAATATTCTTTTTTTCTATTTTGTGTGTGAGGAAACAGAGTCAGAGAAATTCATTAACTTGCCCCCGGTCACTCAGTCCATCAGAGTCAAAGAAGAGATTCAAACTCAAGTCTTCTGAATCTGTAGAATGCATGCCATTTCTCTTCTGACAGGCTTGTTCCCCAGTGAGAAGCAGAATCTCCAGGCGGGTCTAGATTTGTAATTCTCAGTTTACAAGGCCAGTCATTTAACTCCGCGGGATGGAGCCTCAGTGTGGAACAGAGGCTACCCAGTTATCTGTCCACTTTGACCAAAAATATTAAAATGTACAAAAAGAGGTGCTTTATTGTTGATTAGCACATTTAATTATTTGAGAATTACCCATGTAGTTTGGAAAACTTAAGCCATACTGAGGTATTCCCTTCCGTAAGTTCCAGAGTTGCGTTTTTATCCTTGGATCTGGCTTTTGACCCAAATGCATAGAGTATGCCATCCACTCTAACAGTTTACATTGAAATATATCTCTCCTAAGTAGGTAATTTGTCAGCTGAAAGTTAATGACAGCAATGCTAATGACCAAGTGGCAATTAAGTGTATCGTATTTTTAAACCAAACTCCCTTAAGAAGTATTACTGTATAATTACGCTCTAGGAAACCTCCACCATCTCCTAAATCAAAGTCAGGGAGATCTTCCTTCTTAGCAACAACGTGTTTGTCTTCTGCCTTTCTCTATTCAATTTCACACGTTTCATAAATCATTTAGCAGCTGCAATTGTTGTCAAAATGTTTTGGTTTCAAATGTAAATATTTATAACTGTATCGTTTACTTTTCCAAAGCAGAAAGAACTGTGTGGAGAAAAGCAACTAGAACTTCCGGTGCTTTAAGCTTGGCCAGGGGTGAGCCACCATTGTGGGACCGGGATCCTCTCCGAGGTCCTTTCCCAGGTTCTTGCCTGAAAGTAAATTGTCCTCACCAGGGGACACATACCAGGTCCAAAGCTGGAGCTGCAAAGTGAGTTTCAGGATTCCCAAACCCAACTGAATTGGATGGGCTCTGTCTAGACCCGGTGCTGCCCTGGGTAAGTGGTCTTCATGCCAGATGAGAGGCACATGTGCATTTTTAAGGCATTTCCAAGAGTTCCAAGGACCTTGGGCATTATCATCATTCCAGTGTTCCTAAGAAAACATGGTTCATATGGGAAGACAGTTAAGCAAACAGGTTCATGCTAGATCCTCCCGTTCATCTTCCTCCCAATCTCTCTCTTCTAGCTGGACACTCTTCCGAGGATGTACCCGTGAGCCGGCAGGCTGTGACAATGCAAAGCAGTCACAGGCTCTCAGGGGCAAGGCACTTGCCATCTTCATGGGAATCAATACACTAAGAAGGATTCATTCATCAGCTTTGTCTGAAAAGTTTGTTTTTTAAAAAGAAATCCAGCATGGCTTACAATGAACCTGTAGGAACTGCAATGACTGTAAAATAATGGAAACTTAGATGGGGAGGAGAAAAACAGCCATATGTAGGCTAACAGAGTTACCGCCTGAGAGCATTAAATAGTCTAAGCTTCCAGAAGGCTCAGAAGGAGAATCAGAATGTTACACCCAGCATTCATCTCATCATTTTCTAGTAGTAAAACAACATAAAAAGGTTTTCAAATCAGTTTTGAGGATGAGGAAGGCATCATTCTCCAGACTTGTCAAAGCTATTTTTTTTTTTGTTTTAGCATATGCCATTTCAATCTTTATTCTTGCAGAAATTCACATTCCTAGTACTTGTAAACTTTCATATTCTCCTTCTTGTCTCCTCCTCCACACCAACGTAACCATACGTCAGGTGAATTGTGACAGAAACTAGATGACCAACAGTTCACAGCAAAGCCCCTGAGGGCACCTGGGGCCCGTGAGGCAGAGGCAGGCTGCTGACCTTGAAGGGTCACGAGGCCCTTGGACGCCAAGGAAAGCTAGCTAAACTCTCCTTCGAGGGCACACAACTGCACAATTGTACAGGTTCTTTACATGCCATTTTAGGAAGCTGTAGAGCCTAGATTGAAGATCTCCAATACACAGTTAACTGCAGCAGGCCCTGCCAACAGGGCAGAGCTCGAAAGTCGTAATAGGCAAGCCCTTGGGAAGACAATAGCCCTTGGGAGAGTAAATGAGAGCAACTGTCTCAGGCCCAAGGCTTTGGGTGCCCAGATGTAATGGAAGAGATAGCCTCCAACTGTGGGTCTTAAATTCTGGTTTTGGGAGCCCTTGACACTCTTTAAAAGTATTAAGACTCCCCGGACTTCCCTGGTGGTGCAGCAGTTAAGAATCCACCTGCCAATGCAGGGGACACATGTTCGAGCCCTGGTCCGGGAAGATCCCACATGCCGCGGAGCAACTAAGCCCGTGCGCCACAACTACTGAGCCTGCGCTCTAGAGCCTGTGAGTCACAACTACTGAGCCCGCACGCCACAACTACTGAAGCCCACGTGCCTAGAGCCCGTGCTCCGCAACAAGAGAAGCTACCGCAGTGAGAATCCTGTGCACCACAACGAAGGGTAGCCCCCACTCGCTGCAGCTAGAGAAAGCTGCGCACAGCAATGAAGACCCAACACAGCCAAAAATAAATAAATAAACTTATTAAAAAAAAAAAAAAAGAATCCCCCAAATGGTTTTTTATATAACCTGGATCATTATTTACTATAGTAGAAATTAAAAATTTTAAATATATTTTACTAGTTCATTGAACTACATGGATTTATTACCTAAACAGCATTACATGAATAACATATCTTTTACAAAAGTCACTCTATTAAAAAAAAATAGTAGAAAATGGCATTGTTTTCCATTTTGCTGGTGTCTTTAATATCTGGGCTAAGACAGCTGGATGCTCCAATCTGCTCTGCATTCAATCTGCTGTGACGTTTTGGTTGAAGAATATGAAGAAAATCCAGCCTCACCCAGACATAGAGCAAGAAAAGGGAGGAGTATATTAGGAATTTCTTCAGATAATTGTGAAGATTCTTCTTTGATCCTACACCCAAAACTTTCCACGTGGTAGTTTCTCAAAAGTAAATGGCCCCTGGGTGTGTACACCTGAAATAATTACTTGTACTTATTTCCTGTGCTGTTACATAACACTCAGGGGTCTGTCTTGCCATTTAAATGTTTGTTTTACCCATGAACCTTTTGGATCTCTCAGAAACCCCTGAAAGACTCCCTGAGTCCCAAGGCCATGTGGATACAGCCCTGAAGCAGCCCTCTCCTCAGGCCACCCACACTCTGGACCTGCAAGTTCTCCTCTCGGGGTTTCCTTCTACCCATCCAGGCAGCATGTTGTCCTTACCACCCACAGCCAGGTAACAGGTAAAGAATAGAGCATGCGGAACGCAGAGTGTTGTTATCATGATCATGGAAACTCAGGAACTCCCGTGCGACGCCAACGCAGAGACCTGTTTGATGTGAAGAAGAGAAAAGGAGAAAAGACCAGAAGGCAAAAAGAGGCAAATCCTAACTCTAATTCTAACCTTACGTGTGTGTGATTGTGTGTGTTTGTCCTGGGGATGCGGGTGCAGATAACTGGGGTGTGGAGGTTAGAGGTGAGTTAAAGACAAGCTTTACCTAATACCAATCTTTGTGGGAAATGCTACACATTATATATATGATATATATATGTATATGTCATATATATGTTATATATGTGATATATATCTATGTATATATCATATATGTTATATGTATGATATATATCATGTGTATATCATATATATGTGATATATATGATATATATATATCTATGTATATATCATATATATGTTATATATATAAGTACTATATATATATTTGAACAGTTATAGGCATCACACATATTGTATATGCGATGCCTATAACTGTTCAAATTCCATGTATATATAATTATATATGTATGTGTGATGCTTATTAGCTGTTCCAGTTCCCTGTATTTGCAAGGCAGTTGGGATAACTCTTAAAACGATAACACTACCTCAATAAAGGTTTAGCAAAACTGTTGAATGGGGAATTCCTTGGTGGTCCAGTGGTTAGGACTCCGGTGCTTTCACTGCAGTGGCCCAGGTTTGATCCCTGGTGGGGGAACTAAGATCCCCTGAGTGCGGCCAAACAGACAAACAAAAAAATGTTGAATGAACCACATTTAGAATTTTCCGACCGTTAAAATGCCTTATAGTCTACTTTTTTCCTTTTCTTAATAGTTGGGTTGATCTTCTTTACCAAAGACAAAGTTAATCCGTGATTAAAACAAGCTAATTCAGTACTAGTATTTTTTCTTTCCTAGATGTTTCTCCAATACTGGCCTTCCAGTTCAGATGTGGCCGTACAGCATCTGGAAGGTTTCCATGCCCCTGCAGTTAATAGTCTCTGATAAAATGTTAGGCAGCTTGAGCCCTCCAAGGCTGACCACTCCTGCCGGTGAGCCTGACCTGTCCATCGCAGAAGAACCCGTGCTGACTGACCTCACCAGAGACCAGGTCTCAGGTGGATGGAGAACATTGGATTCAAGGTTCCTGCTCCGAACATGTCCCTTTGCAGCTATGATGTTTTATTCCAAGAAATAACATATTCTCAACGAGGATCTGGCCCAGCCAGGAAGTCTTGGGATCTTTAGAGCTGAGGTCCCTAGACTTGCAATGCCTTTGTTACTTCTCTAAAAGTAAAGACGCTTGTGTAATCCTTGTGAAAGGCTTCAGAGACAGAGACATTTATAAGCATAAAGGTCTGGCCAATGAAAACAATGTGTTCTGAGATTGTAACTACGGCCACATGCAGAGAGCAGAGAGCCTTGCTGTGCTGTGTGTTACGTAGGTGATGCCATGACTGTGCCCACGACTGGGGCACCCGAGCTGGGGAAGCCGGGGCCCGAGGCTGGGTACCCGCAGCTCAGGTCTGGTTGGTGGGCGAGTGGAGGACCCAGTCTTTGCGATGGAAGCACCCTGTTCGCAGAGCTGATTAGCCCCTGGCTTTTCAAGGAAAGGGATTCCACTTCTGCTGACACTTCCTATCTAATGAACTATTTAAAATTCGTCTCTGGTACCTTCCTTATCCCTGTTATGCAACTAATTTCCCCAAAGGAAGCATAGTTGGAAGCGTCTGGGGCCTCTGAAGGAGCCAGGCAAAGAGCACATTCTATGTGTAAGCCGAGCTGCCTTCTGTTCTGGCAGCACCCAGGCACAGGGAAAACTTGGGTTTCTTCCAGATGGTTCCAGGCTCTAGGGACACATTTCTGGTCTCTGTTTCTGTCAAGTTCTCCAGTGTATTTTCACTGAAAAACAGCGTATTTTCACTGTTAATGACTCAAAGGGGGGCCAGGGGGTGAGGTGCCGGCAAAAAAAAAAAAAAAAAAAACCAAAAAAACCCATGATGATAAATCCTGCTGATGCCTCTTTTCTGGAGAGAACAGACAACTGTCTTCTGCTTCCTATACCAGACCTGGCTGGTTCCCTGTGTTTTCCTCCGTTCCCAGTTCCCTGGTGGGTGGCGTTGGCGTGTGCACAGTTCCAAAACACCTTAATGAGAAGGATGCTATCGTGGGGCTGTCATTACTGTGAACATCTGTGAACCGTTGAGTTTAACTGAGCTGCAGCTAATGTTTATTGTGTGTGGAAAGAGTAGGGGATTAATGGTCGTTTGATTGCCTTTAGATGGTTTCTCACTATCTTTCCCTTTCTCGTGTGATGTTTTGGCAGGAGTTACAAAAAGGAACCGGAGCCCCGAAGATCAGACATCTAAATCATCCAAGAGTCTGGATTTGCAAACAAAGCAGCATGGGGAAGGGTTTTTCTTACAGCCTTTCTTTGAAATATATAGTATAAAATTTAGGAGCAAGTGGGAAAGCAGTTAATCAGTGAGAAAAGTTAGCTCGCCCATAGCAAAAAAAAAAAAAAAAAAAAAAATTCCAGAAAATTCATTGTAATTCCCCAAATGTTATCCACTTTGTACTGTCATTTCTGAATCTACTTATCTTAATATACTGGAATTGAGCTGAAGAAACGAAAGTTCATGAAGGACATTTTAGATTAAACCACAGGCTCAGAAACTTTTTTTTTATTTGAGATAAAAAAGTAAATAATCCTTAATTTTTTTTCCCTTCACAAAGCTGAGTATAAATGAAGTTTCCCTTATCTTGGCTTCCTTACTCTGGCCGTCTTCTCGGGCTGCAGAATGTTGGATGCTATACCCTGTATTCCTCCATCCTTGACAAAGATCTCAAGACTTAAATCACAGAACAGGTTTTTAATTAATTAATTAATTTATTTATTTATTTATTTATTTATTTATTTACTTCAGTACAACTTCAATCTGGAGAACAACTTCCAAGATACTTTTCAGTAAGAATGTTCCCTGTGTCTGGCATTTTAACTTCATTTTCATAATAAATTTGGGTGTATGTAAGTATTCCAACTCTAGATTTCAGGCTCTTCCTCTGTGCTATAAACCTGTGCTCACAGCTGCAGAGAAAGACGTTTCAGCATTTTTAGTAGTTAATCTTCAAAGAGCTATCATTTGAAAAAAACCCTGTGGAAAATACACATACAGACGCCTGAATCCAACTTTTTTTTTGCTGAATGACACATACCCTGTAAGGAGTGTGCCAAGGTAAACAGATCTGCCTGGGGCTGAAACTTCTTCCTCTCATTCTGGAGTCATAATCAGTGGTCTCCATACACACGCTTGGAGCCCTAACCAGACCCCTGCCCCCCAAGTTCCTCTGCCAGGTATATCCCTCATCATAGGAGGAGAAGTAGCATCTTTCTCCAGGAGGCCAGGTGATGCCTTTCTATGTCACCTCAATCAGAGGACACTGAAACAAAAAGCAAACACAAACAATAAGATAAAAAAAAAAAGAAAAAGCCCTTTAGAATAAAATTCCTTTGGTCCAAGTACGTACTTTTCCTTTTATTCTAGCCAGCAATCTTCTTACAGAAACCTGAAAGAAAGAGAAGGGAGTGCTGACAAAGACATATGTGATTGAAATTAGCTGTTATCTTCAGGACGCCACTGGATTGCACATGGGATAATGAATTAAATGAAGTAGAAACCACGGCCTGAACTGGAAATGTGCTTTGTGCCTAATGTAATTAATCTGTATTGAAACAGCTAAGCCATTTAATTTGTGTTGCATGAATAATGAAATGAAAGGGGCATGTATAAATGAACTTTTTAACCAGCAGAGAAGATGCAACCTCCAGGCTTAAAAATTGATTGAGAGTTTCCTGACAACTCTTTAGATTTATGTGTATTGGCCACAATCCCTTTATCTCGTTGGCTGGTCACGGATTGGTCTTGCGTTTCAGAAATGTCTGGTTCATCCAGACTTTTTGGGAAATCTACATCACAGGGACATTTTTGGACAGTGACCCAAAGGGTGCATGCAGAGCACAGATAGCTGCTGGATGCAGAGCCCTTCCCTGCAAAGACTGACCTTCTTTCTTTTAAGATTTCCTTCCTCTGAAGACTTGCAGAGACCGGGTAGGAGAGTTAACCCATGGCTGTTGTCATGTGCATCTGTGCCTCTGAGACCATCACACTCCTTTGAAAACGCTGGTATATCTACAGTGGTCTCAGAAGAAGGGCAGCGCCAGGAGGGCCTCAGTCCCTTCGTTTTTCATTCTAAGCATGGAAATGCACCCCTCCCTTAAATGTTTTTAGCATTTAACACATTTTTCCTAAGACTCAGTAATAGCCGATGGTTATCATTAATAAAAGACAGGCTTCGGGCTAAACGACCCAGAGTCTGGCTGCTGTGCTCCGTCCTCCAGCATCTTTGCTGGCTTTCCCTCTGCTTAGCCTGCCACCATGTCTCCTCCTATCCTGGGTCCAAATTTGGGCACAGGTGGGAGGGTGAGGGGTTGAACAAAATGTCTCAAAAACAATTAAGATTTTGCAGGACAGTACAGTCTAAATTCAGACTTAGAGATTTAGGAAAAAGGTTACTTAAAAGAGCACTGATTTTTGGTAATGTACATAACTTATATACACACGTGCCTCCTTAGGTTACCTACATTTCCTTTGGCTTCCACCCTTCATCTTTTTCTCCCATCATCACTGTAACAAACATACTCATTGACTGTTAAGTCTGTAAACAGGGCTCTGACTGACATGGTTTACAAAAAATAGAATCTTAAGGTGAAAAAAACAAAGGGCAGAGGTAAGAAAACTAGGGAAAAGGGAAGACATCCAGTGATGTAAAAGCATAAGAAAAAACTCTATCAATTACAGTTCAGTAGTACGATACTGCATGGTTTTAACCGTATAGAAATGGCCCCAACAGAAGGTGTATCCCGTCACCATTATAATGAGGAATCTGCAATCCAGCCTTGACAATACTTTCAGTTTAATTGATATAAAAAAGAGTAAGATGATCATTCAGCTGACCCTCAGGACCAGAGTGACAGCGTACTTTCAGGAGAGAGCCTTCTAGCCTTCTCAGAGCTCCTCTCACTTCCCCCCTCGGGGCTCCTCTCACCTCTTCTTTATCATCAAAGCACCTTCAGAGCCTGGAAATCACTTTAGCACTCTCTGTTCCACCTTCGTTTTTACTACCCTCTTCAGGCGCTGGATTTTCATCCTAAGTGGTCAAATTCCCCTAATACCTGTTCTAACCTGCCCCAGAGTCCTTCATTGTCTCCTCTGTTGAGTTTTCCTCATCAAGTATGCTTGCTCCATACCTTTCCTGCCAACTAACTACTGAACAAAACGTACCTAAGTATATGTATCTACACTAAGTTGTTCACTCGTTCTAAAGATAATTTTCCGTAGTCAAAAGAAATGTGTATCCAAGTGCAGCACATCAAGCATTAAGATTTGATGATAAGGGAGACGTTTTTGAGGAAAGGAGGGGAGAACTTTGTATCCTATCCCTTGCTCAGGCTGGTATTTAGCCAAGTACCGCCAGTCCTGGGAATATCACTGTCATCAGAAAATGAGCTGTTGAGAGAAGCCTCTGGTCTGTTCAACACACTCAGTTCTTCCTTGCTCACCATCACATGTGTGACTTCTGAGACGAGGTCATAAAAGACCCTACAGCTCCTGCTGGCTCTCTCTCTCAGATTGCTTGCTGTTCAAAATCCAGCTAATGTTGCGAGGGCACTCGAGCAGTTCCATAGAGACGCTTGATCAAGGAACTGAGGCCCCCTGCCTCCAGCCATGGAGTAAATCGTCTTGAAGTCAAGTCACATGACTGTAGTCCCAGCTGACGTCTTGACCACAGGTTCACAAGAGACCCTCACCCAGTTAATCTGCTCCTTCATTTCTGACCCACAAAAACTGTAGGAGTATAAATGTTTGTTTTTGTAAGTTGCTAAGTTTTAGGGCAATTTGTTTCTTAACACTGGCTAACTAATAAAAATTTAAAATATATTTTATATAAAAATATATAAAATTATGTACTATTACATAAATGCAAATATTCTCCCTTGTTCCAAAAGTGTTTGAGATCAACTTGTGATTAGTTTGACTTG
This sequence comes from Eschrichtius robustus, assembly GCF_028021215.1. NCBI lineage: Eukaryota > Metazoa > Chordata > Mammalia > Artiodactyla > Eschrichtiidae > Eschrichtius > Eschrichtius robustus. Next base: position 30,871,411 of record NC_090844.1, on the reverse strand, counting down.
CTCAGGGAATGACCAAATATGGTTTGGTCCTTTTAAACAAGATATTTAGATACCACTTGTATATCACATTGTGCTACAATGAAGTTTGAATTTTCTTGTTTAAAGAATCTACCATATATTTTTACCTTCACATTTTTTGCCTGTTTATTGTAAACTAGAAAAAGCTATCAGTATTATATTAAAACCGAACTTCCTACTAGCATAGAAAATTAGACTGATTATTTGTGTAATTCAAGAAGGTGTATTCTTCTTTACCTTTTTGGTTTCTTTTCTAAAAATGGTATTTCTATAGCTATTCAGAACAATGGAAGGGAGTTATACTGGTTTGACTTCATCTGAACTGTGACGGTTTTCTTAAATTAAAAGAAAAAAAGCAGATTTTCTACCTTTCAATTATGGTGTGTTTCCTGATTTGGACTGCCTAATCTAATTTTGCCTAATTTTATCTCTCATTTGCAGAAAATGAGTAATCTGCAGCAAAATAAGTCAGTGAAGTTAAGAGCTCATGGTATATAAAGAAGTCCTGTGTGTCAACAAGGAGGTAATAGGAGCAAACGAATCCCATTCTCTTCCTGGCTGGTCCAACAGCAGTTATTCTGTGTTATGCAAAATTTGAAAATTCCTTCCTAAACAGCATATTCTAAGTATTTTATTCCTTAAATAACCCAATTAATGTATTCACCCACATTTCTGCTTTTTAATCTTGGAATCAAGGAATTTGCCGCAGCTTGAAAAAACTGATGTATTTATTAGCTATCTAAAACTTAATGGCTTAAATAACAATAAATGTTTATCTTGTACAATTTTTGTAGGTCAAAATATTGTAAGCAGCTCCACTAGGTGGTTTTGGCTCCAGGTCTTTCATGAGATTGCAGCCAAGATGTAGGCTGGGTCTATAATCATCTGATGGCTCGACTGGGGTTGGAGGGTCTGCTTCCAAGATGGCGCACTCACATGGCAGCCAGCAGGAGGCCTCAGTTCCTCACCACTTGGACCTCTGCATAAGGTGGCTTGTGTGTCTCATGACAAGGCAACTGGCTTTCCACTGAGTGAGTAATCCAAGAAAGAGGAATGCGAGCAAAAATGTTTCTTATGACCTAGTTTTGGAAGTCACAAACCATCATTTCTGTAATATCTTTATTGTTACAGGTCATCCCTGTCACATGTAGATTTTAGAAGGACACCATGTGTGTCCACACATGCATGTATGGTACAGCTCATAACTGCCAAGGATCTGGGGACACCACTCATCCTCAAGTCCATTAAAATTTTTTTCTGTAAAAGACATGAATATTTTCATTAGTTACTTTTTTTTTTAACCTAAGGAATGTACCACAAATTTATTTTTAAAAAGTTAACTTCTCAGAACTCTGGATTTGAGGATTGTGGAGAAGGTATTTAATGTTGGCACAATTCATATTTCTTTTTCTTTTACGTGTATGTAGGTCTACAGCTAAATTATCAAACCAGTTATTTAATCCAGGTCACTTAGAAAAAGAACAGTCTAGTTCCAATGCAGAGTCTGCAATGGATAGTTTTATATAGAATGACTTTACTGTATAGTTATTAAAATAATTTAAAGGTATTACATTGAATTAGTAAATCTTAAACGTTTTATTCAGCATCATAAAAACATTCAAGACACAAAAAGTTCAATTATAAAAAATGTCCTTGAAAATACTAGAACTCTTTGTCTTGAAATTTTCCAGGCTATCACACCTTTAGTTCCAGTCCAAAAACATGCATCACTAGCTATAGCTATTCATAGTGAAAGCAAAGAAAATATACCCTAGACTTGGAAGCAGTGAGAACTACCTCTCTCATTTACAATTAGGAATGATTCAGGGAACGGTGTGGATTTTTTTTTTTTTTAAAGCACCAGCTTTTAGTGGTATGATTAGGTATCTTGGAGTCAATTGGATGCAGATTTGAATCCTCACTTATGTTTGACCTTGGACAAGTGACAAAGTCCTTGAGCTTCAGCTGTACATAAGAGATGGTACCTATCCTGCAGGTTCATTAGAAATATTAGGAAGAATTTCAGTAACACTATTAGCACAGGACCTGCCAGCTTGTAGGGACTCAAAAAGTTAGCTTTTATGGTTATTTAGGTGATAACCATCTCTCTGAAAATTTGGGTATAAAGTTTCTAGATATTAAATCATACTTAAAATACACTTAGGAATTTGCCTCTAATAAAATCCTTTAACTTTCTTTTTATTTTGAAAAGAGAATAATCTTTCTGTAAGGAAACTATGACCTTTAAATGATCAACCGGTTGGTCTAGATATTTAAATTTAAGTTGGCCTTGACTGGGATATAATGCACCTATGCCAGCAACAGGTGCCTGCAGCCCTCATGAGAAAGAAGGAAAGTATTCCTGACCTTTTACTCTATGCCTTTGAATTCAATTACAGGTAGAGGAGAAGCTGGGCCGTTGCCAGAGACAAACATGAATTTCTCCTTAGATACAAGTTCAGTGTTTACAAGGTTAGATGCATAGCACAGGACCTTGACAGTATGTGATACAACTTTTGTGTGTTAATGCACCTCATTCATATGCTGATAAGACTTCTGTTGCTGGTGGCAGAGGGTTGCCTTTAAATTAATACAAAGGGCAGCTGTAAGTTTTAATTTGCTACAACCTGATCAGCCCAATTGGATGTGCTGTTCTCATCATAAATTTAACTACGGTTACATTGCTTGGGCAGATAATTAGAAAGCACACCATTACTCCTACACTGAATACAATATGCATTTTGGTTTTCACCAGAGTTATTTTAACAGTATAAACAGTAAATTAAATTTATAATACAGTTATCGAAGTGCACACAGTGATAGCGACAAAGAACACAGAAGATTACCTGCTTCAATCCCTACATTTTACCAATGAGGAAATAGCTCCAAAGAAGGGAAGGGACTTCCCAGAGGTGACACAGCTGAGAAGCAAAGCTGATGCTGGAACCCAAGTGTCCTGTCTTCCTTTGCTGAGAAGCAAAGCTGATGCTGGAACCCAAGTGTCCTGTCTTCCAGTCTCACTCTTCTGTCCACCAACACAGAGTGAAATATGGTAACATTCTAATGGGGGATTCTGGGTTTCTTTTTCTCACCATTCACACTTTCTTTAAATAAATGAAAACATTCTACCATCTTTTCTATGGCATATAAATTATCTACTGAGCAACTACAGCATTTGTAGAAGAGCTTTTGGGTAGCAATTTCTTCCTTTCTTTTTATGCTCTCTAGACCGATACCATATCGTTTCATGCAATGCACTCATCTCCCTGCTTCTGCTATATCTCCACTCCATCCCAATCTGAAAAATACTCACCATAAACTCACTCATTCCATTGCATTCCGCTCCATTGTAAGTATCTAACCTGGAGGAGGCACTGTTCTAAGTGATGGGCCCCCAACAAGGAATAATAAAGAAACCAAGACCTACGTCCTCCTCATAGAATCCTGAGAACTCTTGACATTCGCCTGCACAACACTATTCTGTGACTTCCGTTGCTTCCTTCACGGAGCTCTGTCTGACCACAGTAGGCTCTTTTGCACTGCATCATTGAAGTCTTTCATATAGAAAAAAAAATGTCAGTTTCCTGAGCCCCATCTCAAATGACTGAATCAGAATTTCTGGGTTAAAAATTCTCCATTTTTAACCAGCACCCCAGGTGATTCTTACGCACATCTAAGTTTGAAACCCACACTCCTACAAAAATGAATGTCTGCTCAATTCACTGGACACTCACCACACGGCCTCATTTTTCTATTTGTCATCTCATAAGTGAATAAAATATTTTGTCTATTGTACCGCTGACTTCTTAATGACAGTGGCTCTAATTGCACATTTTTCTGTCTACCTCACTGTGCCTGGCACCATTTATTGAATATATTAGCTATTCAATTTATTAAATGACTCCATAATTAAATGTGAAATGACATTATTCATTCTTGAGACACATTTCTCCCCAGGAAAGCAGCACAAGATTTTATTTTTTATTTCTTAAATTGTGTACTTTGCAAAGTTGCCAAGCCTGACCAGAAGCTCTATGGGGACCCTAATGCGACTGTTGTGATTATCACCACCAGCAGCAAACCTCTTCTCTTCCTTCCCTTCCCAGGTTTATTGGATGTCTCTGGTCCTTGCCCTCAACTCATAGACCCTGACTCCAGAGTAGGGCATGTGGCTCCAGCCTCAACTAATCAATACAATCCCAACTATTGTATATTCAGGGGTGAGTATGACTCCATTAAAGCCAATGAGACACAAGGAGAGATTGGCTGGGAGCTCCCAGAACATGGGGATTTCTTCATATGGAAGAGAAAGCAAGTAACCTTGGTGGCCACCTTACAACCTTGACAGCAACCAGCCTTATCATCTGGCAGATGATGCAGAAGGCAGAGCAGAGATGGTAAGAAACAAGAGTCCCCAGGGATCTCAAAGGTTGATGGATCAAACCATCCCTGAAGCTGGCTGCCTTTGGCTTTGCTGGTTATGCAAGGCAGTAATCCTTTTTATTATTTAAGTTGCTTTGAGCTGGGTGTTCTGTTACACGGGATCAAAAGCATCCTGAGTGACGCAGGTAAGGACCATGTTTATCTTTGTCACAGTACATAATGCAAAGTCGACATGCACAATACAATTTTGAGTGAATAAATGAACTTCAGTTGTGCGCTTTTGTTGTCTTAGTGAACTAAATAATTACAATACATTCAGAAACTACCATGGTTTGTTATAGAATATCATGGTTTGTTATTGGAAACTATCATGTTGTCTAATATACTAAGCTATACATTCCTGTATTGAATCCATACTTATTCCAAGTGCTGTGTTAGTTTCTGGGGATATGGAGATTTTTTTTTTAACAGAGAAGATGAAAGGAATTCATGTTTGCTGACTCCCTGAAATAGCCCAGGCCCTGTGCTGAGTGCCTTCACATGTAGTTTTTTTCAATGAACCCTCACATAAGCCTTATGAGAGATGTATGATTATTATTATGACTTTAAACAAACAAGATTATCTCAGGGTGATTTATTAGACCAAAGTCACGTAGCTAATCTGTGGGGAAATTGATATTCAAACTCAGGTTCCTGCCCTTTTTTCCTCCACCCCAGTTTGGTGCCTGTGGCCAAGAACCTTACACTTTCCACCCCTCGCTGGAGGCCTGCAGGGGACAGAGACATGTCTGCCAAGTATGAAGCCTCACAGTTTCTGCTCTACGGAGGGAAATGAGTAATCCATTGTTCCAAGGTCACTGAAGGGAAAAATACATGCCTTTGCCTCAGAGAAATAATAATATTTGTTACTCACAGTGCTTTTTGCCTTGTTTTAAAATTTAATTGGAAGCTAGTTTTTAGCTTCTGTGACTGCCAAATGACCAAGAGGTCAGCTGCCCCGCTGTGGGCTTTGCAGCCAATTCATGAGGGTTATTTTACTTGACAAGGGTCCTGTTTTAATGGGAAGGGTTATCACATCCTATTCACATCCTGGTTTTGATCTCACTGCAACAGATTTGCTTAAACTCTTCGCCTGTCCTCCATACTGTTCTTTCCCAGATTTTTCTTTTAGCAGCCCTACTTTCATATGCAGAGAGAGTGCATCCTAGTCAAGATGTTTCCTGCCTTGCTGGATTTCCCCCAACACCTGAATGTGGTCTTTCGCTGCTTTGGGATTGCAGGCAATGCGGGTGAAGCCCTGAGCAGCCCTGGCGTCCCAGCCATCCCCATCAAACACCCTCCTCCCTTGTTCAACAAGACGGTTGGTTATGTGCTGGGCTGCTCTACCTAGCAGTAGCTTTCATTTCTTCTCAGCAGTAGAGGCCATTGTTTTGTGGCAGATACGTGTCTTGAAACGAGTCTCCGGGCAACCCTGCCCGTGAGTGAGGGAGCTCATCAGCTCGGTGCTCGTTCTCGCCAGGTGGTACCCAGAGCTTGATGACCTCATTAGTACTAAGAGACCATCGCAGAGCCTGGCACAGCAGAAGTCAGAGGAAGATGGAGGCAAAGGCAGATGAATGGGAGAGGAGGGGCGAAGAAAGGAAGGAGGGAAACAGAGAAAGTAGGAAGGAAAAAAGGGGTGTGGCTTGTAGAAGTGGGAGCATGACCCTTAGAAGTAATATCTCCCAGCCTCCCTCTCAGATGCAATCGTTCAAGCCCTTTTCACCAGGTTTACTGAGTGAACCTGTTTCTTGGTCCAATCCTGGAGCTTAGAGTACGATAGCAATCTCATCCTCATTACGGCTGAAGTGTGGAATTAGTCTCCATCTGGTAGGACCTTGTTCCTGGAGGGATCCCAGGACTCCTTGATCCCTTTTGATCTGCCACTTCCCCCAGACCCTCACCAAGTTATCGCAGTTAATACGTACAGGTTTCTTCTTCTATCTTCAGCTGCTTAATGAGCCTTGAGTCTTATTTAGATTCCCAGACCAGGGGTGCCCATAGCTCTGCACAATTTTAAATGATGCCCTTCAGGTGAATCAGGCTCCTTGGGGTCGTGCGTGCACAGACTGTATGACCTTCTGTGACAGTCCTGGTGCCATATCCCAACACCGCGATTGTGAGTGAGGGGTTAAGCCTCTTAATCCCAAATCTTGGCCACGCTCCTCTCTCGACAAGTCGTTATGTCTGCTTCATCTTAGTCAGAAAAGTGCCAGTTGTGTTGTTGTGCTTGTCCAGGGACTTGAGCTGGGCTTGATTCAGGGAAAATTCTCTAATACAGCTGCTCCCCACGCCTCAACCTCGCATCAGGGAATAGCTTTACACTAGAGTGAGTCAGCTGTCCTTCTGGTCCAGTTCCTGAGTCTCTGTAGCCCAAAAGCTGGGCCTTGAGGTTGCAGTGGGTCTGAGCTCAGCCTGCGTTCCACGTCCCCACAACTCCTGGCCCGCCCAGCAGGCAGCCGCATCTTTCAAAGCGCAAACCTCCTTAGAGGCTGCTCCCCTGCTTAAAAGTCCTCCGTGACTTCGTATTGCCCTCAGAAGGAAAAAGAATGAAAAAGATGAAACCAGGGAAAATTTAAAAATTGATCAACTCTAATGAAAAGTGGATGCTCTACCAAATAAAAATGATAAATCTCTGGCTAATTTAATTAAGAAAATAAGAAAGAAGATATAAATATATACTTACGCAGATAATATTTTCACATATATAATTATATATAGTTTCATATGTATATAGTCTCAGTACTCTAATTAGAATGCTTAATGAAATCTAACTACATTTAAGGCTCTTTAAATGACTCAAGTAGAGGAACGAAATCGGAACAGACCAAAATTGAGAAAGAAATTTTAGAAGTTTATGAAAGAATAACCTCCAAGAAAGATGCCAGTGGGCTTCACTGGAGAGTTATTTCAAAAGTTCAAGGAACAGATAATCCCTACCATTATGTTACCACCTAATGGTGCCTAAGGATTCAAAAGAGGCTAAAGACTTTTAATTTCACTTTGGTAAGTTAGTATGACTCTGCTATTAAAATCTGATAAAGTTGTTTTAAAGATGAAACATCTGGATCAATGTTACTTATGAATCTAGATGCTGAATTACTAAAAAAAATTATAGCTAATCAAATTCTTCAATATATTAGAGTCTATTAGTATATCAGTATGTCAGCATATTAGAAGAATAACATACTTTGTCAAGTAAGGTTTAATCTAAAAACATATGGTTAATTAAATATTAGAATACCTAGAACATAATTTATAATATTAGGAGAACAAAGGAAAAATATGCATTTGGTGGAGTTCAAATTTTATTCCATATTTTACTAGTAAAATAGGAGTAGAGGAACATGTCCCTAATATGATTTTTAAAAAATGCAAAAACAATAGCAAGCGTCTTACCTTATGATAAGAATGTTAATGATATTGTTCCTAAGTCAGACATAAAACAAACAAAGCTCTGTTTACTACTACTATTGTGGACACTTTTGTCACTGTTCTGAACATTTTACTCTCTATAATAAGATAAAATAAATCTAAATTTTCAAAAAGGAGAGTGATAATATCAATTCTTTTAAAAAGTCTTCTAAACAACGAGAAGTCGAGAACTTTTGTCGTCTGGTAATAAGAATGTTTGTGATAAAACATGTCAGAAGGACAATTTGGTACCCAAATTGTAATGGTTATCAAGAATCTTTCATTCCACACAAGCAAAAATATATATACATATAATTTTGTCATGTATAGAAATCTCAAATCTCCATGCTGTGCCCCAGGAGCTAACGTAGTGATGTAGGTCAATTGTGCTTCAAACAAACTCCTGGAAAAAAGAGATGATTTGCAGTCACCAGAGGCAGGAGGTTGGGGAGAGGGAGTAGAACTGGGGGAAGGGGGTCAAAAGGCACAAACTCCCATTTATAAGATAAATAAGTACCAGGGAAGTCATGTACAACACGGTTAATATAATTAACACTGTTATATGTTATATTCGGAACTTGCTAAGAGAGTAAATCCTAAGAGTCCTCATCACAAGGAAAAGATGTTTTTTTCCATTTTGTATCTATACGCGTTGATGCTCACTAAGCTTACTGTGGTCATCATTTCATGGTGTAAGTCAGATCGTTATGCCGTACACCTTAAATGTATACAGCGCTGTATGTCAATTTATATTTCAATAGAACTGAGGAGAAAATAAAAATAAAATAAATATATATATATGAGTTTACTTAATGCAGTGTTTTCAACGTTTATGTAGATTGAACTGAGATGATGGAGCTCTGCATGTTAAATGCACCTGCATAGTTCTGTAGAGAGAGAATAAATGTGACAGCTACATGTTGATAGCTCTGGGTGGTGGAAATGCTAACGTCACATTTTCAACAAGGTAAACTCCATGACTCATGAAAGTATAAAATGAACACATGTCCAACATTTTGTTCAGTTGATGAAGTAATGAGGGAAGATATTAAGACTAGTTCAAAGAATATGTAAGAGGCTAGATATTTCTAGTCAGTTTAACAACAACAGAATGCTAGGATATGATTGCTGGAGTAGATACAAAACTGGTTAATATTCTACAGCACAAGATGGTGATGATTGATGTTATCTTTCCTACCAGACAGAAATTATTTAGATCTCTACTGGACAAAAATCTATAAGTTAACATGTGGCTTCAGTAAGACCGGGAATTTTAATTAAGAGTAAACAGTGAGCTGAACGACATATCTTTCCCCAGATCTGTGCTGTCCAAGGTGGTAACCACCAGCCACAAACGGCTTTGGAACTAGTCCAAATCAAGATGTGCTGTGAGTATAAAATACACACCAGATTTCAAAGACGTAGTACAATAAAATCATATGAAATATTTCTTTAATGATTTCTTAGATCAATTGCATATTAAATTGAAACTATTTTGATATATTGAGTTAAATAGATTGTATTATAAAAATTAATTCTACCTGCTTATGTTTTGTTTTTTTTAATAAATTTATTTATTTATTTATTTTTGGCTGTGTTCGTTTCTGTGCGAGGGCTTTCTCTAGTTGCGGCGAGCGGGGGCCACTCTTCATCGCGGTGCGTGGGCCTCTCACTATCGCGGCCTCTCTTGTTGCGGGGCACAGGCTCCAGACGCGCAGGCTCAGTAGTTGTGGCTCACGGGCCCAGTTGCTCCGCGGCACGTGGGATCTTCCCAGACCAGGGCTCGAATCCGTGTCCCCTGCATTGGCAGGCAGATTCTCAACCACTGTGCCACCAGGGTACTACCTCTGCTTATCTTTTTAACATGGCCATTAGGACACTTGAAATTACGCAGTTTGCTCTTGTGTTTCACATTATATTTTTCTTGGTCGTAGACAATCCTTGGGTGGGTCCTTGCCCTCATGGTGTTGAAAGGACATGCCATGCATATTTCTGTTTCCAAGCGTTGAATAATTTTTATTATCAGAAATATGAGTAATTTCATTTTTCGTCATCTGTAATTTTACAAAATCTCTAAAATAGATAAGCATTAATTTTATAAACTGAAAAAAGACTATTTTGTACTTGGCTCTAAATATAAGAGTAAAATAGCTAAGTCAGGTTAGGAGAGAAAAAGCACATTGAGGAGGATTTTGAATGGGACTCTAATGGCACGTTCGGCTCTGTTAACTCCAAAGTCCTCCTGTGAGTTATTTTCACTAATGGTTTTAAGCAGCCAAGCATCCCTTAAAGTCTAATTCAGAGAAAATGAGAGCGACCCTAGGCATGAGCTGTGAAAGCCTCATTTGGGTGAGAAGAAGCTTCACTGCACGTTTCTCTGAGTTACACACTGTCTCCTAGAGCTCAGGCCAGGCCTCACCACTTGGGGAAATCAGGTAGCCCTGCGAGCTTGAGTTGCAGAGTTTTGGTGATGGAAGAGGCGGTGGATCAAGAAGGTACCACACCTGGTCCCTGTAGGGTTGGACCAGATTGGAATGGCCTGAGAGTAAGAGATGGCCATGACCCAAGAAGGCAAGAGATTCCCAGGTATCCTCAGATACTAGGCTGTTATATCTTTACCTGCTGGATGATCTCTGCATTACAGACTTCCAGGTGCTCATCAATTCAACGGGTAACGTTTGGAGGGCAAGCCAGACCGTTTGAGATCTAGCTTTCATTTTGTTGCTATCTCACAGACTACTCTGATCTTTGGCTGAAATTTAGGGACAAAAAAGCCAAGTCACTGGGATTTTCGTTCTAGTCTTCTATTGTGTTCCCCATAGTCAACAATGCAAATCTCTTAATGCATGAGGATAATTGTTAAAACATTTAGAAATTAAGATGACCCGCAATCTCCAACCTAATGCCTTAGGTTTTCCAAGCTGTGAACATTTTCTCTAAAGTATATAAAATAAAAATTAGTAATAGTATCCCCAACTCCTTGGATTTTGAGGGTAGGGAGTGTAATTTATACAGGAAAATAGTATTTATATGAATGATAAAACTAAAGTGGCAGTTTGCTTTAAAATAATAAATTACCCCCCCCTTCTTTTTTAAAAGGAGAGTGACATTTCTTCAGTTAGAATGGCAAAAGAAATTGATCCATGTGTGTCTTCTCTGTGAATTTTGAACTTTAATCAATTGCCCAGATTTTCAAGTTCAGGTAGCAAAATGTAGACCAGTTGAAGTTGAGGCTGATTCAATAAATAAGCTGAAAGGAAAGTGGCTTTCTATATATGCTTCTGTTTTTAGGGCAGAACAAAGCAGGTCGAGCAGCTGTTTCTGAATTGTGTAAGCCCTGCTTCACGTAGACTGGTGGAAAGAGCTTTGCTTACCCCTTTTCCAGCCCTCCATTGGAATAATTCCCTTTGTCCAATATGGCCTTTCATCCGTCCTAGCCTCTCATCTGACCCTTGTCTTCCAATGTTCTAGTCCAGTGGTTCTCAGAGGATGGTCTGAAGACTCTTAGAGTACCCAAGATCCTCTCAAGGCCATCTGAGAGCTCAAACTATTTTTACAATATGACTCAGATCTTACCTGCTTTTTACACTTTGTTAAAGTTTGCACTGATGGTACAAAAGCACTGTGGTAAAACTGTTAGTGTCTGATGGCAATCAAGGCAGTGGTCCCCAATGGACAAATACTCACTGTATTCCTCACCATCATGCATTCAGTTTCACTTAACAATGCCCCAGATGAAACAGTAAAAAGCATTAATTTTGACCCTTAAGTATATCTCTTTTTATTATTTTCAATAGGAAGTACACAAAAAAGATCTTCTGCTGCATACGATGGTTATCTCGAGGAAAAACACTGTGCAATGAATTTTTGTACTGGTACCTTAAAATCCATTAGTCTTTATAGACTAAAATCCATTAGTCTATATTCTACTGGTACATTAAAATCCATTAGTCTACTTTAAGTGGACTTTTTACCCATGTTCTGATTTTTGCAACAGCATGCAGTGGTCATTTGGAAAACATTTGCTCACTGAGTTATCCAAGTCTTCCCAAGGTTGACTCATGAAATTTGATATTCCACACATTTGAGCTGTCCTCTCCCTTCTATTATTATTATTATTATTATTATTACCATTGTTATTATTACTTGTGCATCTGCTATCAACTTGGTGCCGGAGGACCCTGCAAGGAACTTTACATGTATTATCTCATCTAACACTCACAATATCCCTTTACGTAGACTCCATTATTATATATACCTTGTCTACGGTCGAGGAGACTGAGGATAAGTATTTGCCAAGGGCACAAACAATGAGGAGGAGATAGAATTTGATGCCATGTCCATTCGATTCCATGGCCAGTGGTACTAATTACTGCATTATATGGACTTATTTCAATTATCGTAACATAATTTGCTTTCACTAGTACTTTTCTGTTTAGATTATATGCTCCTTGGGACCAAAATCCAAGGGCTGTCTCATTTCTCTTGGCCTGGTCCTCTTTTCAGAAATCTACAATGGCCCAATAGATACGTTGTGTATTCGTTTGCTGTGGTTTCAGATCCACTTGTCTTCATCCAGGAATGAAGCTGCTTTGTTCTAAGAGTGGATTGTTTACATGGAGGAGGCTGTGTCAGGATGTTGTCATCGACATCTGTAGTGGTCAGTAGCACTCAGTAGCCCGGCTATTAACAAGCACTGCTGGGGGCTTAGCCATAAAAACACATGGAGGAGCGACTATGGCCGGGGGAAGTTTAAGCCTTAAATACCAAGAGGGTTTGACTAGCAACTCGAGAGCATTCTGTCTGGAGAAACCTACTCCTTGCAGATCTAAATAGCTCTCCGTAGACCTTGGGGCACTAGCTCCTGCCTGGGCAGAGTGACTCTTTGTGGGCAGTGGTGAAAACCGTGCATCTTGCCACCAACACAGTCTTCTTTCCTGGGCAACACTTCCAAGCAACAAGAGACTTTTGCATTTGCTCTGGCAGCTGGATGCCAGCTCTTGGTTAGTTAAGCAGACTCTCCCAGGGACAAACTCATAGAAAGGTTCATCTCAACTAAATCTGGACTTTATTCTCTTCATCTCCCCCTTGCCTGGAACAATAATATGATTAATCTATTATTGGTTCGGGTGATGCTATTTTTTTTTATTGGCCTATTAACAGACATTATCCTGTATGCTCTTGGCTTATGAAATTATTATAATTCCCGCAGTGAGCCTGTGTTAAATAAATGAGTGGCAAAGACAATCTCAGTCTCTGAGCATAAGTTGTTCTCAACCAAAACAAAATATATATTTGCTGAATAAATGTATCAATATAAATGTTTATGTAGTATAATAAAAGTGACCCTGAAAGTCCAAAGTGGTTGCACTTCACATACCTTCAGTAGGACGTAACACTCTGAATTATTTTAATATCCAGTAGTGAGGCTGGATCTGGGCTGATGAATTTCTATCCTTCTGTTCTAGTTCCTTTAGGCCAAAAGGTAGGCCTATGATGTCTTGTAAATGTGTTTTCTGTTCCCCAGCGTCGTTGGACCTTTACATTTTTAAAATTAATCAACTGACAATATTTAAAAATCAGGGAATTTCACAAAAAATCCAGATCAATCGCTTGGCTGTAATAGGGCCTCAGTTACGCATTAGACTAGCTGGAGGGAAGTAGCTGCAGATCCCTGTAGCCAGTTTGTACTCTCCTGGTCAACACGGGGCCCAGCATCCCCACCTCTGTCTCGCCCATCAGATTCTCATGTGTTGCCTTCCGTCATTTAAGTGTGTGTGTCTAATTTTAGGACACTACTCTGCTTTTAGAAGTGATATTTTGTTACCATCAAACAAGATGGTATGTCAAAGAAGCACCTATTATATGACAGTCATTTCTACAACCTGATTGACCATAACTTTGTCTTAAATATCAGCTTATACTTTTTCTTGTGGAGAGTTTCATAATTGCCATGTTCTAGGAGGTCTCTGTGAGGATCTCCTAACTAGCCAGTTCCTCTCTCAGAGGTTTTGGATCAAGAGAAAGGTAGAGAAAAGCAAGAAGAAAATTCCTACCAGGAAGAGGTGAGAAGAAATGGCTAACAGTTGAGAAATAGCATGAAACCACAATGAAACATGACAGAAGGAGAACAGAGAGAATATGCCAAAACTGGGTATTTTGAAAGTTATCCATTCTTACTTTCTTTAAGTTCAAATCATAATTTATAGACTATCTTTGAAAGGGCAGTTTTTTGAAAGCCCAGAGTCAACTTTGCCTTTCTCTGAAAAGCTTCATCGGAAGGACCGACCACACTCTGAAGGGAGAAGAAAACAGCAAGGATTAGTATTTGTATTGGCCTCTTAAAGTTTGTAGCGCTCCTTTGCTTACATTTACTCATTTGATCCTCCCTGCAATCTAGTGAGGTAGGTATTATCATCTTTTTATTAGAGATAAGGACACAGATCCTCAAAGCACCGTCCTAGGTGCTCAAGGTCCCTTATCTATTAAGCAGATAGAACAACCCAGCCCCTTGCTACGCTCCTTCCATTCCCTGCATTAGCACTACTAGCATCAAACCACTATAAGAGTAGACAGTTAAGTGGCATATTGGACTGGCACACACTGAGAGGAAGACTGGTAACTTCTATCTCTGAGTTTCCATAAAATCAATGTGCAAATATTACATTAATTTATTACATTAATGATTACATTTGATTAATTAATTATTACATTTAACATAATGTTTTTGGTCACCACAATTACTTGTATTAAAGAGGCTGCTTTCAATTCTCTGCGCATCTTTGTGTTGAAGTCTACTTTCTTTCTTTCCATGTTCATTGTTAGAGAAAAATCAAATATTCTGTCTCTTGTTAAAACAGTAAGTCAGATTTTATTCAGGACTATCGTGACAGGTATAGCGACCACAGCAACGGGGTTTCACAGTAAGGGAGAGAGAGATTGGGCTCAACTCTGAATATAATCAAAAAAAAAAGTGGGAATTTAAAGATAAGGAGCAGAATTGGGCAGGGCAGGGGAGTGTGTATGGGAGGAGGGCCGTCTGTAGATGGAAAATTACTAAGAGGGTCCAGTAATTCTTTTCTCAATTGACTTAACGGTATTCTTGCTGAAGGCAGGCCAAAGTGATCACACGTCACCTGGGGGATGGTGGAGGGTGAGGGGTTTGGTCAGCTATGAGAGAGAGCAGATTGAAGGTGGAGGATTCGGGCTAAACCAACTTGACAGGATTCTTGCTTAAAACAGGGCTCTTCAGGACATGTCTAGTTGAAAGAGAGCTTGGAGGAACCCAACTACAGTTTGGCTAAGGAGAGACTCTTTGTCATCACATTTATTACATGAATAGTACATGAGTGTAGAATCAATGGAAACCCTGTTGCCTTTCTTATTTTTTGTCCTGTTTCTAATGAGTGTGTGTGTGTAGTTGTGTATGCATGCATACGTATGGGGGTTGAGGGAGATTGAAGTCCAATGTCAGATTTTGTAGATATTTGTCCCTTGACCCTGATTAACATTTGGCCAATAGCTTTTCTTCTCCATGCTTACTGTTGTCTTTAACCAATGATTAACATTTATCCAATAGCTTTTCTTCTCTATGCTTACTGTTGTCTTTAGCCATAAAGGGAAGGAACTAGCCGAGATTATTTCTAATGTCCCAACTAGCAGGAAACTCTGTCTGTCAAAATTTTGCTTTTATACTTTTTTTGCTACGACAGCGATGGAGGCATCTAGAAATGTGGTGAGGAGGGGGTTTTGTCCATTCCCCACCCCCAACTCTATAAGTCTTCCATCCTTGATATGCACAGTTGACATTTTTCCAATCATTTGTAAACTTATGTGCAAACTTAACTCTAGGCAAGTTCCTAGGCCCCATTTCCAACTAAATTGCTCCCCTTAAGACTCTTCTATAGAAATTCTGGAGTTGAGGCTTCCCTGGTGGCGCAGTGGTTAAGAATCCGCCTGCCAATTCAGGGGACACGGGTTTGAGCCCTGGTCCAGGAAGATCCCACATGCCGCGGAGCAACTAAGCCCGTGTGCTGCAACTACTAGCCTGCGCTCTAGAGCCCACAAGCCACAACTACTGAGCCCACAAGCCACAGCTACTGAAGCTCGTGCCTAGAGCCCGTGCTCCGCAACAGAAGAAGCCACCACAATGAGAAGCCCACGCACCGCAACGAAGAGTAGCCCCTGCTCGCCGCAACTAGAGAAAGCCCGCGCGCAGCAACGAAGACCCAACGCAACCAAAAGTAAATAAATAAAATAAATAAATATATTAAAAAAAAGAAAAGAAAAGAAACTCTGGAGTCACCAAGTTCTGTAGTCCCCAAAGGGAAGCTCAGAGACTTACGATTGTGCGTCTTTCTACAGCAGCCGCCATGGGTCCTAAGAATACTGCTCTCCCCATAGGGCTGTGTCAAGGACCTCTCCACAAAATCCATGCAACTCTGGGGGTTTCTCTCAATGTGCCAAATTTGGCAACATTGCAGTGTGTCTGCATTGCTATTTGGGCTAAATTTTTTGCCCTTTTCCTCATATCTTGTTGATAAATTAGACACCAGTTAGCAAATTTGCATATATTATCTCTAATCCTCATAAAATCTATGCAGATATAATTATCCCCAAGTTATTCATGACAGAATTTGGATTCAGAAAAGGATGGGTAGTTAGTACCAGAACTGGATTTGACTCCAGGCCTGCTCACTTCCAAATCATGTGTTTTTCCAAATATATCGTGCTACTGCAGTGTTCTGGCCTTTTTCTGGCTACAATTAACATCTGAGAAACCAAAGCAATTCACCTCCAGTGTAAAACGAGCAATAAGCAAAACCTCTTTCCTAGAATTGGAGCTTATTTCCTCTGCTTACTGACTGTCCAGACTCAGGCCTCCCTCCCCTCTCTGCTTCATATGAAGGAGTTTAACCTCTTCCTGGCCAGAATGCTGAGTCTCCCAGACTCTCCTGCAAGAGCTGGAATCCTGGCTTTAACTATCGTTGGCCAATAGCTTTTCTTCTCCATGCTAACTGTTGTCTTTAACCATAAAGGGAAGGAATTAGCTGAGATGGTTTCTAATGTCCCAACTAGCAGGAAACTCTATGTGTTGAAATTTTGCTCTTATACATAGTTTATGACAGTAGTGAAGGGATGAAGAAATGTGGTGAGGAGGGGGCTTTGTTCACCCCCCTCCCCCATTCTGTGAATCTTCCATTCCTTCCATTCCTTAATGTATTTTGCATGACGATCGTTAACCAGCAGTCAAGCAATAATAGGAATTTCTTAGGCGACTTCCCTTCACTTGTGTTTCATTCCAGAGGTCCTCACATGAAAAGATTCCTGTCTGTTTCCATACAATTCCAGATTTCTGAACAGGAATACACCCTACAGATGATCTCGTCTACTGCTTCACTTTGGGGATGATTGAACCAAGGCTTGGTGAGGTGAAATGCCCTCATTTACAACATGCACCATGTAGATAGCAGAGGAGAACTGGAATGCAGCTCTCCTGACTCACCACTCAGACCTCTCTCCTCCACACCACTCTGAATCCGGAAGATGCCTGTATAACTCATAACCCAGGTGAGTCACGTTTGCCTCTCCCCTAGTCCCAGCTGAACCGACAGCCGACGTGGCAGCGAGGTTTTCCGGGTCTGAGAAGGAAGCCTGACAAATGATGAGCGTTGATCTAGAGCCCATTATCCTTGATCAAACTAAAAAGTACCCTGCTGTCATACAACCTGGTTAGAAACCCAAACAACACGAGGCAGCCAGCCCTGTCAGCCAGAGACAGGCTTCCTGCTGGCAAAGCTAAACGCTTAGAGGCAGTTACGTTTTCACTTGCCTGAAAAACAAACTTCCAATGGCCCTGAAGCCAAAAACTTATTGAGCCACAGAGAAAACAGTGCAGGGCTCTTGTTTAGATATTCCCTTCTTTTTCATGGAGAATTTTGAAGTTTTGAAATTGAGGAAGAATGAGTGAGCGACGGTAGCTGGGATCCCAGTGGAAGGGAAGTTGGGTGGGAGAAGATGCCCTGTGGCAGACTTGCTCTTCAGTGGTCGCTGGGGACTTGGGCTATATTCAGATACTCCTTTTTTTAAATCTGGGAGACCTTGGAGGGGTCACTTCGCCACTTTGAGACTTAACCACTTCATTGATAAAATGAGTAACTTAGGTCAAGTCATCACTAAGATATCTTTATCCCTTCAAAGTTAGGCCAGAGAAATTTAAGACTTAACCGGTATCTTCCACCTAGATTTCATCTTCACTCCCACCTTGGATGCTCTGTGGTCCCTCATGACCCATCTTTGATACCGTCCCATTATTCAAGGATGGTCTCCCCTCCTAGGTTCTCGACCTTCCTGATGACCAGCCTACACTGCTCATCCGTATTCTCAACCCTCCTCCTTCCTTGTCCTTCTGCCCCGGTAACTTTGTTAACTGCCACTGTTTGACCAGCTTAGTCTCCTTCCATCCCTGAGAAGCTGAGTCTTGATGGGAAAAATGAGATTTCACTGTACTAATTGGACCCATTCCAAATGTATGATTTCCTTTGCAGGAAGATTCTCAATGCTCTTCAGAAATTCTCTTAATCATTTCTAGTGGTTTCCTCTAACACTCCCTATAATGAGCCCACACATTTATTACTTTTCTCAATATCCTGCTTTCACTCATGCGTATTAATTGGATGACATTTACTCCAAATACATGAGAAATTTTATGGTACAGAGGCAACAACTAGGAATTAAACACGTAGCATTACCAGGCACTGTTCCAGGTAGCAAGACTAAAATAAAATATCTGTGTTCTTAGATTCTAGTAGGGAGCATGGAAACAGACAAACAAATAAAGCTGCAAAGGAGTTTCCTTGACTCTTGGATGAACTCTAAGCTGCTCATGTGTAGGGCAAGACTCCATAATGCTGAGCAGTAAATAACCACTGGGGAGCTGTGAGTCAAGTAAAGGTTCCAGAGCTCGGGCAGGACTGGGAGTTTTGGAGTATGTTAAGTATTACTAACTGCTATGGAGAAAATAAAGCAGAATAAGGGGGATAGAAATTGGTGGGGGGATATATATTATATATAGGGTCATGAGGAAAGGCTATATTTATAGGTGAATTTGGGAAAGACACCTGAAAGAAATGAGGATATAAATCATGTAGATAACAAGGGAAAATAACATTTAATTAGCGCTAACTATAACTGATATAAGTGACGGTACTTGATGTATTAGAGCCAAGAGCAATGAGGACTCCAGTGTCTTTGCCTAGATTATTGGAAGAATAGACCTGTCATTTACAAAGATGAAGAAGGTTTAGGGAGGGGCTGGCTAGTTATAGGGTGATGCTGGGAGATATCAAGAATTTGACTTGGAAATGTTAAGTCTGAGATTCCTATCACGTAACCACGTAACGACAATGAGAAGTTAGTTGAATCCACAGTCATTCATTTTACGGTAAGAGTCTGTCTGGAGATATAAATTTTGGAGTCAATGGGTATAGCTGGTATTTAAGGCTATCTATGTCAAATGCTAGCAACTCACTTTCTTCCCACTTAAAATGCAAGCCTAATTTTCACGTATCCTAACTTCTCATTAGTCTCCTAAGTGTTCTTTTTTCTTTCTAAGACCACGTATTTTTCCATCTCAGGTTTCCTAAGGCAACTCTATAGCCACATTTATCTTACGATGTCTCATTTTCAATATATCTGAACTTCAATTCATCTACCTCACTTATGAATTGTTTCTTCTGGTCTGGTTTCTTATCACAAGAATGGACACCACTGTGTATGATTTTCCCAAGCTACAAAGCTTATTCATCATGAATTCCTTCATCTCTCTCACCTGTGTCATTCAACTTGTTGTCAACTTCTAGCAAATAATGTCCTTACAGCGGTTCTCATATCTAACCTTCTGTACTTTCTCACGACCTTCCAAATCCTATCCCAAAGTATGCAGCTAACACTATATGCCATCACTCTCCTCATTTACCCACAATTGCAGCTCTGCCAGCCTGTGGTCCATTCCACATACACATCACGATTTTCAGGGTATTTAAAATTCCCTAGCCACACACATGTTTAAATTCTACTAGTACTTGAACTATCTCTAGTATTCCCATTCTGGATCTTCCTTGACTCCAAGTCAAAATTAATTCCCCCTGATTATCAATTGCATAACACTTTGTTTCTCTCTCTATCCTTGCCCTGGGCATAGTCTGACTTTATATTCTAGTTTTCATACCTGTGAGTTTCCCTGGTTGTTCAGTGTAAGATCTTTAAGGATGTAAGATTCTTAATCATCATTTTGTCTCCAAGAACCAACAATGTGGCTGGTAATTAGACACTCATTAAATGCTAAATAAATTGACATTAAATATGTAATTTAGTTTTCTCTAATAGCTATATCCTAAATAATGTAACATTCTCAATTCCCTATTAATAGTTCTTCCTTATCGTTAGATAAGATTTTATCCATCTGGCTCCTATGGTTGGGAAGAAAATCCAACCTCTTGACAGAAGTCCCTTTAATGTCTAGTATAGCCTGATGGAAATAGCATTCTGCTATCAATGGGGAAAAGAAAGCTTTCTCTTTTACCTTGAAGAAGCTTCTGACCAAAAAACATTTCCAAAGGCGTGTCAATTGGCTGCAGCAGCCTCTTGGTCTTTCCTTCTGTGAATTGATTCCAAATAATCCCGGCACAATTTACTTTTAGATTTCTCACCTAATGGTAACTAGGTGTTCTGCAGGCACCCTCACTATGAGAATAAGCTGCTGGAAGTAAAATAGAAGAGGTGCTTCTCAAAAGTGAGGACTCATTCATTCAATAGGTATTGCTTAAGGGCTTATTGTATATAGAGCACTGTATGCTGTGGGGAATCACTGAAGAAATAAAAGACGAGGGCTTCATTTTTTTAAAATAGTTTCATAGGGGAGACAAAGATAGCAGACGAAAACTAGAGAATGGTGGTATATTAGTGACTTACAAAATATACTTACGATCTGAGTAATACAAAGGATAGTGCTTGAAAAATTTATCCCATCTCAACAGCGATATTTTTTTCTTACCTTTTGGTATGCGCTCGTCCATCTGTCTGCCTATCTCAGTCTCTCTCCCAATTCCCCAAATTCAGTTAAATATTAAATTCTTCCAGAAGACTCCTTAGCTATTCCAGGTAACTGATTTCTCCCTTTTTTCAACACTAGCTCATTTATGGTCTGTTAGTCTCAGTTGGCTATAGTTGCATAATGCCTTATATCGTTGGTGATCTTAAAAATAGTAAAAATAGTCACTGTGTTTTGAGCTCTTATATGTAAGCAGTACTATGCCTTAAGAATGGCATGTGGGATTATTTCATGTAATGTCACAAGACCCTAAGAGGTGTACTATTTGTTGTTGTTACTGTACAAAAAGAGAAGCAAAAACTCATTAACATAAACAGCACTTTAAAAATTTGAATACAGGTCAATCTGACTCTTAAAATCATGCTCTAAATGTGTTTCCCTGTAATAATTCGAAGCCCTTTTTTTTTTTGGTGGGGGGAAGTGGGAGTCATTCATTCTTTTGAAAATCTGATCAATTTGATTGCCATTTCTGTCAACACAGAGATTAGAGGTCCCCAAAATCCCACCCAGTGAAAACCTCCTGAAAATGTTGAATAAACTATTTCAAAAGAAAAATGTTGAGAGAACACAAATCGGGAGCAGAGTGAGTGTCGAAGCTGGCACTGCCTAAGGACCAGATGCTGGTCCCTTATGGCTTAGAGCTTTCATTTTAACGACAGTGAAAGATGACTTGGGACCAGAGACTTTGACATAAATGAGGACTCACAAAAGGCAACACCGGGTGGTGTAAACTAAAAAGAAAACAACATCCCCCCTTACACCAGATAATAATCAAGAAATTTGCCCCCCTCTGGGGCTTCCCTGGTGGCACAGTGGTTGAGAATCTGCCTGCCAATGCAGGGGACACAGGTTCGAGCCCTGGTCCGGGAAGATCCCACATGCCGTGGGGCAACTAAGCCCATGCGCCACAACTACTGAGCCTTTGTGCCACAACTACTGAAGCCCGTGCACCTAGAGCCCGTGCTCCGAAACAAGAGAAGCCACCGCAATGAGAAGCCCGCACACCGCAATGAAGAGTAGTCCCCGCTCGCCACAACTAAAGAACGGCCGTGCGCAGCAACGAAGACCCGACACAGCCAAAAATAAAATAAATACAATAAATAAATTAAAATTAAAAAAAAAAAAAAGAAATTTACCCTTTTCAGCCTTGCCTCCAGATACAGGAAGAACAAGAAAAACAAAAACACCTCCTCACCCAAGAATTCTTAACTACAAGTCAACTTTCAAGTGAAGTTGGGTCTAAAAATTACAATAATGATGTGGTCTGAAAAATATCAAGTATCAAATTAAGTCTGAAGTCTTCCCAGGTAAATAGGGCTCCCAGATGCCCAGCAGAAGCAAACTGAAATTCTCTCTATAATAAGGGCTCTAAGCCCAAGCCTTGACACTTTCCATTCCTTAAAGTTCCAGGGAAAATTAGATCACAATAAAAGGAAAAAAAAAAAAAAGAAAGAGAAAGAAAAAAATTTAAAAATGAAGTCACCACAAAGAAGAGTCTTCAGAAATAAATGAACAACAGAATCCAAGTAAGCACTGCACGCTTCTGAAATGAAGTTGGCAAGGAGTTTCTGGTGTGGCTGTGTAAATGTCTGTGGAGATGGCTCCTAAAGGGGTGTCCAAATATCTCTTGACCATTAGCTGCAGTCTCATGTATATTAATAAATATATAGCCTCCCAAGGTGACTGAAAGATAGTATTTATTTAGCTGTTTATTTTCCGGCATCTTTCTTTTACAATTAATTCCACAAAGCTGTTTCCACATGGAAGAAATTCCTCTTGCTTTTTAATGCTCACAGTATTTGGTCTATTCTATCTATGCTTTACTGACAACGCTAATCACTTTTCACCTAGTGTTATACATTTTTATCTATTAGTCTTATCTCTCCTATTAAGCAGGAAGTATTCTATCTAACTACCTTTATACATCTCAAATAACCTTACCAAACATAGTCAACATTCAAATAAACATTGAATGAAAATGAATAAAACAGCAGGTAACATATACTGGATACTTAATATGTTCTATGATACCACTTTACCTCTATTATTTAATAGACACACGTAAACAAACCATTTTAGGAGGACACTACCAGCATCCCCAGGACACTGATGAAGAAACAGACAGAGAGGTTAAAAAGACAACAACCTTGTCCAAGGTTACATGACTATAGGGATCAATACCAGTATTTCAGCTGGAGCTATCACACAGCCAGGAAGCTTAAGTCCTGTGCTATTAAGCCTCCCTGTAAATGTCCCTATAAGAGGCAGCATTGTATATGGCAAAGTCCCCAATCTTGCCATCAAGAATGTCAGTGAATAAAAACTGAATCCTTAACCCAGTTCTGCCAACAAAATCACTGAGGCATCCTTGGGAAATCACTTACCTCTCAGCCTTAGTCTTAAATAAGGGATATTACAGGCTGACTTGAAAGTTCCTTTCATCATATGATTCTATGTGCCATCAAACTTGTTTACCCAGATTTCTCTAATACAAACAAACACTGTCTTGCACAGATTCCTCACTAACCTTCATCTATATCCTAGTTAATCTTATCTCTAACCCTTTTCATTCTGTCTCCCCTTTAGAAATAGCTTGTCTCTTTTTTTTTTTCATACTATTGAAATTTTATTTTTTTAAGAAATAGGATTTTATAATAATTTCTTTTGCTGTGTAATACAGTTTTTACATTGTATGATGTTTTCTTCTTCTTTTTTTTTTTTAACATCTTTATTGGAGTATAATTGCTTTACAATGGTGTGAGCTTGTCTCTTTCTCTTGGCTGGTCTGGTTCTACTATCCTTTAAGTCACCACTTCAGTTCTGTATTCTCCATGAAGACCCTGCCAGCCCACACTAATCATCATTTGCCCTAAAGGATGTAGCACTTTCTGTTTAATATTGTCCTCTTCTTGTTTACTGCATGCTGTTTTAGGTTGGCATCCAAAATATAAGCTCCTTAAGTTTAGAAACTATGTATTTTGCTTTTTGTTTTGTTTTGTTAGTGTTTTATGTTCTATAGCATGTACCATGGATACATTATAAGAGCTCATTCACATGTGATTATTTTCTAAAAATTTGATACTTAATGAGGGGGGAATTCAGTGAGAAAATTCAAAGAGTTTACAGCATCAGTTAGAACCTTTGAAACTACATTCTCCAAGGCCAACGAGTCAGAGTTAGAATGGATTGTATTGAAGTCATAGCCTAGACAGTAGATCTCAGTCAGTGTCTTTCACTGACAAAGCTGGTGATGTAAAACTGAATGAGATCAATCCTATTCAAATCAGCATCCCTGAAAACCGGTTTTTCTTAAAGAAAAAAAAACACACAAACAATAAAAGCAACCTATAAACAAAGCAGCAACACAACAATGACAAAATTTGTCTACGGTAAAAAGGAAATCATAGGAAAACTAAACAAAATTAAATTATTAAAATTTTAGTAAAGGTGGTGACGAGCACACATTTCCTTTCCAAACATAGTTTCTGTAGAGAAAGAATTGACAGGCTGGGCCACCTAGACAAGCTGGTTCTCAGGTCATTTCCTCTGTCATCGTGTCTGGTTGGAAACTCATCCATAATTCATAGTCATCTCTCAAAGGACGATCATTTCCACCTCTTCTTCTCCTTCACATATTCTGGGCGGATAACCTCACTTTCTGCTTCACCAAGAAAACAGAAGTAAGTCAGAAGGAGAAAAACAAATACGTATATATGTGGAATCTAGGAAAATGGTACAGATGAACCTGTTTGCAAGGTAGAAATAGAGACGCAGACGTAGAGAACAAACGTACGGACAGCAAAGGGGGAAGGGAGGGGGTGGGATGAATAGGGAGATTGGGATTGACATATATACAGTAATATGTATAAAATAGATAACTAACGAGAACTTGCTGTATAGCACAGGGAAGTCTACTCCACTTCACTAAACACAACATCGTAAAAAACTATACCCCAAGAAAAATTTTTTTTAATTTAAAGAAATTTTAAAAAAAAGAAAATGGAAACCACGGAAAGGAACTCTTGAAACTTACATGGCTCCGTCTCCCCCTGCCCCCAGCCCCCCCCCACAGAGACCTCACTCTCTCAATTAGCCTCGAATTAGCCTCAATTTCTCAGGCATGTTCACCCCTACCACCTGCTCTTCCTCCTAACAGCATTAAAATATTTTCAAAATCTCTCCTACCTTTTTTAAACAATTAATTAATTAATTAATTAATTTTTGGCTGCGTTGGGTCTTTGTTGCTGCGTGCGGGCCTTCTCTAGTTGCGGCGAGCAGGGGCTACTCTTCGTTGTGGTGCGCGGGTTTCTCATTGCAGTGGCTTCTCTTGCTGCGGAGCATGGGCTCTAGGCACACAGGCTTCAGTAGTTGTGGCACGTGGGCTTAGTTGCTCCACTGCATGTGGGATCTTCCCAGACCAGGGCTCGAACCTGTGTCCCCTGTGTTGGCAGGCAGATTCTCAACCACTGTGCCACCAGGGAAGTCCCTCTCTCCTTTCTTAATGAAAAAAAAAAATCCGTCCACCCTGCATCCCATGTTCCCCTACTACACCTCTTCATTTAAACATTTAAATATTTAGCTATATTTGTTTCCTCTCTCCTTACCACCCACGATCTGGTTAGCCAGTCGCAATCTGGTT
This sequence comes from Eschrichtius robustus, assembly GCF_028021215.1. Classification (NCBI taxonomy): domain Eukaryota; kingdom Metazoa; phylum Chordata; class Mammalia; order Artiodactyla; family Eschrichtiidae; genus Eschrichtius; species Eschrichtius robustus. The sequence goes on along the minus strand of NC_090844.1, from coordinate 30,845,807 downwards.
CACAATCTCCATGCTCCCCTGAAACAGCAAATAGTGCCCAAGGTCATCAAGAACCTCTTTTGCTGTCAGATCCCTTGGATGTGGGAGGTGGGATCCCTTGGGTTCACACACTCTTGATTGTGAATTCCAGCTCCTCCTAAGCTGTTTGACCTTCTGCAGTTGCCTGATTTTAAGCCTCATTTCTGCCTATGTAAGTGCTTCATCTGAAGACTGTCATGATGATTAAGTGAGGAAATGTATTTAACGAATTTAGCTTAGGTCCTGACTAATATGCTGCCGTTTACTGAGGGCTTACTGCCCTTGACCTCCCTGAAACTTTTGATTCTGTGGTACCTTCCTTCTCTTTGACTTTCTGTCTCCCCTTTGCTGCTAATGCTGTTGGCCGTTCCTACAATGTTAATCACAGAATTCTCCAGTGAGTTCTAAAAAGTTGAGAAACATAATAGGAATCAAATCAGAATCAACGCATTTGCTTTATTGCAGAAAAACTATGGGATGTTTACTTATAGCTAAAATGAGAATTTCACTACTCTCCCCAAAATTTGGACCCACATGAGATTGTAGCTCCCTCCCATCCAGCCAGTGACCCAGTTGACAACTGCACACCTCCCCCCATCACGTCTCCCTCTCATCACAGGCAGCTTGCCCCACGGGGAAGGCAGGATGGAGAGAAGACGACACTGGGCTCGTGGTCCTGGCAACCCTGAAAGGCTGAACCAGGCATGCTTGCCTCTGACAATCTCACCAAACAGCAATGAGTGAGGGTGTAGATGTTCCTGTGTTACGAGATAAGGTAGGAGGCCAGGAGAAAAAGAGCACGGTGTATCCCACCTTATCTGTCTGATTCTACTCCTCCTTGGCTGGCCACTCCTTCACAGGTTCCCTGCCTCTTTTCTCCCTTAAATGTCACTCTTCATTAGGAATTCACTCAATCCCTCTCCTCATCTCTGTGTACACACACTCTTAACATCTAATCTCATACACCCCCAGGGTTTCAACTATCATCAGTATGCTGATGACTCCAAACACTGCCTTCCTATTGCTGTGTAACAAATCACCACAAATGCATTTCTTTATTGAACAACACAGACAAATTATCACACAGTTTCCGTGGGTCAGGAGTCCGGGTGTGGCTTAGCTGGGTCCTCGGCTCAGATTCCCACCAGGCTGAAGTCAAGCTGGTGGCTGGGTCTGTGATCTCATCTGAAGCTCAGGAGGGATTCCAGGCTCACACGTTGTTGGATAAATTCAGGTCCCTGTAGCTGTATGGCTGAGGTGCCCGTTTTCTTGCTAGTCGTCAGCAGGTGACACTCTCACTTCTTGGAGGCCATCCTCAGGTCCTTGCTATGTGTCCTTCTCTGTAGGTCCCCTTACAAAATAGTAGCTCATGTCTTCAAGGCCAGCAGGAGGATCTTTCTGTTCAGCAAGGACCCAGTCCCTCTTTTAAGGGCTCACCCAGGATAATCTCTCTTTTGATTAACTGGGACTCAACTAATTAGTGAACTAGTCACGGAAGTGAAACATCATTATACGTACAAGTCCCACTCCCACTTGAAGAGGTTGATTATACAGGACGAGTATGAAAATCTGAGAGATGATCTTAGAATTCTTCCCTGCTGTTCAGCCCGTTTCTTTCTTCCCCCTGAGTTCCTTTATACGTACACACACATCTCTGTACAAAATGCCTCTTGAACAGCTCCAGTTAGAGGTCCCACTGGCTTGTCTAAGCAAACATAACGAAACCTGAATTATCTTTTTTCTTCATTCTACTGGGCAGGTTACAGCAGAAGTCCATAATACTTCACGGTATCTGTCAGGTACACGGAGCCCTTCCGAGAAAGGGAGCTTTGAGCGGTTCATTTGATCATGAGTGATGGACATTCATGGCACCTAAAAGGAAGGACACAGCCCTGCTCTTCTAACCAAAGCTGACAGGACCAGGAAGCTGTGCATATCCTGAAGGCAACCAAATCTGGGTTAGATGAATGAAAGCCAGCTACCACTAAGTGGGTAACGATGAAAAGGCATTTCATATGGATGATGGTACGTTGACCTCATCAAAACTACTCTTTGAGTAAGATGATATTTCCTTCCCAACCACGGAAATTATCTTTCTGGAAATTATCATCTTCAGAGAGATCAGTGTTTAAGATTAAGTTACCATAATCAATGCAGAGTAAGAGGGAAAGCAATGGCCTTAAATATTCATATTAAAACCATCATAAATAAACATTTAAAAGACTCCCACCTCCATAAAAAAAAAAAAAAAGGTAAAAATAAACTTTTTCTCTTGTATCTTTTTTTCTGAATCACCTTGTTGAGTTCTTTAAGAATCACTGCTACATATGCATGACCCCCGAGACAGATTTTTCTCACAACTTTTTTTCTATGCAAAAAAATTCCTCCTTCTAAATCTTTCGAACTAGTCTTTTCTGGTTGAAATGCAATGCATTTTGACCTCTATGCTCCTGTTTTGTTTTTGCGAGTCATGGAAAAACAACAGTCTGTCCTTTACAGAGAATATATTGATTGGGGTCTGTTCTTCTAGTTCTGGCCTGGATCTAGTCTCCAGTGGATGGATCAGCCAGCAAAGCGCAAATGGGACTTGCCTCTCTGCACGTCCCCAAACTTTACTTAGAGACCATACAATTTCTAGGTTGCTCACCCACTGACACATTTCAGCTAAGACTGTGAGGCTTCTGGGGCTTCCAAATATACAGAATGGTCCTAATGCTGCCTCTGAAAGAATGGAGCAAAGCAGAAGCAGAAGCAAGTAAAAGATGCTGGCAAGTCAGGTGCAGTCAGTGGGTATTTGCTTAAATGCTATTCAGCTCTTTTGTTCTGGTACCACGTTCAAAACCTTCTCTGGTTTTATTTTGTCTTTTCCACAGGGTCCGAGCAAGATGCCAATTCTGTAGTGAACCAATCCTCAGGTTATATAACAATATATTAGTTTATGTCAGAGGCATGCTTCACTTTGCCTCACAGATTGTGCTTCAAAATAGTTCTGTTTCTATCAGAATTTCCCTAACTGAAATATATTTTCAATGCAGTTAGGGTGGAATACTCTGTAAACAGTTAGGAGTACCTGAGTACTGACAAAATAATTCTGGAACAGGGATTATGAGGGCTGTATTCTATTACCCATTCTGATACCACCTAGCTGTATAATCATAGCTCTGGACAAGTCACAACCAATAAAGATTTTTATCTAATCAAGTGCTAAGTGAGAAATGTCGAAAACTAGACACCATCCCGTTCCAGGAATTCTTTGACAAAGCATTCAGTGTTACCTATTCAGTGAGTCTGAGCTGGGAAATGTTAGTGGCTCCACTATATTTTCTTTGCCATATATTCTGGAATTGGGACCTCGCCTATTTTTTTCCCAGTGTGCAGAAATATTGGCAAAGCTGTATTTCCTAGCGCTGGAGAACTGCTTTATGTAACCCTATCTAGAAAATAATACCTTTCCCCCCACTAAAAAACCTTGACAGAAACAAATCTTTTGGCTGTAAGGAAACCCTTGATCAATTGGGTCAGATCCCAGAGAGAAGGTCCCCAGTCACAGACAGCTAGACAGAGGCACCTTGACATTTACAGCATTGAGGTCAATATGCAATTACAAAACAAAACAGCAGGATGTGGACAATTTGGCTTAAAAGCGCATCCTTAATCCCACAGCAGATTTCTTGGGAAGGAGCAGAGTCCTCCAACGCAGCATTCTTCTGCTGGGTGAGCTGGGCTGTGCAGCTGTCCAGTCCTGCTCAGTGCGAAAGAACAGATCTCATAGGACACGTGATTTCTTAGGACTGCCATTAGCTTAACATTACATTTATGGCAACAAGATTCTTCTTACAGTCAGTTAAAAATCATATGTCATATATAATATTGCAATCCACAGTGACTCGGTCAACAAGTATATATCTGGCAGCTGCTCTGTGCCTGACACCTATGGTTAGAGCTGTAGGTGTAGCTATAGCTGCAAAACTGCTGGCCCTGCTCAGGAACAACCTATAATGCGATGTCTAACACCTAATACAACATTGATACAAATGAATATTTAATGACTATTGAAGGAACAGATGAATTAATCTAAGTGCGTGTGACCTGGCAAAACTTACTTAAGCTTGCTTTGCTTTCGTTACCTCACCTGATAAAACGGAGATGACAAAATACATACATTTAGAATTACAGGGAAGATTAAACGAATGAATACTGGGAAAGCGCTCGATAAACATAAGCCTTTATCATTAGTTGGGGCTTAAGATGTGTACATACATAAAACAAATGAAATTCGATAATGAAATGTAAAATTACCCATTATAGACAAGTTAAGGGAAATAAGGTGAAAATGGGCTTTCCTGGGGTGAAGTAGATAAAGCATAGAGACAGAATTGAGTACGAGATTCATCAGTAGGAGGTGCCTCCATACTTGGTTGGGGCCTGGGAGGTAGAACGGGAAGTGGCCCGGCAGATGGAAGGAGTAACAAAATGGTCAGCAGTGAATGAAAGTTCGGTGTCAGTTTACCATACGCATGGAATTTAGGCATTCCAAGCAGCTTTAAAGGTGCTGTAGAAATCTACACACAGAACATTCAAGTGAACATAGCCCTGCATAGGTTAAATGATCGGCAAGGCTATCTTCATGTTATCCTGGGCACCCACATAAGCGTAAGCACCTCGTCTTTAGAACCCATGGCAGTTCATAGGCCCGAGTCGCATCTTCCCCAGCACCTCAGAATCAAGGAAAAAACCCACGATCTCCTAATAGTTTTGAAAATTTGCTGTTTAATCACACTGGATTGCATCCTGATATTCATCCAGACATTCTCAAATATGATCAAGTAGGCTAAAATATAACTAAAGTAAGAATAACTGTAATTGAACAATTGTAGCATGTCATATGTTTTGAGGTCATTGCATTCCCAGAAAGTGGATCAGCTGAAGGTACCAGCAGTGATATAGAAAGTGGGACACAGGAAGTGGAAGAGGGGCTATGGGACTAGAGGATTATAATACTCCAAGGGTCACCGTGAGGAATAAAAGGGGCTGAAGTACTGACACAAAAGAGAGAAGGGCTCTACCGGAGTCCCCAGGTATCATGACAGTGTGTTACCTCTATATTTATTCAGCAGCTGTCAGTTGCTCACTACATGACGTGATTAAAATACTGAACAAATTAGCAATAAACATGTGCTCAGCCTAGTTGTCTTTTTCATATTATATGATTAAGTGGATGACATCTTTGTAGAGTATGAAAGGAATGTACAAAGAGTACTTAAGGACTCTGTCTCTACTGGGGGCAGAATGAGCAAAGGTTTTATTAGTGAAACTACAGCATGCAACTAGAAAAACCTCCTGCTGTTTTCTAAGAGGAAGCCAGAAATTCTTGTCATCCTTGGACAAAATCAGGGGACGAGTCTGCTAAGTCCTGGGCTACGGCTGTGATGAGCTTCCCTGCATCATTCACACATCACTCCTTCTCTCACAGCCAGAGGGATGTGCTGGGACCATTTGACCAAGCTCCACTCCCTAATCCCTCCTGCTCACGGCCATATGTGTGCCCAGCTAGACACAGACCCAGACATACACACATCCACATGCACATTCACACGCACACCTCCCCTGCCAAAGCCATTTCTTTATCTGGTACAAGTGTTGTTCCACCTCCTCCTTCATAACCCAAGCAAGAGAGAGAAGAGCTACAAGTTCATTATCAAAGGACGGAGCTGTGCGGGAAGCCCTGGAAGTATAAGTTCGTGTCTCTCCAACATGGTCAAGGGCAGAGACCTTGGATCTGCTGTTTTGGTCTCACAGAGCTATTCTCAGCATTAGAGCAGGGCCAGTCCTCCAGGCTGAAATGAAATATTGCACAGGACAACCAACTGTTGGCGTTATATACCCCAGGCTCCCCAAGCTGTGGCCAGTTTAGCAATTTCGATTTCAAAGAATAAATTGAAATACATACTTACTGAACATCTGAATATCTCAGTGCTATATTTGCACTGGGCCATGAGGAATAAACAAAGGTACATGCAGCCTGGTGAGGACAATGTCCGTTAAGCAGCTAGTGTGTGCCTCAGATGAGGAGTTCCTGACGCCTTAAGAAAGTACAGCAGCAGGGTTGGTCCAGTCTAGGGGCCAAGAGGGGCCTCCCTGTGGAAGTGACTCTCAAGATGAAGGTTGAGGAGCTTACTGAGAGAGAGAGGCAGTGGGCAGGAATAATAGTGTTCCAAGCAGAGGGAACAGAGAGCAAGGGTAGGGGTGGGGGAAGATGCCCTATTCTGAAATTCCAGTCCTAGAAGGATTTGGTCTGTTCGATTATAAACCCACTTCCCCTGGGTCTGGTAATCATGTGCAGGTCCTCCAGCTCAATCATCCCTGAGCCTCTGGCCACCAAGACTCAAGAGGGGGTCCTGGACCCTGTGAATGTCTGCTCAAACAGCCAGGCCATCGGCTGGCATTCCTAGCTTCCCTCATATCTTACATTGGGAGAGGTGCTGGTTCGTTAACTACACATAAATTCAATCCTAGTGTGAGGATTGTAGCAGGGATCTTGCAATCAGTCCTTTTTTATTGTGAAGAATTAAGAAAGAGTAGGATGAAGATTTTTATACTAAGATGCAGCCAGTGCAGGGCAATGCCTTTCTTGTTTTTAGCAAAGCCTCTTTCCCATCCTGCCCTGTCATCCATTCTGTTCTCCTCAGCAGACCTGCTTGTTCTCAATCACACCTGATGGGCAAACCTCCCCCAAAGGCAGAAACATCGACACTTCGGCTGATTAAAAAATAGGACTAGTGAAATCGTTTCACCCTATGAAAATGGACCCCCTCAAAAAAGAAAACCCTAAAAAAGAAATGGAGGAAATCCCCAGTGTTCAATAGGAAAGGAAGAAGAGGGAGCCCTAAAACGTGAGGGTGAAAATCCTGGGATGGTTTCTTATCTGTGTTAGAACACAGAAGCTCTCTGTTCCTTCCCAAGCACTCCTACTCATCTGGCTTCTCTTTGGTTTGGACAATAGGGAGCATTGGCAGCTATCAGAGGGAGGGTAGAAAGTGAGTTCAGGCTATTAGTCCCTTTCCTCTTTCTCTCTGGGGTGGTCTTGAGTTGGTTATGTCCTTTGACCAACTCTCTGCTCCTTTCAAAATGGCATTCTCTACCTGCTTCAGCCCTTCCTGGTTCTTGGACACTCTCTCCTCATCCCTCGAGGCCTCAGGATGGTCTGTTACTAGTCCCCGGTTACTGTATTGATCCTCGAAGATGCCCTACACTAGCCACAACATTGTGTGCAATCTGTTTATTGTCTTGATGTTTTCATTTGAATATGTCATCTGTTTCCTGATACAGCTACAGATCCAAATTTTGTTTGGGAGAGCGATGTGATGATCTCAAGCCCAAGCCAAACACTTAGCTTACCCTGTTCCCTTGTAGCCAGGAGTGGTCATGTGACATAACTGAGGCCAATGGGGGGAAACCAAAAATTGTGGAGGGGTGGGTGCCTTCTGGAAATGTTCTTTAAAAGGGGAAGGGCTCAGCTGGTTTGCCTCTCTGTTTCTTTAGCCCTTGACCTTCTCCCTTCACGGACAGTGGATGCCATGCCCATGTCTTGAGCGTGAACATGAAAGCCATGTGCTAGGAAGGGAAGGGCAGAAAGCTAAGGAGTCTAGGAGCCTGAAGGCACTGAAGTGGTCACGGTACCAGCCACGGACTTCCAATTTCCAGATTACTTGCTACATAAGAAAAACAGATCCATATTTGGATGAGTCGCGTGGTTGGGTTTCTGTCACATGCAGCCAATGCAATGCTAACAGATGTAATACATACAGATATAATGCAATAGTTAGCACTTTTCTCCAATTCTGCTTGCTTTATGCTGACTTCACATAACCTTCCTGACTTTCTCCTGTCCCAAGGTCTCACAACTCAAACTCTTTAATGGCTTCTCTAGCCTTTGACCTCACTTCCTTCCCACTTCCTCTTTCCAGGTACCCTGATCCTGTACTTTTTCCAACAACCCACCTAGAGACCAGACCCATTTTCTTGACCCCAGAATGCTTTCTGATAAATCTCCTTTGTTCTCGGCCTTCTGAAACAGCTGCAGAAGTCCAGACTCTAAGAAGGAAATGGTACATGGCAAGTTAATGTAATGAAATACTTATTGGGGTTGGAATCAGACAATGTGGGGTTATTTCTCCATTATCTTGTGCTTTGACCAGGGGCAAGTTAGTAATCTCTCTTCGGGTCACGTTTTACCATTAGAAAATATCAGATAAGTTGGTTTTACCTAAGCAATAGAGTTGTTATAAGATTCAAAATCAAATAAAAATGCTTTCTAGTTTTGAAGAAACAATTCCATAGTCAGCATACTAATTTAAGGATTATTATTACTGGAACCATGGGGAGACGGTGCCAGAGCACTGGGTAGTAGCCAACTGTGGGCCTAGAGGAGTTGGTTAAACTTCTGATACTTCAAGGCTTCCAGGAGCTACATGGTGATATTATTAATATCATCAGCCTCACAGGATTGTAGGATATTCACTACCCTAAATAAGGCTGTCTCATGGGCACTTGATATTTTTTTTCCTCACAGTTGAGATCTTAGCCAGTGGCATAATTGGACATGAAGGGCCCATAAATAAATTAGTTCAGAAACTACCTCATTATTGCAGGATAAAAGAATCTGGATATTTGTTGCAATGCAGTTTATTTTCTCCTACAGAGCTGGAAGAAGGAGGCATCTGGCAGTTATTTCCTTTTGTCTGGATCTGGCTTTCTCTCCATGTCATTTGTCACTCTCTCTACCTGACCGAAGTCATGGGTAATTAGTCTACAGCCATAAGTCACTGAAGTCCTCTGCAGTATTTTCTCAGGAATCAATTTAAAAAATGAATTTCCATCTAGATTTTCCTGCGAGTTGCCGACCAATAGGACATAGCAGAAGTGAGTGTTGCACACACACCCTGTGTTTATAGCACCAACAATGGTCCGGTTAACACAAGAGGTGGAGTGGGAGGGCAGTGGTAGAGTTTAGCCCTGCAGCTGGACAGCCTGGGTTCAAATCGCATCTCTGCCACCTCTCATTGCCATGACCTTGGACATGTCAATTAATTTCTCGTGCCTCAGTGTTCCCTCCTAAAAGATGGGAATAACAGGAGAACCTCTCTCACAAGTGTATTATAAGAATTAGATTACTTTATAAACAAAATGTTTAGACCAGTACCTGGCACATGGGAAGATTACATGGCATTTTCTATCTTTGTCATCCCATTGTAAGCGAGGTGGAAATGCAGCCCCAGTGCTCCAGATGATTCAATTCCTTAAGAAAAGCTAGAAATTGGATTTTTATTGTGATGTTTAAATATTGGCACTTCTTTTAATAGCCTTCAACACTGTACACACCAAACAAAATATGGCAGAGGGTGGCATTCAGCCTGGAGGCCTCCAGCTTTATAGTCCCTGAATTGGAGAAATCTACAGTAGATGCATAATGGCATGTAATCATTCCCAAGTTCTGAGTCTTGGAAAAGTTGGTTTGAAGCAGGGCTGCACCTAGATCTTGAAGGAACTGGTGTAAAGAAGAGAAAAGCAAGCACCTGCTGTGTGCCAACCTCGTGCCAACACTTGACAAACATGATTTTATTACTTTCTCACTAAAATGTGAAAGGTAAGCATTGTCATCTTCTTCTCACAGATGAGAGGACTGAGACTCAGAGAAATTAAGCAATTTGTCCAAGTTTACGTGGCCATGATGGCAGAGCGGAGATTCAAACTCAGATCTCGCCCCAAAGCCTATGTTCTTGACCACCTTTTAAAACTACTTGTTGGGCTTCCCTGGTGGCACAGTGGTTAAGAATCTGCCTGCCAATGTAGGGGACACGGGTTCTATCCTTGGTCCAGAAAGATCCCACACGCCTCGGAGCAACTAAGCCCCTGCACCACAACTAGTGAGCCTGCGCTCTAGAGCCCGCGAGCCACAACTACTGAACCCACGAGCCACAACTACTGAAGCCTGCGCGCCTAGAGCCCGTGCTCCAAAACAACAGAAGCCACTGCAATGAGAAGCCTGCTCACTACAACAAAGAGTAGCCCCCGCTCACTGCAACTAGAGAAAGCCCACGTGCAGCAGCAAAGACCCAACGCAGCCAAAAATTAATTAATTAATTAATGAAAAATTTAAAACAATAAAACTACTTGTCAATTAAGCCAAAGAAATGATGGTAATGTTTACCACTGATACAATAAATTCCAAAATCTCAATGGCATATTCCAACAGGAAGTGATTTCTCACTCATGTAAAACCCAGACGTGTATATCTAATCAGTGACATCTTCTGTGCAGTCATTCGGAGACCTGGTTCCTTCCATCTCCTGGCTCAGCCATGTTTCTGTGGGACGGCCAAGGAGGGGAGTGAGTGGAAGGAGCATGGAGCACATTGAATCAGAGTCAGTTCCAATCACACGCCATGTCCCCGCATCCCGCCACACAGGGCAAGAAAGGAGTCTAGCTATGGTCCAGAAGGTAGAGGAAACTGCCACTGGCTGTCAATATCCCATCTGAGATGTAATAATATTTTTACCCACCTAGATCCAGTGCCCTCTTCCTGAGCGGTGGTGGTGGTGTTGGTGATCTTTGAAATGAGATGATGATCTTGTCCATGAGATGATGATAGAGTCTCATGAATAACTATTTTCTCGAGAACATATTTGTCTGCTCCTGCATTAGCGTATTACAAAGGCCATTTCTTTCTGATGGTTTATAACTTTAAAAAAGTTACGATGTGGACATTCCTTTAAATTCCATAATCCATCATCAACAATAGTATTATGTAGTAACTCCCACTTTTAAATTGAATTTTCGTGCTCTCCATTAAAAGTTCACTAGGGAGAAATGACAAATCATTTCATGGCTCAAGAGCAGCAGACAGATGCCTTCAGCAAAAAAAAGACGTTTGGTATCAGCGGGGGTTTGACAAAACATGTAGCTTTCAAATCAAGACTATTTGCTTTCATGTTTGTAATTTTATCATTTAGCATCACTAAGGGTTATTAGCCCATTCTTTTTAGATGAGCAGCAGGACCTGTCTTCTTGTCATTGTTTCTGTTTGCTCCATGTTTGTTTTACAGCGGTGGGTGCAGGAACCTTGGAAATTTCAATATTTTGTTTCAAGATAGGAGCCAATGTCTTCCTCTCATTAAAATGGAAGACGTTCCAGGATACCTACGTTTTCCCTCCCTTGAGATTTTTCTTTCTTTTTAAACTCCTCAAGGAAGAATAGCACTTGAGCCTCAGTTTGTTGGAGAGATTTGTAAATGCATCTGGGATTTCACTTCCTCACACAATGCCTTTTTTTATTGCAAGGAACATCCCCCTAGGACATTGTCTACGCTCAGCACAGCTGCCTTTGCTTTTGCCACAGTAGGAAGGGAGGGACAGGATGGCTGTCTTCTGTAACCTCCATCCTGGGGCGTCTGTAGAAAGAAGAAAGTGGTAACATTATGGCGATTTTTAAAAATTTAATTTAATTTCTCTATTGAAGTAGAGTTGATTTACAATGTTGTGTTAGCTTCAGGTGTACAGCAAAGTGATTCAGTTATACATATATAGAATCTTTTTCAGATTCATTTCCCTTATAGGTTATTAAAAAACACTGAGTACAGTTCCCTGTGCTATACAGTAGGTCCTTGTTGGTTATCTATTTTATATATAATAAAAAATCTGTTAATCCCAAGCTCCTAATTTATCCCTCCTCCCATTCTCCTTTGGTAACCATAAGTTTGTCTCTAGGAGCAAGCCCCTACCCAATATAGAGGGACATCCACGCCATAGTTTGCTTTCCCTTGATCTCCAAATCCTCTGGCCACAATGTAGGAAAAGAAAATTTAATTGAGTCAGGAAAAGCAAATGACATAAATTGTTTAGCAATAGGAAGTAAAGAAACGGCAAGTCCTGCCATCCACACGAATCACATAAGCTGTTCTCAGCACCACTTTCAGTCTCTGGAGAGAGGGTTTAATCCCACCTGAGTCCACAGAGGTCCGTGGCATCACCATTTTTCTTGACCAGAAAATCAACTTACCCACCTGTTCTACCCCAGATATTAACCGTCTTTCTCTGCTGCTACACTTACCCTGAGAAGGTCCAGCACTCTGACTCCTGGCAATGTGGTAACACAAGGAAAAGTCTTTATGTCTCCTTCCAGAGCAGCTATGCATACTTTAAAATCATCTGCTCCTCCCTCACTCCTAAGAACTATTAGGCTGGGAAGTCTGAGATCAGGGTGCCACCTGGTTGAGTTCCAGTGAGGGCTCTCTCCTGACTTGCAGACAGCTGTCTTCTTGCTGTGTCTGCTCCTGGCAGAAAGGTTCCATCTTCATGATCTAATCACCTCCCAAAGATTCCCTTCTTCAAATATCATCATGTGGGAGATTAGGGTTTCAACATATGAAGTTTGGGGGAACACAAACATGCAATCCATAACAAGTTAAAACCACAGTGAGATACCACTTCACACCCAATAGGATGACTATAATAAAAAAATTAAAAATAAGAACAAAAATGATAAGTTTTGGCAAGGATGTGGAGAAATGGGAACCCTCATGCATAGCTGGTAGGTCTGTAAAATGGTGCAGCTGTTGTGGAAAATAATATGAATTTCCTCAAAATATTAAATGTTGAATTACCATTTGACCCAGCGATTCCACTCCTATGTATATACCCAAAAGGATTGAAAATGGGTGCTCAGGCAAATATTCATAAACAAATATTCATAACAGCATAATTCACAACAGCTAAAAGGTGGAAACAACCCAAATGTCCATGAATGGACGAATGGGTGAAGAAAATGTGATCTATACACAAAATGGAATATTATTCAGCCATAAAAAGGAATGAAGTTCTGATCCATGTTACAATGTGGATGAACTTTGAAAACTTTATGCTAAGTGAAAGATATCAAGCACAGAAGGCTACATATTCCATGATTCCATTTACATGAAATATACAGAATAGGTAAATCCAGAGAAAGAGAATGCAGAGTGCTGGTTGCTGGGTGCTGTGGGTAGGGAGGAATGGGAACCCACTGCTTGATGGGCATGGGATTTTCTTTTGGGATGGTGAAAATATTTTGCAATTAGATAGAGATGGTCCTTTGCAGAACTTTATGAATGCACTAAATGTTACTGAAGTGTAAATTTTAAAGTGGTTAATTTTATGTTATGCAAATTTTACTTCAATTTAAAAATATAAGCTCTGTGCATATTTCCAAAACCATGTGAATTTCTATTCTGATGACATATGACCAGAGGTCCCAACACTTAAACTTTCTATTTCCTCCTTCTGCCCTGTGTTCTGGGCTGAGTGTTTGTGTCCCCTCAAAATTCATATGTTGAAATCCTAACCTCCAACATGATGGTATTACGAGGTGGGGCCTTTGGAAGAGAATTAGGCCATGAAGGTGGAGCTCTTATGAATGGGATTAGTGCTCTTATGTAAAAAACACCACTGATTAAAAAATGAGCAGAGGATCTGAACAGACATTTTTCCAAAGAAGACATACAGATGGCCAACAGGCACATGAAAAGATACTCCACATCACTAAGCATCAGGGAAATACAAAATCAAAACCACAGTGAGATATCACCACACACCTGTCCGAATGGCTGTCATCAAAAAAGGCAAAAATAACTAGTGCTGGCAAGAACGTGGAGAAAAGGGAACACTTGTGTACTGTTGGTGGGAATGTAAATTGGTGCAGCCACTATGGAAACAGTATGGAGGAAAACAGTACGGAAGTTCCTTAAAAAAATTAAAAATATAAGTACCATATGATCTAGCAATTCCACTCCTGGGTAGTATTTATCCAAAGACAATGAAAATACTAACTCGAAAAGATATCTGCACCCCCATGTTCATTTCAGTGTTACTTAGAATAGCCAAGATATGGAAACAACCTAAGTGTCCAAAGATAGACGAATGGAGAAAGATGTGAGTATCTCACAATGGAATACTACCCAGCCAGAAAAAAGAATGAAATTTTGCCATTTGTGACAATATGTATAGAACTTGAGGGAATTATGCTAAGTGAAATAAGTCAGACAGAGAAAGACAAATACTGTATGATCTCACTTATATGTGTAATCTGCAAAACAAAACAAACCAACAAACCAACAAGCGAAAACCAAGCTCATAGTTACAGAGAACAGATTGCTGGTTGCCAGGGTGGAAGGGGAGTGGAGGAGGGCAAAATGGGTGAAGGGGATCAAAAGGTACAAAATTTCAGTTATAAAGTAAATAGGTCAAGGGAATATAACGTACAGCACGGTGACTATATTTAACAAAACTGTACTACATATATGTAAATTGTTAAGGGAGTACATCTTAAAAGTCTTCATCACACAAAGAAAGAAAAAATGTAACTATGTATGGTGACAGATAGTAACTAGACTTAGAGTGATCACAATGTACGCAAATATCAAACCATTATGTTATACACCTGAAACTAATACAACACTATATGTCAATTATACCTCAATTTAAAGAAAAATTTAAGAAGACCCCAGAAAGCTCCCTCATCCTCTCTGGTCCCCTCTAGCATGTGAGGATAGAAGGAGAAACAGCACCCCAGAAGAAAGCTCTCACCAGTACCCAACCGTGCTGACATCCCCAATCTCAGATTTCCAGCCTCTAGAACTGTGAGAAATACATTTTTGTTGTTAATAAGCCTCCCAGTGGATGGTGCTCTGTTAGAGCAGCCAGAACAGACCAAGACACCCTGCACCTCACCACCATCCAACCAGCTCCACTCCCCATGTATCAAGTGCCAGAGACTTCACTTACCCTCTCATTTTGACATCTTTTACCCACTGCTGGCCCAGCCCACAGATGCTGGGCATACTTGGGGCACAACAGTTCAGCAGTTTCACCGCCTGCCAAAGAGATGCGCACTGATTGATAAGTAGCCAAAAATAACCAGGGTAGGCAGAATGTTTCTAAATAGAAATGTGGTACACTTGCAAGTGGGCATGAAGCAGGATATGGCAGAGCCCCAGAAAGACAACAGATGGGTGATTTAGACGCAGCTGCTGTCACTGGGGGCGGGGGTGGTGGGGAGAGAGACTTGCTGATTACCATAGAGATAGGGGGCAATGAGAATTTATTTGGGGAGAAGGTTTCAAGGGCATAAAGAATGTAAGTCGTCATTTCCCACCTGAAACTCAATAAAGGGATTATAACATCAGGTTTGGGGTGATGGGTCGGGGATTAAGCGCAGATAAAGCACTTAGCCTTTAGGTGAGGGTTTACTGGAGTGCAGAATGCAGAGAATCCCACAGTGCTGAGTACACCCCTCAAGTAATGACTGATACCACTGAAGCATCTGAAAGGACTTAAGAAAGAAGTTTACATGCTAGAGTAATTATTGCATTTTTCCAAACCTGTGGAGCAAAGAACTGAATTTAGTCACTTTCAGGAAATCGTCATTTTGTCAGGTTCATCCTTCTCTCCAGACTTTCAGGGGGACTTCTGTGGCATCACGAGGGGAAGGGGCCAGGTCGGCACCTGTACTCTCTCCTCCACTAGCATCTACTGAGATGCAACTCATCACATTTGATCTTTGCTTACCTGCAAATTTTGTTTAGGCTTGTTAGCACGTACGTGGAACCTGTAATTTACCTAAAATTGCATCAGTCTAAACAGCGTGATATTATTTGTGTGTTAGTGAAAACTATATTTTAGTGCAGTCAGATGCTTTATTCTGTAACTCACACTCCTAGCATTGTAGGCTGGCACACTCTAGGGGTAGCTGCTATTTTTTTTTCTTTTTTGTAAACGGAACAAGTACATAGTGTTTACTTTAGGCCAGGCTCTGGGCTAAATGCTTTGAAAATACTAAGTCATATTCACCCATGAATGATACCACAATATTTCAGTTATCTTTTTTTGCCAACAACATCAAAGGCTTTAGGAACTAGCATGATGGGTCCTTATAGATGAGATTCAAAGTGTGTGACATGGCTAGAATACTGTAGAGGCACCCCTCACTTTTGCTTGAGCATCTAACCACATTGGCAACCTTTTCTCTAAGGGAAAGCATTTGAAGCTGGATCTTTACATGGTCCTATGACCAGCTTTAGGATCAGAAGGTTTTGGTTGTGTATTTCCTGCTCTACTGATAACAGAATCCTGTCTTTAGACTATTGTTCTATCTGCCCTAGATGAGCTTTCTATACAGAATTGGTTTGATGAGCATTAAGGTTAGAAACCTGGAGTTTATCACATTGTTTTTTGCTTACTTGTTAATAAAAAAAATTTTTAAGTAAATGTCCTAATATGGGAAAGAGTTTGGTCTAAGACTTGCTTTCATTATAGATCTTGTAGCAAGACTGTGAAGCTATAGCTAATCCTCTGCCACCTCATACTTTTTGGCGGCTAACATTATACACCAGGAAGTACCCAGACTGACTTAAGGAGTGCCATAGCACCAGGTCGTTGTCTGGCCTCCAACAGCAGTGGTCCTCACACCATCTGGAGCTACATTCTCTCACCACCACTGTGAGATGGCCTGAGGCCCTCTGCCTCTTGAGATCATAACATGGCGTGTCTCAGACAATGGGAAATGGTTCCACTGTTCCTCATGGGCATGTGGGACCTTCTGTGTACAAATTTTCTCTTTATTCTTCCTTGCTAGAGTGCCAGGAGAAGTGCTCCAGAGGTGGCTGCTTTCCTGGGTTCCAGAGAGAACATTTCTCCCCTAACAGCATTTACCCTGTGATGGCCCGAGTACCATCTGCGAAGTTACTAATACCCCACACCCACCCTAAGATTGGTAGCCATAATCTCTGTCTCTGGGTCGTCACATCCTGTAGTCCCCTCCCATATTGGCCCAAGATTGGTCTGTGGAACCAAGAGAACACAACAAAAACAATGGTATGTCCCTTCCAATTGCAGGTCAGAAAAGATACAGTGGTTCCATTTTGGCTGCTGTCTCTCTCACGTCCATGGCTGAGTCATACAACCACTAAGAGGAAGATAAATTGCCTCTAAGTCAAGCACAGTCTTGATCCCAGGGAGAGAGTTGTAGAGTCACATCAAAAAGTGCCCTCTTGTCCCAGGGAGGCTGCTAGTACGGGACCGCCTTGGGGGTCAAACATTTACCCAATTGTAACTAGAAATCCAGGAACCTGATTGCCATTCTCACATTTTTTTCTCCTTCACCAAGAAGAGAAATGGATGTTATCATTATCTGAGTGGCAGTGATTCAGCAAATCCACAGCTTTACAAATCCATCAATTTCAGTGCTGACCAGAGTAACCTAAAACTTTCAAGTGTGTGGCAAGGTCAGGTAGTGGTATTGGGGTCTTGGGACCAAGGACAAGTACGGTTCTATAATGGGGAGTGTTCTTGCCCTTGTGGGTTCCAGACCCGGATCTGGTCTCTTACTGGGAGACTTTGGAAAAAATCATAATCTCTTTAAGTCTTAGTTTATCATCTGTAAAAAAGAAATAAATATAATAATCCATGCTCTACGTCGTAACACAGAGTTTTTAAGAGAATAAAACAAATTAAAATTACGTGGAAGTGTTTGGTAAACTCTGAAATGCTATGTAACTATAAAGGATTATAATTATTCACCCAGATCAATTCAAAAAACCCACATGTAAATTTACAAGTTAGAAAGTCATTATGTACTAAAAATGTTGTTCCAAATCTAATTAAATTAGAACCGTGGTTCATTTGTCAATTTGTATGCTAAGTATCCAAATAACAATGTTATGGGATGAACTAATGAACAGGAATAGAACAAAATAATAGGTTTGTTATACAGCTAAAGCAACCACCTTTATGTTCTCCAAGACTTAATAACTATCTTATTCAGAATTCATTTTTTAAAAGACAGGAAATCAGTGCCTGATTAACACCTGGCTTGCTTAGGCCCCTTATGCATCTATCTGCATTGCACTTTAGTTTTCACAATGTTTTTAGTACATTTTCTCCTTCGATTATCATAAAATACTTTGATGCTAACTGAACACTTACTGTCCCAATGTGTTTACAAGTGAAGAAATTGAGCTTCAGAAAGTATGAATGTCATTCCAAGGTTATACAACTATTATGCACCAGTGGTGCAGCTAGAACTTGCTTGCAGGTTTTCACATTATCTTTTTATTTTTTTTTTTTTTTAAACATCTTTATTGAAGTATAATTGCCTTACAATGGTGTGTTAGCTTCTGCTTTATAACAAAGTGAATCAGTTATACATATACAATATGTTCCCATTTCTCTTCCCTCTTGCATCTCCCTCCCTCCCACCCTCCCCATCCCACCCCTCTAGGTGGTCAAAAAGCACCGAGCTGATCTCCCTGTGCTATGCGGCTGCTTCCCACTAGTTATCTATTTTACATTTGGTAGTGTATATATGTCCATGACACTCTCTTACCCTGTCACATCTCACCCCACCCCCTCCCCATATCCTCAAGTCCATTCTCTAGTAGGTCTGTGTCTTTATTCCCGTCTTGCCACTAGGTTCTTCATGGCCTTTTTTTTTTTTTTTTTCCTTAGATTCCGTATATATGTGTTAGCATACTGTATTTGTTTTTCTCTTTCTGACTTACTTCACTCTGTATGACAGACTCTAACTCCATCCACCTCATTACAAATACCTCCATTTCATTTCTTTTTATGGCTGAGTAATATTCCATTGTATATATGTGCCACATCTTCTTTATCCATTCATCTGTCGATGGACATTTAGGTTGCTTCCATGTCCTGGCTATTGTAAATAGAGCTGCAATGAACATTTTGGTACATGACTCTTTTTGACCTATGGTTTTCTCAGGGTATATGCCCAGTATTGGGATTGCTGGGTCGTATGGTAGTTCTATTTGTAGTTTTTTCAGGAACCTCCATACTGTTCTCCATAGTGGCTGTATCAATTTACATTCCCACCAACAGTGCAAGAGTGTTCCCTTTCCTCCACACCCTCTCCAGCATTTATTGTTTCTAGATTTTTTGATGATGGCCATTCTGACCGGCGTGAGATGATATCTCATTGTAGTTTTGATTTGCATTTCTCTAATGATTAATGATGTTGAGCATTCTTTCATGTGTCTGTAGGCCATCTGTATATCTTCTTTGGAGAAATGTCTATTTAGGTCTTCTGCCCTTGCTTGCAGGTTTTCTCACTTCGAGTCCCCTATGCTTTCCATTACAGCACAGATATAGTGAACTCTATGGATGGGCGATCTTGATTATTCAGCCTCTCTTCTCACCCCTGGCCCCTCAGGAAAACACACAATCATCCCTTCTCTCAGCAGATCAGCTTAAACCACCATTTCATTTTGGCCCCAGGGGAAAGATCCACTAAGTTCTCCTGCCCAGTTCTTTGCAAATCACACTAGTTTTTTTTCTTTTTTTTTTTAAATATTTATTATTTTCTTTATTTTCTTTATTTTTTTGGTTGCGTCTGGTCTTAGTTGCAGGGTCTTGCATTGCGGTGCAGGCTTCTCTCTAGTTGTGGAGTGCGTGCTTTCTCTCTCTAGTTGTGGCACCCAGGCTCCAGGGCGCATGGGCTCTGTAGTTCGCGGCATGCGGGCTCTCTTGCTGAGGCGCGTGCAAGCTCAGTAGTTGTGGCGCTAGGGCTTAGTTTCCCCGTGGCATGTGGGATCTTAGTTCCACCACCAAGGATCGAACCCTCATCCCCTGCCTTGGAAGGCAGATTCTTAACCAGTGGACCACCAGGGAAGTCCTTTTTATAAATAAAGTTTTATTGAAACACAGCCATGTCCATTATTTTATGTATTGTCTATGGCTCTTTTTTTTCTTCTTTTTTTAATAGAGGTATAGTTAGTTAACAATGTTGTGTAAATATATGTATATATATATATATATATATTTATGTACATATATACATAAATTCTTTCCCACTGGACCACCAGGGAAGTTCCTTTTTTTTCAATATAAGAAGTGAAACAATCTAGTGCCTTCAATCCTTGTATATTCTAGTATTCTATTAGACCTTCTGTGGACATGAATTTATCCCCAGGAACTCTGAGGAGCAGAGACCCTGATTTGTCCTGGAAATACAGTTGCAGATGGCAAAAGTGATTCTGCACACCCAGGTTAAGACCAAAGAGGGTAGCAGAGAAGACTAATTCGTGGCATCTATCTCCCTGAGGGACTCCTAAGTAGAAGAGAGAAGCTGAATATTCTTTTTCTTCCTTTCTTTTTTCTTTCCTTTTTTATTCTTACTTTTAATCAGATCAGAAAATTGAAATAAAAAGAGTCAGGAAACGTAAAATATGTCCATGGAAGATGAGAATAACATTTTGTCAGACATTAAAATTATGTAGTCTTAATGATGTAAGCATTGTTCAATGGTTTTCAAAGTTTGGAGTTAACCTAGAAACAGATCATAGGTCATGAAGTAAAATTTTCAGCTACAAAGAGGAAAAGAAAGATTATATTAATAATTTGATATATTTTTAATGCATTTTTTCTAATGGCCTCCTCTTCTTCCCCTTACCTCCCAGAAGAAGAAATTCACAGTTTTGAGAAGGGGTTGGGGGTAAAACCTGCTCCTCGGACCTTTTCTTCTACTGGGGTGTCCTCCGCCCTGAATTGATCCATTGTTGCCTGAACTGACCTGAGTTGCATTGAAGGCTTTCACTCACTTCACTGAGGGGGAGCGTCTTTCATCCCCCCATTGTGAGCATAATCAGGAAATAACCGCATGGCTCTTCTTCTCCCCCGTTTCTTTTTTGCTGCTGTTTAAAATAGAAAAGAAATATAGCTTCAGTGATTCTATTTAGTCCACACAATAGAGACGAAGCCCATGGGCGGCACTGCAGCTTCCTTCAGGGACATAATGGGCTGAGAGAACAAGGTGCTGTTGGAAGCATTGATTTCAGACAGACAATTTTTCATTTGATGGGGGATGGGGAGCGATGGAAATAAGTGAATATATATGTATATATCTATTCATATGATGCCTTTAAAAAAACAAAACAATGATTTGAGGATCAGGCTTCTGGGTATTCATTCTGTGGGACAGCAATGGGACTGGGGAGGTGTTGAATAAACACACCCACACACACACACACGCACATACACACACACACACACCTGTGTGCGCAGACCTGCAGTCCTAAACTTAAAACTGACCCTCAGAGACAGCAGCCATTTATAAATCAGTTGTCTGGAACAACTTTTCAGAGAAACAATACTCCACAGTAGAGTTAGCTGGCTTGCACAGTCATAAAGGCCCACGTGCTCTTGAACACCAATGTTCTTGTAGAATTTTAATATACTGCAATGTGTCTGAGGGAAAATGCCTTTCAGCTTTCTAAATCAGGAAATCCTTGCTTTTTTGCCTTAGGAGAGCAAGGATTAACTACATGTAAACCAGAGGGTTTAAGTGAAGCAGTAAATATTGACAGAATTAAAATCATGAGAAATTTTAAGTACAAGGAGTGCTTGACAAATTGTGTATTTACATTCAATTTATGGCAGTAAATGCTCATTGACCACACGTGATTATAAATTGGGCTTAGCCCCATCCTCCTTTCTCCACGATTCCCAGCTTAGATTTCAACAAAGGCTGGTTTCAGGTGGATGCCAGGCAAAGCTATAAGATGACAGCTTAGTATATGTGTGGGTATTAGGTTAGTAGTTCAGATGGGCTTTTTAGCTCTTTTCAGAACCTTTCCAATCTTTACTTATGTGTGATCCCCAAGGTGGTCCCCCAACATCAGGGGCCCTTGGATAAGAAAGACACTTTTATATGTGTCCTATGCTCTTCCCCTGGGGTCAAAACTACCCTGCACGTGTGTTATAGGCAATTTATTTTCCTCTGCGTGGGTTGTGTGGCCCAGCCATTGAAGAACTCTCTCCACGTTGCTATCTTCTTTAGTTTTCTGAAGCGTATTCATCAGCTACTTGATTTAGTTGTTCTGATCCCACTGTGAAGCATCTTCACTCCTCTTTCAAGATGAAGTCAGTGTCTGGGCTCCTTCCCCTACCCTTCTTCTGAGGTCAGCTGCTGGTGTCTGCCTCTCCCGTTCCAAGGCAGGGGACCTCTACCATAGATTCAGTGGAAATCGTCTAACTTCAGGTTTTAGCCTGGGGAGCATTTCTGATTCCAGCTTACCCACAGATGACTAATCCACCCATGGTCCGAGAAATAATCAATCCAGCCTCATCCAATCCCCAGTTCCTTGTGAGGATTGATTTATGTGTTCCCCCATCCATCCCAGAGCATTTAAAATCCTCTTCATTTTTGACTTAATCGATCAAGGGGACTCAATCAGGGGAGAAGAAGATCATGTCCTCAAGGAAGATTGTGTCCACCACTCTCCAGCAGGGCATTGGGAAGAAGCATGACCATGGCTGAAGAGAGTTCTGTGGCCAACCCAGGTCTCATTCTGAGGGGAAGTGCTTGGCTGGGTCCACAAGACAGTCTCTGAGCTTCTCGCACCCCAAGATCTACAAGCCAGTCAGACTGTGACTTTAGCTAAGAATCTTTCTCTCAAATCTGTCAAAACTCCCTCCTAATCTTATCATGATAACTGAAAATAAATGTGAATGTGCTTTAAAAAGTTAGAGCTGGGCTATAAATATCCAGAGTTGTTGTTTACGCTTATATCTCGTCCTATGTTACAGCGTCAATGAAATCCACTGACGTGTCTTTCCATCCACGACTCCGTTTCCTTCTCTGCATCACTTTATGTGTGTGGCTGGGAGTTGAAATGCAGACATAAACATATTCATAAAGGAGGCTGGCTGTGACTGTGGCTATAAATGGTTATAAATGCGCTTTTAGCTTTTCCTTCCTCTGGTGCAGATGACTATGTGTCTTAAAACCCCTCTAGTGAGCTATGTTTTGCCTTCAAAAGCTGGCGCTCCAAAAATAAGGCTGGGGCTGAGTCATCAAGCCCTGGGACAGGGAAGGGATGTGGTGGAGGAGAAGCAAGAAGGCATTTTCAGTGAAGATGTACTGAACAGAGTGGGAGGACTTTCTCTCAGGGATCGGCAACCTATAAACCACAGGCTAAATTTGACCCTCTGTCTGTTTTGTAAATAAAGTTTTATTGGAACCCGAACATTCATTCATTTAGGTATTGTCCATTGCTGTTTTTGTGCTATGGTAGCAGAGTTGAGTAGTTGCAATAGAGAATGTATTTGGCCTAAAAACCTAAAATATTTACCATCTGGCCCTTCAGATAAAGTTTGCTCACCCTTGCTTCTTTTCTAATATCTGTAAACATGCCATATTTTCCACATTTTTCTATACTTCGATTCATTTTAGTAGCGTACTCCCTATGAAGTACTTACGGCTTGTGCCTTTATGCCCAATTTGCTGATGAGAAAAATGAAGCTCAGCAGGGTCATAGAACTAGCCCCAATTCCTTCATCTACAAGTGACCAGGAGGGGCTGGCAATGAGATTTCCCAATGTTTGTCTGATCCTCTGTGCACTCGTACTCTGCATCAGCTTCTGAGTGGGAACCTTCCTATTATGTATGTGTGGGAATGAATAATCTATCTACCTATCTATCTGTCTATCTATCTATCTATCTGTCTACCTATCTATCTATCTATCATCTATTTATCTATCTATACATCTATCTATCTATCCATCAATCTATTTATCTATCTATCCATCTATCCATCTATCTTTCTAGCCATCCATCTATCATCTATCTTTCTATCTATCCATCCATCCATCTATCTATTTACCTATCTATCTATCTACCCACCCACCCACCTATCTATCCATCTAACTATCTACCTAGCCATCCATCTATCTATCATCTATCTATCCATCCATCCATCCATCCCAGCTTTATTGAGATAAGTGGGATGAAGAATTGAAATTCAAGTTATTACACATGTGCTTTCTTTAGACTTGCACCTAAAAATTAGCACTCACCATCTGCCTCTACAAGGATGAAGTCAGTAGCCACTTCAGTCCCTGACCTTCAACACACCCTCAAAGGAGTTCAGGGTGGAGATCAGGAATGAGACCCTCTGTGCTCTGGGAAAAACTGGAAGAACAGGCCTCAGGTAGTTAGAGATTTTCAGAAGATTTTATGAGCCCAAATCCTTGCATCTTCTTGTATATAGAAAAGCACTAAAATCATGAATGGAGACATCTGCTCCTCGTGACTACCAGCCACCTTCTGCCAAAATGTGTACTTGATTGCATGTGCCCCCTTCACTAAAATCGTATCTAATACTGACCCCCCTGTCCCCACCTTTGGAGCAGTTCCTCAGAGCTATCTGAGACGCTGTCTCCCGGGCTATAGTCCTCGTTTTGCCTCAAATAAAACTTAACTCACAACTCTCACATTATACATTTTTTTTTTTTTTTTTTTTTTGGTAAACAGACTCAACACTGCACCAAGTTAGAGGGTAAAGAACATCGGTTTGGGACTCCAAGTTCTGACTGTGCCCCTAAGTAACTGAGGCACCTTGGCCAAGTCCAGTCCATTGGTTCTTTTGGGTCTAAGTTCTCCATTTGTAATATAAGTAGGGAAGTATGACAAACAAACAAACAAACAACGACAAAACCTCTCTAAATTGCTGGCACCTTGAATTTTTACAAAGTCCCTCCCTTCTTCTCCCCCTCCAATACCAGGTACTGCAGCCTTTCTCCAGACAGGCCCCTCTCCACCGGCCATCACAGGTACTCTCACTAAAGCAGGGAAGTTCTGTGGGGACTGGGGAGACAGCAGGCAGAGGAGGGGCGGTGGTCTCACACTCTTTTGTCCACAGCTATGTCTCTTCCCCTTTCCCTGGATCCACTTGGTATCACCACTGCCTGTCCCTTACATTTCCTGGAAAACCACAATTCTGCAAAGAGTCTGGTGAGGGGGCTGGTGTCTGTATAAAAAAGGGACAAAACAGAACAGTCACTTATTTTGTTACCAAAGAGTCTTTTTTTCCTTTTAATGGAATGTGCTATTTTTAAGTCCCATCCGCCTGCTGCAAGTGCCTGTGTGGCAATTGCCCTGAACACATTTGAATAATGTCTATGCATCCTTCTGTGATGTGGTGCAGAACAGTAACTTTGTACTTTGTGGTTTTATTGTGATGAAGATATTTTATGACAGTATTTGGATCTCAACGACAAAAAAATTCCTGAAAACAAGGCATTTCGAGACCACTTATGCAGAAGGAAGGGGCCCAGACCAATCTCCTCCTGGGAAATTTGGCCTGGGGCAGGTATGATCCCCAGGGCAGCAAGGAACTTGGGTAATCTGTAGAAGCAAGTGGCCACCACATTTG
Source organism: Eschrichtius robustus (assembly GCF_028021215.1). NCBI lineage: Eukaryota > Metazoa > Chordata > Mammalia > Artiodactyla > Eschrichtiidae > Eschrichtius > Eschrichtius robustus. The sequence goes on along the minus strand of NC_090844.1, from coordinate 30,820,527 downwards.
GAACCATGAATTAGGCCCATTCGGCCTCCTGCCCACCCAGCAACATCAGGGTCAAACCCAGGGAAAATTTGGCAATTCCAAAGTCTGCGTTAGTGCCCTGCAATCTTCTTTTCTCTACACTTTTCCTTTTCCTACACCAGTTGATTGGCCTTTCAGTGTGTATCAGGCAGGTTCCTGCCAACAGAAGTATTTCAGCATGGGGAAATAGTTGGAAGATATTGGAGGACCTGAAATTTCAAAGAGGGCCCTGGGAGGCAACCCAGAGATTTAGCAATTTGAGGAAACCACCATCAGTCACCCCTAGATCTGGAGAAACACAAGGAGCTTAGGAGGTAGAGTTATGCAGTGGAAGCTGGACCCATGCCGGGGGCCACCTGTAGGAGCTGGGCCCAAAGAGAGGTGTAGTTTGACGGGAGCTGGTACCATGGGGGAGACACAGTCCCTTCCAGAGATGCAGCCCAAAGCAGAGGGGGCGAGGGAGAGAAATTCCCTGGCCTCTCCCTTCCTTCTACCCTCCGGGCTCCTGCCAATGTTTCCCATTAGCTGGACCCAAAAACTTAGCAGGAGAGCTTTAGAGAAATGTAGTTTTCATGGGTCAACTTCTTGTAATGTAAGCCAGAGTAGAAAAGATGTGGGGGAATTAATAATTAATCTGAGAGAAACAAGCAAAAACAAAAAAAAAACAAAAAAAACCCAAAACAAAGAACAACAAAACAGGTACCTTGGACAGCAGTTCATTCTGACAACCTCTGTTACCCTTAAAGAAGTCTCCATTGTCCCGGGAAGATTTCCTTCTGCATCCAGGACATGCCACACAGAGGTGACAGAAATGGAACCAGGGGAAACTGATGTGACTGCAGGCCTGGGCCTGGGCAATGGGTGGGAAGACGGAGAAGTCGGGGTCACGTGGACTTGTGTTGATGTCTGGGAGTAACAACTGATGGCATTGGTGGAAAAGGAGGCTGCAGCAGAAATACAAATTATAGAAGATCCTTATGATCAGACATTATGATTGCATTGTAGTTCCTGATGGCCAGCTCATTTGGGGGCTTGATTCCAGCTAGCAGCTAGTGATTTAAGGAACAGGTTTCCTGGGGGAGCAATTGGCAAGCTGTGAACCCAGGGTTTAAGCCTCCGTCACACAGAGCGGGACTTAAGCTTTGGCCCCAGTCACAGCAGTGCCAACCTCAGCCTGGTCCTTCCTGCAGAATGAATACATTCACGCATCACGCCCTCCAGGCTTGCAGAAGCCCATTTCAAACACCAAGCTGCATTCAAGATAATCGCCCTGGTTGCAAACCCACTTTGCCCCTAACCTATTTTTCTTGAATTTGATTTTCTGATTCTAAAGATTTGACTTTGATATCCACCTCTGACTCTTCCAAGACTCTGTTTTTTTGTTTCTGATTTTCGCCTAGTCTGCTCCTGCTTCCCTGGTACTTTTCACTCTCTTGGAGAGAGTTTCCTGCTCTGGCTCCTGGGCTTACAGAACGCTTCCCCCGCCCCTGTTCTAATGCCGGTCCTCTTCCTGCCTTGGTCAGCCCTCACCTGGCACGAGGGTGCATTCTGAGGGGCAAAGGGGCAAGCAGCTAGAGGATAGAGTTTATATTGGATAGGCTGGATCAACACGGTAGAAGCCATGGAGGACTGAGGTCCCTTGTATACTCACCCTGGGACAGCCAAGGAGATGGAGTTGTCAAGAGCTTAATAGGTTACCCTTTTTCACATATATCACAGGTTTCCTCATCAGCCAGCAACATGTGTGCCCTTTCATCTATTACAGAAATTCCAAGGGAGTCTGTCACCTCTGCTTTTTTTTTTTCCAAAATGGAAACCACTTCCTCTGTTTTTATAAGTTTTTCTGTTTGTTAAGAGGCACTAAGTCAAAAAAAAAAAAAAAAAAAAAGGCACTAAGTCAAACTTTCTGTATTTGAATACTAGTCCCATTGTTGACACCCTGTGACTTGAGAATCATGTAACCTCTATAAGTCTCAAGCCCTGCATCTGTCAAAGAGATATTAGTATCTTCCTTCCAGGGTTGCTTTGAAAAATTAAATCAAGTAATCCATAAAGAACTCAATACAATAAATGCTGATGGACGTCATCATTACTATTATCATTCTCATCATCCAAGACTGAACAGTAGAAATAGTCTTCCTGGCTCTCTGCTACCTTGATAATTCCCACAATAACATTATCAGCTTGTTTTTAATGTTTTTTTAACTACCAATCACTGCCAGACAAAAGATTCAAATGAACCTATTTACAAAACAGAAACAGACTCACAGACTTAGAGAAAGAACTAATGGTTATGGGGGGGGGGGGTATGGAGGGATATATTGGGAGTTGGGGATTGACATGTACACACTGCTATATTTTAAATAGATGACCAACAAGGACCTACTGCACAGCGGCAGAGAACTCTGCTCAGAATTCTGTAATAACCTAAATGGGAAAAGAATTTGAAAAAGAATAGTTATATGTATATGTGTAATTGAATCACTTTGCTATACACCTGATACTAACACAACACTGTTAATCAACTATACTCCAACATAAAATTTTAAAAAATAAATTTTTAAAAAGACAGCAGATACCATATATGTGACACACACACAATTTTTTTTTTTAATTCTTGCAAAGTTATCTTTCTCATTGTCCCTGGTCAGCAAGTCCTAAATCTTTTATTTCTTTTGAGTCTCAGTAGACTTGTGAGCCTCCTGTGTTTATCTAGAAACATCTGAACCTCCTCGGGTCTCTTTCCAGCTTTTGTCAACTATTTGCCTCAAGGAAACCCCACTTTGCAGTGTCTGTGTACAGATTCATGTTTTGGGTCCCTTAAGTCTCACCTGTAAATGACCACTGACCTCTTAGGCTTCTATCATCCTCCTGTGAACGCAGCTTCCAAATGTTTCCAAAAAGAATAAAACTCTCCTTTTCAGGAGTTTGAGACCAAGAAAGAAAGTATTATTTATAAAAAGCTCAAACACAGCCAGTTCTCTGGAAATGGGCATCTCCTGGCTATCCACTGAGCCACCCACGGTTGATTTCCGGGCACATGTCCTTGTTTTTCCAGTGTATTGTTCACTGGATCAGGCCTTGAAAATGTGGGTCATGAATTGGCAAATAAGATATCTTTTTTCTTCTAGATTGTTCCTATTTGGGCAATCTTGCATTCCTTATTGGTAGTGGGATCAGAACTCAGGACTCCAGACTCAGCCCAGTGGATTTCTCATCTGATATGCTCACAGAAAGATTTAAAACCCCAATAGTTTAAAACGGATTGAAAATGGACCATAAAGAGTAGAAGAGAGAAAGGAAGGAAACTTCTGCTGACCAGAATATAATCCTGTAGTTAACTTTAAGAACTCAATACTACCTAAATTCAAATTGTAGCTCCAACACCTATTAGTTGCATGACCTCGAGCAAGTTTCTTAATGGCCCGAAGTCTCAGTTTCCTCCTCTGCAAAATAGAGAGAATAATATCCACTCTGTAAGACTGAGGGGAGGTTGAGATGAATTAATACATGTAAAACATTTAGAATGATTCCTGACTGGCTCAGGAAATAAGCAACCTGACATAAACAATCACAAAAATTTCGATGGCATGAAACGATCAGCATTGATCCCTCATATGTCTGTGAATCCAGGGGCAGCAACTCCAAGTGCACGTTGCACTGGGCTACTCCACGTTTTTCTTATCCTCCTTGGGCCAGGCAGGAATAGTCTCCTATTCCTATGGCAGAAGCACCAGAGGGCAAACCCAAACAAGCAAGTTCACTAAGCCCCCGATTCCCTCTCATCTGGTTGGCCAAACAAGTCATATGGATGAGCCCAAAATCGAAGACCAGGGAAATATAGTCTGTCTCTGGTGGAGGAATTTAAAAGTTCTATGGCCAAGGACGTGGATTTGAATGGGAAGCAGTATAAAGAATTAGGACCAATAATTTAGTCTACTACATGGACGTGTAATCAAAGCTCTGTTAATGTTAGCTATCTGCAGTGCTGTTCCTAGACATTCTTCAGAGGAGGAGCCTCTGCTTTCCTACTGCTTCTGCCATCATACCCTCTTTCTCTTCCTGAGCACTGCCTTTCTACACTCCCACTCTTCACTGTTAGGGTGTGACTCCCCGACCACCAGTGGTTCCACCTCGCTTAAGGTCCCTACAGCAAAGCCCCATGCAGGCTCACACTGGCAATCTAACTTCTCATGTCATCTTCTCCCCTAATAAAATTGAATTGGTCTAAAGACGATTTCTCCTTATCTCCAAGATAGGGGCAGGTCGACAAGGAATGAAAAGAAAAGCTGACAGCTTTACACATTAACACTGCAAGTTTATTTTAATAGAGGTCTCTTGGTAAAAGTTTTAATTGCAGAAAAAATTAATGGCAAAAAAGATGATATGGTAGGCTTGCAGAGGAAGAGATTTCGGGATCTGGGAAACGCAGGCCACTAAGTACACGCAAGAGGATATCAAACTGACCTTAGTGTTTGTCGGCTGAATGATGACCTCCCAGAGATGACCACGTCCTAATCTTCGAAACCTGTGAATATGTCACCTGGCATGGCAAAAGGGACTTTGCAATTGTGACTGAGTTAAGGATCTTGAGATGGGGGGTTAGATTTTCCGGATGGGTCCAGTGTAATCATAAGAGTCTTTATAAGAGGGAGGCTGGAAAGTTAGAGTCTACTAGAGGCAATGTGAGGATGGAAGCAGAGGGACGGAGAGACAGATTGGAAGATCCCGAGCTACTGGCTTTGAAAATGGAGGAGGGGGTCACAGTCAAAGCATGCAGAAAGCCTCTAGAAGCTGGCAGAGGCAAAGGAATAGATCATTCCCTCGAGTCAGAAGGAACACCTCCCTGAGGACCCATTTTAGGACGTCTGCTCTTCGGAGCCATAAGGGAATAAATTCTGTTTATAACCCTGTTTATGGCAATTTGTTACAGCAGCAATAGAACCCTAGCACCCTGGGAAAAAAGAAATCAGGCAACAGGCTCTACTTCCTATTTTCACACAGTCATAACTAAAATGGAAAAGCCCAGGAATTTTCTCTCTGCTGGGCCATGGGACTTATAACTCTTAGTCATTATAAGATATTGAATATAGTTCCCTGTGCTGTACATAGGTCCTTGTTGGTTATCTATTTTATATACAGTAGTGTGTATCTGTTAATGCCAAACTCCTAATTTACCCCTCCCCTCATCTTCTTTAAAGTTGACCAAGTATCCAGACTTCTTGCTTCTATTCAGTCATTTACAAAGTGATTGCAGGCTAAAAGGAGCTTTTTAGCAGGAAGGGTCTCATTTTTTATTTACTGGCCTCTGTGCTCTGCCATGTCTTGCTTTCTCAACCACTCAAATTAATGGTCACTTCCTGGACTAATCTGATACACTGAACTTGGATGGGAATGTAATACCTTTAATCTTATATTTGTCAGCAAGTTCCTTACTTCCTGTGAAGGGATATCAATCTTACCTCTCAGCAATTTTACAGCCACTACTCATAACTGCTTCTGTTTGGGGTACAAATGCATTTGGCTTTTTCAACCCTGAGAGACTTAAATTATGAGACTCCTATTCAACCTAGATTGCAGACTGCAGGCAGGAATGTCTCTCTTAGTAAATTGGTAGTTCTTTCCATCAGTGCCTACAGTATGGCTAGCTCTCAGACGAGCTTCTTACTCTCCGGTAGGACTCCGCTGAGAGCGGCAGGAGGAGGCTAGCACATACCAAAATTTGTAATTTTCCTACCACTTTTCCCAACACTTCGACGGTGGTCAGCATGAGGTCTGATTTTCAAGGTACAGTAGGCAACAGATTGACAACATGTTTCACCACCGCAGTAACAAGGACAGGAGGAATTGCAGACTACAATACCTGAATCTTTCATTGACATTAAAGCCTCTCCACCTCCTCCATCCAGCCAGGTTGATATTTTGGGTTCTGTTTTCTCTAGCGCCCTACTTCTAGGAACCAAATTCTATATCGATTACGGTTGGTTTCAGCTGCATATAACAGAAAGCCCAAATATGTGATCTAAACAAGGTAGAGGTTCATTTCTTTCTCACATGAAAAGAAGCAGGTGGTCCAGGATGGCTATATTAGCACTAGGGTGTTCAAGGGACTGGTTTGCTTCTACTTTTCTGCTCCATCATCCTCAAGGTCACCTCATTTTTCGAAATGGCTGCTGACTCTCCAGCCATCACGTTTGTGTTCCAAACAAGAGGAAGAAGAAGGGCAGGGGGTGCTGAATGAAAACTAAAGCCTAGCAGTGGAGTCAGCTTGATTTGAAATTTTTCTTCTGTGTGTCTCCCAGTGACTGTCACTTACATCAATTTGGCTACATCCAACTGCGTGGGAACCTGGGAAAGGTAGTCTTTTAGCTTAGCACATGGCCACGCAAAATAAAACTGGGTTTCTGTCAGCAAAACAGAAGAGAGGAAAGAAGACTGGGTGGGCTACTACCAGTCTCTTTCACGTTCTCCAGAAATCTGTCTTCTCTGCCTTTTGCTGCCAGGACTGTGGCCAATGCCTCATCTGCATTAGAGCTGACTGCCAAAGGTCAAAGCTAATATTTCATGGGGTGGGGGGAGAGGAAAGGGAACAATGGTTATGAGTCATCTACATCCAATGCCAGTAAATTTCATGTCATTTCCCAACAGTGGTTTGATGTAAGAGAGAGAAGGAGGTGAAGGAGAGGATACAGTCAGGGCACCAGGCACCAGAGCAGAGAAGGGAGTCGGACACCAGAGAAATTCCATTTGTTTTTCTGAGATCTTCACCCAGGGTCAGATGACCAGCTTCCCTTCCACATAGTCCCACCAATATCAGGGGCACAGTTGGAAAGCATGTTTTCTGCCCAGACTGTCACCCCCTGAGCAGCCCTCCAGATCACCCGTGCTGTACCATCTTGATTCTGTGAATATGACGGGGTGGGGGGCAAGAGACCGTGCTAGGTGGTGCCAGGTGTTGGCTCCTCTTTCGGATGTTGAGTGGAGATGGCATGGAAGACGTATCACCTTTATGGTGAAATGGTCACTCTTCCTCTAGAAGGATGTCTTTCCCCCAGTGCTTCCATATCTTAGCAGACAATACACCAGACCAGGCATATCAGTTCTAACAATGGGTTGTCCCCAACTTGCATGACCAGATACTGTCATCTGGTCAGTGTCTATGAGCCGCCCTTTGCTGGATGTGCCCGTGCCCTGTCCAGGGTGGGACACTCATGTCCCCAGCTGCTGGGAGCATCAGTGGCCAAAGGGTCTCCCCTGAGAACTCCTCTAGGATTTGCTCTCAGTCAAAGAAGCCACTTCATACAAGGTCACACACCCTCCCCAGGGGTGGGAGGGTTGATGGAGGCCTGACTCCCTCTCCTCAAAGCAAGACCATCCCAGCCCTGGAGTCTCCCACAGGACTCAGACGTCTCTGTCACAATTGTATCACAGCCCAGAATCTCCCTCTGCTTCGTCCTGCTTCCCTCATTTCTTTTAGATATTGTTTTTGAAAGTGCATCCCCAGTAAAAAGTCTGCACACATATCTAAGTCTCAGTCTGTTTTTTCAGGAGACCTGACCTACACTTGCTGGGGGGGGCGGTGAGGAGGCAAATCAGAAATTGCCTCTGTGGGTCATGATCTACCTGGTCCAGTGTCATCTCTTTAATGGCAGGACCCGGGGTTTATGCTGCAGGGGTACCTGGTACCCTTCTCTGGTAACAGCTTCAGAGGCTCTGGCTGACCTCCAAACTCCATCTTTCCTTGCATAATCTATAAAAGGTCTGTCAAGAATTTAATGAGACCTTCAGGTACTTATTATGTTTTTAACCTGTATCACCTATTTGGGAAATTGATTTCATAATTTTACATTATTAGACAGTTTATTAAAGAATTATCCTTAAGGACAGTATGGAGGTTCCTCAAAAAACTAAGAATAGAGTTGCCATATATATCCCACTCCTGAGCATATATACAGAGAAAACTCTAATTTGAAAAGATACCTGTGCCCCAATGTACAAAGCAGCACTATTTACAATAGCCAAGACATGGAAGCAACCTAAGTGTCCATTGACAGGTGAATGGATAAAGAAGATGTGGTACATGTAAACAATGGAATATTACTCAGCCATAAAAAAGAATGAAATAATGCCATTTGCAGCAATATGGATGGACCTAGAGATTGTCAAACTAAGTGAAGTAAGTCAGAAAGAGAAAGACAAATACCACATGATATCACTTATATATGGAATCTAAAATACAACACAAATGAACTTATCTACGAAACAGAAACAGACTCGCAGACAGAGAACAGACTTGTGGTTGCCGGGGGGGTGGGGGGTCGAGGGGTTGGGGGAGGGATGGAGTGGGAGTTTGGGATTAGCAGATGCAAACTTTTATATACAGAATGGATAAACAACAAGGTCCTACTGTATGGCACAGGGAACTATATTCAATATCCTATGATGAACCAGAATGGAAAAGAATATATATATAAACTGAATCACTTTGCTGTACACCAGAAACTAACACAACATTATAAATCAACTCTACCTCAATTTAAAAAAAAAGAATTGCCCTTAAATGAAACCTCTTTTAAACTTTAAGGGGTACCCTTTGCTTAGAGTGGATTACAGATGAGGCCCTGTACCCTACCCATATTGTAGGTAACACATAGATAGTCTCTGTCACCCTTCTACCAGAACATTATGTTGTGGATGTGAGTCTGGGGTGGGGAGGAGGTCTGAGTTGTCCCCTAAGAGCTTGGAGATAAGAGAAATAAGATTCGCTTCCGAGGGTTCAACTAATAAAATCCACAGGCAATGTTTAGAAATCTGGATACGTAGATAAGAGACTGTCTGTAAATATGTGACCAAAGGATTTGCATTGTCCCTCAATTCCACAGAAGGTGACCTGGGTCTCAGAGAGGCAGGACAAGAATGTTGTTAATATTTAGGAAGCAACAGCCTAATCAATTGCATTTTAATGCGTGAACATAAAGGGACAGTCTAGATCACAAAAGTATAGCTCAACAGGACAAAATTTGGCGGTGTTTTTCCAGCACTGGCCAAGCTAAGAAGACACCGAATCTGCAGGGCAACCTTAATTTAATTACTAGAGAGGAGTTCTGTAGCAAAGGGTAGGGATCATCATACCACACAATTGCCTGGACAAAAGTCTCCCAGACTCTCCACCCCACCCCGCCCCCTTTGCTCTGATTCTGTGCTTACTACACAACTTGAGAGTTGTCCCCCAGCAGTAACAATGAGAACTCTTTTCACTGGATCAAAATTAACTCCCATTGCATCCAAAGAAGCTTTCAGTCTCCTAATGCACTTCACTTTGATTTTAATTTGATTAGTGAGAGTCTGTGTCCCAGCTTCCGTCTGACTCCAGGACAATGACACAGTTTGGACTTCAAGGGCATGGTGAATTCTCCAAGGTAATACCTCCCTGTTAGATGACTTGGGAAAGAGCCATCTGGCCTTCACCTCAAGACCCCTCCTCTCTCAAAGTAGGCAGACATCTTTTGGAAAGCTTATCTGTGTCTGTCTGCTTAATATTTTACATTCAGGAAATGCTGAAAGGCTGAATGTCATTGGCAACTTTGGGGCTATCTCTGTAAACTTGCCCTTCCAGATCGCTCATAAAAATCAGAGACAGAATGTCTCCCAGACCCAAAAAAACCTGTTATACATACATCCTCATAAGAGCAAGGCCTGTTCACGTCCACGCTTGATATCATAAATATACCAAAAATATTACTCTGCCTTTGACAAAATATTTTCTTCCATCCACCGAAGCTTGGCTGGAGCAGGCAGCGTTTGTCAAGAGCTTTAGGAAAGTTTGCATTAATCAATCACAGTGCTGGCACTTTCTCCACTCTGGATTCCTAAGCTGGTTCTTTAGACAGCTACTATCCAGCAGACCCCAAAAGCAGGCTGCTTATAGCACAGCCCTCCACTCAGCTCACCTTCCTCTGGATGTGAAGTTTCTTCTGGGTCCCTGGCCTTGAATCCTTGGCTTCTTGTCCCAATTCTGTGTGCCATATCTGGCCTGTCGAGATTCAGTACACACTGCACCCTCCCTCCAGGGCTTTAACCTCAGTTTCCCAGATGCTGGCAGGACTACCCTGTCTTCCAGCTCTGAAGGATTAGGGTGTCTCTGGCTAGGTATCCAGGACCCGGCCTTCACTCCCTTCATCCAGGAAGACTGCGGAATAGATGCAAACATCTTCCTGAAACCCACCTTCCCTGGAATTCGGTCTCCCCCCTGGGAAAAATGAATGAATCCCTCTTGCGCTCTACACGTATTGCCTGCAGCAGGCAAGGATGAGCTGGCGGATGGAGGGCTGAGCCAGCAGCACAGGTAACGGAGCTGGGGGTGCCTGGAAGCAGCCACTGTGGCCCTGCTCTGTGTCCCGGCAACGCGTGACCACCAGTGACTCCTGATACCCCCAGGCTTTCCCCCGAAATTACAATCTTCACGAACCGCATCTGTATATGGGAGGAGGGTACTTTGAAATAGGCAATGCTTCCTTTTTCTGCCACCCAAATTTCCTATCTGTTTTGTCTCCCCTTTCATTATTCCAGGGGAAGGAAGACATAGCAAAACAACGAGAGGAAGCTAATTCTTGACTTTGGAAGACTATATGAAAAAGAATACATTGTCTCTATTCCCAAGAATATAAATGATTCTCTTGGGTGTGGGAGGGGAAGGAATCAGAAGGGAGACCAAGATAATTTCACGTTGGAGATGTCTAAGCCCTGGGGAGGAGGTGACTGAGATACTGGAAGAGTGTGAAGACTCTGGGATCAGAGGGGATCAGTGACAAACCTCGGCAGCCTCCATCCTTCCTGAGGAGAGGTCAGAGATGGGAAGATGAGGAGGACCAAATGGCTGTGGGGTGCACCTGGGAAGGTGGGCCCGAGACAGCCTGGCAGCGTTTCTCACATACAGAAAGAGTGGGAACAGAGGAATGCCCCAAGCAATGGCACAAACAGGGTACATGGAGCCGTGGCCCACGGGAGGCCTTGCGGCCGGGCCGAGGGGCTGCAGGAGGGGCCTGCATGGATACAGGATGACATCAAAGACCAAATGCCCACCCCCAAACCTGGCATTATAGAAGCCACTGTGTAAAAAGGTCCTTGAACTCAATGGAAATAGGTTTTCAAGAACTGCAAAGTTGAGACTCAAAGTAGGAATTAATATCAGTTATAGAAAATAAAGAAATTTAGATATCTTAGTCATCTGTGAATTTGTGGATTTAATCTCATAATCAATACAATGGAAATCTGGATTTCCCAGGAAGCCAAGTAGAGCAGTTTTTGCCAAGTCATACTTACTGGTGTAGGTGGAACAATGGGTGGTCCTTCTGCTGTAATTTGGCCTCCTCTTCTGAGGGTCCTGCACTAGTCTGCTCTGGATGCTATAGCAGGATACCGTGGGTTAGGTGGCTTCAACAATGGACATTTATTTTCTCAAGGTCCTAGAGGCTGCTATATCAAGGTTCCAACGTGGTCAGTTTCTGGTAAAGCCTCTCTCACTGGCTTGTAGACAGCCAAGCTGCTTCTGTGTGCATTTGTGTGTGTGTGTGTATGTGTTGTGTGTGTACCTGTGTACCTATACACAGGAAAAGAGGGAGAGAGAGAGAGAGAAAGAGAGAGAGAGAGAGAGTATTCTCATGTCTCCTCTCAAAAGGACACCAATCCCATTAGTTTAGGGCCCCACCCTTTGACCTCATTTAATCCTAATTTCTTCCACAAATCCCCATCTCCAGATATTAACACATTGGGAATTAGGGCTTCACATATGAATTTGGGGGGGGGGATACAATTTAGTCTATAAGAGTCCCTCGAGATTCCAGGCCACCTTGCAGAGCACAGTGGACAATTCAGAACATTCCAGCATGACCACTGGCTTTTCTGTATTTGTCCCTCTGAATCTGTGCTCCAGCCTTCTCTCCAAGTCTGGGACCATGAAGCTGAGGCCCACATGCTGACCATGCAGGAATCCATTGCTTTTTGGATTACAATTGGGTTCATCCACTAGGAGGCACTGGCAGAATTGGAAAGAAAGAAAAGAGAAAGTCTGGGGTATTTCTTCCTCCTGCTCCTTCCTCACTGATAGCCACACTCTCTGTGGGGCAGATCCCCACTTCCAAGGCTGCTATTTCTTGCTGGGTCTGGTAACAGCATCCTCCTCTTGCCCCTTCAGCCTAGCTGTGGTACTGCTTGCGCTATTGCTGGTCCCTGGGTGCTTCGTGGTCCCTTGTTAGTCCAGTAACCCTGGCTACACCTCTGCAAATTCCCTTCATTAAGCCCTCTTCAATGAGACCCTTTGAGTGAACGCTTAGTAACAATGCCAAGTCCCAAGTGAGTTCCACCTTAGCAGCTGAGTGGAGCTATCTGATGCTTCTGACTGAGCTTCTTATAAAGAACAAACCCTCAAAAGAGCACATGATTGACCACTCCAGCCTCTCTGAGAGGCTAGAGTGGCTTGACAACATAACAAAGCTCCCTTCTCCCGGGACGGGGTGGAGCAAAGTGCCTGGTCACTCCCCGATATGTCTGTGTCTCTCCCAGGCCACAGAGCAGAAGTAGCAGACCTACTTGATAAATGACCACAGCTTGGCAGTCTTGCTGTGGACGTTTTACTCTAGGGAGGTGATGTGATCCAGAGTTGGAACCCCGGAAGACCAAATGGCAGGTGACAGGGAAGGGCAAAGTACACAGGGGGACAGAGTCAGATCCACCTTTGCTCTCAAGGGGTTCACAGTCCAGCAACCAGACACGACACAATATGAGTCCTGAAATAGACGTATCTACTAAGGGCTTCCAGGGATGGAAGCATGGAGTGCCTGCCTGCTTTATGCTGAGTCTTGGAGAATGTGTAGGTTTTACCCGTAAGAAAAGGGTGGGCAGGATACTCTGGGCAGAGGTGCTGCATGGACACAGCATTTGGTGTGAAGGACTGTGGGGCAAGTAACGGTGTGCCTTTAGAGGAAGATTGCAACACTCAAGATACTTTTGGAAACTCATTAGGAAACTGATACATCGTTTCTTACTAAATCCAACAGAGATTGTTTCCCAATATTGAAACAAGATTGTGTTTCTCCGTTTAAGCAGCAGATGGAGTTGGCTTGAGTTTTCTTCTTTTTTTTTAACATCTTTATTGGAGTATAATTGCTTTACAGTGTTGTGTTAGTTTCTGCTTTATAACAAAGTGAATCAGCTATACATACACATATATCCCCATATCTCCTCCCTCTTGCGTCTCCCTCCCACCCTCCCTATCCCACCCCTCTAGGTGGTCACAAAGCACTGAGCTGATCTCCCTGTGCTATGCGGCTGCTTCCCACTAGCTATCTATTTTACATTTGGTAGTGTATATATGTCCATGCCACTCTTCTCACTTCGTTCCAGCTTCCCCTTCCCCCTCCCCACGTCCTCAAGTCTGTTCTCTACGTCTGCGTCTTTTTGAAGTCACGTTCAACAAAACATGTTTCTCCTCAAACCCCAGGCTGAGCGGCGGAGCTCATGCTAGGAGGGGCAAGGGAGTAGAGCAGGAGGGGGCTAAGCACGTTTACAGCTGCTGTCTCTGCACATCTCAGAACAAATGCTCTGGCACAACAGGAGCTAGAAACACCATCCATTCAAAGCATCGCTTCCTCTCCATCCCTGTTTCTCTCAGGCCAAGATGGCACCACCGAATCTGCCTGTGATGGTCACATGTGGCTGGACTGCAGAGTTCATACGTGGCCTGAGTGGCCACATCTGGGAGCAGGGGAGGAGGCGTTGGAGAGGAAGCAGGGAAGTAAGTCAGCTTCACGCTGTGATGTGTTTTGTGTGCCGTGCTGAGTTCTTTGGACACTGTCTTTTAAGGACTGGGGACCCGGAAAACAATCTGCAAACCATCTTGTTGGGAACAGAAAGGATGCATCAAAGAGGGGTACAAGTGGAGTCAAGGAAATCATTTAGTTGGCAGCTGGGAAACCCAAACACTCAATACTCAAGATCTCAGCTGATGAGACCATCACTGGGGAGAGAAAGGAAATGACCACGTCCAGAAGTATTTGGGTGGTACGTGTGACAGGGCTGGATGGCTAGTGGGAATCAGGGGTACAGGAGAGGGTGGATTAAAATGACTTCTAGATTCTTGATTTGAGCATCAGGAGAGATACAGCCCCTGAATCACTTAGAATTCATACAGGACACAGATGACCTATCAAATTAGGATAATTTGAGTAGGCTTTGTTTTCTTTTGTTTTACGAAGGGTCTAATTACAAAGGTGTCGGGGACCACGAGGGACTGTATAGGAACCTGGGGCTAGATTCTAAGGGAGAGGGAAGGAATCTGTTATCAGAATCAAGAGGGCAAGTTCTGTAGAGCAGACCCCTTGAGAGAAGCATTGATCTTCTGAGAAGGGATCCTGCCAGCCCATGTAGCCCCCTAGGGAAGGAACCAGGGAATAAACACCCTGACCTCACCCTGCCACCTTGTTCTGGTCTCCTGCTCAGGCCCCCTATCGACACTCCCAGCTAGAGACAAAGTACCTGCGAGAGCCTGTTGTCATCCTCACAGGCAAGTGGGTCTCCAGGGACAGAGAACAGAGTGCCAAAGGGTGGGGAGAGGACCTCATGCCAGGGAAAGGGGGAACTTAAGATCTCCAGCCTTCAGATGGATAAGGAGTTGGGAGGAAGGGCAGGCTTAGGGGGAGAAAATGACACATTTAGTTCATACATGATGAGGATTCGGAGATTTGGGTACTAGTTCTAAGAGGATCCAGGAATGCCAGAGAGTCACCATTGAATGAGTATATGCCAGACCCAGTTCTATATGCTTTACGTAACTTACCTCATTTAAGTCTTCCTGCAGCACTCAAAGAAAATGTATTATGTCCATTTCGCAGATATGGAAATTGCAACTTGATGAAAATGTGACCACTCTCCAATCAGACTAGTAAGTATGAAAAGGCAGGACTTGAATCCAGCCCTGCCTGGCTCTGAAGAGTATGCTATTTCCTGTCTGAAAGTTAATTAAAGTTGTGCAAAAATCAGAGAGGATGGAAGCCCTCCTGCCCCACTCCAGTGCCTACAATTATCCAGACAATTTATAAACAATTTCACACCCTTCACCTGCAAGTTTGGATCAACGTCTATTTTCTATGGCTTTTCTTGCAGTGGTTCATTTACCCATCAGTTCTCTGCAGACTTGGGAGGCCTGTTTGATTATGATATATGGGGTTTTCTACAGCCCGAGGCTCCAATTAGAACAGAGGAAGGACAACAATGGAGATGGAGTGAGAGTGAAAGAAACAGGGCTTGCGAGGAGCTCCCTGCAGGGAGAATGGAGCACAGACTCCTGATGGGTTGGTTAGAGCCCCTGCAGCTGGTGCTGTATCCCCGGCATCTGTGCGGGGGTCCCGCCTGGATGCCAGAGGCCATGGCCAATGGCAAGGTGACCTGTGAGTTTCTTAGAGCTGATCATTCATAAGGCAGAAGCCCAGTCTTGTTGTAAATAGACTCCTGGCATAGCATTGCTTGCTCTTAATCAGCCTGTGGAAGGACTGAAGGACTAGTTCCCGCTGGATTCAGTTGCTGGTTATGATCTTTCTTGTATTAATTTTTGGTCGCATTGGGTCTTCCTTGCTGCGCGCGGGCTTTCTCTAGTTGCGGCGAGCGGGGGGCTTCTCTTTGTTGCGGTGCACGGGCTTCTCATCGCGGTGGCTTCTCTTGTTGCAGAGCACGGGCTCTGGGTGTGCGGGCTTCAGCAGTAGTTGTGGCGTGCAGGCTCAGTAGTTGAGGCTCGCGGGCTCTAGGGCACAGACTCCGTAGTTGTGGCACACGGGCTTAGTTGCTCCGCGGCATGTGGGATCTTTCCAGACCAGGTCTCAAACCTGTGTCCCCTGCATTGGCAAGCGGATTCTTAACCACTGTGCCACCAGGGAAGTCCAACAAGTAGTTTTAAAAGGTGGTCAAGAACATAGGCTTTGGGGCGAGATCTGAGTTTGAATCTCTGCTCTGCCATCATGGCCACGTAAACTTGGACAAATTGCTTAATTTCCCTGAGTCTCAGTCCTCTCATCTGTGAGAAGAAGATGACAATGCTCACCTTTCACTTTATAGTGAGAAAGTAATAAAATCATATTTGTCAAGTGTTGGCACGAGGTTGGCACACAGCAGGTGCTTGTTTTTCTCTTTTTCACACCAGTTCCGTCCATTCAAGATCTAGGTGCAGCCCTGCTTCAAACCAACTTTTCCAAGACCCAGAACTTGGGAATGATTACATGCAATTATGCATCTACTATAGATTTCTCCAATTCAGAGACTATAAAACTGGAGGCCTCCAGGCTGAATTCTACCCTCTGCCATATTTTGTTTGTTGTGTACAGTGTTGAAGGCTATTAAATGAGATGCCAATATTTAAACATCACAATAAAAATCCAATTTCTAGCTTTTCTTAAGGAATTGAATCATCTGGAGCATTGGGGCTGCATTTCCACCTCGCTTACAATGGGATGACAAAGATAGAAAATGCCATGTAATCTTCCCATGTGCCAGGTACTGGTTTAAGCATTTTGCTTATAAAGTAATCTAATTCTTATAATACACTTGTGAGAGAGGTACTCCTATTATTCCCATTTTTTAGGAGAGAACACCGAGGCATGAGAAATTAATTGACATGTCCAAGGTCATGGCAATGAGAGGTGGCAGAGATGCGATTTGAACACAGGCTGTCCAGCTGCAGGGCTAAACTCTACCACTGCCCTCCCACTCCACCTCTTATGTTAACCGGACCATTGTTGGTGCTATAAACACAGGGTATGTGTGCAACACTCACGTCTGCTAAGTTCTCTTGGTCAGCGACCTGCAGGAAAATCTAGATGGAAATTCATTTTTTAAATTAATTCCTGAGAAAATACTGCAGAGGACTTCCTCTGCACCTCTTCCTCCTTCTTTCTTCTTCTTCTTCTTCCTTTTCCTGCTCCCCTTTTCTCATCCCACTATATTCTACTAACTGGGTCAGCGTGAAAAATTCCGAACCTGTAAAAATCAAGGCACTTTGCCAAAACCTACTGAATTTCTCAAAGCTGGGGGTACACGAGAAAGGAGACTCAGATACTGTCACCACGCAATCCCAGGCTGCAGAGACTGACAATGAGAGCAGTGGAACTACATTATATGTAAACCAAAAGTACAGAGGCGAGGTGAGAGCCCGGGAAAGTGTGACAGGGAGGCTTTCAGAGATTAAGAGCCTCTCTCTGGTAAGCATAGGGCAAAAGGCAGGGATACAGCAAAATCAGAGAAAGACAATAAGGTGGTGGAGTAGTAGGAAATGAGCTTTCTCATCTCCTGGGGGTAGGAAAAGGATTTAGTGTCATGGGAAAGTGTCAGCTAAATATTGGGAGATCACTTTGTGCTCCATAGATTCTTGAGGGTGGCAGCCGTGGGACATCCCCACAGCCTGCCTGAGAGGGTTTCCTGCCCAGCAATAATGCTTAGGGCACACTGGGTGCCCAGCAAGCCTGGGGGACGGAGGCTGTTATCCCAGTGGCAGGGTGGAGGTGGGAGGGCACAAGGTCTATGGGGATCCTGAGAGTTGGGGAGCTAAAAACTGAAGCAAGTGCATCTCTGGGCTTCAAATGCCCATCTAAAAACAACCACCTTATCCATGGAGAGGGGGTGAGGTAGATGGGTTTCATGGCCAAACCTAACTAGGAATTGTCAGTTGCTATTTGCCGTCTCTACTCCTGGCATTTTCTGAAGTATTTTCTGCTCGTTGCACTTCTTAACATTACATTGTGATAAGAGTGACTGTCCATAGTTGAGATAGTCTCAGGAGTGCAGAGATTGGAGTGAGGGATGGTCCCTGGCAAAAGCCCATGAAACCAAACACCTGGAGAAATTCATGTCACAGTCACTGATTCAGATGTTATATACTTGTGGCATATATTAGGAGGAAGGGAAGAGAAAGATGCCTCTTGCTTAAACTGTAAGCCTGTTGTCACTGTATAAAATGCACCAGGCACCCCTCTTTTCATAGAATTTTCACACCCGTTCAGTGGGTTTGGGTATATGGGGAGAGAATTTTTAGAAAGATCAACATTGCTAACTTGGTTCATCATTATGTACCACTTCACATCAAGGGTTCATTCTGCAGACGGTACTTGAGATCCAGGAACAGACAGATGGCAATTTCTCCCTGAAAGCTACGAGTTGTGAGTCCTTTGTCACTGGAAATTATATGCCTGCACCCTCTGGCTTCAGCAACCCAAAAACCATGCCATATGTTACTGAAACTTAATTTTTTTTCTGAACCAGCCAGGTTGTGAAATCCAGGTTGCTTCCAGAAAACAGTTATCTACCCTGCTACCTTCTTTTCATCTCAATTTTCATCCGAGAAGCTATATTTGACAAACCTGCATCACGTGTCACAGAATCTCATCATCCCGAATGGTTGAGTCAGGATTGAGACAAAGTCCTTTGCAGCCTACATCTGACAGCCCTCATCAGATGCTGGGTCCAGACTGAACGTTGGAACAGGAAGAGGAAGATGATGATCTGGAAGAGGAGCCAGGGCAGCCGGGGCACAGCCAGCCGCGGGCTCCCTCCCAGTGCTGCAGGGGGCGGGGGGGGGGGGGGGTGGTGGTGGTGGACATGTCTTAGTCACGTGTTTCTCATCCCGCCTCCTCCAGCCCTTCCGGAGCCCCGCCTCCCTCCTCCCGCAAGAAGGGCACCCGAGGCCTCACGCTACAACTGCCCTTGCCCTGGCTCATATTTTCCGGGTCTCTTAGTCCAGCCCCACCTCCTGTCTTCCCAGCCCTCAATTCATCCACCTAGCCCGCCCTCCGGGGTTCTTTCCCATGCTCCAGATGTCTGGACTCTTTCTTCTCTTTCAAAACTTTCCTTTTGTATTAATTTCCATTGCTAGTGTAACAAGTCATCACAAACTTAGTCCCTTAAAATAACACAAAGCTGTTATCTTACGATTCTGTAGGTTAGAAGTCCTGTACGAAAGTGTCATTAGGCTAAAATCAGGATGTCAGCAGGGCTGAGTGCCTTTCTGGAGGCTCCCGGGGGGAGGGCGGGGGAGGGAAGCTGTTTCCGGCCTTTTCCAGCCTCTGGAGACGCCTCCCGCCACCCTCCTCCAAGTGCTGCGGCTCTGGCTTCCTCCCTCCGTCCAACAGCCCGCGATGGCCAGTTGAGTCCTTCTCTGGTCCCAGCATTCTTACCTTTCCGCCGTCATCACCTCTCCTTCTCTGCCTCCCCTTCTGCTTCTAAGACTTGCATGATTTCACTGGGCCCACCTGAAAAATCCAGGATAACTGTCCCATCTCCAGGTGCTTAAGTAATGGCATCTGCAAAGTGCCAGGTAAGGTAACTTACGCACAGGTGCCAGGGACTAAGATGTCACCATCTTTGCGATGCCATTATTTTGCATCCCACATGCTTCTCGGCCCCATTCCCTCAGAATTTTCTAGGTTCCTAACACTAATTTGATCCACTAATTCACGATCAGGAGTGAGTGGGTTTATATGCCCCCTATAAACACACACACACACACACACACACACACACACACACACAGTGTGTTTTCCTTTCAGCCACTACTTTCAATACCCAGCCCAACGTAGTCCGTCACACAGGAGTTGGAGCTATTGTGATGGGACCAGGGAGGTGTCATTTCCATTTTGGGTAAACGGAATATTCTAGCCCTTCAAACCACAACATATTGACATTTGCTTGTGCTGTGTAAGGTCAGAGACACGTCCCACAAGCCCTTCATCAGAGCATGAAGCTTTGGGATCCAGAGTGCGCATCATGAACTGGGGTTGAGCAGCATTCCTGGAAACCAGGTCGTAATATTTGCCGGCTGCGGCGACTCATTAGCGTAAAGGAGTTTTTCCATATGACATTAATTTATAGGGACGAATAAATCCTTCTGCACTTTGTTCCTCCTCTGGTAGGTTCCATTCCCCGAGGGTGCAGAAAAGTAGGTGTTACTGATCTTCTTACACTTAAGAAATAGATGCTCGTGGGTGCACGCGCGCACACGCTCATTCGCACACACCTGTGAACACGCGTGCCACGGGGGCGACACAGCAGCGAGCACGAGCCACTCGACCTTGGCGAATTTAGGATCAGCTCCTCCTTTTCTGTCCCGAGCATCTTGGAGGGAGCAGACCCAGCCCAGGAAACAATAAGGAGAAACGAAAAGTGTGGAACCTCTGAGAAAGGTTTACAGTCAGGCAAGACTATGGACGCCACATGATGAGAAAATGAAAAAAGATGGGGCGCCTTTCGAGATACTGATGCGACCTATTAGCAACAGTGGCAGGTCACTCCATCCTCCCCAAACCTTCTCCAAGTTCCAAGCGAGAGCAGGGTGTGCGTGTGTGTGTGTGTGTGTGTGTGTGTGTGTGTGTAACAAAGGGAGCAAAAGAAATGGAGAACAGGAGAGAATAAAGGGCAAGAGAGAGGAGTATTTAGAATGGGGTGGACAATAGCATTGGTCAGCTTTAAACAGGGAAAACAGCTCGTGTGGACCCAGCAGATGTTGAGGTCATAAAGTTTTCAGGACTTGAAGAGTAAGTAGTAGTCCAAACGAACAGCATGGAGGGACAGAGAAGTCTTTCAGGGGCATAGAGACTGGCCTTCACAGCTAGATTTCAAGAGCTTTTATTTCTATTTTATTTTATTTTTTAATTTTTTAATTAAAATTCTTTTATTGAAGTAGAGCTGATTTACAGTGTTTTCAGTAGTACAGCAAAATGATTCAGTTATATATATATATGTATGTATATGTGTATATGTATATATTTTTTTTTCCAGATCCTTTTCATTATAGATTATCCCAAGATATTGAATATAGTTCCCTGTGCTTTACAGTAGGACCTTGTTATTTATCTATTTTATGTATAGTAGTGAGCCTCTGTTAATCCCAACCCCTAATTTACCCATTAACCTCTTCTTTCCCCTTTGGTAACCATGTTTGTCTTCTATGTCTGTGAGTCTATTTCTCTTTTGCAAATAAGTTCATTTGCATCTTTTTTTTAGATTCCACTTATAAATAATAACATATGGTATTTGTCTTTCTCTGACTTAGTTCACTTAGTATGATAAGCTCTAGGTCCATCCATGTTGCTGCAAATGGCATTATTTCATTCTTTCTTATGGATGAGTAATATTCCATTGTATATATGTACCACATCTTCTTTATCCATTCATCTGTTAATGGACATTTAGGTAGCTCCATGTCTTGGCTATTGTGAATAGTGCTGCTTCAGGAGCTTTTTACAAGTCTCTCTTCTGTCCTCCAACAATTGCCATATGTGAAAGTCTACCATTAGAGACTCACTGTGGGAAGGGAAGGGAGGTCTGTCTTGGGAGGGGGTTCCTTTTAGAAGAGAAATAATACTTCTTGGGGGGCAACTTACGGTATTAATTGCCATAAGGTGTTAATGTTATCAGAGCTGATTTTGAATGAGGGGAAAGTGGCTGGGAGTGAGGAGATAGTCTGGACAACAAGGCATAGAGAGTGAAGAGCCCAGAGGGAATGAGAGGAGAGAAAAGTGATGCAAGGAAAGAAAACTAGAAGAGAAGGCTGACTAGGGAGAGAGACTAGACTTCTGATTTTGTAATAAAGACAAGGATTTGCATTTTAGCTCTGTGTCCTGCGAGCTACGGTCGATGATAAGTTCCTAACCTCCCTGCGGCACTGCCATGCAACTTCTCCATTCTGTAAATGAGAGATAAAGCTCTGGGTTGTTGTGAAGTGTAAAGTTAATATTTACGAAGTACAGTGCCCGGTGCCTGGCAGGTGCCAAGAAACTGGCTCTTCCTGCCCTGGAGGGAGTCCTGGATGTTCTGAAGCCGGGGGCGGGGGGAGGTGTATCTCATTCACTCTCTAAACAGCCCCTCAAAAATGACAGGAAGATTCTGAGCCCATTTCCACAGAAGACACAAGAGCTAAAACACAGCTCTAGGAATTCTCCCCTCTTTCTCCAGAATCATTCATTTCTTCTCCACTGGAACATTTCCATCATCACTGGAAACATGCTGTTGTGTATCCACCCCAGATATTTTCTCTCGACCCTCTTTTCTTCCCTACTTTCTGACCCATTGTTATGCTCCCCTTTGCAGTAAACCTCCTAGAAAGAATTGTTTACCTTGCTGTCAGATATCCCTCTCTTCCCGTTCTCCCTGAAGGCCATTCCCCTTGGGTGTTTATCTCCAGCACACCCCAGAAATGGCTCTTCTCAAGGGCACCAAGAACTTCCAAGGAATACTACTCAGCCATAAAAAAGAATGAAATTTTGCCATTTGCAGCAACATGGATGGACTTGGAGGGCATTATGCTAAGTGACATAAATCAGACAGAGAAAGATAAATACTATATGATATCACTTCTACATGGAATCTAAAAAAATAAAACAAACTAGTGAATATAACAAGAAGCAGATTCACAGATATAGAGAACAAACTAGTGGTTATCAGTGAGGAGGGGGAAAAAGGGAGGGGCAATATAGGGGTAGGGGATTAAGAGATACAAACTATTAGGTATAAAGTAAGCTATAAAGGATATATCATACAAAATGGAGAATATAGCCAATATTTTATAATAACTATAAAAGGAGTATAACCTTTAAAAATCATGAATCACTCTATTGTACACCTGTAACTTATGTAATATTGTACAATAACTATACTTCAATTTTAAAAAGTATTTTTAAAAAAGTGAGTTCAGGAGTTCCCTGGTGGCCTAGTGTTTAGGATTCCAGGCTTTCACTGCCATGGGCCAGGCTCAATCCCTGTTAGGGAAACTGCGATCCCACAAGTCAAGAGGCATGGCCCAAAAAAAAAAAAAAAAAAAAAGTGAGTTCAGGTTCAGTGAGTTCAGGTTCAGGTTCAGTGAGTTCAAGAGCCTGCAATGGTTACCCATTTCCCACCAAGTAAGAGCCAAATCCCTTACAATGGTCTAGGAGGCCCTTCATGGCTCGCATGACCCTTAGTCTCTGTCATCACTCCACGCCAGCCACTCTGGCCACCTGCCATTCTTCCAATATTCCAAATAACCTCTAGTTTTAAGGCTTTCACACTGTTCAGGTCCTCTGCCTGGAATTTTCTCCTCTCATATGTGCCTAACACCTTCACTTCCTTAAAGTTTGTTTTTTAATCATATGTCACCATCCCAGTGAACTTGAGGTTATCCTGATCACCATATTTAAAATTGCCATGTAGCCACCTCCTACATTCCCAAAGTCCCTTCACTGCAATTTTTTGTTCCTTATAGGACTTGTCACTTGATAACAAACAATATAATATTTGTTTTTATTAGGTTTACTCTTGTATTTATTTTGTAATTTGTAATAATAGTGTAAGCAGATAGGGTAGGGGGTCCCTGGAGAAAGAGGGCCAGGCATGGCTTTCTTGACAGAAGAGAAGCCATTTTTGGCCTAAGCCATTTTGTCATCTAAGCCTGGCAACGGTGCTTGTCCTTGAACAGGTCTCAGTAACTAATGACCTTAAGGGGACCAAAGAATGCAGAGACAAATGACTATTATCAGGCAAGAGAAGTAACAATAGCAAAGATAATACATCAGTTGTAAAGACTCCCAGTTCTGTTTCAATGGTAAGGATTGGCCTGAAGTGCTCAACTACCAGACCAACTGAAACCTAAGAGGTGACGATGTTGACCTTTTCTGACCCTCCTGACCTCAGTCAACTAAAGCTTGGACTCTTGATGACTGACAGCCCAAAGCCCTTCATGAATATGCATGTACCTTTATCTTGGAACTTCCCCAATTTTGCAGTTTGGGGAGACACTGGTTTGGGAAAGATCTCCAGTGTTCTCCTCACTTGCTGCAAGTAAAAAATCCCTCCGTCTCCCGATCTTTGCCTTGGTTGTATCTTTTGGCTCGACACGTACCAAGAGGCGAACCCAGTTTTGGGGTAACAATAGTTTGCATTATATTTTGATCAGTTATTATTTTTTTATATATATATATTTATTTATTTATTTAATTTTGGCTGCGTTGGGTCTTTGTTGCTGCATGCAGGCTTTCTCTAGTTGCAGTGAGCGGGGGCTACACTTCATTGCAGTGCACAGGCTTCTCTTGTTGCAGAGCACGGGCTCTAGGTGCGTGGACTTCAGTAGTTGTGACACATGGGCTCAGTAGTTGTGGCTTGCAGGCTCTAGAGTGCAGGCTCAGTAATTGTGGCGTACGGGCTTAGTTGCTCCGCGGCATGCGAGATCTTCCCAGACCAGGGCTCGAACCCGTGTCCCCTGCATTGGCAGGCAGTTTCTTAACCACTGCGCCACCAGGGAAGTCCAGTTTGCATTATATTTTGTAATGTGTTTATTAGGTTTATGTTTTTATCGTCTGTGGCCTCTGCCACTATTTGAAGCTTTATGAGGACAGGAATTGCCTATTTTATTTGCTAAAGCAGGGCTTGGAGCATAGAAGCCACTTTAAATATATACATATATACTTTTTAATGAATGAAAGATAAGCAAATTAAGTTTACTAAGGACAGATCTGCCACTTGGAACCCTATCTTCTCTTCCCACCCCTGTGTTCCTTTAGCTGCACTATATACTCTACACAAGATATAGCCTTCCTTGTACACACTACACATGATGTAACCTTCATTGTGTATTCTATGCAGGGTATAGCCTGCATACCATCCACGTGTGAGCCCCTGCAGTCACTCCAGGACAGAGCTCTGCCTTGAATTCAGACCAAGTGATGGAGCCCTGACACCTGCGCAACGCTTGCAAGTATCTCTCCTGAGAATCCTGCCCTCTTCGAGTACTAACTGCTGGCTACTTTTCCAAAGAGTAGTCCACACTGAACCACTACCACCATCTTTTCCTGAGAGCCCTGTGGAGTGCCTGACATCCACGCTTTGGACAGCCTGGATAGCAGTACCATTCTGGGTCACTGGCCATGACTTCCGACACTGACCAATATCTAGTGCCTGGTCCAAGCCCCAGACTTTCCTCTTTTGCACTGTTTCCTACTTATATCCAATAGTCCCACCCAGATTGGATTAAGGGAAGAAGAGCTGGGCAACCACTCATCATACCGACCTGAAAAGGACATTAAAATATCACTGCAATAACTAGGAATTATAATGCCAATTAATTCAGGTTTCCATGGGGACTAATTAGATAACTGGTGAAATGTTAATTGGCCCAGGCTTCCACCGCATCCTCGAAGGTAAATTAAAATTAAAAATTATAAATTAAATACTTACATGTTGCCAGTACAAATCTAAGATAAATCAGATGCTAGTCCTCTGAAACTGGCATTCAAAATCTAAATTCCAAATCAGAAGAATGCATGTTATAATCTTTTTTGCTGAGCTTTCTTCACAGCCCGAAGTTAGCTTCAGATGGTAGAAGTGTATTATTAGGTAAATTTTTTGGAATATTTATTCATAGAAATATTAATTAAATAAGTTTCCAAATAAATTTATCACCAAATAAATGTCATAGAACAAATGTTGAGATGTTAAAAAAAAACAAGTTGGAAAAATATGAAATTTTCTTCTATCTACACTGCCTGTAAGTCTGTCCAGTGTTGGTTTCACCATGCCTCATAGTTAAGAAGTGTTTTCCAAGTTGAAGCCCAGATCTTCTGCTGTTCTGTCTAAAAATGCAGATTGCTGGCCTCAGTGTAGCTCTACTAAATCAGAAGGAAAAGACTAGGAATCTATATTTTAACAAGTAACCACAAGTAATTCTTATGCATACTCCTAATCTCAAGGGTTATTAAATGAATAACTGAAAGATTATTAAATGAGGGGGAAGAGAGATGAATGAATGAATGATAGAACCTAAA
Organism: Eschrichtius robustus; assembly: GCF_028021215.1. Lineage (NCBI taxonomy): Eukaryota > Metazoa > Chordata > Mammalia > Artiodactyla > Eschrichtiidae > Eschrichtius > Eschrichtius robustus. Next base: position 30,794,683 of record NC_090844.1, on the reverse strand, counting down.
ATGCCACTTTTCTTTCTAGTGGAAAGATTTAAGTAGCATCCTTTCCCTCCGCCCTCCCATCCCCCTGCACTCAGAGTGGACCTCACTTTGAGGAGCCAAGGTTACTGAGCCGGGAGGAGTGACAGCTCTCATCAAGTAGCCAATGGACTCTCATCCATCTTTTCGGGTAATTAATTCTATTTACAGCTCCATTTAATACAGACGACAGAAACCCTTGAGGGCATGGTTTTATAAGACATTGCAAAGCCTAACTGCAATTTTTTTACATTATTTTGAAAACAACTTTCCCTAAAAGGGTTTAGAAGTATTTAAAAGTAATAAAAAGGAAACTTAGCAACACTAACTTCTGGCTATGGAATTTTGCGAAGACACATCCAAGACTATGGAAACATGTTTAATTCCTAGGGATCTTGATATGGGGTAAAAGAGGCATGGTAAGTGCTGGGCCTAGAATTACAGATTTACATAAAATGAGAGCTAGACTAAAAGTAGCCAATATGTACACGATGTTCAGTATGGACCAGGCACTATTCTGGGCACCAGGGAGGCCTTGGATCCTTTCTCCAGATGTGGAATCTAAAGTGCGGGGAGGTTAACCTAACTCCCCCCATAGTCCCAGGGGTGATTAAGCCAGGCTGTAAATGGGGGTACTCTGCCCTTAACCACTGCACTGACTGCCCCTCAGAGAGTCACATCTTTTCCAAATAGAGAAAGTGAATCCAAGAAGTGCAGTGGAGTCCAGGGTCACATGGCCAGGGAGCAGCTGATCTCACTTGACCTTGGGTGTCCCGGTCAATTTCTCTGGCTCTACAGCTCAGTGCCAGTCAACCATAGAAAGACAGAATTCCAGAGCCAGAAGGAAAAGCCTGGAGCTCACCTCTACCCCAAGGAGGTAGACAGCCCTCACCCTTAAACTTGTCCTGAATTTCCCAAGGCATCTGTCAAAACTGACCCTTTGGTTGCTTCTATCTAGCATTGGATCGACTTCTTCTCTTTGGCTTAGAAACACTGTCCATTAGGTCCTTTTCATGTATATGGGAAACGTCCTCTAAATAAGAGACTAGAAAGCTCTGAGGTTGGGACTGTCTGCTGAGCTTTCTTGCCCTCTTCTCAGGCTAGTCAGCTCCTGCAGGGGGGAAGGGCTTTGCTTCCTGTCTGCTCCTGCACACTTGGGAGGGAGGTTCTCTCCATGCCAGCACCATGGGGCAAGCCTGCCAGGTGGGGGACTGCCAGCCAGCAGGGCCAGGCTTGCAAGTCCCCATAGCTCCCAGAAGTCTAGCAAACTCAGATGCTTTCTCCCCCTGCATGTTTGTTCTTTCACTTTCCATTTGGTAGAATGAGATCCCCATACTTTCAGTTAGATTTGACCTTAATATTCTTTGAGCTTTTGCTAAGGTCCTCCTATCAGACTGTCAAGCTTAATTTATTACAGATAATAGGGAAGTCACCAACGACAGTCTCACCAAACATTTCTTTCTTTCCTTCTCTTTCTTTCTTTTCCTTCCTTTCTTCCTTCCTTTCTTTCTTTCTTTCTTTCTTTCTTTCTTTCTTCTTTCTTTCTTTCTTCCTTCCTTCATTCCTTTCTTTCTTTCTTTCTTTCTTTCTTCCTTCCTTCCTTCCTTCATTCCTTTCTTTCTTTCTTTTCTTTCTTTCTTTCTTTCTTCTTTCTTTCTTTCTTTCTTCCTTTCTTTCTTTCTTCCTTCCTTCCTTTCTTTCTTTCTTTCTTCCTTCCTTCCTTCCTTCCTCCCTCCCTCCCTCCCTCCCTCCCTCCCTCCCTCCCTCCCTCTCTCTCTCCCTTTCTTTCTTTCTTTCTTTCTTTCTTTCTTTCTCCCTCTCTCTCTCTCTTTCTTTCTTTCTTTTCCACACTGCGTGGCATGCAGGAATCTTAATTCCTCGATCATGGATCAACCCATGCCCCTGCAATGGAAGTGCAGAGTCCTAATCACTGGACTGTCAGGGAAGTCCATCATCAAACATTTCCTCATTCCAAGAGAAACCATGTATCCTATTAACCATAGCTGATTATTTGTGTCATAAAAGGATTCCAAACACTTTGACAATCTATGAAGTACGTATTACTTTAGGTCCAATCCCATTGCTAAGAACGCCAAAGCCCTTTTCATACTCTTTAGTGAATTTTGTTGAGCGGAGGAGGTTGCTTTAAAAATAATGAGCTGTCCAACGGAGCTTAGAAATCGTTTGGTTATGTAGAAATTTTCATGGCCACAGCTATCCAAATTCAAGAACACCTCTTTGATATGCAAATGCATTTAGTTCATTCCAGCCTATACTTTGACCTTTCCGGAGAGAAATTCTTCTCTTTGTCTCTCCTCACTCACTTCCTTGGGTCATCTTGTCCAACAATGACCTCACTGTACACTTGTGTGCCATGTAACTTCCACGTGCCAATAACTTCCAAATATATATCTTTACTCCAAACCCTTTCCTTAGCTTCAAACTGTCTATTTGACCTCTTTACATAGATATGCCTCATGCCTTCAACACTGATCTTCTGCCCAAACCCATTTATCCTGCTTCATTTCTGATCCTAGTGAATCTACCTTATCAGCCAGTTCAGTAAACCTGAGAATCGTAATGATCACCCCCTCCACTTCCCCACACCCAAACAATTCCTACCTGTATTGAGTAATGTTGACTGTTTACTACACACCCACTTTCGCCTCCCCCATTCCTAGAAAACTCTGATTTTGTTCAGCTTTGTCCCCTCTTCTCCCCTCAACACAGTCCACTTGCTTCTTTGGAAGTGAATCCCACCATCAACTTCAGGGAAGTCCTAATTGGCTTGACAGTAATCCTATCCCCCTTGCCAGTGGTTGATTCAGGGATGGGCACGTGACCCAATCATGTGAGAATCAAGGAGAAGTTTATTAGGAGCTTTCAGGAAAGTCTGTCCCTGTTTGCTGGGCAAGCTTCTGGAAATGATCCTCTCTCTGGATGATTTCATACATGGATAGATAATAGGTCTAGAATTGCTGTAACCATATTGCTCTCATCTTGAGAATAAAATCAACACAAAGAAGTGAGCATACAGGGAGTGGGAAGGGTAAGCTGGAACCAAGTGAGAGAGTGGCATGGACATATATACACTACCAAATGTAAAATAGATAGCTAGTGGGAAGCAGCCACATAGCACAGGGAGATCAGCTCGGTGATTTGTGACCACCTAGAGGGGTGGGATAGGGAGGTTGGGAGGGAGACACAACAGGGAGGAGATATGGGGATGTGTGTATGTGTATAGCTGATTCACTTTGCTCTGAAGTAGAAACCGACACACCGTTGTAAAGCAATTGTATTCTAATAAAGATGTTAAAAAAATAAAAAAAGCAGTGAGCATAGAAAATAAAGTGGACACACAGAGTAGGAATCACTGTAAGCAACTCCCGAAGTCTACCTTCTTTCTGGATTTAATATCTCATTAGCATACAACTGTTGAGGCTAGTTTGTGCTGTTTATTTTCCTATTATTTGCTGCCAAAAACTCCTTAAATGATCCATCAAGTCTCACCAATATCTAATATCTATCCCCCCATCACTGTCTCCACGGCCACTGTCTTAGTTCCAGCTTTCATCATTTCTCACTTGGATTAATAGAACATCTTCCCAACTGGTGTTTCTGCCTCAATCTATAGCAATCCATCCTCTGCAGCTGCCAGAGTGATCATTCTAACAAAAAAACCCAAAAAACAAAAAACAATCTGCTTATCTCAGACTCCAGCTAAAAAAAATCTCTTCAGATTTATCCTTTTTCAACCACCACTTAATGCAAAACGACCTTATGGTTTACACTAATTTGGAAAGCACTAAAAAAGGGTGGGATTAGAGAAAGAAGGAACCAGCATTCTTCAAGGTCAAGACAGAGGCTTAGACAGAAACCCCAGAGACCAGAAGGTAAAGTAGCCTCTTGGGAATGACTCTGGTCCAGCTTGAGTAAGTCTCTCAACTGACTGTGTGGGCAGACGCTAAGGCATGTGGACCCAACAGGTCTTTTTTAAGGTCAAGGTCAAGGTCAAGGCATGTTCCAATTACAATGTGATGGTTTATTAACATCCTGGAAGAGCTAGGAGCTGCTCTGCCAATGCTAAAGACTTAAGAAGTATTTAGCTCCCTCTTTCTTCCCCTCCAGCTTGCCAGAAGTGGACGACACAAACCCAATCATCCAGAAGGCTAGAGAAATACCAGGGTAGAAGTTATACAAGTTATACAAATGATTGAAGTCAATCATTTCATCAAATGAATGCTCTATAGCAACCTGAGTGCCTTTTACAGCCTAGCAAATTAGCAAAACTTTTAAAAATAAATAAGTAAATAGTGCTGCAATGAACATTGTAATACATGCCTCTTTTTGAATTATGGTTTTCTCAGGATATATGCTCAGTAGTGGGATTGCTGGGTCATATGGTAGTTCTATTTTTAGTTTTGCACAGGGAGATCAGCTCAGTGCTTTGTGAACACCTAGAGGGGTGGGATAAGGAGGGGGGGAGGGCGACGCAAGAGGGAGGGGATATGGGAATATATGTATACATACAGCTGATTCACTTAGTTATACAGCAGAAATTAACACAACATTGTAAAGCAATTATACTCCAATAACGATGTTTAAAAAATAAAAATAAATAAAAATTCAAAATAAATAAATAAATAAGTAAAAGACAAGATGGTGAGACTTCTGGAAAACTGGCAAACGCATATACTGTAGGTGGCATTGCAAATTAGTATGTCCCTTTTGGAAATCAATATAATAAGGTACAGCATGCACCATAAATATGTTCACATCTTATGTCCAAACATGACATTTTTTCCTAAGGAAACAATTCCATAAAAGCAAAAATAATTAAGAAAGCATAAATATATTCATGGCAGCAATGTATAATAGCAACACAGTTAAGAGAGAGAAATTGTTACATTAAATTTTGCTGCATCAAGGTGATAAAACATTACATTTTATTTAAAATAAGAAGTTAAAACTAGAAATAAGGGAAAATTATTATATATTAAATTTTTAAAAAGCAAAATAATGAAAGGGCAAGTTCAGGATGGTTTTTAAATTTTCAAGACTAAATATCAAGCCTGGAAAGTAATTAGGCAAAAATGCAATAGTTGTGTTGAGCAATGGGATTAGCGGTATTGTATTCTCTTCACACAAGTTTTATTTTAGTTGAAAAGATGTTATTGCAACAATATTTATTAAGCAGGGGAACGATTGTCCTCCAAGTTGTGAATTCTTCCTAGTAATTCCTGCAAAACCTTCTTCTGGATAAGGTATGGATACACCTGCCTAGAGAATTCTTGACCCATGAAATTCAGTACATTCAGTTGTGAATCATTCTATCAACATTGTCACAGTCGGCAAATTTGCATAATGATTTATGGACATTTGCCCTAACAATTGTGTAGGGATATGAAGCAGCTGTTCACTAGCTCGGCTTTGGCTTTGCTAGCAAGAGTTGGACAGCTGTGGTTAATGAAAAACAATTGCTTATAGATAATCCCGATTTTGCCTTGAAGTGCATTTTGGAGTGGCCAGTACACAGAGGGACTTAAATACAGATCTAAAGTCTCATACCTGCTTCATCCCCTTCCTCTCCTCGGACTCCACCCTCCTGGGCTGGATGTTGTGGAGAGAGCATTCCAGAAGGTGATCTGGGAGCATGCTGCATGGGAGGAGCTGGATCCAGTTAGGGCTCATGGTGATAAAATATAAACCCAATACTTTACACAGTCTGTAAGGAGAAAACCAGGAAAGCTCCATTCCTGATTGTCCCTTCTTCACTGCTTCATCAACCTAAAACACGAGGACCCTCCTTACAGGGCCACTAGAAAGTAAATGTCACCCAAGGACACAAGTAGAAGCCAACCAACCTGGGACAGTACTGAGACAGGCAATGGGCAGGACCCTTGTTTAGCCTTAGTTCTGCTACCTTTGTTGAAGGGGTTGCTCTCTTTGGACCTCAGTTGACTCACTTAGAAGAGGAAGAATTTGAAATATCTCTGAGGTCCTTTGCCTTGATTCTCTAGGTACCAGTTAGGATGGGTATCCTTTTAGCCAGGTTGTCTTGAAATAAGCCCAAATGCATTTGGGACTTATTTGTGATTGCTGAAGTCCCTCATCATTTCTTTGGAGTTCAAGTGCAGATTTGGAATGACAATGGCACTCACAGTAGAAATTGGTTAATTGGTGAACTGGGCGGTGGTATTATTTGAATATATTGTAAGTTTCAGTTCATATGCCAGAAGTTAATTGAACTTGCCCTAAAGCCCTTCAATTAAAAATAGTGCAGAAACTAGCATTTTCAAAATAAATGGGGGGCCTTGATCAAACTCCAGGAAAACAAAATGGTAAGTTTTTGAAAGGTTAATAACATCTTTCTAATCAAAGCCACACTGGAGATGGACAGGCTATTTTCTTTTTTTGGTGTATCAGAGAGTTTGATAGTTTCATCCCAGGAGCAACCTGGTACTCTCAGGAATTTAGCTGAGCAATGAACAGCCTTTGAAACCGCTGGTAGCTCAGGACCACCTTTGGCAAAATGTGTGTTTCAGTCTCTACCTCTGGGAGGTGTGTTAGCACAGCCTTGAGGCTCTGGACAGCCTGGTCCCCCCTCCTTACCAGCCTCCTCTCTTGCTTCTCTGGGTTTTTTGTCCTTTTCCATCACGATGTTCCCAAATTCCCTGCCTTTTCATATGCTGTTCCTTTGGCCCAAATTAGTCTCCCTCCTTCCCTCCTTTCCTGCTTGACAAACTCCTTCCTCCTAATCCTTTGAGAGTCAGCTCACCTGACTTTGGAGTCAGTTAAATCCAGGTAAACCTCCTGAGTCTCCTGATTATAATTTGTGGAGCTTGGACCCAGTCTCTTCTGCAAAGGACTCACATTCTAGCAAGAAAATGGGTCAGCTCTGAGTTGGTTCTTCAGAGGGGCATGGGAGCTCGCCCCTTGCACGACGGGGTAGCTGGCGGCTACAGAAGGGCAGCAGCATGTACAAGGCACAGATGTGGGAAGAATGGGAAACTTGACTTAACCCACTGATCAGAACACAGCATCTGGGAGGAAGGAGGAATCTGGAGATGAGACAGGAAAGCAGGCAGGAACCCAGATAATGAGGGACCTTTTATGATATACTAAGAAGTTTGAAATAGGACCTTTAAAGAAATGGAAAGACTTTGAAGGATTCTGTTCTAAGGAGCTCTTGGTTCCCTCTACTAGCTCCGTGATATTCTCGCTGAGGTTTTCTGTTTAAACACCCTGGCTCCAACCTGGTATGATGTAAATGAAAAGCTCAGTTCTCACCTCCTGTGTGGGGAGAAACCCAGTTCATCCTTGCTGTCTTTCTTCTACCTGAGAGTCTTACAGGAGCGCTCCTGGCACTTCCGGTCACCCAAAATATGAGTTTTTCCCCCCTCAACAATGAGCAACTCTCAGACGGGACGCCAGCTGGGTGTCCTAAGATTTAACTCCACTTGACACTTGATGGTGTCCGATCCCACGGGTGAAGGGCTCAGTCCCACAAGACTCCCCACCATGTCCCCTTCAGATGCCAGTCACAAGTCCGGGTTGTCACCTGCACTTCTGACCTATAGATTGGAGGTTCTCACAACCTCATCCTGGGATTCAGTTGATTTGCTAGAGCAGTTCACAGAATTCCAACACTTTCCCCTCTCTGGAGAATGGGAGGGAGGGTAGCGCTGAACATTCCAAGCTTCTGATCATGACTGCTTCTTTCTGGTGACCAGCCACCACCTAGGAGCCCACCCAGGGTCATCTCGTTAGAGCAAAAGATGCTCCTAATATTGGTATCACTCAGGGACTTATGAGGGTTTTAGGTGTCCTGTGTCAGGGACGGGCTCAAAGACAAATATTAGGACAAGAGGTGCTCTTAGTATTCTTATCACTTAGGAAATTACAAGGGTTTTAGGAGCTCTGTGCCAGGAACTGGCGGCAGAGACCAATATATAAATATCCTACTGCCTTGCACTCGTATTCTGCTGTTTTTCTCTGGGAATAAACGATGTGGTTCAGGTAACTGTTCACCCTGGTTTACCTGGAATAGTCCTGGTTTCACCAGTTGTCCTGGTTTAATTATTAACAGTGCTCACCTTTCATTCTCAAACGTGTCCCAGATTGGCGCTATACGTATATTATCTTCATCACCTCAAGAGGTCATATATGGAGAAACTCTGAATCATTTCTAAAAGATTAATGGCATAATTTTGAAAAGAAAGCCAGACATCATAAGAGAGGCTAGAAGATATTCATCCACCAGAGGTCATGCCCAGTGGGATGTTCAGATCTCAGAGAGGGAGGAGGGTAGTGTGGATGCCGAGGGTGACTCTGAAGACAAGCTCACATTGCTCAGAGGCTGGCCACAGTCTGCTTCCTGTGTGTCCTTAGGCTAAGTACTTAACCTCTCTGTGCTCCAGTTTCTCACTGTAAAATGAGGAAGCCATTAACAGCGCCTACCTCATACTTCACTTGGAAAACACGAAGATGTTGAAATAGATAAAATGCTTTGAAAAGCCTGATATGGAACAAGAATTTGATAGATGCCAGCATTTGTTTTCAGACCGGTAGTTGGATGTGACTTTATCTGTGGGTGAGATCCAATATACTGTGGTTTTGCTGATCGTCCTTGAGTATCCCACGGTTTTCCTGCCCTACACAGATCTGGGAAGCCACTCCTTAAAAAAAAATATGTTAGAACCCTTATGTGCCTAAAGTTCTTCAATTGATCAAATAAAAACAAAGATCTCTTTAAAAATACGATGTGAGTGTCGCACTTGACTACTCTGCTAAACTTGTTTCTTGGCATACCTGTCTTGCCCCTTAGAAGGAGGTCTCTATGAGTACAAGGACTGCGTTTGACCCCCCTTTATATCTTTGTATCTGCCTTTGTACCTCATTCATAAAAAGAACACAGTAAGTATTTTTGGAGAGAAGCTGGGATTTTTTTGCCAACCTAAACAGAGCTGTACTCTGAAACACAGCTGTGTGGCCATAATTTAATAGCTTTTACATTCCACATTTCAAGTTCTCCCATTGCAATCAAGTAGACCTTGCCCACTGAGAGCCGACATCCTTTCCTTGGGGGATATGGAATAAACAAAGTTAGCAGTTTGTATAGGAAACTTCCAGCACCCAGCCTGGAGCAAAGTGAAGGTTAGATCTAAGCCTGGAGAAAGAAACGAAACAGCAGCCAGATAGGGAGAGGTTATTTTTAAAGGTGATGTTAACTTTATAACCCTGAGTTTTAGGTTTTCCTTTAGGGATAGTAGATTGAGTGGTTAAAAATCACTAACTCTGGGAACAGGTTCTTGGGCTCTAACCCTGGCGGTGGCACTTTCTTGCTTTAAAGCCATGGATGAGTTACAAGTGTTATCTGGGTTCCCTAGAAACCCAAGGACAAGGCACAGGATGACATGCTCAGATTTTTGGGGGGAGTGTAAGCCTACTGAATACACGAGTGAAAAGAAAGGGAAGAGGGACAGGGAAAGAAGGAGACCACATACAAGGCTGTGTGGAACTGGGTTGATCACAGCTTCGGGACAAGCTGATTCTTCAGTCTTGTCAATACCTTTTAAGAAACAGTATGAAACTACCTCCCAAGGGTTAGAAAAAAGAATTTATCTGCAGAGCCTGAAATTCCATTGATCAAAGCTCACCGCTGCTGGGAGTTAATTGCCCTGACCTTCTGGTTTGCCCATGTCTGGGTGACTAGTAGGTCTCACCCTGTAGAGGCCATGGTGAACCCCAGGTAGGAGCTGAGGGACAGTTGGCCCGGTGTGAGTCTAAGGCTGTGGGTTGTGCTCAGAAGCAGCAGGAAAGCCTGAAGGAGCTAATGCAGGTGGCCCTTCGGCCTGCAGGTGCAGACACAGCAGCATTAGGGGCCAGGTTCCTCGATGCTGACGGCAGTGTTGACCATCACTAGATCATCTCTGGCTAGACAGTTCCTGGACCTGCAGTGAGGTGTACACTGGATCCAGTACATTGCTTGACCTCGACTGAACAAGTTAATATAGGTAAGGTTCTTCGGACATTGCCTGGCACACAGAGAACAGCATCAAACGTTAGGTCCTGTGTGTACACAATTCTACCTTTCTCTGGCAGCCTATCCTCATCTTTTTATGTTTCCTCTGAGGAATATATTTGAAAGTGGAGCTATAAGGCCTGAGTTTGGTACTGAAGGGTGTCTCAGAGCATCAATGCCCCTCATACCCTGTGCCTGGCCCCCTGCCACACCAGTTGATACGATGCTCAGGGAAGAGACAGAGACAAGACAAATCCCAGCAATAGCCACCAAACTCATCACCACCTTAGCCCCAAGGGGTTCTCTGGGAAAAGTTACCAAGTTCTTATCATGCTAGCTATACCCATTGGCTTGACTGGGTTTCCTCCAATGGAGTTGTTCAGAAAAGTACAAGAAGTTCAGAGACAGAAGTGCAGGTGCAGCGATGCAAACTATTATATAGAGAATGGATAAACAAGGTCCTACTGTAGAGCACAGGGGACTATATTCAATATCCTGTAGTAAACCATAATGGAAAAGAATATGAAAAAGAATATACATATATATATATATATATATATATATATATATATCGGAATCACTTTGCTGTAGAGCAGAAATTAACACAACATTGTAAATCAACTATACGTCAATTAAGTAAATTAAAAAAAAAAAAGAAGTGCGGGTGCAGCAAGGGCTTAAAGCAGAGCTTCTGTACCTGGGAACTCTCAGGGTAAATCTAATTTGCCGGGGTGTTCTGTCTGGACTTCATGGTGTTAGTAAAAATATTTCAGTTTGAGCCTCCTGTAATGACTTCCCAGACAACAGGCTATCAGGAGCTGCTATCTCTGTTGCAATCAGTAGAAACCAGGATGTAAATGTGTTGAAACCAACATTTAAATTTATAATATCGTCTATAAAAGTCCTTATTCATAACTTCCCTTTAAAAAGTAACCAGTCCATCAACAGACAAATGGATGAAGAAGATGTGGCACATATATACAATGGAATATTACTCAGCCATAAAAAGAAATGAAATTGAGTTATTTGTAGTGAGGGGGATGGACTTAGAGTCTGTCATACAGAGTGAAGTAAGTCAAAAAGAGAAAAACAGAACCTAAGGGCAAGACAGGAATAAAGACGCAGAGGTAGAGAATGGACTTTAGGCCATGCCAACACATATATATACAATCTAAAAAAAAAAAAAAAGGTTGCTAACACATATATATGGAATCTAAAAAAAAAAAATGGTTCTGATGAATCTAGGGGCAGGACAGGAATAAAGACGCAGACGTAGAGAATGGACTTGAGGACATGGGGAGGGGGAAGGGTAAACTGTGACAAAGTGAGAGAGTGGCATGGACATATATACACTACCAAATGTAAAATAGATAGCTAGTGGGAAGCAGCCTCATAGCACGGGGAGATCAGCTCGGTGCTTTGTGTCCACCTAGAGGGGTGGGATAGGGAGGGAGGGAGGGAGGGAGATGCAAGAGGGAAGAGATATGGGGATATATGTATACGTATAGCTGATTCACTTTGTTATACAGCAGAAACTAACACAACACTGTAAAGCAATTATACTCCAATAAAGATGTTAAAAAAAAAAAAAGTAACCAGAAGCTCGCATAACCTGAGCCTGAATTTTCACCCGGCAATTATTAGCTGGAGCAGAATAGTGACTCTCTAAGTCAGATAGGAAATACTTGCCCTAGTCCTCTCCTCTCCATATTCTCTCACCTGGCCCGTCTCACTCATTTATATTATGCTCTGTTGCAGACATTTCAGTTTTCAGCTCTGGACCTGAAGCTCTTTGGACTGAGATGGCCATTTATTGTAGACAAACAGGCCCTGGGACTCTAAAGTTACTTTAAAGATGATCTGGTCCAATCCCTGTAGCCCCACCTCCACCCGCCAAACTTGCTCATTGGATACTTGTTTAGTTTGGTTTTTTCAAAAATGGAATAGCTTTTTGGTTTCATTAATAATGTCATACATTTTCTTTGTTTACAATTAAAAACAGACATGGAGAATGGAATAGAAATAAAAAGAAAGGCTTATCATCACATGATATGGAGATGCACTAGAAATTTTGGGATAGATCCGTGGCAGGTACTGCAGAAAAGCTCTCTAGGCTCCATTCAAATTCCCATAGCAAGTCTTACTTCACCTTGGAAGCTAGAAATGTAAACTGCATATTCTCAGACTCCCTTAGACCTCAGGTTTGCCATGTGATCCACCTGTCCCCAAGCCAAAGCACCGTGGGAGGTTTGGCAATGAGATAGAGCTGGTGCTTCTGCTGAGTCTGCAGTTTCTCCTGACAACAGCATAGTTGTTAGGGCAGTGAAGGCAGTAGCACAGTGCCCACGCTGTGTTTGGCCCATGTCTGGCACAGAACACCGAGTTGCTGGTGTGATGGCAGCTGAAGTAGTGGGTCTTGAGCCAGCAGGGGCTACGGTAGCTTCTTGATGTGGCTGCTGGTTGCTGTGGAGACAGCAGCTTTCTTGGTGGCCTGTTCATCAGTATTGTCTGGGGACTCATGGCTGGAAGGTCAGGCTAGAGCCTGTTCCTCATACCTTTCCAGTGACTTTGTAAGCGCTTGATTCCCTTCTGTTGAATTCCTTAGTACCTAAACCAGCTAGAGTGGATTCCGCTACGTGCAGCTGAGCCCTGACTAACAGTGTATCCTTCCAGCTCTCAGCATGCACCACCTTCAGTGGGAACAAATAGCAGGGAGAGATTTCACGTACCTTTAACATCTTGGAAAGCTATAGTACAATGTCACAACCAGGATACTGACATTGTTACAATCTACTGATTTTATGCAGACGTTCCCTGTTGTGCTTGCAATTTTATGGATAGGTGTGTAGGTTTGTGGACCCATCACTACAGTCAGGGTAAAGAACAGTTGCAGCACCACAAAGACCCTCATGTTGCTTTTTCATCTCCCTCCCAATCCCCTCCCTAATCTCTGACCCCTTCAGTCTCTAATCTGTCCTCCAGTTCTGCAACATTGTCATTTCAAGAATGCTTAATATAAATAGAATCACAGTATATGAGCTTTTGAGATTGGCATTTGGGGGTTGGGGTTTGCTCAACGTAATACCCCACTGATTCATCCAAGTGGTTGCCATGTATCAACAGTTCATTCCTTTTTATTGCTGAGCTGTAACTCACGGTCTAGGTGTCCAGTTTGACCTTGCACCCATTGAAGACCTGTGGATGTTTCCAGTGTTTGGCTATTATGAATAAAGCTGCTGGGAACATTCATGTGCAGATTTTTGTGTAAATGTAAGTCTTAATTTCTCGGGGATAAATGCCTCAGGGTGTAATTACTGGTTCACATGGTAATCACGTAGTTAGTTTTACAATAAACGGCCAAACTGTTTTCCAGAGTGGCTGTACCATTTTAACTTTCCTGCCAGCAATGCATGAGTGATCCAGTTTCTCTGCACGTTTGCCAGCATTTGGTATTATCACTTAAAAAAAATGTAGCCCTTCTGATGAGTGTCTAGTGGTAGTTTATTGTGGAATAGGCTTCATTTTATGCCAGTTTGTGTAGCACTGCTTTATAATTTCAATGGTAGTTTAAAACTGTTTATATCATTATATTCAGAATTGATACCCCACAGCATTGCCTTTCACTTCCATAGCGTTTTCACATATTTTAATCACATTTAACTTTTACTACCTTATGGCTTGTTATTATCATCATACCCGCTTCTTTGGTGAAGAAATGGAGACAGCAAAAATAAAGAATTATGCAATGTCTCTCAGGGGAAAAAAAATGTTTCTTGAGCAACTACTATATGCTAAGCCCGTCGTATCATATTTAATGACACGGCTATTTCTGCAAGTATATGCTGTCATTCCTCATTGAAAGAGGATTTGAAAGTGCTTATAGCCACTAATACGTGACTGAGCTAAAATTGTCATGCATTTTCTTTGTCAAAAAAAAAAAAAATACAGACATAGGGACATATAGAGAGAAAAAAAGAAAAAACTCTACGTATTATCTATAAACTATAAATACAGTTAATATGTTGATTATATATTTATATATACATAATATATGTATATACATATCACATATATATTATATAGAGAGAGATAATATAATAAATATATCATATGTGTGAATATATGTACAAATATACATATATATCATGTCTATAATGATATAGACATGATATAGAGAGACCCACTAGGAATTTTTGTGTATATATTTATGGCAGGTACTGCAGAATGGCTCACTGAGCTCCGTTTGAACTCCATACCAAAGGCTTTTTCTGCTAAGCTATATTGCTCAGCTGGCAAATGAAAGACCTGGGGCTAGAACCTGCGTATCTGATGTCGTGTCTGGCAGGCTTTCCACCACAACAAAGCTACCTCTCCTTCTAACTTGAGAAGATAAAAAACACACCAAAGCAAAAGTCTTAGGGGACATTCTAATTTTGCATTTCTATTGATTAAAGTGTTTTCACCTTCATGTTTCATGTCTTCCAGCTCCTTCCCCATCTCTACTCCTGAGACGGTATCTTGGGCGGACTCTGTTTCCCAGCTCAGTGCTTCATGATAGGATGAGTGTACATCCCGGGGAACATTTGTTTGATTGGAGCGTTCGGTACCTCACTGATTCACAGGGGCACATCCTCTGGGAGGTGGACTGCTGGGATTAGGAGACTGAACTGAGAACAGGGAGATGTAAGTTCAAGAACTAACCAACCTTGGGAAAGTCAGTTCACCACATTCTTAAAAGGCAATGTTTGGACCAGAGCATCTTCAAGGCACCTCCCAACTTTTTGATTGGCTTTGGTTTGTCTTTTGACTGTATCACTTGCTCTACATCACAGCCTTCGGTGAGCAAGGGTGGGTTGGAAGTCATCAGCTACTTCATCAGCATCAGGTTTTTTCAAGGATTCCTGACACCTTGGCCCCTTCTCAGAGATAAGATGTCCAGAGGGAAAAAAGAATGTAGCCTTGCACATGTGAAAGAACCTGGTTATTTCCTAGGGAGTACAATTTCAAACAAAGGCATATACACACAAGTACATCCTCACTTCAAGAATTAAGATAAACAAAAAGAAAGCAGTAGAATTGCAAGCCTGTATTTCAGTTCTAATTATCAGTAGTGACTTCCCCTGAGGTCCCTAGGATGGCCCTGGCTTAGATGATGGATTTGCTGCTTGTTCACATCGGTCACTTACTTGGCAGAGAGACATGACCTCCGTAGGCACAGAGATTGTATGTGGATCTCTGTAATAGAATACTCTTTGTCCACCATCATCCCTCCTGGTTTTCCCATGTTCCCTTTCCTTCACCAGGAGACATGGGATTGGGGGGCTGTTAAGTCACCGGGCTCCTCTGCCTTGTGCCACTACAGGGGTTAATAAATAATCGTGAAAGCCACGACTTGGCCTGCTGACATGGGACCTCCCAGAGCCCATTCTTACCCAACTGTTGTTGCATCCCTTTAATTAGGGGACCGGCATCTGCTGAATAGTAATCCCTAACTGGAAGCACATAATAGAAAAATGAAACCCAGCTTTAGCTGGCCTCCACTTCTTACACCGTGAACGCCGGGAGGGACTTGGAGATCATTCGGTCTAATACGTTCATCTTAGAGGCAAGTAAACAGAGATTCCGAGACTGACAGCTGGGTAGCAGGAGAGCCAGGCTGGAACTCAGGTTTCCTGGCTGCACTATTTCTCAGAACCTCACGTGTTTGAACCTGTGACCGCTACCAATGTAAGACTGCTATAAAGAAACAGAGTCTGTTTCAGTTTTGTCTTGTTTGGGGCAGTGGGATGGTGGTATTTGGGGCCAGTATATGTGGGGGGCAGGGACTTAGCTATTAACTACTCCTGTGCTCCTAAGGCATCAGCTCCTAAACATCGGTAAATGACAGTGTAGCAAAACCGCAGAGACGTGACTGTCTCCCTATCACTGGCGCAGCTGTGATTTCTCAAATTCTAGAAAAAATGTTGTAAAAATATGGATCAGTATAATGATTCTACCACCTGAGACCCCTTCCATTTGGCGTGGAGAGTCAAGATAAGCATCAGAAAAAGATACACTGGAAAGATATCAAGGGTTACATACAAGGAAGGCAATTCGGCCAGCCGCAGCACCTCAAATGGCTTGTAATCTTAAGACTATTGCTTCTAACACATGGGACAAAATAGAAAACAATTTACAACAGGCTAGGGCCGGGTGGTATAATGAGGCAGAAATGCTACAGGAAACGCTACGGGAGTGGGAAATGTGAATGTGTTGCTCACAGTTTTATTTCTGTGCCCAGCACAGCTGGTAACACCTTATTAGAAAAATACGGTAACACCTTATTAGAAAAATACGGTAACACCTTATTAGAAAAATACTCCATCTAATCTAGGATAGCGTTAGTGTAAGAAATGCCATTGTATTTTGTACTCTTGAGAAACAAAAACAGTGCCAATTAAACACTACATACCAGTGTTGGAGATGTTAAAATTTAAACAAAAAATGCACCTTAAAATCAATGAAATACAGTCTCTGTGAACAAATAGATGAATGAGTAACTTGGGTTAGAATCTTGGGGCGGTTGCTCACTGCATTTGTGACCTTTAGCAAATCACTCCAAGTGTCATGATCTTGAAATTAGAAAACAGTAATAATAAACCCTACCTCAAAGTTTTCTGATAATTATTAAAATATGTAGTTGATGATAAACTCTTTGTAAATGCAGAGTTTTAATAGAAAATGTTAATTCATTAGGTTTCAAACTTAACTCCTAAGCAAGAGTTGCAATGACTTGATAGGAAAGGACTTTTTTAGAATTACAGCATCATGAAAGGCTTATTGGAAACTGCAGGATGGGCAGTGTGCCTTAAAAAACGGAGATGATTTGAACCAGGAGGGCATTTTTCACAGGCTTTAAATTGTCAGTAAGTGCAAGTCTTTGGTGAAAGCAGACTGAGAGAGACTGACATTAGACCCAGACCCAGAATAAAGGGCAGAAAGAAAGGCTGTTGCCCCCGATGTTTGTCTATAAAGAACAAAAGGTCAAAATGTACCATCGCTTAACTCATTTCCAGGCACAACTTCTCGTATAACTGGTCAACCACAAATGACTTCTAAACCAGCAGAAGGAGACAAGTCTGGAACAGACATTTAAAACACTCCATTTTAGTGCTGACCTTGTCTGTTGAGTTTTTTTGTGTCACTCATGCTGGCAGTCGAGGTTAGCTGAAGTTCTGAAAAGAATAATGCAGGCTGTAATGTGGCTTACTAAAATTAAATGATTTTTAAAATTATGTGCCTTTTAAACCAATTATATGTGTCCCTAAAAGTTGTCCACTCCTGGAAATAATGAAAGTAAAGTGGAGAACAATTACAGAAAAATAGAAAACACTTTACAAAGTTTCCTTGTTTTTCTGTGCATATTGATTCTGCCTTAGCAAATGGAAGTAAATTAGTAAGCAGAAGCGTTTCCTTAAACATTTGGTATCAACAAATGAACCTATCTATGAAACAGAAATAGAATCACAGACATACAGAATAGACTGGCGGTTGCCAAGGCGGAGGGGTTGGGGGAGGGATGGAGAGGGAGGCTGGCGTTAGCAGATGTAAGCTTTTATATAGAGAATGGATAAACAACAAGGTTCTACTGTATAGCACAGAGAACTGTATTCAATATCCTATGATAAACCACAGTGGAAAAGAATATTAAAAATGAATGTATATATATGTATAACTGAATCACTTTACTGTACAGCAGTAATTAACACAACAGTGTAAATCAACTATACTTCAATAAAAAAATTTGGTATCAAGTTCTGTTTAAGATATTTATTAACAGAAATCCCTTTGTTCTCTCCTCTACTAAATAAACAGTGAAAAATATTTAAGAAATATTACTGTGAAGATATTATCCTGTTTAGCATTCTCTCCTGCATTTATCTGGCTTTGATGAGACCTGAGCCTTAATCTTTCTAATGTGACTATTTGGAGAAATGTTCCTTCTGATCATTTGACACAAGAGAAAGGTTGAATAAACATCCAAAAATGTAGATTTTCTCCAAGCCTCTTTTCCTTTTCTAGCAATTAGCCCTTCAGGAAGCATTTCGGTTTCGTTTGACACAGTGATGTAGTGCAAGGATATTTTGGGAAAAAATTGGCACCTAACGTTTAATGAGTAAGCATTGAGTGCATAACCGGGTGCTGTATCCTCAATTCTGTTCCCAGTGCTCCAAGGTAATGGTCCCTAATGTTTTGGAGCATCAGAAATTCTAAAGAGTATTTAAAAATACATGCTGGGGACTTCCCTGGTGGCGCAGTGGTTAAGAATCCGCCTGCCAATGCAGGGGACACAGGTTCGGGCCCTGGTCCAGGAAGATCCCACATGCGCGAAAACTAAGCCCATGCGCCACAATGACTGAGCCCGCGAGCCACAACTACTGAGCCTGTACGCCTAGAGCTGGTGCTCCACAACAAGAGAAGCCACCGCAATGGGAAGCCCGCGCACCGCAACGAAGAGTAGCCCCCGCTCGCCACACCTAGAGAAAGCCCATGCGCAGCAATAAGACCCAACACAGCCAAAAATTAATTCATTAACTAATTAATTTAAAAATAAATAAATAAAAATACATGCTGATTTCCTATTCTAGACTTACTGAATCAGGATATCCGGAGCCCACAGGACCCCCGTCGTTGAGAATTCTCCATAAGTCATTAATGAATTCATCTGTTTATCATGGGCTGTAATCAACATCTATTGAGGATGACAGATGACAACCAATGGGAAATAAAAAATTTAGCTAGAATGCCTAAACTTGGACTTGGCAGGAGAATTACAATACTATGAAATCTAAACTTAAACTTCACCTCTTTTAATGGAAAGAACGGTCAAGTCATATCCGTTTTACATTCTTAGAAAAATATTGTTCCACAAAAGCTTTCTATCCTACTTGCTGCTATTAACTTTTCACCTAAAGAGTGGTTCTTTATTTTTTGGAGGAGCTTCACAGCAGGTGGTTTCACAGGGGTCTTACTCAGAGACCTTATTTCCTTTCTCCCATAAAGAGGAGAACAAGAAAAGAAAGGCCCCCAGCTCCACAACTTATGTCTATACCATCACCCTTCCTCACTTACTCACTGTAAACATCTCATGTTTACCTTGATCTGATCCCATCCAAGAACTGGTGTTAATCAAGTTCTTGCAAGTTTAAGTCCGAAGTCATTTTGGCCACATCTTGGACTTAGGGATTCAGTTTGCTCAGCATTAAGCTCTTTATTTAGAAGATGGCTTCTTCCTTTGTTTTCTAAAGTTTTGCAGGAAAGTCAGTTTCATCTCTCTCTCTTTCCCTTCTTTTTCTTCTCATTGCTGACCAGGTTTCAAATAAGGTGTTCCTTGGATTGTCTAAAAGCTGATATACAAAGTTATTTCATGTATGGGCGAGAGGGCATATGGATTAATTTGCCACTTGCTCCTGTCTGGAGCTTTCACAATAAAAGTGAGAAGTATATAATACAGATTGGCAGGAAATATTTTATAATTCAATTGTTCTCCTGAAACAGTAAAACCTACTACCAGTGAACAACATATAAAGACAACTTTTGGGTCATCAGTTGAGAATTCACCTTCTCTTTGGCTTAAATCCTCCCAGATATACTGCAGATGAAATCCTGCCCTGTCTATTTCCATTGAATATCTCTTATTGAAGGACTTTTGACTTTCAGAACCCATTCAGTTCCTACCTGCTCCATGAATTTGATTTTATGAGCAAATCAGCCCACAGTGACCACTGAGTTTCTACCTTGGGTTCCTTATTTGTTCACTGTTCGTTCATGTTTCCAAAGTTTTTATAAGCTCCTAGAAAACAGGAATTGTGGTGACAGTACAGTAGAAAGAACTCAGGGTTTGGAGTCAAAAGACATGATAAGGATGTGGAAAATTTATTGTGAATGTTGTTTTCCATAAGATCCAAGATTTTCTTCTTTTTTTTTTTTTTTGATTTTCTATGCCAATCAAATGCAAGAAACCAAAGAAAATAAGGGTGTACTGAAGGTTTTGAGCATGTAAATGAGCCAATAAATATTTGAACGAAAATTAGAGAAGGCCTTCTCATCTAGCTGGTTCTATCATTAATGAGTTGCATAAATCTTTCACACATGCTTACTTCATGTTTGCATGAGAGACATGGCTTTTAGCTTCTTGAAAATTATATTTGACACTCTTTTGGAGGTCCTACTGAGATGACTAGTTGGTTTACCTTCTACAGCTACTTGAACTGTGTTGCCCAAGAAGTGCCGTTCTGGGCTGTTTAGGTCTAAACATGACTTAGGTCTTGACTTCTAGGGTGAATCTTGGGTCACCCTAAGATTTCTTTCCCCTTCTTTTCTTCCTTCTTTCTTCCCTCCCTCCATCCCCTCCTCCTCTTCTTTCTTTCTCTCTTTCTCTCTCTTTCTTTCTTTCTCTCTGTTTTTCTTTCTTTCTTTTTCTTTCTTTCTTTCTTTCTTCTCTTTCTTGTTTTTCCTTCTTAATGTTCTGTTGTGGCTTGTCTTTGCTTCTTCTGCTTCTTCCCTGAGTTCACCTCTAGTTCTGATTTTCATGTCTCATAAGTTATTGCCCACTGGTGGCAACAGTGATTGGTGGGTTGATTTTATGGTATTACCATTAGGTAATCTCTAACAGAGAGAGAGGGATTCGTCTCACTGGAAGAGAGATAACAGAGAATTTGGTTTCTTAGATTTTTTCTGTGTGTGTTTAGGCAAGAACATGCCTTGCTTCCACTAGAAAGGAGAATAGATCTTTGAGATCAGGATTGATGCATTTTTGTTTTCTATGTTATTCTGTCCTGTGACAGCAGCTGTAAAGCATAAGCTGCAAACTCCCTGTGTCTGTAACTGGGAAAAGCTTTCACCTCTCATTTTGTCTCATGTATGTATATATGTGTGTATGTGGGGGTGTGTGTATATATATATATACACACACACACTTATATGTATATATATACATATATATATACACATATATAGAGAGTGCATGCACGTGAGTGTATGTGGGTATATTAATATACAGGGTATTTTAATAAATTAAATTACAAAATCCCTTAAAATAAACGTGCTCTGTTCTCATTGATTTATGGACATTAATAAGAACTTATCTAAATCTCATATTCCCACAATTCCCAGAAAATAAAAAAACCCTGAATTTCTAATGCTTTAAATCTGCTAACTTTTAAAGAAAAGAAAACTTCTCATAGAAAGTGCTAAATCGGAAGCTAAGCTCACGTTATAAAAATGAATCCTTGAGCAAATCAGTCTGGTACAATTAATTTGCTTTCAGAACAGCTATGTTTATTTCCCTGACTTTACCAGTGTAGAGTATATACAAATGCACATTTCATTTCATTTTTAAAAGGAAGATGTAGCTTTTTGTTTGTGTGTTTGTTTTTTTAATTTCTTGATGACAAGTTTGGTGAATCTAATCTTCCTAAACTTCTTACACTGATTTACTAAATAAAGAGACTTACATTGCTCTCACAAATGTTTCAGATTATGAAAAACATAAAATTATGTGTTTAAATTGAATTATAACTCTGATAAGTGTTTTTATGTTAACAGTAATTATCTCAATTTAAACATAATTACCAAATCTCATAGGTGATTTTAAGGTCTTAAACCAATATTCATTGAGTTGCTTAATATATATAATCTTTGAATACTCGACTAATTTCTAAGATAGAATACTATCAAGAAAAGTGTATGTATGTATGTAAAATATATATAATAGTATATGTATATATAGTGTTTGCTTTGTAACTTCTTATTTTATGCGTTTTGGAGTGGCTATATCCCTAAGCAATGTTAAAAGAAGTCTTCACTTTTGCTGCTTTAAAACATTAAAAAGGTGTAAAAAAGGTATCTGTGGCCACAAGAGTCATGCTATATATGTAAATGAGCTTGAAATTTTGTTAAAATGCTTGCATTTGTACATGTCACCCACCTCCTAATTCTTTCTGTGAAATAGATGTTACATACTTTGGTAAAATTTTTATTTACCATACATGAATGCTCTCCTAGGAGCAAGAGTAGCATATAGGTACAACTTAGTATGCAAGGTCATTAGATGTGATTTCATTTGCTTAGGTGAAAAATATGATAGTTTTGTTTAAAATTAAGTGACTGGCAGTTCTAACATGTTAAAGAGGATCGTGATGAAAAACACCTGAATTCCTTTTGCAAGAGGGAATTTTATTTTCCTTGGATTATGATACGTTCAAATAATGAGTCTGAAAAGAAGCATTAAACTGTGCTAACATTTTGCCAAAAGTGGCTCAGTTTTGATGAGTTTATTCAAAAAATTCTTTTAAAAGAGTTTTCATTCCTTTAGAATCAAATATTATATTAATGCATAACCAGAATTAGGTTTACTCTCTATTGAAATGATAAATCTGTCTTCGAATATTGATCTGCTCTTCTCTACTTTCTATGATATCTGATGAGAAACTGGGCTATTACCTGCTCTATGGCTGAAAGCAGAGGTTGGCAAACCACGGCTGCCCATCCAATCCAGCCCATCGACTGTTTTTGTAAATGAAGTTTTATTAGAACACAAGCACACCCATTTGTTTACATATTGTTGATGGCGCTACAACAGCAGAGTGAGTAGTTGGAAAAGAGATGTTATGACCTCAGAGTCTAAAGTGTCTACGGTCTGGCCCATTACACAAAGTTTGCTGACCCCTGGCTTAAAGCTTCCTATAAGGTAGTATGGAAGGCCACTTCCTGGCTGGCCATGAACCTTAGTTAGAGGAGAGAGAATTTCACCAGTATTTATAGACATTGGATTTGATTCCCTGGCCTTAAACTAAAAGAGAAAATGAGAGGAATGAAAAATAATAGAAACTATTTCATTTCTCCAGAGGGAAGTTAATTTTCGGGCCTTACAATCCCCAACACCATAGAGCTCTAGATCTGCTGACAGAATCAAAATGTGGCTTATATGCGTAAATTAACACTTTTTACGGCAACTGTGTAAATGAATTAGAGTCAAACACAATGAGGCCAGCTTTTCGTGATCAAGAATAATCTTGGAAGATTATTTATGATCAAAGGAAAGACTGCTAAGGAAAATATCTGCTGAGAAAAAAATAGACCAGAGGGACTACTGAATGTTCTTTCAGTATCACTGAGTGTTTTCTGGCAGGCTCCCCTGTGGATTATCTGATTCTCCAGGTCAGGGGTTGGCAAACTATGCCTACAGGTCAGACACTGAAGTCACCTATTTTTTGCAAATAAATACAATTGAATAGGAACAGCCACACTTATTTATTTACATATTGTCTATGGCTGCTTTCATGGATAGAGAAGAGTAGTTGCCCCAGAGACCAAATTACTCACAAAGCCTAAAGCACTTACTATCCGGTTCTATACAGAAAAATCATGCCAACTTCTCCACTTGGAATGTTTTCCTTCGTTTGATTTATTATTCACTGTTGATTAGGATAGTTTTCAAGTCTGTAAGTATAGATGATATAAAAAATGTATAGCAATGTAAATGATTCTGGTCTGATATGAGTGCAAAGAATTTTTCCATTTGACAGAGATGCAAAAGATTTATGTATATAGAAGTGATAATCCTCCAAATTGAAGTTTTATTACACTGTAGGATTTTAACTAGTTTTGTGTGGAAATTAGCCACCTCATTCAAAGCATCAGCCACTACAAATTCTCCACTCTCTTCAATTCTCCTTGAACAACCTCACGATTTTTTTTTGGTTTTCTCATTAATTGATGAAAAATATATGTCAGGTGCTCACTTTAAAATAAAAGATGTGTAATATATAATATATGTTTTACCTTCAGAGGAAACATTGATCAAATCCTTTTGATGTCATTATGATTTCAACATTATTACCAACCAGAAAAAAATGTAAGTTGAAACCACAAGGGATACAAATTCATAGGCATCATTATTGGCAAACAATAAGGTCTGATAATATCAAATTTTAGAGAAATTATGGGAAAACTGTACTTATTCATGATTTATGGAAGTGTACATTAGTAAAACCACTCTAAAGAACAATTTGGAGTTATTTAGTAAATATGAACCTGCAGATGAAGAAAGATTCTTCTTGAAGATATAAGCCTTAAAGAGACCTATGCACAGGTGCACAAGGACATGTACAAGAATGGTCATAGCACAGTAGTTTACAAGAGCAAATAAATCTAGAAATAAAAATGCTATCAACAGCAGAAAAAATCATAGTATATGCATACAACATCAAAAATGAATGCACTATAATTACACGCAACAATACGGAAGAATCCCAGAATACAGATCTTTCTCGATTTACAAAGTGGTTACTTCCCCATAAACCCAACCTAAGTTGTAAATAATGTAAGTCAAAAATGAATTTAATACACCTAACCTCCTGAACATCTAGCCTACTTAAGTGCATTAGCCTACAGTTGGGTAAAATCATCTAACACAAAGCCAATTTTATAATAAAGTGTTGAATATCTCACGTGGTAATATTGAATACTGCACTCAAAGTGAGAAAGAATGGTCGTAAGTGTATCGGTTGTTTACCCTCTTGATTGCATGGCTGACCAGGAGCTACGGCTCTTTACCTCTGCCTAGCATCCTGAGAGAGGATCATACTGCATATCACCAGCCCAAGAAAAGATCAAAATTCAAAATTTGAAGTACAGTTCCTACTGAATGTGTAATGCTTTCGAACCATCTTCAAGTTGAAAAGCCGTTAAGTCAAACCATTGTAAGTCGGGGATCGTCGGTACAGAGTTGAGTTTAAAAAGCAAGCCAAGGAAGAAGATGTACACCATGACTGCATTCATATAAAGTTAAAAATCATGCAAAACCACCATTCATTGTTTAGAGATACAAACATATGATAAATTTTTCAAGAAAAGCAAGGGGATCTAACACAAAATTCAAGGTAGTGGCTACTTCTGAAGGTGTAGAGTTAGGTGTAGCATCTAGATGAGGCAACAGAGAACTTTAAACAGTCATGTTTTCTTTCTTAAACTGGGTGGCAAAAATTGGGAGTTTGATAGATAGCTATCTTAAAATTATTCTTCTTTATATCTTCAACATTTAATACACATAAATTTTAGAAAACAGTCTAGCAGTGACAACCAAAATGGACCACACAACTAAGGAACGTGAGGCAGAAGGAACTCGATATATCAGTCAAGATTCTATTTTTTTTTTTTTTTATAATGTGAAACTTTAATATACCACTTTCAGTATAAAATATAATAAGTGGGCATAAATAAGAATATAGGAAATAAAAGCAACATAATTGATATAGTAAATCTTATACATAACACCCTACAGTCTAAAAAAGAGACAGCGTATGTCCTTCCAAAATGCTTATAGAACATGTCATATTTTATTATATATGAAGAGCCATATCAGGAAACTATCAAGAAGTATCATAAAGAGAAATCTTATATTTTCTTATAATCATGCATAAGAACCGGAAATTTAAAATAAAATATAAAAAATTGAAAATCTCTTTCATCTGAATATTTTTTTAAAAACTATTAGACAATTTTTGGAGCAAGGGATACTAAGAAAAATTGCAGGATTTTTGAGAAGCAATGATAATGATAGTACTACATACCACTATATATGAGATATATTTACATATTTGAAGCAGTCACCAGAAGAAAATTCACTTTACAAGAATACAGGGTACACAGATTTTCTTATTGCTATAAGGGAACAATCAACAAATTCATAAAATGGGCAACTGATCTGGGCACCTTTAAAATAATGAATTTACTGGTAAAAAAAAAAGGAAAAAAAAAAATAAATAAATAAATAAATAAAAGACCTCCTCCATCTTTTTTTTTAAATTGAAGTATATTTGACATACAACTCTGTATAAGTTTAAGGTGTAGGAAGGGTTGATTTGATACATTTATATATTGCAATATGGTTGCCATTGTAGTGTTAGCTAACACCTCTATTATGTCACATAATTATTATTTCTTTCTTGTGGTGGGAATAATCAAGACTAGTCTCTTAGCAAGTTTGATGTTTATTATTTAGTATTATTGTGTGTAGTCAATATACTGTGCATTAGATCACCAGGACTTATCTACTAGTTGCAAATCTGTACCCTGAAATCAGTCAGGATTCTCTGGATTGTAAGCGAACAATAACAACAACAACAAAATGGTTTACACAGAAAGGGAATGTTTGGCTCAAATAAATGAAAAGTCTAGGGCCTCAGCCATAGCTTAATGGGAGGGAAGAGTGTGGTCAAACTATGTCACCAGGTCCTGGTTTCTCGGAGCTCTGTTTCCTCTATGTTGGATCCCTCATGAGATGACTTCTCCCTTGGGTTAGCAAGATGGCTGCAACAGCCCTGTTACCACATTTTCTAGGTTCAGGCTTGCAAGTACAGTGGAAGATACTGTACGCCTCTTATCCAATAGTCCTAGCAAAAGTTTTTATCGTGTCACGTTGGCTCAGCTTGGATCATGTGACCATCCTGGATCAGCCATTGGCCAGCAGGTATACAGTGCTCTGATTGGCTGGAAGCAAACCACATGTTCACTCCTTGAGCTCCGCTTGGAATGAACTTCACTGGATCTGCATAACCAGGGGTGGTAAATGGATAACTGCCCAAGGAAAATCAGGGTTCTTTCTCCAAAAGAGGCAAATCAAGTCTCGGTGGCCAAAATCAAAATTAAAAATCAAATCAATCATAGAATCTAATTTGCTCTCTCAGTAAGCCTGACCAGAAAGCCTGGTCCAGTTTAACTGGAAGCAGGAGAAATGGTCCAGAAGGTAAGTACCTGTCTATGCCCAGCTTCTCCCAGAAGCTGAGACTGAAGCAGAGCCTTTCAACTTTCAATTCACCAGGGAACTTCACAGAGCAGGAGAGAGGGGTAAGGAGAATGACGCAGGGGGCAGGGGAGAGAGACAACCCGAAAGACATTGATGAAACAGCCACCATTAAATGTAACTGGTCCTGAGGGTTATCCACAAAGAAGCGCTAAAAATTGCCCCCTTCTTCCCCCCAATCAAAGTTTTACTCTGTAGGTCACAGATGCAATGTGCTGAGCAGAGATGCCCTGAAATGGGAAGCAAGAGGCGACTGGCACAGGGGTGATGTGAGGTGTTGCCAGGTTGTACCTGTGTGAAGGTGTCGGCAATCCAGGTCGAGCTGGTTGCTGCCATACCAGCTGGGACGAGAAGCAGGTGAGACAGATCAGATCAGCTGCTGTGCCTTGGGTAGGGAGATTCATGGGGGTAGATACCATGGCTGAGTCATGAGTCCCATCACTTAGTGATGTATCAGGGCCCCTTCCAATAGCATTTTTCTCTCTCCTGCCCTAGAGGCTTCAAGGCTCCATCATTCCACTCGTTACCTTTCAAAACCTGTCTGGTGCACCAGGGACTGGGTAGGAGGGTTTGCTCTCTCAGGTACATCAGTTACCTGCCTGATGATCTGCTAACTTGACTGCCCAACTCCTGGGGCAAATTTCAGCAAATAATCACTATCCAGGCAGGGTTCCTGAGGGGCCACTCTCACTTTGCCCTAAGCCCATCAACCATGTGCAAAAGTGGAAAACTAGGGTGAAATCAGGACAGCATGGTGAGGATGACAAAAGGATGGAAGGATTTGGAGTAATCTAACTGAAGGGAGTGGAGAGGGCATCCAGAACACGAGGCTTGCAGATGGTCGGGACCGTGGTACTCCCGTAAACGGACTGTTTTCTTGTTGTGGAAGCAGTTCTAACCCCTTGAAGGTTAATTTTTCATGTAGCATTCGGCACTGCTCTGGTGCGTCATTGGTTTCTGGGAGGTCAGCTGTGCCTCACGAAAAAGCCCATTTGAAAAACATCAATCTGCAACATTAAAGTGGAAATAATTCCATGCTTAGCTACAGAAACTCCAGAAACACATTTCACTGATGAAAAGCTTTTAAAAATAATATAGACCTTCATTTCCTAATCCCTAAAATGAGGGGGTTGGATTAGGTGATCTTGAGGTCACTTGTTTCCCTTTGTCTTTGTTGCTAGGAAGCATAAAGCTCCAGTTGCTGCCGGTTTTAAAAAGGAGTTTGGGGTTTGGGTTTGTTTCTCTCTCTCTCTCTCTCTCTTTTGTTCTGTCCCTTTCACCTTTTCAGTCTGTGTTAACAGCTTCAGTATATATGGGTCTCTCTGTTTATGGTGAGCTATTGCAAGTCCCTTTGGTAACATATACAACCAAGATTCCTTTCATTTCTAAGACTATGATTCTAATGATGTCCATACTTGCTTTTCCCATCTGAAAAATGTAAACAATAATTCCTGTAGCCCTCTTTGCTCAGGTGCTGAATCTTGGGTACACTGAAGCATCAGATGTGAATAACAGTTCAGAAAGGCTCCAAGGTGCCCTGTGCCTGTTATCAGAGCTCTGACCTTGACCACAGCGAGCCTGGGATGCCCAAGACGATTCCTCACTGTCCTGGCTTTCATCATCACCGGACTCCCTCCTCACGCACAATGTTCCAGCTCTGCCATCTGCTTTGAGGTTTAGTCACGGAATTTATCTTGTAACTTTCTTACACTCAACCTCCTACCTCAGCTGCACAAAGACATCTGGGAGCCCTGAGGCTTCCTCTGCGCTGGTGCGTGCCATCCCCTCAGGGAAACCAGCAGACTCAGGATGGCCGGGCCCCTTCTCAGGTGGTCTCTCTCCATTTCAGAGCCCATTACCTAAGAGGCTAGAAGAGGACAAAGAAGTGTCACATGACCCCACTCCTTTTCCTGTCCTGTCCTGTCATTCCCCCTTTGCCACTGTGCTAATTTCTCTGCGTCTCCATGGACCCGAACTCCTTCTGTAGCATTCTGTTTTAGCTGCCTAAAACAGAGTTTCCCTTTGTTTTCTTCGCTTTTTGATGCTTTTTCTTCTCTCACCAAATGCCTCTTCCCTTCAGGAATAGCTTAAATGCTATTTTATATCCTACAGCTTCGACCCCATATTTTTCAACAAAGGGAAATGACTTTTATCCGTTCTCTTTTGAGCTTATTGTGGTGGTCTGGAAGGAATGAGGTAAATCTGCGACCACACATATAAATCCCGGGCTTGGGCCTTTCCGGGGTGGTAATTAGTCTTTGTGAAAGCAGAGTTTGAAAGCTCCACATTTACGTACCTTTTCTTCATGCCACCTCGGGCGGAAAATCCATTCCTGACTGCAGGTGTGAGCTGGATGCATGAACTCCTCGGCAGGTTCCTGACAGGCAAGTCCTTGTTGGCCTCGATAAACTGGCGATGGTGACGGGGGAAATCACTTCCTACACAGGCGCCAGATGAGTGAGAGCGAGCTGTGTCGACAGAGGAAGGGAAACCAGCATCCTCATGCCTCCGGTGTGTGTGAGATGTTTTCCTAGGTTCACTGATTGTCACTTAATTCTAATAACAACTGACTAGGAAATTATTGTTGAGCCATTATACAGATGCATAAACTGAGGCTTTAACATGTTAGGTCTTTCCCAAGCTCCAGGTGCCAGTAGGTGGCAGAGCTAAGATTACAGCCTAGGTTTGTCTGATTGCAAAGCCCAGGCCCTTTGTACCGGGCCCCGTGTAAAGCGCTTTACATATAGTTTCTCAAGTCATCACGGTAACAACCCTCCAAGATAAGTATTAGCATCCTCGATTTACAAGTGAGGAAACTGAGGCTTAGAAAAATTCATTAACTTGCCCCAAATCATGCTGTTGTGAAGTGACAGGGGCATTCCAACTCAGGCTTGGTCCAGAGGCCACCTGTGTTATGTACCCCAATTAAACAGCCAAAGCACTTGCTCCCCAAGGAGGGTGGCATGGAATGCTCAAACCTCAGGTTCAGAGCAGGCAGGTCTGGGCCCGCAGCAGGTGAGATTTCTCAGACATCCTCTTCGGCTTCCATCAGTACGTACTGAAGCCCCAGGGAGCCTGGCAGACAGTGTTTAGTCTTCCCGTGTCAGGCCCCATCCGTTCCGCGCAGCTCTTTCGCTCAGCCCTGAGTGTGCAGCTCTGTTGTGGCAGCTGCACCATTAGCAGCCCATATGGCGGAGGTGCAGCCCACTTATCTGTAAAGGATGTGTCGGTAGAAACTGACAAATGGCAGCAGTTTGGCCACCCTGGGGATGGTTCCATTTGGAAACCGCAGCAGGGGGCCCGAAGTCCTGCAGTCACCCCACCACAGGGCCAGCCCTGCCCCGGCAGCCTGGAGCCAATTGCCACACGGCAAATCTGCTGACTTTGGTGCAGAGGAATTGCTAACCAGGTTTGCAGTCCTCCCCGCTGTCCCGCCTCAAGCAAAGCAATGCCACCAGCACCCCTGCTCTGAAGTAGGACAATATCTTTGGAGACAGAAGCAACAGGAAAAATACGACAGAAGCAAAACAAACCCAGATTTTTCCATAACAAAATGGCTCACGTACTGACTACTGTAATGCCTGTCCTCCTGGTGCACTAGAATTTCTATTTTAGAAATGAACCTTTTCCTCTTCCCCTCTTCTGGAATGGCCCTGTGACTGTCGTGGCCTTTGCGTTGATTTAATTATTATTAAAGAAGCAGATGGGAAAACCATGAAGCGCATCGCTGGGGAGAGAAGAACGTTGGGAAGGAGGAAATCAACCTGAGAGTGGGCTTTGACATGGTGGCCTTTTCAAAGACTGGAGGGCAAGCGACAGGTGCACCTGTGATAGCACAGGAGCCACAGGAAGAGGAGCTCAGAGACCTCCGTTCGGCTCGGAAGGAAGCCTGTGAATCTGGGAGATTGTGAAGCACATCCGGAGATTCTCGCAGGATGGCAACATGCTCTGGCTTTTAAGAAGGGCGAGCTGGGGGCTTCCCTGGTGGCTCAGTGGTTAAGAATCCACCTGCCAATGCAGGGGACACGGGTTCGAGCCCTGGTCCGGGAAGATCCCACGTGCCACGGAGCACCCGTGTGCCACAGCTACTGAGCCTGCACTCTAGAGCCCGCGAGCCACAACTACTGAAGCCCGCACGCCTAGAGCCCGTGCTCCGCAACAAGAGAAGCCACCGCAATGAGAAACGCACACACCACAACGAAGAGAAGCCCCCGCTCGCCGCAACTAGAGAAAGCCGGCGCGCAGCAACAGACCCAACGCAGCCAAAAATAAATAAAATAAATACATTTTTAAAAAAAGAAGGGCAAGCTGTAGTCCGTCTGCATCTGGATTGATTGGACACAGTTCTGTCCAGAAGGAAGGCACCTCTGGAAGGAAGGAGCAGAGGTGATGCTGAAAGGGATGGGTGTGGAGAGTGAAAGGCGGCGCCTGGGTGTGAGGACCGAAGAAGAAGGGGCTGGGCTCGGGCGCCCCAGGCAACCGCAGCTGCCAAACTCCAGTGTAAACTAAGCAAGAGAACAGACTCCAAAATACGGTGTGTTTCAGCACCAGGGTGAAGCCTGCATTTCTGGGAAATACCTTGTTCCCTGGGGCAATATGTTCTTTCTGCAGGACCCAGAGAAACTTGACTGATAACAAAAGGGGAGGGGAAAGAGAGTGAGATCATGGAAAGTTACTGTTTGGGATGTAAGAGTCTGTTCTCCACAGGGAAGCCCCGAGATCTATCACAGAAGGTCAAGTGAATTCCCAGATAAACAAGCTTAAAGGTCAGGAATGCCCCTGAAACAAACAAGGCCCAGATCCTTGAAATTGAGAAATGCATTATTTTTACTAATGTGTGATAACTTCACCTCTCCCGGGGGGGGGGGGGGGCCAGGTCAATGAGAAATCCATCATTCCCCGCAGGTGGGGGCCACCCTAAAAGGGACACCACTAAGATTACCAGCTGGGCACTGAGATGGAGCTTCCAAGGAGCAGCCCTTGTGTGAATCTAGTCATCAGTCCCTCATGTCTAGACATCAGACTGTTAGAACTCAAGAGGCTCAGGCTTACGAAGATACGATTGCTTCAACCAGCCACGCATTGCAGAAATAATTCCAGATGACCTGATTCTCTTGGAGAGGATCCCTCGCAGAACCCAGTGAAACTATTATGTGAGAAGCTCGAGCAGCTTGGAGATGCCATGGGTAGGTATTTTAAGACTTCAAGTAATGTCAGCCGAGGTACCAGGCATGGGAGTGATTCCAGCCCCCCACTGTTTCGGGCACCCCAGCTATGGACCAAAACAGCACTGAACAGAGACAAGACATTCCCACTGTGCCCTGTATCTGGCTCTTGGGACTGGCAAGCACAATAAAATGGTGGTTTTATATCATTAAGTTTGAGGTAGTTTATTATTTAGCGATAACGACCAGGAACACTGGCTAAATGGGTAAACACGCTGACACCAACATACCCAACGTACAACAAACAGCAAGTACCCCTTTATGGAGACCGTATGTTGTAGATTCTAACGCACTAAGAAAAACTAATTGGACATCAGAAACTTGCTTGAAAATTAAGGAGGAGAAGTGTAGTGTCAACATGTATTTCATTCAGGCCACTGTGATAGGGTCTGATGAGGTAATTTAACTATTTCAGGTCAAAGTCTTATTTTCATCTTTTGAGAAAATATTAGGAGCTAGGCACTGTGCTAAGTGCTGAGTACATAAAAATAAATGTGTCTTTTCTCTGGTTTATATTCTAGAAGAGAATATAGACATATAAATGAACACTATTAACACGATGGGTTAAGGTCTATGGGAGGAGCAGGAACAGGGTAGAATAAGAAGGGGATGACTGGCCTGAATCTTGCTGATTGAGAAGGAAGTAGTCAGCTGAAGAAAGAAACATGAGTATTCTATGCAGAGGGAACTTCATATGCAAGGCCTGGAGGAAGAAACCCACACAGTATATCTGAAGAACCGTGAGGTCTTTGGCATCTAAAATGTAAACAGGGAGGAGTAGGGGATAAGGCCAGTGCAAGGAATCTGTGAAGTGCCTGGATACCGTGGTAGGAGCTTGGATTTTACAGTGTAGGTGACTCAAAACCAGGGGTCATTTAAAATTAGGAACTGATACAGTCACATTGAGTTTTAGATAAATCACTCTGGGGGCTGTACCAATGATGTCACTCAGAGGGTAAGTGTGAAGGCAGAGAAACTCACTGTGTTATTGTTTCAACAGCCCAAGGGAGAAACTGTAAAAGGCTAAACTTGGATAGTCATAGCAGGGATGCCAAGGAGAAAATGGATTCCAGAATATTTTGTAGGCCAAATTCTCAGGATATTGTAATCAATTAGATACAGGTTGAAGATTAGGGAGAATTCAAGAATTATGAACTTGAGGTGTTTGTGAAATACACAGGTGGAAATGTCCAGCAGAATTTGAATGTGTGATCTAAAGATGAGGGTAATTGAAATTTGGGAACATATTTAAAAGTTATAAAAGTAAGTCTCCCAAGAAAAAAATGTAGAGTGAAGACAAACATTTTTTAAAAAGATAAAACCTGGAGGAACTTCAAATGTCATTCAAAAAGAGAACGGATCCATAAATTAAACTATAATCACACAACAGAGTATTATACAGCAGTGAAAATGAATACTGCAGCCACTTGCAACAAAACAAAGAACTCTTACAAAATACAAAGTTTAAAATACACCAAAACTCCCAATATATTGCTAATGGATATATATATGTAGGCCATACTGTGGTGAATAGGAAGAAAATGAAAACCAGAAAAATCAGTAGAGTGGAACCAAAGGTGGGTGGGAAAGGGACTCCACTGTGGACAGATGCACACTGGTATCACTATCACTCTCCTTCTTAAGATGGGTGAAGTCTTCATGGGTATTAACATCCATAGTTTATACGTGCATTACATACATTGTTGTTGAATATTTGAAATACTTCATAATAATATTTTTTGATGAACCCAGAAGTGACTAGGAGACAAAGTCAAGATAGAAAATGTAAATGACTCTTTCAAGTCGCTGGACTGAGAAGAACAAGAGAGAGCAGTTGGAGGTTGGTGTGAGGAACGTAGGAGATTGAGAAGGTTGTCTTTAGTATCATGCTGCTGTGAGCAGTTGGATAGGTTCAAGGAACCGAGCAAAGAGGAGAGAGAGCAGAGAACGTGTGGTCCAGCCACCCTGGAGGGTCTAAGAGGTAGTATATATATACACATATATACACACACACACACATATATACATTACTAATAAACTGATAATCAGATTGGCCCAGGAAACACTCTGTTTTTAAGTAGTTTTCTTTCCTGGATGGGCCCCTCTGTTCTCCCTCTACCATCTCTCCCGGAGCTATTGGTGTGGCAGTGCCTTCTGAGTCCCAAGCATGCAACGTGCCTGAGTGCACAGTATGAGAATGACCAGATATTTCCTACTCCAACCAGACAGGAATAGGATTCTCTCTCTAAACTTCAGGAGAAAACAAGCACAAACTATTGGTAGGTGACCACATTACAGAGTGTGCAAATGTGCTCACCACATTGACTCATCAGTCATGCTGGAATGATGGCATTGTGGTTTTAATTCCCAGCCTCTCCTTGCTGGGGAGTTGGGAATAGTCATCTCACTGCAAATGACTGGGAGCTTCAGTTCTGTTTCTGTGTCTTTATGTCAGCACCTGCCATCTGCCCCTTCCTGTAGCAGACGACAGACCCCGCACTGCACCTATTTGGTATCCAGTCAGCATTTTACAGGGGCTTTCTCTGCCTCTGTTGGAGAGCAACCACTTTGTATCTTTGGCTGCTTCTGTTATTTTGATAAGGTCATTGCTCATTTTATTCTCTCGACCTCACTTATTGTTCTCTCTTGGTCTCTTTTTCTTCAGTCGTGCATAGTCTGCAGAAACAGAATGTTTTATAGTGTTCCATGCTTCTTCCCTGTGTTTATTGCCCCAAACTCACCTATAGGCTCTAACCCTGAATTATTAGCTCTGTGGCTGGGTTACCAAAAAAAAAAAAGGCGGGGGTGGGTGGGAAGATTATCTATCTTAACAGCTGGCACCCCAAACTTGTCTTTAGAGATAGGACTATTTTTATTTTGGAAAACACCATCAGTCACTTGGGGGTGGAAGGTAAGACCCCGAAATATGGGTTGGAATAAGACGAAAAAGCTGCAAGAGATAGTTATCTATTTAGGATAAAAAATGAATGAGAGGTTGGTGCTGGTGATAGAAAGGAATAAGCTCCTCACAGACTGACCCAACCACAGAGAGCAACTATGAACATTGCGCAAAATACAAAAAACAAATAAACAAAAACAGCCGAAGGCACTGGAAAATGAACAAAAGCAGAGAGATTTTGAAAGGGAGACAAAAAAGCAGCTATCTTTCTATACTAGGGAACCAAAGGGAAGAACATGAGGCGACCCCAGCCACCAGAAGTGAAGAGGGGATCCTGGAAATGTAAAAGCACAAAGGAGGGCCCCAAATTCCATATATAAACGTTGCCCAAGTTTCTGGCTGGCCCCTGACAAAGGCAAATATAAGCAGACTCAAAGTAGCTTTCAGCTAAGGCTAAAAGATGTGATCTGAGTTTTGAGCAGTGCCCACTATAGGTGAGAAAGGGTTAAGTCTGAATCTAATCAAATGAGTTGTTTGCTAAAACCAAATATCAAAAATCTTTGAGGAAAAATAACAGAATCCAGAGTTACCATAAAATAACATTCATAATGTCCAGTATCCTCTGAAATTGGATGCATAATGTCCAGTAACCGGTACCCTCAAACTAAAAAGAACCAGGAAAATGGGACCCATTCTCAAGGGAAAAGACATGAATAGAGGCCAATCCTGAGAAGTCCCACATATTGGAATTAGCAGATAAAGATTTTTTAAACCACTGTAACACATGTATCAGACGAGGCAAAGGAATATTTACTTGCAATGAATACAAAACAGGGACTCATAGCAAAGAGATAGAAAATATAAAAGAGAATACAGTGGCAATTCTAGAGCCGGAAAATAAAACGTCATTCTACTACATACCCATTTAAATACTAAAACAAAAATAAAAACAAAAAACTGACAGCACCAATTGTTGACAAATATATAGTGCATCTACCTGTTTAATAATACACTGCCAAGGACGTAGTGAAATGTGCAGCCAATATAGCAGTTTCTTAAGTGAAACACACACTAATCATATGGGCCAGCCATTCTACTCCTAGGTATTTACCCAAGAAAAACAAAAACATGACCACACAACAGCTTGTACACAAATGTTTCAGCAGCTTTCTTGGCAAAAGCCCCAAACTAGAAACAACCCACACATACATTAGCAGGCGAATGGTAGACAAAATGTGTTGTATCTGTACGATGGGATGCAGTAATGCAAAGGAATAAACGTGGATGAATCTCAAAATCCTTATACAGAGTGAAAGAAGCCAGGCACAGAAGAGGAATACAACATAGTAGATACTATGATTTGAGTTTTAGAAAATTTTTTAAAATTTTAGAAAATGCAGACTAATCAATAGTGAAAAGAAGTCACCTGCATGTGGGGATTGCATGTGGCTGGGGGAGAGAGAGGTTAGAATGAGAAAAAGCATGAAGGGCTTCCCTGGTGGTGCAGTGGTTAAGAATCTGCCTGCCAATGCAGGGGACACGGGTTCGAGCCCTGATCCAGGAAGATCCCACATGCCGCGGAGCAACTAAGCCCGTGCGCCACGACTACTGAGCCTGCGCTCTAGAGCCCACGAGCCACAACTACTGAGCCCGCATGCCACAACTATTGAAGCCCGCGCACCTAGAGCCTGTGCTCCACAACAAGAGAAGCCACCGCAATGAGAAGCCCGCACACCGCAATGAAAGAGTAGGCCCTGCTCGCCATAACTAGAGAAAACCCACGCGCAGCAACGAAGACCCAACGCAGACAAAAATAAATAAATTTTTAAAAAAAAAGGATGAAGAAACTTGTGGGTGATGTGAACCTTCTTCATCTTGATGGTGGCAGTGGTTTTACTATGTATACGATTGTCAAAATTCATCAGATTGTACACTCTAAATGCTTACAGTTTGGTTTATGTGAAATAAACTAATAAAGTTAATTTTTAAAATGGATGGTGAATCAGGAATCAGTTAGAGCAAGGCAGAGAAAGGGGAAGGTCAAGTAACATGGAGCTTAAATGGAATCCGGGAAGGCCTTGAAGGCTACCACTACTTAAGATCAAGGATATTTAATATCCGCTCAGAACCCATCTGGCTTACTCCATCCTAACCCCATTCCACCTTCTACAAAACTTCTGTAATTCTAGAAATGCACAACAATCTATGAGTGGTTTTCCATGAAAATTAAGGACAGGAATTTAGCTGTACCTATGGCTGGATGTAGGGTGGAACAAGGAGACCTTACAAAAGGCAAAGAAACACACCATAAACTGAGTGACTTCAGCAGAAACTGGAGCTTAGGGGCAAAGATCAACAGCCAAATATTCCCCAGATTGGAAGAAGTCACAGTGAGGCTGTGGCCCTTCTGTGGGGTTTGGACTGGGATTTGAGACAAGCGTATCCAGCTCTTAAACGGCAGCATATACCTGGCTAATAATCTGGGTGATATCTATAAATGCTCTGAATGCTACACTTTCCCTCTGGCCACCTGCCTCTGTGGACCTGAATGTGGAACCTCTATAATGTAAGGTAGTAAGTAATCCTCAATCAGGGGGGACACATCAGCATCTCATTAAAATTATAACCCAGCTCAACCAAGTCATTATCTCTAGGGTATTGCCTGAGCATGTATAGTTTTTAAATTGCTCTAAGGAAATCTGCACTGGCCTCTGGGCCACAGAGAATGACTGGTTCACCTTTTTATCCAGATGTGACTGACCATTTTAACCCTGCAGATTCCTGACCCCAATGAAACCACAAGTCTCAGTGGTGGGCTGGCCTGAATCACCTGGTCACACAGCCTCGGTCACTCCCTAATCAGAAACTAATCTTTGACACAGAAATCCACTAGGCAGAGAAAAGACTCTTCCAGGATACACCGGAAGCTATTTCCTAAGTTCCAAAGTTGTCCTGTCTCTATAAGTGCCTCTTGGTATTTCACTCTGGAACTTTCTCTCTTCTGAATTCTGAGGCAAGGAACAGAACGGTCAGGCTTCTCAATGTACCCGCCAAACTGCTGCTGTCCTAGTAGAAATGCCTTTCCACACTTTTAAACATCCAATTCCTTTCGGTCAGCAAAATGAACCGTACCAATACCCAGAACTGATGGATTCCCAGAAGGAAAACAGAAAGAACAAATGTGAAATAATGTACAATAACCATCTCCATATTTGCTATCTAGAATTTAACTGTTTTTCTTTTTTAATGTGCAAAGATTAAAGGGAAATATTATTCATCTCGGCAAATAAGATATTAGTTTTTAAAAAAGCTTTTTTCAGTGTTTTGCATTCTGAATATGATTCTGAGGTAAATATGAGGGACTGACTGTATCATTCCTTAGCTAACACTACTTGGATTCTTCCTATATACCATGTAGTGTTCTAACACTTCACATATATTAAGTAGTTTAATCATCATAATTCTATGAGTTATTATTTTTACCCTTATGTTACAAAAAAGGAAACTGAGGCATGAGGAGGTAAAGAAACCTTCCAAAGGTCACACAGGTATTAGTTGGGGGAGTGAGATTCAAGCCCAGCAGTCTGCATCCAGAGGCAATGAGTGATCCATGTCTTAATCATTGTGTTTTTTGACTCTTGTGGCATAACACACTGCCTCTCCATCTGCCATTCCTCCGGGAACACGCGTGCCATAGACTGGCATTTGGAAATGGTCTTGCAAATATCTGGAATTGCACATTCGGTTTTGCTGCATCATATGATATAGGGATAATATTGTTGAAAATGCATTTTGCTACATTGTCCAGTGTCACCTACATTCAAACATAAGGAATCTAAAAACCCACATAAGACAGTTCTTCAAAACTTAAGAATTGCCAAGACATGGAAGCCACCTAAGTGTCCATCAACACGTGAATGGATAAAGAAGATGTGGTGTATATATTCAATGGAATATTACTCAGCCATAAAAAAGAACGAAATTTTGCCCTTTGCAACAACGTGGATGGACTCGGAGGGCATTTTGCTAAGTGAAATAAGTCAGACAGAGAAAGACAAACACTGTATGATATCACTTATATGTGAAATCTAAAACATAAAACAAACTAGTGAATATAACAAAAAAAGAAGCAGACTCACCGATGTAGAGGACAAACTAGTGGTTACCAGTGGGGAGGGGTAAGGGATAATATAGGAGTAGGGAGCTAAGAGGTACAAACTATTAAGTATAAAATAAGCTACAACGATGTATTGTACAACATGAAGAATAGAGCCAATATTTTATAATAACTATAAACGGAGTATAACCTTTAAAAATCGTGGATCACTCTATTGTACACCTGTAACTTATATAATGTTGTACAGAAAGTATACTTCAATTTAAAAAAAATTGAAAACTCAAAAGTAAGGAAAATCTTTGTTCAACATTTAAAAAACTTGTATCTTATGAGTTTTTCTATACTTTTATCTTTTTGCTTGGGCCATCAGGAAGCTCAGGAGCTGAATTTGCAAAACAGCATTTTAAAAACATGGGCATTTTTCCATAGCTTTGGCTTATTGGACTTGCTTTCTAATTTTTTCTGTATTTTCACTGATGCGAATTTTTATCTTGTCTATTTCACTCAATTTTTCATATCATTTTATGGTTTGAATCCTTTTAATACAAGGTGATATGGAGTAGTATAAAAATAGAAACATTTTCTTAAAATAGAATGGAAAAAGTCAATGCCTTTCAGGTAGCACATTTAGATTTAAAGGGAAAGCAATATTATATTTTTCTAGAAAAAAAATTTAATTATCTAGAGCCAACTTCTGACTGATAATTTCCTCGTAAAGATTTCTTCTCTCCCTCTCTTCCCGTCCCCCTTCTTCTCACCATTCCCTCCTTCCCTCTTTCTGTTTCTTTTTTTCTTCCTTCTGTTAAAAATAACACTACAACTATTTTACTGTTAAACGCAACTTTGCATTCCTGCGTGAGTATGCCTCCAGAATAAAGTATTAGAAATATAATTATTGGACCCTCATTTTGTAATAGGTTGTTTGTTCTTTGTCTTATCAACTTAAAACAATCATATATATATAAAGAAAATTAATCCTTTATTAATGTATTGTAAATATTTTTCCAGGTTGTCACTTGTTTTACAATTTTGTTTATATTATGTTTTCTTAAAATTTTTGCCTCGAGGAATCAAAGGTATTATTTTGCCATGGTTTGCCATGTTTAGAAAGGCCTCTCCATACTGCAATTATATAAAGAAATCCAACTATATTTGCTTCCATCTTTTCACATTCAAATCTTATAATGAATCTGCCACTATTTTTTTTCTAAAAGATAGCAGGTTGCCTTAACATAGTTTTAACGATATGTCTTTCCCCAGCCTCTGTCTTTACCATCCACAAAATCCTCATTTGTATTAGGGTCTATTCCTTACTATTGTATCACATCAGCTGGTCTCCTTACCCATCTATTAATGTGCCAATATAAACATTTTAAAATTTCAGTACACTTAAATGTCTGATAATGATTATTTTACCATGTTATTCATCCTTTAAAAGTAGATACGGCCATTCTTGCATGTTACTTTTAAAATATCATTTTATCAAATCCCCCCAAAATCCATCTTGTTTCTTGACTGAAACATCAAATGTATAGATTAATTTAGAGAACATGTGTGAACATGTATAAAGAATTTTTATATTAGTGAACTTTCTTATTTTGAAATATATGTGTATTTATTCAATATTATTTTAGGATCTTTAGTAGAATTTACAGTTTCCTGTTTATCAGTTCTATATATTCCTCATTAATTTACTTCTTAGATATTTCTCCTATATTTGATTTTGCACTTCAAACGACAACTTGTTTGTGGATTATACCTTATAGCTGATTGGTGATGGATATATGTTTTTGTATATTAATTTTAAAACCAGCCTCCTTATTAAACTTTGTTATGGCTTCTAATACTTCAGTAATCATCATGCATTTTCCAGGTGTACAGTCACATTATCTGCAAAAAGTAACTTCATTTCTAACATTTGCACTTATTTTTTTCTCTTTTCTCCATATATTGGATAATTCTTCAGAATATTATTAAATATGTATTGATAATAGACATCTTTATCTTGTTTCTAACTTTAATGAGAACTCTATTAGTCTTTTCACCAAGTCTGTCAAGGAAATGTTTAAATTTTATTAATTTTTTTTCTATTAAGTTTATTTTTAATCAGTGAAGTTATTATATTTTATTAAATATTTTTTAAAGATCTGTTGAAATGATATTATTTCCTTTTACTTACATAACGTAGTTATTTAAATGCTGTCTTTTTAAAAAAATTTTACTGAAATATAGTTGATTTTCAATGTTGTGTTAGTTTCAGGTATACAGCAAAGTGATTCAGTTATATATATATATTCTTTTTCAGATTCTCTTCCATTATAGGTTATTACAAGATACTGAGTATAGTTCCCTGTGCTATACAGTAGGTCCTCGTTGGTTATCTATTTTCTATACAGTAGTGTGTATATTTTAATCCCCAACTCCCAATTTATCCCTCCCCCCCTTCCCCTTTGGTAACCATAAGTTTGTTTTCTATGTCTGTGAGTCTATTTCTGTTTTGTAAGTAAATTCATTTGTATCATTTTTTTAGATTTCACATACAAGTGATACCATACTGTATTTGTCTTTCTCTATCTGACTTACTTCACTTAGTATGATAATCTCTAGGTCCATCCATGTTGCTGCAAATGGCTAAATGCTGTCTTGACCCAGTTATAAGGACCTGGCTAAGGCTGGTCCATTCTCCTTCTTGAGCGGCTAAGTCCTCACCTCACCACCTCTCTTCTGGAGGCTTCTACATTGTAGACCATCATATTCCAGCTCTGATGGCCCCAGGGCCAGGTTCCAGACACCCAGGCACCGTCCATACGCCCAGAGCCAGCTGAGATCATTCAAAGTAGCCAATTCTAAGCCTGCTTGCCCTGCCTGGTCTGTTCCTTCCTGCAGACACCACAAGAAGGACACTTGTCCGAAGTCCCCTCCCCCGGGCCTTGCCCCCAACCCCTGCTGCCCCTGAGTGGCCCGTGAGCCTGCAGAGCTCTCCCCAGGGACCTGTGAGAAGCAAAACTAAAAGTCTTTCCGGTTTCTCTCTCTCTTAACCTTCATCTGGCCACACCACACCTCACCCAAGGTAATGTGGTAAAAATAACATGTTGACATGGTGAATAATATTGATAATTTTTTAATATTCAGACCTTGGCATTCCTTGATGAAATATATTAATCTTCTAATATGCTGCTTGCTTTTATGCACCAGTGTTTTACTTTGGAATTTTGGATTTTTATAATAAATGCATAGTCATAAGTTAGATGGATGTGTGTGTGTGTGTGTGTGTGTGTGTGTGTGTGTGTGTTAACCATGCTTTGTCAGGTTTTGTTATCAATACTATCTTGGTTTTATAAGATCAGTTTGGAATATTTCCTTTTTTCCCACATACTGAAACAACTTATACAGTCTAAGAATTCCCTGTTCCTTGTTGACTGAAAAAATACATGCAACCTAGAAGTTGAGAGTTATGTTTTATTTGGTGGAAATGTTTAGGACTTAAGCCCGGGGTGGGGCAGCACCTCAATTAACCCTGGGAGAACTGCTCCAAGGAAGCAAGGTAGGGGCCAGTTTATATAGATGTTTTGAGACAAAAGGCAGATAGCCGGGAACATCAAAAGATTATTGTTAATTGAAGAAAACCAGAGATCCCAAGTTAAGGAATTTAGTGCTTTTCTATGTATGGGAAAATGCAAGAGTCTGGGCTCACTGAAATCATTCCTTTGCTATGCACCTGAGCTATCTGAGGCCCTCACATCCTGAGTTTCCTCAGGGCTCACTGTGGGAGTGGCCCTAGTCTGATGGCTGCTAGATGGCAGGTGTTCTTTCCTTCCTGAGTTCCCTCAGGGCTCACCAGATCACGTTCATGGCGGCTGCATCTGCTGAAGACTGTGACATCCTTTGTTTACTGATAGGGCAGCAAATATTCCATTTCTCATCCTTAAACGTGTGAAAGAATTGGCCTGTGAGGCAGTCTGAGCCTGAGAGGGGCTGGGGGAGAGCAGGGATCGTGTAGATCTGGAAGCTATTTTTCTTCTACAGTAATCGTTCTGTGTAGCGTTTCTACATTTTCTGGGATAAATTTTTGTTTTTCTCATTTCTGACAAGCGCAAAGTGGGCATACGGAGGTCAAAGCACTCGGATCCCAGGGGACAGGCTCTTCCCCAGCTCCCGTCCAGGGCTCCCTGCCAGCCCTAAGCTGCCCACCGCCAGGAGGCCTTTCCTGGACTGAGGGGTCCACACTGACCCAGCCAAAGCTTGTTCAGATGCTGAATCAACACTCTGATGGGCTCAAAAGCATTGGGAGTATCTGTTCATTGACAGTTTGATAGCACTCACCTGGAAACCAAATGGAATATTTTCCTATTTTTCCTGAGTCTATGCTGGTGAGGCCAGAGCAGTATTTTCTCTGACAGAACTCAGAGCTCAGAGCCACAGGCAGGGCAAAGAAGCTTTGTGAAGTGAGCTAATACCCTTTCTAGAGTCCAGGGGCCTGTGTCTACAGTTGTATTGCTACACCTGCAGAAGGAAAGCCCTGGAGGGCAGAGACCCTGGATGCAGTCACTCAGGAATGCTTAGTGCAGGGAGCACAGCAAGGGGACCCTGGGCGCTTGGTGTCCCCAGCAAAGGTGGGAGCTTGGCTGCACCAATAGCAGGAGAAGAAAGATGGCGCAGGGGAGATGCAGAGAAGAGGCATAACGCGCATCACAGGCTTTGGGAAAGGTAGTGAACGCTTGTTCTCCCAGCGCACAAAAACTCAAGCTCTGAGCAAAATACAGCTAATGGGCTCCGCTCACTTGCAATTTGATTTTAATTAGCCAAGCCATTATCTGAAAGCAGGGTGGAATGTATCTTATAGATCATTATTCAGATGCAAAGGTAGACCTAAGGCTTGGGTCCTCAATCTTCTTTATAAGTTGACACCGCCCCCCTGCCCCCTGGGAGCCCAGATTCTATTCCACACCTGGACTCCAAGGGCATCATCACATGCCCCAGTCACCATGAATTTCCAAAAGCCTTTGATGAGGGACTGAGTAAAAACAGCAGGGAAGCTATGAGTCTGGCAAGGCCACTGCTCCCGTCAGCCTAGTCTGGGGGTCACACAGAAGACAATCCGTTCCAAGGAGTGCGGGCTGTGAATCAGAAATATCGCCTGCCGTATCAGTCAACAAAGGATGTTGCAGCCATCAAGCCATCACATTACAGCCGCCTGATGGTGAGCCCTGAGGGAACTCAGGCTGGAGACAAAGAATGCCTGCCATCTAGCGGTCAACTGCTGCACCCACCCACATCGGCGCACCCTGAGGGGGCTCAGGATGAGAAAACACAGGATGCTGGCCCCAGAGAGCTGAGGTGCATAGCAAAGGAATGATTTCAGGGAGCCCGGGCTTTTGCGTCTTCCCATACATAGAAAAGCGGCTAAATTCATTAACTTGAGATGTCCGGTTTTCTTTAATTAACAGCAATCTTTTGATGTTCCCGCTACCTG
The DNA here is from genome assembly GCF_028021215.1 of Eschrichtius robustus. Lineage (NCBI taxonomy): Eukaryota > Metazoa > Chordata > Mammalia > Artiodactyla > Eschrichtiidae > Eschrichtius > Eschrichtius robustus. The sequence goes on along the minus strand of NC_090844.1, from coordinate 30,750,084 downwards.
GTCTTTTGTTGCAAAAACTCCTACATATCCTGGCTCTCCCCCTCTGCCACCCCTCCCCCCTGCCTTTTCGGAGCAGTCTCTCAGCATTATCTGAGATGCTGTGTCCCAGGCCTGAAGTCCTCAGAATGTCCACCAAGGAAAACATAATTCTCAACTTTTAGGTTGTGCTTTTTTTTTTTTTTTTCTTCAGTTGACAGGGCCGAACGTGGACAGGGAAAGGGAGAGGGTTTCTTCGTGAAGGTTTCTACTCAGAGACAAAGGGTTAATAGTGTCTCCACAAGGTAGCCAAAGGGAGTTGTTTTCCACTCTCTCTTTGTAATAAGGAAAAGAAAACATCACCAATAAACTTTCTCCTGTTACAGGCTGTGACTGACAATGGCATCTTAAAAATGCCAATCGTCAGTGGTCTCATAAAAATAAATGTCATTCAGCAGGGGACAGTTTGGGAGAGATGCAGGACGGTGACGGGTCTTTCTCACCCCTCATCCGCCACCCTCTGGCTTAGGAGAACCCACAGAAGGTTCACACATTCTGGAAAAGTTATTAAAAGATATCAAACAAGAGGGTTTGATTCTCCCTTGAGTTCCGTATGTGATCTTAGTGAGAGAACTACCCTGCTGCATCCTTCAGAGTTTTTCGTGAGCGATTGATTTTTAGGGTCCACCCCAAATCCTCACCTGCCTCCTTTGGACAAGTAGCACGTGAAAATGGGAAAATTAGAGTCAAACCACATGTCGCAAGAACCAAGTTGTTCTTGGTTGCTCTCCCTCCAAGAAACCTAGCTGAGTGACCTTGGACTTGTCATTTCTCTTCTGTAGACCTAAGTTTGCTCATCTATTCAATGGAGTTTCACTCCGTTAAGTCAAGCAGAAAACATCTTCCAGGTGTCTTGTGTGCACCTGGGGAAATGAAGGAAGATCGGGTCCTGATCTCCACGCAGCTCATGGTGTGTTTGTTTTTCTATAAAATGATATGTATTATAATTGAGATCAGCGCAATGATTTTCTTTTGGAAGGGCATGCGAGAATTTGAAATTGATAACCCCCAAAGTCCTTTTATTTAGATGTCATTTCCAAAAGATTTCACAAAGGGTAAGAGAGCTCACTGCCAAAAAGATACGCCAGCTGACTGTCACAGGTCTGCCTTTACGATCATAGCAATGCTGTTACTTGTCTCTATTTCCTTCTTGTCAACCATGCCCGTTTTTGTTCAGGAGGCCACGTGCCAGGTCTCAGGAGGTGAACTGTGGTTGTTCCTTGTCAAGCGTCAAATCCCATCCCCTCTGTCGTGATTGATCTGGGGCAGTATTAGCTCACTTCGGACCAGTGAGCTGTAAGGTGACATCTGTTGAGGAGTTTCTGGAAAAGATTTTCATCTCTGATGTAAGAGAGGGTCACAAGAAGAACTCTGTCTCACGTGTTCTTTACTCTCTCTCACTTTGCTGGTCTCTCTCCTAATTCCTACCTCGGGGCACAGTCATACAAAGGGCTTATAACTGAGGCTGAACTGACCATTTGGCACCATTATGGGAACACTAAGAAAATCTCACACATCTCCACGGGCTCTAGGATGGAGCCGCTGTGTCACTCTAGAAATCAGCTGCCTACAGATTCATTATTAAGTGCAAAATAGGCATGTCATACAGTTTGAGCTACTCTTACTCAATGTTCTATTTTTGCTGCATTCCTTATTCATAATGATGACATAACATTTTCTGCTGTTGAACTTCCTATTTATGTGCAAGAGAACCTTATACCAAGTGAAGGTTGTTAACTTCATCTTTCAACTCAGAGGATCCCCTGGGCTGGAATACTTAGAATTTTTAGCTTCTTTAAATAAATTAATAAAAATAACCCCCCTTTCCCCTCCCAGGAAGCAGGTCACACTGCCCTATCTTCCAAGCCAGGACTGCTCCGGAGGCCCGGTTCCTCTATATCCTCTGAAAATGCGAAGTCCAAGCATCTCTGTCTTTGTTTACAGGTGGAATTTCTAGGCTCAGCCCGGGGACAGAGGTGGTCTAGCCGGACACAGTTCTTTGTCCCCATCATCCTGTACATTTCTTTCCTATTCTGAACTGGTGGAGAAGAGATGACTAGCATTTTTAAAGTTATGCTGAGAGATGGTAACTATCCCACAAAGAATTTTTTTTAAGTTTGTACTGCTTCAGAGTTGATCCGTAAGTGATATAAGTCTGGGGGAAGGACCCCAACCCACATCGGATCCGGACTCATCTTCTTCAGGATGTTCGGTTGACAGAAATAGGACAACCCATGCAAACTGTGCTTGAATTACTGGAAATATGAAGCTGATGATTATGGAGTGGGTAGGAGGGGTAGGGCGGGGGGAGAAACAGTAGGTCCCAGGGGATAAGTAATTGGAACTAGGGTTTAAACATAACAAGAAAAAAAAAAACCAAGAAAAAAAAATAAACATAACAAGAAACTGTAAAAGGAATAAAATGTCTCCAAGTTTAGGAAATTCAGGGGATTAGGGAGAGTTTAGAAGTGGTCCATGGTATAAAAGTCATGAAACTTACGTGGCTGCTTGCTCTGGAGCATTTTTTTTTTTTTGGCAGATTAGAAACTGCTGGGGAAGCACGTACTAAATTACTGACCACCTGGCAGAAAAAGGACTCCAAGTTTTTGATGAGGTTAGAAATATTTTTACATATGACCTTGAAAAGAGGAAAGATGCGTGAGGTGAGACAAATTCCATGCGAATTAAGCAAGTGCTGGTGGAAATTCCATAAGCCCCAGCTCTCCTAACAACCATATGCATTTTGAGAGGTGTAAAAGGATTCACCCTGTTAGTTCAATTGACTCAGGTGGAGGAGAAGTACGTCCCACAGTAAGGGAAACAAACAACATAGGGTTCCTGGATTGAGGGGAAAAGCAGAAGAAATTATACAGGAGCAAATTTACAAGTTTCTCCTTTCATGATAAGAGTGAACTTCTAGACATATTCATGGAATCTCCTCTATCAGGGGAGGCCCCATCTTCTACTTCTAGTGCGTTAACAAAACACTTCTAGCAGATGGCATTGTGGAAAAATTCAGAAGTTCAAGTGCAGTCTAACAAAGGTCCTGGGGGCACGTGTAAGAAGCAGCCAACCTCGAGAAGCTCTGGGTTCTATTCCATGTGTCTGCCTCAAGCCCATTCCATCAGAAGGGATTTCAGTCCCCTCTCTATAAGGTTGGTGGTGCCACGTGTGAACAGAGGGAGAGGGGCGATCAGCAGTGCTGGGCAGCAAGTACCAGTTATTTACAAACACCAATTGTCTGTGAATAACCTTTGGTCCACATTCAGCTACCACATCCAATGGCGCCTCTGTGGCTGGAGTTTAGCAAACTACCTTATCTGTTTCCCTCCCTCCAGACACTTTCGTACAACTATTTCTCTTACTAAAATCCTTGCATGTTTAACCTGTCTTGGCATCTGCTTCTCAGAGGATCCAGACTAATATCTTTCCTAATTAGTACAAGAATCTTCTAGACCATGCATTCTCAATGTGGGTGATATCATCCCAAAGGAGGTGAAAATTGGTTCTTGGGTACATAAGAAAACTTTGATATTACAATTGTTTGTGGGCCACAAATCAAGAGATAGACCGTATCTGTGGTATCAACATTTCATAGAGGAGAGGCAATTAGGAAAAAAGAATCTAAAAAAACTCCTTGTGAGGGCAATAATTTTAAAAAGATTGAGTAATTGTTCTAGATGAGTCATTCTGCCAGAAAGCAAAGATTTCAGAGCTCATGTCAAGGACCTCTCTGGATTGCATTATAGCCAAGTATTAGAGTCAGTATGCCTCTTTGGTTTTGATGTGTGAATTAACGGATATGGAACAGATGAACTCAGACTGTCATATACACTTCCCCAATTTCAGGAGGTTTTAGATACTCAGTAAGAAGCCAATGGTTCTCAACATTAGACCTAAGAAGTAAGAACTTCCTAACACATGTATTTCTGTCATTATGCTCAGACACATCCAGCTACAACCTTCTGGAGAGCTTGTCCTTGATGGAGGAGACTAAAACAACCCCAAGTTTGCAATCATCATCTGGTTGTCCAGGAGTACCTTGAAAACATGTTGGATGACAATTCTCTCTGGATGTCTTACATGTCAGCACATCTCGCGATAAGGCTTCAACAGCTTATTTCCAGACTATCTTAAAAGGATGGTGGCATAACAAACAGCCTTTGAAGATAAAAAGTGTCTCCTTCCAAGTAAGAGGGGATATTTGCTTCCTGATCAGGATAATGAAGATAATGTCCCCTCTAGGCAAATGTGGGGCATGTTTGCTAGAAGCCTCCTTATAAGATTGGGTGTTTACTAAGCTTGGGGTTCCCCAGCTGAGATAAGCCCATTGCATGGGCAGTATCCACCCGGGCCCATCACTACATCACCCCCATGGGGCTTGGGGGCAAGAGGAACCAGTATGAACTTGAAACTCATGCTGTCTGCAGTGCCCTGAGTAATAACCTCCTTTGTCTCTGACCCAGGAATCTGGTGTCTCCTTCCAACATCTATGAGAAGGTAGCAGGTTAACTTGTTTGCTGGCAAGTAGGGTGAAATCTCAGAGCCTTCATGGTCCTTACCAGAAGCAGAACCAGGGAGGAATTACATTCTTTCCTCAGTGAGGAAGCAATAAATTGGGCAAGAAGATGGATAGAGCTGACAACTCCCAGGATTGGGGAGAAAATGGCACTCCTTCTTTGAGGGAGATGGGTTCTCCTCCTCCTACAGCACAGACGAAAGAGTTTTTCCCACCTTGGAGTCTTAGAATCCAAGCTTGCAAACCCCAGATTCTGAGTTCAGAAGGAGAACATGGTGAAGATGATAGAGTGTTGTCTTTGCTGCACTTCCCACGTGGCTAGATCCTGCCTGACGTTTAAGGTGCTCTGATGTAAAAACTCCTTCCACTCACCTCTATGTAATAACTGTGGGGGGACAGAGTGGGTCTCCATGGCTGTAAAGCTCAAAAAATTATAGTAGGGGATAGAGAGTAAAGGTCACCCTTCATGCCCTTCAGTGTGTTACGTCCTTACTGGGGGCAAACAGTTTCTTTTAGTTTAATAACATTTTAAAGTTATTCCAAGAGAAAATCAATAAAAGAGACTTCTGTTTATCTTGTAGATTCTCCATGGTGAAAAATGTATGCCAGTACAAGAGCCCTAGGGTTGGGGGTTGTGGCAGAATAAAGCTGAGATGATGAAAGGAGGGGTATGAAGGAAAAGAAAGGGAGGGGGTAGATCAATGAACAAGGGACCAATGGACACCTTGGGCACCCATCCAAGGTTTATCCCAATGGACTTATCAGAAATCCAATGAGAGATATAAAGAAATGATAAAGAAACTTATGCTGGACTTTGAGAGTGCTCATGATAAGCTACTATATTATTTCTTCTATGTAATATGTATTATGTACATCTATTATATTATTATTATTATCATAACTAAAATTTATTGAGGATCCACTACATTCTGGGCACTGTTTTAAGTGCCCTCAATATATATTAACTAAGTTAATTTCAATAAGACTTTGAAGTAGGACCACTGTACTTCTTATTTTATAGATGAGACAATGGAGTCACTGAGGTGATAAATAACATGCCAAAGTTTACAGAGTTAATAAACTCAAATCCAGACAGCCTCGTTCCAGAGCCCCGATACTCGACCACTTTACAGCTTCTCTAACATTCTGTTTCTCTCCCTCAGATACTCCTAAGTCTCCTGTATCCTGGGCTCGCAAATAGTACTGTCAAGAGGAGAGTTCCAGGAACTTTTACTAATTCTGAAAGAGAATACTGAATCTCCTTAAACTTTTCTTGATATTATATAATCATCATGGTGAATCCCAAATACCCCGATGTCATTCGGTGAAACTTCACAGACAATTCAATTGACGATTCAATTTATTTTGCCTGTCATTCTGTGTCTGTTTATCTGGCAGTTTTCCTTCTCTTCTTTTTTCTTAAGCCAACTGTACACTTTATTTTTATTTTATATATTTTTTTATTTATTTATTTTTGGCCGTGCTGCATGGCATGCGGCATCTTATTTCCCCAACCAGAGATTGAACCTGTGCCCCCCTGCAGTGGAAGCGCACAGTCCTAACCACTGGACCACCAGAGAATTCCCTCCCTGTCTTCTTGATTAAGCTGACCGGTGTCATTTTTTGTTGTTTTGAAGAATCTAGCACGGTTATATGACATGTTAACATTAGGGGAAGCTGGGTGAAGATTTTATGAGACGTCTCTGTATCATCTTCATTACTCTTCTGTAAATCTATAAGTATTTCAAAATAAAAAGTTAAAGAAGGAAAGGCAGAGGCCAGGTGTGACTATCACTGTGATTCTTGGCTCCTTGAATCACACCTTGGCTGCGTCACTGATTACTCTACTGCCTTGCTTTTCCTATTAGACCCTTAGCTTCCTCATCCTTAATAAGCTTGGAAGATAGCGATCGTTATATACGGTTCTCTAGGGAGGGTTAAATGAAACAATGCATTGAATGGTTTTAGCATACAGCTTATCAAGCAAATGTTCAAAAATTGCAACTCTAACTATCCTTCGTATCACCATAAAGAGAGGTTCCTAATCTGAGTCCATGGAAGATTTCAGAAAATCTGTAAAACCCATAAAACTATCCATGAAATTGCCGCATAAGCTCATGTACATTTTTCTGGAGTCTAACACATTCATACATTTCACTGGATTCTCAAAGAGGACCCCTCCCAGATGATTTTAACTCCTGGTCTAAAATAAAGGCTTTGAAGATTCTGAGGTAGAGAATGAGGGGCTTAGTTCAAAAGTACCTTTTGTATTTTTATTGTATGTTTTTTTCGGAGAATTGGGCTGCTCAAGTCTTTTCCATATATAGATTTTTTTCCCCCCTTAGAACATGCTTCGCTTGAAGAAGTGAGAGAGGGCATCGGATTCGTGAAACTGAAGGGGTGGCATAGGAGGGTCATTTCACAGCCTCCATCACTCCCAATCCTCTTGCTTTATCCTGTATATACCACTGCCTGAACTCATATCTACTGATGGACTTGTTGATGGTCTGTCTCCCCACTAGACTGTAAGCTCCAGGAGGGCAGGGGTGTCTTTGTTCACCGCTGCATCCTCAGCTCCTGGAATATTGCCTGGCGTGTGATAGGCCCTTGGGAAACATGAATTGAGTGAAGGAAGTTGGCAATGTGTAGGCTGAGAGGAAGGAAAGCTGGGCTGGGAGCCCCAGAACTGAATGCGACCACTGGGATTTTTGGCATGAAGCTGAGCCTGTCAGTCTCACTGTCCAGACAGCCCTGGGTCCCATCTGCTGCTGCCTTCGCCCTTCTTAGCTTTCCACGTGGCCCCCCAGAATCTGCAGAGACCACCAGGGGGTCTGCCCTTTCCCAGCAGCATTTGTGAGAGAGGCTCGATTTTCATGGAGCTAAGACCACAGAAGGGTGGTGTTATGGGCTGAATTGTGTCCCGCCAGATTCATATGTTGAAGTCTTAACTCCTAGGACCCCAGATTGTGACTGTATTTGGAGACAGGTTTTTAAAGAAGTAGTTAAGTTAAAATGAGGTCATTAGCGTGGGCTCTAATCCAATATGAGTGGCGTCTTTATAAGAAGAGACACAGAGGAAAGACTATGTGAAGACACAGGGAGAAGACATTCATCTACAAGGCAAGGCAAGAGGCCTCAGAAGAAACCAATCCTGCCCACACCTTGATCTCAGAATTCCAGTCTCCAGAGCTGTGAAACAATAAATTTCTGTTGTTAAAGCCACCCAATCTGGGCTACTTTGTTATGGTGGCCTGAGTGAATGAACACACATGTATACCAGTATTTAGGGTCTAACTTCAGGGTTCTGTTGAGAGTTGAGCCCTGCAGACAAGAAGATGAAAGTTCTGTCCTTCCTCAGTATGGTATAGGTAGTGGTTCTCAAATGTGGTCCTCAGAACAGCACACTTGTCATCAACTGTGTGCTTGCAAGAAATTCACCGGACCTACTTCAGATTTGCTAAACCATATTCTCTAGGAATTCAGCCCAGGAAATTTTAAAGAGATCCCCCATGACTCTCAGGCACGTGGACATTAGGGGGGTCACTGGGGACAAAGCTGTAGGGTGTGGGTTTCGTCTCCATAACTGGACTCAGCCATTCCCACCGATGTTGCCACACTTCCCTTCAAGCATTGCAAGAGTAAAACAGTGAGAAAAGTGTCGTTATTGGTGACTTCACTTAAAATTAAGAAACGCAAGGCTGTCTGGTGTTGAGGCAGAGAATGAACTCACCTGAAAGTTCAATGCTTTGATATATACATGGAAGCAATAGGCCTGAGAAACCGCACTGCTGGCAATTCAGTCAAGACAATCAAAAATAATTAGCTTTTTCCTAAAGGAGATCAATAAAAAATTGAGTTCTCTTGCAACAGAATATTCTAAAAATCTCTAGTGCTTCAAACCTTGTCTAATTGCAGGACTCTCACTGGGCCCCTTTGCCCAAAGAGAGTTTTGCGTTCTATTGCCAGGGAGCACAAAGTCATGTTTGAGGCTTCTCAGGGGTTTTCCTCTTTCTGGATGGGCAATTTTAATGAGTGATTTTGCTGATAAAATGTGTAATTCCTGGAAAGGTGAAAAGCCACTGAGTCTTTCTGGCAAAACTCTGCAAAGAGTGAAGCTTGAAAATAAAAGCTTAGGGTCTCAAGACTACAAATTCACCCCACTCCCCAAACCCATAATTCCCTTAAGGTACCCAGGACCCTTGCCCGAGGGGACCTTGTCTCCGCATACGTGACTTCATGGATAAATAAATGCACATCGACAAATGGCTGCATCTCTAAAGGAGTTTGACAGTCTTGCTTCTGCTTCTTGCTGATGATAGAAAAGCCTGATCTCTTTTCCAGACCAACAAGCAAGAGAAGTCAGTACCTTCTCCCTCTCTGGTCTCCTGGACAATTCTGACCGCTCACCTCCATGATTTCAACCGCCACCTGTACCAAATACCAGCCCCATTTCTTCAGCCGTGACCTTCCTGATCCATTTTGCTAACCAGTTCTGGTGACTTCAATCTGCGTATCTTGTAAGCAACTCAAATTCAATACATCTTAGACTTCAGCATTATCAGTAACTTCACCTCCATCATTTCAATGCCAAGCAGCACAATTTCAGTTCACAACTTCCTCTGTGCTTACTCCCTGCAAGCCATTGGTCTTAGTATATCTGTAGTCTCTCTTTACATACCTACTGTCACATCTCTCCTAACCCAGCTTAGAATAATCACTCCTTTCATTAACCCTCAACTTCCTTGACCCTTTCCTTTGTCACATCATTATAATCACTTTGCATCAAGCCCCATCTTTTGTTCAACTGGACTCTCCTTTATTCAGCACCTGCACCAAGCAGATGAACCTGGCTAGAAAAAAACCCTGGATCATACTGACAGATCTCACTTTATGTGCACAAATCTCAATGTGACCCTTCTTGCTACAGTCATACTACTTTTTATTCTCCAGCTCTCCAAGATGACTATTTCATTCCTTCTCTTTCCTCAAACCTCCAAACCTCCTCCACCGTCCTCCTGCCCAACTGATGACTGCTTCCCATTTCACTGAAGGCATAGAAGCAATCAGAGAGAATTTCCCTCATCTCCCACCATGCTGCTACTTACTACCTCTGTCTGTGCCCCTGTACTGAGCCCTCTTTCCTGTTAATGAGGGTGAACTGTGCCTGTTCCTTACTAAGCCTGACCTCCCACGAGTGGACCTGATCTCACCCCTTCTCATCCACGCAAAGATGCACGACCAGAAATAACCCCCTCTCTACTGCATCATCCAATGTTCCGTCTCTTCTGGGGTCATTCCCATTTTCTTATAAACATAGTATTCTTTCTCCATCTTAAGAAAGAAAGAAAAAACCTTTTTATTTCACTTCTCCCTGCAGTTATTGCCCCCACGTCTCTGATTCTCTTTGAGAAAATGCCCCAAGAGTTACGTAGACTCACCATTGCTCAATCATCTCCTCCCCTTATATTTTGATCTTAGGACAATCAAGTGTTCCTTCTACCCCCTCTAAAATGGAACTGTTTTCATCAAGATCACCAATGACCAACTTAGACACTAAATCTAATCATAAACGTCCATCCATCTTACTTGACCCAGCAGCCTCCTTTGGCACAATTTTTTAACCCTTTTAATCCTTGCTACACTTTCTTCCCTCAGCTTCCGAGATGCCGAATTCTCCTGGTTTTCCTCTTACCTCACAGGCTACTCCTTCTCACATTCCTTCCTGGTTCCTCCTCATCTTCCTCCCTCTTCATGTTGGAGGGCTCCAGGATCAGATTTTAAAGCGCTTCTCTTTCTATATCTCTTCTCACTTCTTTAGCAATGCCATTCACTCTTCTGGCTTTAAATGTTTTTCATCGGTGAGGACTCCGCACTTTCGTCTCTAATCCAGGACTTTCCCCTGAAAACAACAATGAATATCCTACTGTTTACTCAGCATCTCTTCTTGAACATCTGAAAGGCATCTCAACCTGTCCAAAACCAAAATACCCTCTTAAGATTCCTCCAGCTCCTGACCTCAGTAAATGGTAACTCCATACTTTGGGGCACTAAGACCGAAAATCTTGGAGTCACTCTCTACTCTTTTTTTCTCTCGTATCCTATAACCATGCCATCAGCTAATGATGTCTGCTTGACTTTGAAAGTATGTCAAAACCTGACCACTTGTTACCTTCCTAACTGCTCCTTTGCAACCCCACCATCCAAGCCACCCTCTTTTGTCCCCTAGATATTTGCAGTAGCCTCCTAAAGGGTCTCTTGCTTCTACCCCTGCCCCTCTAGATCTGTTACCAACATAATATCTAGTGCGATCCTTCTAAAATATAACCATTTCATCAATTCTAAGGTACATGTTCATTTTTTCTTCACAGTTTAACATCTCTGAAATCAGTATGAATCTTATCATCATTATCATCTTACAATCTTTATCAACTAGATTCTAGTACTTTGCACAAAACCCTCCAAAGATCTGCCAGCCCCTCATGGATCAAACCAAAATTCTTGCAGAAGCGCACAAGGTCGGGTCAGGTTTGCCCACCACTGCCCCGGCCTCACCTCCTACTGCTCTCCTGCTCATTTCCGGCCAGCTACCCTCTCTGCCTTCATCTTCCTCTACAGGCCAAGCTCACCTACACATGAAGCCCATTGCATTTGCCTCTTCCTCCTCCTAGAACCCCTTCCTGCCCAGAGCATCCTCTCATCTTCTACAGGTGTGAGTTCACATGTCACTTCCCCAAGAGGCCTCCCCTCCACCCCACCCAGTACTTCTTTTCTTCCCTCCCCTGATTTCTTTTTCTTCCTAGCTCTCGCCATAACACACAGTCTACATTTTACTTATTTTTCCCTTTTATCCTCTTCCCGCCTCCACTAGGATATAAACTACATGATGGCAGAGGTTTAGTCTGGTTTGTTTCCTGCTCGATACTCAACATCTCAATTAGTGCCTGGCATATGGTGGACAATTAATAAATGTTAAGAACAACTTCAAAAGAATGAACAAGTTAAACAGTAAATTAATATTATCTAATACATCAAAATAATAACACCAAAATACACGATATTTGTTAAAAGAATAAATGGATGACAAAACAAACGAATTCTCTTCTTCCCCAAATGCTCCTTCTTCTGTAGTCTAGGCTAAGCTCCTGGTCATCCTAGAAATCCAGGTTCCTTACCCAAAGCACCCAGGCAGTCATCAAGACCTGATCAATTCTACCTCTTAAATATTATTAGAATACATACCTCCCACCCATCCTTATTATTCCTGTCTTACTTCAACCTGACAGAATTGCCAGCCTCATGGGTAGAGGCTAGGAGTCAGGGATGGGGTTGAGGAAGTGGCAAGGGTCAAGGGAAGTTAACTGCCTGGGCTGTACTGAGACTACGGCCAAGCCACTTGCTGGAGGGCACCACCATCCTGCCTTCCTCCAGTACACTCCCTCCTTGGTGATAAATGAGTGTAGTACTTTGAAGCCTGGGCATTTGGACTCCAAGAAAGGTGCTGTTGCAGACTTGAAAAGGTAGAACCTGCTCTAAGAAGCTGGTGGCCCATTTTCCTTGCTAATTAAGAAGCACAACCCTGATTCTCACATACGGTACTGGCCATGCCAGGGTCTGGTAAGGTAGAAGCAGTGGTCATAGAGTTTGGACACTTCCCCACTTTCCCGATCCCCCTGATAAGGAAAAACTGATGATGGGGCAACATTAGATGTCCCCCAAAGATTTTAAGGGAGACAGGGAGCAATCGTTGGGCTGAAGTCAGAGTCAGTAATTTCACTGGTCAAGTGAAAGGTGAGAAAACACCTGACAATAGAGTGGTGAAAACCCTGCCTGTGTCATTTCCCCCAGTGATGCTTTATGAGATGGGGGTGTGGTAACCTTGAGCTTGAGGTGAAATATCCCCAGGACCCAGCTTGTAGGATTTTAGGGCTGGAGTGAAGAGTTCTCCATCTCATACCACCAAGCAAAGCAGAACCAATGGAGAGACTGGAAAAGAGTGAGATTCCAAAATTCAGTTCATCAAAGGAGGATTCCAATAGTTGACCAATGGAGTTGCCAGAATCAGAGAGCCAAGCCGGGGGGTGTGACTAAGGGCCGCATGCCAGGAACAAAAGCATAAGAAAATCATGGGCAAATAAGGGGTCTAGGATAATGACCTGAATTGTATGTCACTGTTGATCATGTCTGGGCATTATTTGTAGCTCAGTCCACTGATTTTTAAAGATCTGGGTGAGGCGAGACCCCTGACACACAATATGGGCACAAAAGTGCCACCTCCTGCCTTCTCCACACATCTCTTCTTTTTTTTTTTTTTATTCCTCTTGGCATTGAAGGTGGGACCTCCAGTGCCACCAAAGCAAAGAATTTTAGGCAAATCAAGTTAAGAAGCTATATGGGAACAGAAAGCTCTCTGAGTCGTACTGTGAAGGTATGATGGCAGGAGATGGCCACACCCAGCAGTGGTTCACAGCTCCTCGGAGCCCCTGGTAATTGACTGAACCACAGGACTCCCCATCAGGTAAACCAAGAGAGCAAAAATTCATCTTGATTCCGGTGGATCTCACTCAGTGATTTTGTGTCTAACAGGGAAATAACTTGACCTGAATGAATAAAGAGTGGGCTCCAGATGTCATCAGGCGTTGTGGTGGCAACATGGTCTTCCAGATCTATCAGTTACTGAATGAAAGGAATCCCATTTAACATCTAAGATTGATTCTTCCTGTGCCTGCTCTTCAGGCCGCAGTAAAAAGGAAGAAAAAAGAGCTGTCAATATAAAATGGGCCTCTGTTAGTTGACATTATTGGCCAATGACCATGTGGAATTGTGACCAGGCAGTCATCGTCCTCAACAGCTACTGTGTTCCACCCAAGAGCCTTAAATCCAAAGGCAACAATTCATACTCTTTCACGAAGGGTCCATTCATGGCCAATCCACTTCCTTAGTACCACATCTGAAGATACGCTAAATGCCTCATGCTGAGAGTTGGTGCATGTCTTGTTGGGTCTAACTCATCACTGCCTGGTGTTGGGTGACCTGAAGGAGGGTAGGTAAAGATTTCTGATAGCAGTGATACCTTCTGCTTTCCATCCAATTCACAGACCCTGTATGGTGATAGGGTTTCCAGCAAAATAGAAAATTATCAAATTAGCTTTGGTCATTATCTGTAATAGAATATGAAGCCTTCATCCGATTATCCCATGCCCCTCAAATATGAACGATGATCGTCTCTGGAAGTTGGGAATGTGGGTGATTTGTATTATTTCTTTATCTTTTTCTGGGTGTCTCAAGTTTCCCACTAATAAGTGTATACTATTTTTATAATTTTCTTAAAACTGCGTATTTTCAAAAGAAGGGTGGGGAGGTAAAAGAAGAAATGAGGAATTTCTTCGCAGTGGAGAAAGTTAACAAGACGTCATCACACTTGCTGGCAGAAGGCCCAACCACCTACAAGTGACAGACCAGGTTTAATGCGGCTGCTCACCCACATCTACGATCTTGTTATTCATTCCTACATTTTCGTGCAGCTCTTTGAAGCCCGATAGCTCCAGTTTGCTTTATTCGTTTTATCAAGGGGAGACAGAAAGCAGGAGGGGATTGGCAGCAAACAGAGAGTGGATTCTGCAGCTTCCATTCATCCCTGAGCCCACTTCACAGCAGACAGGCATCCGCACAGATTCCTGCCACGGGAAAGCACAGGTGCTCACGAAGGGTGTGCCAGCTCCAAAAACAAAGCTCTGCCAGTCACAACGCTCTAAAAGTCTTCATTATCCCTCTTTGACTGTCTCCCAGTTACACAGAGGACAGTACTATCTGGACCTGCAGATTCAGTGTCTACTTAAACAAGCTGATGTTTTGTAGTTGAATTTAACTCCCTCACCCATCAAACGCCTCTGCAGCCTCCAAAGCTTTCTCCAGATGCAAACCGCCCCGTCATCACCCATAAGACCTTGGACCTGAGGAAAGAGAGCTCCCCTTCTTTTTTCTTTTTTAATTTGTTTTTTTTAATTTTTATTTATTTATGGCTGTGTTGGGTCTTCGTTTCTGTGCGAGGGCTTTCTCCAGCTGTGGCAAGCGGGGGCCACTCTTCATCGCTGTGCGCGGGCCTCTCACTATCGTGGCCTCTCTTCTTGCGGAGCACAGGCTCCAGACGCGCAGGCTCAGTAATTGTGGCTCACGGGCCCAGTTGCTCCGCGGCATGTGGGATCTTCCCAGACCAGGGCTCGAACCTGTGTCCCCTGCATTGGCAGGCAGATTCGCAACCACTGCGCCACCAGGGAAGCCCAAGCTCCCCTTCTTAAACACTGACTATAGACAAAAAGCCAAAGCCCTCGGCATGGTTTATATGACTCTTCACTCTCCATCCTTAATTTATGATTTCATAAATTTCATGAAATTTCACCCCACTCATGTGAGAGTTCAATTTTACCAGACTAATAATAGATTAGTCTCTGATCTCACCAAGAGTTTGTATCCCTTCATCTTTGTTTGTTTGCTTGTTTTTTCTCTGGCAAGAAATAATCCCTTTGTGTTGTTATTCACCCGGAAAATTTCTACCCATCTTTCTATGCCTAATATTCTCAGATGTCTCCCAGATCCAAAGAGCAAATCCCTCCCCCTTAGGCTCTCACAGTCCTTGGACCTGTATATGGATTATCACACTTCCATCTAACTGGTGAATTATTTGCCCTCTTATATGTTTAGACTTTGTGATTCACAGAGGAAAACTATTCATTCTCCTCTGTGTTCCCAATAGGCAACCACATAGTAGCTGTTCTTTAAATGTTTGATGAATGAATAAGTGATTTCTTCGGCCAGGTTCTCAATACTGTGAGATTATGCCTCCAAATCTAATCATGAGTGGAGTTGTTTGGGGGGGTGGTTTGTTTTGTTTAAATGTCTTCCATTGTGACTTGATCATTTTGGTTTCGTGCTTTATTTAAGAGAGCAGATAATTGTAAATTTAAGCGAATTAATAAATGCAGGTAAGTATATGCCATTCCATCAACAAACAAGTATGCATTGAAATCTTCTTTGAGGCTAGCTCTGTATTGGGTGTTAGGGAGACACTATTTTGTTAGATAAGAAAGAGAAGGAGCATATGGTCTAAGTGGAGAGATAAAGCTGAGAAGACTTAGGCATGTATCTATTTTCATTAATTAAGATTAATATGTGGGTCTGATTTGCATTACATTACATTACAGATCTTCCTCAGCTTACAATGGGGTTACATCCCAATAAACTCATTGTACCTTGAAAATACTGTAAGTTGAAAATTTTAAATGTTTTAAAATGGATTTAAATCTAACTGGGAGCGAAGTCCAGAAGGGAGGGGATATCTGTATGTGTATGGCTGATTCGTTTCTTTGTGCAGTGGAGCCTACACAACACTGTAAAGCAACCATACTCCAATAAAAATTAATTTAAAAAAATGGATTTAAAACCTCTAACCTACTAAACATCCTAGCCTAGCCTGGTCTGTTTTAAACGTGCTCAGAATAATTACAGTAGCCTACAGTTGGGGAAAATCATCTAACACAAAGCTTATTTTATAATAAAGTGTTGAATCTCTCAAGTAATTTATTGAATACTGTTTTAAGTGAAAAACAGCATGGTTGTCCAGGTACAGAATGGTTACAAAGGTGTGGATTGTTTACCCCATGATGGCATGGGAGCTACGGCTCCCTGGGATACTCACCTACACCAGGGAGGGTCTTACCGCAGATGACTAGCCTGGGAAAAGATCAAGCTTCAAACTTCAGTTTCTATTAACTGTGTATTGCTTTCGCACCGTGGTACAGTTGAGAAATCATCATTCAGGGACCTTCTGTAGTGCCTGTCACTAAGCACGTTAGCTCAGGGGTAGAAGTTATCAACATGCATGGGGACACCAGGAGGAAGCCAATGAGGAAGCTGGGCTGGACCCGCTTCCTGAAGGATCTGCACATGCGCGTGGGTACAGACTCAGGAGTGTGCCCACGCTTCAGAAGTAGAGGAAGCCTTCTTTTCTCTAGGACAGCAGTCCCCAGCCTTTTGGACCAGGGACCGGTTTTGTGGAAAACAACTTTTCCATGGACGGGGTCGAGGGGGAATGGTTCAGGCAGTAATGAGAGTGATGGGGAGCGGTGGGGAGCGGCAGATGAGCCTTCGCTCGCTCGCTCGCCTGCCCGCCACTCACCTCCTGCTGGGCGGCCTGGCTCCTAACAGGCTGCGGACCGGTACCACGGCCCGGGGGTTGGGGATCCCTGCCATAGGAGATGCTGCCTTTAGCACATCTGGGACATCTTATCCTCAGCAAATGGATTCCCTACAGCAGGGTTTCTCAACCTCAGCACTACTAATATTTTTGGACAGGACAATTCTTTGTCGGGGAGACTGTCCTGTGCATTTAGAATGTTTAGCATATCTCTCAAAGTCACAGCAACCCACCCCTTTCCCCATCATAACAATCAAAAGTGTCTCCAAACATTGCCAATTATACTCGGGGGGGACACAATCTCTAAGGGTCCAGCCACAGCGAACATGCTTTCCAGGATACAATCTCTAAGGGTCCAGCCACAGCGAACATGCCTTCCAGACTTGCTTTGCTGGAGCATTGTTATGTTTTTGTTAGGAATCTTTAAGAGAGAGAGAGGAAAATCATATGCATTGCCAGGAAGACAACTCCTAAAGATTCAGTAGTTTTGTTTTGGTTTGCAAATGGCTAGTATTAGGAAAATGAGGAAAACGCACACTCTTCACTGTCTATTTCCTAGTGTTTATTTCTCATCCAAGATGAACCGATAATACTCCAGTGATATGGAAATGGTGCCCGAAGCCATAGAATATGACTTTGAATTAAGCTTTGAAAATATTCCTAGCAACACGTTTAATTAACTGGGATACTTGGTTTCCATTAAATCCACATCAACTAATATTAACAACATATATATTGAGGCTTAATGGCTTCAGGAGGGCTCAGGATCTGACTGTGATGTGATTCATCTTCTGCGTACAGGTTCATTGAATCTCTCCAACTTGAGCACTGGGGCCGGGAACGTTACCACTGATTTGGAAAGCAAAATGGGGAAAATTAAGTCCTTGTGTATAACAGTGTTTATATTTTTTTCTTTTTAAAAATTTTATATTGGAGTATAGTTGATTTACAATGTTCTGTTAGTTTCAGGTGTACAGCAGAGTGAATCAGTTATACATATACATGTATCCACTCTTTTTCAGATTCTTTTCTCATGTAGGTCATTACAGAGTATTGGGTACAGTTCCCTGTGCTCTACAGTAGGTCCTTATTAGTTATCCATTATATATATAGTAGTGTGTATAAGTCAATCCCAATCTCCCAATTTATCCCCCGCCCCGTGTTTATCTATTTAAGCAACGTTTGTAATGAGCTATAAAAAGAGGTGGGGGGACCTTGCTTCATTGATGGCAGTATTCTTCCTTCTACCTCGAAATGTTTGAGTCTCACTTCCTTAAGCAGGTGCAGGACAACCAGAGTGATAAAAATGACTATATGGTCATTCCCCATCACCCCGACCCAGCAAAGTTCAGTTCAATATTCATGACCATCACTGAGGCTGCCCTTTGTTTGATCCGAGCTTGGAGGAAGCAAAATAGAACAGGATCTGAAAGCAATGGATCCCTGCCCCCCTGGGATTTGGGGGATTACCAGGACTGGGAGGGTGGTGGTAGATGCAGAGAAATGGCCAAAGAAGGTTCACTTAATGTTTCATTCAACAAATACTGAGACAGGCCTGGGACCTGGGACCCTTTCTGCAGGGCTTGCACCTGGACAAATGTCTCCTCCAGCAACAAAATACAAAGAGACTACATGGGACTAAATATAACTGCGTGCATGCACAGCTGGGGCAAATTATGGACAAAAGATTAAAGAAAGACCAAAAAAACCCCAACTGCCACTTCTGAAGAGCTGGGAGCAAAAACAGGGTGTCTAGAGCAAAAGAAGGGTACTGTGCACGCCCCCTGCACACACCACCAAAGAGGTGGGCAAGCCACCCCTCCAGCCTGACCCCTGGACGCACCTCTACCCTCACCCCATATGAGGAGCCAGCTTGCTCCGCGCTCAGAGAGCCGGCAAGGGAACCTGTTACTTGTTTTTGCCTACCCCGCCCCCCTGCTGCAGCAGAGGCCCCCATAAAGCTTTGCCTGAATTTCCTGTCTGGCCTCTAGTCAATTTCTATTGATTTGGGAAGGCCAAGAACCCTGGTCAGTATCAATATGAAGGATATGTAATCTGATCCACAATTTTCCAATTTTATGGTATCAACCCTCTTAACAACAGAATTCTTTACTATTTTCCTTAACTGTGTAATTTAGTAATCTTAGTCGACTATCACATTCCTATATTGTGGTCAAACGCTCATGAAAGGTTGCTTGTGTGTTAATTTTGTTGTCCCCCAAATATTATAAGACTCTAAAAGACTGAATTAGAGAAGGGAGCAGAGCCTGTGAAGAGGAAATCTCAGCCCCAGGCCCCACGCTCCCTTGTCAGGAATCTGCAGACTCTGCCTTAAGAATATTCATGCACTACCTATACTCGCCAAGGTAGGGCCCAGAGTGGGTGCTGGGACCTCATTCCTGAGCCCATGCTGGTCGCTAAGTCTCCATTTCTTGGCCTGTGCCCACATGCTTGAACCGAAGAATTTCAAAATACTGTCATTTAGCGAAGGCCTAACACTATTCTTCACACTCAGCCCACCAACACCCCTCCAGTGGGTGCCTGCCAGGACATTTTACTACACCCAGACCATTCTTTTTTTTTAATTTATTTTATTGAAGTACAGTTGATTTACAATGTTGTGTTAATTTCTGCTGTACAGCTAAGTGCTTCAATTATACATATATATTCTTTTTTCATATTCTTTTCTATTATGGTTTATTATAGGATATTGAATATAATTCCCCGTGCTCTACAGTAGAACCTTGTTGTTTATCCATTCCATATGCAGTAGTTTACATCTACTAGTCCCAAACTCCCAATCTATCCCTCCCCTTCCCCCCATCCCTCTTGGCAACCGCAAGTCTGTTCTCTATGTCTGTGAGTCTGCTTCCGTTTCACAGGTAAGTTCTTTTGTGTCATATTTTAGATTCGACATATAAGTGATACCATATGGTATTTGTCTTTCTCTTTCTGATTTACTTACTTCACTTAGTATATTCATCTCTAGGTCCATGCCTGTTGCTGCAAATGGCATTATTTCATTATTTTTTAATGGCTGGGTAATATTCCATGTGCCACATCTTCTTTATCCATTTATCTGTGAATGGACACTTAGCTTGCTTCCATGTCTTGGCTATCGTGAATAGTGCTGCTGTGAATGTTGGGGGGCCTGTATCTTTTGGAATTAGAATTTTGCAGGACTATGCTTAAGACTCTGACAAGCTACAATTAGTTTTTTAAAAAGACAGCAGTGCTCATGTGGTTTTTCTTCCTGATTATAAGGGACAAAGAATTTTTTCTTGTCAATAAATTCCTATCAACCACCAGATCTACCTGCATTTTTTTCCGAGTGATGTTGCCACTTCACGACTCGTGAATCAGTGTTTCAGTTTAGCAGCATCTGGACAGGACCAATGCAGCTGTGTGCAGGCTTGGCTGTTCCACAGAAACACGCAAGCATCTCTGTGCTCATCTGCCGATCGGAAGAGATGACCTGGATGGACTTACGTTTCCTCTCTCCCCACTTTTATAAGTAGAATTATCCAGTACTTTGGATTCAGTGTAATTTACTTGCGTGATGGCAGTAAAGCAGAGAAGGCTAAAAGGATCTGAAAAGGTGGAGGGCTACTAAAGGCATTTAACAAAAAAGATCGCCTTTCCATTCTCACATCTTAACAAACGAGGCAAATGTCCCCAGGGAGGGGTCCTGAGAGGTGCCTCTCCACTTTAAGATCTGGTTTTGGCTGAGACTTACCTCTCCTGCTCATTTCTCTAAATTTTTTTTTTTAAACCTTTGAATCAAAATCAAAATAACCACCTTATCAAGTGGACTTCGTTTTGTAGCTTTCAGCTCTGGCTTCGTGATGAAAACTCAGCAAACAGTGATGCCCTCAATCTTTGTCCCTGAAACTTGTGCTTTCCGTTGTTTTAGGGCTGAGCACTGGACTCCAGGCACACCTGACGGGAAGAGCTGAGGGTGAGACAGGATCCCAGACAAGGGGTGGCCTGGGGGTGAGGCAGCCCAAGGCAAGGCTCCAGGAACATCTAGGGAGGGTCTCTCTCCTTCTCTGCCCATCTTTCTCCTTAAGGCTCCAAAAAATATTACACCAACACATGACCTTCAGAAGCTCAAGAGTCTACTGAAATGGGATGCTCTAGGCAGCTTGTCCTGTTTGCATCCTGACAGGATGTCATGCTGGACAGATAGTCATTTTAACATGGGCTGCAAGCAGTGACTCTGCCTCACAGGTTGTCATAGAAGCAGAGCTCCCAGCTCTGCCCTCTCTCACTAGAAGGAACCTTAGACTTCACAAAGAAAGGTGATATGTATGTAACAGACACAAATACCCCTTTTTCCTCTCTTCTCCTTCTTCTTAATTCATTTCACCTCCCAGGCATGTACATTGAGATTCACACACACAAGCACATGTGCACACAAATACAGAGATGGAAAGCTACCACCAAACTGGGTGAATATATTATATGTGTACCCACTTGAACACCCATTCATTAAAACTAGGAGGAGTCAATTCAAAGCTAAATTCCTTTTCTAAAGTAAAAGAATATGAGCTTGAATTTGGCTGCTTTGGCACACCGCAGTACCCTCGTACGTGCCAGTAGTTTATGCCTCTGGGTGTTGGCTCGTGCTGTGCTGTCTGCAGTACTCTCCCAGCAGAAGGATAATCATCTATAGCTCATCTCTTGGGCCCCAGGGGCTGAGGGCACGAAGGGGGACACACACTAATAAGTGGGCAGGAGGTCACATCTGACCAGGAGCAAATTTGCATAAATGTTAGTTCCAAACATCTCCCTCTGGTTCTTTCAGAGTCACGGGGTTTCTCCCAGGTGTGTGCAACCTTCCTGCCCTATGTGCTACGGCTCCCCCCGCCCATCCTCTGTTGCTCCATGGGGGGCCTGGCTGAATCCCCAGTCTCTGTGTATCATTCTCCTCCACTCCTGATGGGCAATATTCCTCCCTAGGTGCTGGCCAGCAGGTCCCCTGGGCACTGACAGGTCCACCACCTTGGCTCTCTGCCCATAAAACAGACTTTCGTGGTGCCACCTGTGCTGTCACAGTACCCCTCTCTGCTCTGCTTCCTCCTCTCCCTCAGGGTGACTTCCTTGCTCTGGAGTTTCTCGGTGATGGCTGAGGAGTTCCGCCTGGGTGGCCACCAAAACCCGTTAAGACCAGCCCCCAACTCCTTTCCTTAGACCCCACGGGACTTGCTTTCCTCTCTTCAATAGCTCTTATCAAGGTGGATTATTATTGTCTGTCTACACATGGGTCTCCTCCAACTATGACCGTGAACTTTAGAAAACTGAGTCTTGATGATTCTTGCGTACAGGTTTATGTATCCAATAGACTACCTCACATTTCATTTGGGATAGCAAATAGACCTCTGAAATGTAACATGTACAAAACTGGACTCCCGATTTTCACCTCAGACCTGTTCCTGCCCAAATGGTGCTCAACTCAATAAGTGAAAACCCTCTTCTCCAGCTGTTCAGGCCAAAAACTCTGGAGTCACCCCTGACTCCTGTTGTTTTTTTCAGAACCCATGTCCAGTTCAACAGCACTTCCCATCAGCCCTACATTTAAAATACAGACAGAATCTGGCCATTTCCCATGGCCTCTACCACCACTACCTAGTCCAAGCCACCTCCAGCTTTTGCCTGGATTATTTTAAGAGGGACCCTTGTTTCCTTGCCCTCTGAGGTCTATAATCCATGCAGCAGGCTTTAGGGGGTTGAATGGGGGGCCCTCAAAAAGATATGTCCAGGTCCTAATCTCCAGAACTTGTGAATGTAATTTTATTTGGAGAAACAGTCTTTGCAGATATAATTAAGCTAAGGATCTACAGACGAGATCATCCTGGGTTATCAGGAGGGCCCTAAACCCAATGAGAAGTGTTTTTGTAAGAGATACCTGGAGGAGAGACTTAGGGAGAAGAGACGGCGACATGGAGGCCAGGGCAGAGATTGGAATGACGCAGCCACAAGGAATGTCAACGGCCACCAGAATCCAGAAGAGAAAATGAAGGAATGCCCCTACAGTCTTCAGAGGAAGTGCAGTCCAGCAGACACCCTGATTTCAGACTTCTGACCTCAAGAACTGTAAGAGAATACTTTTCTGTTCTTTTTAAGCTACCAGATCTGTAGGAAGTTGTTATGGCAACTGAAGAAAACTAAACACAGCTCAAGAAACACTCTGAAGTGTCATGCCCTGTGTGTTCCGCCAACGTCCTCCATCCCAACCACGAAAGTATTTTCCATCTAGCTTCCTTTCAGGAAGTGGAGACAAAGTCACTCTCTAAGAGAACGCAGTCAGCACTGTAATACGAGAGGGGGGTGTTTTCCGTCCCCTTACAAAGGCAGCAGCAGCGGCAGCCTGGGTACCAGCGCCGTACCGGCTGCTCAAATATGGCAGGTCAGAGAGTGACAAAACCGTCGTAGATGTTTCAGAGGTGATGCTGGCCGAGTCGGGACGGTAAATGGAAGGACAAAGAGCATCAGGTGTGGCAGCAGGACAACCCTGCCAGTGGAGGGAGGCCGTGACACTTCACCCCAGCGATTCTGCTGGCGGTACACTCCCTAGGGGAACTGGGGATTTCACCCTACTTTTACAGAGCCCTTTACTTTGTGCTCATTTGAATGTAACGACTATCCAGGAAAGATGGTAGAAAAGCGGTGGGATGTTTTTGTCTCAAACTTATTCCCTCAAGCCTATTCAAGACCTTAGTTTTGAATAAGAAAGAAAAAAATAACCAAATAGCTTGAGATACTCAGAGTCAATCTACCATTCCGTGATTGCTATCGTTCTGGGTCAATTAAAAATTTGATACTAAAATGGAAACATCCTAATTAAGTAGATGTTTTGGACATTCCGCAGGAAATCCTAAATACTCGATTTAGAAAAGACAATCGTGACTTTCACAGTCCACAATATAGGAGATACCTGTTGTGGCCATTCAGTCATCGTGAAGTTGATGGCACAATTTTGTTTGCCAATCTAGAGGTGAAAATGTATTCAGAAGGAAAGATTAGAAAGGAAAGCTCAACTGCAAGTCATCTGCAACTTTTAGAAGAGTGTATACAAGCAAATTGCTCTAAATTTTTTAACTTGATAGCATTTACCCTCTGAGCAGGAGGTGGAGGGAAGAAGGGCAGGAAACTGACATTGAAATTCTTCTGTGTTACTAGTCTTATTAGCGCTTAGTAGCCTGGTCTTCATGGAGTCATTGCATGTAGTTCTCACCACAACCTACTTGGCTGGGCTATTTATTACTTGTTTTGCAGATGGAAAAAAACAAAACAAAACAGATATAAAGAGGTTAAATCTCCTAACTGATGTCACCCAGTTTATAAATGACCAACAACGTTGAAATAAGCTGCAACCACAGATAGCTTCCCTTCATCTCCGGTGCAGCATGGGCAGTCGGTAGAGGACGATGGGAAAATGTGAATTTCTTCTGAGGAGTCCCACGTAAGGTTTCTGTACGGGAAACATTTTATCACAGCAGCGTCTCCATCTTGAGTAATGTCTGTGAGGAGTGAGAAAGTGCCAGCTTCCTTAACACCATTCCTAGCAGAGTTCTTCACAACCTGTCAGTAAACTCAATACCGGAGATCCCTGTCGTTTTAGAAATGAAGCCAATGGGAAGACTTCTTCCTCCAGGACATGTTGACCATTTGCATTCCTGGAGGTTGGATTCTGAATTCTGAGCCCTCCTTCCAGCCAACTGTGCTTTATTATTTTTTTTAATAAATAATGTCAATAATGTATTGAGTAATTGAAAGTTAAAATCAATCTTATTCTCAAACATTTGTTTCATAAATTATTTGTCTGCATGAGAAAATAATATTTCCCAGTGATTTTGGTGATAATTTTAGTGATTTGATTTTTGTCAAGTTGGAGTGTTTCCAAATACCAACTGGTGCTTTAAAAATGCCCTTTTCCTGATGCTTGTAGAGTTTACCAAGTATTAACCCATTCAGTCTTTATGACAACCCTAAGGCACGTAGGAATCTTTTCATTTTTCAGATTTGTTAACTGAGATTCAGAGAGTTTTAGTAATTTGCTGAATCGCACAAATAGTAAAGAGTAGAGACAGAACTTGAATTTATGTGTTTTGACCTTCATTGTGGTCCTCCTCCTTGTATTTACCCATCCAATGCCTTGGGCCCCCAAATACTATGGAGATATTGGAATTCAGGCACAGTGCACCGTGGAGTACAATAGACATGTTTTCAAGGAGACATGAGGAGGGGCACACACGTGATGGTGCCAAGTTCAGTGCTAGACCCTGCAATCTAGTCCTTCTCTCACCATAATTGAGCCTTCCTTTACTCGGAGCCAAATTAAATAACTCTAAAACTATCTGATCCTATTTTCCATAATTTTTCAACAGAAACTCATACTGGCTGTGAAATAGGAATTCAGGTGTTTCCTTCCGACTTTTCATCAGAAGGTGTCTGGTACCCTGGGGATACACAATACTGTCTCATACCCCTCAAACCTGCCTATCTATACACCTGCTTATTTTTACACTTAAAACATATTTGCTCCTTGACACGTCTTTCTCTACGAAGCCTATTTTATCAAGAAGGAATGAGAATTCCTGGAGAATAAGCCAAGGACTTAGCGTTCCACCTCTGCATTGAAAAGTGGCCTCCCCATTAAATGACAAATCCTTCATCTCAGAGGTTGAATAGTCCAGCTCTTCAAAAAGACTTCCAGCTGGTTACATGTAAGGGGCTGGAAGAAAAAGGCCAGTCCCAGAATATCTACTGGCTCGAGGCCATGATATATTTTTGTTTGATATCGAATGGGAAACTTTTCACGTGTTCTGCATTCCAACCCCATGAGATTCGGTCTTGTGTCCACAGGTGCTGTGGACACAGACACAGGCCTAGGTGCCTCCGTGGCCGAGGTGCCCTGCGTAGAGACCACACCAAGCTTCCGTCCTCTCATTATGACTGCCGGGAGGGAAGAGCACTCCTGCTCAGAATCTTCTGTCCAAAGAGAAACACACAAGACCAAAGGCTGTTTTCCTACATTGTTTTGCTATTGCAAACTCTTTTCCTGAAAAAGGACCACAAGAATGGGAAAGGGCAGTCCCTCCTGGGCAGGGAAGCAGGTTTGTCTGTCTCCCCAACACCTCCGTAGGATTGTCACCTCTTACCCCACACAGCTGCACCCCCTGTCACCTCCCTTCATCCTTCTTCCACGGCTAATTCTCTTCTTCTCCCTCCCATGTCCCTAATGTTAGACTCTCTCAACGTCCAGACTTTTCATCTCTGCTCATTTTTAACTCTCTTTTCCTCAAAAAATTATTGAGGTGGAAATAGTGCTCTGTCCTTTCCCAAATATAGCAACTTTTCACCAGTGTCTTATTTCTAAAAAGATAATAAGAATGGAATGTTTCGTGATGCAAAGTTTTGCTGTTAGTGCTTCCTGCTGACTCATTTGTCCGTGTGTATCTGACATTGATTTTAATAGTAACTGTAATGATGTGTTTATCCATGGAGATAACTCCAAAATCTGGATGTCTAATCCTGACCTCCTGTGTCAGCTTCAATATTTTAGGCTGAACTACCTCCGTGACATTTTTAATTGTGTATCACACTTTCATCATTAACCATCACTAAGGGAATAGCCATAGTCACTCATCTCACGAGAGTTCCAAGGCACCAAGCAGTGGGTTTGTTCTGATACCAAAGACTGATGGGCCAGTCAAGAAAGACGAGCTAATCATCTCTGGAGAAGGAGAAGGACCACGACTGCAAACTCAAATCCATCCCAAACTGGCATCCATCGTTAAGTGGTCTGATTCAGTTGGGAACAGAGGGTTGAGTGGCAGCAGTTCTTAGTATCAGGAAGAAAACAGGATGATAAACCAAGGTGGTAAATCCAGGTGAGGCAGAATAAGCCAGAAGCAAGATGTAGCCCTGGGATAAAAGGTAGCAGGAATGTGACAAAAGGTCATTGAAGTGAATGGTCTCAGGAATGTGTCCTAGACCCAATGCAGACCTGGAATAGAAACATCAAATTCTGATTCTAGGTGACCTGGCCACTGGGAGTGACCGTGAGACTAGCAGACAATGGCAAGGCCTGCCCGCTGGAGAGGAGGGGCTTGAGTGGAGCTTAAGCCTGGGTTCTCAGTGGTGCAGCACCTGGGCAGTGCTGAGTCTGCAAGAGAAAGGCCTTTGTGCCTTTGGCCAAGCAGGGCCATGGCAGGTGAGCAGTGACCAATGGATGCACCACCTACGTGAACTGAAATTTTCCCAGTCGAGCTTCCCATGGTGATAAGTCTCTACTGCCACTTTCTCAGACATCTCATCTGAAAGCTTTGTCAGGTCTAACTTTCCACCCTTTGCTTCCTCATATCTAAGCCATCATTAAGTCCTAACAACTATGCTTCCATTCTATTGCTAGTACCCTTGCTACCTTCCCCAAGCCTCTACAACCATTCTAGTTAATATCCTGTTGTTTCAACAAATCCATTATCCACTTAACAGTTTCTCTCTCTCCAGGTTCTCTCTCATCAGCCTATGCTGTATGGTATAGATTTTTTTTTCATCTAAAAATCTGTATATTTTAATCATACCTCTCCCCCTTTTAACAATCCTCAAGGACTCTGCATTATCTGCAGGGTAAAGTCCGAATCCTTTCAATGCAGCTTTCAAGCCATTCCACCATCTGGTCGCCACGCATTGTTCTCACCTGATCTCTCACTCAGTCTTAACAAAACCATTGCCATCGAAGGTAGTCCGCCCACAGTAAGCACTCCAGGTAATTTTCATCCTACAACTTCTGCCCATGCTGTACCTGTGGCCGAGGCACTGTTTCCCACCTTCACTTTCCCTCCTCACTGCTCCCACCTCACTACTAAGACCCTACTCACCTCTTCTCTGAACTCCCATTAACCATGCCAGCCCTCAAAGAACTTCCCTAGCATTTACCATCTATTCCTCCATTTTGGTACTTTTTGTATCTACTTGTCTAGTTAATTTCCCATGTAACTCATACTACGTCCTGGTAGCTAAGCATCATTGGGGATCTCACCTTGTGTTCATCCATTTCTACCAGAGCGCCTACCTCTGCAGAAAATAAGCAATAAATATTTTCTTAATCAATCAATCAATCAATCAATCTTCTCCTTCATAATACTGGTGTCTGCAAACTGTTATGGCTGTTACATTGGATACAGGCAATACCGTGATCAGTTCTATTTTTATTATACACAGGACATCACTTTGAACTGCATTCCTTCTGGTGGGAATGGATTTGTATGGATCCATTTACACAATTTCATGAGGTTTCCCCTGTGACCAGCAAAATGGATTTGTGAGACAGCCTCCTAAGTCTACGACTTCTCAGAAGAGGTTTTCGCTTCTATGGAGCTAACTAAGCATAGTGGATTTTGAACCCCCTTTAACAGAATGCATTAACCATCAGGAGCATATGGGTTCTGATCTACTTCGGTTTGGTGCAGTTATTTTCAATATAAATGAGTCCAGTTTATATAAATGGGTCCATGATCGTGGGAAATCATGAACACAGATACACTCAATATAGGCAGATGCCCCGTTTCTCCTTCTACCCCATCCTTATGTTATTATATTCCAATGAATATATAAGTGGCCCCAACACTTCTGTAGACCCCGAGGTGGATTGTTTCAGAGTACAGGGCGAAGGCTAGACCGTGAACAGCCAAGAGTGATAAAGTATTTGAAGGAAGACAATAAATAGCACTTTTTCTCTCCATCTTGATTTTGAACAAAGCAAGCAGTTAGACAAAGGGCACGGAGGCACGAACGTTATACTCCCTAAGCTTTCCCTCGTGGAAGGAAACCTCAGGTGGGGAAATGAAGCACTGCATTCCGAGGATATCCCTATGCCGGACCTGGACTAAAAGTTTCCATCCAGCTTGTCTCCAGTGAGGCTCAGAACCCTTCTAAGTTACTACTTCCTCATCTCTCGAATTTGTTACTCACCTAATCAAGGTCAAAGCAATAATCAATCTAGGACTAGAGGTTTCAAGAGGAAAAGAGATGCTAGATTCCAAAATGGGGACGAGACAAAAGCATGAATGGTCCAACAGCTCCATTCCAAATTCCGGAGAGCAGCTTATGCAAACATATGGAAATAGCTCAGTACGACCACCTGGAACTTGAACCCTACAGCAGAACTGCAGACACATATGCAAAGCAGCAGAGGTTTGACGGAACACTCATTTTTTTGCAGGAGTGGAGCTGTAGCAGCTCGCTGTGTCAGCTCCAGGCTGTGACTTGGTGCCAGGCAAGGATTCTAAGTTTATCTAAAGGCTAAAGCTTCCTACATTCATTTGAAGAACTAGGAAATCCCAGCACGGATAACGAACCTTTCATTCATTTCTTATCAAATCTCTGCTTGTTTGTTTTTAATTGTCTGGCTGTCTACAGATCCTGGAATGAATGTGTTCTTTCCTATTCTTAGAGATTAAGCCCCTCTTAAGTACCAGCTGTTGTGCTCTGGATTTATTAATACTATGGTAACTCATCTAATCTTCACAAGAAAACCCGTGAAAAACAGGGACAATTCCCAACAGAGCATCACAAAAGAATTTCCTCATAGTCACAGAGGTAATATGGGCTGAAACTAGGATTTGAGTCAAGGTCTTGCTGGTTCCAAACCCTAGATCATAGGAGGAAGGGGCTGGTCACTCAGTCCCACTGTGCTATTAACCTAATGAATGACCCAGAGCTGGGGACTTCCTGATAAAATTCTATTTGTTTATCTGCAAAGTGCCTGCCTTCCTGGGCTATTGTGAGGAATAAAGGAGGTCATTTACTGGAAGGTGTTATGTCAATTGTAAAAAAGCACAGGAGTAGAAAGGATTCAAGGTATTTTTTCACTGATTCGAACCTCAGGGGAGTGGGTCTGGATGGCAAACTCGTCAAGTCCTGGACTTTGTTCCCTTTGACCCCATCACCTTTGACCCCATCTTCCAGCTCCCGGGGCCCTGCTCTTCTTTTTTTTCCGATTCCTTCTCTCTGGTTGGCAAAGCAGGGGTGGGGGAAGGCTTGGCATTTGACAAATGCTTGACAGGTGGAGTTAGTGAGTGAAGACAAAGGTTGGGTATAAGCAAACGATTTCCACTTTTTAGTGGAAAGCTGACGTTGTGGGCAGAGGGACGTCAGACTGGGAAATAACCCGGGGAGATACAACTCCCTGGGTGGTGAATTCATCTACCTCGTGTGGATAAATCAAATACAAAATCGCTCCTGATGTGGGTGTTGGTAAGATTCCTCCTACATGCACCTTTCTCTTGGCTTCTGGATGCATTTCCTTGGATTAATTCCTTTTCAAGTTGGGCCTGAAATAACATGTCTCTGTTCCCCAGATCCCAGGAGAGAAATAATTCACTTTAAAAGGGAAAAAAAAAAAAAAAATCACATGTGATAATAAATACTAAAATGCCAGGAAATTCAACAACGAAATGCCTACTGAACAGCACCACGGCAGAAATGTTATCCAGGGAAACTGGAAACTCCCTCGAGAGGAGGCCAAGGAATGAATATAAGCCAGGGGGGCTGTCAGGCGGATGGATGTAGAACGGCCCAGCAGGACGGCCCAATCGCAAAGAAAGCACTACACGGGTCAAGGACCCTGAGATAGGACAGCCCCTAAATACCAGAGCTTGAGCCTCCTGCTTGCTTAGTGGGATGAAAACTGTGAGTCTAAATTAAACTGATTTTTTAATTTAAAAAACACAATATTCTTTGCACACCTGTCTTTGAGAACTGCGATTGCTACCCACTACACAGTCACACAGAAAATCAGAAGGGTCTTACCATGATTTTAAAATGGAAATGAGCCTATCTGAGCATAGCCGTATTTTCCAATATGAAAAGAAATCTGTTTTTATATAAATGAAGGATAGGATAGAAAAAGAGAGCCTTAAGATTGAAAATTCTCAAATATGGCTCATAAACAAGGCAAGGACAGAGGGCAGCTGCTCTGGGCTTTTTTCCCAGTTTCTCAGCTATCTCCCTTCGGTTAGCATGATCCACTTTTGCCCAGTTACTGGGTTCATCCAGTGTTTTTTCACCTGGGGTTTGGTGGCGTAATGGAGAGGGAAGGCCTCCAGGGGGCAGCAAAGAGACCAGGGTTCTAAGAAATGCTCCAGCCCAGGGGCCATCAGCTCTCCGGGCCCTCACCTTCCTCCTCAGTAAATAAAAGACTTGGGTTAAGTTACTCTGAAGCAATTGCATCTCATGGGGGCCAGGGGAGCAGCCATCCGGCTGGAGGAATATTTCTTCACTGGCATTGTTTAGAATTATCGGTGTCCAGATAATAAGAAGCAGACTGACGGTTATTCCTTCTTTTTTTTTTGTTGGAAGTTCTTTCCAAATAATGCCTTCCCTTACTGGTCTCCCCCATCAGTGGGAGACTCAGACCACTACCTCTGTTCCCTCTAGGTACCCCCCGCTTGGAAGTCTTTTTCAGTTCCCGAAATCTAAGATTTTGCTTTTCCTCATCATGTAAATGTATCTTCTGTTTCTCCCCATTATTTTCCTGCTGGACTGGGAGAGATAACAAATCCAGACTGTGTTGGGTTACCAGCAAAGACAGGAGCTAGCAAAAAGACAGGGGAAAAGGCATGCATTAGCCTGCCAAATGGTGAGTGTCATTGAAAGATGTAAAATACTCTGTGACTTTGATAAGGTGGAGAAATGGCTTGACACAAACTCTAACTGCCAACCAAACAGAGGCAGTGACAGCTGATCCATTAGGCCTTCTTAGTTTCCAGGCAGGAAGGTTCTTGTTGGTCCCCTGTGGCTTATTCAGAATCTGGTCTGAAGTATTAATCTGCAACCTGCTAAGAGCACTGTGAACTTGGATAAATACAAGACAACTCATTTTAAAATGCTATTTTCCTTGTTTTGTTGACTTCCCTCCAGTGGGTATAGTATTTCCAAAGAGCTCTGAAGTTGCTTCTTCCATTCCATTTGCAGGATTTTTACTAGCCCTGCCGGCCAAGAAAACCCCTGAGTGCTCGCCGGCGGCCACACTTGAGCTGTACATGCTGGGGCTACAGAGAATGAGGAGGGAAATTATTCAAGAACAGAAAACCTCAGAAGCGAGCATCTCATGCCAGTTATGACCCCCTCCTCTTTTTCTCTGGCCAACTTTGGAAATGATTTGCAAAAGGTTCATGATTTACAGAGGGAAAAGGAAGAAAGATAGAAGAATGGGTAGGAAAAATAAAAACTAATCTCCATCCTAGCTGTTCTTTTCTCCTTCCCTTTTCATTTTTGGGTATCTCATTTGCCTCCCAGGTGAGTCATAATTCGTCTATCCTTTGTCTATTTCAGAGTCCTTACACTTTTTTTTTAAAACATCTTTATTGGAGTAAAATTGCTTTACAATGGTGTATTAGTTTCCGCTTTATAACAAAGTGAATCAGCTATACATATACATATATTCCCATATCTCCTCCCTCTTGCGTCTCCCTCCCACCCTCCCTATCCCACCCCTCTAGGTGGTCACAAAGCACCCAGCTGATCTCCCTGTGCTATGCGGCTGCTTCCCACTAGCTATCTATTTCACATTTGGTAGTGTATATATGTCCATGCCACTTTCTCACTTCGTCCCAGCTTAACCCTTCCCCCTCCCCATGTCCTCAAGTCCATTCTCTACATCTGCATCTTTATTCCTGTCCTGCCCCTAGATTCATCAGAACCATTTTTTTTTAGATTCTATATGTATGTGTTAGCATACAGTATTTGTTTTTCTCTTTCTGACTTACTTCAGTCTGTATGACAGACTCTAGGTCCATCAACCTCACTACAAATAACTCAATTTCATTTCTTTTTATGGCTGAGTAATATTCCATTGTGTATATATGCCACATCTTCTTTATCCATTCATCTGTCGATGGACACTTAGGTTGTTTCCATGTCCTGGCTCTTATAAATAGTGCTGCAATGAACATTGTGGTACATGTCTCTTTTTGAGTTATGGCCCAGTAGTGGGATTGCTGGGTCATATGATACTTCTATTTTCAGTTTCTGAAGGAAACTCCATACTGTTCTCTATAGTGGCTGTATCAATTTAAATTCCCACCAACAGTGCAAGAGGGTCCCCTTTTCTCCACACCCTCTCCAGCATTTATTGTTTGTAGATTTTTTGATGATGGCCATTCTGACTGGTGTGAGGTGATACCACATTGTGGTTTTGATTTGCATTTCTCTAATGATTAGGGATGTTGAGCATCCTTCCATGTGTTTGTTGGCAATCTGTATGTCTTCTTTGGAGAAATGTCTATTTAGGTCTTCCGCCCATTTTTGGATTGGCTTGTTTTTTTTGTTTTTTTTTTTGATATTGAGCTGCTTATATATTTTGGAGATTAATCCTTTGTCAGTCAGTTCAGTGGTAAATATTTTCTCCCATTCTGAGGGTTGTCTTTTTGTCTTGTTTATGGTTTCCTTTGCTGTGCGAAAGATTTTAAGTTTCATTAGGTCCCATTTGTTTACTTTTGTTTTTATTTCCATTTCTCTAGGAGGCAGGTCAAAAAGGATCTTACTGTGATTTATGTCATAGAGTGTTCTGCCTCTGTTTTCCTCTAAGAGTTTTATAGTGTCTGGACTTATACTGAGGTCTTAATCCATTTGGAGTTTATTTTTGTGTATGGTGTTAGGGAGTGTTCTAATTTCATTCTTTTAAATGTAGCTGTCCAGTTTTCCCAGCACCACTTATTGAAGAGGCTGTCTTTTCTCCATTGTATACTCTTGCCTCCTTTATCAAAGAGAAGGTGACCATATGTGCTTGGGTTTATCTCTGGGCTTTCTATCCTGTTCCATTGATCTGTATTTCTGTTTTTGTGCCAGTACCATACTCTCTTGATTACTGTAGCTTTGTGGTATAGTCTGAAGTCAGGGAGCCTGATTCCTCCCACTCCGTTTTCCTTTCTCAAGATTGCTTTGGCTATTCGGGGTCTTTTGTGTTTCCATACAAATTGTGAAACTTTTTGTTCTAGTTCTGCGAAAAATGCCATTGGTAGTTTGATAGGGATTGCATTCAATCTGTAGATAGCTTTGGGTAGTATAGTCATTTTCACAATGTTGATTCTTCCAATCCAAGAACATGGTATATCTCTCCACCTGTTTGTATCATCTTTAATTTCTTTCATCAGTGTCTTATAGTTTTCTGCACACAGGTCTTTTGTCTCGTTAGGTAGGTTTATTCCTAGGTATTTTATTCTTTTTGTTGCAATGGTAAACGGGAGTGTTTCCTTAATTTCCTTTTCAGATTTTTCATCTTTGGTGTATAGGAATACAAGAGATTTCTGTGCATTAATTTTGTATCCTGCTACCTTACCAAATTCATTGATTAGCTCTAGTGGTTTTCTGGTAGCACCTTTAGGACTCTCTATGTATAGTATCATGTCATCTACAAAGAGTGACAGTTTTACTTCTTCTTTTCCAATTTGTATTCCTTTTATTTCTTTTTCTTCTCTGATTGCCATGGCTAGGACTTCCAAAACTATGTTGAATAATAGTGGTGAGACTGGGCAACCTTGTCTTGTTCCTGATCTTAGAGGAAATGGTTTCAGCTTTTCACCATTGAGAATGATGTTGGCTGTGGGTTTGTCATATATGGCCTTTATTATGTTGAGGTAGGTTCCCTCTAGTCCTACTTTCTGGAGTGTTTTTATCATAAGTGGGCGTTGAATTTTGTCAAAAGCTTTTTCTGCATCTATTGAGATTATCATATGTTTTTTATCCTTCAATTTGTTAATATGGTGTATCACATTGATTGATTTGCATATATTGAAGAATCCTTGCATTCCTGGGATAAACCCCACTTGATCATGGCGTATGATGCTTTTATTGTGTTGTAGGATTCTGTTTGCTAGTATTTTGTTGAGGATTTTTGCATCTATGTTCATCAGTGATATTGCCCTGTAGTTTTCTTTGTCTGTGACATCTTTGTCTGGTTTTGGTATCAGGGTGATGGTGGCCTCAGAGAATGAGTTTGGGAGTATTCCTCCCTCTTCTATATTTTGGAAGAGTTTGAGAAGGATAGGCGTTAGCTCTTCTGTAAATTTTTGATAGAATTCACCATTTTGAGATTATTTTTGTGTATGGTGTTAGGGAGTGTTCTAATTTCATTCTTTTACATGTAGCTGTCCAGTTTTCCCAGCCCCACTTATTGAAGAGGCTGTCTTTTCTCCACTGTATATTCTTGCCTCCTTTATCAAAGATAAGTTGACCATATGTGTGTTTGCCTCTGGGCTTTCTATCCTGTTCCATTGATCTGTATTTCTGTTTTTGTGCCAGTACCATACTGTCTTGATTACTGTAGCTTTG